>NC_057350.1:129787279-131057779 GCF_016509475.1 Prionailurus bengalensis | reverse complement strand
ATGTCAGACTTCGCCTCAGGTCACGATCTCACAGTTCATGAGTTTGAAGCCCACACTGGGCTCTGTGCTGACAGCTTGGGCCTTGCTTTGGATTCTCTTTTTCCCTCTCTCTCTGCCCTTCCCCCGCTTGTGAGTACTTTCTCTCAAAAATAAACATTTTAAAAAATAAAAAAAGCAATTTAAAATGTTTTTTTGTATGTGTGCATAAAAAGCATTTATTTGTCAACAAAGAATTCTTGCATTTGTAGAGGTGCCTGCATGGCTCAGTTGGTTGAGTGTCCAACCCCTGATTTCGGCTTAGGTCATGATCCCAGGGTCACGGGATCAAACCCGGTGTTGGACTCCACACCAAGTGTGGAGCCTGCTTGGGATTCTCTCTTTCTCTCTCTCCCTCTCTCTCTCTCTCCCTCTCTCCCCCGATTCCCGCTCCTCTCCCCTGCTCATGTACTCTAAAAAAAAGGGGGGGTTCCTGGGTGGCAGTTGAATGTCTGATTCTTGATTTTGGCTCAGGTCATGATCGCACATTTCATGAGTTTGAGCCCTGAGTTGGTTCCATGCCATCAGCAAGGAACCTGCTTGGGATTCTCTCTCTCCCTCTCCCTCTGCCTCTCCCCTGCTCTCTTTCTAAAATAAGTAAACTTAAAAAAGAATTATTGCATTTGTACACCATACCTTATGTGCTTTAGGAAGAAGTGATCCAGATGGTTTTTTTTCTGAGTACATATGCTTGATAGCCCTTCTGGAGATAAAAGGTTGGATTGGACTGTCCTGATCTGGGTAAGAGTAGAGAAAAGGCCTATTACAAAGATATATTTTCCTTCCCCAAATGCTACCAAGATGTCAAAAGAAGCACAAAATGAAAATAAATAAATTTCAGTGCTGGGAAATCAACAGAGGTGCTACCAGCAGCTCAAAACACTAGTTTTTGGATGATATAAAGCAGATGATAACACAGTGGCAGCTGGAAAATCTGTAATCCACATAGGTAGAAGAGAGGACCTCACTCCCTGCCTGTAAATCATGAATTTTATCAGTAGTACCCCTAGAATAATGCCTAGATCTAAGTAAATGAAGGCTGGGAAAAGAGATTGTATGTGATCAGTCAGAAAATTAATTAAAGGATGCTGGAATAGGTGGGTAAGTGGCCCCTCATCTGCTGTTACAGATATAACCCCCAGATGCTTCACCAAGGCTAGCACCTAAGTATAGCTCTCCACAATGGGAATTCTGGTAAGAGAGAGGTGTCTGGACCAGGGTGAACATCTGGGCCAGGGAGATACAACAGTGCCCCAAGGAACGCATAGATACCAGGGCATTGGCTTTCCCTGCAAGGAGAGCAAAAATTCTCACATGGACTAAAAATATCCTCCAGATATCAAAACTATTCAATTTACACCTTCATTCACAATATAGCAGCTTTTGAAGATTCCAAAAGCATGAAAGAGAGGCCTTAAATAATTAAAAGAATCAGTCTCTGAGGTAACAGGTAATAGGAAGTGAAAAAAAAATCTTTGAAGTTTCTCCCTAGGCCTTTAGCTTCTATCTGCAAAGGACAAAACTAGTCCAGATTGAATGCAGTAGCAGCTCCATTGTCTACATCTTTCTTCTACAAGCCAGACCCATCCTTCCCAGGAATCATATCTAAGAACACTGATTTTGGCACCATCTAAACCTGTGTGGGTGCCTTTTAACATGGAAAAATAGAGATCATTGCCAGTGGTCAAGAATGGGATCACCTCAAGCTATGTTGAGTATTGGGACATGGGAAAATTTATTTGTGATGCTACAAAGAGTCAAGTTGCAATGAAACTTACAACATTTTTTTTTAATGTCAAAAGTCTGATTGATGCATTTTTTGATGATGCAATCATATATGAAGTACCAGCCTTTCAAGATAGTAAATGACGTAAGTGAAATATAAAGAAAAAACAAAAAGCTTTTTATTGAAGATAGAGTTACCATATGACCCAGCAATTCCACTCCTAGGTATAGATCTAAGGGAACCAAAAACACATTTGTATAAAACCTTGTCCGTGAATGTTCATAGCAGCACTATTCACAACAGCCCCAAAATGGAAATAACCCAAATGTCCATTAATAGACAGATGTATAAACAAAATGTAACACAGCCATATAATGGACTGTTAGCCATAGAAGGAATAAAGTTCTGATACATGCTGCAACAAGAATGGGCTTTGAAAACATGACGCTAAGTGAAAAAAAGCCAGTTACAAAAGACCATGTATTGTATGATTCCACTTCTTTGAAATGTCCAGAGTATGTAAATCCATAGGGACAGAAAGTGGATTAGTGGCTGCTAAGGGATGGGAGGAGGGCAGAATTGGTAGGTAAGGATTTCTTTCTAGGTTGATGGAAATGTTCTGGAAATAGAGGTGCTGGTGACAAAACATTGTGAATATACTAAAACCCACTAAGTTGTATATTTAAAAATAGTTCAAATTTTAAATGTTATGTAAGATAAATTTTGTCTCAAAAAAATCCCAGTGACACTATACTTCAACAGAAAAATAAATTAAAAAATACATATTTCTGTTAAAATCTCACCAAATTAAAATCTTCTCCTCTGTGTACATATATACCATGGTTCCTAAAAAGAACCCCCAAAAATGCAGAAGCCCACCTTGGGAAGATCATCACCAACACTGTGCACATAGTAATGGCTAAGTTTAATCACTCTAAACATCAGGTTGCCATATAATCCAGAAACCACTGATGGTACCAATATGATAAGAATCATCAATAAGCCAATAGCCATAGCTATTGTTTAGGAGTTGGACAAGATATTTGGTGCTGAAAGAAATGTGTTGCTATAAGCAAAGAGGTGGTATTTTTGATTTGCCAAATCTTAGTTAACAAAGATGGAATCTTCGTATTTAAGTATGCAGTTAGGGAAATTCACTCGGCTGGAGAAGACTTTGATTAGACAATCAGTCTCACAAAACCTAATTGACTACCCTCTGCACTAGTTCACTTGGAAACATACAAAGTCAGGGGTGTCTGGGTGGCTGTCAGTTAAGTGGCTGACTCTTGATATTAGCTCAGGTCATGATCACATGGTTTGTGAGCTTGAGCCCTGCATAAGGGCTCAATGCTGACGGCACAGAGCTTGCTTGGGATTCTCTCTCCCTCTCTCTCTGTCCCTCTTTCCCCCTCAAAATAAATAAATAAACTTAAAAAAAAGAAGAAGAAGAGGAAGCATATGAAGTCAGGAAATACAGTTTTGCAGCAGGGCAACATCAGATGAACTTCTACAGCAGGGACATCACAGTAATCCATGCAGCATTCTAGGATCTACTCTGTGACCCCTGTGTCCCTTTGGTGATGGCTCAGGTTCTAAGAAATGGGACCACATAGGTTCCACCCTGGCTTAGAAGCCTCATGTTCCACAGGAGCTATTGTCTCTAGTAACATTCTTCTGGACACAGCTCCCAGCTTCCTGGCAAGGGACATGAGCAGGTACAAGAACTTGCTACACTTAGGGAAGCCCAAAGTACCCCACCAGATACTTAGAGTTCATTTCCAGGACTTCTAGTTTAGATTACAGTTTATCAATTACATATTATTTTTACCGGAAGTAATGTTGCCTAGAAACACAGCTGACATGCCACCTTTAAGGAGTTACTAGAGTAACAAAGCTAGAAAGTTAACTTAATTTGTCCGTAGAGAAGGAGAAAAGGTTCTTTAAGCCTTTCTTCACATCTTGCTAGATAAGTCTCAGGCCCACAAGGTCATCCTACTGGGTGGTTTCAGCTGCATCTCCAAGCTTCAGAAACTTAGAAATATCTATAGGAATTTTCTTTTGAAAGCAAGAAATTAGAAAAAAGCATCAGTCCTGACAAGGGTGTTACTTATGTTTGCAGCTATGTAGGCAGCCATCTTGTCTCTTGTCCAGGGATGAATCTGAAACTATTCAAAATTCACTGCTCTTTGATATCATTCCATCTCCTTTGGTATTGAAACCACTGGTGGAGTAATGACTGTTCTGATTACGTGCAATACCACAGATCATACCAAATGGACTTTGACCTTCACTATCTACTCTGACAATCAGTTTAGTGTGTTCATTCAGATTCATGAAATTGAGCAATGATACAGGATAACAAGTAGTTTGGAAAATTCGAACTAATAAACATCCCTCCTGCACACTTTAGAGTTGTACAATTGAACTTTTTTTTCATTAATTTTTTAAATGATTATTTTTGAGAAAGACACAGCATGAGCAGGGGAGGGGCAGAGAGAGAGGGCGACACAGACTCTGAAGCAGGCTCCAGGCTCTGAGCTGTCAGCACAGAGCCCAATGCGGGGCTCAAACCCACAAGCCATGAGATCATGACCTGAGCTGAAGTCAGACATTCAAATCAACTAAGCCACCCAGGTGCCCCTAAAGTAACTATTGATGTTGATGCTAACAGCATTTTAAATGTATTTGCTCTAGACAAGAGATCAAGAAAATTAAAGATTAAAAGACCACTGTCATGGTGTTCGGGCATGGAAAACATTGAGTATCCAGTACAAGAGGCTTAGAAGTACAAAGCTAGAGATTAGAAGCAGAGAGCCAAAATATCCCCTAAGGACATGCTCTGATCCTATATTTTCAACAGTAAGGCCATGGTGGAAGATGAGACACTTCAAAGCAGAATCAAAGATGAAGTCAAACAGAAGATGCCTGTTGTGGAACCATGAATGCAGAAATAGACCAAGCTGACCAAAACAACATAACACATTCCATAGAGTTATGAAGTCTGAAAGATCCTAATTTGTAGAGAGATCAGTGACAGTTTTTAAAAATCATATTTGAGCTATTACTAGACATTTTGAATACTTGAATACACACAGGGGAAGAGAATACAGGTTCATTCTATTCATATGAGAAATAAATGGAAAGTGCTATTCATTTTAGAGAACACAGTTTCTTTGTTTTTTTGTTTGTTTGTTTGTTTGTTTTTGAGAGAGAGAGAGGGTGGGAGAGGAAGAAAGAGAATCTTAAGCAGGCTCCATGCCCAGCATGGAAAAATGACATGGGGCTTGATCTCACAACAATGAGATCATGACCTGAGCCAAAATCAAGAGTTGGACACTTAACTAGCTGAGCCATCCAGGCACCCTGAACAAAGTTATTTTTAAATTGGCATCATTTGTTGGGGGGGGGGGGTTGGAGCCCAGAGCACTTAGTATAAGACTGTCCCTTTGAAGTCCCAAACACTTCACTTTTCTTATTTCCCATCACTTATATCACTACTGTCATGAACCCCCCAGGATTGGTCTCATCATGTTTTGTTTTTTTGTTTTTAAGTAAGCTCTATGCCCAATGTGGGGTTTTAACCCACCATTATGAGATCAACAGTCTCATGCTCTACTGACTGAGCTAGGCAGATGCCCCTTATGCTCTTTATCCTTGTTTAGGTCATCAACAAAAGTCCCAGATTCCCATATCACCACTTACCTACTATACTCTAATTCCCATAAGGCTCTGCACAGGCCCTGTTTTGTCTTCTTCTCCCACCCTCCCCTCCCCCAACTCTTGATATCTTTTCTCTGTGCCCCTGGAACTGTCTTTCAGCATAATCACAAACAGCTTCACTCTCTGAATGGACACTTCACCTTCTTGCTGTGACTAAAGCTTGAATGTTCCATGAGGCCCCTGTTTCCTTTGCAGGCTTATTACACAGTAGATTCCACCCCCCTCCCCCACATCACCTATCCTGTAGGCCTGGAGATGGAGTCTACGTCCCTCTTGATACTCATCGCCACTTGCAAACTTTTTGCCCTCCCTCCTGCCTAAACCCTTCAATCCAGCTTTGAATCTCATGTTATGAGACTACTGCACTCTACCCTTTCTTGTTGCAACCAACTGCTCTTAAATCACTCCCCCTCATTGCCTATTGATTCACTATTGCTCTTATTTACACTACTCCTATCTTCATTAATAATTTCAAAATCTACTCAGATGTTCATTCTAACACTCAGGACTGTGTCAGTTCCTTGAATTCTTCTACTCCGGTGATATTTTCCTTTATACTACTTCAGTCACCTACTCTAGGAGACACACCTTACACACCAATTCAAGCACTGCATAATCCATCCTCGTTAAGCATTTCTATCTCTGACCATTATCTTTTCACTCACTCCTGCTGGTTGGTACCTTGATTCCAACAATCCTTCAATCCTGGGAACTACCATTCATTGATCATACTATCTTTTAGCATCCTTCAGCTTCCTCTTCCCCCACATCCTTCCTTCACTCGTTTAAATTTGATGGTCAATTACATAACCACCCTCTTGAATGCATCTTTAATATACTTATTAAACCCCTCTCCAGATTATTTGCTTGGCTTCCCCCATTCTGGTTTTCTCCCCCTTAATGTTTATTTATTTTGAGAGGGAGCGTAAATGCACAGGGTGGGTGGGGAGAAGGAGGGGCAGAGAGAGAGGAGAGATAAAATCCCAAGCAAATTCCTGCTAAGCGTGAAACATGAAACCGGTGGGGCTGGTTCTCAGGAAGATCACTGACCTGAGCCAAAATCAAAAGTCAGTTGCATAACCAACTGAGCCACCCAGGCAACTGCCACCCCCATACTCCACCCATTCTAGTTTAAGTCCAACTCTTTGCCTACACTCATATAGCTGAACCCAGCTGGAGAAAGAAACATGGTCAGTATCACATGCTGTGGGAGATGCAGGAGAGAAGTATCAAAGGAAAAGACTTCAAAAGGGAAGGGCTGGAGAAGGTATAAGGCCTTAGCATGTGTACACAGCTGAACACAGCTGGCTGTGCTATGGCTTGTAAGGATTGCCTAGAGCCATTAACGTTGTCCAGGGTCAGGTCCTCCTTCACACCTGACCCTTCCTAGTGTTATAGAAACCAATTAAGTTCAAATTCAACCTTGAAAAGCTAAACCATTAGATTGATGAACACACTTGCTTAGCTGACTTTATGCACATAGTCTTCCGCAATTATCCTAATAAAAAGAAGCTTCATTCTGGAGTCAGGGCCTCATTCCGACTCGAGTATGAGGATCTTCACTTAACTGCACTTTGCGGACTCATCTTTTGCGACTCCGGCCATACTCCCTGCAACAATATGCAATATCATATGCCTCTGGCACTTATCACTGGCATTTGTATTCCATGACTTAGTGATTTATGTGAAAATAAAAATAGTGGTAAAGGAGATGGATCAGAGAGTTTTGTGGTATAGAATTAAAAGGTACATCCCAATAGATACTGGAGGTTGAAGTAGGTGTAATAAAAAACAGCTTAGGTTCCCAGCCTAGAAGCCTTGTGTTGTAAACAGTGTTTAAGACCTTTCACCTACTATTATGCAATTTAATTATTAAAAGGAGCAAGTACTTATTGCAGATCAGGAAACTAATTCTCAGGGAGTTTATATAGCATTTAAATTCCCAGTCATTAAGTGGCAGATAGAATTTCCTGGAAGCCAGCACTGTTTCTATAGTTCTGCCTTTATCACAATACTACTTTTAGAATAAATTTTTTAAAAATTTGTTTATTATAAAACAGACCAGAGCCAGATTCATGGTGGAGAACAGTATTGTCAGGAGCGTCATCCAGTTCCATTCCCTCACTTCAAAAAGAACTAAAGCCCAAAGTAGTGCTGTGATTTGCTAAGTGGAAGATCTAGGATTAGAATTCAGGCCCACCAGCTGGTGCCATTAACTCAACCTTCGAGAACATTGCCAATTACAACGGAATTGCACCTGCTTCTCAGAAAAAAAAAAAAAAAAGATCTAACGGTCACATAACAGAAGTTGAGAGAAAACCTCTTTATATTATCCCACAAAGCTTCCAACCTTAATTGCCTCAGTGAATCTTCCAGGTACAGGATTGCATCCTTCAACAAAGATTCCTTCTCATAGCTGGACTCATGAATGTTGTGGTGCTTCCATTATTGTCCTCGAATTGGAAATACCCAGGATGAAATGCAGGGGACCACTGACGGCAGCCCCCACCTACAGAGCGAGTCAGTGCAGGAAAAGAAGCGGGGACGGGGGGGGGGGGAAATTGCGAACCCACCGTGGGCCAAAGAAAGAAAAGCACACTGTACAGATTTGTTTCCGTTGGAGGAGAAGGCCGGCGTCGATACCTGTATTGAGCAACGGTCAGGTGGGCCTCTGGCTCGGCCCCAAAGCCAGGCAAGTGCTGGTTTAGATAGGCCTCCAGGGACCCGGTGTCGAACTTGTGCTGGGGCAGCACTTCGGTGGTCTCGGGCTCGAGGGAGTCACCGCCCTCCATGACTGCCTCTGCCGGCCGCCTAGATGCAGAATCCACAGGCCTTCTGCGCTGAGACCTCTGGCCTGAGGAATGCTACTCCACGGCTTGGGGGCGAGGTCCCAACGCGAAGGGGCGGGAGTGGCCCCGCCTCTCCTGCCAATCACACACATCCCTGGGCACCGTGGTTGAACAACATCATTCAGGCTCTAGTCGGGTTGTGGGAGATGACCTCCATGTGCTCGCATTTGACAATTTCAGTCAGCCTCGCAGTTGGAGGCCGCTATTCTGAAGAAGGCAAAGCCACGTTAATCGCTCCTAATATGAAGAGGCCTCTTCTACCTCCAAATTTCACGAACCGACAGGCGGAAAAGACCTACTGGGTCCGGTTCAGAAATGGGCCCGTCGAGACCTTGGGCCCAGGAATAAAAGATCCTGGGTGTTTCTCCTAACCGCCCGGCTGGAAAGGCACCATCAGAGGCCGCCGGCTCCGGTCGCTAAGAGCTCTGGCCCTGGTGCGGCCGGGTCTGTTAGGACCGGGCGAAGAAGGAAGCAAGGAGGAGCGGGTTTTTTTCTGAGGGGGAGCGGTGACTGCAACGCACCGGAAGCGGTACAGCGGCCGGACCCCGGGAGCGGCGGCGACGTGTCGTTCGTGAGGCGGTGGGAACACTTCCCCAGGGTTCTGGGCTAGGAAGGCCGCAGCTAGGTGCCTTCTCGCTTACCCCTCGCGGGCCCAGCAGGCCTAGCAGCGTGGGGCGGAGGCGACGGCGAAGGCCGGGGCTGGGAACGTTGGCGGCCGGCGTCCCAGCCATGGCCGAGTCTGTGGAGCGGCTGCAGCAGCGGGTGGAGGAGCTGGAGCGGGAACTGGCACAGGAGAGGAGTCGGCGGGCCTTGGGGGGCGGCGACGGAGGCGGCGGCCGGGTCCGCATCGAGAAGATGAGCCCGGAGGTGGTGGACTCCAATCCTTACAGGTGATCTGCGTTGCGGGTGGGAGGCCGGCGAGGGGGCGAAGTCAAGGTCTCCGGGTGGTCAGGAGTGAGGCGCTCTCTTCCTGCGCAGCTCACACCGCCGCCCACCTTCCTCTTGAGTCCTGTTCCCAAACGCCCGGGGCCAAGTCTCAGTACTACTCGGTATTCCTCTTAAGAAACAAAACCCGAGCGAATCAGCCATATGGTGCTGCTCGCGGGCCGGCTGAGGACACGCGGCCGGTTTCCTAACGCCCCTCCCTCTGTTTTTAGTCTGCCTCGTTGTGCATAAAACTGATAGTAATAACTTCCAGAAGATATTAAATATAAAACCCGCTAAGCATAGACTTCGAGTTTCATAAAGGCTTCTCAAAATTTCAAAATTGGGGGCGTGGTGGGAAAGCACAATTAGCTTTAGTTTTAAAGCTGTTTGACTTTACCAATACTGTCAGCTGGCTCGATACAGTGCAGGGATTAAGAGGAAGGTCTCTAGAACCAGATTGATTCGATTCAAATCCCAACTCTTAGTAGCTGAGCAACCATGGGAAATATGTGTTTAGTAGGGACGAATGGTACGAGTGAAATGTTCAAATAATACCTAAAACTGAAAATCCAGAAGTAACAACGTTAGCATGCTATTTAGAGATGTGTTAGTAACAGTTGAAAATGAGGAAGGAGAGGAAAAGGGACGTGGGGGCCAGGAGCTTGCAGAATTTTAGCAAGCCTGGTAGAAGTATTTGACTCTTTAAAGTGTAAACGGATGGGAATTTTATGTATATGGGTTTAAATACACACACACACACACACACACACACACACACACACACACATTGAACTCAAGATAACAGAGCAGACTAACTAGGTAAAGTACCTCTTAGAGTCCTTGGCATACAGTAGGTGCTTACTAAAAGTAGACGTCATCCGTTTTGGGCAGATACAACTGATGTTAAACATTAATCTGAGTGTTAAATGTTAAATACATATGCTAAGAAAGCATGGGAAAATGTTGAAATTTTACTTTGACCTACCTCATCTAGACACTTAACATTAAAGCAATTGTTTTTGACCTTGGCTGCCCATTAGAACATCTGAGGTGCATTTTTAAAAAATCTTGTTGCACAGGCTACACTTGGAAGGATCTTCAGGCATGGGTGTTTTTAAAGTTTCCCAGGTGATTTAGTCTCACCTGGTAAAGGCATGCTGAAAGATTTCTTTTAAAGCATTAGTAGTGATTGAGTTTGTGTTTTTCTGGGATGATGTATTTTTATCTCTATCACATATTAAAAGATTGTAATTTAAAACATTTTTTTGTTTTAAGCCGCCTGATGGCATTGAAACGAATGGGGATTGTAAATGACTATGAGGTATGATAAACCTTTCCAAGTTTTCGAAGATGATTTCAGTAAATGAAAATAATTTCTGACATTTTTGATGAAAAGTTAACCAACAAATGTATAATTTTGCATTTCACAGAAAATCCGTACCTTTGCTATAGCAATAGTAGGTGTTGGTGGAGTTGGTAGTGTGACTGCTGAAATGCTGACAAGATGTGGCATTGGTAAGGTAAAAACATTTCTCTCCTTGTCATGTAGGGAACTACTCACTTATGGAGTGAATCAGGTACAAATTAGGAATTTTTTCCTCATTACTAATGGTTTATTGATTTGTGGTGTATTTATTCAGATTGTTCTTTCTACCCAAAGGAGTTAAGACGTAACCATATCCAGGGGCACCTGGGTGGCTCAGTCGGTTAAGTGTCTGACTCTTGATTTCAGTTCAGGTTATGATCTCACAGTTTGTGGGTTTGAGCTCTACACTGGGATCCTCTCTGACGATGTGGAGCCTGCCTGGGATTCTCTCTCTCTCTTTCTCTGTCTCTCTGCCCCTCCCCTGCTCACTCTCTCTCTCCTCTCTCTCAAAAAAAAGAATAGATAAACTTAAAAAAAAGACATAATACCACCCAAATGGAAGGTGATATTAATGCTAATAAAATAAGGAATATCTAAATTGTCTTCAGGAATTTTTTGTTTGGGGTAATAGATTACAATTTGGACTTAAGTGTTTTAGATATAGAGCTTTGAGAAGAAGGGAGTTAATAATGTGTGAAACAAAAACATGTAACGTAATTTTTTTTTTAAGGTTATTTATTTTGAGAGAGAGAGCACGTGTGACCATCTGAACAGGGGAAAGGCAGGGAGAGAGAGGGGGACAGAGAGAGTCCCAAGCAAGCCCCACACTGTCAGCACAGAGCTTCATGTGGGGCTCGATCCTAAAAACCATGAGATCATGACCTGAGCTGAAATTAAGAGTTGCGTGCTCAACTGACTGAGCCACCCAGGCCCTCCTAACAAATTTTATTTATTTATTTTTGAGAGAGAGAGAGACAGTGTGTGAGTGGGTGATGGGCAGAGAGAGAAGGAGACACAGAATCCGAAGCAGGCTCCAGACTCTGAGCTGTCAGCACAGAACCCAGTAAGAGGCTTGAACTCACCAACCACGAGATCATGACCTGAGACGAAGTTGGATGCTCAACCAACTGAGCCACCCAGGCGCCCCTAACAAATATTTTTTAAACATGCTTTATACAAGATGAACTAGAAAGCATGTACCTTTCTTACTTTTTTTCCCCAAAGAATAGTGGCCTTTTATTAACTTATTCAGAAATACTTTTAAACCTTTTAGTTGACAGGGTTGTATTAGTTTTGGGTGTACAACATAGTAATCCAACAGTTTTATACATTACTGATTGCTTATCATAAGTATAGTCACCAGCTGTCACCATACAATGTTATTCCAATATTATTAACTATATTCTCTATGCTGTACTTTTCAACTCCAGGTCTTATTTTTACCCAAAGAAAAATAATTTGAAAAGATATATGTACCCCTGTGTTTACAGCAGCCTTATTTACAATAGTCAAGATATGGAAGCAGCCAGCCCAAGTGTCCCTAGATAGATGAATGGATAAAGAAGATGTAGGGTCTGTGAGTGTAAAATGGAATATTAGCCTTATGAAATCTTGCCATTTATGACAACATTGATGGACCTAGAGGGTATTATGCTAAGTGAAATAATTCAGAGGAAGACAAATACTATATGATTTCACTTCTACGTGTAATCTAATAAACAAACAAAGTCTGTTAAATACAGAGAACTGGTGGTTGCCAGAGGGGAAGTGGGTTGGGAGGATGTGTGAGATAGGTGAGGAAGATTAAGATAGAAAAACTTCCAGTTATAAAATAAATACCTCTCTTACTCTTGAAATTGAACTGGAAAATGCTCTAGGTTGTTTTTTGTATGTATGTTTGTTTTGTTTTAATTTAAGATTTTATTTTTAAGTAATGTCTACACCCAACATGGGGCTAGAACTCACAACCCGGAAATTAGGAGTTCCACAGTTTACCAACTGAGCCAGCTAGGTATCCCTTTAGATTTTTTTAACCTGTACATTTTTTTTTAACTTATACTTTCTTTTTTTTTTACTTTTTTCCTAAAATTGATGTAGGTTGTGGGTAGGAAAAAGAGGTAATCTTATACTAGAAATTATACCTACCAATTTCAGATTTATAAAGCCAAAGTCCATGATGTTACATTCCTAGTGGTTGAATACCAAAACATTCCACAATTAATTTTCACCCCTTTGTCATTTTGATAAAGCAAATATTTTCCCCACAAAGTTTATCAGTGCTTTTTAATATGTTGGTCCATCCCATACCCCAAATTATTTTTTTAAAGTTTATGTATGCATTTAAATTTATTTGAGAGAGAAAAAGAGAGGGAGTATTCGAGTGAGCAGGGGGAGGGGCAGAGAGAGAGGGGGAGAGAGAGAATCACAAGCAAGCTTTGAGTAGTCAGGTGCAGAGCAGAGCTGAGGTGGGGCTGGATCTCAAGAACCATAACACTGTGAACTTGAGCCAAAATCAAGAGTCAGATGCTTAACTGATAGGGCCACCTACGTGCCCCCGTCCCCCTGCCATGCCCCAAATTCTTAAAGTAGTTTCAAAGTTGGCATTCATTTATCAATATAGAAAAGGCAATACAAAAATACTGAAAATGTTTATTAACCTTTTAAAGCTTTTCAAGAGGTTTACAAAAGCCAGCCACCAATTGCTTAGAACTGACATAAGAACCCTGCCTGATTGACCTAGGATAGTAGATATCCTAGATACTGAGTTTCTCAGGTTTGAGTGTGCATCAGAATCACTTAGAAGGCTTCTTAAAACATAGATTGCCAGACCCTACCCTGGTGGTTTTGATTCTTTAGGTTTCGATTGGAATTGGAATTTCAAACAAATTCCCAGGTGATTCTGATGTTCCTAGTGGGGGTAGGGGAAGGACAGACTTTAAGAACTGCTAGATCCTTGGTGCATCTGGGTGGCTCAGTAAGCATTTGACTCTTGATTTTGGCTCAAGTCATGATCTCACAGTTTGTGAGATTGAGCCCTGAGTTGGGCTCTGTGTGCTGACAGCACAGAGCCTGCTTGGGATTCTGTCTCTCCCCCGCTGCCCACCCCTCTGCCCCTCCCTGGCTCCCTGGCTCATGCTGTGCTCTCTCTCTTGTAATAAACAAACTTAAAAAAAAAAAAAAAAAGAACTGCTAGATCCTTGCTACTCAGGCTGATGTCCAAATTAGTAGCATCAGCATCGCCTGGGAGTTTGTTAGAAACGAAGACTTCCAGACCCTTCCAGATGTGATGAATCAGAATCTGTTATTTTAACAAATCTCCAGATGATCCACGTGCATGTTAAAGTTGGGACAGTGCTCCTGTATTTCTGACGAGCTCCAGGTGCTGCTGATGCTGCTTGCACAGGCCATGTTTTGAGTAGCCAGGATCTAGAACAGTAGTTACCAAATATTGCTGTAATTGGAATCCCCTGGGAAGTTCAAAATTTTGATGTCCAAACTGGAATAGAATCAGAATTTCTGGGGATGGGACCCAGACATCAGTATTTTTTAAATGATGCCAGTGTACACTCAAGTTTGTAAGTTAAGGATATACGTACGTAAGTTTCAGAACTCTTTTATCAGTATGTAAAACAGATAAACAAGAAGCTAATTCGTGGGGTTAAGTAGGGAAGTGGAGAATTGGAGACTTCTCACCCCTGAAAGTTTCTGGAATACTTTGTGGTACCTTGGACCATCAGATCTAGATTAGCTGCTTTATTGAAGATACAGGCCTAAAATGTGAGTGACTTATCCATGATAAGAGCTTATTAGTGACAGAGCTACAACTCACACCTCCTAACCCCAAATTTGGGATTTCCTGCACCTTATAAACCAGCTACAAGGCTGAAGAGTAAAATTTAATACTTGGCCTGACCGAATAAATATTGTTGAATGAGCTAAAATAAACTTTATTTTGGAGACTCTTAAGTCGGGTCAGAAAATTACCACAGGGGACAGAGGTGGTATATTTTCTAGCAAGATACTAAGGGTTACCTAGATGTTCTGCAGGATGAGTTAATTTTGTTGTTAATAAGATCCCCCCCTTCTTTTTTTTTTTTTTGTAATTTTAGCCATGCATAGGACAGTTGCACCACAAGCCACAGTCCCCCTTAGCCACTGCTGTAGCCCTTGCATTTATGCTTGCCCTGCCCTTCTCCCCATTTTTGTTTTTGTGATTAAATTTAGGATGCTGAGAATTGTATTAAGAAGTCACAGGATTTTAGATTAAGAAAGGGTCCTTAGAAATCTTTGGGTGCAACCTGTTCTTACTGATAGGAAATGGGATCTTTAAAAAGGGGTGTGTGTGTGTGTGTGTGTGTATGTATGTGAAATGTTGTCATGCCTAAATATACCTTGGAGTAATGTTTTAGCTGTGGGTATGTATGGTGTCATAGTCACAAAAGGAGTCATGTTATACTATAGTTTTAAGTTATGGCATTTGTTTTTATCTTATTTTATTTTATTTTTTTAATGTTTTATTTATTTTTGACAGAGCATGAGCAGGGGAGGGGCAGAGAAAGAGGGAGATACAGAATGTGAAGCAGGCTCCAGGCCCTAAGCTGTCAGCACAGAGCCCGACATTGGGCTCTAACTCACAGACTGCGAGATCATGACCTGAGCCAAAGTCAGACACTCAACCAACTGAGCCACCCAGGCACCCCTGTTTTTATCTTATTTTAAAATTTCATTCATCTAATGTGTTCTTGGCCTTTAGTAAACAATTGGAATGAAATGGAATAAACATTAATTTCTCAGTGGATCATTTGGAGAGGCAGTAAATGTTAGGGTACAGATGCTGGATTGAGAATGCCTGAATTTGAATTGCATTTCTGCATATATTAGCTGAATGAGGTTTTTGAACATGTGCTGTAGTTGTTTCATTTATAAAGGAGAATTAAAGTCCCCATATACTTAAGTCATGGGAGCATTAAATGAGTTAATATATGGCACCTAGTATTTTAGAGTTAGCTGGTATTATTTCTGTTAAACCCATCAAATGTAAAGTCCACTAACTTATTCTTTGTTATTTGTAGTTTATTTCTTGGTATGTTTTTCATCAAAATGCCACTATTTTCATTTTAGTTGCTACTCTTTGACTATGACAAGGTGGAACTGGCCAATATGAATAGACTTTTCTTCCAACCTCATCAAGCGGGATTAAGTAAAGTTCAAGCAGCAGAATATACTTTGAGGTAAATGGAATAGTGATTAAAGACATCTTTAGTGACATCTTAGTTTGCATATTTTGTATAAGTTAACCTAATGCATGAATTTTTCTTTACAGAAATGCAGGTTTCACATCAATTCTCTTACCTCTTGATACTGTGTTGGCAACCTTTTTCAGATAGGGCTAGATAGTAAATATTGTAGGCTTTGAGGGCCCACTATGAAACTGCCCTCAAGTCATGTAGTTGTAGTGTGATAGCTGCTATAGGCAATACAAAAATGAATGAACGTGGCTGTGCTCCAATAAAACTTTGTTTATGGACTCTTAAGTTTAAATTCGTGTAATTTTAGCATGTTATGAAGTATCGTTCTGTTCTTTTTCTCCTGCCACCATTTAAAAATGTAAAAACCGTTCTTAGCTTGCAGACCTCGGAAAAACAAAAACAGCTGGCAGGTCATACTTGGCCCCAGGGCCATACTTTGCCAATCCTTATTCTAGGAAGTTTCTTTGTGACCCCAAACGTCTTTCACTGAAATAAGGAACAAAGAAGTTCTCTTGTCAGGCTAGGCTATAGCTCACCTAGGTGTTAAAGGCTTAATTCCCAGCACATAGATGGTGGGAACATTTCTGTAATCCTGCAGTCAACATGTTTTGAATGTAGTCTTCTCCTTGGAGTGGGGCACAAGAGGTAGAAGAGGACTTTAGATTTTCTTTGAATAGCTTGAATTCCATTTTTCTTACCTCTGTTACATGATCTTTAGCTTTTTCAGTTCTTTTTCCTGTTTTCTCTTAATATTCCTACTAGTAGTTTTTATAATCATTCCCTTTTTCCCTCTTAGGAACATTAATCCAGATGTTCTTTTTGAAGTACACAACTACAATATAACCACAGTAGAAAACTTTCAACATTTCATGGATAGAATAAGGTAAAATTTTACTATGAATATTTTGCACAGTGTCCAGCTCGGTTAAACAAGTATTATTAGAAAACCACTGATGTTGGGGCACCTGAGAGGCTCAGTTAGTTAAGCATCTGACTTTGGCTCAGGTCATGATCTCATGGTTCATAAGTTTGAGCCCCATGTGGGGCTCTGTGCTGACAGCTCAGAGCCTGGAGCCTCTTTCAGATTCTATGTCTCGCTCTTTCTTTGCCCCTCCCCTGCTTGGGTTCTGTCTTTCAAAAATAAGTAAACATTAAAAAAAGTTTTTTAATAAAAAAAAATCTGATGTTTAATTCAGCGAGTTGGTAGATTTGATATATATTTTTGTTTTTAAAGTAGGTAATTTTTGTGTGTTAGTAACTCAGTAAAAAGTAAATACTGTCCAAAGACAATAGTAACAACAATCAAAAATCAAAAACTCTGTTGTTATGGTGTTATAACAAGGGATCCTCAACTATAAGTTCTGTGTTCTAGATTATATTTCTATGTGAAGGTGGTTTTCTCCAGATTGTAACAACACTGAGATACTGAATTGTATTCAATTTTTATTACATTTACATTTGGAGTGAAAAAGGAATAAAAGTCTATGAAAGCTGATGGGGAAATGGTAACTTTTGTGAACAGACTTTATACTTCTTGTGTCTTCTGTGAGAAGCACTGTAGTATCATGATGTTATATACATATTAGTTCCTCAATACATACTGGATCTTTAACATTAACTACTATGCCTTAACTGTACTCAAACATTTACTGAAAGCATAAATGTATGTCTAAACAAATTAGAGTGTATTTTGTGTCCTGATTTCTTTTTCCTCCCCAAATAAAATTTATTTTCTTTACCTAGTAATGGTGGATTAGAAGAGGGAAAACCCGTTGACCTAGTTCTTAGCTGTGTGGACAATTTTGAAGCTCGAATGACAATAAATACAGTGAGTATTCCTATTGTATAAGATGTTATACTCATTCATCTGTTTTCTTGTATAGTTCTGTATTTAAACCCTTTTATAATGTGTTTCATTAATTTTTAATGTTCTCTTAGCCTACTTTTAAAATTTATTCTAGTGTGCCTAGGTGGCTCAGTTGGTTGAGTGTCCACTCTCGATTTCAGCTCAGGTCATGATCCCGCGGTGTATGAGTTTGAGCCCCACGTCAGACTCCATGCTGACAGTGAAGTCTGCTTAGCATCCTCTGCCCCTCCTTTGCTCGTCCTCTCTCTCTCTCTCTGAAAATAAAACAGACATTTAAAAAAGTTTTATTCTAATAGTTGTGGGGCCTCTCTAGCTTTGCTGGTGTGGCTTATGTTTCAGTATCCTATTCTTTATTATGCCAGTAGAGGAAACTATAAATAGTAGATACTTCTGATGTACAATTTTTAAAATAAATGACTATCTTAAAATGTGTTATTCTATGTTAGCATTGGTTTTAATATTTTACTTTATTTTTTAAGATATAAATGTGTATACATTGCTTACAAACCTTGTTTCTCAGAAATAAAACAATTCTTTGGAATTACTGTGGTTTCAGCTTTTCAGAAGGTATTTTGCAGGGTTTTGTTGCTGAAATTATTTTAGAAAAATGAATTTTTACAATCAGAAATACAATAAACTTAATCACTCAATTTAATTAAATATTTATTGGCTGCTTACTTGAATGCTGTCAGTTTACTTTTTAAAAAAATGTTTTAAAAATTTAGAGTGGAGGTGGGGTGGGCAAAGGGGGAGACAGAGAGAGAGACAGAGAGAGAGAGAGAGAGAGAGAGAGAGAGAGAGAATATCTTAAGGCTCCATTCAGTGCTCAGCATGAAGCCTGAGATGGAGCTCAATCCCACGACCCTGGAATCATGACCTGAACTGAAACCAAAAGTTGGATGCTCAACCCACTGAGGAATCGAGGTGTCCCCAGTTTACTTTTTAAATAGAGAATGGCAGTTGCCAAGGAATTCCATTATTGATAACTTTCCTCTTTTGAAAATTTAAAACACCCTTTGGTAATCATTTAGTTAAGCTCCAGTTTTTCATGAAATAACTTTTGATAAATTCTTGTTTTTTTTTGTTGTTTTCATCTGTTTCTACTAAGGCTTGTAATGAACTTGGACAAACATGGATGGAGTCTGGGGTCAGTGAAAATGCAGTTTCAGGGCATATACAGCTCATAATTCCTGGAGAATCTGCTTGTTTTGCGGTATGCATGATTCATTTTGGCTTATTAACTAAAGTATTGAAAATGTATTTGTATTGAAAATGTATTATAATTCAAGGAATAAAAACTTTGAACGTGATGGAATACTATTTTGAACCTGCTTACTTTTTCCCTTTCATTTTGAAATATATTTTCTTTATTTTTCATGTAGTGTGCTCCCCCACTTGTGGTTGCTGCAAATATTGATGAAAAGACTCTGAAACGAGAAGGTGTTTGTGCAGCCAGTCTTCCTACCACTATGGGAGTGGTTGCTGGGATCTTGGTACAAAATGTGTTGAAGTGAGTGAGGGCAAATTTTTCTGAATAGTTTTGTTTGCTTTTGATAGAAATATATTTCATAAAGCATTTCAAATATTGGAATTACCATCTAAGTATATAGTTTCTTAAAATCCAGCATATGGTTTTTATATATGTATAATATATATATATATACTTTGAATTTACATATATTAATATATCTAATTTAAATATAAACATACATATTAATAATATACATACATGTGTGTTACTCTGTGCATTTAGAATAGCTCTTGTTAAATGGTACAGTAGTACTGGTGTGTTTGTTTATGAAATATTAACCAAATGATTTAAATCTCTGCAGGTTTGACCAAAGAACATAAACACATTTCTTTACTTAACTCTTACTAAAAATAATATGAATGTTATTAAATATTAAAAGGATAATACCTCTGCTCTCTGAAAAAAAAGATATTCACAACCACACCATCTAAACTATAGTGAAAAAGGACAAAGGTTCCTTTGCAGCTAAAATGAATGTAAAAGAGTTTTATTAATGTCAACTCACATTTTATTAAAAGGAGAAAGCCTTTAGGTGTTCCTTTCCTCAGACCATTTTTTTCTCACTTTACAACTTTAATAAGCTTAGTTATGTTTCCATGCCTTCCGGTATAAGAACAAATTGCAACATGATACAGGGAGGTATCCTGATATCAGAAGTGTCAGCTACCAGCAGAGAAATTGCAAAAAGCATACCTAAGAACTTTCAAGGCAACTGTCGAGGGCTATTTTATGTAAGAGCAATAGCTTGTACAAACTTCAGTAGGCCCTATCCAAACAAAATATTTTATAGTATGTTCCAAAAAAAAAAAAAAAATCATAGCTACAAACTATTTTCTTAAGGACGTGTCCTATTTAGCCAGCCCCCTATGGATGGACATTTACGCTACTTACAGATTTTTTTGCTGCTATTCACAATGCTGCAAATAGCACCTTACATATATCTCTAAGTTAGGTTTTTGTAGATATGAATTTTTAGAAGTGGAATTTCTGAGTTTATGCAATATTTATTTTGACAGATACTACTAAATTTCTCCTTCAGAAGGATTATGTATTTCTATCACAGGGTAGGAATACCTGCTTTGCCCATACCAGTTCATAACATTGGGTGTTACCAAACTTTTTAATCTTTGTCAGTATGATAGGTAAAAAACGGGTATTTCATTTTAATTTTCAGTTACTTATGAAAAGGGGTGAGCACTTACATTTTTCTGTGAATTGTCTGCTTCATATCATTGGCTCAATTTTTGTCTTGTACACTCAGTGCAAATGTGTTCCCTTTTGTTGTTTATATTTTATATGTGATTTTTCCTCTCTTTGTAAGCTTCTAAAAGGAATCAGAACTGTTAGGGAACACAAGGGAACTTTAAGGCATATTGGAAATGTTCTATATTTTGATCTGGTAGTGATTACATGGGTAAAGACTTTTGGAAAATTTCATTGAGCTGTACATTTAAGATTGTTAACCTTATAGTAAGTTATATATAAAAACTTTTAAAAAGTAGTTAGATGTAGTACCAATCTCAGGGATTCTTCTCCACATTTTAATCTGACAACAGTACTTAAAATACTGTTGCTTATCACAAAAACCATTAAGTACTTAAAGATCAATTTTTAAAAATTCAGTTCTTTTATGGTTCGTTTCTTTATCTAAGTGTACTTTGATTTGCTTTTCTAGGTTTTTGTTAAATTTTGGTACTGTTAGTTTTTACCTTGGATATAATGCAATGCAGGACTTTTTCCCTACTATGTCCATGAAGCCAAATCCTCAGTGTGATGACAGAAATTGCAGGAAACAGCAGGAAGAATACAAGGTATACATCACTTGGTCAGAATGTATGAGAGGTCATACTGTTTGGACAGTATTTTAGAACAATTACTTAGGTTTGAAAAATAAGATGAATGGATTCTGGATTTTTATTTATTGTATCTCTAGGGGGTAAATGTTAGTAAGAAATTAAATTCACTATGCTACCAAAGAGAAAAAAATTGTTTGAAGTCCTTTTTTACTTTGGTAAAATAAAAAGCCTGTCTGAATTTTTGATTAATGCTTCAGAGGCCTGAGAATGAGTAAGAATACTTTGATACTGTTTGATTTCTACAGAAAAAGGTAGCAGCACTGCCCAAACCAGAGGTTGTTCAAGAAGAGGAAGAGATAATACATGAAGACAATGAGTGGGGTAGGAATTCTTTCATAAATTGAAATGGCAGCATGAAACATAATCTCTTATAGGAGAAAATATAATTAAATTATACAAACTTTGAATAATTACTGCTTATTAAATTTCCTTGAAAACTATTATAATATCACATTTAACTCTATAGGTATTGAGTTGGTGTCTGAGGTTTCAGAAGAGGAACTGAAGAATTCTTCAGGTCCAGTTCCTGACTTACCTGAAGGAATTACAGTGGCATATACAATTCCTGAAAAGGTACACCTAAAAGCTGATTTACCATAAGTGTCAGATAAGAGAAAATGTCTACTTACCTTCTTTCTCTTCATCCTAGTTTATAATGCCAATACAGTATTTCCTAATTTGGATATTTTATGCTATAGCAGTTAAGATGTGTGAGAGAGGTGTTCAGTGTTAATGTGGAAATATACAGTACATTTTCACCTGTTTGAAACATAGACCTAAAATAGTGATATTGACTCATTAATGGAGCAAGTAGGTTTTAATTAAATGAAGATATCATTTTTTATATTGAGAATTTTAGCCATAATACCATTTAAAAATACCACTTCAGTAGAGATCTTAAGAATACTGAAATTACTGCCTTGTAAATCAAAATATTGGTGGGGAAAGTAAAAGACTGTCTCTCCTAAAAATTAGAAGGTATATTTATTAAAGAAAGTTTACTTTATAAACTAGTTGAACATAGTAAACTTAGTGATTATATATTCCTAAGCATCAAGAATTTTAGACGGTTATTTTTTCGCTATGTTTCCCTCATTTGATAGCAAGAAGATTCTGTAGCTGAAGTAACTGTGGAAGATTCTGGCGAAAGCTTGGAAGACCTCATGGCCAAGATGAAGAATATGTAGACAATGGACTGACCTACGTTTTATTTCCTGAGTTTAAGCAAATGTCCTTGCAATTAAAAAAAAAAATCACTTAAAAACTTACAAAGCTTAGGGCAACATTAATTGATACATAATCTTCCCAGAATTGTTACACTTTTTGAAAGTACTGTATCGTTTATCACTTTCTCCCTTCAACTAAATCAATAACTCTCCTAAAACTTCTGTTTCATTCCTGTTAAGAAAACTTGAAAACTTAGCCACTGAAATGTTTTGGCCTTTGGAGAGGGATGGGAAGGATGGACCAATAATATGCTATGTTTCTTTTCTTTCCAGTAATTCTTTATGGTGTGTTGTCTGAGGCCATGGACAATAAAGTAGTATGTGGTTCTCAAATGTAGACAGGGCAGGGGGTACCACCTATTGGTTAGAGCTAGCAGGCCTCCACTCATTGTGTTTAGAATCACTCGTTCTACAAGAAAACTACTACCATTAACTTGGCCAACAGTGAATTTAAAATAATTAGCCTATATAATAAAAATATCCTCTCAAATGTTACCTGATGAGATACAAGCTGAAATGTAGTCATTGGAAAAGTTTGTAAACCTGTAAGTTATATATTAAAAACAAGACAAAGGCAAATAAAAGGAAACTTTCTTCACAGATAAACAGATAAAAGGTACTTTCAGGAAGTACAAATTATATTTCTGCACTGACCAAGGAAAAGGAATCCTAGCATCTGTGGAACATATATATCTGGAGTCACTGTACTTTATTTTGAGCAGCAAGGAATGAATTTAAGCTAAGATCCTCTAGATTATACCCATTGTATGGGCTACCTTCGGAATACTTCATTTAAATTTGATTCTCTAGATAATTAGTTATCCTGTATTGTGGGCATAAGAGAGACGTAAAAAACCTCTGTAATGACTGATGTGTACTTATTCAGTGGGAGAGAATCAGTTACCCTGATTATGATCACTAAGTTATAAATTGATAAACTGGTTTTCTTTGGAGTTGCATACAAATAATGAAAGTTTAGAAAGCCTTGGATAAATAAATTCCCAATGGTTTGAGACTAAAAAAAAAAAATATATATATATATATATATATATATGCGCATGTGTAACCATTATCAGTAGGATGTTACTATGCTACTATTTTGATGATTTTTTGCTTTGAAGATAGTAATATCTAAATTGTATTTCTAGGGAAGAACATTAGTACAAAATGAAAAATGCAGTATTCCCTTGTAAAATAAAGTTCTAAAAACTGATTTCAGAAACCCCCAAATATCAAATATGTTCAATCTATTTGTTTTGAGATTCTAGAATCATATAGTAATTCTTATGTTTAGAGTGAAGTTTGGAAAGTAGGGGGATAGTTCTTCTAGCTTTGAAACTTATTTATGTTGCCTTGGTAGGTCATTTGCAATTCAAAAAAAATCAGTGAATTCATGTGTAAAATAGTTTTTTTCTAGTTACTCAAGATGTTTTGAATTTCAAAAAAGAAAAGTCTTTCTAAAATAATCCCATTCCTTTGGAACCTCTGGTACACTGATTTGGGAAGGCTTTGCTTATAATTTAAAAATGGTATAGTTTGGTAGAGTATAATAGCAAGAACATACTTTTATTCTGCTCTTAACATAGGATTTCATACTGCTGGTGTTTTATACTGCATCAAATCTTAGATCTAAGTTATATAATTCTTTAATATATTCCATTAAAAAATAGTTACTGGATTATTTTACCAGAAAAAAATCTGGTAACAGGTACCTTTTGCTATGTGGAGTGCTCTTTTGATAATCTGTTTGCCATGAAAACTTACAGGAGCTGATAATGAGAAATTAATCAACACTGAGTTTTACATTACTAAATAAAACCAGTGTTTGATCAGATTTCTAAAAACGACTGTTTCTAGAAACGTGAAAGAAGGAAACACACTTCCAAAATTGCCTTAGCACAAGGGCTTTAAATTATAGTAAAAGAATTATATTCAGCTCCCTTCCCCATTGTTAATGGGGAGCTAATTTATGTACTACTTGTATGTTTTATTTAGTAAAAAAAAATAGGTATTATGTTTCCTCACATAAAAATACTCCTTGAATACCTACAGACACAACACAAAAAGGTGGTAACCATTTAAGAATATTAAGATTTAACCCTCCCCAATCACAATCATATTTTTTTCTGTAAAGTATTAATGAAAACTATAACCACCATTATTTGGTTCCTACCAATTCAGATGTATAATTGAGTTGTTTCAAAGCTACCTTTTTCATTGTGAAGGTGTATATCAATGTAAACATAATAGTTCTATTTGAGAACCTCAAATAGATGTCTGTTTCAGCAACAGACATCTTAAGTAGGCATTTTACATAGAAACATTTTATCTTAAGTAGGCATTTTATCTTAAGTAGGCATTTATCTTAAGTAGGCATTTTACATAGAAACATTTGAATTGGCAGTACAAGAAGTAGTAAGATCAAAATACGGCTTTCAAAAGTATATTTAAACTTAAATCTCTTGAAATATATGGAGTCCTCAAGCCCCAACTGTAATTAATGAATTTTTACCACAAGTCACTTTTAATAAATTATGTTTCCACTTAAGGTTTTCAAGTCCAAATTATGTAGGAACAAAGAATAAATGCATATCATTCTTTTGCTGGTTTTTACTTTTTTCATGGTTCTTCTAGAATATTAATCTCAGATTATTTCCAAAAGCAGTTTAAAAAAAATTTTTTTTTTTAACGTTTATTTATTTTTGAGACAGAGACAGAGCATGAATGGGGGAGGAACAGAGAGAGAGGGAGACACAGAATCGGAAGCAGGCTCCAGGCTCTGGGCCATCAGCCCAGAGCCCGACGCGGGGCTCGAACTCACAGAGAGTGAGATCGTGACCTGAGCTGAAGTCGGACACTCAACTGACTGAGCCACCCAGGCGCCCCTAAAAAAATTTTTTTTTAATGTTTATTCATTTTTGAGAGAGACCGCGAGTAGGGGAGGGGCAGAGAGCAGGGACACACAGAATCTGAAGCAGGCCCCAATATGGGGCTTGAACCCACAAACCTTGAGATCATGACATGAGCTGAAGTCAGACACTTAGCTAACTGAGCCACTCAGGTATCCCACAAAGTAGTTTTTTTAAGGCATTAAACTTAATATTACTACTTATAATGTTTTAAATTACTAGCTATTAGATAATTACATTTTATTTTTTTATAGAATAAAAAAAATTTAATTTTGAGAGAGAGAGAAAGAGCAGGGAAAGGCAGAGAGAGAATCCCAAGCAGGCTCCATACTCCCAGCACAGAGCCTGACACAGGGCTTGAGACCATGAACCATGAGACCATGACCTGAGTAGAAATCAGGAGTCTGACACTTAACCAACTGAGCCATCCAGGTGCCCCAAGATAATCAAATTTTAAACTCTAACAGCTTAATTCTGAAATGAGTGTATGGTAATTTGTGAATTTAATTAAGATGTGTTATGGTCATGTTTTATCTTTTTTCCTTTTGAACTTCTCACAAAAGGGGGAGAAGGAGGCTCATTATAAGATCCTGCCCAATTTCTTCTAAATCACAGTTATCGTGACTTAGAATCAGACCATTGCTTGTCAAACTTAGGTGCATATGAATCACCTGGGGATCTAGCCAAACTGCAGATTTTGATTCAGTAGGTCTGAGGAGAACCTCTAGAGTCTTAATTTTTCATCAGCTCCCAGCTAGTACTGATGATTCTGGTTCATGGACCATCCTGTGCATAGCCAAGCCTTACAGAACATTAACCAAAACCTTATAAAGTCACCAAAACTCAATTTGGTATAAAATGGAGTGGTAAAAAGAAAACTTGAAATTGTACTTTTATTTTTAAATTTCCCTTAAAAAAAAAAAAAAGTTAGAGAGAGAGCCCTCTGTGCATAGGAGGGGCAGGGAGAAAGAGAATCCCAAGCAGGCTCTGCAATGTCAGTGCATGGACCCAATGTGGGGCTTGAACTCATGAACTGATGAGATCATGACCTAAGCTGAAATCAAGAGTCAGACACTCAACCAACTGAGCCACCAGGGTGCCCTGCACTTTTATTTTAAAACAGTGAAGTATAGCTATTACATCTTTCACCTTTGTAATTAATATGTTGGAATCTTACAAGTATTAAAATTAAAGATTTTATTATATATAAATACATAAATGGTTTTAACCAAAATGTGGCAACATTTATAAAACCTGTAAGATATTTCATTTTTCAATACAGAACAGACTAATCTGAGTTTGAGATAAATGAGATCAATTTAGGCCATTTAAGAAAGAAGAGACTGTCATGTCTCTATCTTGGGGAAGGTCAAGGAATGCTAAGAGCTTGACTTGTTACTGCATTAATGGCTTCAGATTATGCAGGTACATATAACACAGCAGAACAATGTAGACTAGGCCTGGCCCAGTCTGCTCATGGAAAAGGTAGAATTTTTAAAAAGGTAGCAGAGACAACTGTTACTAGTTCATTTTACAGAAGATAATTCAAACCTTTCATAAACATTGTCCCTTTATTCTTTGAAACTTCTTTGAGGTAGAGAATCAGGCCAGGCTACTGCTGAAAAGCATGACCAGGAATGGTGAGGCCAGAGCAGCTCTGAGAGATAAAAGAATTATGGAATTGAACTCCTTGTCTTTACTGCTCTTCCAGCTCTTGTTGAACAGACCAGTCCACTCTTCATGATCAATTCTTCATATCATTTTAGGATTCTAAGGTGTCCACATCCATTGGTCCCATACGATAGGAAAGTTAGTTATTTTAAACAGCATACACTGACACAATCATGACTGAAACCTCAATGTAGTCCAATGCAATTTCATGCAAATATCAAATTACACAAAGTAAAAATAAAATTTTTTTAATGTTTTAAATTCTAATGTTCCAAATGTTTCTTAATTATTTTGTCCGAAAGTGCATTTGCAATGAATTGTAATTGCCATTACCTTGGTCCCTGATGAAGGAAAACATTAGGAGAATGGGTTGTTTTTAAGCTAAATGTGTCTCCACTTGATGAATGTCGGGAAGGAGCTTTTCCACCCAAAAGTGATGTTTCTGCTTCTTTTATTTCCATCGCCCTTTTGTATAGTTCAGCAGCTTTTTCAAAATCCCCTTCTTCATAGCTTTGTGAGAAAAAATTGTTGAAATGTGAATATAACCTCCTAACAACTTGAAATGACCTTACAGGATACAGAATAACAAGCTGTGAATAATTCCTTTCTCCCTTCTATTTCCAGTGCATGCGCTCAGTATGACTAGTAAAACATTACCCAAACTCTCCTTTCTATCTGAACTGCTAAAGTATATCTCAGTGCCTCATATAGACACCAGAGAGACCATGTTGTAATGGATGCAGTGAAATTGTAAGGGAAGTCTCCGCATCTTGAGATACACAAACACAGAAAAAGCAAAATCAACATGCACTTAATGGTAAATTAGTTTTGAGGACAGCAAGTTGCCCATATTACCCCCAGAGCTTTTTAGCTGCAAATGTAAACCATCTTTCACTACTTACCTGCTACATTCGTCTACAAGAGATTATGCAGCCTTCATTTCACTTCTGGATACTACTGTACTTTAGTATCTTGAAGTAAATCAACCCCAAACAGCCCCTTTACCCCCTCGAGTCCAAGGAAAAACAATCAGCACCAAATACTCTGTTTTGTTCTATGATGACTCAAAGCTGTTCTAAGATGGAGTTTGGCTGTTATCAGGAAGCTGAAAAAATTCTTACCTAAGCACAGCTAAATTTTTTAATGTTTCTCCAACTCGAGGATGCATCCGACCCAGGCTGTCTTCATAAATCTTTAATGCTCTTTCATATAATGGCAAGGCTTCGATATGTTTTTTCTTATTAAAAAAAAAGTAACAACACTCACTTGAACACATGGAATTGCTGAACTTACTATTAACATATTCTAGACTAAGCTGATATACTTGGGTAAGCACCTCTAAAAAGGTTAATAACCTCCCACAGAATGTGGATAGAAAAGATTTATTAAACATAATGGTAGAAGCAGTATACTAGAAAGTCAGAAACCTAAGTTTTAGACCTGTCTTGGTGACCATTGACCTGAATCCAAAAATATAAGCAAAAACCTATTTATTGCCCTGTGGGTACAACACCTGCTTTTCACCTATCATAGACAAATGCCACAGCTTAAAGACAATATTAGATATAGAGATGTACAGAATCTCCAGAATTTAAAAACCAAGCTTATGCAATGAACTAAGCACTCAGTAGGTGTTTTACGCTAAGAGGAAGGGATTGTTTTACAAATATAACTTCAATAATTTCCCAAGTACTAAAGAAAGCATTAGTAATCTTTTTTTTTTTAAGTTTACTTATTTTGGCAGAGAGTGCATGAGTGGGAGAGGGGACAGAGAGAGAGGGAGAGAGAGAATCCCTAGCAGGCTTCTCACTGTAAGTGCAGAGCCCAATGTGGGGCTTGAACTCACAAACTGTGAGATTATGACCTGAGTTGAAATCAAGAGTCAGATGTTTAATCAACTGAGCCACCTAGGCGTCCCTAAAGGAAGCATTAGCAATCTTAAATTTCCTTTAATTACTGCTACTGTGTCACAGCTAATTCATATTTATCTATATTTCATACCTTAAAACCATTCATAAAGAGTTAACATGTAGGAACTTACCATTTGGCTATAGAGAACAGCTAAGTTCACCAGGGCAGTAGCTACACTAGGGTGCTTTGGGCCAAAAGATTTCTGTCGAATTTCAACAGCTAGCTCATACAAAGGTACAGCTTTGTCAAGTTTCCCCTAAAAAACAAAAGTGAAATCTAACAAAAATATTAAAACAATAAATACTATCTGATCAGAGCTTTTTCCATAAATAAAATTTTCTATTAAGTAATTTTGAGGGAAAAAAAATTTCAGAAGCATTTTCTCCCACTTTAATGGTTAAGCTCATAGATAGATAACTGAAATCTAATGAAGTAAAGCCACACTGAATATAAAAACATTTTCTTTGATAATTCAAAAAGCCCTTTTATAAAGATCACCCATTACCACTAAGTTCCCGGTGACGTAAAAATACCGGGAAAATATGTTTGCTACTGTATATAATTTAGATTTGGCATCAAAATAAAATTTCATTTTCCACCAACTCCCTTCCAGGTTTTCCTAATTGTTTCTTTTTCACTTGAAAGTTGCACAGAAATAGCAACAATGCATCATCGTTCTTACTAAATCATCAACTTCAGTGCCAGGTTGACCAGCAAGGGTCCCACAGGTCTAAAGACCTTGTCTACACAGCTCTATAACTGCACTAAATAAAGTGAAAGTGGACCTCTTCGGCTTTTTTTTGGGGGGGTGGGGGGGAACAGCTACAAAAACTCCAAGTATCTCAGGCTAGATTCCTATGGCAAAAAAAGGTTACATTTCATTGCAGGCAAAGAAAAGAAACAGTGAAATTTAAATGGTCACTTAATCACCTACAAAGATTCCTCCTTCACCTCTGACAACTGGGTGATTTGTTATGTTTATGGCTGCTTAACACAGGAAACTTAATCATGGTTGAATTTTAGAACTTCTGAAATGTAAGTTCCATCCAATTAGAATGCTGATAAATGCATTTGTATTTGGAATGTATTTTAACAAAACCAGACTGGTATCTGAATTAAGTTAAGTCTGATATAATATTTTTTAATGTTTTACTCAGCTATTTGTTTTTTTTTTTTAATGTTTATTTATTTTTGAGACAGAGAGAGACAGAGCATGAATGGGGGAGGGGCAGAGAGAGAGGGAGACACAGAATCGGAAGCAGGCTCCAGGCTCTGAGCCATCAGCCCAGAGCCCGACGCGGGGCTCGAACTCACGGACCGCGAGATCGTGACCTGAGCTGAAGTCGGATGCTTAACCGACTGTGCCACCCAGGCGCCCCACTCAGCTATTTGTTAAAAAAATTAATCATGATTGAAAAGCTCAGAGAAAATAATCTATCCATCAGGAGACAAATTATTTTGCTGCCAGTAATTATGGCTTAATTGGTATGTTATAAAACACAGGTAAGCATGTCAAGGATTACTTACCATTTTCTTATATAAGATTGCAAGGTGCTTCACTGTATAGGCCAAAGAAGGGTGATCAGGAGCTAACGCTCGTCTCCGAATGTCTAAAGCTCTTTCGTAAAGCTCTTCTGCTTTATCATACTGTTTCTTTTCATTGCACAGAGCTGCCAGATTATTTAAAGACTGGGCACAGTCTGGGTGATCTGGTCCTAGAACTCGCTCTCTCATTTCTAAGGACCGCTTCAGAAACTGGTCGGCTGTTCTATGAATAAAACCCCAAATGGTTTAAATAACGTATTTGCTAGAAGTAAGAATCCTTAACCCTAAGTCAGGTGGAGAACTGAAGCATTTTAATCATTAAATCCAAGATAGTTAATAAAAAGCATTCGGTTAAAGTCCTCTCCCCCTCTTTCCTACCCCTCATCCCTTCCTGCGCTTTTCCAAAAATTAAAAATTATTTCCTGATAGTGTGAGGGCCTTAAGTATCTGGAATGATTGCCTCAGTTCTCCACCTGACTTCTAAAAAACAAACCCATAAATATTTTCCAGGACAAACTTCTGATACCTTTAAAACTATTAGACCTAACTCAAAAGATTTTGGTATTCACTCTTCCTTCCTTTGATGTTAGTACTAAATAATTTCTAATTCAAGAACCCCTTGTGAAGGAGACTAAGAATTTGTTATACTTTCCCCATATCCAAAGTATCAAATTTGTTACAGTTTTCTGAAATCCAAGTTAGTCCAAAAACACTTCTTTTTTCAGAGTGTAAATATTAATGCCTTTTTGATTCCTTTAAGTACAAATAAACTGAAGACCAAAACTAGCAGCCATCTATATTCTATTCTTTAATATCCCTTGGTGCCAGTTTCTTTTGTGAAGTCTCACATACAATACTGACACAAAACACTTTTCATAAACATAAAACTACTAGGGATGCTACAGATACTCTTTTTAGTAACTTTTTAGTTACTAAAGAAACAAAGTGACAGAAACAGTAGAGACTATGCCATGGTCTTTGTTAAGTGTGGCTATGTTCAGAACATATTGTACATGAAATCTGGCATGGTTTCTATCAAGTTATTCTAGCTTGACTTGATAGAAACATAAACCAGCTTTTCATCTAAGAGACAAAACGGACACTTGTTTTCATAATTAACATCATGGTACTCACTCCAGGTTATTCTGAAGATAGTAGAGAACTCCCAGTTCATTGAGGGTCCGAGCATTGTCAGGGGTGTCCTTACCTAACGTGAGCTCTTCTAACTGTAGGGCTCGTCTACGTAAAAGGGCGAATCCATACTGAAATAAACACAAATTGATAATCATTACTAGGTAAGTGCAGTCTTTGATTCTGAAACACTATACTGGAGTCCTAAGAAATCCTGGCTCCTTTCGTTCCCTTTAAAGTAGATTACAATTATTTTAAGTATCACACTGAATTAATCCAATGATTATTGAAAATGCACATACTTCCACATGGCATCACATTTTTAAATTCATTAAAAGTACCATTTTGTGAAAGTGATGATGACGTATTTTAGCAAAGTGAACTGAGCCCCAAGTGCTTCAAAAAGGTCAGGACACAAAGTTAACCTGCAGATATTTACCAATCCCACTGCTAAACACTTAAACATCAGGTACTTAAACCGTATATACCACTTGCAAGTAGTAAACAAATAAATCCTGGAAATCAAATGCACAGTATAGTGAATACAGACAATAATCCTGTATTATAATCATCAAACTTGCTAAGAGATTAGATCTTAATTATTCCCACCACAAAAAAGAAATGATAATTACGTGATAGGATACAGGTGCTATCACTACAATGGCAATAATATTACAATATATAATGTATCAAATTAACATGTACAACCTTAAATTTACAGTGTTATATGTCAAAAATATTTAATTAAAAATGTACATAGCATTTGAAGTTAAAATAAACAGGCTATATTTAGATTTTATCAGCAGCTTAGAAAAATGAAAATATTTTTTTGTGTGTGTGCTCAAGGGTAAGAATTCCTATGCATTTGCATTTAGCATAATATATTAAAAATATCTTTTCTTTTCCTTTAAAGGAAAGAAGCAGCTTTTAAGTTCATCTTCCAAAGTCTAACTTTCAAATGAACTTTATAGTTACACTTTAAAAAAAGTAAAAAAAAAATATTTTCAATGTTTATTGAGATATAATTGCCATGAAACATTGTGTGAGTTTAAGGTATACAACATGATGATTTGAAATATGTATATACTGCAAAATACTGTAATATATAGTTCCACTTTTTTTAAATGTTTCTTTTATTTTTTTTTTGAGAGAGAGAGAGAGAGAGCACAAGCAGGGGAGGGGCAGAGAGAGAGGGGGACAGAAGATCTGAAGAGGGCTCTGCATTGACAGTAGTGAGCCCAATGTGGAGGCTTGAACTCATGAACTGTGAGATCGTGACCTGAACCGAAGTCAGACACGCAACGGACTGAGCCACCCAGGTGCCCCTAGTTGCACTTTTTAAAAGCCTGCTAAGTTGTCCTTTCCAGTAATTCTAATACTTAAGCAGGTATTATACATATAAAGAAAATGTTAATTAGTACTTTTATAGAAGTCACTTTAATATCTAAAGTTCTTAAATAGATGAGGTGTATGCATCTATATTATGATATTCAGACATGCTCTTTTCTTCTGCTTCAAAGCACAACACAAAAGAAATCTCTCATTACCGAGTTGCCTTTTCTCCTTGTAGCTTTCTGACGAATTTTAAAGGATTTTTTCCTAAAATGTTCAGCTTGTTCATATCTTAAAAAAAAAAAAATAAAGTCAAACAAAAGAAACACATGTCCAATTTATCATATTTCAGGCAAATGAAAACATTCCTTACCTAGTGTAAAGTTTTTGTTTTGTTTTTGGCTTTTAAATATAGCATAATTTCTAAAGATGACAGTCACACAGAATTAAAAATCTTTAACAAAAAACTTCATAAAACATAATCTAACGAAACAAACCTAGCTCTCCAAGTAGCTGACATTTAATAGATTTTTAACTGACTTAACTCACTTCAAATCTCTAAAGGATGACCTAACTAAATGAAAATCTAAAATTTTAGTTTGTTCTACCACCTTCTTCTGTACGTGCTAATTTCTGGTCAAATATAAATGTGAAATTCACAAAAAAATTGTGTGAAACAATACTTCTAAAATTAAAAGAAAAAATTCCAATATGTATCATTTACGATGGTGCAAAGAAAATGATTTCTGATAGAGGAAAAGATGACATTCATTGGGTGCCTAATAGATATGAGACTTTTTATTACACCAGGGACTGGTAAACTTTTTCTGCAAAGGGCTAGATAGTAAATATTTTAGGTTTTATGGGCCATGTGGTCTGTTACAAATATAAAAATCTGTTAGTGAATCATGGAAGCAGCCGTGTGGAAGTTTATGGAAGCAGTCACATAAAATGTGCCTATGTTCCAATACAACCTTATTTACAAAAGAAGGGGCCTTTTGGATTTGGCCTGTGGGGCAATCGTTTGCTGCCCTGTGTTAGTAATGCACTTAATATTACAAAGCCAGTCAATGAATGGGCCCAGATTTAAACCCAACTACACAACTCCAAAGTCCATGCTCTAGCCTGCACGCATCTTCAAACAGAGATGAATCTTGTGGTGCTAGTTTTCTGTTTACGCCACAAACACCCAAGACTGAGAATAATATTTGAACATGGTGGACTGAAAAGAATATAGGATAAGGAAAAGTACATAGCCACAACACAAAGCTTAACACATAAGTGCATCAAGAACTGTGACTCCCCATCATAAAACCAGAGTATTACTCATCTAAATCTTACTTATTTTGTTTCTGGTACAAAGTTGCAAGTGCCTCAAGTTCACGAGCAATATGTGGATGCTCCGCGCCATAAGCATTTTCTGCGATTTCTAATGCTTGTTTATACAACTGTTCTGCATTGCCAAACTTCTTCCACTGCACGTACACACTCGCTAGTTGGTGGAGGGACTGAGCCACTCTTGGGTGATCTGGATCTAAAGCTGTTTCTCGAATTTCTAGAGACCTCTGCAAAGGCACCACAGCCTAGGAAAAGAAAGGGTTCAAGGCCAGGTAAAGTGAGTGAAATACCGTTAAGAGCTGCGATGTGATCAGCACAACAAATGAAAGCTGCACTAACTCCTAGGGAGGAGAGAAGAGCACACAGGAAAAACCCACACAGTCTGTGATTCCTCGCTGAGCATACCTGACTAAGGAGGCCTAGATCCCTGAGAAATCGCCCCAGGGTTTCATAAAGATCCGCCAGGCAAATCATGTTCTCCTCGCCTTCCCAGTTTTTCTCGTGCTGCTTCAATGAATCAAAGTACTCTGCTGCCATTGCACTTTTGTCTTTGCCAACAAACTGCCAATAACTCAGCAATTCAGCAAAGTGTCCTCTGTTTCAACAAAAAACAGTAACTTAATGAAAATCAAACATTAAAACCCAGTGTTGAGTGAAAGTGCCAGAATTCATATAAGCTACTGACGCTTTATTAGTAGGCAAGTGTAGTGTAGAGAGAGGGAAAACTGTAGACTCCAACCTGCTGAGTCCACCGCTTCCTAGCTGTGTGGTCTTGAGCAGGTTGTCTGGCCTCTTATACTCTGTCATCCTTATCTGCAGAAAGGGGTCACTGACACTACCTGCCTAAGGTGTTACTATAAGCAGATTATAGCACACAGCAAGTACTCCATAGTGCCGGCTGTTATCATTACTATCATTATGGTTACTCACCAGTGGAAATCTACCAGAATCCTTTCTAGACATTTCGTGATATGCAGTCAACTGCTAAATTCACCCAGATCATTATTTTAAATGATGGAAATTAGAACAGAAGAAACTAATGAAACACAGGCAACTGTCAGAATAGAAATACAAAAGTAAGCGTATTCATCTGGAGATGACATTAGTAGGATGGGAGAGCTGGCAAACTAAAGAGTAAATCTGATTTCAAAGGAATCATGATTTCAAAGGTTGGAATGGAGATCAGAAATAATTTAGGAGGTATAACAAAGAAATTTGAAAAGTTCACTTAGGAGCAAAACAAATTATGGAGCTATGTTAAGAGAAATGTCTGAGTTTCTAGGTAAGACAGTAACGTAAACTCCCGTGAGGCTTAGAGGTCAGAAGCTTGATGGTGAAAATGTGGTCTGGCCACTGGCAAATTCAGACATAACCAGAAGAGACAATACAATTTCTGAAAAGGGGTAATCCTTTCTTTAAATTTAACACCAGTCAGATTTTGTGGCGAGCCGGCCCAGAATCTGGTTTCAAGGCTATACTTTGAGATACCTGAGGGCCATGAAAGGCAGATGTCATGAACCACCTCCACGGGTGGTTTGGATTTAAACCTGCTTAAATGCAAGGGTAAGATAGAAAGGTGTCTCAAGATCATTTCAGTTCTGATTTTTTAAAAACCGCAATATTTTTTTTTACTTTACCTCTTGGGAAAAGATCTCGTGGCAATTTGCAAATTGTCTTAAAATTTCTCCCAGTTTTTTTTAAATTTCAGGTACCACTGAATCTGGACTTGTTTTTATAGGTTTTTTTTTCATTATTATTTTTAATTGTGCTATGTTTTATCCCTAGCACTTGGGGATACAATAAGTACTTGTTAGGTTAATGTAATGTGCTTATCAGCAGAGCTCAGCCCATAGTACACACAGCCTTCTTTCTGCTCATCTAAATTCTACAGCAGAATCCAATTTCATCCATCTTTCCAGGCCCGCTCAGATGTTCCTCTTTGCCAGCTGCTTTCTTCTCTAAATCCCACTTTTATTACAGCATTATCTTTTTTTTGTAATTTATTTATTTTTCAAGGCATAGTTGATAAACAACTATTAATTTCAGGTGTACAGCTACTGATTTGAAACACGTATATACAGAGTTCCCCCTATCCCCAGTTTCACTTTCGGCAGTTTCAGTTACCAGTGATCAACCACAGTCCAGAAGTAGGTGATCCTCCTTCTGACATATCATCAGGAGGTCAATAGTAGCCTAAGGCTACATCACAAGCCTACTCTATTCACCTCACTTCACCTCATATCATGTGGGCACTGTATCATCTCACATCATCACAAGAAGGGTCAGTCAGTCCAGGAAGATATTTTGAGAGACAGAGGGACCACATTCACATAAATTTTAGTATAGTATAACTGTTATAATTGTTCTATTTTTAGTTATTGCTGTTAATGTCTTACTATGCCTAACTTATAAATTAAACAATTAAAATTAGATTAAAATTAACCATAGGTATGTATGTGCAGGAAAAAACATAATATATATAGGGCTTGGTACTATCTGTGACTTCAGGCATCCACTGGGGGTCTTGGAACATATCCCCCATGGAAAGGGGGTATTACAAAATGATCACCACAATAAGTCTAATTAACATCTGTCCCTATTGCATGGTTACAGAATTTCTTTTCTTGTCATGAGAACTTTTAAGACCTACTTCTTTAGCAACTTTTAAAGATGCAGTATAGTATTATTAACTATATAGTCGTCATGCTGTACATTACCTCCCCATGACTTAGTTATTTAATAACTGGAAGTCTGTGCCTTTTGACTCCTTTCACCCACTTTAACCCCTTCCCTACCCTCTGCCTCTGGCACCCACCAATTTTCTTCTCTGTATCAAGGGCATGTTTGGTTTTTGTTTTTTGTTTTTTTTGTAGATTCCAGATATAAGTGAGATCACACAGTATTTATCTTTCTGACTTCTTTCATTTAGCAAAATGCCCTAAAGATCTGTCAGTGTTGTTGCAGATGGCAAGATTTCATTCTTTTTTATGGCTGAGTAACATTCCATTGTATGTATGTATGTGAATGCGCACACACACACACACACACACACACACACACACACACACATTTTCTTTATCCATTCATCTATCAATGGACACTTAGGTTGTTTCCATATCTTGGCTATTGTAAATAATGTTGCAATGGTGCACATATCTTTTCAAATTGTTGTTTTTGTTTTCTTCAGATATATACCCAGAAATGAAATTGCTGGATCATATCACAGTTCTATTTTTAATTTTTTGAGGAACCTCATACTGTTTTCCACAGTGGCTGCATCATTTTACATTCCCACCAGCAGTGCACCAGGGTTCCCTTTTCTCTATATCCTTGCCAGCATTTGTTATCTCTTGTCTTCTTGATAACAGTCATTCTGTAGGTGTGAGGTGATAGCTCAGTGTGGTTTTAATTTGAATTCACCCAATGATTACTGATGTTGAGCATCTTTTCATGTGCCCATTGGCTACATGTATCTCTTTTTTTGGAAAAATGTCTATTCAGATCCTCTGCCCATGTTTTAATCAGATTCTTGTTGTTATTGAGTTGTATGAGTTCTTAAATATTTTGAATGTTAATTCTTTTGCATATGTATGATTTGCAAATATTTTCTCTCATTCAGTAGGTTGCCTTTTCATTTTGTTTATGATTTCCTTTGCGGTGCAGAAGCTTTTTTAGTTTGATTTAGTTCCACTGGTTTATTTTGTTTTTGATGCTTTTGCTTTTCATGTCAGATTCAAGAAATCACCACCAAGACTGGCGTCAAGCAGTTACATACTATGTTTTCTGGAGTTTTATGGCTTAAGGTCTTAAAGCTAAATTAAAAATGCCATTTTTCTTTGTTACACCAATCAATTGTTTAAATCTGTTTTTCTGGGGAAAGATGTTCTACAAATAAGTTTCTTACCTTTTATAAAGGTTTTGAGACACAAAGAGATTGAGAAGGCAATCGTGTAACTTCTGTTTACTTCCCTGCTGCTGAAAAAGCCAAGGGAGTTCATCTGCACTTCTCCAAGTCACTCGGTCCCGACTGTTAGAAAGGAAGAGACAGAGAGGCAGAGGCAGAGGCAGAGGGAGAGAGAGAGAGAGAGAGAGAGAGAGAGAGAGAGAGAATCTTAAGCAGGCTCCATGCTCAGCACAGAGCCTGACATGGGGCCAGATCCCATGACTCTGTGACTGTGACCTGAGCCAAAACTGAGTTGGACACTCAACTGCCTGAGCCACCCAGGTGCCCCTAAATATAATCTAATACTGAGAAAATTATGTCAAAATCAGAAACTCTGTCAATGTAACTAAGAAAATAAATAAAGTGATATTAGGACCATCAAACAAACTCTCAAGGTATTTTCTTAAAATTGAACTATTTTTTTTTAATTTTTTTTTAACGTTTATTTATTTTTGAGACAGAGAAAGACATAGCATGAATGGGGGAGGGCCAGAGAGAGGGAGACACAGAATCTGAAACAGGCTCCGGGCTCTGAGCTGTCAGCCCAGAGCCCGACGCGGGGCTCGAACTCACAGACCGCGAGATAATGACCTGAGCAAAGTCGGACGCTTAACCGACTGAGCCACCCAGGCGCCCCAAAATTGAACTATTTAAAAAACTCTCAATCAACCCAAATATACACACATGGATATACACAGACACACATTTTTAAACTAATAAACTGGAATAAAATGATAATAATAAAATAACCCTACACTGATTTCATGTAAATCAATTTAAATCTTTAGCATAATATTAAAAGACTGACTTACATAATAATCTTTATAGTTCTTTTGACATTACCAGACTAGGGAGAATATTTAATGTTTTTTGTAATAATTTAAAAAATTTTTTTTTTATTTCAGAGAGAGAGAGTGAGCATGAATGGGGGAGAAGGGGCAGAGTGAAAGAGAGAGAATCACAAGCAGGCTCCCTGCTCAGTGTGGAGTACAACGCAGGGCTTGATCCCATGAACTGTGAGATCATGACCTGAGCCAAAATCAAAAGCCAGACATTCAATCAACTGAGCCAACTTATTATTACCTTTTAATAATTAAATTTTTATACATTAAGTTATAAGCTAAGGAAGAGAAATAAAGACACAAAGATAAAATGTGTTACAGAAGAACTATATGGATATTTATAATACCTTAACTGCATGGTAAAATAGTTGATTAGCTTTTGCCTGTATGAAGAAATAATGGTGGGATCTTCCATGTATTCCAGTCTCACTGTTTCCCAAGCCTGGAAAAAAAAAAAATACTGTAGTCTATTTTCTGTTAGTCACTGAATATCTAAAAATTAATTTATAAATAGGAATTTATAATTATTTCAATTTTATAGTTGTATAATACAGATGACATAAAAATATTTTAAAATTCAGCATACATTTATGTGATAAACTGACATGAGAATAAAAATCTCCTGGAGGCACCTAAAACACAATTTAATTCAAATTTCTAGTTAGTGCAGAAATGTGGAGTGAAAAAGTACTAAAAAGGAATTTATTTAAGCAATACACAATAAAAGAGAAAGATGAGCCTATGAGATCACAAACATTTCACACCTACAAATACAATGCAGCATACTCACATGAAAGAGTTAACTTGCATTTGTATACACATAAATCAACCATGGCATTGCAGATGATAACAATTATACTAGTCAGTATTTCCTAAACATTCACTACTATGTGCTAGACATCATGTCTAGGACCTCATTAGGGTCAAGGACCATCTGAACAAATTCTCTTCACATACCCTGTAGTAAGCTGGAAAAATCTACCCACAGCTTACTGAATTTACCGAAGTTTACACAGCTGTTAAACTGTGAAGAGCTGGACTGTGAACTGAGGCATACTGACTTACTGAGTCCAAGCTCTTGAAGCGTAAATAATTACACTAGCAATCAACGGAACATAAAATTGAAAAAAAAAATTTTTTTTCTCTTTTGGAAAGAAACTACTTTGGAAAGTACTGTAGTTCCTCTTTATCCCCAGGTTCACTTTCTGCAATTTCAGTTACCCATGGCCAAATGGGGTTTAAAAGCAGACCCCTTCTGATATTATGGTCAGAAGGTCAGTAGTAGCCCAACGTTAGGTCCCAGTGCCTATGCCATTCACCTCACTCCATCTCATCATGTAGACATTTTATAATCTCAAGAAGGGTGAGTGCAGTACAATAAGACATTTTGAGAGAGAAAGAGACAACATTCCCATAATTTTTAGTACAGTACATTGTTATAATTGTTTTGTTTTATTATTATTGTTGTTAATCTCATACTGTCCCTAAATTATAAATTAAACTTTATCATGGGTAGGCACGTGTAAGGGAAAAAACATAGTTTATATAAGGCTCAGTACTATCCTGGTTTTAGGCATTCTCTGGGGTTCTTGGAATGTGTCTCCTACAGATAAGGGGGGGCTGTTGTAATAGCCATTTCATAAAGGTACTTTGTAAGAATAATATTAGCCAAATTTTACACTTAACCTAAAATCATTGCAAAACCAATTTTGTAATGCCAAATTTAAAATTTCAACTTTGTCTTATAATGGAAACACTTAAAATAGCATGGGATGTTGACATTTATAGTTAAAAAACCTTATTACAATAACATCTACCTGTAGATGCTGAAACTTGAGCAAGCCACAACCATAAGTCAACAAGCACATTTTGTGTAAACTGTGAATGAGGGAGGTCAAGACAGCCCAGGACAGCTCAGGGTAGAGTTCCATTAATTCTGATTCACTCACACCATTGTGACTAACATTTATGAGGCAGAGAATCTAGGTAGAGAAGTGAATTAACAATGATCATAAGCCACCTCTGTAAGTAACAAAAAGCCATTAAAAGGTTATTAACTTCTTATTCAAACTTATTGTTCAAATGATTTAATAAAGAAACAGATTTCTTAGAATAAAGCATACTTTCCAAAAGCCATTAATCAAGAATAAGATAGTGTATATAGTAAATCTAGCATGCCAAAAATAACACACAGAACAAAGTTTGAGGACAATTAAAGCCTCAGGAAACAGATTAAAACTAATGACAAAGTTCCAATTTTGGGACAATGGTAGAAGAAAATAGTTCTTTTACTATAGATGCCTGTTAATAGAAGACAACATATAACAAAACATCTCTAAAAGTACAGCTGAACCTACGAAAAAGAAATCCCCCAGGTGCCAGAAGTGAATAGGAAAGTGAACATCAGAGGGCTAAGGGCTGGAGCTGCTGTCCCTGGGGGAGGTGGGGATCCAGGACAGGCAACCTTCCCAGTAACTCAAATGCTTGGGTTTTCACACCCACAGCGGGGATGGAAGGTGAGCCCTTAAACCTGGTAAGGGGAGGAGTTGGAACTAGAAAGCTTACCAACACCAGGGATCCAAGAGCTGTACCCTCAGTGAAGGGGTGCATGAGAAAACATCATCCTACAGACCAACCATATTTGAAAGCTTACTTTAAAGCTCTAATAGTTAAGACACCATGGTATTGGCAAGGAATGAGCAAAACTGGAACAGAAGAGCTCAGAAAACAAAGTCATGTTAATTTGTGAGTGTGATATCCAAATTAGCAGAAAAGATGTACTCCAGAAAAATGAGGGGCGCCTGGATGGCTCAGTCAGTTAAGCGTCCCAATTCAGCTCAGGTCATGATTTCGCAGTCTGAGAGTTCGAGCCCCTCGTGGGGCTCTGTGCTGACAGCTCGGAGCCTGGAGCCTGCTTTGGATTCTGTGTCTCCCTCTCTCTCTGTCCCTCCCCCACCCATGCTCTGCCTCTCTCTTTCAAAAATAAACATTAAAAAAAAAAATGAAAAGTTAGCTAACCATATGATAAAAGATTAAAAAGTAGATTCCTTCCTCACACAATAAACAAAAATAAATCCTCAAGATAAGGACTTACACAGGAAGAACAACACTGTAAAATATTTTAAAGGGAAAAAAAAATACACAGGAGAACATTTTTATGATAACAAAAGATTTTTTTTGACAATAAAAGATTTTTAAAATAAGATATAACAGGCATAGGCCATAAAATAAACTGTTGATAAATCTGACTTCATCAAAATAAAACTTTGTACAATGAATGATACCAAAAAGTTAAGACAAGAAACAAATAGGAAGAAGAATTAATTTACAAACTCTGCAAAAAAGAGGATTTGTATTTAGCGACTCAATTAAAACTCAAGTAAAAAGGCTTGGATCAGCAAACCACATAAAAGGAGACAGGAATCACTAATAAACATGAACAGATGAAAAATTTCAATGATCATGAGGAAAATGCAAGTTTCTTGAGATACCACTTCTGGCCACAAGCACACTATGGTAGCCAGCAGTCCTGTAGATGTTTGAAACATATTTAAGCACACATTTAAAAATAATTACTATTTACTTCAATTCACACATAAATGCAAACTTCTATGAGTTTATTACCCTTTACCTGTTTCATGAGTTCTTTATCCATATCATTTGCCAGGGACTCCTGGATAGATCGCAGAGCAAGTCTGTATAATGAAATAGTATCTTGACACTGGAAACACTGATGAAGGATTTTATCTAAATTGCCTGCTCTCCCAGCACTGTTGGAATTGAGAATAGGTTTAATTTCTTACAGACAGCCAACATCTGTGAAAAATCTAGGGTAGATAAAAACAACATGGTCTCTATTTTTTATACTTCAACTGATTAACAGAAATTCAATAAAACATGATATAGGAAAATGGTACTTTTATGGGGCTGCCAGCATCATCAAGTTTATTTTAGTATACAGTTTAACTTGATGCAGTAAACACGTGCTGGGGACTTACTATATGTCAAGCAATTACTGCACATTATGGAACACAGAAATGAGTAAGACAGGCTACCTACATACAGGAAGCAGGAAAAGAATTGTAAGTAAGTGTTATTAGTTAGCGATGCAAATTAAATTTGTTTAGAGCCAGGATTCAGAAAATATCAGGCTAAGAAAATCGGAAAATAGGGTGGTTTTAAAATATTACACAATATTTACCAATAGTTTCTTTTTTCAATATGAAGATATAGAGAGAGAAGAAGAAAAAAAAGGTCCAGAGTCTAATTAGACCTTCTAAAGGTCTAATTTGAGATTTCTTTCTAAGTCAGCATGAAGCCATTTGAGATTTTTTTCTAAGTCAGCATGACTGTACATAAACTTTGCTTAAACCAAAAGCCTGATTTATGGCTCACAAAATATTCATTGTACCTTGCCTTATAAACAAGTAGCCTAAAGGAAAGCCATCTTGTCCTTAAGATGTCAATCAACGCTCCTACACTCTGCATTCTGACATTAAAACTCATGATTCCTGCCTATGTTAATCCATAATTTTTTGAGCTTTCACAAGATGCAAAAACAGTATGTAACCCTGTAAAAACTGTTCATTCTTCAAAGCACTTTCTTTCCTGTGAAGATCATGTTTCCTAGGGAAGGTGTCCTACTGCGGGCTTGAATAAAACTCTCTTCGGGCACCTAGGTGGCTCAGGTGGTTAAGTGCCAGACTCTTGATTTCGGCTCAGGTTATGACTCATGGTTCGTGAGTGGTTCATGAGTTCGAGCCCCACATCAGGTTCTGTGCTCAGAGCGAGGAGCCTGCTTTGGATCCTCTGTCTCTCTCTCTCTGTCCCTCCCCAACTTGTTCTCTCTCTCTCAAAAATAAATAAATGTTAAACTTTAAGAGATTCTAAAAGGTTTGTTCATCTTGTGTCAACACTCTTAAAATAGCTAAATTCAATAAATGTTATGAAATGTGTGGAAAGGGACTCACACTCTTGAGCCATACTTCTGCAAGCTGTTGATGTTCACAGAGGCCAGATGGACTGCCAAAACTGAAAACAGTGGGAATATCATGGGCAATTCAAAATTTTAGAAGATGTTTTCATTTCCAATTTGGTGCTCAAGATGGGAATGTGGAATTAAGAGACAAGAGTGCCAGGGGCACCTGGGTGGCTCAGTTAAGCATCTGACTTTGGCTCAGGTCATGATCTCATGGTGTGTGAGTTCGAGCCCCACACTGGGCTCCTTGTGGAGCATGGAGCCTCCTTGAGAACCTCTCTCTCTCACCCTCTCTCGCTGCCCCTCTCCCACCCATGCTTTCTCTCTCTCAAATAAACATTAAAAAAAAGAGAGAGACAAGAGTACTAGATTCAGTGTCTCGAATATGAGTTGTACTGGGATTACCATCTATTGTGATGATCATCAGAACCATATTCATCTTTTTTACCTCTGGTTGTGAAGAGTCGAAGTAAGTTGAGACTGTACTGAAGAAGAAATGTAGTTACACTTTGTAAGGCTTACCCTAAAGGGAAATGACTAATGGATATCATGGATATCTGTTTTTTAAAATTGTTTTTAATGTTTATTTAAGTTTGAGAGATAGAGACAGAGAGAGAGAGAGAGAGAGAGAGAGAGAGAGAGAGAGAGAGAGAGAGAAACAGAGCATGAGCTGGGGAAGGGCAGAGAGAGGGAGGCACAGAACCCGAAGCAGGCTCCAGGCTCTGAGCTGTCAGCACAAAGCCTGACACGGGGCCTGAACTCATGAGCTGTGAGATCATGACCTGAGCCAAAGTCGGACGCATAACTGACTGAGCCACCCAGGTGCTTCAACTAATGAATATCTGATATAGAAGAATCCATTTTAGGATGAAAGGTTTATCAGGATTTTAGAACACAGACAATGAAAAATTCCTACATACCTACCTACTAATATTTAAGGATACCTGAAATAACATTTGTTTGCCTCAGTTGCTTGTCATTTTCCCAAAGCTAGGGGCCTCAAGCAAGTGACAAGAAACACTCATGGACCCCAAATAAGAGCAAAGATGGCCTTCTGTGGCAACCCCCAGTAGGGATATGGTAAGCGTGATGAAAATTAGACAACTATATCCAACAAGTTATTATAATTCATGGGCTATCATCAATCTGCAGTCGCGAGTCACATTCTCACAGGGTGTTAGTGTCTCTGTTAGAATCAACAGAATCTGATATGAGTGGCACAAGAGATTGTCGCAGTGATCAGCTCTTGGTTTCCCAAGACAAGGAAGCAGCCTGCGGCAAACACAAGACATGCAGTTCATGTAAGCTCGCCACCACTTACCGCGCCATCACTTTGCCGAAAAGGGTGACATAAAGGGCATTGCAGGTTGTAGCAGAACGACAGTGTCGCTCTAGCTTCTTCTCCTGTACCAGTTTACCAAAACACAAAACAGACAAACAAAAACAAAACCACCCTGGAATTAAGCGGTCTTTACTATGGAGCCATCAACAAATACCCCTGGCAGAAATGACATGGCTCCTGCCATCAGTGGCATCACTGCCATATGGTGGGGGACCGCAGATGCGGTTGGAATGCATATGTTCTTCTGCCTTTAAAAACACCTGGTTAATAAAGTAAAACTTAAGCCCCAAAAGATTTTTATTGCTCCTTCTATATTTGTTAGTTTAAGAACAAATGCATTTAACAATTATTAGACTCCAATTTCTCTTAACACAATAGAGAGTTCCTACATTGAATTTTAAGTCTCATATAAGGTGTCTTATAGGACAGTCGATAGAGAGTAAAAGTGCAGTAAAATTAAAAACACTTACCTGCTCTTTACTCAATTTAATGTCCATAGAGTGGCATTCTGCAATTATAATAGATTTTGCATCTTTTGGATTTAGAGGATCAAGATGAAGTGTAGGCCACAACCTTTTATTTAAAGGAAAAAAAAATGAAATTCTCTTCTAATACAACTAAAGCTGTAATCTACCCAAACACAAGTCAAAATCCATTACAAGAATTAATTTTTTAAATTTATTTTTATTTTTATTTTATTTTTTAGAAGATTGATTTTAACTTTTTTTTTTGTTAACGTTTATTTATTCTTTTTTGAGACAGGGAGAGACAGCATGAACGGGGGAGGGTCAGAGAGAGAGAGGAAGACACAGAATCTGAAACAGGCTCCAGGCTCTGAGCTGTCAGCACAGAGCCCGACGTGGGGCTCGAACTCACGGACCGTGAGATCATGACCTGAGCCGAAGTCGGATGCTTAACCGACTGAGCCACCCAGGCGCCCAAGAGTTAATTTTTTATATTGCCTTTGTAATACTAGCAAAACTAATCTCAGTTAATCTTATTAGGTAATATTTGATTCTTTTCTAACATGGGTATCATTAGTTTCAGCAATTAATCCCAACAAAGACTTCTATTTTTTAATTATTATTATTGTTTTCATGTTTATTTTTGAGAGAGAGAGAGAAGAGAGGCAGAGCACAAGCAGGGGAGGGACAGAGAGAGAGGGAGACACAGAATCCAAAGCAGGCTCCAGGCTCTGAGCTGTGAGTACGGAGCCCGATGTGGGGCTCGAGCTCATGAACCATGAGATAATGACCCGAGCTGAGGTCGGACGCTTAACCGACTAAACCACCCAGGCGACCCCAGCAAGACTTTTAAATAGTGTATACATTAGGCAGCAAAGTGGCAGAACATTTCCAGCTCTATGTTCTATACTATTAATAAAACTAAACATAGGTATTGTATTCGTGCCTATGAAGATAGTACAAGATAGTGTTTGTCCACAAATTACTCGTAATCCGATTGGAATTTAATCATCCTGCAACATGCATTCTCAATGCAACATGCATTCTCAATTTTCTCATCTGTAAATTTAACTGCCTGCTAGCCATCACTACTTGGAGCTACACCTGGCAACTCAAATCAACCATGTCCAAAAACGAAACTTCTAACCTTTCCTCCACAAACCTTCCCATCCTTTTTGTTCCCCATTTCAGTTCACAGAGCCACAATTTACTTAATTTCCCAAGTCAGAAACTTGGGGGCGGTTCAGCTTTCCCCTCCTTGACATCCCAGATCTAACCTCCCACCAAATCCTATAGATTGTATCTTTCTCTTGAATTCATCCACTTCTCCCTATCCTCACTGCCACTTACATGAAAAACATTAAAACACAAACACGTATCTTTTAAAACCTTTCCTTGTTTGTACTTAAAACACTTCAGTAATCTGAAAGAGCTAAAGTTAGGTCATACCTCCATGCTGGAGGGCATGTTTCCACATTCACAGAAACAATTACTCTTACATTCACTGGCAGTGGATCTATCAGCCATTTCATGTGTTTTTCCACTTGCTTAAAATATAAAAACAAAATTCATTCTATTAATTCAAAATATTTCAAAACAACCCAATAATAGCTCCCCAAGTAAAATGAAATTCTCATTACATCTCTCATTATTATCGAGGATAAAATCTTTTTTTTTTCGGATGATTTATCTCAGAATATTAAAAGACAAGTGGCAAAATACTATTATTACTGACACAAGTTCTGGACACTTAAGGAAATGTCCAGGCCCTAAAAGTATGTCAAAACAAACAAATTTGTTAATTGGTGAATTCAATTGGTCTTTCCCAAAAAATACTAGTGTCTACTGGCATACAGAACATTTTTTATCCACATGCTTCCTCCCTAGAAATTAAGCAGAAACAACAGAACCAACATCAACATTTTCTTCTCATAAACATATTTAAATGCCTGCTATAGCCATTACTGATATTTTTGTTTCTTTCTGAGAGTATCATTAGGTTACAAAGTGAAAACAGTACCTGAACTTGATCTATAGAATCAATAATGATGATGATACTGCCTTGATGACGGGCAGAGAGTTTTTCTAGCCAACGTGGAAATTCTTCTAGAAGCTTAGCAGGATCCAGTGTCAGAGCAGATACTGACCAAGAGTGCTGCATCAACTGTAAGATGAAAACACATACAAATTAAAGTAGTTGCACATTATCACAGTTGGTGGGAAATTTCTATCCCTACTTCTTTTCAACGTTAATTTATTTTTGGGACAGAAAGAGACAGAGCATGAACGGGTGAGGGGCAGAGAGAGAGGGAGACACAGAATCGGAAACAGGCTCCAGGCTCTGAGCCATCAGCCCAGAGCCTGACGCGGGGCTCGAACTCACGGACCGCGAGATCGTGACCTGGCTGAAGTCGGATGCCCAACCGACTGCGCCACCCAGGCGCCCCTCTATCCCTACTTTTTAAACCAAACTTGAGTAACCAAGAGGACCCAACTGCATCAAGTATTATTTTTAACTTTCTACAAATCCAAAACAAATGGGTAATATTGAAAATTGAAAATTATTGGGTACTTGGCCCCAACGATTTCTGATCCTAAATAAAAATTCTGATAGTTCTGTGGGGCGCCTGGGTGGCTCAGTCAGTTGAGTATCATCTCTTGATTTTGGCTCAGGTTATGGCCGTATGCTTCTGTTCACGAGATCAAGCTGCATGTCAGGCTCTGGGCTGATAGCATGGAGCCTGCTTGGGTTTCTCTTTCTCCCTCTCTCTCTCAAAATAAATAAATAAACATCAAAAAAATTCTGGTAATTCCAAATCATGCCATATTATACCTTTAGAGTTAGCCGTTTAATAATCAATGAAGGCTCTGAGCTGGTTGACATGGGCCTTCCCACAAAATGAGAAAGAATTAGCGTGTTAGGGGAATTCTTCTGTTGCAACTGAATCCTGAAAGAAAAAGACCTTTTATAAGACTGATAAAACTCATTTGTTATCAATACAAAAAAGAATTCACAATGCATTAAACATCAAATGCTACCTAGCTCTCAGCAATCACCTATCAGTCACTTTTGAATAAACATGGGAGATTTCCATCTTTATTCCACTTTTAGATTGTTTTAAATAAACCTTTAAAAATTATAGGTTCATTTTAATTAAAAATTGATATTAAATAATGGAAACCAACATAGTATACACTTGAAGTTAAAGTATTAGTGAAATGAGCATTAACCTTTAACTAAAAATATATTAGAGGAAAAAAGGAAGTTTCTTTGCTAGGTAGAAAAATATTATTTTCTAAAAAAATATTATTTTCCACTAAATAAAAGGGCAGTAAAAAGGAAACAACACATGCTAATTCTTCAATGTAAATCATAATTATGAAAGAAAATATTCTAATTGTTTTTAAATAATAGGAACTAAAATGAAAGTAAAAGAGAGTTTATCAGTGTCTATAACCCTTAGTCCCTAATTTGAAGAATGACTTTACATTCATAATACAAGTCATCCTTTATTTTTTTTTTTTAACGTTTATTTATTTTTGAGACAGAGAGAGACAGAGCATGAACGGGGGAGGGGCAGAGAGAGAGGGAGACACAGAATCGGAAGCAGGCTCCAGGCTCTGAGCCATCAGCCCAGAGCCCGACACGGGGCTCGAACTCACGGACCGCAAGATCGTGACCTGAGCTGAAGTCAGATGCTTAACCGACTGAGCCACCCAGGCGCCCCAAGTCATCCTTTATTTTGATGTACTTTATGACTTATTTCACTCTAAACAGTCTGTCTTTGTCTTATTTCAAATATTAAAATCCCAATGAAACTTTTAAGATGAAGCTGATAACTGAAAACAAAGGCCCATCCCCTGTAGAATTCACTTAATTCTATTCCACACTGACCACTCCCTCACACAGCACGTGCTTGGCTGTGACCCACATAATTAATATAAACAATCACAAATGCTCAAATTTCCAATTCCTTTCTCATTCTGTATTCTAACATCCAAATTGTACACACTTCAGGGCATGAATCTATTATTTTATACGTTTTTGCTTTTTTTAATGTTTAGTACAGACCATGCAGGAAGGCAGGCAGGCAATAATACATTCTGTTGAATGAGTTCAGTAATTCGAATGATGACAATGGTAACAATGTAATTGCACTGCATCATACCACTTTGATAAAAGAAGGGACTTTCCAGAACCTGGTCCTCCAGATACAAGAAGGGGTGGAATTGGTGCTGGTGCCGCCACTAGATCATTAAGCCGTTGGTAATACTAGAAACAAAAATGAATTTAAATTGCAAGGAAGCATACACCTCTTATAATACTAGAGTCAACTTCTGATCATCCTCTGAAATCATTAGAGAAAAGCTGCATGAGAAAATGAAATCTACTTTTAGTCAACAGCATCCTCATAATTGCTTATTTTTATGGCTGGTTAAATATGCCCAAAATAGTAAACTAAGAATGAGTCCCAATTTTTTCTACACATAGTGCTGCTATAAATTAACAGATGAGAGACAACACTTAAGATCCCCATTGGGTTTTACAACATTCAGATTTTGCAGAATGCTGCAGGAAGGCCAATGTTTTATCCTGTATTCCCTAAACCACAGAAAGTATCACAGAAGGCTTTGAGGGCGTCAGCAGGCATCCTCAGTCTGCTGGTCAGAAGAACACCATCCTACACACCCCCACAGTTTCCAGGGATTTCTGAAAATGGGTCCGAACAAGAGCAGTTTTGTGTGGGCCCTTTATCTGAGTCTCCCAACCTACCACGGAGAATCAGGTTAGGACAGACTGCCTACCTGAGATCTTTCTGAAATTAAGTGAGCTCTCGGCAAAGTCCAAGAACCCATCTATCTCAGGCTTTCCCCAGACACTAAAAAGTTTTTCAAAGATAAAAAGGCCACACTCAGAAAACCAAAATACCTCAGTATTTACTGGGGACTTGGCAAAGTTATCTTGGGGGTTGAGATGTTATTAAATGTACCAGTGGTCTAAATGACAGCAGGTAAGGAATTAAAAGAATTTGTAATAAGTAGCTTGTGGTTAGCTTTAGGGAAGCAGAAATTTCTAACAACTACAATAAGTTACTATTTGGTATAGTTTTTCAATCAATTTTTGTTTGCCATATTATGAACACAGCATATATTCCCCAGGAACTCAAATTATTCTGATAGCAATGGTGCGTCTCAAAAAGCAAAAGACTTCATTGATTTAGAACCCTGTAAATCCTAACAACTTAGTTCATGTTCCCACATAAAGCCCATTTATAAAACCATAGTTCCCAAGTTCAGACTACTTGCCATAGAAGAAAGAGCATAGGATTAGGAGCCAGAAGATCTAGGTTCAAATCCCAGATCTGTAGTCTACTCCATGTGTGCTCTCTTAGGCAAACTGTAACATGAACTTTAGGTTCTTCAATTATGAAATAATGATAGCAATACCTCTCTTATAAAATAGCATATTTTATATGCTATATAGTTACATTCATCATGTGCCAGGTACTGTGCCAAGTGGTCGATGTGCTTTACCTGGCTGAGTCCTCCCAACAACCCCGTCAGGTAGGTAAACTACTAAATCTCATTTTATAGACAAGGAAGTCAAAGGTCAGAGCTTAGTAAAGATCACAATCCAGAGTTAGGAAATGGTGGAACCAGGACATAAACACAGACAGTCTCAATTATAAAATTTCTATGCAAATACTGCTGCTAGTGACAGCTAGGATAATATTCTTTAAAACATTCATTCTTACATTAATATTTAAATATTAATTTTTTTGAATTTGGACATAGATTGTGTACTTCAAGTTCCATTAATTTGTTTAGATATCTGAGGATGCTAATGAACTGATCAGCCTATTGCATTAACTACTGTGCTGTTTCCTGAATGTTTGACATTTTGATTCCTCCAAGCCTTGGAAGAATAGAGAGCCTTACGAGTTTTATCAAGTTTCTTAGCTATCCTAAGCTTGGTTTGGTGAACTTCAGATGGTAGCATAAAGAACATGTAGTTGATAAGTCCTCATCTGTAACTAAAAATGTTTGATGTTCATAAATATAGTTGAACCTCACTTTTCTTTCATATGATACAAAGTTAAGCATATGCCTCAATATGGATAATCAAGCCGCGAGGACAAACACTAACAATTATGAACCTTGACTATATTTAGGTAAAACCACAATCATAATAGAGTCTTAAGTGGTGACTGATCTTTGTTGGAACAATACTCCAAATGCTCACTTTGTCAAATCCCAATTCGTGGGCTGAATTTGAAGCCTGTTGGAAAGTTTCCATTTGCTCTTGTTCATCATGTATGTCCCACAGAACATCACCAAAATCATCTTCTTCTGGAATAGAATCTTCACTGCCCAAATCCTTAGTCTCCATGTCTGTGTTCTCAAAGCCCAGGATGTCCTGAACACCAAGAGCAAGCACACGAAAGTGAATAAAGAACTTAAACATCTTGTAGCAGTGTTAGCACACAGGCCTAAGGTGGCCTTCACTTACTGAGGGGGACAAGTCCAAACCTATGGCCTTCGTATACTACCAACAAGAATAAATATAAAACCATAAAAAAACATGAGTTTAAAAATAAAGAAATATTAAAATGATAAACACAAAGATCTTTCTCTTTTATTAAAAATAGAAGGGCATTTGGGGCCCCCAACTGGCTCAGTCAGTAAAGCATGTGACTCTTGATTCTGGGGTCATGGGTTCAAGCCCCACACTGGGTGCAGAGCTTACATTAAAAAATAACTGGACACCTGGATGGCTCAGTCAATTGAGCCTCTGACTCTAGACTTCAGCTCAGGTCATGATCTTAGGGTTGTGGGATTGAGCCCTGTTGTCAGGCTCCAGACTGAGTGTGGAGCCTTCTGAAGATTCTCTTTCTCCCTCTGTCCCTCCCTCCTCCACCCTGGTAGTGCATGCTCTCTACAAAAAAAAAAAAAAAAGCAGAGCATTTGACTCCTCAGGGATCTATTTTCTGAAAAATGTTACATAATATTCATTTATATCTATCTGGAAAACAATTTTAAAAATTGTGATAATGCTTAAAAATATGCTGCTTTACATTTTTGTAAGAATTTAATTCCTAAGATTGGGTTTCTTGATATCAAATATTTGTGTTGTGATTTATAGTCTTTATATCACTGAAAATATGTTGTTCCTCAAACAGTAAAGATGGCAAATATGTCCACTTTCCTTTGCTGCCATTTATTCTGCTCAATTAATTTTATTTAACTGTGGTCCTAAAATTCACAAGATTGTTGAGAAGGTAAAAATTGATGTTAATTTTTATACTAAAGAACACTGTACAAAATGTGTTGCCAGAAGTCATATCATTATATTCTCGAGCTCATTCTTTTTCTCTGATAACAAATCTCCATACTTTTAATACAAATTAATTAGAAAAAGTAATCTAATCCCTAACCTCCCAAATAGAATCCCAGGTACCCTGCAGGGGTGTCTGCAGGTATGGGCAACTGCAGGCTAAACGTGGTACTTCTTTCTATTGTGCCCATTTTACTTTAAGGGTGTGGGTTCTTTAAGGGTTCTTTTTCTTTTTATTATCATTACTAGCATTGCATTTATTTATTTATTTATTTATTTATTTATTTATTTATTTATTTTTAATGTTTATTTATTTTTGAGAGAGAGAGATAGAGCATGAGCAGGGGAGGAGCATAGAGAGACGGAGACATAGAACCTGAAGCGGTCTCTAGACTGAGCTGTCAGCACAGAGCCCGACGTGGGGTTCGAACTCATGAACTGAGAGATCATGACCTGAACTGAAGTCGGACACTTAACCAACTGAGCCACCCAGGTGCCCCTCATTACTAGCATTTTAGAGGATATATAATTTAAAATAGTTTTTTATATTAAAAATAAACACAGGTATAACATTAAGCAGAATATAGAACTCACATAAATTTACAAGATAATACTTCAGATATCACAGACACTTTCAGCCCGAGACACTTACTATGATCCATGACCTCAGACTCTTAGAGATATGATTTCACCCCTCTGTGTTGTAGGGATAATGTAGTGGATAAATTTGAAAAAGGTTTTTCTAATTTATAAAAGTTCAACGTGCACACAAAACCTTGAATAAGATAAACATCTTCCCTCAAATACTTGTACTTTTTACATGGCACTTTTGCAATCTACTTTACACTTATCAGGTATTGAGGCATCCAATAGCTTTGTGAAACAAATGACAGATAAAGATACATGGTACTTGGGGCGTCTGGGTGGCTCAGTCGATTAAGCATCTGACTCTTGCTTTTGGCTCAGGTCATGATCTCGCAGTTCATGGGTTTGAGCTCTACATTGCGCTCTGTACTGGCAGTGCAGAGCCTGCTTGGGATTCTCTCTCTCTGCCCCTCCCCTGCTCATGTGCTCTCTCTATCAAAATAAATAAATAAACTTAAAACAATAATTTAAAAAAATACATAGTACTAGTAATACGATGACAATACCACAGGATAGACAACCACCAGAAACAGTGGCACTTTCCCAGGTATTATTTTCTCCACCCCCCCGCGGTATTATTTTCAAAAACACAAATAAGTTGTTTTCATTGGAAGACCCAACTTTATGGAAAACAGTCTTAGAAAGAAAATTTTTTTTTAACTAGGCTCTACACCCAACATGGGACTCCAACCCACAATTCTGAGATCAAGAGTTGCATGCTCTTCTGAGCAAGCCAGCCAGGCACTCCTTAGAATATTTTAGATGAAATTTTACAAGGAATGCATATTTCTACCTGTTTAATAATCTTTTCCACATAAATATAAATTTTATATACTCCTTCTGTAGGATCTCCAGAGTGATCAATGATCTGGAAAAAAAGAAAAAAGTTCAACAACAACATGAAAAAAACAATAACAGGAGGAGGTGGTGATGGTAAATACTTCTATAGAAGTTATATGTCAGGGATTATCCTAAGTACTTTACATATTAGTTCATCTGTCCTCACAACAATCCAATGAGAGAGACACTATTACATTTTTTTTCCAAGAACAGAATTTAGCGATTCATCACTCATATAACAGTGCTCATTGCAACCTCATTACCCCTCACCCCTTTAGCCCTTTCCCCCACCCAACACCCTGCCAGCAACTCTCAAATTGTTCTCTGTACTTCAGAATCTCTTATGGTTTGCTTCCCTGTTTTTATATTATTTTTGCTACCCTTCCCTTATGTTCATCTGTTTTGTATCTTAAATTCCACATATGAGTGAAATCATAGGGTATTTTGTCTTTCTCTGACGGACTTATTTTGCTTAGAATACACTCTAGCTCCATCCACATTGTTGCAAACAGACGCAAGATTTAATTTTTTGATCACGGAGTAATATCCCATTATATGTATACATATATACCACATCTTCTTTATCCATTCATCAGTTGATGGGCATTTGGGCTACTGTCAGTAGTGCTGCTATAAATATTGGGGTGCATGTACCCCTTCAAATCAGCACTCCTGTATCCTCTAGATAAGGTATTTACCTACTAGTGTGCAATTGCTGAGTCATAGGGTAGTTTCTATTTTTAATTTTTTGAGGAACCTCCTTACTGTTTTCCAGAGTGGTTGCACCAGTTTGTGCAAAAGGGTTCCTTTTTCTCTACATCCTTGCTTTAGCTGTTAGGGGGTCTTTTCTGGTTCCATACAAATTTTAGGATTGTTTGTTCTAGTTCTGCAAAGAACGCTTGTTATTTTGATAGGAATTGCATCGAATATGTAGATTGCTTTGGGTAGTATTGACATTTTAACAATATTTGTTCTTCCAATCCACGAGCACGGAATGTTTTTCCATTTTGTGTGTGTGTGTGTGTGTGTCTTCTTTAATTTCTTTCACAAACTTTCTATAGTTTCCAATGTATAGATTTTTCACCCTTTGGTTAGGTTTATTCCTAGGTATTTTATGGTTTTGGTGCAATCGTAAATGGGATTGATTCCTAGGTTTCTCTTTCTGCTGCTTCATTATTGGTGTATAGAAATGCAACCATGGGGCACCTGGGTGGCTCAGTCGGTTGAGCGTCTGACTTCAGCTCAAGTCATGATCTCATGGTTCGTGGGTTCAAGGTTGGCATCAGGCTGCTGATGTTAGCACAAAGCCCGCTTCAGATCCTCTGTGGCCCTCTCCCTCTGCCCCTCCCCCACTTGTGCTGTCTCTCCCAAAATAAATAAATAAACTTAAAAAAAAGAAATGCAACCAATTTCTGCACAGTGATTTTATATCCTGCATCTTTGCTAAATTCGTGTATCAATTCTACCAGGTTTTTTGTGGAGTCTTTTGGGTTTTCCACATAGAGTATCACTGTCTGCAAAGAGTGAAAGTTTGACTTCCTCCTTGCTGATTTGGATGCCTTTTATTTCTTTGTGTTGTCTGACTGCTGAGGCTAGGACCTCCAACACTATGTTGAATATCAGTGGTGAGAGTGGACATCCTCAGATCAATTTCCTAGGTGTTCAAAAGGGTTTGGTGCTGATCTAGCTGCAATTCAGGGATAAGACAAACTCAGGGTCTCCATGGTGGTCCACTATCTTCAGACACAATTACTTCTAATTTTTTTTTTTAAGAGAAAGTGTGTGCCAAGAGGGGGAGGGGCAAAGAAGAAGGAGGGACAGAATCTCAAGCAGGCTCCATGCTTAGGGCAGAGCCCTACATGGAGCTCAATCATGTGAGATCATGACCTGAGCTGAAATCAAGACTTGGACACTTAACTGACTGAGCCACCAGGTGGTATTGTTAATACCTCAATTTCACAGAAGAGGAAACAGAGGCAAGTTATGCAAACTGTTGAAGGTCACACAAGGGGATTTATTGTGAACAATGGGAACAGTGTTGCAATAAAACAAAAAATACACTTTTTTCACTTACTTATCCAAATTCTGTCTTATATACATCCATACCACTCAATATATATGACCTTCAAAATACATCAAAATCAATTTTTATAATAAGACTATAATTCTATAAAACAAAAAAGCAAAACGGTATTCTGCTATGTAAAATAGTAGTCTTCTGAGTTTTCTGAAAGAAGAATGCCCTACCTGTAAAGAACATGTGTGTTGCTAGTAAATGATTATTGGATAAAATTAGAGTAGGGCAATGGTTTTACAAAGCACATCAAGTGAACCAGAATGGAAGTTTATCCTATGTTTCCATTTATAATCATGGTAGACAGATCTTATTTTACTCCTATTTTATAAAATAAATTCATCCCTCTAGTGTATTAATTTTAAAAATCAATTTACAAATAGAATAGAGATCTGAAAGAAAAGTCAGTATCTTTCCTCTTAGGATCTAGTGGACTAAGCTCATACTAATGTAATTAAAGCAAATAATGAAATGGTTCTGGAGATTATAACAAAATACACTATTTTGTGTTGGGCTCTTTAATATTACATTGGGCTCAAGCTTTTTCAATACTAAATGATGTAAAAAAAAAATGCTTGTGTTCACATTCGATCTTATTTCTTGAATGGGCACAGAGAAATAAAAACAATGTCAAAATCCAAGTTGTTTTCAACTATATTCTTTTTTTTTTAAGACTTTATTTTTAAGTAATCTTTATACCCATTGTGGGGCTTGAATTCACAACCCTGAGATCAAGAGTTGCATGCTCTACTGACTGAGCCTGCCAGGTGCCCCTCAACTGTATTCTTAACACAACTGTAAGAATTTTTAAGTTATCTCAGTGTGCAGTAAGGCAAAGCCTGTAATCTCTATTCTAAATATTATCCCACCATGCATCTAAGAATGGTCAAATCTCTCATACTCTTATTCAGTGTTTTGCTTTTCCCAATGCCCTTAGAAGAGGTTGCTATGAAAAGGCTCTTTCTTACACTGATCCTTGGTCAACAGTAGACAAAAGGACTCTGCACTTGGGGAGAAAAGCACAGGAAAAAATCTGATTTTTCCACTCATAGATCATACCCTTTGTAGCTGTGTATTGCTATTTATCCCTTTCTTTTTCTCATAGTCGACAACTAAGTCTATTGGCTCTACTGTCAAAATTTACCGATTCCTGTTTCTCATCACTTCCTCTACCTCCACCCTGGTCCAAGCCACCAGCATCTTTCACCTGGTGACCGCAAGAGCTCTCCAACTCTGCCTTCCTCCACTACACGGCAGCCCAAGAACATCCTTGTCAGAATCGTATTTCTTCTGCTGCTGCTTAAAGTCTTCCAATGACTCCAGTAAAAACCCCCAGATAAAAAAAAAAAAATCTCACTCGCAGTAAAAAAAACAAGGTTTCTATAGTGATCTCCAAGGTTCTTTACCCTTAGCTCCCAGTCACCTGTCCTATTAATCTCCCCTTACTCACTCCCACCTCATGGCCTTTGCTCTAACACTTCCCTTGGGCAACCAGGTTCTTAAAAAAATAACCTTCTGAATTTTACCTTGGCTTTGTTGGTCTTGTTCAGGTTAGAAACTTGATCAATCAATTGCTGGATGGAGTTGGAACTGACTTTCCCATCCTCTAAGCGATGATAAATTAATCGTGGTTTGCCTTCAGGGTTTTTCAGAAAAGCTTCTTCGCAGTCTTCCAATAAAAGGCTAGATTGGAAATCAGTATTTCTTGTCCTACACTGCACTATTGCAGCAAACAATCAACCTAAGTGTCAATAATGGCAGTTTAAAGCAATGACAAGGGGCCAGAAGAAGCCCAGGGACAGAACAAGTGCACCTTTCCAAAAATGGATGTTTTATAGCTCTGTTCCAGCTTAGCCAGAAAATATAATGCATTCATTAGCAGACAGAACAAGTACAATAAATTCTGCATTAAATTGAATCTCAAAGCATACATAACTTTAATTTTTCAAATCTAACAACAACAAAAAAACCTCTCAAAAAAATACTGTAAACATGGCTCAAAATAATGGACCAGACTCATGAGACTTTGCAAATAAATGGAAACCTAATTCCACTTAGAAATAAATAATTTCCAAATTAAAATACAATTATTATCAAACCCAGTGCTTCAAGATTTTTCTCTTCTCTAGTCTGTTAGCCTTTCTCATCCAATGAACGACCTGAATCTTTATACCCAAGATACAGTATGAGAAAGATCCAGAGGCAGATGGGGGAGGTCAGATGGCTAGTAAAATCTTAGTTGAAGTACAGGGTTAAAAAAAAAATTCTAACTTTGCTACAGGGTACCATAATGACAGTTTTTATTATTCCTATTTAAATTCTAGAAAAATCTTAAAATAACCTACCAGTGTTTTCTACATGGCAAGGAAAATTACAACCAATTCCCCTTTCTAAAAAGCATTAATTGAAAGATTGTTTAGAGAGGCAAATTAGTGTGTGTATGCAAGGGAGAGCTATTACATGATTCAAAATTTACACAATATATTAAAATACTGGCCCCAATACAAAACAGAGTAATGTTCTATCATACGTCTCTGTGCCAATCCAATCAAACCAAACCAAGGAATTTTTCCTTGTTCAAATCATTCTGACCATGTTCTATATAATTTTTGGATTTTGGTTCTTTTGTTATTACTTTGGGAGAAAAGTCTGTGGTACATGTGAATACTAAAGAATGGGCCACCGTTCAGGCACATGTTGCTATTTCAAAATCACTCCCTACAAAATTGACACGTGGGGCTCACATGAAATGATATGACATCTGGGATTTGGTTCAAATTCTTTGGTGGGAGGGAAGAATATGGGGCTACTGGGTACTGCTTAGGGGACATGATTCTAGAGTCATCTTTTGAGAAGAATGGGGGAATCATCATGAGAGATGAAGGAACAACCTGAGAAAAATAAAAAGTTCTATCAACCCTTGTTTACAGTATGAAGCCTACAATTACTGCCATATTTCTTGACAGCCATGAAATAAACATTAAGGAAATAAAATAATCAGCAGATGGAATATGAAAAATTAAAGCAAATTAAAGGCAAAGCATAGGTGAAGAAATGATTAAATTTTAGAAATTAAAATTCTTATTCTTTAAGAATAAAGTTTTTAAAATGTAAAATAAATAAAATTTTAGTTAAAGAAGATAAGCTGAAATCTGCCAAGCAAAGTAATAAAACATGAAAGAAATGAAGGATAAAGGGTAAAAGATGAAGAGTAAAAGATTAAGAGGGATTTAATATGAGAAAGATAGAAATAAACGTTAAAAATGTAAAAATAATGTGCAATATTTTATTAACTAAACATGGATAAGAGGTAAAGAAAAAACAAGATGGTTTAAAGGATTAGAGAATAAGAGAAAAACAACAAATGACATATTACCACCTGAGATAAAATACTACCCAGATATTAAACAATAAAACAGAATATATCCTTAATAAATCCAAAAAAAAATAACAGGAAAAGAAAAGGGGCGAGGGAGGAAAAGAACCCCAACTAAAAGGGAATCAAGTGGAAAGAATCCTTAAAACTTGTTTGGGTGGAGGCTCATTGACCAAGTGGTTCCTTGGCCACTGGGCAGTCTTAAGGAGCAATGATGGATCACACTGCAGGGTCTCTGGTAAAGCCTAGGGCTCCACATACTTCTGCACACAGTTGAGGTCAGAGTTGGTCCTCAATAAAAGGAAAAATGCTCTGGAAGGGTTAAATCCAATCAGACAGCAAATGTAGAAAGAAAACCTCTTATTAAATATATTTTGTCTTCTATCTATGTATCTAGTTGGTTAAAAAAAATCCTTATTTGCAGACTAACTCATTGGTGTTAATTATATTCACATTATAAGAAAATTGCTCACTTTACTGGAATTAAGTAGTAAGCTCCTCAGAGAATTAAAAACTTGATTTAACATCTATATAAGTGTTCAAGTAGCTCTCAATTTGTATCTGAAGAAAGAAAATAATGAAAGTTAATGCAGATTATTGAAATCAGGAGTTGCCAACTTGTTCTATTAGGGCCAGTGAGTACACATTTTAGGCTTCATGAGCTACACAGTCTTTGTTGTAACCGCAGTACTTAACTCTGCTCTTGTAGTATAATGCAGCTGTAAAAATACATAAATAAATGAATATAACTATGTTCCAATAAAATTTTATTTATAAAAGCAGGTGGCTGACTGGATTTGGCCTGAAGGCCATAGTTAGTTACCCCTGATTAAAATGATCTTTGCATTAATGATGCCAACATTAGGACCTGTTAATGCAAACAGTGTAAAGTTCTTAATTCTTTGTTTCTGTATGAAAAGCCAAAACATTTATTGAATTTTGTGGATTGTTTTTGATTATAAGGATGCAATTAGAACTTATCTTTGAAGTTCATTTGGCAACCTCAATTCTTTTTTTTTGTTATTTATTTATTTATTTATTTATTTATTTATTTATTTATTTAAAATGTTATTTTTTAAAATTTACATCCAAATTAGTTAGCATATAGTGAAACAATGATTTCAGGAGTAGATTCCTTAATGCCCCTTACCCATTTAGCCCATCCCCCTCCCTCAATCCCTCCAGCAACCCTTAGTTTGTTCTCCATATTTATGAGTCTCTTCTGTTTTGTCCCCGTCCCTTTTTTTATATTATTTTTGTTTCCCTTCCCTTATGTTCATCTGTTTTGTCTCTTAAAGTCCTCATATGAGTGAAGTCATATGATTTCTGTCTTTCTCTGACTAATTTCACTCAGCATCATACCCTCCAGTTCCATCCAAGTAGTTGCAAATGGTAAGATTTCATTCTTTTTGTGGCAGTCTCAATTCTATACAACTCCTACACTTGATCTGAGTCAAAAGGCCAAGAAGTGATCAATTCTATACAACTCCTGTAATAAATGACAGAATTTTCAGCTTACCTTGGTAAGGTTAAATGAATGAATAAAATAACTAATGAACTCTTCTCAATTTCCCATTTTCTAACAGCAAGGTATTGATTTTCAAGATCTATTGGAAAATATATAGCGTGGAAAAAATATCCCATTGTCTCACACATTCTTTTAAGTTTAGGTGAATAGTCCTAAAAAGAAATTAAAACAAAACAAAACATAAGAAATTAAAACATAATAGAAGCACAGCTTATATAACTAAAGATCTAGTCAGCTTCATACTACTTAAAATAAAAAAGCATGCTTTAGAACAGGTTATGTTGAATATTTTTTTAATTTAAAAGTTAAAAATATAATCATATTTTAAAGAAAATCTTTAAGAGAAAAGGCAAGTTTCCCTTAAAACAAAAATATATAAGATTAGTAACTTGGCTGTTTCCTAGCTCAGAAAATAATTTATTTCATAATAAAACCTAAAACAATGGAAGAAAAATATTGGGATAATTTCCTTTGGTATTTATTTTTGTTATTATTATTATTATTATAAATGATTTCTGCTTTATTGTTATAAAGAGTAGAAAACCCAAATCCATGAATCTATATTGTAAAAAGTGTCCACCATGATATATTAGAACATTAAAGCAAACAGATATAAATAAAAAAATTATGGTCTATAACAAATTAAGTTACTAAGTAATGATGAGCATTATTATGCAATAAATGAGTAATACCCTCAACATCAGTTTGGTAATAACCTATATTCAGTTAGTGAGTAGAAACTTTGGTTTTCAAAATATTTTATCTCTCAACCCAAGTTGAACAATATCAAAAAGCAAAGCTAAATAAATTCATTAATCAACAATCTTTTAATCAATAATGTTAATATAGCAGGTATAGCATGTGACATGCAGATTTATTTAAAATTCAGTTAGAACAGTAATAGGCAAACTTTCTGTAAACGGCAAGTACTCTTACAAGTTAGTAATAGCTTAATGACTTGATATTTTAGCAGAGGTCCTTGGAATCCATTTAGTCTCTCGTGATTTATTCTGCCATTGTAGTATGAAGCAGACATAGACAGTGTGTAAATGAATAAGCTGTGTTCAGCTTAATAGTGTGTAAATGAACACTAGCTGTGTTCCAGTAAAACCTTATTTATAGACACTAAAATTTGAATTTAATATAATTTTCACATGTCATAAAACATTCATCTTTTCATTTTTTTTCCAACCATGTGAAAAGGTAAAAAGCAATTTTAGCTTTCGGTCCTATAAAGACAGGCTGCAGGCTAGATCTGGCCCACAGGCTGGAGTATGCCTGCCCTCTCCCTCAGGTTAACCCCAATGACTGCCTTGAAAAATTAAAAACCATGATAAAGATTAAATTTTGTTATAACCTGAAACAGATTCAAGGCTAGGGCTGGCAGATATTACCTAAAGCAGGCGCTATCAACAAGGGTCTTAAACGCTGTGCACAATGTACAATAAAGCATTCATAAGAATTAAGTTCCAAAGCCTTTATTTGAATACACTGATAAAACTGAGCAAGATTTTCTCTTAAAAAAAGCCCAAATTCTTCTTGTTCTTTAAGACATATAATCTGATAGGTAGTAAACTGCTTGGTTTAGATGTAGTAGTGTCATAAATAGGACACAATATTAACTTGTATTTTAAATCAGTGAATAAAGAATTTATAAATATCCTCACCTTAAGAAAAAGATCCACTTCAGGCTGGGTTTCATCTGTATAAATGAGGTAACATCTGACAGTGTTACTCCACAGAGAATGTGAAAACAACGGAGTAACTTGTAATAAACTAGCTACAGCAACATCCCAGTCATCTAAAAATAAAATTTATCATGAGTTCATGAAAAAAAATCATCAAAAAACATTTGACAAGATGTTTAAAAGTCTTTTAAAAGTCTGCAAAAACACAACAGGCAACATAGAATGCAATCTGATCTTACTCGTTAATAATGACACACCTTCTGGAATAACATATTAGAAGGCAAACAGTTCTTTAACCTCAAATTCTATCCTTGGGCATAAAGTAATCAATGTCACCCAGGGTCCTTGCTGAGGTACCAGTGGTTCCAGTCAATATCATGAACCTATGTTACTTGAGCTGTTTAATTAGTTTGCAACTGTAGGAGGGCCTACATTTGCAGGCTGGCCTATACTTTTACCTACTTATTATTCTTGAGATATATTAAGTCAAAAAGAAACTTTAAGAATGGCATACAATGAAATGCTATTTAGTGAAAAAGAACATTTTAAGACATATTTGGCTAATTCAAAAGGCATAATTAAACACTTCATTTTGCTGATAATCTTATAGTTTAAGAAAAAAAAATAGAGCTACTTATAACATCTCAGATCTGCACTGGCATTGAAATTCTGAACAGATCTCAGAGCTGTTTTGGACACCAAATTATATAAAAATAATGAAAATATTCTTCTGACTAAGGATACTACATTGCATAACTTTGTACTCTATTCTGCAGCCTTCTCTAACCTTTAAAAGCATCAAAAACACAGAGGGAAAGACTAAAAACTACTGTTTCTCAGTTAATCTATATTACACTCTCAATGATCAACTGAAACCCCTGAGAATTCAGACCAGAAGCGAAGTTTTTAGAACCTGATTTGTCAGTCTGGCCAGGGAACACCATCTGATTCTGATGTGAATTACAGAACTTACTTAGCCCTGCTCAGTGACAGCACCGGTAAGTACATGCTGGTTTGACAGTTGGAAGACACCCAGAATAAAAATCTCATGCCTGGTTGATGGTTGTTTTCCCAGCACACAAGATTACAGCATAGGAACAGTCATTACCATTAGCCAAAGTAATTGGCAAATGGCTTGTGTTACCTCTGTTGACATTTGCAAAGGGTCCTTCCACATCTATAGAACTATGGGCAAACTCAGGACCCCTGAAGGACTGCTGAAGCTGGATCATACTCCCTATGGAAGGTTCACTTCCCAAAGCTCCTCCAGTCCAGTATTCACACTGGGTTCCAGCAGCTATAAATGCAAGAGATTTTGTCTTGTGAAAACCAAATTAGTGAATGTTCAAAAACTTACCACATGTACTACACAGGATTTCTAATTAAAAAAAACAACAACTATAATATTACATACAACAAATATCCAAATATTCAATCTTTAATGATTTTGAAAGTACTTTGTCACCAACTTTTGGCAACTTCTAAGGTGCTGGTTAGCATAATTCTGGTTGTCATCTCAAACTCAAAGAGGGGACTAAAGAGAGAAAGATGAAAAGAAATAAACGATATAGTAACCAAAGGAACTGTAACAACTGTGAGAAGTTAAAAATATCCCCATACAAAAATTCTAAACAAGATTTCTAACCATATAGTTAAGGCATCAGTGTAAAATTTGAAGGAAAGAATTTAAAAGGAAGACTATTACTAGCACACCTGTAATTATCATTGGTAATTCATTAGGATGTAAGCTAAGGATGCAAAGAGTGCCCCCTCTTTAAACTTCCAGAGAAATAAAATTAATGTCTGAATCAGTTGGTGCTTATGAACACAGCATCTTTGACTAAATATGCATACACTAGTATTTGGACTCAATATCTGGCAAAAATGAGATCATTATTTGTAGGTCTTTGAATGTGAAATGAATGATGTTCCCTCAGTATCCTTTCTTTATGTTCAAATCAAAATATGAAGAAAGACCTAGGAGGAAATACTAACTTGTTCTTATTAACTTGCCAAGGTAATTACGATATAATAGTTTTGAAACACTGCACATTTTAAAACATGTCAACACTGAAATAACCACTAAGACTAATGTGGGGTCAACAAGAGGATCCTCTTAGTCACTCAAAGCCATTAAGAATCACTTCATTTTTTTCCCCTTCAAAAGTTAGTAATAAAAATCCCAGAATGCTGGTCAGATTCCAATGGTTCTAAAATGTAAACTAAGAGGGAATTGTCAAGTTGCCATATTTCACTCCCAAATCAGTTTGTAAGAATAAAATGCAGGTTCCTGTAAATGAGAGAGTGACTACATTTTTCTACTGCATTTATCAATAGAATATTTTTCATTTTTCAGTATCAGTCACAGTTTATTATTATTTTCTTACAACATGGTAGACCCTTGCCTTCTATGGCTCCAAGCTTTATTTCTAGAAAAACATATTTTATATGTTTAATTATAGAATATAAACTTTTTGAATAGCTTACGGGACTGTCCTGGAAACCATTTAGTGGAATATCATGCAGATATTCTAATGGATGGTTGCAAAGAATTTATCATTATGTGGAAAAATAATGTAACAGAGACTACCAACTATCCTCCAATATCCATTCTCCCCTTCTTTCTTTAGTAACAGAATTTCCAACTTTACGTGGATACATGACTCTCCTACTAATGATTACACTCTCCAGTCTTCCTGAGTGTAGTGCTGGCCAATGCGTTATCAGATTGTGCTTCTTTCTTTCTTCTTTCTTTCTTTCTTTCTTTCTTTCTTTCTTTCTTTCTTTCTCTTTCTTTTTCTTTCTTCCTTCCTTCCCTTTTTTTTTTTTTTTAAGTTTATTTCTTTACTTTGAGAGAGAATACCAAGCAGGCTCCACACTACCAGCACCGCTGCTAGATGCAGGGCTCGAACCCACTAACCGGGAGATCAAGACTGGGCCCAAATCAGGAATTGGACGCTTAACCAACTGAGCCACCCAGGGGCCCCTTTCAGATTGTGCTTTCAAGGAGAGGAATGAATTCCCTTCCCTTTTCCCCCAGCCAAAATGGAGATATCATGGTGAGACCTGAAGGAGCTGAGACCAGAGAGAGAAAATCTATGGGGTGAGGTTGGCAATGCAAGTCAGAAGAAAACATGGCTCTTAACAATGTCATGGATTTCATGGAAAATTGCTGTCATAACACCTGAGAAAGAGGCAGAAAGTGCAATTCTATTTATAACAGCAACCACTCACAACTAAAAGGATTCAATGTTGGCTCTACAATATCATTACACCTATAGTGAAAACTTAAAATATTATAAATAGGAAGTAAATTTACCAGTAACATCTGTACAGTTGTCATCTGAATCAGACTCTCCAGGATCAAATACTTGGATTCCCTGAGCCTGGAGCCTCTGAAGTTTACTTTCCAACTCTCGCTTAGCCCTCAGTAAGTCCTGAATTTCATTCTCCTTGGTCTCCCTAAAAATCTTTAAAAGACAGATGTTAATTTTGAAACCTCTCCCATAATCAAAAGGTTGTGTCATCAACTCTTAACCAAAAAATCTTTCACTCATGAAACCAATATTCAGTTCGGTCCTGACCTGTAGGATGAATAACTAAAGTAACTCTACTGTTTTGTAACTGGAACCCACTGGAATTTGGGCAGGAGGCCTGTCTGTGCCATGGGGCTGTTTTGTGCACTGCTGACGTTTAGCAAATTTGTCTCCCTCCCACTAGATGCCAGTAATGCCCTGCCATACAAAACATCCCCAAATATTTCCAAATGCCTTACCCCCATATGGAAAGACTTTCTTTTCCCCAAATCCCTATTGCAGTGCTCACTTTTTTATTTTTTCCTTGAAATGATCTCACGTTTACTAGGTCCATCTCAAAAATGTAAAAAGCGCTCTACTCTAGTTCTTAGAACCTTCAGGACTACATCTACTTATTCATGCAGCATTACAGAAACTTTTAAAATATGTTGTTATTCTGCATCACTTTGCAGGTAAAAACATAAGGCATTTACCTTGAATTGCCTTTTCACTTTATCTCTGTCATGTTCAAATGTTGCTGCTCTCTCCATTGCTTGGTATTTTGCTTCTAAAGCACTTTCCTTTTCCCGAAGTATCTTCTGATACGTTTTTTGAAGCGCCTGAAATAACTGACCTTGTTATTTCTAACAAAAATAATATTCCTCTCAAATTTTTCAATATCTTACATATATATTACATGCATACCTTAGAACTGTACCAATCTACTTACTATTTTACCAGTTATCAAGGACTACATATTGCCATTTCATTCAAACACATAATGAATCATGAAAAAAAATGCAAACATGCTTAACTATAATAAATGAAGACACTTCAATGTTAAGCTTTTAATGGAAATTAGTACTGTGAATTGAAATTGAAATACTGTGTCAAACTCTTAATTTTCCCTATGGCACAGTTTTCCCATCTGTAAAAGAACAAAAAGTATATGGGGCGCCTGGGTGGCTCAGTCGGTTGGGCGTCCGACCTCAGCTCAGGTCACGATCTCGCGGTCCGTGAGTTCGAGCCCTGCATCGGGCTCTGGGCTGATGGCTCAGAGCCTGGAGCCTGCTTCCAATTCTGTGTCTCCCTCTCTCTCTCTGCCCCTCCCCCGTTCATGCTCTGTCTCTCTCTGTCTCAAAAATAAATAAAACGTTAAAAAAAATTTTTTAAAAAAGTATATAGTTTGTAAGTCTTAACTTGAAGGATAATTAATTCTGTGTGACCATGCACTTCCTGGCTCCATGTCTTTCTCATTTTGCTATCCCCAGAGCCCCCTTGGTGCCTGTCACATTGAAGGCCCCCAGTAAGTGTATGACTGAATGGGTTAAATAAATATGGAAGAGGTTTTTTTTTTAATGCCTAGATATATGAGAAAGGAATCAAAAAGGCTGCATAAAAAAATGGGTGGGTTAGTTAAGGAATCAGTTTAGACCTCAAGATAATACTAAAATGCATAGTGGATTCTACTCAACTTTCGGAACTACTACATAAAGTAACAGGAGGAACCTGAGACTGGCTTTTGTCAGCCCTTACTGCACTCTGCCCTGGTTGGTCCAGCCTTCTTTTCTACCCCCCATCTCACAGCCATTTCCAATGTGCAGCGTCCATTAGACAATAGCTTTGATGCATGAAATCAGGTATCTGAAATGCGTTAAGTCCATTTTATACAATGCAAGCGCATTAAGACTGCCCAGTAGGAAAACTGGGCAGTCAACAGATAGACTGGTAAGTAATTCTTCCCAGATAACAGTCTAATTTTACAACAGCTACTAGGAAAGGTGCCTAGTCTAGAAGGAAGGAGGATTTTTTTTTTTTTTAATGTTTGTTTATGTTTGGGGGCGGCGAGGAAGAGAGAGAGGCAGAGGTAGACACAGAATCTGAAAACAGGCTCCAGGCTCTGAGCTGTCAGCATAGAGCTGGATGCCAGGCTGGAACTCATGAACCTTGAGAACATGACCTGAGCCAAAGTTGGCCGCTTACCCAACTGAGCCACCCAGGTGCCCCTGAAGAAGGCTCTTCTCAGAAAAATCAGTGTGAGGTATTTATTCAATTCCTACTGTGATGAGCCCAGAAACACTTGGGCTGTCTACAAGTCTCTTCCACAGTTAAAAAAAAAAAAAAAAAAGTAAAACCACAACCCTCAGAGAGGCCTAAAACAGATGACACAGAGTCTGACAACTTTGCTCACAGAAAAGCAACCTCTTGCTTTACATACCATTTTAATGAGTCAAAACACATCTCCTAGAGGGAGACCACGCAATAATTGTTTTTCTGAGTAAATTAGTCAAGTGCATTAAGAGCATTTGACTACACCTAGGGAATGTTTTCAATCAAAGCAGTTAGCATGGTGAAAATCAGGTTTCCAGAAAAATTCACTTCAAGATCATTAAAACTCAAGAGCTCCACACGAAGAAACTGAGAGATATATTTAAGGGGGCGGGGAGTGGAGTTAAAAACTCCTAGGGAATTTGATGAGTTGGCTTCGACAGATGTCACCAAAATCTTTTGTGTGTCTGTGAGCCCTGTTAACCTACTTCCCTGGAGCCCCCTGCAGATTGGCATTTGCTGCTTCAGGACACTTTCAGGCTAATTGTTTCAAGGTGTCTGAATGAATGAACCAGAAATAGAAAAGGGGCGGATTAGTTAAGGAAATCAGTTTAGACCCCAAGAGAATGTGTCTCTCAAATTAAAATGCAGAGCGGTTCCTAGCCAACTTTCAAAACTACTTGGTTTAGAGAGGGGGCAGGATGGACGAAGGACGGAGTTAGGCGTCCAAAGCCCAGCCTGGCAGGGCGCGGGCGGGGCGGGGTGTGGGGGGGGGGGGGGGAGGACGTCCCGACTGCCCCCGCCGCGCACGCGGGCCGGGCGTTACCTGCAGCTCCGCCCGCAGCCGCTTGTTCTCCGTGTCCAGCTTGGCCTCGCGGCGGCCCATAGACAACAACTCCTGATTCTTGCTGACCCGGAAGATCTCGTATTCCTTCTTCAGCCGCTCGTACTCGGCCGCCGGGTACTCCAGCTCCGGCACGGACGAGCCGGTAGACTTGAAGCTAGCTCCCAGCAGGCCGCCGCCGCCCGCTCCACGGGGCAGCGACCCGGGCCCGGCCCCTGCCGCCGCTGCTGCAGCGCCGCGGCGGAACGAGCTGCGCAGCAGGCGGGCCTTGGGCTTCACCTCCACCGGGATCTCGCAGGCCTCGCCGCCGCCCGCCCCATACGTGTCCTCTATCACTTCCCCGCCAGCGGGGCTCACAAGCGACGAGGCGGTCCCCATTACGCCTGAGGCCGCCCCTACCAGCCAGCGGGGTACCAGAAGGGGGCGGGACGCGGCGAAAGAGACGGGGCGGGGCAGCAAGAAGAGGCAGGGCAGGGCGAAGGGGCGGGGCGAACGGGATGGGGCGTGGCAGCAGGACGGGGAGGGGCGGAGCGCAAGGCGTGCGGGGCGGGCGGTGTGATACGGGTGGGGAGGGGCAGCAGGACGGGGCGGGGCAGAGCTCAAGGCGGGCGGGGCGGGATGGATGGGGCGTGGCAGGAGGGCGGGATGGATGGGGCGTGGCAGGAGGGCGGGGCGGGGCAGAAAGAAAGATGGACGGCCGCGCGTGCGGGACCTATACTGTACTAAGTCGGGGGATACGGACCAGCGCGTGCATGGCTCCTCTCAGCAGGGTCTTCTCGGTCCCAGGCCCCCTGACGAGGGCGTGCCTCACAGCTGGCAGGGTCCCGGGTTGCTCTACCTTAGCGGCTGCTGTTCCTGTTCTGCCGCCGTGGGAGACCCAGCACTCCTCTCCAAAGGCAGTTGGGAAATCTGAGAAACGTACTGAGCGCCTGCTGTGTACCTGTCACTCTGTGTTTCACGGTATGCAAGTAGTTGGAATGGCCAGCAAGACATAGTACCACACAAGAAAAAGCTTTTAGCCTTGCAGCCTGAGACCACCAGGGACAATCTTTAGACAAGGTGAGGTTTTTTGACTTTTTGTACGGATTTTAGAGACTGCACATCAAAGGAGCTGTGGGGCATATCACCAAATAAAGGGAAAGATAAGAGTATTACGGTATTTGGGGCAAGGGTGGGCTCTAGGTGATATGAAAATTTTCAGAAGATGGGGGAACTGTTTTAAATAAAGTCAGGGAAGGGGTAGGGTTGACATCTTTTACCCTATCTTGGGTTCTTGCCCCTGCGCCTGCTAACTCGGTCTTCTAACCTCTCCAGGTTGGGAGGCCTGGGAGAGAGGACAAGAAAGTATTTGACTGACGCTCCTGTGAACTGTATGTTGGTACTCTTTGGACTTGGTAAACTGTTAAAAGTTGGCCTTTTTTCCTCACGGATACTTTTGTTAGGTTTTTCAAAGACCCCTCTCCCCCTCATAATTAAAAACCTTGACCCAGGCTGGTGTGGCTCTATTCAAGCTGTTGCTCACTCTTTCCCCAGCTGGAATCCAGTGATACATTAAACATCCTCTCTGCTGATGTTTGTTCAGATCCAAGATAATCCACTGGTTCACTTGACCCAGAGGCCCACATTTGATCCACAGGTGTTACAGGTCAGGTTTCCTGGGAAGCTGACTCTGAGATTGAGACAGCCATGCAAGATGTTTATTAGGGAGTGTCCTTGGGATCAACACCTATGGAAAGTAAGGGAAAGAAGCACGTTTGCGCAGTAGAAGTTGAGCTTTGCTGCATCTCAGTGGAGGCCTCAGTCAGTCCTCAGAGAGTTCTGATGCTGGAATGGCCCTGTAGAGTGGTCCTAAATTGGGGTGCAGGGCTGGGACTTTATACCCTCATACCAGCCAGTCATCAGCAAGCTCTCTCCAGCCAAAGCAATCCCCATGGAGACTCATAGTTGAGGGCTCTCTGCAGGTATCACTTCCAGTGGAGGAAACAATCTTTTCCCTGAAGAACTCTGGGAGTGCAAGCCAATTCTCCACCAAAGTAGCTAGTCATCCTTTCTCTTACCCTTTAGATTTTCATCAGGAGGGAATCAGACACCAGGCCATTACGGTTCTTCAAACTCCAGGAGACACATATTAAGTCTTCAGGTTGTCTCCTGAGATTAAGGGAATCATTACTACCATCCCAGTACCTCAGGAACTCTCTCCCTTTTAAAGTCCCTTCTGATCTCTAATTTCCAATCCTTGTACCCTCGGTGTGGATCCGTGCTTTAAGGATCATTCACTAGGTTTCTGACCACCTCCTCTGAAAAATTCTGCATCTTAATCTTGCACCTTCTTTGGAATGTAGCTCAGTTGAAGACTTCCATTATTATTCTTGCATATAAAATAAAAAGCCATCACCCATCCCCTTTAAACCAGTAACAAACAAACTGCAGTAAACTTCCCACAGCTTGTGGAGTGAATTCAGATTCTGCATCCTGGTACTGAGTGCCTGAAGCAATGAGTCTCTCCTTTCTTCACTTCTCATCTATCCAGTAACATCCCTCTACCCACGTTACTCTATCCTAGTCGGGCTAATTTTCTTCTCCTCAAGCCAATAGGGTTTCTGTTTCCTTTCAGTACTGTCTGCCAAGTTCCATCTCTTTCAACATCTACCTTCTTTCCCTCAGAAACTTGCCCTGGATAATTATACATTTTGAGTTGATCATATCAGTAGTTTCAACTCCGTAATCCTTGCCCCCCATGTGCAAAGTACTACACTTAACTTTTCCTGACCTTGTTCTTCATTCATTGTGTCTATCAATCTTGGTCTTTCAGTAGTTTTTGTTTTTGTTGGTATGCCATTTGTTGCTTAGATTCATCCCAGCAACCCTTATTGAGCTCCTGCTGGAAACATAATGTAGCACAAATGACTGATGACCCAAAGAGATGTTAAATGTGGCTGAGTTCTCAAAAAGCATGCGAGTTGTCTCTTCCTTCCTTGATAACCTTTAAATAGTTTCGGCAGATGCCCCAAAACACAAATCCAAGTTTGCTGAGATCATGGAGACTTTTCCTTTCCCCATATAGTAATTACTAGCTGCCTTTCTCATCAAGGACCCTGTGTATACTGCATGCATACTGACCTTGGATAACTGTTAATGCCTAAGCCACCTAACTGGGTGAGCCCAGAGGTGATCAGATCTAGAGTACTAGCAGGTACTCAGCATAGTAGCGTGGTTGGTTTTCAACATATTTCTTAATTGTAAAACATCACAGAATTTAGTCTAATGTTAAGTCTAATTTTCAACATCATAATTTGATTTTCTTCTTTATGCTGAATTTAACCTACATACCTCAGTTTGAATTTTGAAAGGATAACTTTGGGGGTGCCTGGGTGGCTCAGGCGGTTAAGCATCCGACTTTGTCTGAGGTCATGATCTCACTGTTCATGAGTTTGAAGCCCATGTCAGGGAGCCTAGAGCCTACTTTGGATTCTGTGTCCCTTCTCTCTCCTCCCCTCCCTCTGCTCGCTCTCTCTCCCTCTCCAAAATATATAAACATTAAAAAAAATTTTAAAAATAACCTAAGAAAGCATAACTTTGAATACAGACGTAAGGTGAGGAATAAAGTCTCCGGAAAACAGCTTATGACTAATGAAAGATGGCTACAAATTTTTAATTACTCCTTTTATTGTAAAGTGAAGTTTATGAGGACAGGCTATATAATTTGTGGGACCCAGTGTAAAATGAAAACGTGTTGCCCTTTGTTCAAAAATTGTAAAGAATCTCAAGATGGCAACAGAGCATTAAACCACAAGCACAGAGCCCTTTTGTGTTGAGCACTTGGGGTTCTTCATGGGTTGCACAACCATGACTCCCGCCTGTTTATGACTCCTCCCCTTGAATCTGGTTGGGCTCTGTGACTGCTTTAACCAGTAGACTACGGCAGATATGACACTGTGCGAGTTTCTGAGTCTGGGACTTGCGAGAATGGCAGCTTCCACTTCCTGTGTCGTGGAACAGTCTGTTTGGGAGACTTCAGCCACTGTGTAAGGAAACCTACTACCTCACATGGGACTGCCAGACTGGAAAGGTTATGTGTGGACATTCCAGGCAACAATCATGGGAAGTGAAGCCATCTTGGACTCTCTGGACCAGCCTATTTGCTAGTTGGATACTACTAAGTGACTTTAGTTAACACCACGGGGAGAACAGAAGAATCACTCAGATGATCTCTACCCAAATTCCTAATCCAACAAAATCATGAGATATAATAAAATTGTTGTTAGTTTAAGCCACTGAATTTGAGGTAATTTCTTCTCACATCTGGGAGAAAGATTTCCCCGCATTTGGTGAAAGTAGCTTGTAAAATTAATGCTACCACCTTTTTAAAAATGTGATTTGTAGAATAAATAGCATTTGTGGTGGTGACTGTGTATTTGGTTCTCAGACTATGAATCTCAGAATCATTTGGGACACCTGTTAAAAATTAAGATCCACTGAATTTTAATTTCTGAGACTGGAGCTTGCAAATTTGCAGGTTTCATTAGCTCCCAGGTGACAATTATGTAGTTTAAGATCTCAGAACCAGTGAAATTGCATAAAAATTGTGGCTAGGGATGACCTAATTCCTTGCTACTCAAAGTGTGATCTACGGACAGGAGCACCAGCATCACCTTACAGCTTGTTAGGAGTCAGAGGCTCTGGTGCCGTCACAGATGTACTGAATCACATGCAGAGTAAGAAGATCTCCAGGTGATTTGTATATACCTTAAAATTTGAGAAACTACTATAGAACAATGTTTTTAATGTTGGTTGCACATCACCATCACTTGGAGAACTTAAAAAAAAAAATACTGCTGCCTGGGTCTCTCCCCAGAACAATTAGATCAAAATCTCCAGAGGTGGGGATCTGGCCATCATTATTGTTTAAAAGCTCCTCAGAGGATTTTAATCAGCAGCAAGGGGGAATACCAATGGCTTCATCCTCTGCTGTCTCATTATTTCCAACATGTGTGCAATCCACCTTGGTAACCGTCTTGGCATATGTTTGCATACATCTAGCTTCCTATTGAAGGTTTCTTTCCTTTAATCTCAGTTCATCATAGCGAGTGCACATGCGATTTTGACCATATTGTTAGTATTGTGCTTCACTTTTAGAAATAGACATGGCATCACAAGTGGTCACTATATCCCCCCCAAAATCTGATTGGAAGTGCTGCATGGGGTAATAGTGCTTGGAGAGCAAGCAACTTTACAGAAGGAAAGGATTCTAATTCTCATTAAAACTGCCAATGTTCTCCCAGGCCATTTAGTCCTGCTCCATTATACCATTCATAATCAGAATCAGGAATTCTGATTCCTGAAGTCCCTTGCTACAAAGTCTATATGTATGACTCGGATTTCAAGAATTAGTAAACAATGGGCAACATCTAATCTGATTAAGCATCTGTGATTTAACATTTCTACCATTAGGGGGCAGTATAACTCAGGAAAAATTAATTTGGCTGGTAATTTGTATATACAAAAAAGAATCCTCATATGAAGATAACATTTTATTTTTTTGAAGATACCATTTTAAAGAATTTAGTCCAAGTGTTGTTATCAGTAGTGATCATCTACATTGCCTTACTTAGTTCCCATCACAATAACACTTGTCTGGAAATTAGTCCTGAAACAGACAAGAGCATAGTTTGGCAAAGTTTTTTTTCTGTAAAGGACCAGATAGTAAATATTTAAGTCTCTGTGGGCCATTTGATCCCTGTCTCAATTACTCAACTCTGCCATTATAGCATGAAAAAAAGCCATACACAGACATCAATGAATGGGCATGTCTGCATTCCAATTCCACTTGGTTTACAAAAACAGATGGCAGGGCATATTTGGCTTGAGGGCTGTAGTTTGCTGACCCCTGAACTACAGGGGCAATTTTCAACCTGGAAAATTTTCAGAAGTACCTGGGGAGCTTGTTAAAAATGTAGAGTCTTGAACCCCACATCAAATCTACTGAATCAAAATATCTGTGGACCAGGCCCTGGCATCTAAATTTTTTTAAGTCCCCATGTGACCCTGCAACAAATATGAATTTAGTAACCATTAGGCCAAAATAAAGTTTACTGCCCTTTTTGGGAATTGTAAGGTCCTCCTTGGCATTTTATAATATTTTTAGTATCTGAATACATTGTAAAAGATATATATGTGGAGTTTAGGGTTAGATTATCCTATGGGTGCTGTCAAAGTGCACAAGTGAAGGCCTCATTTCTGTGTAAATGTTTGTATTGTGTGCATGGTTTGGGGTTGTTTTGTACCACAGCACCTGTTAGCCCATCCTGACTGGTAGAGGGGCATACGGAATTAGTTTGAACAGGGAAGGGGAGGAGACTGAAGAAAATGGAAAAAGGAGAAAGAAGAGTTTAGTGAGATGGTGGAATGTTGTGCGGGATCTCTCCAAAATGTCCTAAATCTTCAATAAATCTACAAAATTTACAAAAAAGGTGGCTGTGATTGAATTTTTTATTTTTTTATTTTTTATTTTTTTTAAGAAATTGGGGAAGGAGAGGAGTTTAATGCCTGGATGAGTACAAAGGTGAAACAAAGGCAACACAGATGTAGTGGGCAGGGAAGTTGGGTAAGAATATTTTATGTATGGAGTATCCATTCTTCATGATGTGTGTTCTCTGAAGATAGGGTTGCCCTGGGCTTTTTCCCTTGGATTAAATAAATATATGGGTATGTAGAAAGACATGCTCTAAAAAAGAGTTGCAATGGGTTTTCTTAAGAATATGATAGCAAATATATTTACTAGTGGTCCTAAAACAGATCGCACATTTTGGACACTTATTTAACAAATAAAGCGATTCTGTTTTTCCAGAGCAGAAGCAGCCTCGGAGGTGCAGGAAGCCATTTATTTCTTGCTTGCTGAAAAATGTCCCTTTGTTTCTCAAGTTCAGCATTTTTCTTCCCCCCTCCTTCTGCTCACATTCAGCTGTGAAGTTGAATATAACCTTTTTTGTTCTTTTGAAGTTGAATATAACCTTAATTTTTTTTTTAATTGAGCCACCCATTTCAAATCTGGCAGCCAATGTCCACTTTAGGCTGTCATTAGTGACTGTCACTTCTTACCCACACCCATGACCCACATGGCAGGAAGCAGGCAAGGAGCCAGATTTAATCAGCTCCCACAAAGGAGAAATGAAGTGTTTTCTCTACTGTATAAATGTAAATGTGAAAAAGGATGTGCCTTTTCTGACTTAAGTCAGGCACTGAGGAGAGTCAGCTGAGATCGGTAGTTGTAAGAAGAAATTTTTGTTTCTTTAAAAGTAATATGTGAATAAAAACAGCAGGTTTTAACTTTCAGAGTTTAAAATATAGAAGAGTTTGTCTTTTAGATATGATTTATTCATGGTTATGAAATTTTACTAGCTCTTATAAAACTGATGGGAGTTATTTGAGTTATTGCCTCAATCTGTAAGTGAGTTGTATTCCAATGATTAATTTAATAATCTGATATTTAGTATTTGAAGCATATTTTCTCAAGAAACAATGTTAGATAAGATGGTTATTGTTTCATCTCAGCACACAGAATACTATTTATGGTAAGTGCAGAATAAAAATAATTCAGATGCCATTGTAACATGTCATCTATAGAGCCATGCTTTCAGCATATTAACTCAGATTATCTAGGAACACATCCATCTTTGGGTTGTAAAATCTTAGATATCACCTCTGCTCATATTTGTGGCCTGTTGGTCTCCATGAAGAAGATAACTACAGAAGGCAATAATAAAGAGTAGAGTGGAAATAAATGAAATAGAATGGGAAAACAATAGAAAAGATCAACAAAATGAATGGCCGGCTGGTTTTTGAAAAGATAAACAGCATTGACAAAATTTTAGCTAGACTTGAGAAAAAAGGAAGACTCAAAGAAAACATAGAGAAAAAGCTCCTTGACATTGGTCTTGGCAGTGATTTTTTTGGATATGACACCAAAATCACAAGCAACAAAATAAAAAATGAACAAGTGGGATTACATTAAATGAAAACGCTTCTGTACAGCAAGAACAAAACAAAACAAAACCAACAAAATGAAAAGGGAAATAGGCACCTGGGTGACTCAGTCAGTTAAGCATCTGACTCTTGATTTCGGCTCAGGTCATGATCTCATAGTTTGTAAGATTGAGCCCTGCGTTGGGCTCTATGATCATAGTGTGGAGCTTGCTTAGGATTCTCTGTCTCTGTCTGTCTGTCTGTCTCTCTCTCTCTCTGCTCCTCCCCTCACTTGCATGTGCTCTGTTTCTCTCAAAATAAATAAATTAACACCCTAGGGAATGAGAGAAAATATTTACAAATTGTATATCTGATAAGGGGTTAGTATCCAGAATATATAAAGAACTACATATACATGGAACTTAGACAACTCAATATTAAAAGCATCAAATAATCTAATTTTTAAATGGGCAAAGGACCTGAAGAGGTAATTTTCCAAAGACGTACAAATGGTCAACAGGTACACAAAAAAGTATTCAATACCACTAATCATAGAGAAATGTAAATCAAGACCACAATGAGATACCACCTCACACTTGTTAAAATAGCTATTATCATAAAGACAAGAGGTAATAGGTGTTGGCAAGGGTAGGGAGAAAAGGGAAACCTTTTGCCCCACTGTTGGTGGCATTATGGAAAATGGTATGGAGTTTCCTCAAAAAATTAATAGAAGTACCAGCAATCCCACTTGTGGGTATACACCTGCAGGAAATGAAGTCACCATCTCAAAGAGATAATCTGCACCTTGTGTTCATTGCAGTGTTATTCATAATAGCCACAACATGGAAACAACCCAAATGGATGGATGCTGGTGGATGAATGAATAAAGAAACTGTGGTACACATACCCTGTGGAATATTATGCAGCCTTAAAAGGAAGTCCTGCCATTTGTGACAACACAGATGAACCCTGAGGGCATTATACTAAGAGAAATAACCTAGACGAAGAAAGACAAATACTGCATGATCTCACTTATATGCAGAATCTAAAAAAGTCAAATTGATAAAGCAGAGAGTAGAATAGTGGTTACCAGGGGTAGGGAGGTAGAGGAAATGGGGAGATGTTGGTCAAAGGGGACAAACTTTGTTATAACATGAGTAAGTTCTGGGGATCTGATGCACAGCATGTACAGCCCTGTGACTATGGTTAAGAATATTGTATACTTGAAATTTTCTAAGAGAATAGATCTTAAATGTTCTTACCACACACACAGAAATGGTAACTATATGAGGTGATGGGTGTGTATATACTAACCTTCTTGTGGTAGTCGTTTCACTATATATATATATATATATATATATATATATATCATATCATCACATTGTACACCTTAAACTTACACAATGTTATTTGTCAGTTATATCTCAATAAATCTGGAAAAAAAGATTCCTCTATATACTCATCCACATAGCTAGAGGAAAAAGAAAAAAGATGATTTCTAAGTGTCAGAAGGATAAAAATTTGGAGAAACTGCAACTCTGTGCACTGAGAATATAAATTAACATAAACACTTTGGAAAATTGTTCATAGTATCTCTTAAAGCTGCATATCCTACCTATCCTAGTCCTAGGCATAATCCTTACACAAATGCATGAAAGCCACATACGAGAATGTGAAGAGTACTATTACTCATGACTATCCAAGTTCCCATCAACAGTAAAATGGACAAATATATGGTGGTATATGGTCACAGACAAATACTACACAATAATGAAATGAATAAATTATGTCAACAGGTAGTAACATGGTTACATTTCCCAAATATTGGACAAAAGAAGCAGACACAAAGGAGATAATGTTTCATGATGCCATTTATAGTATGTTCCAAAGCAGGCAAAAGTAACTGATGATGGGAGGGTACAGTAGCTTCCTTTGGCATGAGAGAGAGAGAGAGAGAGAGAGAGAGAGAGAGAGAGAGAGAGACTGGGGGCTTCTTGGGTACTGGTTGTGTTCTTTGATCTCTTCTTTGATCTGGAAGGCAATAACATGAGTTATTCACTTTATAAAAATTAGCCAAGATTTACACTTAAGGTTGGTGTACTTTTCTGTATGTCTTATTTATTTTAATAAAGAAAATTCACTCTTAAAAACAAAAAAAAAGAGGACACCTATAGCCACAGGTCAAAGTGGGCACATCCCACTGGTCTGAAACATGCTCCAGCAGGGAGGGGACCTGGAAGAGGGGAAAGGGAACAAGTTGTTATATAGTTTCCATTGTTTAGATTCTAGCAAGATCTTGTGCAAATTATTTGACTTCTTGCACTTCTGTTTCCTCATTTGAAAATGAAGATGATATGGGGTGCCTGGGTGGTCAGTCGGTTAAGCATCCGACTTAGGCTCTGGTCATGATCTCGCGGTCTGTGGGTTTGAGCCCCATGTCAGGCTCTGTGCTGACAGTGCAGAACCCGGAGCCTGCTTTGAATTCTGTGTCTCCCTCTCTCTCTGCCCCTCCCCTCCTTGTGCTGTGTCTTCCTTGCTCTCAAAAGTAAATAAACATAATTTTTTTTTTGAAAATGAAGATGATAGAAATTCACCTCATAGCAGCTGTGGACAGCCAAATAGGTAGTCTAGAAGTGTTGGAATTCATTATATTTTGTTCCTCAGGGAATCCAGAAATACACTACCTAATTTAGCTTAATTCTCTTCTTTAAGTAACTTAGTAGGGTCACGCAAAGGAAGTTTGACAAGCCTGACAGATATATTCATTCTCTGAAGGCTACTTGGATTGACAGACCAAGACTCGGCCTCTCTGTGACAGAGAAAGCACTGGCGTATCTGCATCCTTATGCACACATCACCACTGTCCTAAAAGCAGTATCTCTCCACTGCTTTTGTGGCTGTTCCATTTTGAGCCAATCAAATCATTCCAAGAAGATGGTCTGTTAGATTCTGAGGTCAAGAAGCAGGAAATGTCAGACTTCTTTTTAGCAGCATCTGAGATGTTTTCCATATATCAGTTTTTAAGATGGCAACAGATTCACAAATCAAATTGAACCAAATCAAACCAAAATCCACAAAACACACTCCCCTGAGGATGGCAGAAAGCATTGTTTTTCATGGAGGAAGAAACATAACCAGAAGAGAATACAATTTTTGTCTTGACACATCATTATTTGGTAGCACAAAATTACAGACTATAGCAAATAGGGAATAGCTTGCCTAATCACTTTTTATTACCTGTAATTAATGTTTTCTGCACTCCTATTGGACTCCCGGAGTCTCCACAAAACTGTCTTTGGCTTTTCTTCCAGTGTATTTACGTTTTGAGTGGCCCCATCCTCAGCTACAAGGTCAGCTGCATTCTGTGTACAAATGACATTTAAATCCACCCTTTCACTCTTGAACTCCTCTCTGTCCATTTTTGTATTACCTTTTGTCAAGTGTACTTCCGCTGGATGCTTATTTGCAATTCAAATGTACCTGGGGAAAGCCCATCTTCTAATCTTTTCCAGCAAAGGGTAGCAGCCACAGTCTTTTTTCTTACACCATTTAATCTTCAAATCAGGCAATTAAGTAACATTTGTGACCTACCAATAAGGTCTCACCACTTTTACAAAGCCAGTTATGCAAATTTACATGATTCTCAGTCACTAGGAAGTTTCCAGAGATTCAGGTTCACTGCCCTTGCCTTATCCTACGCGTTCTACGGGTTAATTTTTATCCTTGGTGGTTATCCATAATTTCCCTTTATTTTTTTTATACCTTTTTTTAAATGACCTAACTTTATTTTTTATTTTTTAAAATTTACATCCAAATTAGTTAGCATATAGTGAAGCAATGATTTCAGGAGTAGATTCCTTAATGCCCCTTACCCATTTAGCCCATCCCCCCTCCCACAACCCCTCCAGCAACCCTCAGTTTGTTCTCCATATTTATGAGTCTCTTTTATTTTGTCCCCTCCCTGTTTTTATATTATTTTTATTTCCCTTCCCTTATGTTCATCTGTTTTGCCTCTTAAAGTCCTCATATGAGAGAAGTCATATGATTTTTGTCTTTCTCTGACTAATTTTACTTAGCATCATACCCTTCAGTTCCATCCATGTGGTTGCAAATAGCAAGATTTCATTCTTTTTGCTTGCCGAGTAATATTCCATTATATATATATATATATATATATATATATATATATATATATATATACCACATTTTCTTTATCCAGTCATCCATTGATGGACATTTGGGCTCCTTCCATACTTTGGCTATTGTTGATAGTGCTACTAGAAACATGGAGGTGCATGTGTCCCTTCAAAACAGCACACCTGTATCCCTTGGATAAATGCCTAGTAGTGCAATTGCTGGGTCATAATTTCCCTTTAGAGTAGTTTAAAAATACCACATAAGAAGAAACTTCAGATTCACTTAAAATCCATTCTTGTCTTTCTCCATTAGATACTATTCATTACTTAGGATTATTCACTTTTTCATTAGAGGATTTTAGATTTTTATGCTATCTTTTTCATCTTTGTGGTTTTCGAGCCACAATAATACTGCCCAGAATAATGGAGCTATGTTTTCACCATAGTACACGCTCCAGCATTAGTCTTTTCCAGTTAATCCCTGAGACTTTCCAAAGCTTTGGCTTAATGGAAGGAATAATAGGAGGTAATGAGCCATGCCAGGGTTTGAATCCCAGCTCTGCCATTTTCTAGCAGTGTGACTTTTGACAAGTTACTTTACCTCTCTGAACCTTTTTTCTGTTAGTCTTTTATTTTTCCTTAATAATAAAATGAAATTGCTTCATAGACTGGCTATAAGAATTAAATTTGGTTTCACAGTGGTGACCGAGCTTTATCTAGCACGTTCCCTTTCTCAGTCAGTGGTAGCTCCTTTCTTCTTCACCTCTGCACCCCCTTGCATCTGGGAACTAAATGAACCAATTTCCTAAAAGAATTAAAGAGCTGAAGTTCAGACAGAAGTAGGTTCTGACATTGTATGCATTGTTAATACAAAAAAACCAAACATGTAATTGTCACTTCCGAAAAATTCATTTATAGAGAAACCTCAGCTATGGGGAATACCACCCAAACAACATAAATGCAAAAGGAGGAAAGTGGTGTGTCCAAAGTCCTTAAGCTTTGCATGGCCAACATTCACTTGACTCACAGGAAAGCGTCTAAGGTCTCTATGAAGATCCTATGTATTATTATGTTGGATATTCATTTCCAATTTTATTTTATTTTACATTTATTTATTTATTATTAATTATTTTTTTATTACATCCAAGTTAGTTAGCATATAGTGCAATGATGATTTCAGGAGTAGATTCTAGTGATTTATCCCCTATGTATAACTCCCAGTATTCATCCCAACAAGTGTCTTCCTTAATGCCCCTTACCCATTTATCCCATCCCCCCTCCCAGAACCCCTCCAGCAACACTCTGTTTGTTTTCTATATTTAAAGAGTCTCTTATGTTTTGTCCCCATCCCTGTTTTTATATTATTTTTATTTCCCTTCCCTTATGTTCATCTGTTTTTATCTTAAATTCTACATATGATGCAGTCATATGATATTTGTCTTTCTCTGACTAATTTCACTTAACATGATATCCTCTGGTTCCATCCACGTTGTTGCAAATGGCAAAAGATTTCATTATTTTTGATTGCCAATTAATACTCCACAGTATATATATATATATATATATGTGTGTGTGTGTGTGTGTGTATAATATATATATATATCACATCTTCTTTAGCCATTCATCTGTCAATGGACATCTGGGCTCTTTACGTACTTTGGCTATTATCGATAGCACTGCTATAAATATTGGGGTGCATGTGCCCCTTCGAAACACCACATCTGTATCCCTTGGATAAATACCTAGTAGTGCAATTGCTGGGTCATAGGGTAGTTCTATTTTTACCTTTTTGAGGAACCTCCATACTGTTTTCCAAAGTGGCTTCACCAGTTTGCATTCCCATCAGCAGTGCAAAAGAGATCCTCTTTCTCTGCATCTTCACACACATCTGTTGTTGCCCGAGTTGTCAATTTTAGCCATTCTGACAGGGGTGAGGTGGTATCTCATTGTGGTTTTCATTTGTATTTCCCTGATGATGAATGATGTTGAGCATTTTTTCCAGTGTCTGTTAGCCATCTGGATGTCTTCTTTGGAAAAGTGTCTATTCATGTCCTCTTCCCATTTCTTCACTGGATTCTTTGTTTTTTTATCTTGATGAGGTCCCAATACTTTGCTTTTGCTATTGTTTCCCTTGACTCTGGAGATGTGTTGAGTAAGTTGCTGCAGCCAAGGTCAAAGAGGTTTTTGCCTGCTTTCTCCTCGAGGATTTTGATAGTTTCCTGTCTTACATTTAGGCCTTTCATCCATTTTGAGTTTATTTTTGTGTATGGTGTAAGAAAGTGGTCCAGGTTCATTCTTCTGCATGTCGCTGTCCAGTTTTCCCAACACCACTTGCTGAAGAGACTGTCTTTATTCCACTGGATATTCTTTCCTGCTTTGCCAAAGACTAGTTGGCCATATGTTTGTGGGTTCATTCCTGGGTTCTGTATTCTGTTCCATTGATCTATGTGTCTGTTTTTGTGCCAGTCCCATACTGTCTTGATGATTACAGCTTTGTAATACAGCTTGAAGTCTGGAATTGTGATGCCTCCTGCTTTGGTTTTCTTTTTCAGGATTGCTTTGGCTATTTGGATCATTTCTGGTTGCATACATGTTTTAGAATTTTATGTTATAGCTCTGTGAAGAACACTGGTGTTTGTTGGGATGAGCACTGGGTGTTGTATGGACACCAATTTGACGAAAATTTCATATTAAAAAAAAAGAACACTGGTGTTATTTTGATAGGAATTGCATTGAATATGTAGATTGCTTTGGGTAGTATTGACATTTTAACAATGTTTGTTCTTCCAATCCATGAGCATGGGATGTTTTTCCATTTTTTTGGTGTGTTTTCTTCAATTTCTTTCATAAGCTTTCTATAGTATTCAATGTATAGGTTTTCCACCTCTTTGGTTAGGTTTATTCCTAGGTACTTTATGGTTTGGTGCAATTGTAAATGGGATTGATTCCCTGATTTCTCTTTCTGCTGCTTCACTATTGGTGTATAGAAATGCAACTGATTTCTGTACATTGGTTTTCTCTGAGACTTTGCTGAATTCGTGGATCAGTTCTAGCAGGTTTTTGGTGGAGTCTTTGGGTTTTCCACATAGAATATCATGTCATCTGCGAAGAGTGAAAGTTTGACTTCCTCCTTACTGATTTGGATGCCTTTTATTTCTTTGTGTTGTCTGGATGCTGAGGTTAGAACTTCCAACACTATGTCGAATGACAGTGGTGAGAGTGGACATCCCTGTCATGTTCCTGGCCTTAAGGGGAAAGCTCCGTTTTCCCCAAATGAGGATGATATTAGCGCTGGGTCGCTCATATATGGCTTTTATGATCTTGAGGTATGATCTTATATCCCTACTTTCTTAGGGTTTTTATCAAGAAAGAATGCTGTATTTTGTCAAATGCTCTCTCTGCATTTATTGAGAGGATCATGTGATTCTTGTCCTTTCTTTTATTGATGTGATGTGTCACATTGATTGTTTTGCAGATATTGAACCAGCCCTGCATCTCAGGTATAAATCCCACTTGGTTGTGGTGAATAGTTCTTTTAATGTATTATTGGATCCGGTTTGCTAGTATCTTGTTGAGAATTTTTGCATCCTTGTTAATCAGGAAAATTGGTCTGTTGTTCTTTTTAGTGGGGTCTTTGTCTGGTTTTAGAATCAAGGTAATGCTGGCCTTGTAGAATGAGTTTGGAAGTTTTCCTTCCATTTCTATTTTTTGGAACAGCTTCAAAAGAATAGGTGTTAACTCTTCCTTAAATGTTTGGTAGAATTCCCCTGGAAAGCCATCCAGACCTGGACTCTTGTTTGTTGAGAGATTTTTGATTACTGATTCAATTTCTTTACTGGTTATGGGTCTGTTCAAATATTCTATTTCTTCCTGTTTCAGTTTTGGTAGTTTATGTTTCTATGAATTTGTCCATTTCTTGCAGATTGCTCAATTTATTGGCATATAATTGCTTGTGATATTCTCTTACTATTGTTTGTATTTCTGCAGTGTTGGTTGCGATCTCTCCTCGTTCATTCTTGATGTTATTTATTGGGTCTTTCCTTTTTCTTTTTGATAAATCTGGCTAGAGGTTTATCAGTTTTGTTAATTCTTTCCAAGAAACATCTGGTTTCATTGGTCTGGTCTACTGTTTTTTTAAATTTATTTATTTCAATAGCATTGATTTCTGCTCTAATCTTTATTATTTCCTATCTTCTGCTGGTTTGGGTTTTATTTGCTGTTCTTTTTCCAGATCTTTAAGGTGTAAGGTTAGGTTGTATATTTGAGACTTTCCTTACTTCTTTAAGAAGTCCTGGATTGCTATATACTTCCCTTTTATGACTGCCTTTGCTGTATCCCAGAAGTTTTGGGCTGTCGTGTTTTCATTTTCATTGGCTTCCATGTGCTTTCTAGTTTCCTCTTGAATTTCTTGGTTAACCCATTCATTCTTTAGTAGGATGTTCTTTAGACTCCAATTATTCATGGTCTTTCCCAAATTTTTCTTGTGGTTGATTTTAAGTTTCATAGTGTTGTTGTCTGAAAATATGCAAGGTATGATCTCGTTCTTTTTGTACTTGTTGAGGGTTACTTTGTGTCCCAGTATGTGATCTATCCTGGAGAACATTCCATGTGCGCTCAAGAAGAATGTGTATTCTGCTGCTTTAGGATGAAATGTTCTGAATATATCTGCTAAGTCCATTTGGTCCAGTGTGTCACTCAAAGCCATTGTTTCCTTGTCTATTTTATACTTAGATTATCTGTCTATTGCTGTGAGTAGAGTACTGAAGTCCCCTACTATTATGGTATTATTATCAATGAGTTTCTTTATGTCTGTGATTAATTGATGCTTCCACATTGAGGGTATAAATATTTATAATTGTTACCTCTTTTGATGGATGGACCCCATGATTTTGATATAATACCCTTCTTCATTTCTTATTACAGTCTTTATTTTAAAATGTAGTTATCTGATAGAAGTATGGCTACATCAGCTTTCTTTTGGTGACCATTAGCATGATAGATGGTTCTCCATCCCCTTACTTTTAATCTGTAGGTGTAATTAGGTAAAAAATTGGTGTCTTGTAAGCAGCATAGAGATGGGTCTTGTTTTCTTATCCATTCTGATACACTACGTCTTTTGATTGGAGTATTTAGTCCATTGACATTTAGAGTGAGTACTGAATGATACGAAGTTCATGCCATTGTGTTACCTATGGAGTTGCAGTTTCTGGTGATGTTCTCTGGTCCTTTCCAGTCTTTGTTGCTTTTGGTCTTTTTGTTTTGTTTTGTTTCATGTTTTCTCCACTCAAAGAGCCCCCCTTAAAATTTCTTGGAGGGCTGGTTTAGTGGTCACAAACTCCTTTAATTTTTTTTGTCTGGGAAATTCTTTATATCTCCTTCTATTTTGAATGACAGCCTTGCTGGATAAAGAATTCTTGGCTGCATATTTTTCCACTTAAGCACGTTGAATATATCCTGCCACTCTTTTCTGGCGTGCCATGTTTCTGTGGATACATCTGTTGTGAACCTGATATGTCTTCCCTTGTAGGTTAAGGACTTTTTTTTTCCCTTGCTGCTTTCATAATTCTTGCCTTCTCTGTGTATTTGGTGAATTTGCCTATGATAGGCCTTGTTGATGGTTAGTTTTTGTTGAATCTAATGGAAGTTCTCTGTGATTGGATTTTGATGTCTGTGGCCTTCCCCAGATTATAAAAGTTTTCTGCTATAATTTGTTCATATAAACCTTCTTCTCCTTTTTCTCTCTTTTCGTCTTCTGGGACTTCTATGATATGGATGTTATTACTTTTTAATAAGTCACTGAATTCTCTAAGTCTTATATCATGCTCTTTTGCCTTTGTTTCCCTCTTTTTTTCTGATTCATTCAAAAGGTATTAAAAAATTTAAAAATTTGAAAAAAGTATATAATAAAATAGAATAAAATGAAATAAAGTGAAATAGAATAAAAAATTTACAAAACCACATAGTAAAAAATTTTTAAAAATTAAAAACAAAAAAAAATGAAAATAAAAGTTTTTCTTTCTGTATCTAAGAAAAAGAAAAGAAAGGATGAAAAAAAAGAAAAAACAATTTAAAGACTGAAGAACAAAAAACGAATATAGGAACCAGCAAACAGAATGAAACCTGAATGAAGTTACATCCAGTTTCCCTTAGAACTCAAACTATGAAGCACTCTATAGCTCATACACTGAGCAGGCAGAGAGACTTGTGCTGGTCTAGCGGATGTGCTTGGAGGGCACAGTTGGGTGGGGTTTGGTATAATGGCTCAGTTCTCCACTAGGTGGCGCTGCTTGGCTTACTGAGGTGGATCAGTGTGCCAATAATGCGTGTGTGTGTGTGTGTGTGTGTGTGTGTGTGTGTGTGTATGTGCATGTGCAGGAGAGGTGGAAATGGCTTTACCCAGCTTCCTGGTCTCTGGCACTGGAACTTTGCACTCTCACTGACAAACAATCAAGCACCCCTCCTTTGTCTCAGGCTTCTGTCTACTCCCCGCCTCTACCCTGTCTGTGTCCATGCCATCAGCCTGCCAGGCGACACCTTGCTCTGGAGTTTTTTCTCAGATGGGTCTGCATTACAAAATTCCTCACTTCAGAGAACCCTGTGGCTTGGACCCACACCAACCCTCTAGTATAGGGTCTCATTGAGCAGTGGCTGGGTACCAGCTTGCCCCAGAAAATGTTCTTGCGATTGCACAGTGGCAGAGGTTCAGAGATTATGGCAAATCACAACACACAGATGGTGCCACGTTTCACGGCAATCTGGAGTCTTTGTCCCAATACCAGCAAATATGGCTCCTCTCTGGGGTCTGCTGGGACCTTTGTCTGTGGGGAGGCTGTATGGCCTCTACCAAATACTCTCCAAGCAGGGGAACCACTTCTTCCCTTGTGGCACATGGATGCCACAGACCCCGCTGCCTGTCTCTGGTGGTTCACCCTACTTCCTCACCAGAGCACTGCCAGGCACTAAGCTCCATAACTTCCAACTCTGTCCTCCCCTGTTTATAGAATCCTAATGGTAATGAAACCCTCTCTTTTCTCCCTGTCAGTGGTTTTGGGGAACAGATTTCTTGTTTAGTCCCTTGTGAGTGTTTTCACTCTTTCTCTTTCTCTCCAGCTATTTTAGAGGGAGTGCTTTTCCTTTTATTCTCCCAGTGTGCCACACTGTCCCCCCCCACTTTCTCTGTCCTCTCTCTGCAAAAACAGCTCCCTACCTTCCACCTCCCAGTTCACCTCTCTGCACTGCATACCTGCCAAGTTCTGTGGCTCAAATTATGCAGATTGTTGTGTTAATCCTCCGATCAATTTCTCAGGTGTGCAAAATGGTGCTGATCTAGCTGCATTTCAGGGATAAGACAAACTGAGAACTTCTATGCTGCTCTGCCAACTTGTGTAACCACCCCCCCCAACAATTGTCAAGTTTTTTTTTTAAAGCGTTTATTTTAGCACTCCTGTAGTCCCTGAGAGCATTGCAGGATAGTATTATAGTCAATGTCCATAATGGTTCCTTAATTGTCATTAAAAGTATATATTATGTTGTTTTTTGTTAGTTTAAATATATTGGTAAGTGTGTAATAAATTCTTTAAAATTTCGATGCTAAGTAGTTAATATGTTTTCTTAAAAAAGATATTGGTGGCCCTTCATCAAGAAATTTCAATTATCTTGAAATTTTTTTCATGTTATAATAATACCAACATTTTAGGGGCACCTGGATGGCTCAGCTGGTTAAAACTCTGACTTCAGCTCAGGTCATGATCTCATGGTCCATGGGTTCGAGCCCTGCATCAGGCTCTGTGCTGACAGCTCAGAGCCTGGAACCTGCTTCAGATTCTGTATCTCCCTCTCTCTCTGCCCCTCCCCTGATCACACTCTGTATTTCTCTCTCTCAAAAATAAATAAAACATTAAAAAAATATGAGCCAAAGCATAAGAGACTCTTAAAAACTGAGAACAAACTGAGGGTTGATGGGGGGTGGGAGGGAGGGGAGGGTAGGTGATGGGTATTGAAAAGGACATCTTCTGGGATGAGCACTGGGTGTTGTATGGAAACCAATTTGACAATAAATTTCATATATTAAAAAAACATTAAAAATAATATCAACATTTAATTTTATTATTTTTTTCTTCTTTTTAACATTTTTAAATTTATTTTAAAAATGTTTTTATTTATTTTTTTATAAATTCACTATTTTAAAAAAATGTTTATTTATTTTGAGAGAGAGAGTGTGAGAGGAGGGAAGGGACAGAGAGAGAGGAAGAAAGACAATCCCAAGAGAGAGAATCTCCAGACAGAATCCTGATATGGGCAGGATCTCCGAACCATGAGATCATGACCTGAGATGAGACCAAGAGCTGGATACTCAGCTGACTGAGCCATCCAGGTGCCTCTTTTGTTTATTTATTTTGAGAGAGAGAGCAGGAGAAAGAGAATGAATGGGGGAGGAGCAGAGAGAAAGGGAGAGAGAGAATTCCAAGCAGGCTCTGCACTGTCAGAGCAGATCCCCATGTGGGGCTCGAACCTGTGAACCATGAGATCATGACCTGAGTCCAAATCAAGAGTCAAATGCTTAAATGACTGAACTGTTCACCCAGCCTCCCCATTAACCAACATTTTATTTTAAATAACTGTATTCATGTAATACAAGGAATACACAATCTGCGAGTTCTACTGAATCTGTTTCCTGCTCCAATCTCTCTGAAACTATTTTTTGGTAAGATTTTCATTCTTTGGTCAGTGGAAAGATTTGAACATTATTTGTTTACATAGGCAAAGATCATAGACCCTTATTTTATGATTTTTGGGGGTGTTTGTGAGGAATTTCTTAAGATGCCTCCCTATTTAGATTGGACTAGTGTCTGGGTAGCTTGGAGAAATATTCAGGAGATAAGTCTCTTACAAAAATGACAAATTTTCTGAGATTTTTTTTCCCATATAAAAGTATTCTCTTTGTGATTCTAGATTAGTGGTTTATTATAAAAGTATATAACTCAGGAATAGCGAGGTGATAGAGATGCAAAAGGCAAGGTATGTGGGAAACAATGCAGTTTCCATGCCTTTGCTAGGCACACCACTCTCCCGAAATCTCCATATGTTCACCAACTCCGAAGTTCCCGATTATCTTGAAATTTTATACGTGGAATGTCTGTGATGTCAGTTACTTCTATTCGTGTGTGTGTGCGCGCGTGCACGCATGCGCGCATACAAACATATAATTCTCTGTATAATATTTTGTTATAAGATAATATACTCATGCAAAGGCATCTCCTCTGAACTCTAGTTTAGGAGATGCAATTTCTAAGAGTATAAAAATTTTTAATTCTGTTATGGTTTCACAGAACATTGCTGCAGTAAGGTCTCAAGGGACAAAACCCATCTATCAAATACTATTTCTTTAGATTATGAACAAACATCCTTTGAGTAAATTAGATCCTTCTTCAATAAAATTTCAGGTTCCCATCATCTCCTAAAAAGTGATTTTTGTCACTCTTCCCTCTACATTAAATTATACTGAATATTTCAGCTTCTTAGAGTGAATTGGCTTCCCCAGAACTACCTGTGTTTTTGAAATTTCTTTTCGTAGAAGTAATTTCTATACATTATTGAACTCTATCACAAAGTTTCTATCCTGGGTAATTTTTCTTTAGCAACTTCATAGACTTAAACATAATAGATTCAAATGCCACGTATAAATTGACAATATTTTTTGTCAATACTCATGACTTAATTAAAAAATTTTTCCTCTTAGTTTTCTTTTTTCATCAAAATAAACCAAAGACCTATATCCAGCAGATGCTGGAGTTCTACTTCTATTTAAAAGGGGAAATATATACCTATCTTACCTTTATCTGCATTAATCAGGTACTGTATTTTAAACTTATTCCATCTCTCCATATGAGCTTGTTAGATGTACATTTATGTATTAATCTTTTAGTGGTTGCTCTAAACATTTCAACATGTATTGTTGGTTTATTAAAGTTTATCATGAATTAGAACTTTGAGCACTTCTCAGATAATGCAAGTATTTGAAAACATAAACTTCATTTACTCTCCTTCAACTTTTGTGTTTTTGATATGCATTTTATTTATATATATATTTAAAATCCTCTGACTCATTTTTATATAGTGGATATTTATTCGTATATTTTTTTAATGTTTATTTTTTGAGAGAGAGAGAGAGAGACAGAGTACAAGTGGGGAGGGGCAGAGATAGAGGGAGACACAGAATCTGAAGCACGCTCCAGGCTCTGAGCTGTCAACACAGAGCCTGACGCGGGGCTCAAACTTACATACAGTGAGGTCATGACCTGAGCTGAAGTCCGATGCTTAACCCACTGAGCCACCCAGGCACCCCGATATTTATTCATATTTATGCCACATTTACCCTTTCTGTTGCTCTTCATCCCTTGCTACATTCTCTGCTTCCATCTGGGGTCATTTTTATTCTCTTGAAAAACTCCCTTTAGTGTGTTTTCTTTTAGGGAAGGTCTGCTGGTGACAGATTTCTCCATTGTTGTTTGTCTTAAGACATCTTTATTTCATTCTCTTTTTTAAAGGATATTTTTATTGCATTATATTTTTATATAGTTTATTGAATATACTGTATTTATTGGATGATAGGCTGGAAGCTTTTTCTTTCAGCATCTTAAATTTTGTTTCTTTCCATTGATTTCTACTTTCATTGCATATGTTTGATAGTCAAATATAAGACTCATTACTGAGCCTTTGAAGATAATGCCTACCCTGTGTCTGCCCCCATGGCTGATTTTTTATTTTCTCTTTATTTTTCACTTTCAGCAGTTTGGCTGTGGTTTTTTTGCACACTGCTTGGGATTTTAGAGTTTCTTGAGCCTAAATCTTGATGGTGATCAGTTTTATAAATTCCCAGCCAGTCATTCTTTGATTCAAATATTGTTTTAAACAAATCAAATGTTGTTTGTTTGTTTGTTTCCAAATCTCTTTCTCTCTCTCTTTTTATTCTGGTTCTTTGATTAAATATATATTTGACCTTTTGACCTTATCTTATATGTCTTTTATCTTTTTCTGCATTTTCCATGAAAAAATTTTTTTTAACATTTATTTATTGTTGAGAGACAGAGAGAGACAGAGTGTGAGCAGGGAAGGGGCAGAGAGAGAGGGAGACACAGAATCCAAAGCAGGCTCCAGGCTCTGAGCTGTCAGTACAGAGCCCGATGTGGGGCTTGAACCCACGAGAACTGCGAGATCATGACCTGAGCCGAAGTCAGATGCTTAACCGACTGAGCCACCCAGGCACCCCTGCATTTTCCATTTTTTTAAATGCTCCCTGTTCTTCATTCTGGATATTTTATACTGAACACTTTTACTGATCTTCACAAATACTGAATTTAATCTGCCTTTAGAATCATCTATTGTCATATTTATTCATTTATTTGTTTTTGCTTATTTCTACTAGAATCTTAACTCCTTCAGGTAGAGTCCAGTCCTTTTATAAAAGTCTCCATATTGTCATCTATTTTCTTGAACCTATTAGTCTCCTAGAAAACCCACTAGACCAAAAGAGTTTGGTAGGAAATAAATCTGCTGAAGGATGACTGCTGTCCTGGCCTATTAAATCTCATTTCTACAAGAGGGAACACTAAACACAAGATAGAAAGGTTAAAAAGCAATGAGAATTATATATAACAAAAGAGAGGATGAGCTGCATTTATGACACAAAATGGTTATAGAATTTAAATGCTGAATAACACTTTAGTGATAATGTCAGCAAAACCCACCATGGTGTCTAATGTCTCACACCTAATAAACACTCAGTAAGTCTATCTAATGAATGTATTCTCTGGATGAGTAAATCAAGCCCAGATGACCTGCCCAGGAACCATTATGCAAGCATGGCTAAAATGGAGCTCAGTTCAGCAGAATGTCACAGAATCATCATCTCTATGAAGTATCTTCCATTGACATATATTCCTTTGTTTACTAGACTTTTTATTATAAAAATTTAAAACATATGTACAGTAAATGGAATATTTATATATGCAAAGTAATGAATCCCATGAAAATATCATCAAAGTTCAAAATTGTTCAACATTCTAATTATTATTTTGTGTAATTATTATTTCATTGGATTATCTGCTCACCAACCCTCAATTTACAATTTTTTCCACAAAATTTTTGAGGTAGAATTTACAAACATTGAAAAGAAAAATCTAACTGTACAATGTTGGCAAGTAGATCCGCTCATGTAACTGTACTGTTATGGACTGAATTGTGTTTCCTTAAGATTCAGTTTGAAGCCCTAACCCCCAATGTAACAGTATTTGGAGACGGGGCCCATGAGGAGATAGTAAAGGTTAAGTGAGAGCATCAGGCTGGGGCCTTCATCTGACAGGGTGTCCTTATACAGTAAGAGGAAGAGACACAGAGATGTCTCTTTGCACACAAAAAGGAAGGGCTGTATGAGCACACAGCCAGATGGTAGCCACCTATAAGCCAAGAGAAGAGGCTTCAGAATGAGACCTAACTGGCAAGCACCTTGATCTTGGACTTCAGCTCCCAGAACTGTGAGAAATACATTTTTGTTGTTTAAGCCTCCCAATGTATGGTATTTTCTCATGACAGCCCTAGCAGACCAACACATACCCTAGAATGACAGAGAACATTCTTATCTACCCAGAAAATTTCCTCATCTTTCTTTCCAGACTATCCCTGATGCTCTTCTTCCTACTGTTGAGACAACCACTATTTTGATTTTTTTAAATTCTAATTTAATTTAAATTTTTTTTTTTTTATTTTAGAGAGGGAAAATGCAAGCAGGGGAGAGCAGCAGAGGGAGAGATAATCTTAAGCAGGCTCCTTAGTATGGAGCCCGATGTAGGGCTCATTCCCATGACCCCGGGATCATGACTTGAGCTGAAGTCAAGAGTTGGGCACTCAACTGACTGAGCCAGCCAGGCGCCCCAGCGGTTTTATTTTTTTTTTTTAACTTATTTATTTTTGAGAGAGACAGAGACAGTGTGAGTGGGAGAGGGGCAGAGAGAAGTGACACAGGATCCCAAGAGAATCCCATGAGATCATCACCTGAGCTGAAACCAAGAATCGGATGCTTAACCAACTGAACCACCAAGTGCCCTTGATTTTTTTAACCTTATATTTATTTTGTCTGCTTAAGAAATTCATATAAATGAAATAATTCAGAATGTTGTCTTTTGGGGTTTTTTTGCTCAATATTATGTCTGTGAGACTCATCGGTGTTGTGTGAATATGTAGTTCATTCCTTCTCATTGTTCAGTAGGATTTGATTGCATGAATATAGCACAGTTTATCTGTTCTCATGATGATGGACATTTGAGTTGATTCCCATTTTTGGCTATTGTGAATAGAGCTGCTATGTGCATTCTTATACAAGCCTTTTTATGGACATAAGTTTTGATTTTTCTCAGATAAATGCTTAGGCATGGAATCGCTGAGTTAAAGAGTAAGTGTGTGTTTCACTTCATAAGAAACTGCCAAACCTTTTCCCAAAGTGGTTGTTACCATTTTATGTTCCTACTAGGGATGCTTAAGAGTCTGGTTGCCCTCCATCTTTGTCAGCATTTGGTGTTTTCAGTCTTTTTAATTTTAGCCATTCTCGTGTATATGTAGTGGTATCTCATTGGGATTTTGGTTTACACATCCCTAATGATTAATAATGTGGAACACTTTTCTCATGTACTCATTGGCCATTTGTATATTTTCCTTTGTGAAGTATCTTCTGTATATTTGCCTTTTTTAATCATTTACTATTATTATTTTGTTGTTGTCATAATTCATTATATGTTCTAGATATAAGTTCTTTGTCAATGATAGGATTTATAGTTATTTGCCTATTTGTTTTCTTAATAATATCTTTTGATGAGCACAAGTTTTAAATTTTGATGAAGTCTAATTCATCAACATTTTCTTCAGTAGATATCACCTTTTACATTCTGCCTAAGAAATCTTTGTCCACTCTCAGGTTGTGAAAATATTCTCCTATGTTTCTTGGAAAGGTTTATTTTTATGTTGTGGTGTATGATCTATCTTTTTCTAGGTCTTATTTATTTATTTATTTATTTATTTATTTATTTATTTATATTTTAGTTAATATACAGTGCAATATTGGTTTCAGGAGTAGAATTCAGTGACTCATCACTTACAAACAGCACCCACGTCACAACAAGTGCTGTCCTTACTACCCATCACCCATCTAGCCCCTCTGCCATTCACCTCCCTCCATCAACTCTCAGTTTGTTCTCTATTGTTAAGAGTCTCTTGTGGTTTGTTTCCCTTTATTAACACACTTGAGGTCACACTGTATATTTACGTTTTAACTTGTCCCCCTTGTATTTCATCAACTTTTCATAGATCATTCAAAATACTTTATGAATAATGTTAGGGGCTATATAATTTTCTGTATTGTGGGTGTTCCATAATTTATTTAACTACTTATGTTTGAACATTTAGGTTGTTCTCTCTTTTTTTTCTGTTATAAATAATATTTGTAATGGAAAAGGTAGGCTTTTTGCATATCTATGTGCATTTTGGATAATCTTTCTTTGCGTGCATTCCTAGAAGGGGAATTACTGGGCCCAGCAGTACAGAATATCTTTTTTTTTTTTTTAATTTTTTTTTTCAACGTTTATTTATTTTTGGGACAGAGAGAGACAGAGCATGAACGGGGGAGGGGCAGAGAGAGAGGGAGACACAGAATCGGAAGCAGGCTCCAGGCTCTGAGCCATCAGCCCAGAGCCTGACGCGGGGCTCGAACTCACGGACCGCGAGATCGTGACCTGGCTGAGGTCGGACGCTTAGCCGACTGCGCCACCCAGGCGCCCCAGTACAGAATATCTTTAAGACTCTTAATGCATATTATATTCCCAAAATGCTTTCTGGGAAAGAATGTGACAACTTAAATCCCCTCCGACAGCATATGAGGATAGCTATCTCACCATAGCCTCTCATGGAGTACCGTAAATCTTTTCCTTTGACATGTTAAGGAAGATAGTGTCAATTTGTATTTTTTATTAATGAGTTTGAATGTTTTTTTTTTAAATTTTAAGTTTCCTTATTTTAATTCCAGTATAGTTAACATGCAGTGTTATGTTAGTTTCAGGTGTACAATATAGTGATTTGTCAATTCTATACGTTACTCAGTGCTCATCGTGATAGGTTTACTCTTAAAACGAGTTTGAGCATTGAGTAGGGGGATGGGCTAAATGGGTGATGGGCATTAAGGAGGGCACTTGTTGGGATGAGCACTGGGTGTTACAAGTAAGTGATGAATCACTAAATTCTACTCCTGAAACCATTATTACACTACATGTTAACTAACTTGGATTTAAATTTTAAAAAACCCAGTAAAAAATAGATTAGACTTGTTTTCCTTAATTTTGAATAGTCAATTCATATTCTATGCTCACTTATTTATGATTTATCTATACGGCCTCTACCTTTATTTTCTATCAGTTTGTAACAGAAATGTATGTATTAAACCTGTTAATCTTTTGTTTTATTTTACTGTATGTTCATATTATTGTCAGTTTTTACTTGAGAATTTTGCTTATGATTTTTGATATTGTTAGTGATTCTAGCCAAAATTATTGCTAGTACTATAAAGATATTTAGGAATATACCAATTAAAAAATTTCAGGGGCACCTGGGTGGCTCAGTTGTTGGGTGTCCGACTTAGTCTCAGGTCATGGTCTTGTGGTTCATTAGTTCAAGCCCCACGTCAGGCTCTGTGCTGACAGCTCCTGCTTCAGATTCTGTGTGTGTGTGTGTGTGTGTATGTGTGTGTGTGTGTCTGCCCCACCCCTGCATGTACTTTGTGTCTCTCTCTCCTTCTCTAAAATAAATAAACATTAAAAAAAATTTTTTTTAAATTTCAGAGGCGGGGGAAGGTAGTAGGAGTGAGCTAAGCATAGTGGCTTTCACTGGGATGGCAGAGTAAGGACTTTCATATTTGACACATTCAGAGATTACTAGGTATTCATGAATAGGTCCCATGTTTATCTTCTGCTTGTTTCCCCATGTATAAAATACAGCTAACACTACATACCTTATGAATTAATACTAAAAATTTATGTGAGTTCTGGATGATTGCACGGGATAATTAAATGCAAAGTATTACGCCTATAAGCTATTTTAGCTTGCACATTGTGTGCTAAGTAGAGACCCATTTTCTTTTTTTCATATATTTGTAGGAGATAAAAATGTCATAAAAATGCATGTATCATTTCACTTTTATGACAAAAGTAAATTTATTATATTTAAGATAAACAGCTCCCTAAAAGGAAAGATGTGTCGTTGGTAGAAGATTCAATTACCATTATATGTAATACCCTAGGAAAATTGAGGAAGAAAGAAAAGTCTTAATGAAGAGAATGCATTCTAAAGACATGGTTTGCATCAGACACAGCTCTGCTTTCTGATGTCTTACCATGTGCAGCTACTCCCCTTGGTAGGCAATACCAGAATTCACTGATATTCATTATGGATTCAAACCATCTTATTTATATCCAATTGCCTCCTTTATATTATGTAATTATAGTCTCATGGAGTTACAGACCTGGAAGATTGGAAGACTATCTTGTCTAGTGTTATTGTTATAAGAACTGAGGACTAAGGAGTTTTAGTATTTTCTCAAGAACTAGTATTTCCTAAAAACTAAAGCTAGACCCTAGATGAGACCTAAAATCTTTTGCTTCTACTCTGGAGTTTTCCATAACTCTATATTGAGTAAAGGAAGTTAGTAAGTAAATTTTTAAGTTTTTTAAAAAAATGTGTTTATTTTGAGAGACACAGAGACAGTGCAAGTGGGGGAGGAGCAGAGAAGAGAGGTTGAGAGAGAATCCCAAGCAGGCTCCACACTGCCAATGCAGAGCCTGACATGGGGCTTGAACCCACAAAGCTGTGAGATCATGATCTGAGCCAAAACCCAGATCCGGTGCTCAACCAACTGAGCCATCCAGGCGTTCCAGTAAGTAAATTTTTAAAAGTACAGCTACCTCAAAATGAAAAAATAGGGTATTGAAAAATTTGTACTTTTTAGCTTAAGGTTCACTTGTCCAAGAGCCACTTGTTTTCTCGTTCTAAAGCAATGATTTTACTATGTTCTAATATAATAGGAAAGAAACTACCAAACTCAACATGTAGAAAATAATGTGTTTAAAAAGAGATGCAAAGGGGTGCCTGGCTGGCTCAGTTGGTAAGAACATGGGGCTCTTGATCTTGAGGTTGTGAGTTCAAGCCCCATTGTAGGGTGTAGAGCCTACTTAAAGAAAGAGGTGCAAATTACGACTTTCAGACAGTTTCCCCTTTGCTTATAGAATGGATTCTGCTTTGTAAGGCTCACTCCCAGATGTCAGAAAGCAAATTTTTTGGAAGTATTTTCCATTTGCTGCTTAAGAAAAATGTCTACCTCTGAAAACCTCTTTTAAATTTACTTCAGAGGAAAAAATATCTGCTGCGAAGACTCTTCAGCTTATTTGTGAAAAATGAATTGTCATTTCATTTTAGAACAAGGTAAACAAAGCCATAAAAAGCATTGCTCAGAACTGTCAGAGATGCATACGGCTTTTAAATCAGAAGGAAAGCTCAATGCTGTGCTTTAAACCAGTGCTTTGTTGTGGCAAACTAAGTAGTTGAAATGATGAATTAAAAAAAAAAACATTCTAGTGTTACAGTGATAAACATGCTATCTACACTCTTGTTAACTACTGCAGAGCATGACAAATGGAACTGATCCCCTGACCTTTGCAGAATGAACTCCTTTCTGTAGGCTATGCGGAAAGGTTGTTATTATCTAGATTTATTTTAAGTTAGATGGACTGTTGTTTGGACAAAATGTAGTTCCAGTAGTTATCAGTAAAAAACGGACCCAACTAGATGCTATTAATTTAGTTACTTCCCTTGCAAACATATTTCATGTGCACATGAGTATCTATATGGACATCCTGGAAGACAAGGGAGTCTGAAGCTTTTTGAGAATATTTCTGAAAGTTAATCAGAAAGTAAGATATTGAATACAGGATTTTTTTTTTAATGTCTATTTATTTTTGAGCGAGACAGAGACAGAATGCGAGTAGGTTAGGGGCAGAGAGAGCGGGAGACACAGTATCTGAAGCAGGCTCCAGGCTCCGAGCTGTCAGCACAGAGCCTGTTTTGGGGCCAGAGCTCACAGAACTGTGAGATCATGGGGCGCCTGGGTGGCGCAGTCGGTTAAGCGTCCGACTTCAGCCAGGTCACGATCTCACGGTCCGTGAGTTCGAGCCCCGCGTCAGGCTCTGGGCTGATGGCTCAGAGCCTGGAGCCTGTTTCCGATTCTGTGTCTCCCTCTCTCTCTGCCCCTCCCCCGTTCATGCTCTGTCTCTCTCTGTCCCAAAAATAAAAAAAAACGTTGAAAAAAAAATTAAAAAAAAAAAAAAAAAAAAAACTGTGAGATCATGACCTGGGCCAAAGTCAGACGCTCAACCGACTGAGACACCCAGGAGCAGCAATACAGGATTTTTAAAAGTTTGTTTGTTTGTTTGTTTGTTTGTTTGTTTATTGCCCTAGCAGAGGACGGGCAGAGACAAAGGGAGAGAGAGAATCTGAAGCAGGTTCCCTGCTGTCAGCACAGAGCCTCAGGTGGGGCTCAAACCTATGAACTGAGGAGAGAACCTGACCTGAACTGAAATCAAGAGTTGGATGCTTAACTGACTGAGCCACCCAGGTGCCCCTTGAATACAGGATTTAAAAAATGTTTATATATTTATTTTGAGAGGGGGCAGGGAGGGGCAGAGTGAGAGAGAATCCCAAGCAGCGTCTATGCCTGCAGTGCTGAACCAACACAGGGCTCGATCTTACAAACCATGAGATCATGACCTGAGCCAAAACCAAGAGTCAGACACTTAACCAACTGAGCCACCCAGGGGCCCAATGGTTTTTTTGAAGATAGGATTTTTGATGTACAGTCAATATATTTAACTTGGTGGGCCCAGCTCAGCAAAGTTGCCCATTTTTTCCTGTCACACTCTTCTACAGAACATTAAAGTATTTTAATTAGATGTTCCCAGAGTAAACTTCAGTTCCAATACTTGGAGTCACTTATTCTGTTTTACTGAATTAAGTGTCTATTGTGTGTGTTTTGAAAACTTGAACCAGTGACTGTACCAATGATTTGGTGTAGGCTTTTTAAGTGTAAGCCCATTTCAGAAGTGAATAAGCTTGGCTGTGGAGGAAAAGTATTGAGCTTCTTAGCAGGTTGCAAGGGCTGATGGTAGAGTGCTGGACCTCTAGAATTCAGTTTCTGGTGCCAGGTTCAGAGCTCTCTGAACCTATGCTAAGAAAGAGTTCCATCTGTAGAAGCACTGGGCAAAGGTAAAACTTGGAGTTTTCATTTTGTCACATTTTTCTTAATGAAAATGGAAATAGAGATGTTGTTAAATAACTACATTTACCAAACAGTTCTTTTTTTGGGGATTTAACTCAGCAGGGAATCTATTATAGTTTCCCCTTTCTAGGTCAAAAAGAAATATTCCAACAGCGCTCAGGAGATTTTGAAGTATGCATCACAACTCCCAAAAGGAATTATAAAATCAGAATTGGGATTGCTTAACTAATGATTAGAGTGAAGAAATGCTGCTCCTATTCTAACAAGCTTTGGTATTAACTTGACATGTGTCTCACTTAGGTCGGTAGAGTTGGTGCTGCAGAATTAGTTTTTGGCAATATGCTCTATGATGCTTAAAGGAAAGATTGGTGTTGACTGTGTCGAGAGCAGCATCAAGGGTCTTGCTGGCATAGAGCCATAGGGTGGAATGAGGACACATATGCTCTGTGGGGATAAAGATGGTCCCTGACAAATATTGAAATAATGTGACCGCTACATGGTAATTACTTTGCAATTTTTGCCTCTGAATGGAGCTTCTTGTTAAACAAGAAAAGACAAAATATCCAAACATGAAACTGCTTAAGAATTTAACTAAAACTCCAGTGAGAAATAGAAACACAAGCAGGATGACAATGATTATTTAGAGTGGTGACTGTCACCCAGTTTCCTGATGATTATGTCTATTCATGTTGAAGTTCATGTTGAAGGAGATTTCATGCTGAAGGAGATTTGTGCTCCTTGAAATACAGCAACCAGGAAAGACCACTCCATTGGATCCAGCTCTAATCATTTCTAGAACATTAATCACAAACCAAGTCAAACATTTATTCACAGCAAACTATTAATTGATATTTTCTACAGGATTACTTTTTTGAGCTTTTTAATTATATATACACACACACACACATACATATATGTATGAAATAAATAGAAATCTTTATTTGGGATAGAAAGGATGATATGTTAGTCAACATCTCATTTGTTCTAGTTATTTCCTTCTTTGAGTCCGTGTTTTAGGTCACCATGCATATGTGGGTAAATTCAATCAATAATCAACAGTTTAGTTTTTTCCCGTAGTAATTGTTCCATTTAAGACTAATGTTTTATTTAACCAAGGTTAGTATTATTACCCTTAATGGATATGTATGACATTGAGCAATTTGTTTAACCCTATTAAGCTTTAGAATTTTTTCAGTTATAAAAGGGATGATAAAATACTAACAGAAATATAGTCAGCCTCTCAAAGTTGTACTGGGTGCTAGGAGATAGTATCCATGAAGTGTTAAACACAGGACTGGCACATAATAAACATTCAATAAGTGAATTATATTGGTATTATTAATGATGTAGTAAAACTGAGGATGTGTGTGTGTGTGTGTGCGTGTGCACACATTTGAGTGTATGTGTGTTTTGCCTACAAAAGCTTGTTTGTCTATTTTTCCTTAGGTTTGGTGTTTTAAAACAAAACCTTTTGGAATTTCTAAAAACACTTAAGGAACAGACTTCACTGAACAAACATTGTCTTTAGAATTACAGTAGTATGGAAGCATATTATGAATATTTAGTGTGGATTGTTTGAAAATAACAATGTGAGAACTTCTATTAAAAATCTTGGTTTGGGGGCACCTGGGTGGCTCAGTCTGTTAAGCATCTAACTTTGGCTCACATCATTATCTCATGGCTCATGAGCTTGAGCCCCACGTTGGGCTTTGTGCTGACAGCTTGGAGCCTGAAGCCTGCTTTGGATTCTGTCTCCCTCTCCCTCTGTTCCTCCCCTGTTTGTGCTCTCTCACTCTCTCTCTCTCTCTCTCTCTCTCTCTCTCTCTCTCTCTCAGATATAAATAAAAATTTTTTTAAATAAAAAAAGCCCTGCTCCAAAACATGAATAGAGGTCAACTAAAGCAGCTAGAATATATGACTCCATACCTGTTCTATTTTTAATGAGTTCTTAATATGGAAACCTTTGAAGGAGAGTTTCTTCTCCAACAGAAAATATGTATAGATATTACATTGGATTTAAAAATTATTTTTCTGTAGTGCCTGGCTAGCTTAGGTGGTGGAGCATGTGACTCTTGATCTTGGGGTTGTAAGTTCAAGCCCCACTTTGGGTATAGAGATTACTTAAGAATAAAATCTTAAAAAAGAATAAAAATTCTCTTTTCTAAAACTATTCTTCTATATTATTGCATTAGTAAGGTCTTCAAAAATACCTTTTTTAAAAAATGTCTAGCCTCAAATGATAAACACCATTTAAAAAATATTCCTTTTAGGGGTGCCTGGGTGGCTCAGTCAGGTAAGCGGCCAACTTCGGCTCAGGTCATGATCTCGTGGTCTATGAGTTCAAGCCCCGTGTCAGGCTCTGTGCTGACAGCTCAGAGCCTGGAGCCTGCTTTGGATTCTGTGTCTTCCTCTCTCTCTCTGCCGCTCCCCCCCTCAAGCTCTGTCTCTGTCTTAAAAATAAATAAATGTTAAAAAATTTTTTTTTTAATTCCTTTTATTGCGGTATAATTGACCTGTATAACATTATATTAGTTTCAGATGTAGTTTCAGATACAATGTAATGATTCAAAATGTGCATATTTTGTGACATGATCACCACAATAAGTCTAGTTAACATCCATCATCATCCATAGTTACAGATTTTTTTCTTGTGTTGAAAAATTTTAAGATTTATTCTCTTAGGAACTTTCAAATATGTAAAATACAGTTTTTATTTGTTGTTTGTTTCAGTTTTTATTTAAATTTGAGTGAGTTAACATATAATGTGATATTAATTTCAGGACTAGAATTTAGTGATTCATCCCTTACATATAACACTCAGTGCTCATCCCACCAAGTGCCCTCCTTAATGCCCATCACCCAGGTAGCCCATCCCCCCACCCACCACCCTTCCAGCAACCCTCTGTTTGTTCGTTCTCTATAGTTAAGTGTCTCTTTTACGGTTTCCTCTCTCTCTCTCTCTCTCTCTTTTTTCTTTCCCCTATGTTCATCTGTTTTGCTTCTTAAATTCCACATATGAATGAAATCATATAGTATTTTTCTCTGGCTGACTTATTTTGTATTATGCTACATATATATAGAGCATAATACACTCTAGCTCGATCCACGTCATTACAAATGGTAACATTTCATTATTTTTTATGACTAATATTCCATTATATATAGATATATATAGATATAGGTATAGGTATAGATATAGATATAGATACACACACACACACACACACACACCCCACATCTTCTTTATACATTCATCAGTTGATGGACATTTGGACTCCTTCCATAATTTGACAATTGTTGATAATGCTGCTATAAACATTGGGGTGCATGTGCCCATTTGAATCAGTGCTTTTGTATTCTTTGGGTAATGCCTAGTAGTGCAATTGCTGGGTAGTTCTATTTTTAACCTTTTTTAAACATTAAAAAAATTTATATTAGAGAGAGAGAGAGAGAGAGAGAGAGAGAGTGTGTGTGTGTGTGTGTGTGTGTGTGTGTTGTCTGTGTGTGAATGGGAGAGAGGGGCAGAGGGAGAGAGAGTGCGAATCTCAAGCAGGCTCCATGCTCAGTGTGGAGGATTATGACCTAAGTTGAAATCAAGTCAGATGCTCCACCCAGGCACCCCTATTTTTATCTTTTTGAGGAACCATGATACTGTTCTCCAGAGTGGTTGCCCAGGTTGCATTCCCACCAACAGTGTAAGAGAGTTCCCCTTTCTATTCATCCTTGCTAACAACATCTGTTGTTTCTTGTGTTGTTAATTTTAGTCATTCTAACAGGTGTGAGATGATATCTCATTGTAGTTTTGATTTGCATTTTCCTGATGATGAATGATGTTGAACATCTTTTCGTGTGTCTGTTAGATATCTGTATGTCTTCTTTGGAAAAATGTCTATTCATGTCTCCTGGGTCTTGACTCTATTTTTTGTTTTTTTGGGTGTTGAGTTTGATAAATTCTTTATAGATTTTGGATACTAACCCCTTATCAGATATGTCATTTGCAAATACCTTCTCCCATTCCAGACATTCCCTTTTAGTTTTGTTGTGCAGAAGCTTTTTGTCTTGATGAAGTCCCCATAGTTCATTTTTGCTTTTGTTTCCCTTGCCTCCAGAGCCATGTCTAGTAAGAAGTTGCTATGGCTGATGTCAAGGAGGTTGCTGCCTGTGTTCTCTACGATTTTGATGGTTTCCTATCTCATGTTCAGGTCTTTCATCTATTTTGAGTTTATTTTTGTGTGTAGTGTAAGAAAGTGGTCCAGATTTATTCTTTCCATGTTGCTGTCCAGTTTACCAACACCATTTGTTGAAGAGACTGTTTTTTTTCCCTTTGGATATTCTTTCCTGCTTGGTCAAAGACTAGTTGACCCTAGTTGTGGGTCTATTTCTGGATTTTCTATTCTATTCCATTGATCTGAGTGTGTTTTGTGCCAGTGCCTACTATCTTGATGACTATAGCTTTGCAATGTAGCTTGAAGGCTGGAATCGTGATGCCTCCAGCTTTGCTTTTCTTTTTCAAGATTGCTTTGGCTGTTTGGGGTCTTTTGTGGTTCCATACATATTTTAGGATTGTTTGTTTTAGCTCTGTGAAAAATGCTGGTGTAATTTTGATAGGGATTGCATTGAATATGTAGATTGCTTTTGGTAGTATAGACATTTTTAACAGCACTTGTTCTTCTGATCCATGAGCATAGATAGAATGGTTTTCCATTTCTTTGTGTCATTTCAATTCCTTTCATATGTCTTCTCTAGTGTTCAGAGTACGGATCTTTTACCTCTTTGATAAGGTTTATTCCTAGGTATTTTATGGTTTTGGTGCAATTGTGAATGGGATCAGTTCCTTTAGTCACCATGCTGTACATTATATCTTCATGACTTATTCATTTTAAAACGGGAAGTTTGTACCATTTGACAACCATCACCCATTTCCCACACCCTACCTGTGGCAACCACCAGTCTGTTCTCTGTATCTATGAACTTGGTTTTGTATTTAGGTGCAGCATAGAAGTAAGATCATACAGTGTGTGTCTTTCTTTGACTTACTTCACATAGCATAGTGCCTTCAAGTTGCATCCATGTTGTTGTAAATGGCAAGATTTCATTCTTGTCTTTACAGCCGCATAATATTCCTGTGTGTGTATATCACGTTTTCTTTATCCATTCATCTATCTATCTTTATTTATTTATTTATTTATTTATTTATTTATTTATTTATTTCTATATATATAATTCTATATACATATTCTATATATATATTCTATATAGTCTGTATATATTCTATATATATAATATATTTTAATTCTATATATATTATATATATATTATTTTAATTCTATAGTTTTTAGCGTATAGATTTTTCATCTCTCTGGTTAGATTTATTCCTAGGTATTTTATGGGTTTGGGTGCAATTGAAAATGGGATCGATTCCTTGATTTTTCTTTCTGTTTCTTTATTGTTGGTGTATAGAAATGCAACCGATTTCTGTGCATTGATTTTATAACCTGAGACTTTGCTGAATTCATGGGTCAGTTCTAGCAGCTTTTTAGTGGAAAGTTTTGGGTTTTCCATATACAGTATCATGTCATCTGCGAAGAGTGAAAGTTTGACCTCCTCCTGGCCGATTTGGATGCCTTTTTATTTCTTTGTGTTGTCTGATTGCTGAGGCTAAGACTTCCAATACTATGTTGAATAACAGTGGCAAGAGTGGATATCTTTGTCTTGTTCCTGACCTTAGGGGGAAAGCTCTCAGTTTTTCCCCATTGAGGATGATATTAGTGTTGGGTCTTTCATATATGGCTTTTATGATATAGAGGTATGATCCTTCTATCCCTACTTTCCTGAGAGTTTTTATTAGGAAAGGATGCTGTATTTTGTCAAATGCTTTCTCTGCATCTATTGAGAGGATCATGTGGTTCTTGTCCTTACTTTTATTCATGTGATGAATCACATTGATTGTTTTGCAGATATTGAACCAGTCCTGCATCTCAGGTATAAATCCCACTTGGTTGTGGTGAGTAATTTTTTTAATGTATTGTTGGATCCGGTTGGCTAATACCTTGTTGAGGATTTTTACATCCATGTTCATCAGGAAAATTGGTCTATAGTTTTCCTTTTTAGTAGAGTCTTTGTCTGGTTTTGGAATCAAGGTAATGCTGGCTTCATAGAAAGAATTAATAGGTGTTAATTCTTCCTTAAATGTTTGGTAGAATTCCCCTGGAAAGCCATCTGGCCCTGGACTCTTGTGTTTGGGGGAGATTTTTGATTACTAATTCAATTTCTTTATGGGTTATGCGTCTGTTCAAATTTTCTATTTCTTTCTGTTTTAGTTTTGGTAGTTTATATGTTTCTAGGAATTTGTTCTTTTCTTCCAGATAGCCCAATTTATTGGCATATAATTGCTCATAATATTCTCTTATTACTGTTTGTATTTCTGCTGTGTTGGTTGTGATCTCTCCTCTTTCACTCTTGATTTTATTTATTTGTGTCCTTTCCTTTTTCTTTTTGATCAAACTGGCTAGTGGTTTATCAATTTTGTTAATTCTTTCAAAGAACCAGCTTCTGGTTTCATTGATCTGTTCTACTGGTTTTTTTTTTTGTTTGTTTCAATAGTATTGATTTCTGCTCTAATTGTTATTATTTCCTGTCTGCTGCTGGTATTGGGTTTTATTTGCTGTTCTTTTTCCAGCTCTTTAAGGTGTAAGGTTAGGTTGTGTATCTGAGACCTTTCTTCCTTCTTTAGGAAGGCCTGGATTGCTGTATACTTTCCTTTTATGACTGCTTTTGCTGCGTCCCAGAGGTTTTGGGCTGTGGTATTATCATTTTCATTGGCTTCCATGAATTTTTAAATTTCCTTTTTAACTTCTGGGTTAGGCCATTCATTCTTTAGTAGGTGTTCTTTAGTCTCCAAGTATTTACCTCTCCAAATTTTTTCTTGTGGTTAATTTCAAGTTTCATAGCGTTGTGGTCTGAAAATATGCGCTATAAGATCTCCATCTTTTTGTGCTTGTTGAGGTCTGATTTGTGTCCCAGTATGTGATATTCTGGAGAACGTTCCATGTACACTGGAGAAGAATGCATATTCTGCTGCTTTAGGATGAAATGTTCTGAATATACCTGTTAAGTCCATCTGCTCCATCGTGTCATTCAAAGCCACTGCTCCATTGTGTCATTCAAAGCCACTGTTACCTTGTTGATTTTCTGTTTAGATGATTGTCCACTGTTGTAAATGGGGTGTTGAAGTCCCCTACTATTATGGTGTTATTATCAATGAGTTTCTTTGTTTGTGATTAATTGATTTATATATTTGGGTGCTTCCACATTTGGAGTGTAAATGTTTACAATTGTTAGGTCTTCTTGGTGGATAGACCCCTTAATTATGATATAATGCCCTTCTTCATCTCTTGTCTTTATTTTAATGTCTAGATTATCTGATATAAGTATGGCTACTCCAGCTTTCTTTTCTCAATGATTAGCATGATAGATGATTCTCCATCCCCTTATTTTCAATCTGAAGGTGTCTTTAGGTCTAAAATGGGTCTCTTATAACAGCATATAGATGGATCTTGTTTTCTTATCCATTCTGTTACTCTATGTCTTTTGATTGGACCATTTAGTCCATTGATGTTTAGAGTGAGTACCAAAAGATAAGAATTTATTGTAGAATTGGATTTTCTGGTAGCATCATTGCTAGTCTTTGTTGCTTTTGGTCTTTTTTTTCTCCATCTTTTCTCCCCTCAGAAAGTCCCCCTTAAAATTTCATGCAGGGCTAGTTTAGTGGTCACAAACTCCTTTAATCTTTTTTTTGTCTGGGAAACTTTTTTTTTTAAATACATGAAATTTATTGTCAATTTGGTTTCCATACAACACCCAGTGCTCATCCCAAAAGGTGCCCTCCTCAATACCCATCACCCACCCTCCCCTCCCTCCCACTCCCCATCAACCCTCAGTTTGTTCTCAGTTTTTAACAGTCTCTTATGCTTTGGCTCTCTCCCACTCTAACCTCTTTTTTTTTTTCCTTCCCCTCCCCCATGGGTTCCTGTTAAGTTTCTCAGGATCCACATAAGAGTGAACACATATGGTATCCGTCTTTCTCTGTATGGCTTATTTCACTTAGCATAACACTCTCCAGTTCCATTCACGTTGCTACAAAGGGCCATATTTCATTCTTTCTCATTGCCGTGTAGTACTCCATTGTGTATATAAACCACAATTTCTTTATCCATTCATCCGTTGATGGACATTTAGGCTCTTTCCATAATTTGGCTATTGTTGAGAGTGCTGCTATAAACATTGAGGTACAAGTGCCCCTATGCATCAGTACTCCTGTATCCCTTGGGTAAATTCCTAGCAGTGCTACTGCTGGGTCATAGGGTAGGTCTATTTTTAATTTTTTGAGGAACCTCCACACTGTTTTCCAGAGTGGCTGCACCAGTTTGCATTCCCACCAACAGTGCAAGAGGGTTCCTGTTTCTCCACATCGTTGCCAGCATCTATAGTCTCCTGATTTGTTCATTTTGGCCACTCTGACTGGCGTGAGGTGATATCTGAGTGTGGTTTTGATTTGTATTTCCCTGATGAGGAGTGACGTTGAGCATCTTTTCATGTGCCTGTTGGCCATCCAGATGTCTTCTTTAGAGAAGTGTCTATTCATGTTTTCTGCCCATTTCTTCACTGGATTATTTGTTTTTCAGGTGTGGAGTTTGGTGAGCTCTTTATAGATTTTGGATACTAGCCCTTTGTCCTATATGTCATTTGCAAATATCTTTTTGTCTGGGAAACTCTTAATCTCTCCTTCTATTTTGAATGATAGCCTTGGTGGATAAAGAATTCTTGGCTGCATATTTTTCTGATTCAGCACATTGAATATATCCTGCCACTCCTTTCCAGCCTGCCATGTTTCTGTGGATAGGTCTGATGCAAACCTGATCTGTCTTCCCTTGCAGCTTAAGGACTTTTGTTCTTTTGCTGCTTTCATGATTCTCTCATTGCCTGAGTATTTTGTGATATGCCTTGTTGATGGTTGATTTTGTTGAATCTAATGGGAGTCCTCTGTGCTTCCTAGATTTTGATGTCTGTGTCTTTTCCCAGGTTAGGAAAGTTTTCCACTATGATTTGCTCACATAACCTTCTACCCCTATTTCTCTCTCTTCATCTTCTGGGACCCCCTATAATTCTGATGTTGTTCTTTTTAATGAGTCACTGATTTTTCTAATTCTTAAATTGTGCTCTTTTGCCTTAATCTCCCTCTTTTTTTCTTTTTGCTTCATTATTCTCCATAAATTAATCCTGTATACTGCTGATTTGCTGCTCTGCCTCATCCCTCCTTGCCGCCGTGTCATTCATTTGAGATTGCAGTTCAGTTATAGCATTTATTTCATCCTGACTAGCTTTTACTTATTTTATCTCCTCAGAAAGAGATTCTAATCTATTTTCGACCCTAGCTAGTATTCTTATTATCGTGATTCTAAATTCTATCTACTATTGTAGACAATGCTGCTATAAATATCGTGCTGCATGAATCCCTTTAAATTAGTGTTTTTGTATTCTTTGGGTAAATACGTAGTAGTACCATTGCTGGATCATTGAGCAGTTCTATTTTTAACTTTTTGAGGAACATCCATGCTGTTTTCCATAGTGGCTGCACCAATTTACATTTCTTTTTTTTTAATTTTTACATGTTTATTCATTTTTGAGAAACAGAGAGATGGAGAGAGAGAGACAGAACATGAGTGGGAGAGGGGCAGAGAGAAAGGGAGACACAGAAACCAAAGCAGGCGTAGGGTCTGAGCTATCAGCACAGAGCCCAATACGGGGTTTGAACTTACAAATTGTGAGATTATGACCTGAACCAAAGTCAGACACTTAACTGACTGAGCCACCCAGGTGCCCCACCAATTTACATTTCTAAAGAAAGTGCACAGGAGTTCCCTTTTCTCCACGTATTCTCTGACACTGTCATTTCTTGTCTTTTTGATACTAGCCATTCTAACAGGTTTAAGGTGATATCTTGTTGTGGGTTTGATTTGCATTTCCCAGATTATTAGTGATGTTGAGCATGTCTTCATGTACCTCTTATCCTGTCTACATTCATGTCTAAGCCATGTATGTCTTCTCTGGAAAAGTGTCTGTTCAGATCCTCTGCCTGTTTTTTAATCAAATTGTTTTTTTGCTATTGAGTTGTATGAGTTTTTAAAAAATATTTTTATATATTTTATTAACCCCTATTCAGATATGTGATTCACAAATATAATCTCTCATTCAGTATATTGCCTTTTCAGTTTGTTGATGATTTCCTTTGCTGTGCAGAAACTTTTCAGTTTCATGAAGTCCCACTCGTTTATTTTTGTTTTTGTTGCCTATGCTTCTGGTGTGAAATAAAAAAAAAAATCACGAATAACAATGTCAAGGAGCTTACCACGTATTTTTTTCTGGGAGCTTTTTGTTAAAAAAATTTTTTTTTAATGTTTATTTATTTTTGAGAGAGAGAGAGACAGAGTGTGAGCAGAGGAGGGGCAGAGAGAGAGGGAGACACAGAATCGAAGCAGGGTCCAGGCTCCTGAGCTGTCAGCACAGAGCCCGACGTGGGGCTCGAACCCAAGAACTGTGAGATCATGACCTGAGTTGAAGTTGGACACTTAACCTACTGAGCCACCCAGGCGCCCCTCTGGGAGCTTTTTGATTTTGGGTCTTATATTCAAGTAATTAATCTACTTTGAATTAATTTTTGTGAATGGTGTAAGACAGTGATCTAGTGTCATTCTTTTGCATGTAGCCATCCAGTTTTCCCCATGCTATTTAAAAAAAAATGTTTATTTATTTTGAGAGAGAGAGAACATGTGCATGAGTGAGAAAGGGGCAGAGAGAGAGGGAGAGAGAGAATCTTAAGTAGGCTCCATGCTCAGTATGAAGCCTAACGTGGGGCTTGATCTCACTGTCATGAGATCATGGCCTGAGCTGAAACTGAGAGTCAGATGCTTAACTGACTATGCCACAATGTGCTTCTCCTCACATTATTTATCAAAAAGACTGTCCTTTCCCCATTGCATATTCTTGGCCCTTTGTCATAAATTAGTTGACTATGTATGCATGAGTTTATATCTGGGTTCTTTATTCTGTTTCATTGATGTATGTGAATGTTTTAATGTCAATACCATACTGTTTTGATTACTATAGATTTGTAATATAGTTTGAAATCAAGAAGTATGATGGCTTTGTTCTTCTGAATTTGCTCTTTTTTCCTCAAGCTTACTTTGGATATTTAGGATATTTTGTTGGTTCCATACATATTTTAGAATTTGTGTAATTGCCATTGTGAAAATGTGAAAAATGCCATTGGAATTTTGATAAGAATTGCATTTACTCTGTAGCTTGCTTTGGGTCATATGGACATATTGACGATATTAATTATTTCAGTCTATGGGCGTGAGATATCTTTCCATTTATGTCTTTATTTTAGTTTCATTTATCCATGTCTTATAGTTTTCAGTTTACTGGTCTTTCACCTCCTTGGTTAAATTTATTCTTAGGTTTTTTTATTCTTTCTGATACCATTTTAAATGGGATTGCTTTCTTAATTTCTGTTTCTGATAGTTTGTTATTAGTGTATAGAAATGCAACAGATTTCTGTATATTTATTTGTATCTTGCAGCTTTACTGAATTCATTTATTAGTTCTACTAGTTTTTTGGTGGATTCTTTAGGGTTTTATATATATAGTATCATGTCATATGCAGATAGTAACACTTTTACTTCTTTTCCAATTTGGATGCATTTTATTTCCTTTTCTTGCTAGGACTTCCAGTACTATGTTGAATAAAACTGACAAGAATGGACATACTTATCTTGTTTCTGGTCTTGGAGGTAAAACTTCCAGCTTTTGAGTAGATGTTAGCTGTGAGCCTTTCATATATGGTCTTTATTATGTTGAGGTATGTTCCCTTTATACTCATTTTATGGATATATTTTATAAAGAATGGATGTTGAATTTTGTCAGATGCTTTTTCTGCTTATATGGAGATGATTATATAATTTTTTATCTTTCATGTTGTTTATTATGTGTATCACATTGATTGATTTGTGGATGTTGAACCATCCTTGCATCTCTGGAATAAATCCCACTTGATTATGACATATGATCTTTTTAAAGTTTTCTTGAATTCAGTTGGCTAATATTTTTTTGAAGATTTTTGCATCTGTGCTCACCAGAGATATTGGCCTGTAATTTTCCTTTCTTGTGGTGTCTTTGTCTCGTTTTGATGTCAAGGTAATGCCTCATAAAATGAGTTTGGAAGTTTTCTCTCCTCTTTTTTGAAAGAATTTGAAAAGGATTGGTGTTCATTATTCTTTGAATGTTTGATAGAATTTACCAGTGAAGCTGTCTGGTTCTGGACTTTGGTTTGTAGGGAATTTTTAAATTACTGATACCATCTCCTTACTAGTTTGGTCTATTCTGCTTTTCTGTTTATTGTGGTTCAGTCTTGGAAGGTTGTATGTCTCTAGGAATTTACCCATTTCTTCTAGATTGTCCAATTTGTTGGCATATAAATGTTTGTAGTAGTCTCTTGTGATCCTTTGTATTGCTGTGGTATCAGTTGGAAATTCCTCTTTAATTTCTGATTTTGTTTATTTCAGCTCTCTGTATTTCTTGGTGAGTCTAGCTAAAGGTTTGTAAATTTATCTTTTCAAAAAACAGGTCTTGATTTTATTGATCTTTTCTATTGTCCTTTTACTATATATTTAATTTATTTCTGCCCTGGTCTTTGTTATTTCCTGCCTTCTACTAACTTTGGGCATTGTTCTTTTTCTAGTTATTTTAGGTGTAAAATTAGGTTGTTTGAGATTTTTCTTGTTTCTTGAGTTACATCAGATCACTATGAACTTTCCTCCTAGAACTGCTTTTTCTGTGTCCCATAAGTCTAGCATGTTGTATTTCCCTTCTTGTTTGTCTCAAGGTATTCTTTGCTTTCACTTTTTATTTCTTCATTGACCCACTGGTTGTTTGATAATAGCATGTTGTTTAGTCCATACATATTTGTGAATTTTCCTGTTTTCTTCTGGAAATTGTTTTCTAGTTTCATACCCATGTTGTCAGAAAAGATGCTTGAAGTGAGTCTTTTTAAATTTGTTAAGATTTATTTTGTAGCCTAACATAGGATCTGTTCTGGATAATGTTCCATGTGGACTTGAGAAGAATGTGCATTCTGCTGTTTTTGGATGGAATGTTCTGTATATATTTGTTAAGTCCATCTGGTCTAATGTGTCATTTAAAGCTGATGTTTTCATGGCACCTGGATGGCTCAGTTGGTCGAGCATTGGACTTCAGCTCAGGTCATGGATCTCACAGTTCATGTATTTGAGCCCAGAACTGGCTCTCTTCTGTCAGCACAGAGCCTGCTTTGGATCCTCTATCTCCTTCTCTCTGCCTCTCCCCTGCTTGCACTCTCTCAAAAATAAAGAAAAAAACATTAAAAAAAAAGCTGATGATTTCTGATTGATTTTTGTCAGTATGATCTATCCATTCATGTGCATGGGGTATTAAAGCCCCTTACTACTGTATTGCTATTTCTCTCTTTAGTTCTATTAATATTTCCTTTGTGCATTTAGGTGTTTCTAATGGGTGGTGCACAAATATTTACAAATGTTGGATTGACCCCTTTACCATTATGTGATACCCTTCTTTGTCTCCTTATTACACTCTTTGTTTCAAAATCTATTTGTCTACTGTAATTATAGCTACCCCAGCTTTTGTTTTGGTTTCATTTTGCATGTAATATCTTTCCCCATCACTTCACGTTCAGTCTGTGTGTCCTTACATCTGAAGTGAGTCTCTTATAGGCAGCATACAGATGGGTCTTTTTTAAAAATCATTTCAGCCACTTTATGTCTTTAGATTGGAGAATGGAGTCCATTTACATTAAAGTAATTATTGATAGGTGTATGCTTACTGCCATTTTGTTAATTGTTTTCTAGCTATTTTTGTAGTTTCTCTCTGTGCCTTTCTTTTTTTCTTACTCCTTTTATAGTTTGATGATTTTCTTTAGTGTTATGCTTTTATTTCTTTCTCTTTAACTTTTGTGTATTTACTGTAGGCTTTTGCTTTGTGGTTACCAAGTGGCTCATATATAGCAACTTATTTATAGACAGTCTATCTTCAGTTGATGACAACTTAAGTTTGATCCATTCTAAAGCTCAACATTTTTACTCCCTCCACCATGCTTTGTTTTTGATGGCACATTTTATGCATTTTTATCTTGTGTATCTCTTAAATAATTATTGTAATCATAGTTATTTTTAGTACTTTTGTCTTTTAACCTTCCTACTAGCTTTATAAGTGACCTGAGACCTCAGAGATCTCAGGAAAAGTTTAGAGTCAGCCCTTAGATGTGTGTTTAATTAAAAGCTGCCCTTCATGCTACAGCTATGATGATGAGCCAATTGGCTTCTTTCACAGAAAAATTGAGCTCCTTAGTCTGTTGTCTCTTACTCAGCCCTGGGCGGGTAGCTGTTTATGAGTGCCTTCCTCATTGGTTACAATTCTGTGTGACCCATGAGTATAAGCCCCATGGGGCCCAGAAATGTAAGCCCCCTGCCCTCCAGAGCCAGGCAATCAAGGGATAGCCCCTGTGTGGCAGCTGCAAAAGCTGGGTCACCAGATGTAAACCCCAGGGACCCAGTTGTGTATATCTTGAAGATACTGGCAGTCTGAAGTATGGGAGGAGAGTGCAAAGATGGCATCTACCTAAAAAGTTGGGGGTGGGGAGGAAAGGAAAAAAAAAGAAAAAGGGGAAAAGGAAATTTTTTTAAAAAGCTGATGACCCTTGGCTTTACCAAGGCAGAGGAAGAGGACATATGGTATTGGTCCACCAGATGGAGCATAAAGGTGGCCCCTGAAGGAAAGGGAAAAAAAAAAAAAGAAGGTGCCTGTTAGCTTTAGCAAGGCAGAGGGAGAACATGAAGATAGTGCCCACTGGCCTCTGGTCTTGGAGAGTATCCTATCAGGCCCCTGCCCAGTGCTTTAAAGTTAGGAAATGAATCTTTCACATAAAGTCTGGGCACTTTTCAAAGGGCTGCTTCTGTGTGGGGCCTTGGGGTAGGTGAGTCTGCATGTGGGCTCTGTAAGAGACGTTCCTCAGTTCACCACATCCTGTGGGTCTTAAGGACACAAGCCTTGTTGGTCTTCAAAGCCAGATGTTTGGAGGCTCATCTTTCAGGTGTCAGTCTTAAAAGTTGGGGTACCTGGGGGCACCTGGGTGGCTCAGTCGGTTAAGCATCTGACTTTGGCCCAGGTCATGATCTCATGGTTCTCGTGGGTTCGAGCCCTGCATTGGGCTCTGTGCTGACAGCTTGGAGACTGGAGCCTGCTTCCGATTCTGTGTCTCCCTCCTTCTCTATCTCTCAAAAAATAAATAAATGTAAAAATAAAAAAAAATTTTGTAAAGTTGGGGAACCTGATGTAGGGTACAAACCCTTTCCTCTTCAGGTTTTGAGTTCCCTTTGGGTTGTGGGGGCAGGGTTTATGGCGATTGTGTCTTGGCTTCTACCTGCTTCAATGTGGTTTTCATCTCATTTGCTCAATATGAAAGGGTTATTCACAGTTTCTAGAGGGTTTTTTTGGAGGAATTTTTTTTCTGTAGATAGCTGTAAATTTGGGGTGTCAATGGGAAGAGGTGAGTTTAGGATCTGGCTAAGTCACCATCTTGAATCAGAACCTTGATGAATAGGGGCACCTGTTTGCCCCAGTTGGTTAAGCATCCAGTTTGGCTCAGATCATGATTTCATGGTTTGTGAGTGTGCAGAGCCCACTTTGGATCCTCTGTCTCCCTCTCTCTGCCCCTCCCCAACTAGTGCTCTCTTTCTCAAAAATAAATAAACTTAAAAAAAAAGAACCTTGATAAACATTATTATGAAAGTATTTTTCCATTGTCCTAGGTTTAACAATTTTTATACTCTACACATTTCAAAAATGACCTTCATTAAAGTTGCACTTACATTACAGGTAAAAAAAATTCTTTTTTTTTTTTAAATTTACATCCAAGTTAGTTATCATATAGTGCAATAATGATTTCAGGAGTAGAATCCAGTGATTCATCCCTTATGTATAACACACAGTGCTCATCCAAACAAGTGTCTTCCTTAATGCCCTTTGCCCATTTAGCCCATCTGCCAGCCACAACCCCTCCAGCAACCCTCAGTTTGTTCTCTGTATTTAAGAGTCTCTCATGTTTTGTACCCCTCCCTGTTTTTGTGTTATTTTTGCTTCCCTTCCCTTATGTTCATCTGTTTTGTATCTTAAATTCCATGAGTGAAGTCATATATTTATCTTTCTCTAACTAATTTTGCTTAGCATAATACATTCTAGTTCCGTCCACATTGTTGCAAATGGCAAGATTGCTTTCATTTTTTTATTAAAAACATTTTATTAACGTTTATTCATTTTTGAGACACACACCGTGAGTGGGGGATGGGCAGAGAGAGAGGGGAAGATACAGAATCTGAAGCAGGCTCTAGGCTCTAAGCTGTCATCACAGAGCCTGATGTGGGACTTGAACCCACAAACCCTGAGGTCATGACCTGAGCCAAAGTCGGACACTCAACTGACTGAGCCGCCCAGGCACCCTGGCAAGATTTCATTCTTTTTGATTGCTGAGTAATACTCTACTGTGTGTGCGTGCATGTGTGTGTGTGTGTGTGTGTGTGTGTGTGTGTGTGTGTATACATCACATCTTCTTTATCCATTCAACTTTTGATAGACATGTGGGCTCTTTCCATACTTTGGCTATTGTCAATAGTGCTGCTATAAACATCGGGGTGCAAAATTCTTTATTTTATCAACAAGATTTAAAGATGCTAGCTTGGCAGTGACCAAAGCCTTGTCTCTTGATGGAACTATAACAAGAACCTCACCCTCTTACAGTCAAATCTTCATTCATCAAGGGGTTTTGGGCTAGGGGAGCAAGTTGTAACAAAATACGCTTTGTTTTGGAATTATTCTTGGTCACACATAAAGGAGACCAGAAACAGGAAGATGGATACTCAGATGGTCTCTGGGTCTTTTTGACTTCCATTTATGTGCCATTCATTCATTTAGGTTTTAAGCAATACGTGGCCTATTTGCTATTTGCTGGGAGCTTGAGGTCCAGTGGTGACAAAAACGGTCTCTCACTGGATACTCTGGGAATTTGGAGTCTAGGGAGAATACTAGTAGTAATAAAACAAACTGGGTGAGTCAATGTAAAATTGTAGGCATGAGAAGAGTTACATGAGAAGGACTCCTGATATAATGAGAACCTAGACAAGGGAGCCTTAACCTGGCCAAGGAAGTCAGGAAAGCTTTCTTGGGGAGAAGCCATTTGAGCTGAAGCTTGAAAGGATGAGATGGAATTCCAAGATGGAAAGGCCTTTTGGTAAGATGGAATTTAGTGAGTGTGAAAGGCTTGAGAGAAGGAAGCAGTGGCTCAATTGTTGAGGAACAATGTGTAACTAGAAAAGGCTGGAGAAGTTGGCAGAAGCCAGAGCATTGCAGGCTTTATAGACTGTGTTGAAGAGTTTCCCTCTTTTTTTAAACAGATTAAAAAAAATTTGTTTCATGTTTGTTTATTTTTGAGAGAAAGAGACAGAGTGTGAGTGGAGGAGGGGCAGAGAGAGAGAGGGAGATACAGAATCCGAAGCAGGCTTCAGGCTGTGAGCTCTCAGCACAGAGCCTGACATGGGGCTCCAACTCACGAGCTGTGAGATCATGACCTGAGATGAAGTTGGACATTGAACTGACTGAGACACCCAGATGCCCTGAATAGATTTTTTAAAGTTTATTTTGAGAGAGAGAGTGTGCAAACAGGGGAGGGGCAGAGAGAGAGGGAGAAAGAGAATCCCAAGCAGGCTTCATGCTGTCAGTGCAGAGCCCAATGTGGGGCTTGATCCCATGAACTGTGAGATCATGACCTGAGCTGAAATCAAGAGTCAGACACTTAACTGACTGAGCCACCCAGGAGCCCTGAAGAGTTTCCCTCTTTATCCCCAAAGTAATGAGAAGCCTTTAGAGGGTTTTGACTAAGTGGTATGACATGATCAGATTTGCATTTTGAAAAGATGCCCATTCTGGCTGTGGGTACAGAGTGGATTATAGGGGACAAAAGTGGTTCAGGGGATATTCTTTAGAAGGCTACTTATAAATGCACACACATAAAAATGATAGTGGCTTGAACTACATCATGGAGGACATGGAGAGGAGTGGCCATGTTTAAGACTTGGATGTGGAGGGTGGGAGAGAGGGAGGCCTAGCTTTCTGAATTAGAAGACTGTAGAGATGGGCATGCCACTTGCTGAGTTAGGGAGCAATAAAAGGTGAAAGACCTGTTTTTCAGGAAATGATCATGAGGTTTTTGTGTTTGTTATGCTGAGTTTGAACTTTATCTGAGGGTGCTGAGAAGGGCTCTCAAGTAAGCTTTTGGGTATTGGTGTCTGTCTACCCAGGGCTTCCCCCCATAGGCTGTCACTATGTTGGGGGCACATTTTAATTCCCTTAACAAACTTTAGTAGGAACCTGCCTTGGGTTTAGACCCTAGACCTGCATTCTCTGGCCCTGGCCTTCTCGAAGAAGTTGCACTGGTCTGTGAAGCCTGTTACAATAGGCCTTCCTCCCCACACAGAACTATCTTGAGCCTCAGCCAGGTAGCATAGTATCTTCTTTCCTCTGCCTTGAGCTACAGGTGGAAGTGACTCCTGGAAGTAGTTTCTTCATCTCAAGTCCATTTCTTTCCATTGTGTCAGAACTATACTCACCAGCAGGTTATTAGGTGTGGTTCTATTTATCTACTCACCTGTGAATATGAACCTCTTTGAGGGGACTTTAGTGGTGAGCCCTATTCCAAGGGGTTTATCAGTTCTGCTTGCTTCTCAGCTGCCTCTAGCACAAACTTTTTGTCTCGTTCTGTTTTAGCTGGAACAACTTGTTAAAACCCATGGTAAATTCCTGTTTCTTGTCAGGAATTTCTATAGTTTTCAGTTTATGGGTAGAACAAAGAATATTGATAGGTCTTGAGCTTGCTTACTTTACATAGTTCTGTTTGATAACTTGGCACCCAGGTAACTACCTTAAAGTGAATTCTAGAATCCTGTAACTTCAACTTTAGACAGAAAAATACTTGACAGATATAATAATAATTACAGATCATTCCTTCCCAAAAGAGCAGGATCATTTTCAGTATATAAATGTCTATTTTTAATGATTGATTGATTTACTGATTCACTTATTTAACAAAGATTTCCTGGGCCTGTTCTCAGAGTTTGAATTAGATGGAAGAATTCCTTGTACATCTTTTATTTAGGAATTGACTAAAGAAATCTCTGGTGTCCAATTAACACAGGGAAAATAAATTGTTCAGATGCTCTCGGTGGCAATAGAGTTAATTAATTTTGACCTGATTTTTCAAAAACTTAATTCTCAAAAATCCCCCACGAAAGACAAAAAACACTTATTCATTTGCCAAAAGCGCCTTACTGATTTATTTCTCAACATCCCACTCCTGGTCATTAAAAATGCTGACTGAAATGTTTAAAAACCTGTAAGCTTCATTCACAATTCTGTGTGAATCTACCTTGTCATAAGATTTTTATTTTTATCTACCTTAAGTTTAGGCTGCAGAGATAAGTTGGCTTACTGTGTCAACTTTTAATTATCATAGATATAAGTTTCCTTGACATATAATATAATTTATCTGCATTTTATCTCAAATATACCTGCAATAAGAAAAAGAGATACTTCTTGGTGTTTTCCAAATATCACTGGGAATTATATAAGAGATGAAGAGCATGGTTTTTCTGTTTGCTGTATGAGTAAACTGAGTCACAGAGCAGTTAAATACTATTAAAGATCATCCAATACCTATGGCTGAAGAAAATAATAAATTATCTGGTAGGAAATAAAATGTTTCAAATGGATACAGCTACCTCTAGTCAACCTCCATGAACTCTTTCATGATGACTCATTCCATTAATACTTTTTCCTCGTTTTGAGTCCCCTTCACATATTAAAAATCATGGTCATTCTTATATTGTCAATTTTTGTTCAAATGTTGTTTATAATTATTTAAAATTGCTTTTAATCTATGTGTGGTTTTGATCATAGATTGTGGCTGCTAGAGGAGGGGGCAAACTTTTATTTATTTAATTTTAAATCTCCTTAGAATATAGGGTACAAAGGTCAGTGTATAATCAGAGGTCAGTAGATTTTAGTTGATTGTAGCTCTGTTTTTTCTATCTTGTATTGTTTTGACTGAAAAGTTTCTGGAGTTTCTGACAAGACTCTGCTGATTGGTGGTCACGAAAGTAACCCATAACCAGAGAGGTTCCCTGTTTGAGTCTTACACTCTGTCATATCTATAGGCAGATGCTATGAAGAGAAGAAAACTATTTAGGCTGAGCATTTGAAAAGCCTATTATGTAAAGGTTTTGCCAGTGTGTCAGAACTTTGTCCATCTGTTTATTTACTCCTTAAAAAGCACAGACTGGGAATTTTGAGTACTGGGTCAAATTTCCTCCAGCTATGAGAATATGTATAGAAACATTTTCTAATGTTTCCTAAACATTTTCTAATGAGCGATACAAATACTTCTCACCCAACTAATAGGCATGTTAGTCCATAAACTTACAAAGATAATTGAATGTTGAGAAATTCCAGTAGTATAACTGAAAAAAAAATCCAAAGCCTTGATTTAAAAAAATTCTTGCCATCATGGGAATTTTCTATTTTTATTTCTGCAAGTAAGTATTTCAGTTTATGTTCCAGTTTATGAGCAGTCAGATGTTGAAATATTAGTCCCAAGTCAAGGTCAAACATCTCAGACAAAGAATAACATTTCTCTAAAGTACAATACTTCTGTGTAGTTGGAGTGCATATTTCATGAGCAGAACTCATTGATCTGATTCTATCATAATCACAAAACTCAGGCTTCTTTTGAAGTGATAGTGATAATGCACTCTAACAAGTATGGAGCCATCTGTGATCCACAGTTTTTAGACATTACCTCATTTGGCCTTCATAATGGCTCTATTAGTTGGGTAGAGGAGTCATTATGATTATTAATATGCACATTTGAAAATGAGGATCTCAAAGCCATGGTCAAACCAGTTATCGTCCAAGGTACAAGCTGGTATATAGTGGTGGGGAGAGGCATTTAATTAAGTGCTTATCATGTATTAGAATGACCAACAGACATTAAATTTTTATATAGAGTATATAGGTTAAGAACATGGTAGAGAGTATATAGGTTAAGAACATGGGTTCTGGGTTCAAATCTTGGTTTTATCACTTACTAATCCTATGACATTGGGTAAATATAAACTTCCTCAGAAAATAACCTTAAAAGTGGAAAAAACGCTATCACCTGTTTCCTAGAAAATTACATCAGTTAAGGGATCTAAGCTCTTGTCTTATTATCTGGCATACACAAAAAACTCAATAAATAAAACTCTTAGCATTAATCCAACTAAACCACACACACACACACATACGCCACACACACACACACACACACACACTCACACACGACACACACATTACCACCAACAACCCTATGAATGGAACAACATTTATATATTCTTTCTTCATAATCACTCTTTGGATGATCTCATCCAGTTTTATGACTCTGAATACTATTAATTCATTGATGACTTCCAAATGTATCTGCGCTTCTTCTCTGAACTTGTACATACAACTGCCAACTTGAGATCTTCTGGATGTCTAAGAGCATCTAAAATGTAATGTACCCCAAAGTGAGCTCATCCAGTATCTCCTGCAATTTTCTCCATCTTGGGTAATGGTTAACTCCATTCTTCCAATTGCTCAGGCCACAAATCTTAGTGTCCTTCTTAACTTCTCCTAATATTCCTTATGTCTCTTTTATACTACACACTGGGTCCAGAAATAAATTATGTTGCTTCTACCTTCAAAATACACCCAGAATATTATCACTTTTCATTACTCCCTACTTATCACTATATAACATATGAGGCATTATACTATTTCATCTTGTTTAGTGTCTGCTTTCCCTGTTAGAAGGAAAGCTTCATGAGGGTAAAGAATTTTTTCACTTTGTGTATAAACTCGCTGTGCTTAAAACAGTCCCTGGCACATAACAGGTGCTCAACAAATTATTTGATGAATGAATGAATGAATGAATACTTATTTAATACATGAAGAAACTGAGCTTCACAGAAGCTGATTAACTTACCCAAGGACAGGAGTGGGTAAGTAATGGCACCTAGGTTTATGTGGCTCTAAAACCCACATTTACAAGTACTACACATTTTGTCAGGGTTAACTTCTAGATATTGGTGATAACCTAGATGTGTCTTCAGGTACATGTTAATTAGTGATGTCTTAGCTTGTTCTTGGGAAATAAAGATTTCTTATAATAAAATCAGCCAATGTTTTAATCTTGGGAAATAAAGATTTCTTATAATAAAATCAGCCAATGTTTTAAAATTTTTTTTTTTTGAGAGAGAGAGAGAGAGAGAGAGAGACAGAATCCCAAGCAGGCTCTGTAGTCAGTGCAGAGCCTGATATAGGGCTTGAACTCACAAACCATGAGATCATGACATGAGCCGAAATTGAGTTGGATGCTTAACAGATTGAGCTACCCAGGTGACCTGCAGGCAGTGCTTTAAAAAAGTGCTTTTCAAGGGTAAGTGCTTGCTGGCCTGAGCACAGAGAGGGAAGGAAGGCTTGGGAGGACGGGAGGAGGGACTTTTGGTCTGCCTACTTGGCTTTTCCCTTCCTGGCCTGAGTCCTCAGATTCCTGAAAGCACTCCTTGCTCAGGTTGGGGAGGTGTCCCTTGTTTTCCTCACCCTCTTTCTCTTTCCCTCCTGTTTCTTTCCATCATGTCTTTTCACTCATCCCCTTCTCCCTTCATACCTTTCCTTCTCTTTTGAACTCTGTCTCTATCCTTATTCCTTATTTTGTGAGACTCCCCCTCACTCTCTCATGAATGTCAGTACTGTCTACTAGGGCACAAAATTTAAAATTCATTACACAAAATGTAAACCCTGGCCCCTGAAACCCTGAAATTTCACATAAGTAAATTATCTTAAATTAGTATTAAATAACCTTGGGTTAGGCAAAGATTTTGTAAAGATATAAATAGCAATTATCATGAAAGCTATGGTTGATAAATTAGACTTCATTAAAATAAGAAAAATTATATTATTAAAAACACTGAAAGGGGCACCTGGGTGGCGCAGTCGGTTAAGCGTCTGACTTCAGCCAGGTCACCATCTCGCGGTCCGTGAGTTCGAGCCCCGCGTCGGGCTCTGGGCTGATGGCTCAGAGCCTGGAGCCTGTTTCCGATTCTGTGTCTCCCTCTCTCTCTGCCCCTCCCCCGTTCATGCTCTGTCTCTCTCTGTCCCAAAAATAAATAAACGTTGAAAAAAAAATTTAAAAACAAACAAACAAAAAAAAACACTGAAAAGTGAGAATGCAAGCCACAGACAAGAAGGAGATATTTCAAAAGGTTTATATTCAGCACATGTAAAAAATCCTACAAATCAATAATAAAAAGACAATGTAATTAAAAATGGAAAAAGCCTTGAACAGATACTTCACCAAAGAGTATATTCAAATGACCATTAAGTGTATGAAAAGTTCCCAACATAATTTTTCATCAGGGAAATATAAATTAAAACCAAAATGAGATCACACAGCACATCTCCCAGAATGACTAAAATTAAAAAGACCTTCAATACTAAGTATTGATGAGGATATGAAGTAATTGGAATTGTCATACATTGGTGGTAGGTATGTAAATAGATAAAACCACTGTGAAAAGCTAAACATGGCCTTTATGTGGGCCCATAATTCCATTATTGGGTCAAGAAAAATGCGATTATATGTTCACCAAAGTCATGGGCAAGAATGTCCATAGTAGCTGTAAGAAAAGAAACCTGGGAGGGGCGCCTGGGTGGCGCAGTCGGTTAAGCGTCCGACTTCAGCCAGGTCACGATCTCGCGGTCCGTGAGTTCGAGCCCCGCGTCAGGCTCTGGGCTGATGGCTCAGAGCCTGGAGCCTGTTTCCCATTCTGTGTCTCCCTCTCTCTCTGCCCCTCCCCCGTTCATGCTCTGTCTCTCTCTGTCCCAAAAATAAATAAATGTTAAAAAAAAAAAAAAGAAACCTGGGAACAACTCTTATGTCCATCAACAAGGGAATGGGTAAGTAAATGTGGTGTATTTATACAATGCAATGTACACAATTTATACAATGCAATGGTACTACAGTAAAAAGAATGGACTCCAATCCCGCAGAACACCATGAGTGAATCTCATAGGAAGTTGTTGGGCAAGAGAAGCCAGACACAAAAGGATGCATATACACTTTATAATTCCCTTTATATGATGTCCCAAAACAAGCAAAACTAATCAATGGAGACAGAAGTCAGAATAGTGATGATCGGCACTTGTGTGCTGGATTGCCAAGATGTCGTTCCCCAAGTACCAGCCATCGCGCCTGGCCACCCTATCCTCCACCCTCGACCCAGCCGAATACAACATATCTATGGAAGGCGCAAGCCAAGCGTTTGACCACAAGAACCCGACTTAAACGGGAGTACCTGCTTCAATACAATGACCCCAGCCGCCGAGGGCTCATCGAAGATCCTGCCTTGAATTGTGGGACCTATGCAAGATCAGCAAATATCTATCCGAATTACAGACCTACTCCCAAGACCTTATTCTTAGGAGCTCTGTTTGGAATTGGGCCCCTCTTCTTCTGGTATTATGTTTTCAAAACTGACAGAGATAGGAAAGAAAAACTGATCCAGGAAAGAAAATTGGATTGAACATTTAACACTTCATATTAAGTCTGGCAATGATGACTTTATGTATTATTGTTTAAATAAATCTTCTATTAATCATTAAAAAAAAAAAGAATAGTGACGATCTCTGCAGGAGTCTGCTGACTAGGAAGCGGCACCTTCTAAGTATTAAAAATGTTCTAAATCTTAATCTGGATGGTGTTGCACAGGTGCATATGAATATAAGCAATGATCAATATGTATATTTATGATTTGTGCACTTTTTGTATGTTACATCTAAATTTAAAAGTAACATCTTCCCTCCTACGTATTTACCACAGAGAGATTTATACATAAATATTCATAGTGGCTTTAGTCATGATAACCCCAAACTGGAAATTACCCAAATGTTAATCAACATTTGAATGAATGAACAAACTATAGTACATTCATACAACTGGCTTTTTTCAGCAATAAAAAGAATTGAATGAATGATAAATACAACAACATGGATAAATCTCAAAATCATTACATTGAGTGAAAGAAGCCAGAGAAAAAAGACTACATATTATATGATTACATTGATATAAACTCCTAGAAAATGAAAATGAATTTATAGCAACAGAAGTAAATTGGTTGGTTGATTGTCTGAGTAGAGGGAGGGACTGACTGAAAAGGCAGATGGGGAAAACTTGGGTAGGGGAAGGAAATGTTCTGTATCTTGAAGTGTCAATGGTTTCCAGACGCATACATGTCTCAAAATGCGAATTGTACCTCTTGAAGGGATGCAGTTCATTTTCCATAAATTATACTTCAGTAAAGGGGTAAAAAATAATATATATCAAATTAAGCATACTCATTGGCTTGGACTTGACTGAAAAGGTGTAGAGGGCACTAGTTACATAAACTTCAGTTTCCTTCCTAGGACCCTTACATCCCCACTAAAGTTAAAGCTAACATAAGCAGGATATGTGTAAGCGAGAGGGACACTCCTACCCACTTTGCCATATGGAGACAAATGGAAGACGTGAATGGGCAGTGGAGAGCAAGAATGTATGGTAGATGATAGACATCATACTAGGTATTTGAGCTGAGGGAATTTAAAGGATTGTTAACTACATAATTGAAAAGAGCAAAAAGAGAATACAGAGATACCAGAGAGGTAGCAATTGCAGGATGCAGCTACCACCCCTAGGTTTGAGGGAAAAGATAGAAGAGGTTAGAATTATTAAAACTTGGAAACTTAGAAAATGGTCCTGGAGTCTGGGACTCAGAGCTTTGAGGAGGAGCTGGCTGTTGCAGGGGTTTCTGAGGCTGGTTTTACAAGCATCTGAGAAGCTAAAAACTGGATTTAGCTGCTACTCTAGGAGGACCCTGCTAATGTTGAGGTGAAGAGGCATTTTTGGTGTGACGCTTTTAGGAACAGGAAGTAAACAGGGGAAAGCATATCCCTTCTCTCTCCATCAGCCTTGCAGTCTTCCTCTAGTGTCCCTGGTGGCAATGCCTAGCAATGAGCAGCTGGAAAAACCAAAATGTGGTTTGCAGATTGCAAGCTCTAGCATCATAAGCACGGTGAAGAAGGGGATGGGGAGCACTTTGAGGTTGAAATTTGGTCTCAAACTATTTTGTGTTTAAATCTTGATTTTGTCCCCCACTTGTTGTGTGACCTTGGGCAAGTTAGTTAACCTCTCTGAGCCTCAGCTCTACATCAGTAAAATCAAGGTAATACTCCCTTCTTTTTTTAATTTAAAAACATTTTTTACCTGTTTTTATTTATTTTTGAGACAGAGAGAGGCAGAGCATGAGTAGGGGAGGGGCAGGGAGAGAGGGAGACACAGAATCTGAAACAGGCTCCAGGCTCTGTCAGCACAGAGCCCGACTCGGGGCTTGAACTCACAGGGTGTGAGATCATGACCTGAGCTGAAGTCGGATGCTTAACTGACTGAGCCACCCAGGTGCCCCAAGGTGGTACTCCCTTCTAACCTTGTAGTAGTGAGCCTTCAATAAATGGACCCCAATATTTAATTTCTTTGTTTAGGCGGCACTTTTTCCCTCTTCACACTATTCCCTAAATCACTGCCACCATCATGACCCAATTACCTGGTCCTTGAGATGGCTCTGCTCAGAGGTGCCTCACTAGCTCCATGCCCTCCAGTTTGCTCAAGAGAAGCCTCCTAATAGTTAGAGAATCAGAGAACTAAGGTGTGGCAGGGGTAGATTGTGGTCCATGAGGTAGCACTTGGATTTCAGTCCTGAGGAGGAGAAAATTAATCAGCTGGCCTACAATTATTTCTCTCCTGCTACCAGGAGGACACTTTTGGGAGACAAAGAAAGCAAGTGATCTGATGTAATCTCCTGATAAACATGCTGATAATTGGTCTCCTGGTAAATAAATTGAGATTGACTAGGAGGAGAGTATCCACATATGGAATGCTTTAAGCAGGAATGACCCTGGATTAGGATTGCTTATGGAAAACTAATTTAGAGTCTATGGATTGGCATGGCTCCTTGGTGGATTTCATGTCAGTCACATAATGATCTGGGTATGAAATGGAGATGATTCAAACCTAAAATCTCCTTGTTGTGTGAGGTAATCTACAAATCTCTTTGGAGGCCCTATTATTGCTCTGGGCTAGAGAGTACATGTCTGATGCAGGACAAAAGGATCTGGGCAGCTACCATCCATGTCCTGGACCTCTCCTGGCTTTGCCCATGCTCTTAATTACATGTATCCTTAAAATTACTACTGAAGCTTGATGCTGAGTAACAGAGAAGCTCAAACTAACCCAGAATGTTATTGGTATGGTCCAGCCATGCTTTTCCAGTGATCAAAGTATTATTGAGACCTAAATACAGGAGGGCTCTAGAGGCTCTAAAGGGTATGTATCAGATACTTTGGATTTTTAATTCACTAAATAAAATTCATGTTCTGGAATCTAATCTTATATATTTCTCTGGCTATTGTAATTTTCCTTTCTCTAAAGGAATAGAGGTAAAATAAGCACTAAACTTCCTTTAGAAAATAAGGGTTCTAGGGCACCTGGGTGGCTCAGTCAGTGAAGTGTCTGGCTCGATTTCATCTCAGGTCATGATCTCACAGCTTCGTGAGTTCGAGCCCTGTGTGGGGCTCTGCAATGGTAGTAAGGAGCCTGCTTGGGATTCTCTCTCCCCCTCTCTCTCTGCCCCTCCCACACTCATGCTGTCTCTGTCTCTCTCCAAAAATAAATTAATAAACTTAAAAAAAAAGAAGACAATAAGGGTTCTGGTCTTAGTTCTGCCACAAATGGACTCTGTGGCCTCGGTGGAACCCTCAGTTTCCTCATCTGCACAATAAGGGGGTAGCGATCATACTTGCTTCTCACAGAGTTTCCATGAGACTCAAACAAAAGATGTAGGAAAAATGCTAAATAAGCCGTATAAAAGTACAAAGTCATATTTCTTCTAGAGGTGTCATCCTTTCTATCTACAGCTTCACATTCATATGTAATGTCTATACGATTTAAAGAAGCAACTCGATCTCTTCTGGTAATTATATTAATACTTGCTTGAATATATAGGTAAAAATCTAAATTCTCTTACTATACTGATACTTATAGATTTCCAATTTATCTGTTTTCTACAAAATGTTTTATTGACATATTTTATAAAAAGCAAAACACATAGATATTAAGTACACAGTTCAACGAATTTTGACAAGTGGATACACCTGTGTAATCCATACTTCTATCAAGACGTAGAAAATTTCTAGCATGCCAGAAAAATCCCATGAGGCTTCTTTTAGTCTATCACACCCTTCAGAGGCAGCTATTGTTCTGATTTCTACTGAAGTATGCTCATTTCACCTGTTGTAGAACTTCATACTTTCTTGTGCTTGGCTTCTTCCATTCAGCATAATGTTTTTGAAATTTAGCTATATATTATGGCAGATGTAAGTAGCACATTATTTTATTGTTTTCTGCATATAATTCCATTGTATAAATATGCCACAATTTATTTATATTCCTATTAATGGCCATTTGAATTGTTTCTAGCTTTTGGCTGTTAAGAATAAGGCTAAGGAAAGTCTTATACAAGACCTTGATCAGACACATGTTTTCACTTCTTTTGGGCAAATACCTCAGAGTGACATTGCTGGTCACAGTACAGATGCATGTGTAACTTTTTAAGAAACTGCCAAATAATTTCCCAAAGTGTATGAGAATTATAGTTTTTCCATATCCTTGCTGCCATTTGGTATTGTCAGACTTTTTTTCAGGACAGCCATGGGTGTGTCATGGTATCTTTAGTTTGTTTTTTTTTTCTTCTTCCAAGTTTTCTTGGAATCTTAAACTGCTATCCGTGGAACTGCCCTGGGGTATGCTCATGAAGCTGTATGCAAAAATTTATGCGCACTTACATTTTCATGAGAATAAGATCTATATGTTGCAGCTTCTTAAAGTAGCCCTTCATTCCCTCAAAATGCTAACAATCATAGAAAAAGCAGTTTCTAAAGATGTGAATTTTAAAATCAGTCTGATAGCCTAAGCCATAATTAACTAGCAGCAATCAACTATTTATATTCCTACATCTTAAAGATTTTGTTTTACTGTAATATGCAGTTAAACATAACACAAATTCTTACTAGCTCTTAATGTCTTAAAATACCATTTGGCCCAGATTTCTAAAATATCCTCTTGTATACACAGTCCTTTCTATAATGAAAATCATGTTCTCTGGTCCTGTGCTATTAGAAAAGGACATTTGCAGTCCTGATTTGATTAAGGAAAAATTAGTCATGGAGACTTATACAAGGAATGTCTTTTGGTCTACCTTGAACTTGAGGAAATAGAACAGGTAGGAAATAATTGCCTATTCAGCATGCTCTGTAAGGCCCAATTTATGTTGGTAACTAGCCTCATCATTGCAGGTTTTTAGGAGCTTGCTTCCTAGATTGTTATGTTCATGTGTATAATTTAGCAAAAGTTTTCAAAGCACCATTTGTATGTGTCTGTGACTTAAAAAGCTAGTGAGCTTCAGAAGAGATAAAGTTTCCTTTATACAAACCCCTCACATTCACTTTGACAATTCACACTGAATGAATGAATGAATGAATGAATTCAAGGACTAAAGAAAGAATTGAGAAATTGTGCTCATTCTCTGGATATCCTGTTTGTGCCCAATTCAAAGCATGTCATTAGTTGTGGTGGTCATTTCCAATATGATAATGATGATAATAATAATAATAATAATAATAATAATAATAATAAAAAGAGCAGCTTCTAGCATTCATCTTGGTAAATGCTTTTTGTTAGGCATTTGGGTTTGAACAAAAGTAACAAATAATTGTGGAGGCTTCTGGGTGACTCATTCGGTTAAGCATCCAACTTCAGCTCAGGTGATGATCTCACAGCTTGTGAGTTCCAGCCTCGCGTCAGGCTCTGTGCTGAGAGCTCAGAGCCTGGAGCCTGCTTCAGATTCTGTGTCTCCCTCTCTCTCTCTGTCCCTCCCCCACTTGCACTCTGTCTCCCTCTCTCAAAAATAAATAAACATGAAAAAAATTTTTAAGGTAACATAGAATCGTGTGTTGGCCAATCTACACTGCATCCAAACTTCTTGAATATTAAAATAATGAACGAGATACAGTAGGATGGCACTCCATTCCAGACTACCATAGTCATAAATGCATTAGTTTAGTATCTCATTGATTGTCATCTGTTATGACTGGGGGAGAAATGGAGAAGGAGAGGAGGTTCTGATATGCTTTTACTTTTTTAAACAAGTTTATTGAGATATAATTCATATATCATACAATCCACTCATTTAAAGTGCACAACTCATTGTTTTCAGTTTATTCATGGAGGTGTGCAAACATCACCACAATCAATTTCAGAACATTTGCATCATCCGCAAAGAAGCTGTTTCCCCTTTAACAGTCCCTACCGCCCCCCCACCCCCACCCCCATGCTCCCACTTCCCTTCAGTCTTTCCAGCTCTAGGTATCTATGAATCCATTTTCTCTTTCCATGGATTTTTATGGATATGCCTATCCTGAACATTTCAAATGAAAGAAATCATACACTATGTAGTCTTTTGTGACTATCTTCTTTCAATTAGTCTAATGTTTTGAGGTTCATCCATATTATAACATGTATTCATACTTAATTGCTTTTTATTGTTGAAGAATATTCCAGTATGTGGATATACCACACTTTATCCATTCATCACTGGTAAATGTTTGGGTTGTTTCTACTTTTTTGGCTATTATGCATGATGCTGTGATGATTTGTGAACATCTGTACATAGCTTTTTGCATAGACCTATGTTTTCAATTCTCTTGGTATATATCTAAGAGTAGAATTGCTGGGTCACACGGGAAGTCGATGTTTAACATTTTGAAGAACCACCAAACTGTTTTTCAAAACAGCTGCGCTATTTTGCATTCCCACCAGCAGTGTATCAGGGTTCTGATTTCTCTACCTTTTCACCAACACTTGTTATTATCTTTTTATTATAGCCATTCTAATGGTGTGAAGTAGTATCATTGTGGTTTTGAGTTGCATTTGACTGATGGCATTCTTTTTGTGTGCTTATTTGCCATGTGTATATCTTCTTTAGAGGAATATCTATTCAGATCCTTTGCTTACTTTTTAATTGGATTATATTCTAATTATTGAGTTATAATACAGTCTTGATATGCTTTTGAGTAATAGAATGAAATGGAAAAAGTGGTAATATGGGTATTTCCAAAATGATAACAATATACATATTGACTGAGATGCTTTGAATCACAGAACTTAAAGAGGTAGAAGTCATTGTAAAGATCCACAAGGGAAGGACCTCCTTTTATAGATGAGGAAACAAATCATTTTGAACATTCAGTGATTTCCTAAGAAGCTATAGCCAAGAGGTAAAAGAACAGAAACTCAAACCCAAGTGTTTTTATGCAGAATTTGCTACTCTGGCTGATGCACTGTATTGCTTGGAAATGCAAAAAGATGCTCTGTGCTGCCAAGAATTCTTAGATCTTTGCCTCTTGTTCTTTAAAGACAAATGCAACATTTATATTTATTGCTATGGATCATACAAGATTTCTTTTTAGGGTAAGACTAATGGATAATGAGTTAGAGCAGTGCTCTCAGATTTGAGCATGCAGAATCTCCTGGGGGAGCTTGTAAAACACAGTTGTGTCCAGCATACATAATACATAATGTCATGTACATATATATATATATATATATATATATATATATATAAATCACTGTACACGATGCACAAGTGCCATTAACAAAGGCTGAAAAATGTATAGCACTTATTACATGACCCCAAATAAACATCTATTGAGTGGAAATTAAAAACACAGTTTAATGTATAATCTTACAACCATGGCTCTGAAACAAGCACGTATCAGAATCACCTGGAGGGTTTATTAATACACAGGTTGTTGGACTACTTCCAAAGGTTCTCATTTAGTAGATCTGAGGAGGGATCCAATAATTTGCATTTCTAACAAGTTCCCAAGTGATGCTGATGTCTGCTGGTTCCGGAACCACACTAGAGGCAAGAGAACATTTCAGTGCCTGGGAAAAGGATAATATGGTGGAGGAAAGGCCTAAATTATAATATAATGCCATATACAAATGAAAATTTTTTCCACATAGACTTAATCCTTATCCTTAAATTTTTTTAGTGTACAACTTGGAATACCTAACTTGCTCTTTCTCTTGTGGCTTGAATGGAGAAAATAACAAAAATATCCATTTTTTAAATTTCCTTAAACGTATATTGCAGAACTTCATACTGTCCAGATATTTGTATTCTGTGTGTGTGTGTGTGTGTGTGTGTGTGTGTGTGTGTGTGTAACTGTAGTTATTCACAGTTATAGGAAACTTCTTTTAAGGTTATAGTTATAGGAAACTTATTTTAAGGTCAAAGAAGTTAAATAACTTATAAAAGATTACTATTGCACATTAGGTTTATATATGTGCTTATATATGTGTGTGCTTATATATAAGTACACATATATAAAGGAAAATATTTAACAAGGATATTTGGTTTCACTTGTTACATAGAGTGGCTGTTTCTTCTAAAACAAGGCAGCAAGAAGATGATCACTCTGATCACTCAGCTAGAAAGCCGATCAGATTTCTCTGGAAGAGCTAAGTCATGGCCAGGGTACTTAGAGTATATAATGCTGATCCTTGCATACCATAAGTCCTCTGGAAATATTTGTTGAATGGGATGAATGCTATATATTTTTTGTTAATTTTTCAAAATGTTTATTTATGAGAGAGAGAGACAGAGTGTAAGCAGGGAAGAGGCGGAGACAGAGGGAGACACAGAATCCGAAGCAGGCTCCAGGCTCTGAGCTATCAGCACAGAGCCTGACGCGGGGCTCAAACCCATGAACTGTGAGATCATGACCTGAGCTGAAGTCGGAGGCTCAACTGACTGAGCCACCCAGGTGCACCAGGATAAATGCTATATATGCCATGGGTTTTACTTAGCCTCAGTCATGTAACTGTCAAATTGAAAAACATGGCTGATAAATTGTAGCTATACTTTTCAGACTTTCATATCAAAGTGAGAGGCTTATGAATTTCATTAAGGCTTTCTGAGTTTTTTGTATATCTTTTTCCCCTGGGAGTTCTGAATCAATATCCATCCTTAACCTTAGGTGATCAAATATATTTAAAAATGAATGCCACACATCTGACACAAATTATGCTCAATTTGTGTCAATTATTCCTGAATTCTATGAGAATTCTATGATGAAGCATTTGGAAGTTACCTAACGAATTCACCTAGATAGAATATGTTTTAAGTTTTTACCATGCTTAGTGTTTTGGTTGAATCTACTTAAGATGTAAGGAAATTTTTGTGGATAACCTTAGAAGAAGTGTTAATCATAAAAAATAATAATAGAACCAAGGTTGAATTATCTACATAAAATATGGAAAATTCTCATGATCTCAAGACACCAAGGCTATATATCCAGCTATAAATTATTTTCCTTTATAAATTTTGTAAAATGATAAAACATATAGATATCCAACCAGCTGACTGCCTATTGGGGCAAGTGCAGTGGAAGAGTGCGTGGGCTTTGGTTTCAGAGCTATATTCACATTCTGGCTTTTGTTACTTCCAGGTTGGTTGACTGTAGCAGATGCTGTCATGTGTTGCTTGGATCTCTATTCGGGACTGAAGAATTTATTTTCCTCAGCTGCTGCTAGTGCTGTAGATTGTGTCCAGCTGGTTTTCATGGACGTGTAAAATCCTGGCCCACACATCCCAACTTGGGACAACTCTTAAGGGCCATTACAGCTCTAGAACTCCCTATGGGATTAGCTGAGGCCTCCCTGAGACTCTTTTGAAGCCCAACTCCTCTTTCTGCCCAACGATGCTTTCTTCTCTTCTCTTCCAGGTATTGATCTTCAGAATACAAATTCTCCGAACACAGATCTTCATCTCAGAGTCTGCTTTCTGGGGACCAAGGTGTAACAGTGATCTTTTATAAGTTATTCAACTTCTTTGACCCTAAAAGAAGTTTCCTATAACAGTGCCTATCTCATTTAGGGTTGTTATCAGAACTAAATTAGATAATGTGTTTAAATGACTTTAGCACAGTGTCAGACACAGGATAGATACCCAATCTGTTACATTCCTTTCTCTTCTTCAGCTAGTTTTCTTTCCTGTTGGCTGTTAAGTCAGTTTTTCCTTGACTATTCACCTTGTGCAACCATAGATAAGTTGGAGAATATGAGATGTGAGAGAGTGTGAAAACTTTCACTTGATTTGCCCAACCTCAGGCAAAACAGTCTCATTCTGGGACTAATTACAAAGAAATATGGTGTACAAAATATATACCACATAGCGTACCAGGCTATGGTTCCCAATGGCTACTTCTGCACTAGTTTTCTCTGACTGCCAAGAAAATGGATGATAAGCATTTTTTAAGTCAATGGTATCATGTTTGATATTTATGTATTTATTTGATATACCACATTTTAACTTTTTAAAAAATTTTAATTCTAGTATAGTTAGCATACAGTGTACCATTAATTTCAGGTGTACAATATGGAGATTTATCAATTCCTTACATCACCCAGTGCTCATCTCAACGAATGCATTCCTTTATGTTTGTTATTAACTGTTTCATGTACTTAGGTGCTCTCATATTGGGTACATATATATTTACAATTGTTATATCCCCTGTTATGTTGTCCCCTTCATTATTATATAGTGTCAATCTTTGTCTCTTTTTACAGACTTTGTTTTAAAGTCCATTTTGTCCAATATAAATATTGCCACTCTGGCTTTCTTTTGACATCCATAAGCATGATAAACATTTCTCCATCCCTTCACTTTCAATCTGCAGATGTCTTTAGGTCTGAAATGACTTCCTTGTAGGCAGAATATAGATGGCATTGTTTTGTTTTGTTTTGTTTTGTTTTGTTTTGTTTTATCCACTCTGTCACACTATGTCTTTTGACTGGAGCATTTAGTTCATTTGCATTCAAAGTAATTATTGATATAAATGTATTTATTGCCATTTTGTTACTTATTTTGTAGTTGTTTTTATAGTTTTTCTCTGATCCTTCCTTCTCTTTCTTTCTTTTATTGTTTGCTGCTTTTCTTTAGTGATATACTCAGATTCCTTACTCTTTATTTTTTGCATATCTGTTACTGTTTTTTTTTTGATTTGTGGTTATCATTCAGTTTATATATACTATCTTCTGCTTATAGCAGTCATTAGTAAGCTGATGGTTGCCTAATTTTGAACTCATTCTTTCCTCCTCTCCCCTCCACATTTTGGTAACATATTTTAAATCTTTTTATTTTGTGCTTCTCTTGACTGATTTTTTTTTAATTTTTTTTCAACGTTTATTTATTTTTGGGACAGAGAGAGACAGAGCATGAACAGGGGAGGGGCACAGAGAGAAGGAGACACAGAATCGGAAACAGGCTCCAGGCTCTGAGCCATCAGCCCAGAGCCTGACGCGGGGCTCAAACTCACGGACCGTGAGATCGTGACCTGGCTGAAGTCAGACGCTTAACCGACTGTGCCACCCAGGCGCCCCTCTTGACTGATTTTTATAGATACATCTTTTTTGTGTGTGTGCTTCTTGGTTTTTGTTTTTTTTACTCTTACTTGTGGTTTTTGTTTCTACTCACAGAGTCCCCCTTAACACTGCTTGTAGGGCTGGGTTAGTGGTCATGAATTCTTTTAACTTTTGTTTATCTGGGAAACTCTTTACCTCTCCTTCTATTCTGAATGATAGCCTTGCTGGACAGAGTATTCTTGGCTGCAGATTTTTCCCTTTCTGCACTTTGAATACATCATGCCAACCCCTTCTGGCCTACAAGGTTTCCACTGAAAAATTAGCTCATAGCCTTATGGGGTTTCCTTTGTATGTAATGGTCTTCTTTTCTCTTGCAACTTAAAAAAAATTTTTTTAACATTTATTTATTTTTGAGAAGAGAGAGACAGAGCATGAGTGGGGGAGGAGAGAGAAAGAGGGAGACACAGAATCTGAAACAGGCTCCAGGCTCTGAGCTGTCAGCACAGAGCCCAACGTGGGGCTCGAACTCATGGACTGCAAGATCATGACCTGAGCCAAAGTCGGATGCTTAACTGACTGAGCCACCCAGGCACCCCTCTCTTGCAAACTTTAAAATTCTTTCTTTATCACTATTTATTTATTTATTTTTTATTTATTTGCCATTTTAATTACTTTGTGTCTTGGTGTGGATCTCCTTGGGTTGAATTTGTTTTCAGATTTCTGTGCCTCCTGAATCTGGATCTGTGTTTCCCCTCCCAGATTCAGGAAGTTTTTAGCTATTATTTCTTTAAATACATTTTATGGCCTCCTTTCTCTCTTTCCTACTTCTGGGGTCCCTATAATGTGACTGTTATTATGCTTGATAGTGTTACTGAATCTCTAAGTCTATTCTCATTATGTAGTATTTGTTTATTTCTCAGCTGTTCAGTTTGATTGCTTTCCATTGCTCTGTCCTCCAGATCACGGATACATGCCTCTGCTTCCCGTAGCCTACTATTTATTTCATATATTGTATTCTTAGTTTCATTTATTGAGTTTTTCATCTCTGATGTATTAGTTTTTAATCTCTTGATCTAGGTTCTCACTGATGTCCTCCACACTTTTCTGAAGTCTAGTGAGTGTCTTTATGATCCTTACTTTAAATTCTCTATCAGGCCCATTACTTGTTTCTGTTTCACTTAGATCTCCTACTGTGATTTTTCTCCTGTTCTTTCATTTGGAACATATTCCTCTATCTCCCCATTTTGTGTATCACTCTGTGTCTATTTCTCTGTATTAGGAAAGTCAGCTACATCTTCTGCTCTTGGCTTTATGAAGAAGAGGTCTTATAGTGACCTACAGTGCAGTGCCCACTGTTTACCAGAACCTGGCACTTCAGGGGAGTCTCCTATGTGTGTTGTTTGTATCTTGCTGTTGTGTCTGAATCACTTTTTCTTTCAGTCCAGATGTCTGCCTTGACTCTACCTGTTGTGGGCTGTGCTTGGTCTCTGTGGTGTTAATGAGACCCTCACAGGCCAGCTCTAAAGGGGCATGACTGCAGGAGGGTTCAGAGATGGGGCAATGGTGTTAGCAAAATTTGTACTAAGCCGCTAGTCCTAGATTGGATCCCCCAAGCATGGTAACCCCCCAGGGGTGAGTCATGGAGTGGCTGTGTGGTGCAGTGTCTGTGCCTATGGTGGCTGGGCAGGGCCATGTGCTGAGTTAAGAAAATTTGGTCTGTGCCCAGAACTGAGGCCAGCAGACTTAGAGTGATCTAGTCCTCACGAGAACTCCTGAGTGGGGTGCACTGCTAGTGAGTTAGGCAGTAAGTGTCTGTGCAGCACCACCCCCACAGGTGGATCTATGCTGGGGGGCAGGGGAGGAAAATGATGCTTGCCAGTTTTTTGTTCCCAGAGAAATCCCCCAACATGCTCAGAAATTTATGTAAATAGATCTCACTCCTATTTGCCCCAGGCATTTTGTAAACTGTCACTTCTATGTTGCCTCTTAGTGGGTTGTTGTTACTTTAAGGGCAGTGACCCAACTATCACTTACTCTCCAGCTTGCCTGTGCTGAGTCAGCTAACTTTTAAAGTTCCAGGCTCCAAGTCTCCACTGCTTATACAGACTCACAAAATTCAGCCTCTCTGGTTTTCAAGGCCAGACATTTTGGGGATCCATCTTCCCAGTTTGGGCTTCCTGATACTTTCCCCTCTCTACACCTGCAGCTCCCTCCCTCCTGCAAGGAGCTCCCAACCACCATTTCTGCCCTTCCTATGCTCTTAGATGTGGCTTCTTGTCTACATTTAGTTGTGGAGTTTGTTCTGACAATCTTTGGGTCCCTTTCTAGTTTACTTACATGGATGTGAGTGATATCTAGTTGTAAACATAGGATGGGGGAAGCTTAGGGTCCTCCTACTCTGCCATCTTCACAAGTTCCTCATGTGTTTGATTTAAATAGTCAACTTGAGAGAATCTGAGCATGCTTTGAGAGTCTTTTTAAAAGAGTTTTACTTGGCACAAAAACAGACACATAGACCAATGGAATAGAATAGAAACCCCAGAACTAGACCCACAAATGTATGGCCAACTCATCTTTGACAAAGCAGGAAAGAACATCCAATGGAAAAAAGACAGCCTCTTTCACAAATGGTGCTGGGAGAACTGGACAGCAACATGCAGAAGGTGGAAACTAGACCACTTTCTCACACCATTCACAAAAATAAACTCAAAATGGATAAAAGACCTAAATGTGAGACAGGAAACCATCAAAACCTTAGAGGAGAAAGCAGGAAAAGACCTCTCTGACCTCAGCCGTAGCAATCTCTTACTCGACACATCCCCAAAGGCAAGGGAATTAAAAGCAAAAGTGAATTACTGGGACCTTATGAAGATAAAAAGCTTCTGCACAGCAAAGGAAACAACCAACAAAACTAAAAGGCAACCAACGGAATGGGAAAAGATATTCGCAAATGACATATCGGACAAAGGGCTAGTATCTAAAATCTATAAAGAGCTCACCAAACTCCACACCCGAAAATCAAATAACCCAGTGAAGAAATGGGCAGAAAACATGAATAGACACTTCTCTAAAGAAGACATCCGGATGGCCAACAGGCACATGAAAAGATGTTCAGCATCGCTCCTTATCAGGGAAATACAAATCAAAACCACACTCAGGTATCACCTCACGCCAGTCAGAGTGGCCAAAATGAACAAATCAGGAGACTATAGATGCTGGAGAGGATGTGGAGAAACGGGAACCCTCTTGCACTGTTGGTGGGAATGCAAAGTGGTGCAGCTGCTCTGGAAAGCAGTGTGGAGGTTCCTCAGAAAATTAAAAATAGACCTACCCTATGACCCAGCAATAGCACTGCTAGGAATTTATCCAAGGGATACAGGAGTACTGATGCATAGTGGCACTTGTACCCCAATGTTCATAGCAGCACTCTCAACAATAGCCAAATTATGGAAAGAGCCTAAATGTCCATCAACTGATGAATGGATAAAGAAATTGTGGTTTATATACACAATGGAATATTACGTGGCAATGAGAAAAAATGAAATATGGCCTTTTGTAGCAACGTGGATGGAACTGGAGAGTGTGATGCTAAGTGAAATAAGCCATACAGAGAAAGACAGATACCATATGGTTTCACTCTTATGTGGATCCTGAGAAACTTAACAGGAACCCATGGGGGAGGGGAAGGACCAAAAAAAAAAAAAAAAAAGAGGTTCGAGTGGGAGAGAGCCAAAGCATAAGAGACTGTTAAAAACTGAGAACAAACTGAGGGTTGATGGGGGGTGGGAGGGAGGGGAGGGTAGGTGATGGGTATTGAGGAGGGCACCTTTTGGGATGAGCACTGGGTGTTGTATGGAAACCAATTGGTCAATAAATTTCATATATATAAAAAAAAATAAAAGAGTTTTACTCCTTTCTCCTCAAAAATATCAAACAGTAAGAATATACTGAAGTGCTTCAGCATGTAACCAATTGGGTCATATGGTATGTAAAGCCAACAGTGTCATATATATGATATAGTACTACTCATTAAAAATGGAAAGCCTGCAATCCACATGTTGCTAAAGGGGTTTAACCCAGATAAGGGCTCTTGGAGTGATTATCTATTTTGATAAACATTTATTAAGAATATTTCTATGTTAGGCTTGGAAGCTGTGGAGGTGAATAAGACATAATTCTCTGCCTTAAAAAAAACCCCTCATCTTTTAGTCCTTGGAGGTGCTGGCTGTGTGGAATTCTTTATTAGTGGTAAGGGGGGCCAGAAATAAAATGTCAGGGGGTGGCTAGGTGGCTCAGTAGGTTAAATGTCTGACTCTTGATTTTGGCTCAAGTCATGATCTCATGGTTCATGAGTTTGAGTCCCATGTTGGGCTATGCACTGTCAGTGCAGAGCCTGGTATTCTTTCTCTCCCTCTCTGTCCCTCCCCCATTCGCGCGTGCTCTCTCTCTCTCTCAAAATAAATAAATAAAACTTTTTAAAAATAAAAAAAAGAAATAAGATGTTAGGTGATTTTTTTTACCATAATAGCAATCTATGTAATTTTTGTGATTATATATGTAATCTATGTGAGAGTGTAGCTAATATAAAGTGTTCATTCTATCCTTCTTCCTTTTAATAATAAACAACTTCCCCCACAATTTTAACTGGGTGTATGTCCATCTAAATAGAAATGACATTTCCCAGCCTCCTTTGCTGTTGGATGTGGCCACATGACTGCATTCTGGCTGATGGTATATAAACAATAGTGATGTGTATGGTTTTTGGGTCACAGATTAAAAGGAAGCTTTCTTAAAAGCAAGCACTCTGCCACCATTATCTGTCCTCCACACCACTGGCTGGGAGATGACCCATTCAAAAATGGAATCCATATTTTGAGCATGCAGGGGTACCTATGAGCCACTGCTTCTGGAATATTATATAAGAAAACTATTTTTATCTTATTTAAGCCCCTATATTTCATGGTTTCTTTGTTATAGCAATTTGGTCTATACCCTGACTATGACATGTATTATTTTATTTAATCCTTATAATACTTATTATGTGAGGTATTTGTTAGTATCCACATCTATAGAAGAAACAGATTCAGAGATTAATTCACCCAAGCAAGTAGAAAAACTGGAATTCAAGTCTAATTCTTCTCTCCACATGGATTCTGTTACAGGAGAAAACTAAAACATTTTTAGTATAGAAAAGGAAGGGCCATGGAGACATGACCTAAAGTTCATAAAATCAAGTAAGAATAGTCTGAACTGGTAATACTTATCAAACCTTGCCTTTAAGAACTGGGGGCTTCTTTGAAGATTGAAACCAGAAGAATTAAAGTTAACATAAAGAGGAATTGTTCTATTTTGAAAAGAAAGTCAACTAAGGTTGACTGCCCCAAGAAGAAGTAAAACTGAAAATATAAACTAGCGGAAGGTAGTTTAGGTTGTTCATTCATGGTAGACTCAGGTTAGGGTTTTGTATGTATTTGGGTACATCCTTAACTTGTGATTTTAAGTTTTAAAGAACAACTCTGTCTTCCTACCAAGTTCCCCTTAGGGCCTCACTCTGCCAGAAATCTCAGATGGACTGGCTGGCACAGCGTGCCATTCCTTAAATTGTCATGCTGGTGCTAGCACAGCACACCAAGCTGTGAGCAGCTTTGCTGCCAACAACTTCAACGAGGAAGAAGCAGACCATATGCTAAGATGTGACCTCTGTAAATGTCCTTAAATTCATAGTGATGAACAAGCAGGTGCTTAATAACCATATTTTAAAATTATGTCACAATTTTGGGTTTTGGAAGAGCATCAATCCATCCCATATTCACAATGAGAAGACTGTAGATTATCTTTTAGTTGGTTGCTCTTGGATGTTTCCTTTTGTGAGGACCTTCAGAATAAATGTGTGAGATAAGTTAGTTTTTTGTCTTTGAGAGAGGCCACCTTCCATTAAGTGTGGCCTCAAGTGATCTGTCTCATTTCCCTTTCTTCCAACAAGTGTGTTTTGATGCAAATTACACATCCACTCCACCCTTGTCCTTCTCTTCTTTACTCTGCTTCTTTCTATTTATGCTAAAGGAAAGAATGTCCCTCCTTTCAAACATCAAAACTGAGGCCCTTTCCTTCCTTCTTTTGTTGGGATATTTTTCTGTCAACTGTCCCTCTTAATTGACCCTTCAACTTTTCCATCTGGTGATCCTTGTCTTTTCTTAACGCGCACACACACACACACACACACACACACACACACACCTTGTGGTGGTTTTGAATGTGTTGACTTGGCTAGGATGAGTAACATTCCCCAGAATTCCCTTTCTTGTATATATCTAGTTAGGGTGGGCCATAGGGAGATTCTTGTGGGAGATTTGGAGGATAGAAGTGAAGCAGCAGTCATGTTTTAGCTCACACACGTTGTCATTTATCTAGTGACTCACCCAGTGGCTGTGAGGCAGCAGACTGGTCTGCAATTGTTCTACCTTCCCCTGTACCTTCCTTCTGCACTCTGATTCCTGGGCCAGGTGTATGTACGGAGCTCATGAGGAAGGCTCCAGCTTTTGCAGGACACCCACACTACTAGGACCAGAGGCAGTGAGAACCGACACAGGTTTCTGTCCAGACTTGCAGGGCTCTAGCTCATGTTTGTTGATGCCAGACTGCTCTTGATCTATTCCTGTTTATATCCACCTTCCCTCTGTTTACCCTATGGATTGTGTGTGTGTGTGTGTGTGTGTGTGTGTGTACATGTGCATCTCCTAGTAGTTGAATCTCACTGATACTCATCTCTTGACATTTTAATCTAACACCCTTCAAATTATATGCTACCCACATTATTCCTTTCTTTCATCTTGATATTCTCCAGAATGTAGTTTATTTGTTTATCTTGAGAGAGAGAGCACAAGCAGGATAGGAGCAAAGAGAGAAGAGAGGAGAGAGAGGAGAGAGAGGAGAGAGAGAATCCCAAGCAGGCTCTGTGCTCTCAGCATAGAGCCCGATGTGGGCTTGAACCCATGAGCCATGAGAGATCATAACCTGAGCCAAAGGCAGACACTTAACTGACTGAGTCACCCAGGAGCCCCCAAAATGTAGTTTATATTCAGTATCTAACTACAACATTTAAGTATTTCTCAAAGTGACTAACTGCATGAGAATGCTTTTTAAAATGCAGATCCTGGGGCGTCTGGGTGGCTCAGTTGGTTAAGCATCCAACTCTTGATTTTTGCTCAGGTCATGATCTTATGGTTAGTGAGTTCGAGCTCCACATCAGGCTCTGCACTGAGCATGGACCCTGCTTGGCATTCTCTCTCTCTCTCTCTCTCTCTCTCTCTCTTTCTCTCTCTCTCTCTCTCTCTCACTCTCTCTCTCTCTCTCCCTCTCTCTCTCTGCATCTCCCCCACTCTCTCAAATACATACATACATACATACATACATACATACATAAATACAAAAATTAAAAATATAAATAAAATGCAGATCCCTAGACCTGCACCTCCAGCTGGGTTGAATCAGAATTCTGGGAGTAGAGCCTTGGAATATATATTTTGAACAAGCTCTCATCAGATTGTGATGTATATTAAGTATGAGAAACACTGGTTGACCCCTTGTAAGTGAGAAACATTGGTTGACCATTTTTCCCTCACCTTTTTCCCTCTTATGCATCTTCTACATTCCACTTGAAACTTCTCTCTTGAAAGGCCTTTCTTGTTTGTCTAATCTAAATACTTTTTTTCTGGCTTTGGTCCTCTGGAGCAATTGACATTACTGAAAACCCTTTTCTTCTGTTGTTTATGTCCTTATAGGCGTATGTACTGATGGCTCTACCCTAAAAAATTTCTGGCCTGTTCTAGTTACTGGGCACCTGCAACTCTAACCTAATTTTCCTCCTTAACTCCCATTCCTTTTTTGTTTCCTTAGCTAGCATTTCCCAATGTCATGTAATAGCTCAATTCAACTGGGAAATGTATTGAACAATTACTGTGTGCCCTGTACTGTACTGGGCTCTGAGAGTATAGATGCGAGTAAAATTCAATCCTTACACTTACAGAGCTCACAGTCTAGTGGTCCGAGAAACTATAGATTACTAATTAAAATTCAGGATAATAAGTGCTTCCAGGGGTGAATAGTGGGTGGTAAGACAGAAGGAAGAGGCCAGGGAAGTATGTTTAGAGGAAGACTTAAATAGTCATCACTCCAGGCAAGTACAGAATTGAGTGAGGATGTTCCAGCAAAAAGAAGAGTCTGGTGAAAAGGTAGAAGGTGTGAAGGATCAAGGTGCACTCTGGGATATGTAAATAATTTGTTTTGCCATATGAGGAAATGGCAAACATGAGACTGAACAAGTAAGCTTTATACACCTTGTTAAGGAGTTTGTCTTTATTCTAAAATGGCATTAGGGAGTTTTAAGCAGCAGAGGAAAATGGGTGACAGATTTGTGTTTTGGAAATACTACTGTGGTAGTGGTGATAAAGGTGGTGATCCTAAAGATATGGGAACCAGTTAAGAGGCTCTTGCAAAATCTAGGTGAGGAATGGTGAGTCCCTGTACCATGTCTGGTTGAAAATGAAGAGTTATCCTTGAGTTGGGGTTGACAGAGGTCATTGTCTGCTTAGAGGATTGGGGGACTTAAAGATAGAGAAGCCTAGGATGTTATGTAAATTTCTGTATGAAGTGTATAGGTTATGTGCATTTATCTGAGATAAGGATGTAAGGAGGAAAGCCAGGTTGGAGTGGGGTGGCAGGACAGGGGATAAGAATGAAGAGTTCAGTTCTGGGTCTATTCAAGTGGAGATGTTTAGAAAACAGGTGAACATAGGGATAAGCAGTCTTGCTCAGGGGGTCCTGGGCCTTGCCAACCTCATTGATGCCCTTCCTTTAGGACACCCCAACCATGGGCACTTGACTGGGCTTTTATATAGAGGAATAACAGCCCAACAAATTAAAACAACCTAACAATTGGACTCATTTTTTAGCCCTACCCTCCTAAAAACTCTGTTACTCAACATCTCTCTCCCCAGCAACACTGAAGGGGAATTTATGGGAGGTTGAATAATGACCCTTCAAAGATATCCATGTCCTGATCCCAGAAACCTGTGAAAATGCTACCTTATGTGGCAAAGGGGAATTTGCTAATGTGATTAAATTAAAGATTTAGAGATGGAGAGATTATCCTGCATTATCTGAGTGGGCCAATATAATCAGCAAGGGTCCTTACAAGAGAGAGGGATGAGGGACAGAATCAGAAGAGATGTGATGAGGAAAGCAGTGTTTGAGATGACTGCAGGGCCATAAGCCAAGCAATGCAAATGGCATCCTGCAGCTGGAAGAGACAAGGGAATGGATTCTCCACTAGAGCCTCCAAAAGGAACTCTACCTGCTACACCTTAAAAAATTTTTTTAATGTTTATTTATTTTTGAAGGAGAGAGAGACAGAGTGTGAGTGGGGGAGGGGCAAAGAGAGAGGGAGACACAGAATCTGAAGCAGGCTCCAGGCTCTGAGCTGTCAGCACAGAGCCTTACGCAGGGCTTGAACTCACAAACCGTGAGCTCATGACCTGAGCCAAAGTCGGACACTTAACAGACTGAGCCACCCAGACGCCCTGACACCTTGACTTCAGGCCAGTGGGAGACTGAATTTGGACTTTGGATCTCTAGAACAAAAAGATAATACATGTGGGTTGTTTTAAGCCACCAAATTTATAGCAGTCTGTTATAGTAGCAATAGTACACTACACAGAGTATAGCAAGAATTGAAGCTGGAGGGCAATACAATGGCCTTAGATGTTAGCACAACTACAACCTCAAACCTGCCTCATAGTGCTAGGTTACAACCTCCTAAAAGGCCCCAGTGCCCAAGTTTATTATTTCTTGGTTAGATAGCAGTAACTAATGCAATGATTCCCCAAGAAATTATACTTTATTGTTATCTCTTTTGCTAATCCAGTGGTTTCCAGACAGTGTGCACTTGGAGGTGATTGGTAGGCCCCACCCTCAGAGTTTGTGATTCAGTAGGTCTCATGTAGGGCCTTTCTGGTAAGCTCTCAGATGATTCTGTTGGTCTGGGGACCACAACTTTGAGAACTACTATAATGTGTGTGTTTGTGTGTGCGTGTGCATGTGTGTGTGTGTGTGTATACATCATATACACACATATATATATACACACATATATATATACACATACACACACACACACACACACACACACACATATATATATATATATATATATATATACACACACACATCAATGTCCTTTTTCTCACTGTAGGAGTTGCTGTATGGAGTCCTCTCTCCTTTTTTTTTTTATTAGATTATCAATTCTCTTAGGTTTTATTCTTCTTTATATCCTTAGAGTTTAGCAATGTGCTTGACTAAGTAGACATTTCATGAATGCTTGTTGATTCCCTGTGTAGTCCTGTCCTACTTCTGTTCTCTTAAAGTTAAGGACCCAACTCCTTTCAGCAAAAGATTCTATTGCACAAAGCGTTCTTTGAGATGCAGAATTTTTTTTACAACCCCAGCAAATTTCATTGAGATATAAGCAGTTGCACACTATTTCCAATAAATAGTGCATGGTCCATGGTCTTTTTTTTTTTTTTTTATAATCCTGGAAGACTAAGTTAATTATATTTTGGTTGTTGGCAGCTTCTCAATAAGAGATCTGTCAAATGTAATACTATCACAAGCCATTTGGTGACATAAAGAAGAGCAAAATTATGTAAGAAGAATAAACATTTTCCCCCACCGGGGACAGGAAAGGGGGTGAGAAGACAGCCATATTAGTGGTTTAAAATGCTCTTTCTTATGAAAGCTTTCAGGAAAAACAGTGTTGGTTTATACCAGTTAACACTGGGTTTCCAGAGATTATGCAGTTTTGTTTCAGTGCAGCCTTTCCCTAACAGCTCAAAGCTTGACTCTGCCCCAGAACCATTTTCTAGCCTGATGTGACTCCCCAGTTGAGTTCTGCAGAGAAGAGGCTCTCAAAGCAGGTTTTTAATCTTTCATACGTGTTTAGAATTTTTGTGTTAACGTGTCTAGAGACCCTCATGTACCAGAGTCTTCCAATATTCTTTCTAGTTAGTTGGCTTGAAAAATATAACTGGCTATTAGAATATGAATGTGATATCCTATAAAATCATAAAATATAATTACAGTTTTCCTTTGTTATGTAATCGTAGTGATTTATTTTTTAGAATAAGGCTGCATGGTTATAAGGCATATGCTTATACATGATTGACCAACTTCTAATCTGCTCGACTCTGGTTTTCCTGATAGGTTTCAGTTCAGGGGTTCCTTCTTCAGAGAGTCTTTATTCATTCCCACTCCTTAATATGAGTTCTATTCCCACCTGATATTTTTGCCAGACTATTTGTATTTTTTCTCCATAGAGCTTAGCACAATTTGTATTTCTACACATAACTTTTGTTTAGTATTTCTCTCCCCTTCTATATTGTGTGATGTTTGTGTGTTTAGTCTCCCAGCCCAAGAAAAAATCTTATTTATTTATTTATTTATTTATGAGAGAGAGAGAGAGAGAGAGCGAGCGAGCATGTGTGGGGGGGGGAGAGGTAGAAGGAGAGAGAGAGAGAGAGGGAGAATCTTAAACAGGCTCATGCTCAGCATGGAGCCTGAGGTGGGGCTTGATCCCACAACCCTAGGGTCATGACCTGAGCCAAAATCAGGAGTCAGACACTCAATCGACTGAGCTACTCAGGGGCCCCTAGCTCAGTAAATCTTTTTTTTTTTTTTTTCCTAGCTCAGTAAATCTTAAGCAGGTTCTGGTTAGCCTCACAAATGTAAAAGTAGGACCTTTCCCTCCCTTACAGGCATACTGCCATGGTAGGTTGTAAGGGCCTCACCCTCCTTTGGGGGTGGGTGCTTACTGTGTCCTGGTATTTTGCAACGGGATGCCTGTCATGGAGTGAGCTGGACAAGGAGTGAACTAAGTCCAGGGAGAAGAATGTATTGCTTGAGCTGGAAAGCTGCTTGAAATATTAGAAGAGTAGACAAAGCTTTCTGTAACCAACTGCAACATTTTTGTGACTCAGTGCAGTAAAAATTAACTTCTGCTCACACAAGAACCTAGTGCGGATGTTTCTGATCAGAGTGGCTACCTTAGATGGCTCTCTTCCAAACAGGGACCCAAGGACCCAGGCTCCTTTTATCTTTTGGCTCTGCCATTTCCTAAGGCCTTGGAGTCCATCATTTATATTTGGCAGAACAGGAGAGAGGGATCATGGAGGGTTGCATTGGAAATATTTATGAACAGGATAGGAAGTGGTATATATCACTTCCCCCCACATCCTTTTGGCCAGAACTCACTGGTTTGTGATATGGTTTCATCTAACTGCAAGGGAGGCTGGGAAATAAGAGCCTAACTATATGCCCAAGAAGAAAAGGCAAGCATGGAGTTTGGATGGCTGGAGAAAGGATGGCTGATATGGGCCCAGGTGTGGGTGATAGGTGGTGTTGGCAAATGCATCCTTGACTACCATCTGGTTCCTGGGTGTCCACAAATTCTCCTCACTGTGGCCCTTGACTGACATAGTTCTCATCCAGGACCTTTCAGATCTGATTGTCCTTCCTATCCCCACTGGCCTCTATGGAAATTCCCTTGCTTTCCATGTTTCTTTCTCCTTTCAGCTCAGAGAAATTTTTTGTCACTTAGTGGGATATCTGTGAGGTGAAGCTCATGCTAACATATACTCTATGCCTAGTATCACTTTTATTCCTGTAAGTACAGGAAGTCTCCTTTTTTCTCTGTCTTCTACTTATTACATCTCTTCCCTGAGACAATAATCAGAGCCTAGCTACTTAAGTGGGAACAGGGAGAGAAAAAAGTAACTATTGAGAGAAAATAACATTGGTTAGTATTTCAAAAACATTGTCCTACAACATACATAAGTTCAATGAACGTAGACACTGTGTCTGTATGTATACCACAATATCTCCAGAATCTAGCAAAGGGACTCAATAAATATTTACTGAATAAACAAATGCACGAATAAGTACCTGAATGTTGTAAGAAGCAGTGTTCCTCACAGATAAACTCCTACATCTTGATTCTTCCATACCTTTCCAGGCTTCTCAAAAGGGAGTGAGTGGTGCTTTTTGGCCCCCACAGGGAGACCAGAGAGAAAGCTGTAGTGACAGTGCTGTGCACTCTGCAAGTTTGACATATTGTCTTATACTTTTATACACACACACACAAACACACACACACACACACACACACATATTCCCATATATACTTAGAATGAAAAATAATAATAAATAAAAGTAATACAAGAAAACAGGACAGGAAACAATAATAAAGGGAAGAGGAATAAAAACACCCAGTGCCTGACACATAGGAACCCTATAAATGTTTATTGAATGAGAGAAAAGAAGAAATGCCCAGCTTTCCCCATTCAGGGACTGAAATGGGCAGTTTATGGACATGCATTGAATTCCAATATTCTTTCCTTACAAATTTACTGAAGAGAGCTATGCTTGTAGTCTGGTCATAATGTCACTCTTGTTCCTTAGTAACAGACCAGGTTTGTTTTTATAGCTGATCTGACTCAAGGACTGTGTGAATGCTATCAAATGCTAGAGGAGAGCTAACTCTCATGGCAGGGGACAGCAGGACCAGGAGGAAATGAGATGGTTCCCATCCAACACTGATAAGGAAAGTGATGTGGTTTGAGATGGATTCTTTATCACGGGTTCCTCTGCTGATGTTTTTGAAGAGGGAAGAATTCAATGAAAACCTTTTTTCCTTTTTTTTTTTGAAACTTCTCATTAACGTTTGTGGCAAACACTATAGGTTGGCACTACCAACTCTCATATCAAACCCCTTCTTTCTGGCCTATTATATGAGCTGGAAAAAAAACACACCATTCCCAAACTCCGTTGCAGCCAAAGAGGCTATCTGATATAATTCTGGATCATGGGACATAAGTGACCCCCCTTCTCTCCCTTCTTTTCTACTTTGAATGGACAAGATGGCAGCAGCCGTAGTTACCATTTGTGACTATGAGGGAGAGGTCAACAGATGTTGGCCTTCACATTACTGAGCCACTGAACCAATGCCAGCAGACACCTGTCTTTAGACTTTCTCTGTTGTGGGGAAAAATGAATTCCTCTTTGTCCAAAGTCCTGAAATGAAGGATTCTGTCACTTGCAGCCCAAAGTATGTTACTGACAGCTCCTCTTTCTTTTCTTTTCTTTTCTTTTTTTTCCAGATAGAAGTAAATAAACCAGCTCTATTTAATAAATATGAAAAAAATTCCACAAAATATTAAAATAAGATTTTAAAATATGGAATTGCAGAATAGGTGAAACAATTAGGAAAAGAACAAAGTTGGAGGACTCACACTGCCTGATATTAAGAGTTACTCTGAAAGGTAAGAATTTATAAAGTCTTTATAAATCAAGACAGTGTGTTATTGGCAAAAGGATAGACACATAGATCAATGGAACACAATACAGCATCCAAAAAAGATGGACTTGCAAAATATTCATCACTTCAGAGCATTTCCTAACAGAGACAATATTCAACAATTCCTATTACCTCTTCTACTTAGAGTTTCAAGTCAGCTCAATTCCGGTTACTTAGCCTAAGACAAATTGTAATCATAATAAATATGTTTAAGACTAAATTCTACATTAGCCTTTCCTTGACTAGGATACACTTCTCCAATCAGGTCTTCTTGATATTCCCCTCTGATCTCCCTGAAGTCTTAGGAAAATTCCTTTGGCCTTCATGGAAGCCAGTCCAGGCACTGTCCATATACCACCTCTAGTCTGGAACAGGTGCAAGGATTGTTCTTTCTGGTGTTCATGCTTTCATTTTCCTGCCTTTACTAATTTTCTTTTCCAGACACATCATCCATCTATCTCCCTCCTTCAGTTGTCCTTTGTTTCCACAATTTCCTTCCTTCTTATTTATTTCCCTAAACTGTGAATCAGCTGAAGCCTCCAGTAAGTTATCCTTTTCATGAGGTCTGTTCCTTCAACACAAACAGAGTCCTTATTCGTTATCTATCTGGAGCACTCTTTCCCCACATGTTGGCATGCCCAACCATGTCTGGACATTAAGGTGAATATCTTCTCAAGAAAGCCTTCCTGACTGTCTACTTCTCCACCCTGCATCATTTTACCCAGTTTTTCAATTCTCTTCAAAGCTTTATCAGCCTCTAGCTATCTTGTTCATTAGTTTATTTGTTTTATTACTTTCCATTGGTAGTATTTCTATACATTATAATAAAGTAGCAGAAAGACAAATTAAGAAAATAATCCCATTTACAATTGTACCAAATAGAGTAAAATACCTAGGAATATACTTAACCAAAGAGGTGAAATATCTATTCTCTGAAAACTATAAAACACTGATGAAAGAAATTGAAGACGACACAAACAAATGGAAAGATATTTCATACTCATGGACTGGAAGAATTAATATTGTTAAAATATCCTTATTATCCAAAGCAATCTAAAGATTCAATGCAATCTCTATCAAAACAGCAACAGGATTTTTCACAACACTAGAAGAAATACTAAAATTTGTATGGAATCACAAAAGACCCCTGATAGCCAAAACAATCTTGAGAAAGAGAAAAAAAAGCTGGAGATATCACAATTCCAGATTTCAAGATATACTACAAAGCTGTAGTAATCAAAACAGTATGGTACTGGCACAAAAATAGACACATAGATCAATACAACAGAATAGAGAGCCCAGAAATAAACCCAGGCTTACGTGGCCAATTAATCTATGATGAATGAGGCAAGAATATGCAATGATGCAATGAGGAAAACAAATGGTGCTGGGAAAACTGGAGAGCTACATGCAAAAGAATAAAACTGAACCACTTTCTTACACCATACATAAAAATAAACTCAAAAGGATTAAAGACCTAAATGTGAGACCCCAAACCATAAAAATCCCAGAAGAGAACACAGGTAGTAATGTCTCTAACATCAGCCATAGAAACATTTTTCTAGATATGTCTCCTAAGTCAAGGGAAACAAAAGCAAAAATAAACTATTGGGATGACATCAAACTAAAAACCTTCTGCACAGCGAAGGAAACCATCAATAAAACACAAAGGCAACCTACTAAATGAGAGAAGATATTTACAAATGATATTAATTTCCATCTCCCTTTATCTAAAGCTCCATTAAAGCAAGGACTTTATCTGCTAAAAGATGACATTTGTCTTTGGTTTATAATAAATGAGTTAACCTGAGGGGAAAGTCTGTAAGTACAGGGTTCTTGTTTCCTTAGAATAGTCCAAGTTATTTCCATGTCTTATTTACAGCGTTCTCTTTCATTCTCAAAAGTGTGCCTGATAGATGGTGAGAATACTTTTCTCTAAGTTTCATTTCTTTGGTGGTAAGCACTAAGAATTCTAACTTTATATGATCAGTTTATATTAACGGACATGGCTGTCATTTAGTTTATTTACTCCACCTCTATTCCCTGCTTTAAATCAAGTCTGTATTAAGGCTGAGGGATTCACTGTATCAGAGAGGTATGTTTATAAAGAACACTGATCATTTCAAAGGGGTACATGCACCCTGATGTTTATAGCAGACTTATCAACAATAACTTTATTACTATTTTTAATTTCACTTTTAGTTAGCATACAGTGCAATATTGGTTTCGGGAGTAGAATTCAGTGACTCATCATTTACATACAACACCCAGTGCTTATCACAAGTGCCCTCCTTAGTAGCCATCACCCATCTAGCCCATCCCCCACATACCTCCCTCCATCAACCCTCAGTTTGTTTTCTATTGTTAAGAGTCTCTTGTGGTTTGTTTCCCTCTCTTCTTCCCCCCTCCCCGCCCCATAAGTTCATCTGTTTTGTTTCTTAGATTCCACATATGAGTGAAATCATTTGATATTTGTCTTTCTCTAATTAACTTATTTCACTTAGCTTAATACATTCTAGCTTCATCCATGTCATTGCAAATGGCAAGATTTCATTCTTTTTTGATGGCTGAATAACATTTCATTGTATATATACATCTTCTTTATCCATTCATCAATCGATGGACATTTGGGCTCTCCTCATAAGTTTGACTATTGTTGATAACGCTGCTATAAACATCAGGGTGCATTTACCCCTTTGAACTGATCAGTGCTGTTTATAACCATACCTCTCTGATACAGTGAATACCTCAGCCTCAATACAGATTTGATTTAAAGCAGGGAATAGAGGTGGGGTAAACAAACTATAAACGACAGCTATGTCAGCTAATATAAAATTATTTCTTTACTACAAAGATATATTTGACCACTTTTAGTAAATTCAGAACATTCAGCATATTGAAGGCTGATAATTTATTTAACTGATCCCTTATTAATGAGCATTTCAATTTTTTTCCAATTTTTTCTTTATTAACAGCGTTGTGACATTGAACATTCTTATGTATTTAGCTTTGTATACATGTGCAAAATTTCATCAGGATAAATTTCTACATGTAAAATTGCTGGTTCAAACAGTCTGCAAATTTACAATGCTGATAGTTATTGTCTAGGGCCATTTTTAAATAGGAAATTAATATAACAATCACTTCCCTAAAGTAAGCTTGTATTTCAGTTGCAATTTCAGAGTAACACACTTGTATTTTACACACATACAAATCTTCTCTTGCTAATGAAAAATTTTTAGATATCCAAACTATATAATTATGTTTTGCTTTCCCAGCTTTCAATTTAATGATTTCTAATGAATGCAATGGAGTGAATTCATGTATTATTAGCAGCGATATGCCTTCTTTGTTAATTTTAGGCTATTTAATGGTCACAGATGGATCTCTAGTTTACACATCTCTCCTTTTTGTAGATAAGAGTCCCAGTGTCTACAAACTTAAGGATATAGTTAGTTGTACACAAAACTCTGAATTAAAGTCAGTCTTTGGGTTTTGTTTTGAATCACAGCATACTGGAGCCAGGAGGGATCTTATAGATCTGTAATTGGCAAGGCCTAATTTATAGTTTGGGATGTAGATAAGGCACCACTCAGGTGGGCTCCCAAAGTTGAACATGTGAACCCTCATATGTCCAGTGAACAGGAAATACCATGTCCTTCCCATATGCCAGAGCCATCATGATCACTTCCACTTCTGCTTCTGGAGTCTCAGTAGAGATGTCTCCTCAAGGCCAGGGGTCTCCACTACCCCCACAAAAGACTGGTGGATCCCAAGGAACCGCTAGTGCAGACTTTTGCTTGGATCACTGCTCTTCCTTCAGGGGCCAGAGAGAAGATTCCCAGACCTCAGGAGTAAGTTCCACCTGGGGCGGACTCTAGGCAAACCTGGTCTGGATGCCCATTCCTATAGTTCCTCATGTTCCCTCACACAGCCACTTGTCCAGTACTCAAGACTGCTACCTGATTCCTGGGATGGGTCCAGTCCTTGTGGGTACTGATTTACAGCCTCCTTTTTGAATTCCTAAGTCTGTGCAGAGGCTGGGTTGGCAGTCCTACTTTTTTCTCCTTGATGGTGAGTTTATCTGATGGGTCTTGTGGTCATTCTCTGACTTTGAGCCTTGCTCAGGGCAACCTCCAGTCCACTCCAACTAGTTTTAATTTCTGAAACAAAGTGTTGGGGTCCTGATGCCTTCCCACCCTCATCCTCAAGAGTATCTTGGGCTCCAACTGTAATCTTCAGGCTGCAGATCTCAATACTTTCTCTTTCCCTCACACACAGATATTAAATTCTATTTTATCCATCCATCCCACTGGAGATCATGTAAGTGCAGCCCTCTCATGTTAAAAATGAGGAAACTGAGGCACAGGGGAGTAACTTACCCGGGTCATACACCTGGTCACTATAGACCAGAGATAAGGACCTTGCTTTCTAAATCATAACTCAGGGCTCTGTTATTTCCTTTGAGATGTTTCTCTTTTGTGGTTTTTCTCTGGTGGGTTTTGAAATCCTAAGCCATTTACTCTCTAGCATTCTTGGCCACATTCCACGCCACCCAGCTGAAATATACTTAGACATGCTGCATACCTTTTTATTTACCTAGTAGTGATTTCCAGAGTCAAAACCAAAATGGTCATTAAAATCAGCTGCTCTTTCAGAAAACCCGCATTATTATTTCCCTTCATTAGGGTAGAATAATCAAGGGCTAGTGCAGAGCACATTCATTGCCCCAGAATGTGCTTTGCTGCTTCTCTGTGATCCAGTGACTCTAGAAAATACTTACGCTGCAGCCCAACCTTTGGCACATGTTTCCTTTCATCATCTCCTCTGGACTCTTCATTAGGTCAACCTTTTGGGGTGTTTTCAGTTCTGTCTCATCCTAAACAAACATTTGTCACTTGATGGACAGCTTAGGGAAGCAACTGGAAAGCAATTAGAAAGGTAAGAAATCATTCTGACAAGTAATCTCAATCCACCAAGTCATGGTTCGTATCTTCTGGTGTTGGAATTCTCATCTACGGCCTGGAATTCCAGACACAGTCTCATTCCTCAGGCTGACGGCTAGCTTTGGGTGGGGGTGTAGAGTTTGAGAGTGTCCAGGTCATGGAGGGGGAGGAGGGAAGGGTAGTAGGAGTGTTTATATTTAGAAGTTCTTCTCCTGAGGAATTTTATTTCAGTCTTAATGGAATTTAAACCCTCTCCTTTCCCCTTCCTCTCTTTTTAGTTTAGTCCCTGCAGCTATTTCCAATTTTCTACTTTCTCTCCAACTGCTTTTGGGGAGGGGTGCTTTTCCCCGTATGCTCCTCCCCTCCCCAGTCTCCATCCTCTCTCTGCCTGCAAAAGGGGTTCCCTACCTTTTGGGGCTTCTTGCTCCCCAAGTTCAGCTCTTCGTGTTGCGTACCTGCTGAATTCTGTGGTTCAGGTTGTGCAGATTGTTGTGTTAATCCTCCAATCAGTTTTCTAGGTATGTAGAACGGCTTAGTGTTGGTCTGGCTGTATTTCATGGACGTGAGACACACAAAAAGCTTCCATGCTGTTCTGCCATCTTGGCTCCTCCAGGAATTTTATTTCAAAAAGTCTGGAGATTGTTGGAATATGAGTAGTTAACCTGCCTAACATTGGATCAGACTGCCAGCAAGCATTGTGTCAGAATGCCATTCTACAAAGACAGCTTCCAGAACTTCCTGAAAAGTACCTTTTAAGAAATCATGTTTCTATCTTGATTTATCTTTATTAGTCGACATGCAGAGAAGACTTAATTCTCTAGGTTTGTACCCATAATTTTACTTAACGTGGAAATACCACTTTCTGTTTTCCATATTGGCTCATCTCTCTCTAAGAGAGAGGTTCTCAGCCCTGGCAGCACATTGAATCAGCTGGGGAACTTTTAGAAATTGCCAGTTCCCTGGAAACACCCCAGAGCAATGAAATCATCCCCACTGGGGGGGTGGGACCTAGGCATCAGTACATTTTAGAAGTCTCAGATGATTCTGTTGTGGAGTTTAGGTGCCTAGAAATTACTACCTACAGGCAACAATTTGCCTGAATGCTGAACTCTAAGCTTTGTGGGGGTAAAAACTGGTTTGTTTACCCTCTCTCATCCCTGACACCTGTAATACCTCCTGACCCATGAGTAGTAAGTATTTACTGATGGAAGGAATTCATGCTTATTTTGAACTTCATGAAGATGTAGATAAAGCAATGCTCTCCCTTTGGGGTGCCTGGGTGGCTCGGTCAGTTAAGCGTCCGGTTATGATCTCGCAGTTCATGTGCTCAAACCCCACATTGGGCTCTGTGCTGACAGTTTAGAGCCTGGATCCTGCTTCAGATTCTGTGTCTCCCTCTCGCTCTGCCCCTCCCCTGCTGCTCTCTCTCTTTCTCACAAAAATAAATAAACATTAAAAAGAAGAAGAAGAAATGCTCTCCCTTTTACCTAGGGATAATGTTGCACATCTATAGTCATGGCACTAGATTCATATTACAAGCTTCTATGTACCCTGATTCTTAAATTACAGGATCATGAAAGGTTTATGGTCCGGGGGGAGAGCTCTGGTTTGCCAGGGCTATGGGGACAGCTAGAGGCATCAAGACCGTGGCTGTTTACCAACTGGAATGAAAGTAGTTTAATATTTTAACATAGGTCCTCTTGTACTCATGTGTAAACAGGCCACAGTGGTTTGGTTTTGGTCCTTATGTTGCCAGGGATTTCCTAGTCCCAAAAGCTGTATGTGATCTGGTGCTGTCCATTCTCTGACTTGTCATTGTCCTCTTCCTTTTCCTTGCACTCCAACCACTCTGGCTTTCTCTGTGTTCCTTGAACACTGTCAAATGCCTTCTTGCCTGAGGGTCTTTGCACTTGCTGCTCAGTCTGCTGGAACATTTTCCCAATGGGAGGAGCTGCCAAGTCACGTTGCAAAGGGCATAGAAACAAACATGGGAATGACAGCAGCCAGTTTGGCAAACAGTCTACCACATGGCGCCTTTAGGGAAAATATTCAGTCTCTTAGATAAAATGCTCAGCACCTCAGATTTCTCTTCTCTCTCTCTCTCTCTCTCTCTCTTTTTCTCTATGAGTGCTCGAAAACATTCTATTTTGGCTGCCAAAATCTGAATATTAACTATTTTTCTTTATGTTTCTGCAATAAATCTAATTGTTTTTCCTCTCATTTCTACTCCATACTCCCTGTCCACCTCCTTCTCCAGATAAATGCTTTATAGTGGCTAAGGAGATGCTTCATATGAAAGTAGAAAGGAGAAATACACATTTAATGGCTTAAGATATTATTCCAGTTACAGTAGTTACTCACAATGGTCTCAGGCAATGGGATGAGTACTTCCTACACATTGTCTCATTTGATCTTCACAAGAGCTCATCTTACACATAAGGAAACTGAGACCTTGAGTGGTTGGAGAAACATTTACTAGGTAAATGGTGAAGCAGGATTTGACCTGAGGACTGCCTGACTCCATTGCCCATGCTCTTCGTCCTTATACTCTCTTGTGTTTCTCTCTGTCAGATCATCATCTGTAATGTCCCCTTTATAAAGCTCTAAAATTCCTATGTGTTTAAAGCTTGTTTACTGCTCTAAGAAGTATGCACTAAGAGCATACTGCCTGGCTAAAATTTAAAAGACAGCAAAAAGAAGCGTGACACAGAGAGTGATTGCCATTACAACGGCAAACATATCACAGAAGAATAATAGGAAAGCCTCCATACAGAAGGCTTTTATTAATTCACGGAAGTGGCAGTGATATTTCACCATGAAGCACAAGTTAGCAAGAATGGGCCACCAGGCTGAATTATATTTGAATATCTTATCTTCATGTTGGACACATGAGCAAGGGTACATATTATATGCATGATTATTTTTCTTTGGGTTAAGGCATGTTGTTGATGCAATACATTTCTCTTGGGGCATAGTATCCCATTTAGGCTTCTCACAAAACCATGGCTTCCTAGTCCTAAATTCAACATTGTTGAAAAAGATGTTTCTTCACAGATTCTATCATTTCTACTTAATCCTAAATTATTGATACTTTAAATTTATTCCTAAGGAGTTGCTATTTTACTTTCTAACTATTCAAGGGGGAGATTTGAGTGGAAAAAAATGTTAGCATTTATTTATTTTTTTCTTGTACCATGATGTTAAAAAATAACGACAAAATGTGGTCCCTGGACCAGCAACATACAGGTTACCTAGGAAACCTGTTTGAAATACAAATTCTTGGGACTCACCCTAGACCATATGTGGTCTCCTAGAAGGTATGTAGTTTCAATTTTTGTATTTGGGTTTATAGTTCATCTCATATTATATTTTTCCATATACTTATCCAGTTGTACGAGCATCACTTATTTAAAAGGCTTTTGTCCAAAATCAATTGACTCTAAATGTGTGGTCTATTTCTGGTCTCTTTAATTTGTTCCATTAATCTATTTATCCTTTACCAATACCGCACCGTCTTGATTACTGTACTTTTATAATAAGTCTTGAAATCATGTGGGGTGAGTGTCTGACATAGTTCTTTTTTCTCCATTTCCTTAGGTCATCTTTAATTTCTCTCAGCAATGTTTTGTGGGTTTTGGTGCATAGGACTTGCATGTCTTTTGTTAAATTTATTCCTATTTTACATACATATATAAACCATCACTACCATCCATCTCCAGAACTCTTTTCATCTTCCCAAGCTGAGGTTCTGTACCCATTGAACACTAAATCCCCTATTCTTCCCTCCCCCTTCCCCCCAGCAACCATCATTCTACTGTCTGTTTCTATGAACTTGACTACTCCAGGTGCTCCATATAAGTGGAATCATATAGTGTCTGTCCTTCTGTGACTGGCTTATTTCACTTTACATAATGTTTTCAAGGTTCATCCATGTTGTAGCAGGTGTCAGAATTTTCTTTCTTTTTTAAGACTGAATAATATTCTATTGTATGTATTTTCCATATTTTGTTTATTCATCCATCTATGGATTCTTGGGCTGATTCTACTTTTTGGCTATTATGAATAATGCTGCTATGAATATGAGTGTACAAATATCTGTTTGAATTCCTGCTTTCAATGCTTTTTAGTGTATACTTAAAATGGTATCTTTAAGACTCTTTTTTCCAAATGTTTAATGACAAAATATAGAAATACACTAATATAACACTGTATGTTAACTATAGTGGAATTAAAAATAAAAAATAAAATGAATTAAAAATTTAAAAATTTAAAAAACAAAATATAGAAATAATTGATTTCTTATAAAGAGCTCACCAAACTCCACACTTGAAAAACAAATAACCCAGTGAAGAAATGGGCAGAAAACATGAATAGACACTTCTCTAAAGAAGACATCCGGATGGCCAACAAGCACAAGAAAAGATGCTCAACATCGCTCCTAATCAGGGAAATACAAATCAAAACCACACTCAGATATCACCTCACGCCAGTCAGAGTGGCCAAAATGAACAAATCAGGAGACTATAGATGCTGGAGAGGATGTGGAGAAACAGGAACCCTCTTGCACTGTTGGTGGGAATGCAAACTGGTGCAGCCACTCTGGAAAACAGTGTGGAGGTTCCTCAGAAAATTAAAAATAGACCTACCCTATGACCCAGCAATAGCACTGCTAGTAATTTACCCAAGGGATACAGGAGTACTGATGCATAGTGGCACTTGTACCCCAATGTTTATAGCAGCACTCTCAACAATAGCCAAATTATGGAAAGAGCCTAAATGTCCATCAACTGATAAATGGATAAAGAAATTGTGGTTTATATACACAATGGAGTACTATATGGCAATGAGAAAGAATGAAATACGGCCCTTTGTAGCAACATGGGTGGAACTGGGGAGTGTTATGCTAAGTGAAATAAGCCATACAGAGAAAGACAGATACCATATGGTTTCACTCTTATGTGGATCCTGAGAAACTTACCAGAAGACCATGGGGGAGGGGAAGGAAAAAAAAAGAGGTTAGAGTGGAAGAGAGCCAAAGCATAAGAGACTGTTAAAAACTGAGGACAAACTGAGGGTTGATGGGGGGTGGGAGGGAGGAGAGGGTGGGTGATGGGTATTGAGGAGGGCACCTTTTGGGATGAGCACTGGGTGTTGTATGGAAACCAATTTGACAATAAACTTCATATATTGAAAAAAAATAAATAAAATTCTACCCTTAGAGAGGAGGCATTATGGAATCAATGGCATAAGTTGGTGAATAGAAGAGGTATCTTTTAGTCGAGCTGAGGTTGCTAACTGAGTCATAAATATTAGCAGGGCTATGTGTCGTATTCAAAATATAAGCAAATCACTCACAGGTATCTTCAGTGTTCTCAGTGCTGGCAACTTCTAAAAAACTCAAATAAAAAATATATTAAAATAAACAAACAAACAAACAAAAGACATAATTGATTTCTGTATATTGATATTGTATCCTGTGCCTTTGAGAAATTCAATGATTAATTCTACCAGTTGTTTAGTAGATCCTTTAAATTTTATGCATATAGTCTTGTTGAGTGTGAATAAAGATAATTTTACTTCTTCCTTCTAAATTTTATGCCTTTTACTCTTGTTTTAGTGCATGGCTAAGACCTTATGGACAATGTTTAGGAAAAGTAATGACAGCAGATATCCTTGCCTTGCTCCCAATCTTAGGGTGAAAGTGTTTAGTATTTCACCATTAGGGAAAACATTAGTTGCATGTTTTTTCTTAGTACCTTTAATCAGATGGAGGGATCTCTTCTATTCCTGCTTTGATGAGAGTTAAAAAAAAACACTTTATAAAGGTATAGTCGATATGCAAAAAACTGCATATGTTTAATGTATAAGGATACCTTGTTTTTTTACACTTTGCTTTATTGTGCTTCACAGATATTGAATTTTTTATAAATCGAAGGTTTGTGGTAACCATGTGTCAAGAAAGTCTATCAGTGTCATTTATCCAAAAGCATTTGCTCATTTTGTGTTTTTTGTGTGTCCCATTTTGGTAATTCTCAGAATATTTCAAACTTCTTCCCTATTATTATATTAGTATGGTAATCTGTAATTAGTGGTTACAACTCACTGAAAGTTCAGATGATGGTTAGCATTTTTTAGCAATATTCTTTAATTGAGGTACATACATTGTTTTTTTAGACATAATGTTCCTGCACATTTAACAGACTATAGTATAGTGTAAATAGAAATTTTATATGCACTGGGATACCAAAAAATCCACTTGACTCACTTTATTGTGGTATTTGCTTTATTGCAGTGGTCTGGAACTCAACCTATCGTATCTCTATGGAATACCCATATACAATTTGATGAGTCTGACATACACCTTTGAAACAACAATCAAGGTAATAAACATAACCATAATCTCCAAAAGTTATCATATGTGTACACTGAATTTTGCCAAATGCCTTTTCTGTGTTTATTGAAAAATTCCCCAGCAAAGGGCAATGAATTTTATGATTCGATTCCTAAGTAAGGTGAAAGTCCCAAATGCTTTGTGCATTTTACTGCCTGAACAAAATTAAGATTTATAAACTAATAAAGAAGAGAGAGAATGGGTGTTGTAGTGGCAATCAACAGTAATGTTCATAATACACCTTATGACTCAATTTTAGTTTGTGTAAGTTATACTGCAACTAAATTAATAGAATAACTTGCTATATTTGACATATTGTTTCACCCATCTACCCTGCTCATGCATTAAAACTTTCTTTCTAAAATACAGATATGACTATTTTACAACTTTGCTCAAAAAACTTGCTGGATCCCTAACTACAGAACAAGTTCCATAGCATGGCATCCAAGGCCTTTCTGGATTGGGTTCCATGTTGTCTTTTTAGTAGTATCTTTCAGTGCCTTGTCACCCAACATTTGCTCTTCCTCTGACATGCTGTGCATTCCTGTGTCTATCATTGTTGGTAATGCCTTTGCCCTCCTTATGTACTCCACAATCCACTCATCTCTCAAGACCCAAGCTCAAATGCTGCCTCTTCCATGAGTATACTGTGGAATATTCTTCCACAGTATTTCCAGTTGCTATGGATCTCTATTATCTCTGTGCTCCTATTGTACTGGTAATGCTCTCTTGTTGGATATGGTGGAAAATTTGTTTGGATTATGTTTTCCTCAGCTGTGTGGCCCCACATTGCTTCATATAGGGATGGCAGATATTACAGAAGCCACAAGTCTCCATTTGTGAGCCCATGGAAGGTATTACTAAATGATTACAGCATGATTTTCCACCAAGCCTAAATGGACTTAAAGGCACCTCAGAACATTATTAATTTATTATTAATGAATGATCTAGGCAGTTATTGGATTAAATTCATTGGATTAAATGAGAACTGCATTAAATGAAAACTATCTTTAGTTAAATTTATGGCCTCGTTCATAACAAAAGCCTAATTCTTTGGTTAGTTGAAGTGAATTTCACTGCATAGACCCCAGGGGTGGTTTCCACCAGGGACTAAATTTATTTGGGCGAGAGTAGGAAAATAGAGGATTATAGCATATTATAGAACCATAGCATTATAGCATGTGGAGGAACTGGCCACATGGAAGGAATCTGTTAGTAAGAGTGACAAGCTCTTGCTGAAGGGAGGCCAGGCTGTCAGACCGATTTCATTTTCTTCTCAAGAAACTCACCAGGAGACCCTGTTATTTTCTTGGTTTAGAATCTGAGAATCAGATAAAGCTCTGTATCAACTGTGTGTAAGGTCATACCCTGGGAATCTCATGGGCCAAGGGGAGGAGTGAGAGTGTTTCCAAATGCCACAATCCATTTCATTACTGTGGGGCAAACTTCTATCAGACATGGCCTTAAGTTCCCCCCTGGGACTAGCAGGTGTCTACAGCAAATAGAATCCTTTAAACCATGCAGACATCAGTCTGACTAATGTTCAAAAGTCAGTTTGGGAAATGACAGTCATTTGGGGTTTCTTTGAAGAGAAGAGTTTTGACTCTTTGTCAAGTTCTTGGAAACCATACGAAGGCTATACTGTCCAAGCTCATGACCATTAGCCACATTAAAAAAAATTTTTTTTAATGTTTATTTATTTTTGAGAGATAGAGACAAAGCATGAGCAGGGGAGGGGCAAAGAGAGAAGGAGACACAGAATCCGAAGCAGGCTCCAGGCTCTGAGCTGTCAGCATAGAGACCAACAAGGGGCTCGAACTCATGAACCGTGAGATCATGACCTGTGTTGAAGTTGATGCTCAACCGACGGAGCCACCCAGGCGCCCCTTCCACATTTTTGTTTTAATTAAAAAAAATTTTTTAAGTTCATTTAGAGACAGAGAGAGAGAGAGTGAGCATGGGTGCATGTGTGCATGAGCAGGGGAGGGGCAGAGAGAGGGGAAGAGAATCCCAAGCAGGCTCCATGCTGTCAATGTGGAGCCCAACACAGGGCTCTATCCCACTAATGGTGAAATCATGACCTGAGCTGAAATCAAGAATCAGACACTTAACCAACTGGGCCACGCAGGCACTCCACATTTTGTTTTTAAATTTAAGTTTGTTAAATTTAAATAAAATTAAAACTTTAGTTCCTCAGTCACACTAGCCACATTTTAAGTGCTCAACTAACCACATGTGGCTTGTGGCTACCATATCAGACAGATTTCCGTCATTTCAGAGTGTTCTAGTGGACAGCACTCATATAAGGCCTCCTGTAAAAAAACTTGAACTCCTTTGCACTGTAGTTTCTGCAGAAAGTTTTGCTTTGCAAGAACCAATGATATTTTTTGGTATTTCTATTATTTATATCATGTAGCTATTTTATTTATGTTTATTTCACCTAAATAAGTGCTTTTCTCTTTCAAGGCCTTTCTGTTTAATGTTTCATTTGAGAAAAATATCACGGAACTATTTATTCCCCATAGTTGGAGGCCTGTTTGGTAAGCAAGATTCTATTATTTATCTTCCATTATTTCTTTATGGTGGTTAATATCTTCCCTGATCCCTATGAGTTCCTTTTTGTAAACCTCTGCTTGCTAAGTCGGCTATGTCTCGCATGGTTGTTTGAATTTAAATTACCTGCCATTTTGCCTTACTAAGGGAGATGTAGTGAATTCAGTCATTAAAGTAAGGGTCTATTGGGAAATAATGTGCCATAAGGCTCCTATCTATTCTGACATTTTTATTCTTGCCTCCTCTCCCACATTAAATAAAAGCTATTGTATATAGGGAGATGCATTAAAAATAGGCCACACAATACAATGTGGATAAAGCTTTCACATTGGTTTTAAATGGGGTTCATTTGAAATGACTTTAATCTTGGTTATGGTGGCTATTCAATATAGCATTCTGTTACAACTCAAAGCTTTGTGTTTATTTTATTTATTCCTATGAAGATAAGAATAAATGTTTTTAATACTTTTAAGTAAGGTGAAATATAAATAAACAGAAATAAAATGCATTGTGGCATAGGAGATAAAATCTAATCTCTATTTCTACTTCTATGGTTCTATAGATTACCATCTTTCCTTGCAATTTCCTAGTAAGGCACTTCTTTGAATAAGGTCTGGATTGGCTACTTAGTATTCACATATTTTCTTTATCCACATGATGCGGAGGCTAAAAACCTGGTTTATATTTGGACAAAATAAACCCAAGCTTTCCCTTTCTGGTTCCATCGTTGTCACCACCACCCCTCTTCAGAGGCCCCTGTAGAGGGATGGTGTATTATACAGATGGCTTTGAATCCCAGCTCCACCCTTCCTGGCTATGTAGTGGACCACAAAAGTTACTTAATATTGTGTACTTTGTCTTCTTCATCTTGAAGATGAGTTAGATTTCCAAACCTACATTATTGGATCTTCCAGAGATTTAATTAAAACCCTTAAAAGAGTGCCATTATTTTTCACTTGGGTTTCAAGTCTAAGAATCATTTTTCTGTGATTTTAAACTTTTAAAATTGAAATGTAATTACTATGGTCTGAATGGTTGTGTCCCCCCAAAATTCACATGTTGAAATCCTAGCACCCAATGTAGTGGTGTTAGGCAGTAAGGCCTTTGGGAGGTGATTAAGTCATGAAGGGTTTACCTGCATGAGTGAGATTAATGCCCATATAAAAGAGACCCCAGAGAGAGTTCCCTTGTTCCTTCCACCACATGAGACACAGCAGTTTGCAGCCCACAAGAACCCGACCATGCTGGCAGCCTGAGCATGGAGAACTATGGGAAGTAAATTTCTGTTGTTTATAAATTATCTGATCAGTGGTATTTTGCAGCTAACACAACATTTTACGTATAGTGAAATGCACTGATCTTAAGTATACAGTTTGATGAATTTTGATAAATGCATATAGCATATAACCCACTATCAAGATATAAGAGATTTCCATCTCCCTATTAAGTCCTCTTAGTGCTTTCCCAATCGGTCTCTGCTCCTTCCCAACACACACACACACACACACACACGCACGCACGCACACACGCACACACAGCAATCACTATTGATTTTATTGCCAGAGCTTATTTTTGTCAGTTCTAGAATTTCATCTGAATGTAATCATAGAGTATGTATTCTTTTATATCAGGCTTTTCTCATTTTCTGTAGTAAATTATTTATCTTATATTTATCTCTAGCATTATATTTTTATAATATTTAATTAATAATTATGTATAAGGTCACAGATCACATATGGGAAAAATTGGAATTTCTTTAAAATTGAAATATAAACAAAAATCAAATGACCTAAAACATAACTTATTTTTTGATATGCTATTGTGTTTGTGTGTTTTTATTTTTATGATAATGTCTTTAGTTTGCCTTAGTTTATTTCTCATGCAAGTTTTTTTAAAGAATTAATTCACATAAAGTATATTTATCATGCTATGAAAACATTACAATTATGTAATTCCAGAATATTTTAATCACTCTCAAAAGAAATCCCATACCCACTAGCAACTGTTCTCCACTCCCTCCCACTCAGCTCCTAGGAGTCACTAATTTACTTTTTGTTTCTATAGATTTGCCTCTTCTGGACATTTCATATAAATGGAATGCTAAAGTATATGGGCTTTTGTGTCTGGCAATTTTCACTTAGCATGATATTTTCAAGGTTACCCATTGTGTAGTACATATTAGTAGAGCTGACCCTTGAACAACACTGGGATTAGGGGCACCACCCCCCTGTGCAGTTGAAAATCTATGTATAACTTTTGACTCCTCACAAACTTAACTGCTAGTAGCCTACAGTTGACTAGATGCCTATTGATAACAAAAATAGTTGATTAACACATATTTTGTATATTATAGCATTATATACTGTATTCTTTTTTAAAATATTTTTTAATGTTTATTCATATTTTGAAAGACAGAGACAGAGCATGAGTGGGGAAGGGCAGAGAGTGAGGGAGATACAGAATCTGAAGCAGGCTCCAGGCTCTGAGCTGTTAGCACAGAGAGCCCAACACAGGGCTTAAACTCATGAACTGTGAGATCATGACCTGAGCTGAAGTCAGCCACTCAACTGACTAAGCCACCCAGGCACCCCTATACTGTATTCTTACAATAAAGTAAGCTTGTGGAAAGAGTTATTAAGAAAAACATAAGGAAGAAAAAATATACTTACAGTACTGTGCTGTATTTATTGGGAAAAAATCCACACTATAAGATAACCTGCACAGTTCAAACCTGTGTTGTTGAAAGGTCAACTGTACTTTATTCCTTTTTATACACAAATAATATTACACTGTATGGCTATTGCCACATTTTGCTTATTCAGTCATCAGTTGGTAGAAATTTTGACTTTTGCTACTTTTTGGTTATTTTGAATGTTGCTTATGCTTATCAAGATGATGAAGATACATAGATCAATAGAACAGAATAGAGAGCCCAGAAATAAACCCACACTCATAAGGTCAATTAATCTATGACCAAGGAGAAAAGAATATGCAATGGGGGAAAAACAGTCTCTTCAACAAATGGTGTTGGGAAAACTGGACAGCTACATGCAAAAGAATGAATCTGGACCACTTTCTTATGCCACACACAAACATAAACTCAAAAGGGATTAAAGGCCTGTATGTGAGACATGAAACCATAAAACTCTTAAAACCCAGGCAGAAATTCTTGGTCATTGGCCATAAGGATATTTTTTATGGACCTGTCTCCCCAAGCAAGGGAAACCAAAAGCAAAAATAAAACATTGGGACTACATCAAACTAAAAAGCTTTTGTACAGCAAAGGAAACCATCAACAAAATGAAAAGGCAACCTACTGAATGGGAGAAGATATTTGCAAATGACGTATCCAATAAGGGGTTAATATCCAAAATACATAAAGAACTGATACAATTCAACATCAGAAAAACACAAATCATCTGATTAAAAAGGTGGCAGAGAACCTGAATAGACATTTTTCCAAAGAAGACATCCAGATGGCCAGCAGACACATGAAATGATGCTCAACATCACTAATCATCATGGAAATGCAAATCAAAACCACAATGAGATATGACTTCACACCAGTTAAAATGGCTAGTATCAAAAAGACAAGAAATTATAAGCATTGACAAGGGTGTGGAGAAAAAGGAACCTTCATGCGCTGTTGGTGGGAATGTAAATTGGTATAGCCATTGTGGAAAAGAGTGTGGGGGTCCTCAAAAAATTAAAAATAGAACTACCATGTGACCCAGCTATTCCACTTCTGGGTATTTACCCAAAGAAAACAAAGATAGTAACTCAAAAAGATGTATGCACCTTCATGTACACTGCAGCCTTATATGCAATAGCCAAGAGATGGAAACAACTTAAGTGTTCACTGACAGATGAGTGGATAAAGAAGCTGTGGTGTGTGTGTGTGTGTGTGTGTGTGTGTGTGTATACATATACACATATACATAAAATGAAATATTACTCAGCTATAAATAAGAATGAAATCTTGTCATTCAGGACAATATTGGTGGACCTAGAGAGTATTGTGCTAAGTGAAATAAGTCAGACAGAGGAAGACAGATACCATATGATTTCACTTATATATGGAAACTAAAAAACCTAATGATAAAAAAACAAACAAACCGGAAACAGACTCATAAATACAGAGGAAAAATTGGTGGTTGCCAGACGGGAGAGGAATGAAGGGATAGGTGAAATAGGTAAAGGGGTTTAAGAGATACAAACTTCCAGTAATAAAATAAGTAAGCTTATGAGGATGAAAAATACAGCACAGGGAATATAGACAATAAATATTGGAATAACTTTATATGGTGACAGATGGTACACTTATTGTGGTGAGCCTTTTGTAATGCATATAATTGTTGAATCACTATATGGCATACCTGAAAGTAATATAATATTGTACATCAACTACACTTCAATTAAAAAAAAACATAAATAAATGGAAAAAAAATCCACAGGGTGTATAGGAAGAGTAAAAAAATAAAAGATGTCATTTGAAGAGGAAAAAGAATAGTCTCTTCAACAAATAGTGTCAGGAAAACTGGGTTTTCACACGCAAAATAATGGAGTTGGATTCTTTCCTCAAACAATATGTAAAAATTAACTTGAAATGGATCATAGGCCTAAATCTATTTGCTAAAATTGTAAAACTGCCAAGAACACAGGAGTATATCTTCTTGATCCTGGGCTAAACTGCAATTACAACTTTTTAGTATTTATTTACCCCTTTATAATTTATAGAACATTGTTTCTATATGTTATTTTATATAATCTTCATTGCATCCCTTATAAAAAATAGGTGATATTATTTTTATTTTATAGATAAAGAAACCCAAACTCAAAATGGTTAAGTAACTCACCCAGAATCATCCAAATAGTTAGTGGACTTTAAAACAGGGCCTCTGGCACAAAAGCTTGCACTCTTCATGGAGCAATGCCATTCACCCTGGGGTAGAGACAAGAGTGACCCAAGACCCTGAAGTCTTGCTGCTCTTATGGCTCCCAAGCTGGCCAGGCAGACGTGTGCAACCTCCAAAGCTCTCCTCATGAGTTCTGCCTTCAGCACAGGTGGTGCTTGGCTGTGAATTGGCTGTGATCCAATGGTTCCCCTCTTTGTTCTTTCATTCACCAATAGGTGTATGTTATTCTGGCCATTTGTGTGACTGCAATATACCAGAACCTATTCTGGGCACTGGAAATTTAACAATATGCAAAATAGACAAACAATTTCCTGCTGTAATGTAACTTATATTCTAAATGGGAAGATGGACAATAAGTGAATGAACAAACCTGCTTGTTTACTTATTTAATGTTGGGAGCAATATGTTCTTTAAGGGAAGAGGGAAGAGGAAAGAGGAACCTTGGGGTACAGGGGCGGGAGTTTGTTGTTCTAAACAGAGTGGGGAGGAAAGGGCTTGTTGGTGAGGTGAAGGAGGTGGGGAGTGGGCCACCCAGATATGTCATTGAGGATGTTCCTGGCAAAGGGAAGAACAAGTCCACAAGCTCTAAGGCAGGAGGGTGTTTGGCATTTTCTGGGAACAGCCAGTAAGCCGTGGGCCTAAGCAGAGTGATCCAGGAGGAGGAGAGCAGGAGAGATAAAGGGGCCAACCTTGGCAGGACTTATTTGCCATTTAAAAATTTTTGGCTTTTACTGTGAGTGAAATGCAAAGCCATTAGAGATTCTGGATAGAGGAAGCCCATGGTTTGTCTTATATCTCTAAGGGATGTTGTTTTGCAAACTCCTCAGGAGCTTCCTGGATATAATAAGAAAGTGCCCCCACCTTGCCACATACAAAGAGGACAGGGAGAGACCCAAGAAAGAGCAGGCCACTCCAGATTGGTAGGTGGCAGGCTTAATAAGCAAGGTAACTTACATCCAGGGCAGCTGCAAGACATTAGTAGGTCTCAGTAAATCTCTGTACCCATCTGCCACATCGTAAAAGTTTATACTGAGGGTTTATTTAACTGGATTCAGTTATGTATGACATCCAGATGGTCTCAACACCACATCACTAACTCAAGGCTGTGTCCTTAAGGGCAGCTCTTGGCAGCAGAGAAGGTGAGTGGAATGCACATTCCAAGAACAGGGGAGAGGATAAGGAGCCTCCAAATGCTGCGGCCCAACTCATGGGTCAACTGGTAGTCACATGTTCTCCATGACCTCTTCCAACAAAAGTCATTCTGACTTCTGGGGTGAGAAGACCCATAGGAAGACCAGGAAGACAAGTATGGAAGCAGGGAGACCAGTGAAGAGGCTGTTGCAACAATCCAGGTGAGAGATGATGTGGTGATTGAGGTTATGAGAAGTGGTTAGATTCTGGATATGATTTGAAGCTGGAGCCAATAGGATTAACTGACGAATGGGCTGTGGTTTGCGATAGTGAGGTCAAGGTGATGTCAGGGCCTTTGTCCTGAGCCAGTGAAAGAGAATTTCTATCACGTAGGGCAGAGAAATCAGGAAGGTGAACAGGTTTGGGAAGGAACATCAGGAGTCTGTTTTTTGGAGCACTTGTGTTTGAAATGCCTGTTAGTCATCAGGTAGAGATGGTAGGTAGCAGATCTAGACCCAGATATGAGTCTAGAGTGTAGGGACAAGTTTGGGTTGAAGATACAGATTTAGAAATTATGAGAAAAGAGGTTCAAAGCTAGAGGCTAGATGAGTACATTGAGAATGTGGGAGCATAGACAGAAAAGAGAAGTTCCATTAGAGTCTTTTTGGAACTGATGAAAATGTGAGTTAAAATAAAAGCTATCTCTCAATTACAGAAAGGTTATTGGAGAGGTCTTTGTCCTCTATTACTATTTAATAGTTCCATGACACTTCTCACTTATTCCTCACCCATTCTTTTCCTTACTAAAGAGATTCTCATTAATTTTATCTTTAGGATGAAAACCAGCCCTGCAGGCAACTTTTTCTGGGTCCCCTCAGATTAATGGGCACTGAAGTTACTATTGAGACTGCTCTCCACTCTTCAACTCTTTGTAAATTAAGAGGAAGCCAAGTAGGCATAAAAACAAATATATTGTCTGTGAGTTTGAGGTCCTTATCAATGTGAGGAACAGAGTTTTAGCTCAAAAAAGTCTTGTTTTTCTCTAAGAAGTAAAGATAAGAAATATTCCAACCATTTTTTGCTGTAATCTGTGACCTTGAGAACTGAATCCATCTTACAGAGAAACAAAATCCTATTTTGCTGAAATGTGGATAGGCAGAAATAACTCTTCCTCTACTTTAGATATTACTATCTAGTCTTTAGGTTGTTTGAAAAAGGCACTCTGAGAGTAACCTAAAGATGAAATGAGAGATAAAATACCTGGAAAGATTTTGTTCCAGTTACTATGGCTGCATTAAGATTTGCAGTTATGGCATAACAAATTACCATAAAATTTAGTGGAATAAAACAAATTTATTATACTTTTGAGTTCTGTGGTTAATGAATTTGGATGGGGTAGAGCAGGGATTACCTGTCTTGCTCCATGATGCCTGGGACATCAAATGGAAGAAGGGAAGTTTGGAGCAGGAATCATCTGAAGGGTTACGCACTCAACTAGCAGTTGCTAGTAGGTGCTTTTGGGGTCACAGTTCCTTTTCACATGGGCTTCTCTAGGCAATCTGTCTACATGTGCTAGTTGGAGCTTATTTGTAGCGTGGTGGCTGGGTTCCCAGGGTGAGTATCCTGAAAGAGAGCCAGGTGGACACTGTCCCCTTTGTCTGACTTAACCTCAGAAGTCACACAGCATCACTTCTGCCACACTTTATTGGTAGGGGAGTCTCAAGCTCACCCAGGTTCAGTGGAAGGGATATAGGCCCTGCCTCTCAGTGAGGAGTGTCAATCACATTGTAAGAGGTGCATATGGGATCAGATATAAATTGATGCACCCATCTTTGGGAAAATACAATCTGCCAAAGATTTAGTGACTACTAGGAGCGTAAGCCATTAAATTCAAAGAGTTTTTTTTCTTGTAGAGAAGTAGAGAGGAGCTAAGCACTCTGAGAAGAGGCAGGAGATTATGGTAAGAACTTTCACTGCCAATTTTAGAAATGTTTTATTTCTTTTTTTTTCTTCCTTCCTTGTAGACCATGAAACTGTTGCTTTGGGAAAAGGTCTGCCTATAACTGTATCTCAGGTTCAGAGTCTCATTAGGACAGTGTTTGTGCCATTTGCTGGATGACAAGCTTCTCAAAAGGACACAGGGAAGCGACATATAGTGGAGTTGTAAGCAATTACTGAAGGCCCTTGGGAGTTTGCAGGCATCACCCATGGGAGATTAGAGAGAACTTTGCTGTGAGGCTGTTCCCCTCACTTAATAAGAGACCAGTAAATTCTCTAACCTGCCCTGTGCTTAACTTCCACCAACTTCCCTCCAGACATGTGCAAAGAGAATCAGGGTAAATCATACCCTTTACCTCTGTAGATTTAGATCTGGGAGGAAAACTCTCCTCTTCCCACATACAAAGTCAGCACCATGTACTCATTTTTAGAAGACATTGATGGCGAGGTGCAGGTTAGAGAATACACCAAAAAAGATTTACAACCTGTCTTATTCACAAAGATAAAGACTGAGGGGGGAAAATATTGAAATACTTGGTGTTATGAAAGCTCAGATAAAGTAAATGCTCAGATAAAGTAAAATATGTGGACCAAATTTGGGGAGTTATTTGGGATGTTTCCAAATTCCCAAGCAGTACATATGCTAAAGGTGCAAACATCAGAGCGATATTTTCTGGCTTTGTCCATATACAGTCCAATCAGAAGAAGTTCTAGGCTTCCTATCTGCTCTCCTGAGTAAGGTGACACAGAACAGAAAGATAGCTTTTTAAAAAATAGAAAACACTTAGGTCACAAAATTTTAGAATTGATCTCAAATCTTAATGCCGTTTAAATGGACCAGATTTTTTTTTTGCAATTTTCAAAATATCTACAGCCAAGGCTGAACTTTATTGATTGGTTCTATTTTAATTGGCCTTTGACTATTGGAATCTTAGAAAATTGGACCATGAAGTTCCTACAAATGTGGTTTGTCTGACTGGCTTCTGCAGAAGCATAGACATCCAAGGGAATGATGGGTGCTGTAAGAGCATTGTGGGGTCAAGGTTGGCTTGGTGAAGACTGAGAAGTGTTTGGCAGTCAGGAGAAAGTGAGGGAACCAAGAATATAGGAGTTAGTTCCCCTAAAAATGGGTAATTTCATGGAAGCACTGTGGAAAGTATTTGGAAGGAAGGTAGCAGTGGGAGGTTGAGGTGGGGATGAAGAATCCCACACCAGTTCTAAGATAAGTTTGGGAAAGAAAAAATGACCTAAGTGGGTGGGAAACTTACATTTTGAGTAACTCAGACATTGAGGAAGAATAATACTTTATGTAGTAGAGTAACTCTCTGCCTTATGTGGTAGACACATCTCTACTACGTAAAGTATTATTCTTCCTTCTACACTCTCCGCTCCCCTCAATCTTTTCTTTCCCTTTCACGGAGCATATGACCTGCCTTTTCTGTCTGGTGGGAATGACCTTTAAGTCACTTCCTCTCTTGTTCATCTGTAGATATCTTTGTTTTAAGTGGCTGTGCCTCCTTCCTCAAGCATTAAGCTTAGCCTTAATGGTGAACATGATTCATGGGAGAATAAAACAAAGAATCAGGCTCACATTTTCCAGATAATCACATTAGCATTTATAAAGTACTTTCTCTCTGGAAATTCTGCCTATTGCCTGATATTATTGGCATTTGCTGATTTACTTGGTGGCAAGTGTGTGGTGAGCACTTTGAGGGATGTGGATGGTCCTGGTGTCAACCCTGTGGTTCAAGTTGGTGGGTTGACCCAGGAAGCTCCTTCCACTCTGGAACACTGTGTGTAAAATATTTGTCTGCAACAAAATAAACTCAGAGTATAACTTCCAATTCCCATAGAAACCCAATTGGAAATATAATTTTTTCTTTTAAGTCTTCCAGCTGCCCTATTATCCTAAACCCCATAGCCTAATTTCCTTTAGGGTCTTATTGACAGAGTAATGGCTTATTTCAAGACTGCCAAGGATCAAATGAATAAATGCAAAGACTTTAATTTTTTTTAACTTGTTTTTTGGTCACGTGGTTGGTCTTGAGGCCTTGCATGAATTCTGTCTTAAAAGAAATTATCATTTTTGTACAGAGTATCTGGTTTAATTTTGTACCTCTCTTATGGGATGGCCACACAAATATGACGTCCATGGATCATTTTAAGCCAAACCCTAGGGAGGCTTGATGCTTTTAAGCCTTGAGAATTGTTTGACCTGGAGACTTTTAGTTGTTCTTTATGAAAAATAATGATTACTCAAGAGCTTTTAATTCTTTTTTTAGTTTGCTGCTGAATATTTTTAGCCATGCGTGATCTTATATTTGTTGAGCTCATGATACTCTGTCTTTCATCTCCCTACCGAACAGTCAGATCATACTTCAGGATATTTCTCTCTGGTGGCAGAGACATTACAGAGGAAACTGACTTCCCACCGTTAGTTAACACAGCGATGATGGGAGGTTGTTCATAAGCAGATGTGTGGCATTTTTGACAAAAGATGCATTTTTGAATGCTGCCTTGAAAGTGAATCTCTTTGTTTAAAATCCCATGACCTTATTTATATGATTGGATAGCTTTTGTGCATTACTTAAAAAATATGTCAGATACACCTCTTACTTGAGCTACTTCTGTGGCAGCTAGTTCCTGCAGACTTTAATATGATTTATGCAGGGGCAATTAGACTGAGACTTCCTATGGGCTCATGCCATGACCATGTACCTCTAGTTTCTTCCCCTATTGCTTCCCTGATATCACATCACAGGATAATGCCCTGTACTTATAGATATGCAACCCAGAAATTCAGGGGGAGTAAACTCTTACTTGAATTGCCCTTGACCAATGGGGGAGAGGAGCAGATGGATAAATGCTTCCTCTTTTGTCCCCAGGGTAGATACTCTGAGAAACAATTCATAAGCCTCCTTGGAAGGTTCTGGTAGATCAAATGCTATCTGCTCATAGGAATGACCAACTCAATAACACATTTTTGTGTTGGCTTTGCCTTCTTCCTGTTTTGCTTTTCCTGTCCTGTAGTCTTACTCCCTATAAATCATATTCCAAAATAACCAAAATCTGAGGAAATTTTGCCTCAGATTTTGTTTTGGGGGGAGCCAAGCCTAAGATAGTATTCTTCTTTCTATTTTATTTTATTAAAAATTGTTTTTAATATGCTTCTTTATTTTTGAGAGGCAGAGAGAGACAGAGTGTGAGTGGGAGAGGGGCAGAGAGAGAGGGAGACACAGAATCTGAAGTAGGCTCCAGGCTCCAAGCTGTCAGCACAGAGCCCAATCCCAGGCGCCCCTCTTCTTTTTAAAACAATGTTTTCTCTTGTTTCTTATCTTTTCTCATTAAAGCCTACCAACAGAGAGGTGAACGTACAGAGAAGAGTTTGTGAGTTTGGTGAATATATGGATATATACCTGTATATGTTGGAGTGTCCAACTGTATTCCATAACCATCTGTAGTAATTATTTGGAAATCCACATAAAAAGACAGACAAATGGATCATTAAAATATCATTTATATTTGATATTAAGATGCATCCATTCCTTCATTTACTGATAGTCAAAATGCATCTTACCTTTTCTATTCCTGGCTTCAAGTTCCTTCCTACTTGATACTTTATAACATAGGCTTCTGTAGTATAATGGTGGGGAAGAAATCTTGGAGAATCTACAAAGCAGATAAACTGACTTAACTGTAAAAGTTAAACTGGAATTATCTGCTGCTTTGGATAATTCACTTTTTATTTCCAATTGTTAATATGAATAATTAAGGATTGATTGAATTGATAATGATGATATAATATGATTTGCTTTTTTTAAATATGAAATTTATTGTCAAATTGGTTTCTATACAACACCCAGTGCTCATCCCAACAGGTGCCCTCCTATGATTTCCTTTTTTTAAAAAAATATTTATTTTTGAGAGACAGAGAGAGAGAGAGCAAGAGGGAGTGAGCACACTAGCAGGGGAGGGGAACAGAGAGAGGAAGAGAATCCAAAGCAGGCTCTGCACTATCAGTGCAAAGCCTGATGTGGGACTCAGACTCACGAACAGCGAGATCATGACCTGAACTGAAGTCAGATGCTCACCTAACTAAGCCACCCATCCCTAATATGATTTCCTTTTACTTGAGACTGGAAACCGGTCTAATTAGTGGTTCCTAGAGGATATATTGTCAATATGGCCTTCAGGAGAATGGTTCATATAATTTAGAGGATTAAAAGAGAAAGGGGTTAGAGGAAGACCTTGTTAGGTGAAGCTGGGATCCCTCTCAATTCTAGAGCCTCATGATCATGGAGGGGGAATCCTAACGACCATTTCCATAATCAATGTCTTGAAAAGGAATTTGTCCCCCTACTGTGATATTGTGATTTACAATAAATACATATTTGGCCTTTATTCCTGGCACAGAGCTCTTAAGACCCTTGGAATTTCCTAAATGAAGAGAAGTTGTCTTATGTTAATAACATGACATTTGGAAAGTGTCTATGTAACCTAAGGATGGGAGCTGGTTGCCAGGGGAACCAACCTTGTGATTAGAGAGTTTGAACTCTTAGTCCCACTAACCTTCCACCTCCACCCCTATTTCCAAGGAGGGGTGAGGGACTGGAGATTGAGTTTGGTCACCAGTGGCCATGATTTAATCAACCGTGCCTATGTAACAAAACCTCCATTAATCCCCAAAAGTATGGGGTTTGGAGAGCTTCCAAGCTGGTGAGCACATGGAGGTGTTAGGTGAGTGGTGTATCTAGAGAGAGCACAGAAGCACTGTGCTGTCCCTTCCCATGTACCTTGCCCTATATATTCTTCTTCAGGCTCTTCATTTGTATCCTTATACAAATTACCAGTTGTAATAAACTGGTAAACATAAGTAAATGTGTCTCTTAATTCTGTGAACTGAGCTATCAAATTACTTGAACCTAAGGGGTTGGTGGGTCAGAAGCACAGGTGAAAACCTGGACTTGCAATTGGTGTCTGAAATTGTGGGAGGAGATGTAATTCTGTGGGACCTAAGCCCTTGACCTGTGGGAACTGACGCTGCCTGGTGTTAAACTGATTTAACTAAATTTAACTAATTTAACTAAATTGAGTTAAACTGTAGGACACCCAGTCAATGTCTGTTGAGTATTAGAGAATTGCTTGGTGGTGCTGGGAAAACAACAACAACAACAACAACAACAACAACAACAACAACAACATATATTGGTCCTGCCTAGGAAGATAGAATCCCATCAAAATCTAGAAGAAATAGACATGCTGTAAGAGGACTTGAGAGGAACAGATCTCTAAAATCTTGTGACCTACCAGACATGCTGAAATTGGGGTTCTGTCACTTGATAGCATGTTCCAAATGATTTTTATCTTATTATTGCTCCTTTCTGAGCAACCAGTAGATACATGTAATTCTGGTTTCTTTATCTTTTTTTCAGGAGAGGCAAAATTTAGACAAAATCTTTTCTTGTCATTGTATTATGTGGTAATTAGTCATCTCTTCAATCTTCTGTTTGACTTTGATCATTTTGTTTCTTTTTGTGAATCATAAGCAACCATGATTGCTCACATGTTCTTTTTGAGATCTTTCAATAATATGCCAGTTGGATAAGGAATTATAGAAGTTGATTGTATTAATTAGGGCTATTTTGGTAGCAAATGACAGAAAGTCAAGTTACAGTAGTTGAAACAATGATGCTGTGGTATCCATAGATCTCAAGGGCAGAAGTGGAGCTGGGATGCCAATCTTGGGCAGACCTCTCTCTTCACCATTTGCCTATTTATGTCTTTATTTGTCTACCTCATTTTTCTCTTCCTTATTTTTTCAACTGGCTTGCTTTGCCTTGGATTAGAAGAATACATGGTTATTGACAGGACCTACCTGAGCTTTCTATTTATAGTTTCAGTCACCTAGAAAGAGATGGGCTCTCCTCATTTTCAGTTACCAAATCCCTAGCCAAAAATTCTGAGTGGCCCAGCTTGGATCAAATGCTCAGTCTGGAACCAATCTGCTGGACAGATTCTTGGAGGTGATTGGCCCAGGTATCTTACCCTAGACCAACTAACTATGGCCAGGGCACATTTTGTACAAGATGATTGGTCCAGAGGTTATCATGTTGATAGAGCAGGGAAAAAGAGAAGAAAGAGGCTATTTCCAGAATATAGTAAAGGAGGGGTAGAGGTGGCTGTATGTAGTTAGAGCAATAATTATTCATGATGTTGACATGAAAGAATTTGACCCTGTATAGTCAATATGGTAAATTTAACCTAAAGTATTACATCTCTTTTGGTGCTGGGAATATAAAATATAAGAGTGTTTTAAAAATATGTAGTTCCCAATTATGACATGGATAAAGATGATGTAACAATTCAGTATAAATATAAATTCTTATAAAACATGTAAATACTGGAATGTTGATGGAATATTGGAATGCAATAAAAACGGCATAGCAGATCGCTATAATTTGGCTTAATTCTCCAAGCTACTGAAATGCTCTTTCAATTAAATGTGTATTTAGTTTCATTGGTTGTTATTAATTGTGCAAATAAGAAGTGATTAAACAATCGAGCTCTGGAGGTATTTTGCTTGGTTCCATATTTTTCTTTGCCACGTACTAGTTCCGTGGCCTTGGAAAACTTATTTAATCTCCCTATGCCTCAGGTTATTTATCTGTAAAGTAGGAGTAATAATCATGGCCTTTTCATAGGTCATTATGAGTACAAAATTAGTTAATACACGCACGGTGCTTAGAACAATGCCTGGTGTGTAGTCAGCATTCAAGAAATGTTAGCTATTACTATTAGAATACTCTTTGAGCATTGCTTTTTCTTCAAGATTATAAATGAATGGTACAAATGGACTTTCTTGGATACTTTTTTGATTTTCATTGAAATGATCACTTATAATGGGCTCCTTGCAAAACTTTTATGAGCTCCATCTCACAGAAAAATACAAAGAAGAGATTACTGGTCATGCTTCAAGGACCTGAGGCATATTCTGCCATAGGTATTCATTAAGACCTTTTGAAAATGTTCCATTTCATAGATGTTCCAGCACCCTCTCCTTCCAGGCACATGGTAGAATTTTATTTTCCATCTATGGGAATTTAAGTGTGGCCATGTAATTTGCTCTGGCAATGATTTGTAATCTTTCTGGGTAAAAACTTTAACCAACTGAGTCACCCAGGTGTCCTAAATGTTTATCTATTTTTGAGAGAGAGAGAAAGGGGGGGTGGGCAGAGGAGCTGAGAGAGAGGGAAACAGAGGACCCAAAGCAGTGAACACACGAACCATGAGATCATGACCTGAGCCAGTCAGATGCTTAACCGACTGCTGGGTAGACACTTTAAGAATCAGGATATGTTTTGCTGCATTCTATTTTCTTTCTACCATGACAACTGGCAACGTCTAAGACAAGGGCTTCTCCGTTAGCCTGAATCCCTGATTGACAACTCACAATGGATATATGGTATGGACGACAAAAGAAATTTTTGTTGTTTTAAACAACTGAGATTTCACTGTTTTTGATTCCAGTAGTACTGAAGTCCTTTAAATAAGGCCTCTGATAAGGAGGGTATCTTCAGTCATCAGGTCTGGCTGGGCTGGTTCTTCTTTGGCTATGTTTCATTCAGGAATGAACATCTGCCTAATTAGGACATCAATTTCAAAAAAAAAATATCACCTTACTAAGAACAAACATTTTAATGCAGGAACGAAACACCATATTTTTTGCAATGATGCAGTTATTATTTAAAACTCGGGCATCAGTTGAAAATTTATATTAAAGTAATAAATTTCTAACCCAGCCTCTCAGAAGCAGAACTCATTTTTAAGACTGTCATTCTGCTTGCCTGGTAAGGCCCATCCACCCATCATTCCAACACTTCCAACTACTAGTATTGATAAACTATCTTTCATTGCTCTAATTTTAATGATCCATTTAATCTATCTTTTTCTTTTTCTAATTTATGACACTTGATTTTCTCTGCCCAGAAATTCTTTCAAATTAAGTCAAATTAAATTTATTATTTTTTATCCATCTTATTCATCCAACATAAGCATACACATAAGTTTCAGGGCTCCTGGGTGGCTCAGTTGGTTGAGTGTCCAACTCTCGATTTCTGCTCAGGTCATGATTTCACAGTTCATGGGATCGAGCCCCATGTCGGGCTCTGTGCTGACAGCATGATGTCTGCTTGGGATTCTCTCTCTTCCTCTCCGTCTGCCCCTTCCCTGTTCACACTCTCTTGCTCTCTCTAAATATATAAAATTAAAGAAAACAACATAGGTTTATTTAGCCCTTAACAAATGTTTCCTGCCATTCCTAGACCAGGAATATGTATATAGCTGGGTTAAGGACCAGTTTCAAACCTGTGGAGATATAGTTTTACTGAGGTCAGAATTTTACCATATCAATTCTTCCATATCACACTGGCCAACAAAATCTCTTTAATGCTTTTTCCTCAGGAATTGTCTCTTGAACCCGCTCACTCTTTTGCACCTGTTGAGTAGTACAACGGTTCAGATTTCCTCATCCCTTGCTCATAATTTAAACTCCCAGCTGGTCTTCCTGATAGTGTTCTCTCATCTATCATCAGAATTACCATTTAGGAACCAAATTCTAGAAGCTCATTATCTGCCCAGGGGTAAAGTGAGTACTTTAGCATTTAGGGTCCCTCTTCCACTGTGTTCCTTACCCCACCTGGAGTACCCATAGTTCTCCAAAGACACATTTTCACCATTCACTGAAAATGTCATAGCGTTTCATGTCCTGGGGCTCTGCCCATATGCCCATCTACAGGGGCATCAAATATCCCTGGTATGACAATTTTTCTTTCAATTTTACTCTGAGTTTAAGGATGGTGAACTGTCAGAAAATATCTTCTTTTGCTATGTATTCCTTTATTTCTTATAATAATTTAGTGCAGTTTACAGAACAATAGCACATATACATTTAGTCCCCAGGTGTCATTTGGCCTCCGATGCCATGTCTGGGGAACTGGGTATTGGTACTAATTCCACTAACTGTGGGATCCAGAGCAGGACATTTAATTTCCTGGGAAGCAACTTCCTAGTTTTTAAAGTAGGTGATTGGACAGAAAGCTTTTCAATGGAGGAGCAATTGACACTGAGGCAGGACAATTCTTCCATGCATGAGACTGTTTTCACATTGCAGGACACTTAAAATCTCTGGCCTCTGACTAGTAGCAACTGCTAGTCTTTATGAAAACCCAGAATATCTCCAAATATTTCCAAGTATTCTGGCTTTGGAACACTGTGCTTTCATATCTAGAATTCTGGGACCCTTGTAATTTTTTTGACAGTTAAATATATGGCAAACGCCTCTTTATCTGAGAAAACCCAGATAACCAGTTTTAGTTTTGTATATGTTGAGGGAGTGGAAATTATATATTCTGACTGCATTTTTGTATTTTTAGAAGAATACAAATGATAGGCAAATAACTTGTGTCAATTCTGAAATGTTGCATGCAAGGCATATCATTGGGTTCAGATTAAACCCAATGTCTGATCCCTCTGCAGTTTCAGAATGGTAGCCATTAGCCACATGTGGCTATTTAAATTTAAATCCAAAATAAGTAAAATTTACAGTTCAGTATCTCAGTTGTAGTAACCATATTTTGCTACACATGTGGCTGTACCTGTGGCTAGTGGTGATCATATTGGATAAGTGCGGAGGTACAGGGCACTTCCTTCAACACAGAGAGTTCTGACAGAAAATTGTTAACAGTCCTAGTATAAGTAGCAATAGCTGATTCAATATTTGTCATGCAAAATTTTATTTTATTCAGTTCATTTTTAATACTGAGAATGTCATTATATGTTAGTTATTTTGCAATCCAGACATGAAGATCTTTCCTCCACCCATTAAGGAAGGCTGAAAGTTCATTGTAATCAGTAAACTATGCATTCAGGAATTAAGATATTTAAATTTTGTGTAGAGAATCAGAATCTGAAAGAACTGGCCATCTAGGGGTGCCTGGGTGGCTCAGTCGGTTGAGCGAATGACTTCGGCTCAGGTCACGATCTCGCCGTCCGTGAGTTCGAGCCCAGCGTCGGGCTCTGTGCTGACAGCTCAGAGCCTGGAGCCTGTTTCAGATTCTGTGCCTCCCTCTCTCTGACCCTCCCCCGTTCATGCTCTGTCTCTCTCTGTCTCAAAAATAAATAAACGTTAAAAAAAATTAAAAAAAACCTGGCCATCTAGATTTTTTTTCATTTTCAATTTTTTAAAAGTTTTTATTTAAATTCCAGTTAGTTAACATACAGTGTTATATTAGTTTCAGGTGTACAATAAAATGATCCAACACTTCTGTATGTCACCCAGTGCTCATCACGACAAGTGCACTCCTTAATCCCCAACACCTGTATCACCCATCCCCCACCCTCCTTCTGGTAACCAGCAGTTTGTTCTCTATGGTTAAGGCTCTGTTTCTTGGTTTGCCTCTCTCTCTCTCCTTTTCCCCCATGCTCATTTGTTTTGTTTCTTAAATTCCACTTATATGGAAGCCTCGTAAGACCTACTTCTCTGTTTCCAAGGGCCCTGCAAACATAGACATTTCCACAGACACCTCTTCCTCCTTATACATGTTTAGAGTCATTAAAGACAAAAAACATCACTTGGATTTGGTATGAGTCTTTTGATTGTGAGAGTCCACTTGGTGAAGAAGGCTTGCTTACTGCCTAATGTCAGGATTAAAGAGTTTATGTCTGGAGGGGTCTCTCTTTCTTGTTTTTTTTTCCCTCCTGGAGCCTCACATGTCTGCATCCTGTCCCAGGAGGCAGGACTAGGGCTTGGAATAGCAAGGTGGATGAGGCAAGTGTAAGATCACAGGTAGGTTGAGGTGTCCCTCATGACCATAGGTTATGTTTTAATTAGTGGAGCTTTTCTCATCTGCATGACTGTATTTCAATTGCCCATGTGAGAGCCATGCTTCTTAGATGAAGGCTCACAGAGTCCCTTGGAGACCCAAGAAAGATTTATGGCTGCTTATCCAAAGGCTCCAGATGGTTTCCTGTTACCACAACTTTAACTCAACTCACAGTTATCAGTAAGAGATCTTTAGTAAGAGGCCAATATGATCGTCAGGTCCTTTTACCAACTTCTAACTGTGAGAATTCATTCTTCTTTAGAAAGCCCTTTTAAATGGGTAAGTAATCTCTTGTCTTTGGCAGTATTCATAGCCCACATTGATGGAATGCTTACATTGTACCAGACGGTGGGCTAAGATTTTTACATATATATTTCACTTATTCCTCCCAACTGGATGAGGAGTGTTTTATTATTAGCCCTGGTCTCAGAGATATTAAGTAACCTACTGAAGGTCACACAGATGTAGGGCTGAGATTTGAACATAGGCAATCTGACACTAGAGTATGTGTGTGTATGTACACACACACACACACACACACAATTCTATTAAGTGCTTGATATGCTTTTCTACTCCACCTTCTTCATGATCTGATGAGGTATAAAAGGGCACAAAACAAAGGGAAAAAATAGACTCCAATGCCAGAGAAGTTTCCGAGCTCCTAAACAAACTGACATTGTTGTCCTTAGACAAGACTATGCCTGTAACATGTCCTGACAGCTCTGCAGAGGGAATGGACACAAATGGGAGAGAGGACCGAGCTAGAAGCAAAGCAGAAATCTGCTACTGGTTAGACTACTCTTTTGGTCAAGGATAGCAGAGATTCAGGTAACCTCAGAAAGGGGACAGTTATTCTAAAGCTACATTTGGGGCAAAGGTGCATGAGCAAAAGTGTCTGTTCATGTACTCTGCAATAACGTGGATGGAACTAGAGTGTATTATGCTGAGTGAAATAAGTCAGTCGGAGAAAGACAAATATATGATTTCACACATATGCGGAATTTAAGAAACAAAACAGATGAACACAGAGGAAGGGAAGGAAAAATAACATAAGATAAAACAGAGAGGGAGACCAACAATAAGGGAATTTTAAATACAGAGAACAAACTGAGGGTTACTGGAGGGGAGGGGGTGGGGGGATGGGCTAAATGTGTGATGGGCATTAAGGACACTTGTTGGGATGAGCACTGGGTGTTATATGTAAGTGTTAAATCACAAAGTTCTAATCCTGAAACCAATACATGTTAACTAACATGAATTTAAACTAAAAAAAAAAAAAGGTCGATGGGGACTGTCATGGAAATCTACCTCGTGGGTTTGGTCTTCTGGAGCCAGGAGGTGGAGAGGGACTGGGATCTGAGGCAGTTTGAGGTGTTTCAGGATCCACCTTTGGACTCCTTCACTATCAGGATCAGCTTCTCTAGTGCATCCAGCACTCTCCGTGGTGCCCGCATCTGCCTGGCAGCAGCAACTGCCTTGTTCTTCCCCTATTTCTAGTTCCAGTAATGAGAGAGGAAATGTGATTGGCTCAGCAAATATTCATCATGTCTGTTTGGGCAGAACCCCCAACCCCCAGAAGGACTTGCCTTAGGTAGATAATTTGGTGTCTTCTGTCAGCTGCCCACCCAGGCCCAATCAGCCAGGCTGGAGGCGTGGCACAGGGTGAGAATGGCTGGGGCAAAATAAATGGAAAATCTTGGTCATCTGGACCAGACCTTCTGCAGAGCTGTTTTTCTCAGAAGCAGCTGGGGATTCAGAGACACTGGCATTAGTGTATCTTTTACAGAGAAAAAAATACTGCTTTTTTTTTTTTTTTTTTTTTTTTGCATAGCTAGATTAAAGTTCACTCCTGTCTAGTTGGTGTTTACATTTGGGAAGGTGATTTTTCAGTTTTCTCCAAGTTGTATAATTCCACACCTAATCAACGCAAAGTACTCATTCCCTCCCCACCCCCTTGCAAATTAGATGTAGGTAAAATTCCTATGCTGCAATTTTTTCCTTTTAACCTGGAAACTTCCAAGACTCGAAGTCACCCTGAAATATGATATGCCTGTTTCTGAAGGTCCCATGTGGGATTTGGGTTGAGGTTTTCAGGCCTTAATTTTTATTCTTTATTATCTTCCCTGCCACCTAATCATTCTCACATAAATTCTGGGAGTTACTAGTGTTTTCTGCTTGCATATATCCTACTTAGTGTTTCTCAGCTATGGCTACATAGTGCACTCACTCAGGGAACTTTAAAAACTACCGCAGCCTGTGTCATACCCACAGAAATTGTGATTTGTTTTGTGAAGGCCTGGGAATTTTTGAAAAGCTCCCCAGGTGATGTTAATGTAGAACCAGGGCCCATGACCACAGTTCTCAAAGTAGGGTCCCTGACCAGCAGCAATTAGAAGCATCTGGAAACTTATCAGAAATGCAAACTTTGGGGTCTTATCTCAGATCTGCTGATTTAGAAACTTTGGGGGTAGGGCTCAGCAGTCTGTTTTATCAAGTCCCCCTCGTCATTCTGATTCAGGCTCAAGTTTCAGAACCACTGATCTACATGGAGCTGTTTAATTTATTTTACCTCTTCATAGACCCATATCTCAAGCCTTTGAACTAAGCCTTTTGGAGGTGGCCTCTTGAATCAGATTTATCACACAGCTTTACTGACTTCCTAAGAGCTGCGTTGAGCTGACTTATGGCTTGGCAGAAGGTTAATTGTTTGATATTTTGGTAATCCTGAGCTCATTTGTCTTTGATTATTAATTACCAAAATAAAATAGCTCCATCTAGTCCTCTCAGTGGGCTCTTTTTGTTATTTTTTTAATGTGATTGTTACCCTAATTGTTTCAGACAACCATTTTTCTCCTCACGCCTGTTCCATGACATGATAAATTGACCAGATATTAAGTGGCTGCTTAGTGTATCTTCAACTGCCATTATATGATTTTTCAGTTTTTTTTCTTTTTGAGAGACAAGACCTAAAAATTTTTTACCAAGATTTTTGATGCTAAATGTTTTTATAAACACATGAAGTATAATATACTTGCCATAAAAGCAAACACATATTGTATAGGATATCATGTAGGATCTAAAGTTTCGGGATGCAATGTAATGTTATTGTATTGTCATTGTCTTCATATGTCCCCCACTGAATACAGGGCTTCTAGGGGGTGCATATCTTATTCTTAACTGTCTGGCAGAGTGGCTGATGTGTAACAAACACTGAGCACATGTTTGGTGAATGACTAAAAGAAATGAATGAATGATGTCATCATCCAACACTAGCTGGTCATATCCAGGTATCATGTTTATTTTGTCTGGAGCCACACTGTAGAAGGCTCATTGTTGTCATAAACTGAAGGTGGAAAGTCATACTGAGAACATGAGAATCATTTGGGTTATGGAAGTGTGTCTGGGGAGAGGAAAGGGGAATATTGCATGGGTTTGGAGTAGTTCCCTTGTGGGAATGGAACTGATTTTCCCTTCCCCTGTGAAGCTGGGGAAGGCTCAATACTGTCCTGTCAGCAAATGGAGTGGAAAGCATAGCTTGGCATGAGAGAGTACCATTATTATAATAAATGAGAAGGAATCAAAATATGATGAATGTGAATGCCCTTCTTTTTTAAATGTTTATTTATTTTGTGTGTGTGAGAAAGAAAGAGAGAGAGAGAGAGAGAGAGAGAGAGAGAGAGCGCAAGAGCCTGAGAAACTGAGAGCCTGAGCCAGGAAGGGGCAGAAAGAGAGGGAGAGAGAGAATCCCAAGCAGGCTCCTTGCTGACAGTGTGGAGTCTGACCTGGGGCTCAAACTCTCCAACCTTGAGATCATGACCTGAGCTGAAATCAAGAGTCAAATGCTTAACTGACTGAGCCACCCAGATGCCCCAAGGGAAGGCCCTTCTTATCCCTGGGGGCTGAGATGTGTATGGTGGGTGGGGTCGGGGAGAACTGTGGGAGTGGTTACCCATTAGGAGCATATTCCTCAAAAGTAGCATCCTGACAATAGGTTTTTTAAAGTTCAATGTTTAAGACAATGATGAAAAGGCATGGAGCAGATGAATTATAAAGTTCTTGGGATGCCTGGGTGTCTCAGTTAGTTGAGCATCTGACTTCAGCTCAGGTCATGATCTCACAGTTTGTGAGTTTGAGCCCTGCGTCAGGCTCTGTGCTGACAGCTCCAAGCCTAGAGTCTGCTTCAGATTCTGTGTCTCCCTCTGTCTGCCCCTCCACTGCTTGCACTCTGTCTCTCACATTGTCTCAAAAATAAACATTTTTTTTAAAATTTAAAGAAAGTTCTCAAAAAATAGTACCAGGTTAGCCCCCCAAGTCAGACTCTGACTTTACTTGTAGAAAGAGAAGGGGTGACTGTGGAGCTAAGAAGCTGTCTCAAAACAGAAGGGTCACCTCTTGAGGCAGCCCATTTTCCCCATCAGGCTAAACCAGCCTGACCCTATACTGGCGGAGAGGGATGGACCACCTGATTGTGGGATGAACAGGATGGTCCTGCTGGAGATTCAGTCCTCACAGAACATTGAGAGTCCACAAAGCAGTGGCAATTAATAAGAAATGTTAAGGATATGAAGGTCTTAGAATAGAACAGAGCTTACTTTCTCTGGAACCTAGAACTGGGCACATTTGTCAGGGTGGTATGGTGAAGGGCATACCTTGACCTGAGAGAAACAAAGAGAACCATTTCTGCCCATTTTTTACTTGGGAACACAATAATGTTTTTCATTGATGAAAGATTTGGATTTGAGGTTTCCTGATCACTCTAGTTTATTTTTCCATTACCTTCCTCCTCCTTGGTATTTCCCCTACCAGCCCCTAAACCATTTATTTCTGTTCCATTTCCCTCACGATCCAAGTTCAGCTCTGTCCAGTGCAATGGATGCCTTCCATTTCTGACTCACTTGCACCGGGATATGGCAGGGAGCAACAATCTATCACTATATGAAAATATGGTTTGATTTTTTACCCATACTCGGACTCCCAGCACACACAAATATTTTATTAACAGTCCAAAATGAAGACTTTCTGGTTATTATGAACATAAACAGGACCAATGACCTTTACAAGCCTCCTTTCAGTTCCTTCGCTGGGCATGGTAGCTCCTGCCTCAGGGACCTTTCTGTTCCCCTCTCTGGAATATTCTTATGCTCCCTTTTTACCAAGCTAATGCCCAGTCATCCTTCAGATTTCAGTTCAAATATAGTATTTGTAATATTAGAAAAAATGACAATACTAATATTTCAGTATTTGTTTCAAGTTTCAACATCATCATCATCATTATTTTTTTTTTTTTCAAAAAGTGTCAGCATAGCATAGTGGTTACGGGCATGGACTCTGGAGATAGGTTGCCTGGTTTTGAATCAGCTCTTCCATTTACAACTGTGTCATCTTGGTCAAGTGTTTTCATCTCTCTGAGCTTCCGTCTCCCCACCTGTAAGTGGGGATAATACTAGTATACCCATGCCATAGGGTTGCTGTAAATATCAAACGAGTAATATTTATTAAAAATGGATTAATTAAAACCAGAAAATTAATATTTAATACATTTACATGTAAACACATTCAAGCCTATTATAAAAAGGAAATGACACTATTACTTTATGAAAATACTAGGCGTATTTTTCTGTTATAAAAATATAATTGCTAGAAATAAAATATAAAAATAATTGATGCTACATAAAAATGACTAAAACTTGAGTAATAAGGAAACATTTATTATGAAATAATTTTTGATCTTTTGAAAAACTATAGAGTTAAAAAATGACAATCATGTCATTATTGAAACTCCAGAGCATTGGTTTTGCAGAATTGTCTGGCTGTTGGAAGCTCTGGTCCATGAATTCAAGGAGAGATTTTATTTTATTTTATTTATTTTATTTTTTTATTTTTTATTTTTTTAATGAAATTTATTGACAAATCGGTTTCCATACAACACCCAGTGCTCATCCCAAAAGGTGCCCTCCTCAATACCCATCACCCACCCTCTCCTCCCTCCCACCCCCCATCAACCCTCAGTTTGTTCTCAGTTTTTAACAGTCTCTTATGCTTTGGCTCTCTCCCACTCTAACCTCTTTTTTTTTTTTTTATTCCTTCCCCTCCCCCATGGGTTCCTGTTCAGTTTCTCAGGATCCACATAAGAGTGATACCATATGGTATCTGTCTTTCTCTGTATGGCTTATTTCACTTAGCATCACACTCTCCAGTTCCATCCACGTTGCTACAAAAGGCCATATTTCATTTTTTCTCATTGCCACGTAATATTCCATTGTGTATATAAACCACAATTTCTTTATCCATTCATCAGTTGATGGACATTTAGGCTCTTTCCATAATTTGGCTATTGTTGAGAGTGCTGCTATGAACATTGGGGTACAAGTGGCCCTATGCATCAGTGCTCCTGTATCCTCAAGGAGAGATTTTAAACTCTAACATTTTCTTTCCTTACTTCCCTACCTTCAGATAATACCATCTCTTAATTGATAAGTGGAGAAGTTATTTTTGAACACTTTCCCCCATAGGAACTACAGAATTCCACAAAATCTTTTATTTTTACTTTTTATCTTTCTTTTTTTAAGTTTTTTTAAAGTTATTATATATAAAGTTTCATTTTTTAAAGTTATTTTGAGAGAGAAAGAGAAAGAGAAAGTAAGTGCACATGAGCTGGGGTGGGACAGAGAGAGAGGGGGAGAGACAGAATTCCAAACAGGCATTGTGCTGTTGGCTCAGAGCCCAACATGGGGCTTGATCTCACAGAACAGTGAGATCATGACCTGAGCTGAAATCAAAAATTGGACGCTTACCTGACTGAGCCACCCAGGTGTCCCCCTCTCTCTCTCTCTCTCTCTCTCTCTCTTTTTTTTTTTGAGTGATACTCAGAAAGTTTTTGTTTCAAAGGGAGCATTTGTGGTTCATTTTTGTCAGGCTTAGATTTCTTATTGTATAGGTGAAGGTTCTAACTCAGTGTTATCTGTAACTGTGGAAACTGTTACCTTCCTGTTCCACTTTTTCAAGAAGGTCTCTTTCCACGGTTACTTTCCTTTTTTTCTTATCCTGGAGGAATAAAAGAACACTTTCCAAATGATTGCAACTTGGATTCAAAATTTTAATGCAGAATACAACTCTGGGTATTTCTCAAGACATGATTCTGACTTTAGTTTTTTTCAAGATGCCAGTGTAACATTATACCAACAAAATATGAGTATTTTTTACTTAAAGATTTTGAGATATGCTGGATTCCAGAATGACAAAAACAGATTTTGCAATCAACACTCAAATGTCATTTACGTAAAGAATCCCCCTTTCTTACTCCTCAAACTGGATTAAAGCTCTATGCTGTAACAGAGGTCTGCAAACTATGGCCTCAGGTAGCTAAATCCAGCCAGCCTCCTGTTTTTGTAAATAAAGCTTTACTGAGCACAGCTATGCCTATTCATTGATATATACGGTATATAACAGTATATATATAATGGTATATGACAGCTTTTGCAATACGATGGCAGGGTTGCAGCTGCAAAAGACACTGTACAACCCACAAGTTTAAAATATTTACTCTTTGATCATTTACAGAAAAAGTTTGCCAATTATTACGTCCCTATACCTGTCCTTCAAAACCCAAATACAGGGGTGCCTGAGTGGCTCAGTCAGTTAAGCGCCTGACTCTAGATTTCCGCTCAGGGCATGATCTCATGGCTCATGAGTTTGAGCCTTGCATCAGGCTCTGTGCTGACAGTATGGAGCCTGCTTGGGATTCTCTCTCTCCTTCTCTCTCTCTCTCTCTCTCTCTGCCCCTCCCCTGCTTGCACGCACACACACACACACACACACTCTCTCTCTCTCTATCAAAATAGATAAATAAACTAAAAAATATACAGTTTGTAATGATATATCTTGTGATTATTTTATTAATGTTAATCTCTCACCTATTCTTTAAGCTCCATGAGGGCAAAACCCATGTTTATTATCCTCACTATTACATCCCCAGAACATAGGCTAGTGTGGCACATAGTAGTTGCTCAATAATATAATATAGTTATAATATATAATAATATATAATATAATTAAATCATTAGATTATATAAGATCACAGTTTGGGAGCAAATACTGCCTCTGGGGTAAATGTACATTTCTGTTGAAGCTTGTAGAAACATAGTGGTGAAGAGTTAATGGGATAATACACAAAGTATGCAGTATAATGTGTAGAACGTAGAATGTGCTGAATAGATGACAGCTCTTATTATATAAAATCCTCCAGATTGCCTTTTTAAGATCCTGAAGATACTTTGTCAAATAAATGCACAAAAACTTTAGAAAGTGCATTCATTCCAGGGCACATGTTTATTGTGTATTTACTCCATGCCTGGTGAAGCCACTTTCCTTATTTCATGGCTTCTGAGGTTTACCACCCTGCCCATTTTTTTTTTTTTTATAGGCTCTGGCTAATGAAATGTGTTCTAGAAAAGAGGATCAGTGGAGAAGTTATCAGCCTTACCAAAGAACATGTCAGTTCTTCATTTGTTTGCTTGTTGACCAGGGCTGTGCATTGCAATCACCTGGGGAACTGTTAAAAATAATGATGTTTAGGCTCCATTCCCAGAGGGTCTGGTTTCATTGGTCTAGGGTAGTGAGTGCTTTTAAAGCTTCCCGGGTCATTCTAATATGCAGCCAGTGGTAAGACTGTCAGTTTTATCAGTTAAAAGGTGTTCAATGAATATTTGTTCAGAGAGATTGATTACACAAGCAGACAATGGCCAGACCATAAATGACAAAAGAATTCTGACTCACAACCTCTGCAGTAACTGACCTACAAGGATCGGGACTTAGTAACTGCCAGCTTCCCCATTTTTGTACCTCCCCCATCTTCCAACTCAAGACCAACTAGGGAAAATCAAACACATTTCCCAAACAAATCAGATAGGATGCATCGCTTCTAGCTAGCCTGCTGCTAGCATTCCCATACTAACAGTCTCCAATCAGGACATACCTGGAACCTTCCTTTTTATTTTCTCACCATTAAGCTTTCCTATTCTCCTGTTTGTGTTTGTGTCTGCCCAATGCGAGTGATGGTGGCTAACTCCCTTGCTATACCAGACTCTGAATAATTAGCTTCTATTCTCATTTGGGTGGTCTTAGCTTATTTCCACAGTGCTGTTATTATTGTTACTGTTACTAGTGTTGCACAGATAAGTAACATACTTTGGCTTCTCTCACAACCAGGAAAATCATCTAACAGAATCCCCCTGGGATTGGCGTAAAAACTGGAATGAATATGAGGATTCAAGGGTGTCTCAGGCAATTGAAAGACAGGGTCCAGTTGGGTCTCAGGAACCCAGGAAGGGAAGGCTATTGGGAATCAGGAAGCTTCCCCATTCTGTCTCTCATCCCCATTTTTCTCTGGGCATCTGCTTAATTCTTTCTTCTTGGTTTAGACCACCTATTTTCCAGCCCACATGGTAGAATAACCACTACTGGCAACCCTTAGGTTTGTATCTCCTCAATTAGAGACAGAAGAGCTAGGCCATGTGGAATCTCTTATTCTACATCCACATCCCAAGGAAGAATCTCAATGGCCCATCTTGGGGAGGTTCATTTTTCTGCTGCCGTCTATTGTGACCATGTGAAATGCTAGGGAAGGTCAGTTCCTACAATAAACATGGAGGGTGCCTGAGGGGGACACTTTAGCAACTTTTTTTTTTTTCTGGGACAGAGAGAGACAGAGCATGAATGGGGGAGGGGCAGAGAGAGAGGGAGACACAGAATCGGAAACAGGCTCCAGGCTCTGAGCCATCAGCCCAGAGCCCGACGCGGGGCTCGAACTCCCGGACCGCGAGATCGTGACCTGGCTGAAGTCGGACGCTTAACCGACTGTGCCACCCAGGCGCCCCAACAATACAACTTTAATAATAAAAAAAGACAGCTTAATTTAAATTCTAGGCTTGTACCAAACCCTTTGTTCTGCTGTTTTGTTTTTATTTTTGTTTAGCTCCCTAGTGATTTCCAGCCTCATCTGGTGATGCTTCCCTTGTATAACTTGCACTCTCAGGCGTCCTGGGGTTATTTAACATTGTAAGGAAGATTGTCCTTGAGACTATGGTGCCTCAGAAAACCTTATGTGTGCCTCTCTACCTTATAAGCTTACCTGCCCATAGAAGTGTGCCAGCTGTGTCCATGCCCCCACCATCTCCCGGTGTCCTTTATTTTATCTTATTTTAAAAAAATTTTTTTAAATGTTTATTTGAGACAGAGAGACAGAGCATGAACGGGGGAGGGGCAGAGAGAGAGGGAGACACAGAATCTCAAACAGGCTCCAGGCTCTGAGCTGTCAGCACAGAGCCTGACGCGGGGCTCGAACTCACGGACCGCGAGATCATGACCTGAGCTGAAGTCGGACGCTTAACCGACTGAGCCACCTAGGTGCCCCTCCCAGTGTCCTTTAGAAGTATACTTCACCTGTTACTTGAAGAGGGGAGTTGATGCCCTAGCAACTGCTAGGATCCATGCTAACATTTTAGGGGGCTTTATGTCCTTGGATCTTCTTACCCAGCAGACCTAGGGTTGGAACAGCTGTTTGGAGTCACCCCCCCCCCCCCCAAACCTCTCCCTGCACCTGTTCCGCTTTCCAAAGTGATTCTGTTCTCCCTCACTTGCTCATCACTCCACCAACCCACAGGGATGCAGAGTCAGCAGGAAGGTACTAGGGATCGAGTAAGAGAATTTCTGGAAGTGGAATGAGCTCAGAGTCATCCACTCCTAATCAACTCAGGCACTAAAAAAATTCTGGGCAACACAAGTAGGCAATTAAGCATAAGTGTATGCCATTTGCTTTGTAGGTGAATATAAATTGCAGAGACTAGAGTTTTGAGACACTGTGCTCAAGCCAAAACTAGGGCATACTGTACTTCTTCCATCAAATCATATACCATAAGTACAGAGGAGCCCATAGGATTAAGCCCAGAATTGATACGTTCAAAGGAAGCTTGGAGAAAAGTGCTGTTTCAAACATTCCTGCCACTATAACCACAGAGCATTGCACTGAGGTTTGATATCAAAGATTTGCTGAGGACCTGACACATTTACCATTATGCAAATGACATATTCTTACTTTTCCCAGCCGTGAAGTTCAATTAATGTTTTATGTGAAGTCAAATAGCCTGCGACTCCTTAAAGTTCTAGTTTTAAACAAGCAGTGGTATTGTCAGCTGGCTTTGATGTCTGCTTATCTCTAAGCAAGGAGAGCAGGAACAAAGATATCTGGGCATTTTACACTGGTTATGTAATTGCAGAGTTCACAGTCTCTTTGCCCTTTTCAAGGTCTTGGGGACTGTCTGATCTGACTTTCCCCAAGCCAGATAGCTGAGGACAGCCTCTGAAAGATCATCTCTGTCTTTCATTCCCCTCTCCCCAGAATATTTTATGTGAGTTTGCACTTCATCTGATCCTTCACCAGAAAGGATTTAATAGGCCCTTACAGCTGGAGGACACTGTAACCCAGATGAGAGGGACTGAGTTTCCATTCCCCTGCTTACTCACAGAGGTGGGAGCAAGACACCTACGTGCTTTTGAGGCTTGATTTTTTCACCAGTCAAATGGGAATAATGTGCAAAGCGATGTCTTATCAAATGGTGATCAAAACAGATCCTGGGGCACCTGGGTGGCTCAGTCGGTTGGGCTTCCGACTTTGGCTCAGTGTGAGTTCCAGCCCCGAGTCAGGCTCTGTGCTGATGGCTCGGAGCCAGGAGCCTGCTTCAGATTCTGTATCTCCCTCTCTCTCTGCCCCTCCCCTGCTCATGCTCTGTCTCTGTCTCAAAAATAAAATAAAATTAAATAAAATAAATAAATAAATAAATAAATAAATAAATAAAACACAGATCCTGATGTGGAAGTCCGAAAATCACTTGCTGAGCACTTACTGTATGCCATGTAATCTACCAGGGCCTGGAGATGCAGAGATGGAGCAAAGATAGACGTAGTCACTTTTCATATGGGTTTACTTGAATCTTTTGGGAAGTCAGGTATTCATGGGTTCTTGGCCTTTTGGCTAAGATTGGGTGTGGAAAGTTAGATATTCAGTTTTAGAAGGCACGTGAACAAAAGTAAACTTCAAGTGTGACAGATGCTGCAGGGTTGGAGGTATACGGTGCTGTGAGAGGCTGTGTTAGGGGCATCTGTTCTAGATCGAAGGTCAGAGAAGCCTTCCCCTGGAGTGGCAATGGAGCTACAGTCTGAAGGGACAATAGGAAGTCACTAGGGGAAGAGGTAGAGGAGAGCATTCCAGGCAGGGAGAATGGCAGGTACAAAGGTCCCATAAAGAAGAGACTGTATGTCTCTTGTATGCAAGGGACTGAAAGATCATGCAGAAGGACCCCTGGCACCTTGCCCTACCACTACTATAATTGAGGGTACACACTGCATACAGAGGGGAGAATAAAAACAACTTTGCATCCTTAAATGACCTTAAAAAAGTCAGAAAAACCACATGTAATCCTACTTTTCAAAATGAATAAAACTTTGAGCCATGTTTCAAAAGTTAAAAACAACTTTATCTCTGACTTTTGTAACTTTGATGTCTTCATTTATAATAATAGTTGAAGATATGATTATCGAGTGAGGAACTTCTGGCTTTTGAGCAATGAAAATAATAAACGGATTTGTAACTTTATAACATTTGTATTTACATACCTACATTTTCCTTTATTCAGGTGCCCCACTCCTCAGAAGGTTGGACTCTTGCAAACAGTGTAAGGCTCATCTCCTAGGGCTTGAATCTCCCTCAGGGTTCTCTCTTGATGGTGCTAGTGTGACTGGAATGACTCCAAGTGACTCTAGAGGGAGGTAGCTGGGGCCAGCTCACAGAGTCCTGCAGGTTACGCTTAGAAGTCTTGTCTTTACCTTGAGATCAAGGAGGAAGCCCCTGGGGTCACGGGGACATGATCTCTTACACTTTGAGATCATCTCTCTGCTTGCAGAGTGAAGAGTGCATCGGAGATGTAAGACAGAGTAAGTGCAAGTGTGTGAGAAAATAGGTTCTACTTACATAAATGGGTTAGAAAAAAGCTTAGGGCGGAAAGCCCCCTCCACAAGGCAAAAACGCCTGAGGTTAACTTGCGAGATGCTATAATGGGATCACAAGTAACTTGTTATATCACCTGCAGGAAATTAGCTTCCATCTCGTGCCAATATACTATTGTGCTTTGATCACAAACTCCGCTTGCTCCCCAGACCCTTTGCTTCTGACACCTACAAGTTAATGATTACTATCTGATTGTTTTCTCCACGTTCACCTGTGTAAGATCTTGTTTTCTTCATGTTCACCACGTGGGTAAAAATCTGTTTTCCTCACGTTCACCATGTGGGTAAGATCTTGTGAGCTCAATAAATAAGTGACACATGGCCTGTGGGGGGCTCTCGTTTCCTCCTGGATGCTATCTTTCATATTTGCTTCTGTGTCCGCTCTCTTGCTGGCCAAGATGGAACTCCAGACTCAAAGTCTGTGACACAAGCAGGCAAGTTAGGAGACACTGTAGTAACAGAGTTGAGAGAAGATGGAAGTTTGTTCTGGGGTGGTGACGGTGGTGGTGGAATGGAGAGGAGAAGGGAATTGAAAGATATTTAGGTGGTAAAATGAACAGCACGTGATTCTGGCCTGAGAACCAGTTGGGTGGTGAAGCCATGCCCCGAACAGAGAAGCTACTGGAAGATGGGCAGGCCTGGGGTCTTAGAGGGTACGTACACAGGTCAAGTTTGATCCTGGTTTTCCAGGAATTGAAGAATTCCTCAGATGATGGTACAGTTACACTCCATTCAAATGTGGTGCTTTAAACCCAGCATTCCCAAAGCTCATTGTGTAATCCTTTAAAACCCCCTGCTAAAATGCGCAGAATTCATTCCTTTGTCAAAACCACTATTGTACCTCCTTGGAGAACTTATTTAAATGTATCTATACTCGGGAACCCAGACAGAGGAAGCATTAAGCCAGAATCTTCTTCTTTTAATAACCTCTGTGTTTACATGGTATCTTTTAAATTCACAAGATGCTTTACCACAGTGCTACTCAAAGTGTGGTCTCCAGAAGGCAGCATCACTTGGGAGCTTGTTAGAAATGCAGATACCCAGACCTTCTGAATCAAACTTGTATTGCGGGTGTTAGTAGGGGGAGGTCTGCAGTCTGTGTTTTGGCAAGCTCTGGGGGTGCATCTGCTGCATACTTAAGTTTGAGAAGCCCTGCTTATCATATAATTTCTCTTCCATGCTTAACAGCAACTATGGAAGGTAGATATTATCATCCTTTTTTCGCTAAAGAAGAACCAAGACTCTGACAGGTTAAATGACCTGCTGAAACATACAGATGGTGGTGGCAAAGGTTGAAATCCAGTCCACGGATCTCCTAAATCTACAGTTAGTGCCTTCGTAGTCTTCTTACTTGAAATGAGTGCAAGGACCTTAAGGGAACAGATGAGTAAGCTTTAATGGGGACAGAGGGTGGGTTTGGAAGAGATGGAAGGATATCCTACTTCACACCAAATAATAAAACATCAGATTATATTCTTCTGCCTAGGGAGGGCCTCCTAAATTGGAGCAGGGGTGTGCTGGAGCTTGCTGGTACCAGTCATGAGAGGACATAATGCACATCACTTCCAAGTTCCGTGTTCATTAGTGACATGCTGGTAGGTTAAAATAGACCACAATGGGAATATTTACACCACAGAAAATGGCAAAGGCTGCAAATCAGGGCTTTTCACTAATACTCCCAAGGGCAGATTGTTACATACTTTACCAGCACACCCCTGGGGGAGAGTTAAAAGATCTCAAATACAATGTATCATAAAATAGGGAAGGAGTTACTAGAGAAATGGGGCAGGCTCACTGTGATCAAGACAAGATGTTGCCAATTATAATGAGCCAGGTGTTTCTTCTATGGATTAAGATAAGTGGGAACAAATAAATGTATCTTAAATCTTCTGCTTTTAGCTGAGCTAACCTAGTCAAGATGGGACAGACTTACTAAATACAGTTAGTTTTGAGACAAAATAACAAACATTTTAAAACCGTGGTCTCTAGTATCTTTTAAACATGGAAAGCAACATGGACAGGATTTTCATAACACTTCTTCAGCCTTTCCCCATCATCAGCTTGAAGTCGCTTATAAGAACTATTGAACAAAATGATAAGAGGTGCCATTAACAAGACCTACAGAATCTGGAAAGAATTGAGTTTTTCCCAAGATCAGGCTTCTGTTATATTTCAGTTAGAGTTTAAATTGAATAAAATTGTATGCATTTTTCTAAAAACCCAAGAAAGAGAAACTCTAATTATATTGACCTATAGATTCACTCTGGGAGGATTATTTAAAATGGAACTTATCTTAGCTAAAATCTGAATATATCTTGGTTTAGGAACCAAGAATGAAAAACTATGATGTTGGGTTTTTAACTCAGAATGTCATAAAACTTGGCTATTGAAACCAGTGATAGGAATCACCTACATCCCCCTAGTCCATGTAGGTCTCAATCTGGGTTTCATATTAGAATCACTGGGTGGGGGCGGGCGCCTGTGTAGCTCAGGTGCTTAAGTGTCTGACCCTTGATTTTGGCTCAAGTCATGATCTCACGGTCATGAGATCGAGACCCTAGTTGGGCTCCATGCTGAGTGTGAAGCTTGGGACACTCTCCCCCTCTGACCCTCTCCCCCACTCACACACACTCTCTTAAAAAAAAAAAAATCATTGGGGCAGCTTTAAAAAGAGTTGATTCCCAGGCTTCACTCCAGACCAGTTAAATCAGAGTCTGGGAGTGAGACCCAGGCCTCATTTTAAAGCACCTCAGATGGTTCCAATGTACATCTAAGGGCAGGAACCCCAGTCCTGGAACAATGATAGAAACCACCCTCCTATTTTACAGATGAGAGGCTAAAAGCCCAAATTTCTTCACTGACTGTTCCAGAGCCACTCACCTAGGTGCTCGCTGGTTCATCATCAGTTGGGTTAACAGCTGTGGAACAGTTAGTATTGGCTCAGTCCTGGGGTGGATGCCATGGAGTTTGGGAAGACCAGCGCAATAGACTGTGGAGCTCCGTGCTTCTAACTCCCTCCCACTGGCATTTTCATCCCAGTGAAGTCATTTTAAATCAGTAGTGCCTTCGGGTCTTCATTTCACCGCAAAAATCCTTTCCCACCCCAGGTTTTTCCAATGCTCTATTTAATATTACTGTACTAGCACTCTGTAATCTGTTTTCCTGGCATAAATTACAGTTTGTAATGATATATTCATTTATGAGATTATTACTGTAGGCTCCCCCACCAGTCTGTCAGCTCCATGAGGGCAGGGATTGAGTCTGGGTTTTGTTCACTATTCATTTATTTAGTCGACCAGTACTTTCTGAGTGCCTACTCTGGGTTGGGCTCTGTTCCAAGAACTAGAATATTGCCTGAAACATAGTAGTCACCTCATGGATGTTTCTGTCAGTTACAAAAAGGCCAAAGGAAACAATGTATGGGAGCATAAAGAGGCCACCCTTTACCTTAAAGTGTGGTTCTCAAAGTGGTTCCCAGACAAGCTATTTCAGCATCACCTGGGAACTTGTTAGAGGTGAAAATTCTTGGGCCCCGCTCCTGACCTATGGAATCAGAAACTCTGGGTTGGGGGATGGGTGGGCAGCAGTCTGGACTAACAAGCACCCCAGTGACTCTGCTGGATGTAAAGGTTTGAGACCCTCCTCACTGAAGAAGCTGGAGGAATTGCGAGCTGATGATATGCTTCAGGTTTTGCTTTCGCATCAGTTCACAAATGCCCATCTTTGGCCCTCCCACCGGCTACCTCTGCCTATCCCTCTTTAAGGCCCCCCACCTGCCCCAGAAAATCTAAAAGTTCAAAGTGACCATCAGATTTTGATCCTCAAGGACAGCTCTTCCATCAAGCTATGGCCCACACCTTCAGGAAGGTGAGAATGACGGTAGACACAGTTGAAAGAGATGGTTTCATGAGGCACTTTTTTTTTTCTTGGATAGAGCATGAGCAGGAGAGGGGCAGAGAGAGAGGGAGAGAGAGTCCCAAGCAGATTCTGCACTGTCAGCCACCCAGGCATCCCCCATGAGGCACTCTTAACAAGACTTTGAGAATTTCCTTTTTTAAATGAGTTGGCTGTGTTAGGAGTTAAACATACACAGCCTTACAAATCAGAGACAGGACTGTTGATTGGTTATAAAGTTTGATATCACCCAAAACAGAAGAGACTCTTAAATATGGAGAGCAAACAGAGGGTTGCTGGAGGGGTTGTGGGAGGGGGGATGGGCTCAATGGGTAAGGGGCACTAAGGAATCGACTCCTGAAATCATTGTTGCACTAGATGCTAACAAATTTGGATGTAAATTAAAAAAAATAAAAAATAAAACAAGTTAAAATTTAAAAAGTATATATAAACAAATAAATAAATAAGTTGAATACCACCTTGTCCTGTGGTACCTGTTGCCAACTGCGGCCGCCAGCAACCCCTATTTCTGTTTGTTTCTCCCTTGCTCAGATGGTGCAAGAATTTCTGAAGAAAGTCGCCAAGCCTTGCTGTTTGGTCCACTCTCAAGTCACACCAGCTTTAACAAGGCCTTCCCCGGTGCTGCTGCTCGTCCTTTCTGTCCTCTCATTCCCACTCCTCGACATCCACTTTCCACTTCCTCCCGCCAGCCCCTCTCTGACCTCCTTCACCCTTAGCTCCTACCCTACCACTCCTCTTAGAAGGTTAAGGAGTCCATGAGGTTCCCCAGGTGGCTCAGTCGGTTAAGCTCCAACTCTTGATTTCGGCTTAGGTCATGATCTCATGGTTTGTGGGTTCATGCTGACAAGGTGGAGCCTGCTTGGGATTCTCTCTCCCTCACTCTGCCCTTCTCCCATGCTCTATTTCTCTCTCTCAAAATAAATAAACTTAAAAAAAAATGTCAGAAAGTCCAGCACAATCCTTCTCAGCTTCCTTGTCTCATTCTTGTCTTTCTGCATCTTGTTTCTTCTTTCCTCATTTATCATTTCATCTATAAAGGATTTACTGGGAACCTTCTGTGTGCTAGGCACAGTGCAGCCTGTAATCCTGTTCTCACTGTGCATTCAGGGAAAGCTGATTAAAAAAAGATGCAAGCAAGCAAATATATACAGTATACCAATATATGAGACAGGATAGTTATAAATTGCAACAGGAGCCATGAGGGAAATTAACCAGGTCCAAAGAGAGAGAAACAGAAAGAGGAAGAGGTGATCTGTTTCTTTCCAGGGCTTTCTTCCCTCTGCACATTGTGATTCCTGCCTGGTTTGCTTCCCTGATCTAATTACTATCCTTTCTCTCTCTTACTTCCAATCCTTTCCTTCTGCCTACAAATAGAATTGACTCACTCCCACTGTAAAACATATCTTCATGATTCTAAGATTGTTTTACAATTGGGTGTTTGTTTCCGCCTCTCTACTGAAACTGGACCTTCCATTAAACTGATATAGACTTAAAGTCTAAATCCCGTGGCCATTGCTTAGTATTCTTGACTTGCTTATGAGACTGGGTCTCTTTTGATCTAAACCCATTCCTTCCCTGATTTCTGTGAAGTGGAACCAACCTTGTTCTCGAAACTTTCCAAATGTGCATCTCTTCTTGTCTTTCTCTTCTACATCTTCACACTTCCCTCCTTTGTGACATTTTTTATTTTCCCCAGGCAGAAGTGACCAGGCCCTTCTCTGCTGTCTCACAGTTCTGTCCTTAACAAGTGGCTGCACTCACTGCCCTTCTGGAGCATTTTCCTTTTCCTTTCTGGGCCTACAATATGTCCAAGGGCAAGAACTGTGAATTCAGCCTTCTGATCCCACCCCAGGGCTTTGCCATGGAGGCATTCAATAAGTATTTAGAAGGGATTGCTGTTAGCAATGGTATTTGGTAGATATCCTTAAGTAACCTCTCAAGATATTTCTTAATTAACTTGATGTATTTGTGCATTTCATGGATATTAGGACCTGGAAGCTGGGAATTTGATATTTCAACTGGGGGAGAACTGGATTCTAAAACTAAAAGCCAGGGCCATCTGTAGTCCTGGTGCCTATGAACAGGACCTCAGTAAAGGCTGCCATAGCAACACACAGCGTTGCTTTGTTTTAGTCAGCATAAATTAACCTTTTAAAACATATGACTGGAAAGGGTTATGTTATTTTTGTAAAGTGTATAATTACATTTTTGCTTTGAGATATCCTTCCCCCCCGCCCCACATCCCCACTATTATGACTCTGGTGGCTCATTATGACTGTGCTCCTCTGATATTTTCGCCTCCCAATGAACAGAAGCAACTTGTTGGATCACATCTGGCATGTTAATAGATGTACCTTTGCACAGTAAAATGCTAAATGATGTGCTGTGGATGCATGGGTGTTGTCAGGCTTTGCAGGGGGAGAGAGCTTGATGTTCAGAAAGTGTTTATGGCAGTGAGACTAATGAGTGGCCTCTTAGGGCTTGTTTGATTCAGCCAGACTGAGAGTGAGATGATAGGGCCCTTCAGATGACACAGAGTATGGACTGGGGCAGTTAACAGGAATATGGATCTTACGTATAGATGAACCAAACTGCCAGCCCCAGGTTTGTTCATAATCTTTGAACTCTACTGAGTTTTACTTGAGTATATGAAGACCCAACCACAAATCAGTAAGAACTAGACAGAGAAAAGCATTTCTACTGATTTTTTTTTTTAAAACACGCTTCAAAATGCTGCTTTTTTTCCCCCAAGTCCTATTCACAAATCCTGTTCCTCTCTCTAATCAATATGATGACAAGTGGGTGGAATAATGGGGCATAAATGGATAACACCTTATGAGTAAAAACCAACCTTCAAACATTGTCCAAAAAGGTTTTTTTAAAAACATATCTTTTGATATTTCAAAATAGGCCACAATTAGACCTTAACAATCCCAAACTCTCATGTTATGTGCCAGATGTAGGAAAAGAAATATTCGTCCCTTTTCCCATGATTATCCATGTGTAGAGGTGTCTATTATTTGGAGGCCTGTTTGTTTAACATAGTCATCCAAACTCTGTGAGCTGAGAGGGGCAGAGTTGCAGGAAAGCCTTCAAATATTTGGTTATGCATGATCGTTCTGCCTGGGAGCAAATGGACAAAGTATGGCACATTTGAATTTTTCTGAGGTCATTTTCTAATTTTATGCTAATATTAGATGCCAGTGTGATTAATAATATAACCTATCAGTTTTAGCCACTTGATAATTATTCTCACTAGGCTCACGTATAACACCATTTTTCCCCATGAGAAACCCAAATTATTTTATAAATTTTCACTTGCTAAATAAACAACAATTCTCACACTCTGAGAGCAAGACAAGTGCAATTGCATTTCAATGAGTCTAGAAAAGGAGATGCTCTTTCTTATTTAATATTTTTAGTTCCACCTGTTCTTCTCAGATACATTTTTACTTTACTCTGATAGTTTCCTTTGCTGAATCCCCTTTCCCACCCAATTCTTTTGAATCTGTAATTGAAAGTGCTTTCTGTAGCTCTCCAAGCAACTTTAAACCCAAGACTCTTGTGTTTTACCATCCAAAGCAGTAGAATCTACCACTTCCTGCCTCTACCACCAAGCTCCTGTTTCGTGAACTTCAATAGACTGCAAAGACCTCAAAGGCAGGGATAGAGGCTGATCCACATTTGTATCCCTGGGGTTGAGCTCAATGCTTGGCAGTTGGAGGTCCTCATTAAGTGCTGTTTGAACAAAAACAACAACAACAACAAGAAATGCGTGGGTGACCATTCCATTCTAGACCACTTCATTAGAAATTTATGAGGTCCATGTAGGAGATGTAAGAATGGGAAACTATTTAACACAACGCCTCACCCCCCTCCCCTTTGGTAACCATCAGTTTGTTCTCTATAATTAAGAGACTCTTTCTTGATTTCTCTCTTCTTTTCCTTTTGCCCATTTGTTTTGTTTCTTAAATTCCACATATGAGTGAAATCATATGGTATTTGTTTTTTTCTGAGTGACTTATTTTGCTTAGCATTATACCTTCTAGTTCCATCCATGTGGTTGCAAATGGAAAGATTTCATTCTTTTTTATGGCTAAATAATATTCATATATATATGTATCTCACATCTTCTTATTCATTCATCAACCAATGGATGCTTGTGCTGCTTCCATATCTTGACTATTGTAAATAATGCTGCTATAAACATAGGAGTTAATTAAAGTTCTTGTATTCTTTGGGTAAATAACCAGTAGTGTGATTGCTGAATTGTAAGATAGTTCTATTTTTAACTCTTGAGGAACCTCCATACTGTCTTCCACAGTGGCTGCACCAGCTTGCATTTCCACCAACAGTGCACATGGGTTCCTTTTTCTATGCATCCTCACCAACAGCTGTTGTTTCTTGTGTTGATTTTAGCCATTTGGACAGGTGTGACGTGATAGCTCATGTAGTTTCGATTTGCATTTCCCTGTCAGCAACTGATGATGAACACCTCTTCCTGTTTCTGTTGGCTAGGTTGTTCCAAATTCTGAAGGTTCTTAGTCTTTGGGAGAAAGAAGAGAGCTCAGATACACTAATGGGTTGGCAAAACAAAGTAGTTAACACAATTGAGCATTCTTTTCTGTGTAGGGATATTTATATACTCATTTTCACTTAATCTTTATAGCCCAGTAAGTTTAACATCATCCTTATTTTGAAGTGAGAAATAGAAGCTCAAATGTATTAAATATTCAGGGAAGCTTTGATGAGAACGGTAGTATTTCTTGTGAACTCACCACCAAAGTGCTAAAGTCTGGTGTAACATCTTTGGTCAGTTTTTCTTTCCCTTAAAACCATTAAGTACTGTAATGAGCATCTGTGTGAGTGTGTGAGTGTGTACATGTATACATGTGTATATGTGCTAAGTGTGAAGCTGTATAACTTTAATTTTTAAAAAAATTGTCATGCAATAAAATTGTCTTTTCTTTTAGTGTACAATCCTTTTTTATTTATTTTTTTTTTAAATTTTTTTTTTTTCAACGTTTATTTATTTTTGGGACAGAGAGAGACAGAGTATGAACGGGGGGGGGGGGGGTGCAGAGAGAGAGGGAGACACAGAATCGGAAACAGGCTCCAGGCTCTGAGCCATCAGCCCAGAGCCTGACGCGGGGCTCGAACTCACGGACCGCGAGATCGTGACCTGGCTGAAGTCGGACGCTCAACCGACTGCGCCACCCAGGCGCCCCTAGTGTACAATCCTTTTTTAAAAAATATTTATTTATTTTGGGCAGAGCACAAATGGGGGAGGGGCAGAGAGAAGGAGACAGGATCCAAAGCAGGCTCTGAGCTGGAAGGCTGACAGCAGCGAGCCTGATGTGGGGCTTGAACTCATGAATGGCGAGATCATGATCTGAGCCAAAGTCAGAAGCTCTGCCAGCTGACCCACCCTGGTGCCCCTCTTTTGGTGTACGATTCTATGAATTGTGTGTGTGTGTGTGCTATTGTATTATTTTTAAATGAAGTGTATTTGATATACAATGTTACTTAGTTTCAAGTATACAACATATTGATTAGACAATTCTATACATTACTCAGTACTCACCACAATAAATGTAGTTACCATGTGTCCCCACACAATGTTATTACAAGATCATTGACTATATTCCCTATGCTGTACTTTTCATCTCCATGACTTATTTATTTTATAATTGGAAGTTTTTATTTCTTAGTTTCCTTTACCTATTTTTCCCATCCCCCCCATTCCCCTTTCCTCTGCTAACCACATTTGTCCTCTGTATTTATTATTGTTTTAAGTTTATTTATTTATTTCAAGAGGGGTAGAGGCAGAGAGAGAGAGAGAGAGAATCCCAAGCAGGATCTGTGCTGTGAGTGCAGAGTCTGATGTGGGGCTTGATCCCATGAACTTGTAAGATCATGACCTGGGATGAAATCGAGGGTCAGCATTTAACCAACTGAGCCACCCGAGGGCCTCTGTTCTCTGTATCAATGAGTCTGTTTCTGTTTTTGCTTGTTTGTTCATTTGTGTCTTAGAGTCCATGTGTAAGTGAAATCATATGGTATTTGTCTTTCTCAGTTTTTTGAATTTTTACATATGTATGGTTTTGTGTTCTCTCCACCATAATCAGGCACAGAACAGTTTCATCACCCCAAAGAGCTCCCTTGTGCTGTCACCTTGTAGTCATACTCTCCCCCCAGTCTCTATTTCCTGGTGACCCCTGGTCTGTTCTCCATGACTGTAATTTTACCTTCTCAGTAATGTCCTATAAATGGATTTCTTTGGTACCTAAACTTTTGAAATTGGCTTTGTTTACTCATTATGATGCCTTTAAGATTCATCCAAGTTGTATATACCAAAGTTCATTCCTATTTATTGATGAATGGGATTCCGTTGTATGGATGTACCACAGTTTGTTTAATTCATTTGTCAATTTGTAGTGGATAACCTTCCCAAAGATGTCCACATCCTAATCCCCAGAACCTGTGTTGTGGCATGTTATAATACATTATCTTCCAAGGCAAGAAGGAAATTAAGATCGTTAATCATCTGAACTGGCTGCTGATGACTTCAAAAATGGAAGGGACCATGAGCCAAGGAATGCAAGCAGCCTTTAGAAGCTGAAAAAGGGGGGGGGGGGAAGAAAAGGATTCTTCTCTAGAACCTCCAGCTAAGAATGCAGCCTATCAGAAACCTTGATTTTAGCTCAGTGAGACCTGTTTCAGATTTCTCATTTCCAGAAAGCTAGAACACGCCCCCAATGCAGGACTTGATCTCCAGAACTGTGAGATCACAATCTGAGCTAAAATCAAGAGTTGGACACTTAATTGACTGAACCACCCAGGCGCCCCATGGGTAATGGTTTTAATTTGCATTTCCCTAATAGCTAATAATGTTGAACATCTTTTTATGTGTCTGTCTGTTAACTTGACATCCTTTTTATTTTTTTTTTTAATTTTTTTTTTCAACGTTTATTTATTTTTGGGACAGAGAGAGACAGAGCATGAACGGGGGAGGGGCAGAGAGAGAGGGAGACACAGAATCGGAAACAGGCTCCAGGCTCTGAGCCATCAGCCCAGAGCCCGATGCGGGGCTCAACCTCACGGACCGTGAGATCGTGACCTGGCTGAAGTCGGACGCTTAACCGACTGCGCCACCCAGGCGCCCCACTTGACATCCTTTTTAGTGAAGTGTCTAAGTCTTTAGTCCATTTTCAAGATTGGGTTATTTATTTTATTGTTGAGTTTTGAGAGTTCCATTTTCTTTTCTTTCCTTTTCTTTCTTTCCTTTTCTTTCTTTCTTTCTTTTTTTCTTTCTTTCTTTCTTTAAATTCAAGTTAGTTAACATACAATATAGTATTGGTTTCAGGAGTAGAACTCAGTTTTTCATCATTTACATATAATACCCAGTGCTCATCCCAACAAGTGCCCTCCTTAATGCCCATCACCCAATTAATCCATCTCCTTACCCACTTCCCCAGCAACCTTCAGTTTGTTCTCTATTTAAGAATTTCTTATGGTTTGCCTCCCTCTCTGTTTTTATCTTATTTTTCCTTCCCTTCCCCTATGCTCATCTGTTTTGTTTCTTAAATTCTACATATGAGCAAGAGTTCTATTTTCTGTGTACAAGTCCTTTGTTGCACATGGGTCTGTTTGTGGGAGTCTACTTCTGACCTCTCTATTCTGTTCCATTGATCTCTCTGTCTATTCCTTTGTCAATATTACACTGTTGGTTAATGGAGCTTTCTAGTAAGTCTTTAAAGTGGATAATGTGATTCATCCAGTTTACTCTTCTTTATCAATATATTTTCTAGCTATGCCTTTTGCCTTTCCATATAAAATTTAAAACCTGTTTGTATATATCAACAAAAAATCCTGCTAGGATTTTGATTGGGATTAGTTAAGTCTATAGATAATTTTGGGGAAGTTGATTATCTTTACTGTCTCCACTTATTTGATCTTCTTTTAAGTTTTTTTTTTATCAGCTTTTTAGTTTTCAGCATATAGACCCTGTACATGTCTCATTATATTTCTATTTCTTGAGTTATTATAAATAGTGTTGTTTTTTAAATTTCAGTTTCTAATTATACCTTGTTAGTATATAGAAATGCAATTGATTTTTTTGCATGTGTCGACTTTGCATACTGCAACCTTGCTAAATCTACAATTAGTTTTAGAGGCTTTTTATGGATTTCTTGAGATTTTCTATATAGACAATCATGTCTGAAAATAGAGTTCTATTTCTTCCTTTCTAATTTCTGTGCCCTTTCTTTCTTTCTTCTTCTTCTTCTTCTTCTTTTTTTTTCTTATTGCACTGGCAAGGATTTCCTACACAATGTTTAACAGAAATGGTGAGAGTGAATATCCTTGCCTTGATTCCAATGTTGGGAGAAAACATTCTGTGAACCACCATTAAGTATAATGTTAATTGTAGGGTTTTTAGATGCCCTCCAACCAGGTTCAGGAAGTGGCCCTTCTATTCCTAGTTTATGGCATTGTTTACATGAATGGATATTTTATCAAGTGTTTTTTTTTGTACCTGTTTGAAATAATCATGTAGTTTTTCTTTTTATATTCCTAATAGGGTAGATTACATCAATGGGTTGGTTTTCAAATATTGAAGCAGTCCTGCATTTCCAAAATAAACTGTGTTTGGTCTTGAAATAGTGTTCTTTTTATATATTAACTGGTTTCTATTTGCTAATGTTTTACTGGAGATTTTTGTCTTTATGTTCAAAGGGGATGCTGATTTACAGTTGTCTATCTCTCTCTCTCATTCTCCCTTGTAGTATCTTTATCTGGTTTTGGTATCAGTAATGCAGGCCACACAAAATGTATTGGAAAGGATTTCTCTCTTCTATTTTCTGGATGATATTATGTAGAATTGCCATTATGCTTTTGTAAAATGTTTGATAGAATTTACCAGTGAAACCATCTGGGTCTACAGATTTATTTTTCCAAAGGCTTAAAATTTTTTTTTAAATTTATCATATACTAGAGGTGCCTGGGTGGCTCAGTCAGTTAAGCATCCGGCTCTTGATTTCAGCTCAGGTCATGATTTCATGATTTGTGAGTTCAAACCCTACATCAGGCTCTGTGCTGGCAGTGGAGATTGTCTCTCTCCCCCTCACTCTGCCCCTCCCCTGCCCACTCTTGCTCTCTCCCTAAAAATAAACTTAAAAAAATAAAAATAAATAAAAATTTATCATGTAGTAGAAATGATTTATTTTCTTTTGATACACAGTTCTGTGATCTTTAAAAAAAGCTATGGATTTGCTCTTTTAAAGAATATTTATAATGCAAATTCAATGTATTTATTTCACAGTTATAGGGCTTTTCTGACTGTTTATTTAAGCTTGGTTAATTTCATGTAAGTTGTTGAACTTTTGTTGTTAGTGTTCCCTTATGATCCTTCTAATGTCTGTGGAGTCTATAATGATATTCCTTCTTTCATTGTGGAATTTTCTTAGTTTCCTTAATTCAAGAATATTCTTACTTTTATTTCTGAAGTATGTTTTCACTGGATATAGAGTGCTGTGTTGACACATCTTGTCTTTGGGTACTTGACAACTATTGTGCCTCTTTCTCCCAAATTCCAAGACTTCTGCTGAAAAATCTGTCTTTTGAGTCATTGACCCCTATACATAATGTGTCAATACATTTAGGTATTTCCTTTGTCGTTAGCTTTTAACATTCTTATTTTTATGTGTCTACATATGGATTTCCTTTCTTTCTTTCTTTCTTTCTTCTTTTCTTTCTTTCTTTCTTTCTTTCTTTCTTTCTTTCTCTGTTTGGAGTTTTCTTAGCTCCTGGAAAGTTTTATAACTTTTCACAATCTCAGGAAATATTCACCATTTCTTTAAGTATTTTTTTCAGCACTATGCTCTTTTTCTTCTTCTTGTGGGACTCCAATGACACCATTAGTAGATATTTCCTTTTTTCTTTATTTTTGTCTCACAAATCCCCAAGGCTCAGTTCAAGCTTCTCAATGTATTTTCTCTTTGTTGTACAGATAGAATGATTCTTACTGATCTATCTTCAAGACCACTGACTCTCTCCTCTGCCATTCCGCTCTGGTATCGAGTCCATCCCATGAGATTTTTGTTACCGTATGTTTTTGGTTCTATATTGCCCACTTGTTCTATTTCTGTTTTGTTGCTGTTGTTGATACTTTCTATTTTGTTTTGAGAGTGTTCACAATTTCTTGTTGAAACTTTTAAATAATATCTTTTTTTTTTTTTTAATTTTTTTTTTCAACATTTATTTATTTTTGGGACAGAGAGAGACAGAGCATGAACAGGGGAGGGGCAGAGAGAGAGGGAGACACAGAATCGGAAACAGGCTCCAGGCTCTGAGCCATCAGCCCAGAGCCTGACGCGGGGCTCGAACTCACGGGCCGCGAGATCGTGACCTGGCTGAAGTCGGACGCTTAACCGACTGCGCCACCCAGGCGCCCCTTAAATAATATCTTAAAGACTGTCCAATAATTCCAACATCTGTGTCATCTTGGCATTGATGATCCCATGTATGTTGATGGTTTTGATGTTCTTTGCATGTTAAGTAATTTGGAATTATATTCTAGAAACTTTCAATATTATAAGACTCTGGGTCTTGATTACATCCTATGGACTGTATTGAGATTTTTGTCTCAGTAGACCCTTGACCTCCTTAGGTTCAGTCTACAAGTTCCAATGCACTTTCTGTGGCCTGCCGTTGCAGCAACACCTTAGTTTTCAAAACATTTATAGTTTCCTTTGGGTCTACATTGCACGGGTGTGTCACTCAATGGTCACTTTAAATCTAGGTGAGAACCCCTCTATTAACTTGGTTCTCAAAATCTTTGCCAATATGCCAATGAAGACCAGGTCCAGAATACACAGGTCAGGGTGAGCTCAGGAGTTCCCACACAGATGTATGGGGTTGCTTTCTGAGCTTCTTCCTGTCCACTATCTCCCAGATACTTCCTGGTTCCAGAGAGCTCCACTTCTCAGTCCTTTGTTCAGAAAGTGTCCTTCTCTGATTATGCTACTCTGTTGAAAGGATGGAGAAAGGGGGAAGTGGAGATGATTGGGATTTAGTCTGCACTCTTGAAGTGAAGAAAAGAAGTTTCTTGAAAAGAAGTTTCCTCTCCTTCTTTCTCCTGTAGTTTTCCTTTATTTCCATGCACCTGGCACTGCATTGCCTCGGGTTGTCTGGGACCTGGGGTAAGAGAGAACAGAAGGAGAGAAAATGACTGAGGAATTTACCCTACTATCTCTGAGCTTTAGGAGATCTCTTTTCTGTTCCTTGCCCTCACATTAGAGGGATTCTCTTGGATCTTTCTCTATTTGAATCACAGTGCTCACTTTGTGTTTCAGGTAGCACTGAGTTCAAGATAGAGGATACCTGAGAGGGAAAATGGTAAACTCACCACCAGTTTGGTATTATTTTGACTCTAGTATTCTTCCTCCATCTGACTACTGCTACTTACTTTTCAGAGACTTTGAATACCTATACAATGCAATCTAAGTTTTATCATTGCATTCCATGGGAGAGAAAGATTGGCATGGTTTACTCCATCTTCCCTGGAATCAGAACTCAGTGCATGTATTTTTTTTGTCACCCAAAATATTTTTCCCCGTGGTAGCAGCCCTTTGGTTTCCTTTTAGGCAACAATCTCCTTCCCACTTTTAGCCCAGATGCTTCCAGAGGAGTTGGTCCCATTAATAACTCAGGGTACAACAAGTGATTCAGGCCTAAAACAATTCACTCAATGCATTCTTGTGGCCAAATTGATTGATTTAGTATTGGACATAGATCCACTCAGAGCCAAGGAGATGGGGCAAGATTTCTGCTGGAGTTTAAACAAACAGCACTAGTTCTTTCCCTTCTAGACTTAAATTTGGAAACTTTTAGTACCAGGAGATTCTGGTAGCTATATTGCAACCATAGAGGAGAGGGTTCCCAGAAATGTCACCAACACCAAGGGTGCAGAGCAGAGGGAGAGAGAAAAACCACACCCTGGTATTGCCATTTGAGCCTTGGGTCAAATTTTATCTGAAACTAGTTACATTTCTCCTTGAACCATCCTGTAATTGGAGTCAACATATTCCCTCCTATTGCTCACTGCACAATGAGTTGAGTTTTCTGACATTTGCAGTGTACATCATTCTGCATTTCCTCACATATTAAAAACCACTGATTAGTTATAACATATTTCTTTTTAAAGCATTTGCCTTTACCTTTTCCTTATGGACCTAGGCAATCTTGTTATCCATATGTCCATTTAATGTGATGAAATGGCAACAAACCCAGATTCCTCTGGAAACCTTCCTGTGACTGTGAACAGGTGTTAGGTACTGTCAAATGCCAAGAGCTCACAAAAAGAGATTTCAGTGTGTGTGTGTGTGTGTGTGTGTGTGTGTGTGTGTGAGAGAGAGAGAGAGAGAGAGAGAGAGAGAGAGAGAGATATGAGATGGAAGGTGGGGAGAGGCTGAAATGGAGATAAGTGTATAAAGTTGCAGTAAGACATTACAAGCTTTGGTTAAACAGTATCCATTTGAGGTAGCCCAGAGAACTTTATAATTTTTCTCTCATGAAGGTAAGCCTCGTGGTATCAGCAAAATCTCCCAAGATGCTGCCAAACTTGATTGATCTCTCTCATCTCTATGCTAGAGTTCAAGGGATGTTGGACCCTTTTGCAAAGGGGGTGGCCTGGTATTGGTAGCAAAGTGCTTAGATGACTCAACCAATCACTTAAAAAAACTGGAATTTGAGGGGAAAAAAACCCCACATGACAACACTTGCCTCTGAATCCGGATCTGCCTGACTCCAAAGCGATTTATTTATCCTTGAGGCTATATGATCACTTAAAGCACGACCACTTAGAAGCACACATCTGAGAAAAACTTTCTGCTCACCAGCCAGGAAACAACAACAAAGGAGTATTCATCTCCTTTTATGCTACAAATTATTGCATCAACGTCCTGGAGATCATAGTCTCTTCCATAGTGGCCATAGAGACCATAGTAGATTAAATATTCCTGATATTCCTTCTGTTAAAAGGTGGAGTGTAATTCTCACCTCCTTTTAGTATTGGCTGACCTTAGGGACTTGCTTGACCAATAGAATGCAACAGAAATGATCTTCTGGGACTTTGGGGACTAGGTCATAACAAGCCTTCCAGTATCTGCCTGAGTCTCTCTCTCTTTTTTTAAATTTATATGTATGTATGTATTTAATGAGAGAGAGAGAGAGTGCACATGAGCTGGGGAGAGGGGCAGAGGCAGAGAGAATCCCAAGCAGGCTACATGCTCAGCATGGAGCCTGACCTGGGGCTCGATCCCACAACCCTGGGATCATGGCCTGAGCTGAAATCAAGAGTTGGACACTCAACTGACTGAGCTACCCATGTGCCCCCAAGTCTCTTGAAACACACTCTCTTAGAGCCCTGAGCTGCCATGTAAGAAGCCCAATTACACTGAGACTCATGCTGAAGAAGCCAATGTAGATGCTCCTGCTAATAATCCCCACTGGACTCAGGCAACAAGACACCAGAAATATGAGTGAAGCATCTTGGCCATTTCTTTGTTATTCTGTGAGATATCCAAACATAGGAATTTTCTCACAGATTGAAGGATCTGTCACATACAAGTGCCCTGGGTGACCTCAGCCATTCTCTGTCCAAGGTATTAGGCTTGTTTGCCATTTGCAGAAACCCCCTACACTGCTCCTTTCTACTCCCATGGAAGCTCTTTCTAGTGGTTGTGCCACCCTTGCTCCCATTTCACCTAACTCACAGCACCAGCAACCAACATTCCCCTCTGGGATAGCCCCAGCTTCATTCTCTTCAATAAAAACTGTTTGCTTCCCATCAGTGTTGGGGTGCAGGTAGTGTCCTGTGGTAAGAAGAGTTTGGACTTCATGGAAACTACAATGGTTTGGTGGAGTGGGGACAGGGGAAAAGAGTTGTTTTGTTCTCCCCTGATGAGTCCATTAGAAGAAGGCAAAGCAAAACCAAACAAACATAAGATGCCAGTTAGATTTTTCTCTAATTTGTAATCACTTCTTGGGATAAGCACCTCTTCCTGGTCTCCAGGTCCTGGCAGTGTTGAGAACTGAATGATATGCCAAATAAAATGGGACACAAGCTCTCTGAAAATGGCCCGTCTTGTTGGAGAAATGGGCTTCATATACAAAGCAGCATCTTTCGCCATGGAAGTTTTTCTTCCAGGTGAAGGCACTGTTAGACCCTTATAAAAATGTATAATTTTGTTGGGGCAACGAGACATGCACCCAAGACAATAAAAAAGCAGTACCCTTCAGTGGGTGTATGATTAAATGCTAAAAAGGTGTGGGAGAGACAGCTATGTATGCCCTGGACTGTAGGAAGGCTATTTGAAAACCATCTCAGAAAGGGAATACAGTTTCTACAGCTGTTCTCAAGTTGCCACTTTGCCCAGATGACCTCTTCATGACCTGGAGACAATCTGCCTGTGAGAATTTGAGTGTATGTTTTTCACTGAGTAATGGGACAGGCACTCCCACATTCTGAGAGGACAGACCAACAGCTCACAAAGTGGAAAGCATCTATGCATGATTCTTGGCTTGGCTTGGTTTCATCTATTAAATATATGGTTTTCTTTCATCCCAGCAAATCCTCTGAAGTGCCTATAAGCCACAGGGTGAAAAAGTGCCAGGGGTCCTGCAAGGAGGAGAATATCTTGTCCCTTTTGAGAGGTAGTATAATGAATGGTTGCATATGTTGGCTCTGGATTTGGACACCTTGAGTTTGTATCTCTGTTCCTCCACTTATTAGCTATGTGATCTTGGGGCAAGTGAATTAATATCTCTTCTTCTGGAAAAAAAAGTGCATAAAAATTCCTCCTTCACAAGATTTCCTGAGGATTATATTAGTTAATATATAAAAATACACTTAGAATGGCACCTAGCACATTGTAATTGCTCAGTAAATGCCAACTATTAGTATTCTGGCATTTCCTCTTTGAGGGTACCTCTAAAGAACAAGCAGTCTGTGATAGGTTTGGAGGCTAGGCTCTAATAAATGAAATACTAACGAATAGATGTGGTAGCCTTTGGAAGCTTAAAGGAGGCAGTATTAAGACATGTTGAAAATAATGTTGCCTTACCTGGCAAGTATGAAGCATATGGAATTCACTATCCCAGGAAGTTATATAAGCCAAAATGTAAATAGAATCAAGGAGAGGTGAAATAAAACTCTGAGTGGTAGGACATTAAAGTTAGGATGTGCTGAACTTCTGAGGCACAGAAAGCACCTGCTGTTTCCATAGCATTCCCCATGGTGCCACGATTACAGAGGGCTAGCTGGATTAAACAAGGGCCAGGCCTCACAGGAGATCTGTTTAGGTAGAGCTTGAGGAGGGTTAGTGCTTTGATGGCTGAACCTTTCCAGAGCTCACAGCTGGAAGCTCCACACCTGCCTGCCCAGAGAGGGTACTCACAAAGTTTTGTCAAGTAGCAGAGATCTCCAAACTCTGGGACCCATCCCGGCCCCCAAGATGGAGAAAGGAGCCTTGTCTCAGGAGTTTGGGTCATTGTGGCACTGTTTTTGATTGTCTATACTGCAGCTATCTTCTCTTCTTTCTTGCTGACATGACCTTCAGTGTGTTCAGATATCAGAGCACAGTATATCAAGTTCCAGGGCTTGCTTCATGATTGGTCTAGACAATTGTTGTCATCCCACTCCCCTTTGCAGTGATTGGTTTACTTGTGGTCACATGATCTGGTTCTGGCCAAGTGATAGAGGGATTTAATTGAGAAGCTTTTGGAAAAGATTTTTCTCCAAGATTAAAAAAAAGTCTGCAAGTTTCATTCCGTCCTACTTTCAACACCATTATGTGAAGGTGTGATTTGTGGGGCTACAACATTCTTCTTGCAGTCATGAGGGAAACTGAAAAGATGTTCAGCCAGAACCCTGACATTGGTGAGTGACTCAGACAACCTTTGGACAGTGTACTTCCAGACTCTGTGTGAAATTACTAATTACCCCTATTGTATAAGCCACTTTTATTTGGATATTCCATTACTTGCAGATAAAAGCATCCTAACTGGTATAACTACTGTGTATGTTTTGCTCACCATCAACTAGTGCAGTGCTTGGCATACGGCTAGGAGCTCAATAAGTTTATTAAACTAATGAAGGACAGCACTGTTCAATCTTGCTGCTAAGTCTACTCTGTCCTGGTTCTGGTGCTGAGGGCCTAGGAGGTTACCTGAGCCCTTGGCTAAGTAACCTGCCTGCAGTGGCAGCCGCTTGTCCACTGAGCCTTTTCTTGCTCCTGTCAGTTCTTTTGGGCTTGGAGTTATGCCCATGGTCAGTAGTGGCTCCTATCTCTCCCTGAGACCAACTTTCCTCCAGATTGTGAAAAGATGGCCTGCTTTCATATCTTCTCTTACTGAGTTCCTATTAGAGAAGATCTATGTGTTCCCTTCTGCTGAACTGCCCAGCCACAGACTGCTGCCTAGCTTGTTAGATTTTGTCATTTTTTTTGTCTGTTCCTATATCTTGGAGACTATTTTACCTGCCTCCTTGGAACATACCCCTACCCCTAGCCCACCCCCACTATCACCACTGTCTCTTGTTTCTTGTCCAGAAGTGGCAGGTGTGGCCTGTTTTCATCACCCAGACCCCAACCCCAGCCTTTTGATCTCGTGTGGTCTGTTCTATCACAGACTTCCCAAATTCTGGAGAGTGTTCCTCTTGGTATACTCAGAAGCCATTTCTGTCATCATTGGATAGAGTTTGGTCAGATGCTATTGAACAATGACAACAATTTCTTCCTCTGCAGGCTAGGAAGCTTCACCTGTGATTGTGTAATATCAAGTAGAAGCTGAGCTAGAAGAAGAATAAAATTATCCTCTGCTCATTGTTCACTTCTAGAATTAAAGAAAGTGTCCCAGGCTTTTTGAAAGCCCTATACAAGGACATTTCAACCTCACTCTTTATAATATCAAAGAAAGTAAGCTTATTTTCAATCTTACTAAAATTCATGAGAATTAGGAATATGGGATTGTTTTGTAAATTTTAAAATTACATGACCTGACAAAAGTGAAACCTACCCAAATGCCCATCACCAATAGAATGGTAGTTCACCTGTCGTGTATGTTCAGAACACTAGTTCAATGAGAAAGAATGATCTACAGCCATGTGGATGAATTTCAAAATGTTATTTTGAGTTAAAGGGGCCAGACATATATATACTATATTTGTTTAAAGTTCCAAAACAGGCAAACCAAATTTTGTTATTAAAAGTCAGGACAGTGGTTACCCTTATGAGACTGGAAGGCTGTGACCAGAAGGAAGCACAGGGGGGCTTTTGAGATTCTGGTCATGTTCTACTTTTTGTTCTGGGATCTGGGCGCATGGATGTGTTTAGTTTGCAAAAATTCAACAAGCTATACCCTTAGGATATGAGTACTTCTCATTGAAAAGTTCAAACATATTTATATGGCATAGAAACAAGGTGTGGATCAGAAAGCAAGCAAAGATTCACAGAATTCTAGTGGCAAAAATAAAGCCCCCCATTTCACGGGGGGGAAGACTGAGTACTCTGGAAGTCCAGTGAATCATCAAAGATCCTATCAATGAGCCAATAGTCAAATCAGACATTGCGCCCACATCTGATTCCAGCCCAGGGCTCTCTCATTGAGTGGGCATAAAGGCACTTAGATTGTGACCAGAAATCTAGTGATATTTCCTTCTGTGCATCTTCATTTTTGTTAGATTTGCTTGTGAATCAGGGTTGGGGGGATATGGTCCCAACCCTGGCACATTTATTACTAGCAGACACCTTTGTTGCTTAGCTGAGGTCTGCAGAGAGTAGCACAGATGAACAGGGCTGGCAGTCACACAGGACCCCAATCTCAGAAGGGCTCCAGCTTTGATTTAATGCTATGTTGTTTCCATCTTGAAATCCTTACTAATTTTCAAACAAGGCACCTGACGTTTTCGTGTTGTACTGGTTCCCACAAATTATGTAGCTAGTCCTGCAGATAAATGTTGCTTTGTGTAACACAGAGGATATGAAAGTCAAGTATTTGTAATCAAGACCTATTTTAAGTGATCTAGGGAAATTTGTTATTTAAAGATAAATCCTATACAGCAACAAATCAGTTTTGTACAAAGAATAATACCCCAATATATGTATTTTATTGCTAAATTTCTATGCCACCAGTCAACTTAAAACACATGGAAAGTGAAATAATAAATAAGAATCTTGGAATCATCTAATTTAAGAGCTGGAAAGAGATCTTTAAAATAATCCATCCCTCTTATTTAGCAGATGGAGAAAATGAGGCTTAAAGAAGGGAGTGATTTGCGAAGGAATTGAGTCAACTATGTAGGTGGAAGTCAATCAAAATTGATCTGCATAGTGCAGTATTTGAAGACTCAGTGATATTTGGAAATTTCTGGCAAAGTTTCTGGAGCATTTCTTTTTCCATCTCAGAAAAAGCCTCTTAGCCAGGCCAAAACATTAAACTTTGCTTTGTGCAGAATCATTTGCTGGATGGAAAGCATACAGGGAAATTGATTACATGTGGTATAAAATAATTACCTTAATGTAGCATCTGCCATATACAATGTTCACTTGGAAACAGAAATGTCTGTCTGAATGGCTCTGCCTCAAACAGTTTGTTAGCATCAGCTTGACCCAACTCCGTGTCTGCCACATGCAGATACCAGCATCCAATAAAGATCCTGGCATCTGCCAAAACCCTAGGCTTACATCTTAACCCGCCTCTGTTTGGCTTCACTGAACAGATTTGGGTCATGGCTTTGTTCTGCTTTAGATCAATGACATTTCTGAATCCAGAGGAAACATGAATGAATTAAACCTTTTAAGTAGCTTCTATGGGCCAGAAGTTTGCTAGGTGACAGGATAGAACATGCCTGTGTTCTGGGGGAGTCCACATCCTGGTTAAGGAAGCAGGCACAATTACAACTCAAGGTAGTGAGTGCTACAGTGCAGATACACAAAGGGTAATGGGGTAGTGGGGCTACCTGGGGGAGCCTGGCAGCAAAGTGAGGAGCAAAGCAGTGCTGAGTCTTAAAGGATGAGTAGAAGTTAGCCTGCTGAGAGCCCAGGAGGGGGATGACATATCATATGGGGCAAAGAGCTCCAGGAAAGAGTATGAACAAAGCCAGTGAATGGTTTTAAACAGAGAAGTAGTTAATGCTTCAGAAAGAGTATTGTGGCAGCAGCAGGGACAATGGATATTGGGTGCTGAAGGGCAAGAAGTCAGGCAGTGGTCCAGATAAGCAAAGATGAGAGTCTGAGATATAAGTGCCCCTCACTCCATCTCAGAAAAGGTGTCTGGAAACAGTAGACGGTGAAGTTATCAGGATCTGGTCATCTATGAGTGTAGAAGATAGGAGATAAGAAAAAGAGCCCTTTTGTATCACCAAGATGGTGCAGGCATAGTGGTGCCATCACCTATCCTAGGCCTTCAAAGGAGGAATTAAAGCAAAAGATGGTCCGTTTTTGGAGACGCTGAGTTTGAAGTAACTGTGGAACATCTAGATGGCTAACTTTCACCACTTACAGTAGGAACATTTGAAACTTTTCTTGAAGTTGTCTAAATATGTATTTTTGATCATTAGACAAATGAGCTCAAATCTCTTATGTGTATATAATATGCAATATTATGCATCTTTATTTCAAGAGGACACATCATTAGGCATTCATTTTTATGTCATGTCTAGAGAGAAGAGAGTAGGGAGGTTAAAATACTGCAATTTTATTGCTAAAAGGAGCCACAGGAATCACATTCCACATGAAGCATTTGGAGCTCAGTGAGACTAAGTGTCTCTCCCAAGGTCTCCTAGCTAAGTGTCAGAGTTGGGATTCCAGCCTGGTGCTCTATCCCCAGCCCCGTGCAACTCACCTGTCTAAAGTTTGCCACCATGTTTCCCACACCAATCTCCCATTTTAAGGGAGAGCTTTGAAAAACTATCTTCTTCCAGCCTCTACATCTGCCTGCCACCTAATTATGGTTTTATTTCTTCCTTTCAACTCTGGTCCAAACTTTATCCTTGTATTCTCTCCCCTGTCTAGCTCTAATGTTTCTAAGAGGAGTGGCTTGGAGAAAGTCATCATGACCTTGTAGTTGATTCTGAGGTTTCCAGTGAAGTGGGAAGCCTGCTGAACACCATCAGTGACGGCAGCCCAGTTGCCCTCATTTGCGCTAAGGGCAAGCAGGGTCTTGAATAGTTAGAGACCCAGGAGAAGGCAGAGCAGGAAACTTTGGATCAGCTTTTCCTTCTGAAAGGTCCTCAGTATTATCAGAATCAAGCAGGTGTTAGATCCACTAGGAAGACTTTTGAATTAATACTATAGAATTGTTTCTTAATAATTCTGCCTGGCCTTTCAAATCATACTCCACCCTAAATTCTAAGAAGGCAAATTATTGTATGTCACTGTCAAGCCTTCATTTTACATACAATTGATGGTTATTGGGAGCCCCTTATAGCATCACTGTGCACAGCAGAGTTGTGTCTGAATTATAGAAATCAGCACGGAATGTTTCTTTCTAAAATGATTATAGATTTATGGTAGAACATTTGCCTGGTGGAACAAATGACTCTGTCCCTAGACCTTTGTTGTTTTACTCCATCCTTTCTTCTGGTGGAGAGGGGAACTTTAAGCATAAAGTAATGTCAAAGTTAGTCTGTGAGAAGTCATCAATATGGGTAAGAGGGAGTCAGCATTGTCTGTCTTATTGTAGCTCCACTCTAAAGAATTTAAAGCTGTGGGAAAGATTTGTCAGCCTAACAACCATGGAGACTGAAGTAGGTGCCCTAGCCAGGGGCAGGGGAAAATGAAGCAGGAGGGAACGAGAGCTTGAACACCCATGTGAGCGACTTCAGTGCAAAAGGGGAACTATAAATGCATTTTGACATCCTCTGTGCTCTGAACAAGATTCACCTTGAGTAAAACTGGGCTTGTTTTGGTGAAGGACTATGTCTACACATCTCACTGTGCAATGCAATAGTATTCTAGTTGCTCATGACGTGCTACTAAGGGCTGATCTATGGAGATAGGGAGCCCTTGGTCAGGAATGCCTAGTAATAATGAACACTATACACTATCATTCACTTACCATCTACTATGTGCTGAATACCATCCTAAGTGAGTAGCTTGACCAAAATCTCATAGCCAGGGCAGTGGTGTCCAGACCAGAACCCACGTCACAGGGCTGCCATGTCTGAGCTCCTTCTATTGTACTATCTTGCCCAGTGTTTATAATCTAGTATGGAGGTATGTGTGCACATGGAGACAGAAGAGCTGCCAAGACTCCAAAGAATGAATCTTAGGTGGTAGAATGTTAGGAATGTGAAAAGACTGGGACTTGATCCAAGTTTCTGAAAATAGTGCCAGCTAGGAAGGCTGCTCTGCCCAGGTTAAGGATATGGTATGGAATGTGGTTATTGGGAAGTTTCAAGATGACAAATGGTGAAGAGCCTGGCACACAGTGTGATTAATAAATGAATTATATGAGCTCTAGAGGGCCTCTTACACTGCATATTTGAAGCCCTTCTTCTCTACTGCCCCACCTCATGAAAGCCACTAAACACAGTATTTATCACCATTTGATAGACTATGGAGAGCTCATCCTCTTTGAGAATCTGAGGGTGCCCTGGGTTTGGAAACCCCAAGGGCATATTTGTGGCTGTTTCTGCCAGGCTCAAGGCATTCACCAGGTAGGTCTTGGACAACCTTGCTCAGTCCTAAGTTTCTATTTTTCATTAGTGACGTTCTCAAACAGGGCTGGGGCAGAAAGCTTGCTTCCAGAAGCAATTTACCAATCCCAGACCACAGAGGTGGCAGGGACCTGTTCTGGCTGCCTGCCTCTGACTCTGCTTCCTGCCCAGGCATTAAAACCTCTTCCTTTCAAGTGTATCTAAAACTTATATCCTGAGGGCTTCATAGCTTCAACTCCCACCTACTGCACTATCTTAAAGTCTTCTTTACTTCTGGTTCCTGGGAATTCCCTTTCTTGTTTGCATGCATATTAAAGAGAAATCTTGTTAAGAATCCTCAATTCAGGGGTGCCTGTGTGACTCAGTCAGTTAAGTGTCCAACTTCTGCTCAGGTCATGATCTCACAGTTTGTGAGTTCAAGCCCCGCATCGGGCTCTGTGCTGACAGCACAGGGCCTGGAGCCCACTTCGAGTTCTGTGTTTCTCCCTCTCTCTCTCTGCCCCTCCCCTTCCCCTGCTCATACACACACACACTCTCTCTCTCTTTCTCAAATATAAATAAACATAAAAAAAAAAAAGAATCCTTAATTCAGGCCCTTCACTGAATGGAAGCTTAGGCAACCAATCCTGGACTTGTTTGAATCTAGACTTCCCTAAATCAGAGACAGGAAAAGAAAGAATTTACCCTCTGCCCCAGGGCCAAGTTCTTTCAGTTTTTAATGGGGAGACCTGCTGAACTCATACCTGAATGAGGTGACATTGACTATTCCCAGGTAATCAACAAAACCAGCTTTGTTTCAGACCACTTTTGGTCATCTTTGTTTCTTACTAACACATATCTTTTCTGTTTACTTGGAGCAGAATTTGGGGTACAGTTTGTTTACACATCTGCTAAGTTGGCCACCTTGTCTACAAGTCTAGGTAACACTGTAGCATTTACAATGTTGGCTCACATTGTAATACTCCACAAAGGCCCTCAAGGTCAGGGAAATACAGCCACAAGTAACTGAACAAAGAGTGCCCAAAGGCCTTTTCTGAGGTAGAAAAAGGCTCTCAGCTGCCCTGGCCAAGGGCACAACTTGCTCTTCAACCCAAAGTCACAGAGGCAGAGGGCCACTTTCTGTGTAGTCAGGAATTTGGGTTCCCCCATCAGCAACCATATGCGTTTGGGAACATTCATCAGCTAGAGAACTCGCTGAGCTGGAAAAAGACTTTTCACAGGACAGCTCAAAATACTTTTTTTAAACTTATGGAAAACTGGTAGTGACTTTCTTAATATGCCAGCTGCTGACAAACATTTTTGTTTAAAGATATACCAGGTGGAAAATAAAATGGTTCAAGGAATATTTCAGTGGATAAGCGTTGGCCATTCTAGGTGTCATTTGAAAGAAAAGTTACCCTCAGTAGAAGGAATCGAGGTGGGCACCGACAGTGAATGCTACAATATACATTCCATGCAGGCTTTTCTTTTTAGGAAATTCAGCAGTCCCCTTAAAAGGGTGTGCAGCTGATATCTACATTAGTTTCTTAGTCTTGAAAAATGCTCTATGAAATACGCATTGAGGCAGAGCAGATTCCTCTACCCAGCTTGTGCCCTTAATTTGGCCCTGATAGATAGCACCCTTCTTTATGGAATTGTGTTTTCATTAGAATAATAATAATGGGACATAGCACACACATATGTATTGTTCTTCCTCAAAGTAAAACTTGTGTAAAGTCTTATATACCCCTAACATTTGTGGGGTCCAATGAAAGAGCACCAATGGAGGCCTACATGCCATATATGAAAGTATTTAAAAGGTACAAATCAAGCTCACAAACTGTTAAGTAAGTTGTATTTCTCTACATTGACATATATGCATTCATAACATCCTGAAAGGCCAAATTTGAGTTTATAATTTTCATATTTCTTTAAGTTCCATGCTGGAATGAGATGGCCAGTAGAGAGTATACCCACCCCCCAACCTATGGCCCACCTCCCTTCCTCTGCCCATACCTAGTCTAGTCTGTTCTGTGGGGGACCTTGTGCACTAATGTATTAGTTTAATTGGGCTTCCATAACAAAATGCCACAGGCTGGGGAGGGGGCGTGGCTAAATAACAGAAATTTATTTTCTCACAGTTCTAGAGGCTGGAAGTCTCAGATCGAGGTACCAGCTAGTTTGGTTTGTGGTTTTCAGATGGCTGTCTTCTTGCTGCATCCACATATGGCCTTTCCTCTTTGGCACATGGACAGTGGGAACTCTCTTGTCTCTTCTTATTCTTCTAAGAACACCACCTCTTTTGGATGAAGGCCCTACTCTTATGACCTCATTTAATTTTTACTACCTCTAAAGGCCCTCAATTCAAATACAGTCACATTAGAGGTTAAGGCTTTAACATATGAATTTGAGGGGGATACAACTCAGCTCATAACAACAAGCTTATAGACATTCCAGCCTGGACATCCAAGCTATATCTACATAGCTTGCCAACAATAAGTTTTTAGCCACCCATTAGGCCTTAAGGTGCTCATATCTGCAACATGGTCCACTCTTAGAAAGATTAACCCAGAAAAAAAGACTGTAGCCTGGGAAATGGGAAACTCTTGGACATAAATTTTTGAGGTCCCAGAACTTGACCTGGATGAGTCCCATGCAGTGATGGAAACACTATGTTTGGGCTGTCCAATATGGTAGTCACTAGCCACTTGTGGCTACTGAGTATTCAAAATGTGATTACTATGACTGAGGAACTGAATTTCAAATTTTATTTAACCTTAATTTCAATTTCAATTAAAGCCATATTTGACTCATGACTATCATTCTATTCAGTGCAGATCTAGAAGTTGGGGAGCAGGCTCTATGTAATTATATCCTCTGGCCCCACAGACTCCTTGTCCTGTGGGTATGTAGCAGATTGTCTTTTCCAAATATGGCCAAACTCTTTACCAGGAGTTGGGGTCTGTGTTCTTCCTAGGCAGGCAATTGTGACTGCCTAGACCCAGGAAGTATGGTAGAGGTGATAATATGTGACTTCTAAAGTTAGGTCATAAGGGGCACCTGGGTGGCTCAGTCGGTTAAGCATCTGACTTTGGTTCAGGTCATAATCTCGGAGTTTGTGAGTTCGAGCCCCGCATTAGGCTCTGTGCTGACAGCTCAGAGCCTGGAGCCTGCTTTGGATTCTGTGTCTCCCTCTTTCTCTTCCCCTTCTCTGTTCATGCTCTGTCTCTCTCTGTCTCAAAAATAAATAAAACATTAAAAAAAATTTAAAGTTAGGTCATAAAAATGGCACAGCTTCTGACCCACTGTCACTTGTGCTCATGTTTTCTCTCTCTCTCTCTCTCTCTCTCTTTTTCTCACTCACATGCACACACACACATACACACACACATGCACACACTTTCTCTCAGAACTTTTTGCTTTTAAAACTACGGGAATAAACAAAGATCACCCAAATGAGAACAAGCAAAGCCTACTTAATTCAGAGCTTAAGTATTAAGGGAGTCAGCTACCATGACTTGTGTTTTGCAGAGATCCAAAGGCAGGTAGAGGAGTGGAAAGGTATAAAGTGGAGAAAAGGGAGGCTTCAGGTGTGCCCTGATTAGAGGCTCTTGCCATGGGGAAGCTGTAGGCAGGGTAACTGGAAGTGGAGCATGGTACATGATTGGTTAGGGGAGCATATTTGTTTTTCTCAGTTGGTCCTATGTTGGAAATGGGGGCAAAGATTAAGGAAGCTATCAGTTATTGATCAAGCCCTGGTCATAGTTATTGCTATGGAGGTTGTGGTTAACTTCCTGGGGTGGTTGCTTCAAGTTGTGGGTCAGAATTCTGTTTTCATATTTGACCTAGCCATTGTCCATTTGTATATTCAGTCTCTTAGAACCCAGCTACCATCCTGTGAGAAAGCTTCCCATGTGGAGGGGAACTAAGGTCTTAGAGCAGCCAAAACCAACTTGCTAACTCTGTGAATGAATCACCTTGGAAGTATATCCCCTAGTCTAAGCCAAGCCTTCAAATGACTGTAGTCCCAGCTGACATCTGACAACTTCATGAGAAACCTTGAACCAGAACCACCCAGGTTAGCTACTCCCAATCTCGAAACCCACAGAAACCATGAAAGACTAAAAATGATTGTCATGTTAACCCATTGAATTTTGCAGTGATTTTCTATGCAGTATTATATAACTCATGAAGGAGAAGAATGCAATAGAAAAGGAGCCAGAACCCTCAAAGGTGTGGGGCCCAGGACGGAGGTTTCTATTGCCTGGATCTAAGGGCAGTACTGATGAAAGGATTTTGTTTGTTTTAGTACCTAGGTATTTCCTAGGGAGGATGGGCTTATTTATACAAAAGAGGAACTTGGAGGACTCATTCAGGGTTTTGAGATTAGGAAATTGTCTTACAAAGGCTATAACAAAAGAACCTTTTGTCTGGAGTGCACAAACTAAAATGTAATGAGACCATTTATTTGCTTGATTGTGTAAACATACAAAAATGTACACATTTTGGAATAGTCACAGTGGAAGGAGATCTGCTTAAGCCAATGATGCCGTTTGTCACTTCAAAAATGCCAGTGAAACTTCTCTTTCAGAATTGCCCACAAAGCTGGATTATGAGCTTCCTGTGAAACCAGACTCATCACTCAAGCTAAGACTTGGTTTGTGACCCCAGACAACATTTCCCAGCTTGATCACCCAACCTACTCAGCAGACTCTGCTCTGAATGGCTTAGAACTCTTTCCAAAACTTACATCCCCCCTCTGAGGATACATGTCAGAGTTATCTTTCTAAAACACATCGCAGATCATGTGCTTCAGTGGCTCTTGGTTGCATGAGAATTAAGCCCCAGCTTCGCAGCCAGATTTTCAAAACTTTCTATAATATGCAACCCCACCTTGCTTTCTAGGTCTATCTTCCCAGAACACAGGATGCCCTCTCCACTTACAGATGACAGGTGCATTTACTGAGCCCTTATTATGTGCCCCATACTGTGCTGAGAGCTTTATATCTCATTTTCTCTTTATATGATTATGTAGAGTAAATGTTGTCTCTATAGTACAGATAATAAAACAGTGATCACTAACACTTTGTATAGTGATTACAATGTGCTAAGCCATCGTCCAGTAGAAATATAATGTGAACCATCTATGTAATTTAAAATTTTCTAATTATTACATTAAAAAGCAAAAAAGAAACAAGTGAAATTTATTTCAATAAAATGTTTTATCAGTGGGCTTTAGTCAATAAAAACTTATTAATGATATATTTCATATTCTTTTTTTTCCCCTTTTTGGTAGTAAGTCTTTCAAATCTCCTGTGTATTTTACACCTACATCACATTTCAATTTGGAAACTAAATTTTCATTGTAAATACTTGACCTGTATTTAGATTTCATAAAAAGTACAGCGGAAAAATTAGATTGACATACCCAAGTTGTTCCAAATATACTTAAGAGATTTCCAGTACCTGAATCGAGTGCCTAAAATCCTTTCCTTTTCTATTCTCATCCATGATGATAAAAACTGCTTCAATTAAAAATTTTTAATTTCAATCTCAATCAATTTAAATAAAATAAAAAATCTAGTTTTCCAGTGCACTAGTCATATACCAAGTGGTTGATGGCCACATGTGGCGAGATACTACTATGTTTGGAACTATAACTCTAAGCACTTTACTGTTATCAACCTAAATGTAGGAGTAGGTCCTATTATTATCTTCACTTTACAGGTAAGGAAACAGAGACACAGAGAGGTAGTAACTTGGACTAGTACACACACTAATAAGCTGAAGCTGAGAATGGTTGATTTGCTCAATGCAATTTAGCTAACAAAGGTTGGAGTTAGGATTTGACCTCGGGATTGTTTATGTCCGAAGCCTAAGTTTTTATCCACTGTGTTGTCTGCTCTACACTCTTACTTTCTCACTACTCCCCTTAAATGCTTACTTCCCTGTTTCTGGTCTTTAATCAGACTCTTCCCTCTGTCCTTAATGCCTCGCAAGGTCCATTTTGAGTGTCATTTATTCATCTGGACAGACATTTGGTCACATTTTCAGCAAATATTGGCAGGCGTTTTTCAAATATCTTTCATGTAGGATAGAGCAGTGATCAAGAAAGATATAGCCCCTGCCAGTCACAGAGCTTATAGTCTAGAACAATGCTTCACAAACTTTGGTCTCAGAACCCTGTAGCACTCTAAAAACTGAAGGCCACAAAGGACTTCTGATTATGTGGGTAAAAGCTGTCAATGTTTAGTGTATTAGAGAGTAAAACTAGGAAACTATAGACATATTTATAAATTCATTTAAAAATAATAATATGAGGTCAGGTGGGAAGGTGATGGAGTAGGAGGACCCTAAGCTTGCCTTGTCCCATGGATACAACTAGATAACACTCATATCAGTGTAAATAACCCAGAAAACATCCAAAGGCTGGCAGATAAGCTCCACAACTAAAGGTAGAGAGGAGGCCACATTGAAGAAAGTAGGAAGGGGGAAGACAAGGTCTGGGAACAAAGTAGACTATGGCTGTCTATGGTGGGGAAGGAGCTAATGGTGCAGAGAAGGTTGGAAAACAGACTTGCACACTGGGAAACCCTTGAACAGGGAGAATGAATCCCCATACCATTTGCCTTTGAAAGCAAGAGGGGCTGAATTTCATGAGTTCTTACAATCATCAAGACTTAAAGACTGGAATTTTAAATACCACTGGGCACCACTCTGGGAGAGCCTGGAGGGCATGAGGAAGCAGAGTTCCCACCCCTAAAGAAATAGGACAGCAAACATCTTGTGCAGATACAGCCTAGAACCAGAAGTCTGAAAAATGCTGGGGGGCATACAGGAGGCAGAATGATTTGCTTATCTTAGAGCATGCCCTGAGAGACAGGGATCATGGGGACCCCAGAAACAAAGGAGCTCGCAGGTGCTGTTTTCCTTCCATACCCACCAGCATCAATAATGGCCACCTGTGGGAACCAGTGTGTCACTCCTTACCTAATTTGCTCATAGCACGACCCACCCCCTGCCCCGGCCCCCCACCACTTCCCAGTCATGCTCGCCTTATTCCAGCTCTGTGGACCCGAGAAGACCAGCACAAACCCTGAAAACACCACAAGTCCTGACCCATGTTTTTTTCAGGACCTCAGTTCTGGTGGCAGGTGTCTTTACAGAAGTTGACCACTGAACACCTTGTTAAAATGTGCCCCACGCCTGCTGGGGAGCAAACACTACCCACAACTTGTTGCAAAGAGAGTCTCTGTAGACAGCTGGATTGAAGGAAAGAGAGGTCAAGACTCAACAGCGGAGCACATGCAACACATAGAGGAGACACTTCCTGAAGCACCAGGCTCTGGGGAACAAGAGACACTGCACTGCAGGGCACTACAGGACTTCTTCTTGACAAGGCTATTATTGTTTTTTTTTTAATTTTTTTTAACATTTATTTATTTTTGAGACAGGGAGAGACAGAGCATGAACAGGGGAGGGTCAGAGAGAGGGAGACACAGAATATGAAGCAGGCTCCAGGCTCTGAGCTGTCAGCACAGAGCCCGACGTGGGGCTAGAACTCACGGACCGCAAGATCATGACCTGAGCTGAAGTCGGCCGCCTAACCAACTGAGCCACCCAGGTGCCCCTACAAGGCTATTATTGTTAAGAGCAAGAAAAGTAGCTGACTTTCCTAACACACTGAAACAGACAAAGAAAGTCAGACAAAATGAGGAGACAGGGAAATATCTTTCAAATGAAAGAACAGGACCAAACTATAACAAGAGACCAAAGCCAAATGGAAATAATATGCCCGATAGAGAATTTGAAGTAATGATCATAAAGATACTCACTGGATTTGAGAAAAGAGTAGAGGACATCAGAGATAAGAAAGAACCAATCAGAGATAAAGAACACAATAAATGAAATTAAGAATGCACTTGGAGTAAATAGCAGGTTAGATGAAGGAGAGGAATTAATTAATGGCCTTGAAGACAGAGTAATGGAAAGTAACCAAGCTGAGTAAAGGAAAGGAAAGAAAATTATGCAAACTGAGAATAGTCTTAGGAAACTCAGTGACTCCATCAAGCATAACATTTGAATTTTACGGATCCCAGAAAAAGGAAAGGGAGAAAAGGTGGCAGAAAATTTACTTGAAGAAGTAATAGCTGAAAACTTCCCTCATATGTGGAAGAAAAACAGATATCCAGATACAGGAGGTACAGAGACCCTGCCCACCACCATCAAAATTCAACTCAAGGAGGTTTACACCAAGACACATACTAATTAAAAGGGTGAGAAGTAGCCATAAAGAAAAAAAAAATTTAAAGCAGCAAGAAAAAAGAAGATAGTTACATTCATTGATACCCATAAGGCTATCAATAGATTTTCAGCAGAAACTTTGCAGGCCAGAAGGGAGTATGGCATGATCTTTTCAAAGTACTGAAAGGGACAAATGTGCAGCCAACAATACTCTATCTAGCAAGGCTATCATTCAGAATAGATGGAGAGATAGTTTCTCAAACAAAAACTAAAGGAGTTCATGATCACTAAACTAGTCCTACAAGAAATATTAAAGAGAGCTCTTTGAGTGGAAAGGAAATACCATAAATGAGAGTATGAAAAGTAAAAAACACAAAAGCAGTAAATATATATATTTCTGTAAAAGTCAGTCAAGAGATTGATAACGTAAAAGGGTGTAAAATATGACACCATATACCTAAAATGTGAGGAGGAGAGGAGTAGAGGGTTTAAATTTAAGTGACTATCAATTTAAGATAGACTGCTATATGCAGAAGATGTTATATAAAACTTAATGGTAGCCACAAATCAAAACCAGTAATAGATATGCAAAAAATAAACAGAAAGGTATCCAAGTATGTCACTAAAGAAAGCCAACAAACCATGAAAGAACAAGAGAAGAAAGGATCAGATAAAATCTACAGAAATAACCACAAAACAAGTAATAAAATAAAATGGCAATGAATACATATCTATCAATAATTACTGTGAATGTAAATGGACTAAATTCTCCAATCAAAAGACATAGGGTGAAGGAGTGGATAAAAACAAAAAAACAAAAAAAAACCCAAAAAAAACAAGACCCATCTGTATTCTGCCTATAAGAGACTCATTTCAAACTGAAAGACACCTGCAGACTGAAACTGAGGGGTTTGAGAAAAATTTATCGTGCCAATAGATGACAAAAGAAACCTGGGGTAGCAATACTTATATCAGACAAATAGACTTTAAAACATATAATAAGAGACAAAGAAGAACATTATGTAATAATAAAGGAGACAATACAACAAGAGGATATAAGAATTGTAAATATTTTGCACCCAACATGGAAACACCCAAGTACAGAAAACAGTTAATGAAATACATAATGGAAATAAATTATAATAATATAATAATAGTCAGGGACTTTAACACCCCACTGACATCAATGGAAAGATTGATGTCATCTAAACAGAAAATCAACAAGGAAACTGGCTTTTAATGATACACTGGATCTAACACTGGATTTAACAGACATATTTATAACATTTCATCCTAAAACAGCAAAATACACATTCTTTTCAAGTGCACACAGAACACATTAGGTCACAAAACAAGTCTCCACAAATTCAAAAAGATCGAAGTCATACATGCATCTTTTTCTTTTTTTAAGTTTTTATTTAAATTACAGTTAGTTAACACATAGTGTAAAATTAGTTTCAGGTGTACACTTTAGTGATTCAATACTTACATACAACACCTAGTGATCATCACAACAAGTGCCCTCCTTAATCCCCATTCCCTATTTAACCCATCTCTCCACCTACTTCCCCTCTGGCAACCATCAGATTGTTCTCTATAGTTAAGAGTCTATTCCTTGGTTTACGTCTCTCCCCCCCCCCCCCCCCCCCCCCCCCCCCCGTGATCATTTGCTTTATTTCTTTTTTTTTTTTAATTTTTTTTTCAATGTTTATTTATTTTTGGGACAGAGAGAGACAGAGCATGAACGGGGGAGGGGCAGAGAAAGAGGGAGACACAGAATCGGAAACAGGCTCCAGGCTCTGAGCCATCAGCCCAGAGCCCGACGCGGGGCTCGAACTCACGGACCGCGAGATCGTGACCTGGCTGAAGTCGGATGCTTAACTGACTGCACCACCCAGGTGCCCCTGCTTTATTTCTTAAATTCCACATATGAGTGAAATTATATGGTATTTGTCTTTCTCTGATTAACTTATTTTGCTTAGCATTTTACTCTCTAGCTCCATCCACAACACTGCAAGATTTCATTCTTTTTGATTATTGAGTTATATTCCATTGTGTATTTATACCACATTTTCTTTTTTCCCTCTCAAGTTAGTTAACATACAGTGTAGTCTTGGCTTCAAGGCATAGAACCCAGCGATCCATTGCTTACATATGACACCCAGTGCTCATTCTGAAGAGTACCCTCCTTAATGCCCATCACCCATTTAACCCAGCCCAATCAACCCTCAGTTTGCTCTCTGTATTTAAGAGTCTCTTATGGTTTGCCTTTCTCTCTGTAATTTATTTTTGCTTCCCTTCCACTATGGCCTTCTGTTACGTTTCTCAAATTCCACATATGAGTGAAATCATATGATATGTGTTTTTCTCTGACTGAGTTATTTTGCTTAGCATAATACTCTCCAGTTTCATCCATGTTGTTACAAATGGCAAGGTTTCATTCTTTTTGATAACGGAGTAATATTCCATTGTATATATAACACATCTTCTTAATCCATTTGTCAGTTGATGAACATTTAGGCTCTTTCTGAACTTTGACTATTGTTGATAGCACTGCTATAAACGTTGGGGTGCATGTTGCCCCTTCAAATCAGCATTTTTATATCTTTTGGATAAATTCCTAGTAGTGCAATTGCTGGGTTATAGGGTAGTTCTATTTTTAATTTTTTGAGGAAGCTGCACACTGTTTTCCAGAGTGGCTGCAGTAGTTTGCATTCCCACCAACAGTGCAAGAGGGTTCCCCTTTCTCCACATTCTTGCCAATATCTGTTGTTTTCTGAGTTGTTAATTTTAGCTATTCTGACCAGAGTAAGGTGGTATCTCATTGTTATACCACATCTTCTTTCTCCATTCATCAATTGATGGGCATTTGGGCTCTTTCCATAATTTGGCTATTGCTGGTAATGTTGTTATAAACATTTGGGATGCATGCATCCCTTTGAATTAATACTTCTGTATTTTTTTGGGTAAATGCCTAGTAGTGTGATTACTGGATCATAGGGTAGTTCTATTTTTAACTTTTTGAGGAACTCCATACTGTTTTCCAGAGTGGTTGTGCCAGTTTGCATTCCCACCAACAGTGTAAGAGGGTACCCCTTTCCCGCATCCTCACCTGTTGTTTCTTGTGTTGTTTTGGCCATTCTGACAGATGTGAGGTAATATCTCATTGTAGTAGCAATCATACTACTGGGTATTTACCCCCCACCCAAAAAAAAACATACAAGAACACCAATTCAAAGGGATACGTGCACCCCTATCTTTATAGTGGCATTATTTACAATAGTCAAAATGGAAGCAACCCCAAGTGTCCACTGATAGAAGAATGGATAAAGAAGGTGTGATATATATATATATATATATATATATATATATATATATATAATGGAATATTACTCAGACATAAAAAGGAATGAAATCTTGCCATTTGTAACAACATGAAGAGGATTAGAGAGTATAATGCTAAGTGAAATAGTCAGAGAAAGACAAATACTATATGATCTCACTCATATGTGGAGAATAAGAAACAAAAGAAATGAGCAAAGGAAAAAATAAGACATCGAAGAAATAGACTCTTAACTATAGAGAACAAACTGATGGTTACCAGAGGGGAGTTGTGGGGGGAAATGGGTGAAATAGATGTTGGGGATTAATGAGTTTACTTATCATGGTGAAAAAATCAAATAAAATAAAAATAACATAATGAACCTGTTTTATATAAACATAAATAATGTATTACTATGAAAAGATAGCTATCTTTTCCAAAACAAGAATATTAATGAGTAGCATTGTTTTCTAATTTTGCTACTGTCCTTAATGTCTTTATAAAAGACAGCTGGACTCTCATCTATGCTTCTGTCTTTAGTCTGTTGCAATATGTTGTTTTGGTTGAAGTATATATGGAAAATCTGGCCTCACCCAGATATGCAATTGGAAAAGAGAGGAATATCTTAAACATCTTTTCAGATAATTGTGAAAAGTCTTCTTTGCTACTATACCCAAATTAAGCTAGTGGTAATTTCTTAAAGGTTAGCTGCAATATAGGATCTAAGACCATATCAATGGTAATATATGAAATAAAGCTCTCATATACTAAAATTAATTAGTCTATCTTGCACTTTCAGTGAGTCTTAGATAGGATTTTGTAATAACATGCGTTGTTTATTTGGAAAACATTGATTTACTGAGTTATACTACATTTTCAAATGTTGACACATTTCACTATGCAATCTATAAAAACCACATTCATTAATATCAGCACTGATCATGTAAGAAAAGTCCTTAAGCATTGAGAGGCTGTCAAACTTGTGGTGACAAATATAATTTTTCCAGAATTCTGATTTTTATTTAAATGCTTGAATTTTACCTCTTACACCACATACTGTGAATTGTTTTTCTTGAAGTGAAAGACTCACTTTGTTCATTTTATGAGAAAATGTCTGCCAAATACTCAGGTCTAAGAGTTTAACTTCCTGTTGTTTTTTCTTTAAAAAAATTTTTTTTAATCTTTATTTTTGAGAGAGAGACAGAGTGTGAGTAGGGGAGGGGCACAGAGAGAGGGAGACACAGAATCTGAAGCAGGGTCCAGGCTCTGAGCTGTCAGCACAGAGCCCGACAAGGGGCTTGAACTCACAAACCGTGAGATCACGACCTGAGCCGAAGTCAGACGCCCAACTGACTGTGCCACCCAGGCACCCCACTGCCTATTGTTTTTTCAGGTAAAAATGGTGCTCCATTTGTGTAGCTCAGCTCACAGTCCAGTCACTGAAGTGCTTGTTCTTGAGATGACCATTGTACTTCATTGTGCGGCAGAAGTGCTTTATGCATATTTTCCATTTTGTCATGCTCAAGGGTCCTGATTTAATAAAAGTAATCATTTTTACTGCTTAATGAAGGACATTCTCAAGTAAAACTAGCATTTTTTTTCTTTGAGTGGATGGGTAAAGAATACAATGACCGATGCTACCATTTGTTGCCACTGTCTTGATTCATCCTAAGGCACAAGCAGCTTCCCACTATTGCTTTTGTACATCAGTACAAATGTCAATACATTGAAAAAGGTAAATAACATCTTAGAGTATTATGAAAATAGCTTTGACCTTGTAAACCCCATAAAACGGTCCCAGGATCGTGGGGGTCTGAGGACCACACTTTGAAAGCCCATGGTCTAGAAGGAAAGATAATTATACAGGTACATGGGTGAGCTGGTCTACCCCAAGGGCTTAAGGAAGGATTCGTGGCTATTTAAGGTTCAACCAGAAATATATATGCCAAAGGGGTGCCTGGGTGGCTCAGTCAGTTGAATGTGTGACTTCGGCTCAGGTCGTGATTGGTGAGTTGGAGCCCTGCGTCAGGCCTGTGCTGACAGCTCAGGGCCTGGAGCCTGCTTCAGGGTCTCCCTCTCTCTCTGCTACTCTCCCATTCATGCTCTGTATCTCTCAGAAATAAATAAACATTAAAAAAATTTTTAAAGAGAGAAATATATATGCCAGTAATCCAGGTGAATGGGGAAGGAGCTACAAGAAACTACAAGAGGTTCGTTGACTAGAACTTGAAAGATCACAGGGAGAGCAGTCAGTGATGAGGCCAGAGAGATGGGCCTGTGAACAGCCTTGCAAATGCACTGAGGACATCACATCACTTCTGATTAGTCCCAAAAATGTTTAACTAGAGTCTAATCATGTGGAGACAACCAGAAAAATCTAATTTAAGATACATTCTGCCAAAAAACCTGCCTGGACTCTTAAAAAAATCTCAAGATATTGAAAGACAGAAGAAGGCTTAATTAAAGGAGACTGGAGACACAGCAACTAAAAGCATTATGTAATCTTTGGGTCCTGGATCAAAAATAAATAACCCAATAACAACAACTATAAAGGACATTACTGAGACAATTAGAGAGATTTGAATACAGACTGTATGTTAGGTACTAATATTGTATCAAGGTTAAATTTTCTGAATGGGAACACTGTATTATGGTTATATAGGAGAATGTCTTTGTTCTTAGGGTATTTAAGGGTGAAGTGTTATGATGTCTGTGATTAATTCAATTCTCAAATGATTCATCAAAAGCTAATTATATGTATATACAGAAAGAAAGAGAAAGAGATAAGACTAATGTAGCAGAATGTTAATAATTGATTAATTTAAGTGCAGGGTGTATGGGCATTCATTTTACTATTCTTGCAAGTTTTCAGTAGATTTGGAAATTTTTCAAAACATTGGAATATAAGGAGCTTGGGCTTTATCCTCAAATCAGTGGAATCCACGAGAAGATGTTTTTTTTTCTTCCAAGCTTTTATTTAAATTCCAGTTACTTAACATACAGTGTAATATTAGTTTCAGGTGTAGGATTTAGGGATTCATCACTTACACACGACACCCAGTGCTCATCACAAAGTGCTCTCCTTAATACCCATCACCCATTTAACCCATCCTCACATCTACCTCCCCTCCAGCAACTCTCCGTTTGTTCTCTATGGTTAAGAGTCTGTTTCCTGGTTTGCTTGTCTCTTTTCCCCTCCATGTTCATCTGTTATGTTTCTTAAATTCCACATATGAATGAGATCATATGGTATTTGTCTTTCTCTGACTGACTTATTTTGCTTAGCATGATACTCTCTAGCTCTATCCATGTCGTAATAAATGGCAAGATTTTATTCTTTTTTATGGTTGAGTAATATTCCAGTGTGTGTGTGTGTGTGTGTGTGTGTGTGTGTGTGTGTAAAAGTAACATAATTAGGACTCTTAGATTATAAGGAATCAAAACCCAATTTGAACAGGAAACTTACTGATTCATATGATCAAATATGAGGGGTGATGCTGGTCTCCAGATTTCAGAATTCAGATCGCCTCAGGCCCTACCACCCTGCTTCTAAACCTTTTTCTCCTTGTTTGTCTGTAACACTGGCCTCATTCTTGGCAACTGCAGGCAGGACTTCTCTGCCAGGAAATATGGCCTCAGACAAGTGAGAGTTTATTTTCTCACTGCCTCAGAATCCCTTGCCCCCATGTGTTTGAAGTTGACTAATTCCAAGGGAAGCATTATTATTGGTCCTAATGGGCACCATACGTTCACCCCTTTGACCAACCACTGAAGCCATTGATATGAACAATGATAATTCGTTCCCCTGATCCTGCACTTGCCCTAATGTGCAGCACTTCCTCCTCTGAGAAGCAGACAGTCAAGACAGGATTTCCAAGAGATTCTTTGAAGGAAATGCTGGTAAAGGATAAACTGGAGGGGCATAGGAGTAGGCCAGGAGAGCCTTCAGACTGTGATGCAAGCCTGAATCCCATCAAAGAAGAAAGGGAAGGAAAGATGAAGTAATAGGAAGAGTGTCAGTCCGCAGCATGCTTCTAAGAAAGTCCCTATCAAGCTAATACACAGTTTCTAAGAAAAGATTTCCCATTGGAAAAGTACTACATCAGGCAGAAATATCCTAACTCTAGACCCCATTATGCTCAGTAAGGGCTGGGAGCAGCATGGGGGAAGTGTGATCTTGTTATGAACACAACAGTGGAACCCAAGGTGTAGCAGCCAGAGCCTATCAGTCACCTAGGTCCCGCCTCCTCAGCAGGTTCTTCAGAAGGAGGTCTGCATTGTATGCTTCAAGGTTACCACACCCTGTTGGTCAGAAAGGGAATGGGGGCAATGGAGGAAGAGGTGCTGGGCAGAAATAGGGTTACAACAGTAGCTGTTACACTATTTTTCTCTGCGAGGGAAAGAATCCTGCCTTTTCCTGGACTTTCAGTCCCCAGTTGTTTGCATGTCTATGTCCTTACACAGTAATGCGTAATAATTAAATTTAGATTCTGGAGATGATTACAAAAGAAAAGGTGTAAAATAGATTTTATGTAATAAGAGTGTGATCTGACTCAGTCTAGCTGGAGTGATTCCTTGGAGGATAAAAACATGCATGTGATGTATAAAGTCTAGTGTTTTAAATTTTTTTGCTTGTCTTAGTCTAACTTCCTGTCGTCCTAAATTAAGTTTTCTACTTAAACTACAGGAAGGGTCCTTGTTTCTTATTTGATAGTGATGTCAGGTAGTGGCAGAACTAGAGAGAGAAGCTAGGTTTCCTCTGTGTTCAACCCTGGCTCCTTGCTGCAGTCACCTTGCACAGATAACCAGGCTGGAACACACAAGGGCTGGATTGTCACCCAAAGATGGATGGGATGTTGAGATGAGAGACCTGAGTTTGGTTTGGAACAGAACTGTTAAAAATGAAGTGGGACAGTACAGCTACAGTAGAAAAGAGTATGGTGGTTCCTCAAAAAGTTAAACAGAGTTGCTTTATGATCCAGCAGTTCCACTTCTAGATACATACCTGAAGGAATTGAAAGCAGGGACTCAAACAGATATCTGTATGCCTGTGTTCAGAGCTGCATTATTTATAATAGCCAAAAGATGGAAACAGTTTAAGTGGCCATTGACTGATGAATGGATAAAGAAAATGTGGAATATACATGCAATGGAATATTATTCAGCCTTAAAAAGGAAAGAAATTCTGACATCAGCTGCCACATGCATGAATCTTGAGAACATTCTGCTAAGTGAAATAAGCCAGTCACAAAAGGATAAGTACTGTTTATGATTACATTAAAAATTTTTTTTTTGAGTTTATTTTTTTGAAAGAGAGAGAGAGAGAGACTGTGAGAAGGAGAGGGGCAGAGGGAGAGGGAGGGAAAGATAAGCAGTCTCCATGCTTGGTGCAGAGCTCCACACAGGACTCAAACTCATGAACCACAAGATCATGACCTGAGCCAAAATCAAGAGTTGGACACTTAACTGACTGAGCCACCCAGGCCTCCCTATGACTACATTTATATGAGGTACCTAGAGTAGTCAAATTCATAGAGACAGAAAGTAGAACACTGTTGCCAGAGATCAGGGGGAGGGGAAAATTTGAAAAAAATGAAATGGGAACCATCTTGGAAAACTATCTGACAGTATCAACTAAGGATGAATTGATTGATTGATTGATTGATTGATTGATTTTCAGTATATGAAGTTTATTGTCAGATTGGTTTCCATACAACACCCAGTGCTCATCCCAAAAGGTGCCTTCCTCAATGCCCATCACCCACCCTCCCCCCTCCCTCCCACCCCCCATCAACCCTCAGTTTGTTCTCAGTTTTTAAGAGTCTCTTATGCTTTGGTTCTCTTCCACTCTAACCTTTTTTTTTTTTTTAACTAAGGATGAATTTAAATATATTCTAGAACCAAGCAATCCCAGTCATTAGTACACACCCAAGATAACTGAGTGCATCTGTCCACCAAGAGACAGGTGTAGGAATATATATAGCAGCACTAGTTACACGGCCAGAAACATTCACATGTCCACCTGTAGGAAGATGGGTAAATAAATTGTGGCCTATTTATATGGTAGAATACTATACAGAAGTGGAAATGAACAAACTACTGCCATACACAACATGAATGAATCTCACAAACATTAGGTTGAGCAAAAGTGATTCCATTATGAAAAGAAGAAACTAAATTTTGGTGTTAAGTCAGAATGTTCCTCCCCCACTTTTGGGGAGGTGGGGAAGGAATGATGGAGGGAGCCTGAGGCTGGCTCCTGCGGTGCTGGTAGTGATCTATTTTTTTTTTATTTAAATAGTGGTCACATCCATGTGCTCAACTTACAGGATTTCATTCATTGTTACACATATCATTTGAGCACTTTTATGCATGTATGCCTCAATTTCTGAAAGCTTATTAAAATAATGGATCAGGAGTAATTCGGATTTTAAAGTCACCATAGAGTTTGAAATTAGTACTCAGAATTGATATATGGTAGATAATTTAGGGCCCATATGTGGGAAGATGGAGACCTTTTCTGCATAAAGCAGGTATTCATGTTTGTGTGACTATATAGGAGATAGTGGCAGACCATTACATTTTTAAAATGTACTTTAGGTTAGACTCTTTCAGGTGTTTTCACTACGATGAGCTCCTCATAACAACCCTGAGAGCAATTGCCACCATAGGCAATTTCCAGGTGAGAAAACCAGCACTCAGAAAATCCAGTGATTTACTAAGGTATCTCATCTACTAAGCAATGGATTCAGGACTGAAGCCCAGGTAGACTGACCCCAAAGCTTGTGTGGTCTTATCCTCCCCATTCTGCCTCTAAGTATCTTTTAGTATCTGCCAACTTCCCCTCACACACATGATTTTGTGCCTGAGTAATGTGGTCCTTGTTTTATTATCTATACATTTCTATTGTAGAGAAAGAATTCTGCAATTTTTCTTAGAGCTTGCTTTCTTTACCAATTAGATGTAACTTTTTTATTGTTTTAATTTTTAATTCAGTGCTTTATTAGAATTCTAATACATTAAAAATTGTTTTTACTTAGGTGTTTACATCATAAAAGCAGAATAAAAGAAATTGAGAAATTAAGAAGTCATCCATAATCTTGTCATCTTAATCCAATTACTGTTTAAATTATTGTATACCTTCTTATAGATCTGTTCCTGTTTTTTATTTTCCCCACTTTTTCCACTTAATACATATCTTAAAGTCTTTAAATGTTTTTTAACGTTTATTTTTTTTGAGAGAGAGAGAGAGAGAGAGAGAGAGAGAGAGCAAATCAAATGGGGGAGGGCAGATAGAGAGGGACACACAGAATCCAAAGTAGGCTCCAGGCTCTGAGCTGTCAGCATAGAGCCCTACTTGGGGTTTGAAATCACAAACTGCGAGATCATGACCTGAGCCAAAGTTGGCTTAACTGACTGAGCCACCCAGGTGCCCCTATCTTAAAGTCTTTAATGCTACATATTTAGAAAAGACTTTTGTGTGTGTTGAGAGGGTAAAACATTATATTTAAAACATTTCAAACTGAAATAAAATGTAAAGAAAAATAAAAATTATCTTAATTGCACAACTGAGCAAGAATCAGTACTAACAATTTACTGTGTTTCTTCCCAGGGCTTTTTTTTTTTTGTCCTGTGAGTATATATTATTCATTCAGAAATTGGAATCACACTTATGAAATTATATCTTGCTTTTTTTTCTCACTTGTATTCTTCCAGGCCACCAAATGCTCTTTGAAATCATAATGTCCACATCACAGCTATTGAATAAAAATATATTAAAAGAAAATTTCCCTACATCACTTTTTCTTTCTTAATGTTTTTTCCTAGTCTATACATATATAAATATAATTTTGGACATAATTTCAAAGATTGTAAGCTTCTTAGGGGCAGGAGACACTTGGAACAAGTACAGAATCTTGTGAATCAAAATGATATCTCACCAAAGGTGTTATCCAGAGTGGCGGATAGCCCAGTGAATGTTTTGGATTGTGGTATTTATTATTTCTGGATGAAAGATTCAATGGAAACTGGTATCTTAATATTTACTTATAAAAGTAAGAGAATCTTCACATATCAAGGCAAATAGTCTTTGGCTAATGATAGCAAGTAATCACATGTATTTGAATATACTCCAAGTATCTTTAGCTTTGCATATGTACCCACTGCCCTACTTGCCATAAATTTGTTCACCACCAGGTTTCTCTGTGGCATTCCCATAGTGCCCCTTCTCCGTGCTGTGGTCATGGTGTTGGCGTAGTTGCTGGGCTGTCACAGGCGATAGCAGAGTTCTCTAGTACCTGGCCTTGCTCCCTCCACTGTAACTGCTTTAAGATTCCTCCAGGCTCTTGGTCAAGACCAGAGAGATGAGGAGTTCCCTCTCCTTTCCATTCCAAGGACTGTCAAATTTCCTCCCTTGAGCTTTCCTTTATTCCAGGACTATTAACAGGAGAAACAACTATTCACTTTAGGGAAAAATCCTTGCCTCTCTTACTAGGGGCATATTTTATTTTCGTTGCCCCCCAAAATCAAAATAACAAATTAGTTCAATTTTGGCCTGGCTCCCATAATCTGATTCATCCTTTCTTATCCAGGATTTTCAGAGTGACAGATGCCCCATAAACGTAAATAGGTCAACTTAACTCACCTAAAATTAAAAAACAAAAAATGTGTTGGCACGAAGAGCCACTGCTCACATTCCAGTCAGCTTCAGGCTGCTTAATTGGGAATACTGAGAAATAGAGACAAAAATTGTAAAATCAGGTTCCTGCATGGTGTCAAATAACAACCGTTTTGCCTGTCTCCACTTCTTTAAATTCACTATAATGAGAGATGCCCTCTGACTTGAAAGCAAAGGTTCAGTTAAAATAACTGGCTATACAATGTTGCTTTCCAAACAGGTATGTTCACCAAAGGATTATGAGGATTAGTGTTTAGCTTCCAGGCTATTTTAGTCCTGAATGATGCAGACATTTCTCATAAACATGAAGACCCTGGTCGGGGATATGTGTTGTGCATTCAGTTACACCTTTAGCAAAGTATGGGCGTTCTATATGTTGTGAGTATAGCAGTTAAATGTGTTGCAATCTAAAACTGCATCCTGTTAATGGCACCAGTGGAAGTAAACAAATACACTGCTACTTCATTAAATTTAAATATTATTTATGATCCTGTAGGTATAAATAAGGTTATTGTTAGAATTGTGTTCCCCTGTGGTTATATCTTTCTGTAAAAGTCACCCAGCATCTCATGCCTTCTAAGATCATCCTGCACTTGCTATGTATGCCTGAGAATAAAGAAATTATAATTATGGGAATGAAACCTGTTGGGAATGGAGGGAACTCTGTGTTTGTCTTCAACTACCCATGGTATTTTTTTATTTCTTCTCCTAGTCCTCCCCTCTTCTTGGGACTCTCCTCATTCGCAATATTTATAAGACCCTGGGATCCATTATTTCCTTGGTGCAGACTAGAATTATGTGCTCTGCGAATATCTGCGCAGCAGGGGAGGAGGGAGAACTGGAGGAAAACATGAGGAATGTTAATAAACAGTCTGATGGAGGTAAAATAAAAGTGTTCCACAGAAATAAACATAGTAATACAATGAAGAAGCCTGTTCAATAGTGTTTAAAAGTCATGGAGCCTAATGTAATTTAAAAGAGATTAGGACTATTGCCAAATGGCCACATGTTTGTAATATATATATCCTCAAATGAAAAAGAATAAATGGTTTAGCTTTTTCTGGGTCAAATATAATTTCTGATTAGCTTCCTGCTGAGTTCTCCAACAGATCAGAAAAGAAGCCCAGTAAATTTGGAGTTTGGTTGAGTTTAAAGATTCATTTATACTTAGAGATGTTGTGTTATTTCTCTTTTCTGATATCAAATAGAAACTATTTCCATAGTGAAATAGTTGGACTGAAACTAATGGTATAAGTAACGATGAGGTTATAGCAATGAAGTTGCCCTTGTTAAGCAGCCAAAACAGCCCATACTTTTAAGGAAATTTTCACATTTATGAGTCTTTCCTAACATCCTCAAGTAGACTTGGCCATTCTCTATTTACGTAGCAAAGTATATTACTATGACTCTATCATAAATGTTTCATAATGCATATCAATTACTTATCATTCCCTACAATTTATTGCAGCTCTACTCTGTGTCAGACATTGGGAATATGAGGTTCAAGAGGGTACACGCCCAGTCCTCAAGGGAAGACAAACATAACAACATGTCAAATGGGACTTTCCCTATTGCCTTAATATTATGCCTATATATTCTAGGGAGGGCATGGGATGTCTCCACAGGAATTGCTAAGAGATAGCAAAGTTAATTCTTTGACTCTTAGCCCCTCATTTAAATTCATCCTATAAAAGAGAGGCCTAGATAGTTGGGTTTTTTAAAGAACTTATTGGAAGGTAATTTATAGTAGTTGAGAACTCTTAGGTAATTCTCCTCCGTTCCCTATCAGGGAGAAAAGGGACATCCTTCCTGGCTCTTTTTTTAAGACAAGTTGGAGCTGTAGGGCACCAGGAGTACAAGAAATATGTCTCTTATACTTTAATAGGCATAGAGACTGATCTACATCTTACTTGGAAGCTGGTGGAGGAAACAGCTATGACCCTAAGAAATAGAGATGGTTATAAAAGGAATGGCCCATACTTCCAGATTTTGTTGGGACAAGGGTACAGAAATTTACTGGTGGACCAAGCAGATTCTGCAGAAGGGCTGCCAAGCTGGAGCCATCCTGAAAAGGTCCAGTGTGAGAGGGATGAACCTCAGGCTTCCCTCACCCTAAAGGTATTTTGCTGGAGGGTAGAATCTGAGGAGTGAAGAGGTTTGCAAACCAGTGAATGTCTAGTCAGTGAGATCATATCTATGAAAATCACTCAAGAATCTACCAATGTGTGTCATGAAAGAGTCAACCTTTGAGTGAGAACATTTAACAGCCAAATGAGAGCTACAGGCAGTATTAGTTAAATAAATGGATCTTTGTCTCTTTTCTTCTATCCCTATCCCTGACCCCATTCTTGGAGGCACCATAAGTAGAATCAGAGAATTGGGTGAAAGATGGAAATGCTGATATTGAATTGGACTGCATTTCTTAATATCTTAAAATAAGACTGTCCTTTAACACCTGAAGATATCAGAAGTGATGAGATATACCCTAGATGTTACCAGGAGGAAGGAAGGGAATATTTGCCAGTGTTTGAAAGCATTGGTGGGAGAAAACAAAGACAAATTCAACTCATTGAATAAATCAGTCAAGTAAACGGAGATTTATAAGGGAATGACACAAGGCTTGTTATACAGATGCATGTGGCCTGTCATGGGAAAAACATGGAGGCACCTGGTTGAGTTTTAGGGGAGCAGGGAATGATTCCTAGAAGCAGTGAGTTTACATAGCAAGTAGTAGTTGGCCAGGGAAAGAATGAAAGATTGGAGGGGAAGTTCAGCTGGGCAAAATGATGGGCAGGTGCAAATTTCTAGAGGCAAGACAAACAATGACCTGTTTTGGAAATTACAATTCAGTGTGTTTTGAGTTTAGATTCTGATCATGGAGCAGTGCAATGTCATGAAATATATACCATAATAAGGAGGTTGAATGTAATCCTGGGTCTATGGGAATCCATGAGGTAGCACATTTAAGCAGGGAAGTAGTCTCATGAAAGCCTACTCTAGATGCTGTGTTCTGAGACATGTGGAGTCAGGGCAGACCTGTTAAGGAGCACTAACAGTAATCAAAGTGAGGGATGCTGGTAGTTGGAACTAGAACTAAGGTAATGGCAGTGAGAGTGGAGAGAAGGTGACAGATAGCAGAGCTCTTCAGGAAGTATCATCTAAATACTTGGCAACCAACTGAATGACAGGTTAAGTAGAAGGAACATGTTTCCATGTTTACAGCCAGATTCATTCAGTCATTCAATAATTTCTTTTTCAGCTCTTCCAAAATACCAAGCACAGTTAGGAGTGTTGGGGTACAGGTTTTGTAGTAATTGGCAAAGTAATTGGATTGCAAAGGAAATGGAAAGGGTGAGTATAGACAGCTCTCTTTTAATAATTTGATGGTTGTGGCAAGGGAAAGAGTGGGAGGGTAGTAAGTAGAGAGAGAGATGAAAAGTTGGGAACAGATTTTCTTTTTTAATGTGTGTTGAAATGCTGCTGGAAAGAGACTGGTAACAAAGTTGGAAAGTGACATCCTGGGAGAGGTGGGATGGGAAGGGAGAACACAGGTGAGGAATTGGAGGAATTGGAGGAAGGTGAGGAAGGACCATTGGGATCAGATGTGAGAGGAAAAGATGGGCACAGATGTAGGCTAGCTTGTAGGGAGAAACTGAGCAGATGGATGAAGTTTCCCTTATCTGCTGAGAGTGAGGGCAGGAAGAGTGAATGAATACAGGGGCTCATGAAATGACCCATGAACAAAACCTATCCTTTTGTGAAAATTATGCTAATTGAATCTGAATAAATAAATATCACGATAAACTGAATAAGGAAGCAAAAACAATAGAAATCACACAAACTTTCAATGAATTATCAAAAAGTATTCAGTTTACTAACAATTAAATAAATAGAAACTGAAACAACTGTGAGATATGATTCCTCTTTATCAGGCTGCTAAAGGTTTAAAAGATAACGCTCAGTGTTCATGGAGATTTGGGGGAATCTTACTGATAGGACTATAAAGGGAAGTTCCATTTGGAGAGAAATTTGGGAAAATGTGTGATAATTAAAATATGTTTCCTTTGACCTAAGGACACTACCTCTAAAAATTTATTCTAAGGAATTAATAAGAGCATATACAGACATATGTGCAAAGATGTTTGTTTATTCAAGCATTGTTTTTATTATTAAAAACAGAAGCAAATGAAATGTATAACAATATGGATACTCAAATATTTATTATATGTTGTACTTATCATAACATATCCATACAATGGAATGTTATGAGTCACTAAAAATAATGATAGAGATCTATAGTTTTGATATGAAAAGACCACTATGGTATATTAAGTGGAAAACTGGTTAAAATGAAATAGCTTATTTTCTCAGAGTTGTAAAAATATATGCATAGAAAAACACAGAGTAATTCTTTCTTGGAGAAAACATTTCCAATGGTTTTATTTTCTTCAATAAATTTTCTGGTATTGACTGACTTTTTTCCCACAGTTTACATAATTTTTTTGCCACTCCTCCCCCCTACAATTTACATATATTATTGTTTTTGAAACAGTAAAGCTAATTCCAGTTTTGTTCTACAAAAAGTAAAAGTAAAAAGAAAGTGCCAATTAGAGAAATTTTTTAGTCATACTACTGCTTTGGGGTGAAATGACACAAAATGACAGTTTAACACACATCTTTCCACTCTCTCCTACCTGTTATATGCTATAAAATGTGTTTCCTACTCTGTTAACTTACAGATTGAGGATCTGGCCTGGTGAGTTTTGTGGATTTTTATCATTTTGGTCTCTGGTTAGGCCTCAGCTTCTTGGAAGGTAAAGTCAAATTAAATCAGAGAGGGGCGCCTGGGTGGCGCAGTCGGTTAAGCGTCTGACTTCAGCCAGGTCACGATCTCGCGGTCCATGAGTTCGAGCCCCGCGTCAGGCTCTGGGCTGATGGCTCGGAGCCTGGAGCCTGTTTCCGATTCTGTGTCTCCCTCTCTCTCTACCCTCCCCCGTTCATGCTTTGTCTCTCTCTGTCCCAAAAATAAATAAACATTGAAAAAAAAAAATTAAATCAGAGAAATTGTCAAACCCAGCTAAAACCCCATTTAAAACTGCCTGGTGGTGTAGGGGAAGGCCATCATGTTTGACCTGCTGATGATGTGACTCATCTTACCACCAAAGGTGGCAGAGGAATCAACTGTTGTTTATAAGCTGTGCTTTTGTCAGCCACACAAGAGTCTTCATTTGGAGTTGGGAATGTGTCACTGATAAGGCATAGATTATGACGCCTGCCCTCTCATTTCACAAACCCAGTTTGAGTTTGCTGCTGACAAAAACTGCACCAATAGAGTCATAGTTTCCAATCACAGGCATTGGTCTTCTTTGGATGTGAGTGGTGGAATGCCAGTATGGCCAATGCATACTTGAGATGGAAAGTAGTTCTTTTCATGAGTCTGTCTCCAATAGGTATCAAAAAAAAAATAGGTTAGTCCCATGTGGTCCACTTGTCAGAATAAACAGTCAAATCATTAGCTACAATCCATGTGAACACAGTATTAACAAATGTACATAGAAGGCTCAGATTTACAGAAACACAAACGTGAGGATGCTGGTTTGGGGTTGAGTTTTAATGGCCATGATGGATATTTACTGATGAACCATGCAATCTAAGAGCTGAAAGCAGTCTTAGAAATTCTCTAAGTCCTCATTTTATCATTAAGGAAGATGGTCTTTATGACTTATCAAATATAGTAGGGGTAATAGCAATACATCAGTAACAGATTGCAAAAAAAACATGCTTTTGGTGTTGTAATTTTATATAACAAATAACTAATATACTACTTCATTAATGTGGTATCTTGGTTGAGCATAAGATTTTGTTGGCTTACTTTTCTACAAATTCATTTGTTAGGTCATCAAAATTTACACTATTAGGAACTTCATTTGCAATCAATATAATTCAAAGTGACATCAGTAGCTTTTGGGAAATGCAAAATTGCAAATAATTTTTGATAATTTTTCATTTTGAGGAAGATATTTTTGTTGAGGAACAATTTTTCTGGAGCATTTTTTCTAAAAATATTTAACTCTATAGAAATGAGTTTCATCTAAGTCTGAATTTAATCTTAAATGTAAAGTTATACAATGGCATTTTAATATTTTCTTTGACATTTTCTATAACTTGCAGAAACTGAAGATGGATGGCTTCATGATTTGTGTATGATTCAAAATACTTGCTTATGCATATTATTGCTGTATATTCATTTATAAAGAAAAAATAATTTAAAAAGTGTTTCCTCATTAACAAGAGGAAATTAACATGAGCTCATTTGAAGCTTCGTATAAAAACAGTTTTCCATTGAATAAAACAATTTTTAAATTTAATTTCTATTTCTAAGCCTATGGATATTTGTTCTTAATATTACAACAGGTTTCAATACCAAAGAATCTAACTTATTTGAAGCCAAATAACTCCCTGATATGCCATATTGCAATGCCTAGTCTATGTGCTTTTATTTTGTAATAATTTACTGACAAATTTTACTGTCCATGTGCCGCAGTTCCTGTCCTGATGTGTAAGCTAGAGAACTAACATGTGTGCAGATGATGTAAGAATGGGGTCTGGATAGAGACAGGCAAGTTGATCTCTCATTGCATCGTGGTGCTACTCCATGCAAAGGCCTTCCTCTCTCCTGGGGTTACCTACTGCCTCTATTATTTCTGCCATTACTGCTAACATTCTGGGTCTGATCACGTCCCTTGACTCTGGCCTCCTCTTTGGGGTCCCATGGCAGCCTAGACTGATGTGGGTATGTGTTCAGGTGCTACATAGCCAGGCTAACTGGTCTGTGCTCTCACTGCTTGCTATTTGCTATGCTTGTGGACCTGAGCTCATGCCTACACACAAGATACCTACTATATCTCCTCTGCTCGTATACACTTTCCATTGTCCCATCGGATTTCACCTATAAAACACAAGCTCACAAATCAAATGGCAGAGCATTGAGCCAAGCATGGGACCATTTCAAAGAGATGCACCCTCTGAAAATGTTGCATGCAAAAGTTGCATGCCCACGAAGCTGGCCCTGTCCACAACAAAGAATGGTCCAATTCAAAATGTCAATAGTATCAAGGTTGAGAACCTTGCTTTAGATTAGTTTTGTGTGGTTTAGATTTCATGTAAATAGAATCAAACTGTACTTTCAGAGTCATTCTTTATATTTAATTTACATTTCTTGATGTATAATTTATTTTTTTTTTTAAGTTTTTTTAATGTTTGTTGCGACCGGCGCAACAAACACCGAGACCAGGGTCCTGAGGGTAGGGGAATGTAAGAAAAAAAGGAGAGAAGAGAAGCCAGTTTGGGAACAGGAGGGTCCCTGTGCTGATGGCCCAAGTGACGGCTTTATTGTTGCTGTACACAATCTTTTATATCAAGACTCTTATGGGTCAGGCCATTCTAAGAATAAACAGGTTTCACATAATCGCTGCCAACCAAAACATTTAGTTCTGTGTTCTTTGTGAATTTTCTAACCGGGTCACAACAAGACCTTGTTGATAAGATTGCTAGCAAAACACAATTCCCATGTTTGTTTCTATCTGACTCAGGGTAGAAAAAGGGAGGTAGCATTACTGCCAACACCTGCAGACCACAGGCTTCAGGAATTAACTTTCTCAGCCTTGACAAGGCTTTCGTATGCCCTTGAAAGTGGGGGAATGGGAGGGGGAACCACCGGGTTGGCTGAGTCAACAGGGAACCGTTGCTCGACCCGGTCTCAGCCTGGCACCGGGGCCCGGCCTCCCACAGTGTTTATTTATTTTTTGAGAGAGAGAGAGTCAGAGTGCGAGCAGGGAGGGACAGAGAGAGAGGGAGACACAGAATCGGAAGCAGGCTCCAGGTTCTCAGGTGTCAGCACAGAGCTCAACGCGGGGCTTGAACTCACAAACTGAGAGATCATGACCTGGGCTGAAGTCAGATGCTTAACTGACGGAGCCACCCAGGGCCCCCCTTTTTTTTAAGTTTTTTTTAATGTTTATTTCTTGACGTATAATTTAATATGCAAGTAAAATCCATCCATTTGAGTGCACAGATCTATGACTTTTGATAAATGCATAGAACTGAGTAACCAATACCACCACAGTCAAGATGTGGAACAGTTCCCTCACCACCCACCCCAAGTTTCTCTCATATGAGATTAGAGTTGACAGGATAGAGATATACTGTTTGAGAAAGATGAATTCAGATTAATGCAAGAATCCTTGGCATGGTATGGAAAGGACTTGATTTGGGAACTTAAGGAAAAAGAAGATGCCTAAACTGGTGAACTCTGGCCTGCAGCAGGGGGTCTGTTAATGGTATGGGGAAACTTATGAGGAGTTTATCAGGGAAGTTTTTAAAATTTAGGACCATTGTGTATTTTTAATATTCTGGCCATCTAGGGGTCTTGAGTTTTCTGAAATACTTCCTTTTCATTCAGATTCAAATTGGGATTGCTTAATATACCTCTATTACCTTTGAAATTACTTCCTTCTGTGTAACTAGAACAAAATGTATAACTAGAACTAGCTATACAGACAGAACACTCACACACACACACACACACACACACACACACACACACACACAAAATCTACGTGCCATAGCCTGAGGCAGATGGGAAAACCTTATCAGAGAGGAGGTTTGTCATGGGTGACTTGTTTGCTTCAACCTGGGGCCATTTCTCAGGGTGTTACAGATTTGTTGTCTTGATTAGAAATGCTCACAAGTACATAGGTTGGGTGTTTGAAAAGAAGATCTCACACAATCTAGCTGAGAGAAAGAAACAAGAGAAAGATCATCACTCCACAATACAAGAAAAATAAGTCAATGTAGGGAATGCATTTGGGGCAGCAGCTTCAACACTTGATTGCCTGAAATGTCAGGTGGCAAAAGTCAGCCACAAATGCCTAGACCAATTTTTTTCTATTATTCTACTGTAGAGGCCAACTGAATGGGCTCCAAATTTTACACAGCTGATCCTCAGAATTCTGGATGCCCAGGCAGCATAATTGGAGTGGGTCAACACATTTTATAGCAGTTCTCTGCAAATTCCCAGAATTGAATATACCCAAGAAAATATAGGCTTGGTGTCTATATGTACACACAAACCCATACTCCCACTCTATTATTTTACATAGGCATTCTCTAGACTTTTATAGGTTTTTTACGAGGTGGTATGTGAATAAAAATTAAATATGCATGTGCTTTTGTTATATGGGCCCTAAACTTGATTAAATAATCAAGCCTTTGCTTACTGAGCCATGATGTTGTCCTTCTGTTTTTCTGGTCTATATGCTTAGATTTTGGGTTGCCAACCGGTAAGAGGCATTTTCAATCTAGAGAATGTTTACTTCTAGATATGGAGGGATTATCATGAGGGAGATAATTGCAGAAAACAAGAAGACAATGGGACTTGAGGCTTAGGAAGGCAGAAAAAGGGTGCATCTAGAGGCAGAATGAATGGTGGATAAATGTTTGTGGGTGATGGCAGGCATAGGCAAATAATATCAGAAATACTTCTTGGATGTGACCTTGTAAGAGAATGGAGATAGAATATATATTAATTTGACATTCAACCTCAAGTGGTCTATATATTTCTTCTAGGGCATACATATATGTATGCACTGTAGCTTATAATTTGATTTTTGAAAGTCATTGAGATACAACCCCCCCCCTTTCCCTTTATAATCCATGAATAACATGGGCCGTGAATCATGCCTGGGGGCTCTTAGAATAACTTCACAAAGTAATGACATGTCAACTTTAACTTGAGTTTTTATAGCAGATTTTATGGAGAGGAAAAAAATAACTATTTATTAAACTGACAGTGACTAGAATTATCATTGTGTTTCTTGAAATGCAAACACTGCCACCACCTTAACACATGTACATTTTGTCTATGAGTCTTTTGTCTTGATGTTATAAAGATTGTTCATCTTTATAACTTGTTCTTGGGACACCTGGGTGGCTCAGTTGGCCACGTATCTGACTCTTGATTTGGCTCAGGTCATGATCCCAGGGTCATGGGATTGAGACACACATTGGGCTCTGTGCTGAGTATGGAGCCTGCTTGGGATTCTCTCTCCCCCTCTCCCTTTGCTTTCTCTCTTTCAAAAAAAAAAAAATATATATATTTCTTATTCTGGTTCAGGTAAACCCAGGAGGTGTGGTGTGTCATTAGCCTGAACATGATCTCAGGCTAGGGCCACTGGACAAAAGGCCAAGTAGGATTTATCACATGGTCTTGTTCATTCTTGAATGTTCTGTTAAGCATACATATATGTTCTGTTAAGTATATATATATATATATATATATATACAGAGAGAGAGAGTGGAAAGAAAATTGAAAAAGAGGGGAGGAAGAAACTGATATTTAAAGTTTTTTATTATTTATTTATTTTTGAGAGAGAGACAGAGACAGAGCATAAGTGCGAAAGGAGCAGAGAGAGTGGGGGACACAGAATCAGAAACAGACTCCAGGCTCTGAGCTGTCAGTACAGAGCCCAACGTGGGGCTTGAACTCATGAACTGCAGGATCATGACCTGAGCTGAAGTTGGACACTCAGCCGACTGAACCACCCAGGTTCCCCAGAAACTGATACTTAAAAACACTTATGTTTGGTCAGTGCAACAAAAGTTGTTCTCAGAGTCAGTGTAGTGATGTCCAACTATACTGGATGGATTGCCATGAATGGAAGAAAAGCATGAGATTGTCCCTGTGTGTCTAGAAGGTTAGAAACCACCTAAAATATCAATCACAGTTATCTAGCAGTCATCTTAAGGTGATAAAATATGAACATATTGGATATTTGGAGCAGAAATTCCTTCCATTGTAAACTCTGTTTTAGAGAGATATAGGATGGGCAGAAAGCATTTTAAAAAGGATAGTAGGAGAAAAATCTTGTCAGAGCATGTGGAAACACCATCCAAGAAGTAGAGCCTAGCAAATAACAAAGCTTTGTTTAAAAGAGGAGAGGAGTTCTTGGCTCATTTTCTTGGAGTTATGCTGCTCCCAGAACCAGGTTATGCCCACAGAGAGTTTGGTAAACATGAAGATGTGCCACCCAGCTCCTTCAGGGTCTGCCTTTACTTCTGAGAACTTCCAGCCCAAGGTTTTGACACTCATAGGGTAGAAAGCTACTCCTACAGTTAGGCTGGAAGGGCCAAGGGAGTAGGTGGTATTATCAGAGCCCAGAGGCCAGGGTTATCTGGAAGAAGCCAGAACCACAGTGAGACCTGTCTAGCATGAACTACAGCAATGAAGGAGACCCAGATGCAGGAGGAAGCTTCTGAGACAGAAAGAAAGTGGGGAAAATACTTTGGCTTCTCCCTTCCTTCTACCTTCCAGACTCCCACCAGCACTTCTCATTAACCAAAGCCAGCTGACTAAGAGCCTGGAGACTGAAGCCTACCAAGTCAGCCTGAGTGCCACACAAAGTTCAGGGCCATCATTATCAGGATGTATTTCAGTCAACTCCCATGAAAAACCCCAAACTGATACAGATGGTTCCCAACTGAAGATGGTTCCACTTATGATTTTATCTTCTTTGGAAACGCTGGACAGTGGCAGCGAGCTGCAACTCCCAGGCAGCCACGTGATCGTGAGGGTGAACAACAGATACACGTACAACCATTCTGTTTTTTCACTTTCAGTACAGTATTCAATAAATTAAATAAGATGTTCAACACTTTATTATCAAATAGGCTTTGTGTTAGTTAATTTTGTCCAACTGTAGTCTAGTGCAGGAACCTTTAAGACAGGCTAGGCTAAGCTATGATGTTTCGTAGGCTGGGTGTATTAAGTGCATTGTCAATCTCTGACATTTTCTCTTTTTTTTTCCAGAATTCTTTTTTGTTTGTTTGTTTATAATTTACATCCAAGTTAGTCAGCATACAGTGCAATAATGTTTTCAGGAGTAGATTCCAGTGATTCACCCCCTATGTAGAACACCCAGTGCTCATCCCAACAAGTGTCCTCCTCAATGCCCCTTATCCATTTAGCCCATCCCCCCCAGGAACCCTCAGTTTGCTCTCTGCATTCGAGAGTCTCCCATGTTTTGTCCTTCTCCCTGGTTTTATATTCTTCCTGCTTCCCTTCCCTTATGTTCACCTGTTTTGTATCTCAAATTCCTCATATGAGTGAAGTCATATAATATTTGTCTTTCTCTGACTATTTTGCTTAGCCTAATGCCCTCTAGTTCCATCCATGTTGTTACAAATTGATTGCCGAGTGATACTCCATTGTATACATATACCACATCTTCTAATCCATTCATCTGTCAACGGACATTTGGGCTCTTTCCTTACTTTGCCTATTGTTGATAGCACTGCTATACACATTGGGATGCATGTTCCCCTTCAAAACAGCTCACCTGTATCCCTTAGATATACACCTAGTAGGGCAATTGCTGGGTTGTAGGCTATTTCTATCTTTAACTTTTTGTGGAAACTCTATACCGTTTTCCAGAGTGGCTGCATCAGCTTGCATTCCCACCAACAATGCAAAAGACATCCTCTTTCTCCACATCCTCACCAACATCTGTTGTTGCCTGAGTTGTTAATGTTAACCATTGTGACTGGTGTGAGGTGGTATCTCATTGTGGTTTTAATTTATATTTCCCTGATGATGAGTGATGTTGAGCATTTTTTCATGTGCCTGTTAGCCATCTGGATATCTTCTTTGGAGAAGTGTCTGTTCATGTCTTTTGCCCCATTTCTTCACTGGATTCTTTGTTTTTTGGGTGTTGAGTTTGGTAAGTTCTTTATAGATTTTGGATACTAACGCTTTATCTGATATGTCATTTGCAAATATCTTCTCCCATTCTGTTGGTTGCCTTTTAGTTTTTCTGATCATTTCCTTTTCTCTGCAGAGGCTTTTACCTTGATGAGGTCCCAACAGTTCATTTTTGCTTTTGTTTCCCCTGCCTCTGGAGACGTGTTGAGTAAGAAGTTGCTCTGGCTGAGGTCAAAGAGGTTTTTCCCTGCTTTGTCCTCTAGGATTTTGATGGCATCCTGTCTTATGTTTAGGTCTTTCATCCATTTTGAGTTTATTTTTGTGTACGGTGTAAGAAAGTGGTCCAGGTTCATTCTTCTGCATGTCGCTGTCCAGTTTTCCCAGCACCACTTGCTCAAGAGACTGTCTTTATTCCATTGGATATTCTTTCCTGCTCTGTGAAAGATTAGTTGGCCATACCTTTGTGGGTCCATTTCTGGGTTCTCTATTCTGTTCCATTGATCTGAGTGTATGTTTTTGTGCCAGTACCATACTGTCTTGATGATTACAGTTTGTAACACAGCTTAAAGTCTGGGATTGTGATGCCTCCAGCTTTGGTTTTCTTTTTCAGGATTGCTTTGGCTACTCAGGGTCTTTTCTGGTTCCATACAAATTTTAGGATTATTTGTTCTATCTCTGTGAAGAATGATGGTTTATTTTGGTAGGTATTGCATTGAATATGTATATTGCTTTGGAGTGACATTTTCCACTTACCATTAGTTTATCAGGATGTAACCCCATTGTAAGTTGAGGAAGGTCTATATAGTCATTTGGGGAACCATCAGGAGCAGGCAGCCTATATTCCTTAGATAATAATATCTACCATGAATTGTACCCTTTTTGGAATGATAATTATATGAACCAACCACTGTGCCAGACACTGTTTATATTCTTTATTCTAAAGCAGATCTGGGGCACTTGGGTGACTTAGTCTGTTAAGCATTGGACTGTTGATTTCAGCTCAGGTCTTGATCTTGTAGTCATGCGATTGAGTCCCATGTTGGGCTCCACACTGACACCATGAAGCCTGCTTGGGATTCTCTCTCTCCTCTCTCTACCCCTCCCCGACTCAGTAAATACATATACGTATATGTATATGTATATGTATATGTATATGTATATGTATATATGTATATGTATATATAAGCAGATCTAAATATCCAATGTAAATTCACTTAACTCCAGGGAATTAACATTAACAGAGACTAACTTGAAATCACATCCATTCAAGACTTTTCATAAACCACATGATAAAAGCTGAATTTAACCTATTCTCTTAATAATTCCAAACTGAACATCCATATGCCATGTGAATAAGGTAGAAAACCTACTTAATTGAATTCTAGGGAATGGAGAATGAACAACTAGTTGTCAAACCCTGAAGGAGTGCATTTGTTTACTGTATTTTATAGGGAAAGAACAATTAAAGCTGGAAAGTTTCTGAATAAACAGTCAATATGCTAATAGTATGTTTTTAAAAATGTCAATTACCTTCCACAAATCCCTCCAGAAAATGAAATGAATTGGTTTCCTATATCCATTGTTGTTGTTTTACCTCTAATGCATGTTTCCTTTGTGTTTTCATGAAAAGAGGCTGTCTCACTGTAGGGTAGGTGTTACTTATTTTTGTAAATATCCAACAGAAGAATTATGCCTTTTATGGAAAAAATATTTTTAGCAGGACTTTCAAAGCATCTTGCTTATGATGTTTCTCTGGTATGTCAGTGCAATAACTACATAGTTTTAAAAATTGTTAAAGCCATAAATTTTCCATTTCTTTCTTGCTTATGGAAAATTACAAAGGAAAACAGATCCTTTTAAAAGAAAAGTAGCAATTTTTGATTTGTGGACAAAACAATTAGAATAAATAATTTAACAATATGGGGATTTAAAATGTGTCCTAAAGGAAACTGGGTTCAAATACCAACTTTGTTTGATTCAAAGATGTCTTTTAAAGTGTAAATAATTGAAGGGTACTATGGCACAACATCCTTACTCAACTGAGAATAAAATAAACATGATTTGTTGCTGGTAATTTATGAGAAGTGATAGGATTTAGCTTGGACACAATAACAAGAACGACCTAATAGCCAACCCAGCCAAAATGGTAGCGATTTAGTTTAGTATACCTGAAACATTCCAATAGTTGGTGACCTCCAAATGCCTGATTTCCAGTTTTGCCAAAAGAAAGTCTGAGAAGAATTTAGTTAAAGTTTCAGAGATTTAGATTCCTTCCAGATTCCAGAGGTAGGATTATGGAAACAGGGAGCAAATAAAGGCTGACTCTACAATGCTTAGGATTAGGGCCTTTCTTAAAGGTTGTGGAGATGCTTGTACTGAAAATAAAATTTAGAAAAGATTGCATGTCTGGAAAATCTCTTAGACTAAATTCAGACCCCAGAGTAAAAAAAATCCAATAGTTTATCAAGTCAGTCACAAAGATCCATTTTCCAAAGTAATAGGCTGTAAGAGATGAGTTTCAAGACAATAAAAATGCTGAGACACATCCCAGTTCCTCTCTCCTATCTCTTTACAACATTGTTGTCATTCGTTTCACTTATCCATATGTTATAATCACTCAATACATTGTTGCTATTTTTATTTCAGTTGTCTATTAGATCAACCATGAATTTAAAAAAACAATGCTATTTTACCTTTATTTATTCCTCTGATGTTCGTTCTTTCTTTATGTGGATCCAAATTCCTGATTATCATTTTTCTTTCCAAAGAACATCTTTTGACATTTCTTACAAAACAGATGATCTGACAATGAATTTCTTTCATTTTCATTTGACTGAGACAGCCTCTATTTTTTTCTTTGCTTTTGAAGGATAATATCACAGAATATAGAATTCTGGGTGGGTGATATTTTCTTTCAACACATTAAATATTCTACTCTACTCTCTTCTTGCTTGCATGGTTTCTGACAAAAAGTCCACTGTAATTCTTATCCTTGTTCCTTTATAGTTAAGGTGTTTCGCCTCGCTTTGGCTTCTTTAAACACTCTGGCTTCCTGCAGTTTGAATATGATATGCATAGTAAGAGTGTCTTTGGTTTTTATTCTGCATAGCGTTCTCTGAGCTTTCTGGATTTGAGGTTTGGTGTCTGTCATTAATTTTGGCCAATTTCCAGTCATTTATCACTTTAAATATTTATTCTGCTCCATTTTCTGCTTTTTCTCCTTCCCATTTCCAATTATACATGTGTTTCATCTTTTGAAATTGTCCCACAGTTCTTGGATATCATGTTCGATTCTTTTCATATATTTTTTTTCTCTTTCCATTTCAGTCCGGAAAGTTTCTTTTGCCATATCTTCACATTTAAAGATTCTTGGCTGTATCCAGTCTGCTGATGAACCTATGGAAGGCTTTCCTCATTTCTGTGTTTCTTCTTTCTAGCATATCCTTTTGATTCTTTCTTAGAGTTTCTATCTCTTTGTTTACATTACCCATCTGTTCTTGCAAGTTGTCTGCTTTTTACTAGAACCCTTAACATATTACTCAGTTATTTTTATCTTATTTTATGTAAATCCCCTGCTTTATTTTTTAAATTTAATTCCAGTATAGTTAATATACAGTGTTATATTAGTTTCAGGTGTACAATGTAGTGATTCAATAATTCTATTCAATACTCAGTGTTCATCATGATAAGTGTACTTTTTCAATGTTTATTTATTTTTTAGAGAGAGACAGAGAGAGAGAATGAGCAGGAGAAGGGCAGAAAGAGAGGGAGACACAGAATCCGAAGCAGGTTCCAGGATCCAAGCTGTCAGCACAGAGCCTGACACGGGGCTGAAACTCACAAACTGTGAGATCATGACCTGAGCTGAAGTCAGATGCTTAACCCACTGAGCCACCCAGGTGCTCCATGACAGGTGTACTTTTAATCCCCTTCAACCTGTTTTACCCATCCTCACAGAACCTCCCCTCTAGCAACAATCTGTTCTCTATAGTTAAGAGTCTGTTTTCTAGTTTGTCTCTTTTTTCTTTTCCATTTGTTAAATTCCACATATGAGTGAATTCATATGGTATTTCTCTTTTTCTGACTGACTTATTTCACTTAGCATAATACTCTCTAGCTCCATCCATGTCGTTGCAAATGGCAAGATTTCATTCTTTTTATGGCTGAATATGTGTGTGTGTGTGTGTGTGTGTGTGTGTAGTTGTAATATATATATATATATATATATATATATATATATATATATATATATTCTTTATCCAGTCATCTATTGATAGACATTTTGGCTGCTTCCATAATTTGACTATTGTAAATGATGCTGTAATAAACATAGGGTTGCATGTTTCTTTTTGAATTAGTGTTTTCATATTCTTGAGTAAATACCCAGTAGTAACATTTCTGGGTCATAGGGTAGTTCTATTTTTAATTTTTTGAGGACTCTCCATACTGTTTTCCACAGTGGGTGCACCAGTTTGCAGTCCTACCAACAATGCACAAGGATTCCTTTTTTTCCATATCCTTGTCAACACCTGTTGTTTCTTGTGTTGTTAATTTTAACCATTCTGACTGATAAGATATGTCATGGTGGTTTTGATTTGTATTTCCCTGATACGAGTGATGTTGGGCATTTTTCATGAGTTTGTTGGCCATCTGGATATCTTCTTTGGAGAAATGTCTGTTTATGTCTTCTGACCATTTTTTTTAAACTGGATTATTTGGTTTTAGGGTGTTGAATTTTATAAGTTATTTGTATATTTTGGATACTAATTCTTTATCAGACATGTCATTTGCAATTATCTTGTTCCATTCAGCAGGTTGCCTTTTGGTTTTGCTGATTGTTTCCTTTGCTGTGCAGAAGGTTTTTATTTTAATGTAGTCCCAATAGTTTATTTTTGCTTTTGTTTCCCTTGCCTCAAGAGACATATCTAGAAAAATGTTGCTATAGGCGATGTCAGAAAAATTACTACCTGTGCTTTTTCCCCCAAGATCTTTATGGTTTGAGGTCTCACATTTAGGTCTTTAATTCATTTTGAGTTTATTTTTGTGTATAGTGTAAGAAAGTGGTCCAGTTTCATTCTTTTGCATGTGGGTGTCTAGTTTTGCCAACACTATTTATTGAAGAGACTGTCTTTATCCCATTGTTCACTCTTGCATCCATTGTTGAAGATTAATTAATCATATAATCATGGAATTATTTTTAGGGTTTCTATTCTGTTCTATTGATCAGTAATGTCTGTGTTTGTGCCAGACCCATACTGTTTTGATTACCAGAGCTTTGTAGTATATCTTGAAATATGGAATTGTGACACCTCCAACTTTATTTTTCTTTCTCAAGATTTCTTTGGCTATTTGGAGTCTTTTATGGTTCCGTACAAATTTTAGTATTATTTGTTGTAGTCTTGTGAAGAATGCTGTTGGTTTTTTGATAGGGATTGCATTAAATCTTTGGGTGGTATGGACATTTTAACAATATTTATTCTTCCAACCCAGGACCATCATTTCTATTGTTTTTATAACATATTCACTATCTTTCATGTATGTTTTTATAACAATGGTTTTATTTCTAGAAATTCTGGTTTACCCACTTTCAAATTGACCTCTTATTTTTATTTTTATGTTGTATGACTACATTGAAATTTTTTATTTCATTTAAGAGGTAATGATCTGCCATGATCTCTATCCTATAGATCCACCATATCTGTATCATAGTAGAAGCCACAAACAGAATTCGCAACCTAAGCACTTAAACAATAGAATCTAAAAGAGATTGTGAAAAAACTATGCTTGAAATAATTAAATGAGAGAATTCTCATTTCAAGCATATTTTCTCACTGTTCTCTATTTCAAGCATAGTTTTTTAAAAAAATGTTTTTGCATTTATTTATGCTTAAGAAAAACAAATGCTTCACTGGTCCCAGAAGATACTTTACATTAGTTTCTCCACTTGGGATTCTTATACTCCATGATGAGTATACATTTAAGTTTCCTAGCCATTATTTAGCATAGACTTGCGGTTTTGACTGTTCGAACAAAGCAATAATTTTACTCAGAAATTCAGGTAGGCAGCAAGTTTTCCTGGGCTCAGGTGGAAGTTGTTTATAGATCCCCTTGCATGGAGATCTATATGCAGTTCTGTCTCTCCACCTCAGCCATGCCCCTGTCACATCTGACTCAAGTGTGTGCTAAAATCCAGCTTTTAGACATTGGAACCTATATTTAGGTCTCATACCCCTCTGTTTCTAGAAATTGTGGGACTAACTGTATTATGAGCTTTGCTTTCTCTTAAAAATTGTTTTGTACCAGCAGACATGCCAGCTCAGCTGAGCCTCAGCTGACAGCACATGATGCAAAAGGACCCACACATAAGTGATGGGGGTTGCTTTTTTTTAAAAAAAATATGTTTATTTATTTTTGACAGAGAGAGAGAGAGAGAGAGAGAGAGAGAGAGAGCGCATGAGCAGGGGAGGGGCAGAGAGAGAGGGAGACACAGAATCCGAAATGGGCTCCAGACTCTGAGCTGTCAGCACAGAGCCCGACGCGGGACTGGAACTCACAGACTGCGAGATCATGACCTGAGCAGAAGTCGGAAGCTCAACCGACCGAGCCACCCAGGCACCCCAGGGGTTGCTGTTTTTTATTTAAGCTTTGGTTGCTATATAGTAATAGATAACCAAATTACTCCTGTCATCTCCATGCTGTCTGTAAGGTCTAGTTAAAGGTTACCATCAGGTTACTATTATCACTGGCAAGATTTGAGAGAAGAGGATTGCCCCCCTCCCTTCATTTACAGGTAGGTAGTAGGGGGGAGCAGCTGGAGGGACACCCCTACCAACAGCACTGTGACCCATAAAGGAATGTACAGAGGTATGTGTAGGAGGGAGAACAGCATTTCACATTCAGTAATGATCAATATAAATCCCTGAAGATTCCCAAAAGTAGCTCTGGAGGGTAATCTGGCAAAGACTCGGTTATACCATCACATGAGTTGGGGACTTGAGTCATAGTGATTGGTGCTTAAAAATATGAACTCACAGCCTAGTGGAGACTCAGGAAAAGGAATACCACCTGGAAGGTAGTGCTGAGTCATAAAGTGAGACATAGTGGGGCCAAGGGCATTAATTTCAAGAGTGTGTGTGTGTGTGGGGGGGGGTTAGTTTTAGAAAGAACAGTCAAGACCCACTCTCAAAACTGCAGGCAAAAGAAACAAGGTTCACACATATCTATTACATTTGGCAACGAGATTTATCTACCGCATGAATTGTTGGACTAGATAGATAAGATCCCTTTCTCCCCAGAAATTATTTGATTCTAATGCTTCCATGTATCACTGTCTTTTTGATTCATGTCATAGAGCTCTTTTGTATTTTATACTATTCTCTGTCTGTGGGGAAATAAGAATTTGACTGTCTATGTTCTGAAAACAGTGTAAGCCCACTTGCTTTTATCAGCTTGATATTCTTGATCCTAAGCAGGTAACATATTAGTATATATGTTTCTACACTCACTTCCCATCAGCCCTTTCAAAGTGTCTAATATGTAAGTAAATAGATTATTCCCCAATAGAACCTAATTTTTGCATATTAGTAGTAGTGGGGGCTTTTGAACAAGGAATCCGAGCATGACAGATTACTTCTGTGGTGATGACTAACACTTGTCTAGCATTGCATGAGCCAGTCACTGCTTGTAAGTACTTTATAAATATTAGGCAATTTAATCCTTACAGCACACCAAGGGAAAGATGCTGTTTTTATCCCCATTTTACCAATGAGAAGACTGATGAGCCAGAGGTTAATTTGCATGGCCAAAGTTCAAGCATTTCAAACATCGATGTTATTGCAGATTGGGTTCTTCAGAAAGCTGATCTAGAGTGGAGTTTGGTGTACAGAAAGTTTAGTAAGTACTCTCAGGACAAACACCTGTAGAATGGAAGAGAAGAAAGTATCACTGAGCAGAAAGAGAACTTGAAAAAATGCCCTGTTAGCAAGAGCCTTTGTCAAGACTATGGGGATCTCTGAAGCTGAAATGACCCTTCAGAGTGGTTCCAAGTAGGGTGAGGGGACCATGACTTCCACACTGACCAGTCATCAGAGAAGGCTGCCCTTGGAAAAGGGGGCATGACCATGGTGAAGCAGCTCTCCAGACAAGGGCATTTTCCAGAGAAGAGCAGCATCCACAGCCACTAGGAAGATAATTGCTCAGCCCTAAAGGGGGAACAGAAAAGCACATCCAGCAACTACTCCATATGTATTTATGAATCATTCAAGGATCTTAAGATGCAGCTTCTGATTCAGTGGGTCTCGGCTGGAGCTGGGAGCCTGCATTTCTAACAAGCTCCCAGGTGACGCCAATGCTGCTGGTTTGTGACAGCAGGATCCTGGTCATGCTGCATCAATGGTGCAAAGTTAAGAATAGAACCTAAGCTGTCTGGTTATGAGACTGTGGTCTTACAACGCTGCTGCACTGCTGCTTAAAGAAATCCCCTACTACTTTTTAATTCCGAAGATCCAACTTGATCTAGCATGCCAGACTGACTAGCTTTAAAGCATTTTCAAGTCTCCTGGCCTACATCTTCGGGGGACATGCTGTCCCAAGCATTTGTTTATTGCTGCAGTCTATCATTGCTGGCTTTCTTAGTGATGGTTCCATCCAGGGTGTTCTTTTCTTGGCTGGCCTGACAGGTTTTGTTTCCTCTGACAATTAAGCAAGTGTATCAAACATGAGAATGACCTTAGCTACTTGGTATTCATAATTTGTGGCACACATTGGCTATTATTATTTTTATCAGAAAATTACCATTTTTCTATCTAAAGAGTTTATTATATTCTAAGGTATGATTTTATTGTGTGTTAAAGCCACTTTTCCCCCAAAGGAGTCTATCTTTAATTTCATAATGAGAGCCAGTAAGAGAATTGGATTTGACATCCAGGTTCATTTATACTCATTTTTTTTAGAAGCACCTCTATTCTATAAAGTCAAACCTATCCTAAGAATTTTCCAGGTCACAATATTCTGTTAATTACATGATGATACTTTTCTCACTATGTACTCCCCACAAGCACAGAAGGAAGAAAATAAAACACCATGCAATTTTATAATGTCCACACAAAGGACAAACGTGAGAATCAGTAACATGTGTGTTAGCCCTTACCTTGTTTGAAATTCTTATAAAAAGCAGTGATCTAATTATTTTACTTTTCATCATTAAAATTTTTTTTTAATGTTTATTTATTTTTGAGACAGAGAGAGACAGAGCATGAACAGGGAAGGGTCAGAGAGAGAGGGAGACACAGAATCCGAAAAAGGCTCCAGGCTCTGAGCTGTCAGCACAAAGCCCAACTCAGGGCTCAAACTCACAGACTGCAAGACCATTACCTGAGCCAAAGTCAGACACTTAACCAACTAAGCCACCCAGACACCCCTACTTTTTATCATTTTAAAAGAAGTATCCTAGTGTGTGTGTGTGTGTGTGTGTGTGTGTGTGTGTGTGTGTAAAATCCTACATAGAGATTAGGCAGGAGTGACATGGAAAAGAGAAGTGATCTTTTTTTTTTTATGTTCATCTATTTTGAGAGAGAGAGAGAGAAAGAAGCTGGGGAGGGCAGAGAGAGAGAGAGAGAGAATCCCAAGCAGACTCCGCCCTATCAGCACAGAGCCCAACATGGGGCTCCATATCACGAACTGTGAGATCATGACCTGAGCTGAAATCAAGAATTGGATGCTTGGGGCACCTGGGGTGGTTCAGTCAGTTAAGCCTCCAATCTCTCAGTTTGTGAGTTCAAGCCCCATGTCAGGCTCTGTGCTGACAGCTTGGAGCCTGGAGCCTGCGTTGGATTCTTTGTTTCCCTCTCTCTCTCTGCCCTTCCCCTCCCTGTACTCTGTCTCTCTCTCTCTCAGAAATAAATAAACATTAAAAAAAATTTTAAAAAAAGAGTTTGATGCTCAACCGACTGAGCCACCCAGGCCTTCCAGAAGTGATCTTAAAATGTTTATTGGGTTGTAAGAAAGAAAATCTTGAACTGGGCAACATTCTGGTTAAGAAATCTCTTCTAGCTCAGTTTGTTCCCTAGGCAACAAAGTCTGTGTTTAAAAAGAAAAAAAAAAAGATAGCACTTAGAGTAGTTAAGGTTTTATAGCCGTTCTTCATTCAGGAGATACATGAGGAAACATCATTTATTCAAATATTACAGTTAATAATAGTATAATAATTTGGGTCAGCATATAGAGTAGCTGTGTTCCTACAATGATGATTCTGAAAAGTGTGGTTCCTGGGCCAGCAGCATCAGCATCACCTGGGAATTCATCAGAAATATGAATTCTCTGTCCCCATCTTAGATCTGCTGAATCAGAAACTGGGGGTAGGGAGGGGGGAGGACAGTGATCTGTTTCCCAAGTCTTCCAAGTGATTCTGAAGCCCAGAGAAGTTTGAGAACCACTGTGGTTATGAAAGAATTTTAATCTGTTTAGAACCACTTCTGTTCCAGAATTTTTTTTTCTACACATCTATATGGACACACATCTTTGAAACATTAGTTTGAAGGAACTCTTACTAAAATAGTTGTAGTAGAAACAAATTTCTTACTCAAGAGGAATGGATTAGAATTGTTTCTAAAGTTCCTTTTAATGCCTTTTGTTATGCAAGTTGCACGGGCAGCCTCAGCAGTGAAAATGTTACCAGTGAATTTAATTTCAAGCAGTATCTGGAAGAGCAGTCAGCAGCAGGAGCTATCTTTCAGAAGGAAAAGGACGTCTTTATTCTTTAAATCAAATGGGAAATGACTCCCATTGGATTGTTGAAAGCAGCCTTCCTATTGAGGTGGAGCAGTAGTTGGCCAGGCTCACTCCTCTCTTCCTGCTGCTTGGAGAGAAGGTCAGGGAAGATAAGAGCGGTGAACAGGAGGGGAAATACTGTATTTTGTTCCTGGCTTTTCTTCCTTTCACTAGTTGATACTGGGGAGATAGCTGTGAGATCAGTAACCACTGGTTGAGAAGAAAAGACTAGACCCTCATTTTCAAAACCATAGAAGAGATAACCTAGGGTATTCATAGCCAATACCTAAGAGAGGAGTTGGAAAGTCCCGAGAGCATACTTATCTAAAATCTTGCAGCCCTAGAAATAATGGAGTAGAAGTTAGTCAGTTATAAAAAGGGAAAAAATTGAATAACATCCAGAGAGAATAGCAAAAAGCTGGCTTTAGCTTTAATTTAAATATTAAGACTTAATGTGGCAAGACTACATGGAGTTTTTTAAATCTTGTTTTTTCAACTAACATTTATTGAGTGTCCACTAAGCCAGGTGCTGTATTAAGCACTGAAATACAAAATTTACACTTGATCTTAGTCAAAAGGCCGAGAAGTGATTGAAATACAAAATCTATATTTGAGTATCTTAATTAAATATAGTGTTTTACAAGTCGTTTTCTGTATTTGTTCAAACATACATTTAAAACTACAACAAAGAGGGAAATTACTGCTCTACTACTCAGTAATGGCTTATAGCTACTACCATTTATGTGTTTCCAAAATATGATCTCATTTAATTCTGACAATTCTCTGAGGTTTGCACCATTTAATGTTCATTTTGTATGTGAGAAAAAGACTGTTTTCTACAACTTTAGTCGAGTTCATCCATCAAGTAAATTGTGGAGGCAAAATTTGACCCCTGATCTGATTCCAAACCTTGCTCCTTTGTTTTCTTTAAAAAAATTTTATTTACTTAAGTTCAAGTTAGTTAACATACAGTGTGGTATCGGTTTCAAGAGTAGAACCCAGTGATTCATCACTTACATATGACACCAAGTGTTCATTTGAGTAAGTGCCCTCCTTAATGCCTATCACCCATTAGCCCACCCCTCACCAGCAACTCCTCTCCAGCAACCCTCAGTTTGTACTCTGTATTTATCCAAGGGGCACATGCACCCCAATGTTTATAGCAGTGCTATCAACAATAGCCAACTTATGGATAAAGCCCAAATGTCCATCGACTGATGAATGGATAAAGATGTGGTATATATACATAATGGAATACAGCTCAGCAATCAAAAAGAATGAAATCTTGCCACTTGTCACAACGTGAATGGAAATGGAATGTATTATGCTAAGTGAAATAAGTCAGGCAGAGAAAGACAGATACCATATGCTTTCACTCATATGTGGAATTTGAGAAACACAAGAGATGAACATAGGGGAAGGGAAGGAAAAATAAGATAAAAACAGAAAGGAAGGCAAGCCATAAGAGACTCTTAAATACAGAGAACAAATCTTGCTCTAATTTCTATACTCATTGGCCTCAATCAATTACTCATCACCACAGAAGACTGGTGGTTGACCATGCAACCATCATATACACTGCCCCCTTGTGGTCTTGTTTTCTAATTGCAAGTCTAGTTCTTTAATGGGGTGAATGTGTCTTTTAAAAATTGACTGCATATGTTTCATATATTCAGAAGTCAAGTTCAGTTAAGAAAAAGAAGAAGAATAATAGACCAAAATACATTTTTTAAATTGAGGCAAATCACCCACTGTTAGTGTACATTTCAATGATTTTTAAAAAAATAAATTGACCAAGCTTTGCAACCATGATTATAAATGAGCTTTAAAACATTTCTAATACCTCAGTAAGATCCCTCATGCCTCTTTACTTTTAATTCTCATCTCTACCCACCTCACCCAGGCAACCAATAACATCTGCTTTCATTCTCTTGTAGTTTGCCTTTTCTGGAAATTTCATATAACTGGAACCATACAACATGTGGTCTTTTATTTCTGGTGTCTTCAATTTAACAATGTTTTTGAGATTTATCCATGTTGTAGCATGAATCAATAGTCCATTACTTTTAATTGTTGAGTGGTATTCCATTGTGTGAATATACCACATTTTATTTATTCATTTACTGGCTGATTGATGTTTAAGTTGTTTTCAATATTTGTCTATTATTAATAATTTTGCTAACAACATTCATGTACAGGTAAGTCTTTGTGTGGATATATGCTTTTATTTCTCTTAGGAAGATGCTGAAGAGTAGAATTGCTGGGTCATATGGTAAATTTAGAGTTAATTTTTAAGAAACTGCCAAACTGTTTTTTAATGTGGCTCAACAATTTCATATTCCCACTAGCAATATATGAAGGTTCAGTTTCTTCACGTCTTCACCAACATTTGATATTGTCTGTCTTTTTTTTTATTATTATTATAGGCATTCTCAAGGGTATGAAGTTCTATGTGCTATTTGCATTTTCCTAATCACTAATGATGTTGAGCATCTTTCATGTGCTTAACTGCCATTAGTAAATCTTCTTTGGTAAAATGTCTTTCCAAATAACTTACCCATTTTTTAAAAAAATTAGGTTGTATTCTTATTATTGAGGTATAAGAGTTCTTTGTATATTCTGTACCTATGTAAATTATTCAGTCCTAAATCTCTGGCTCAATATGTTTTAGAAAGACAGTGACAATACCCCAATCTCTATACATCTCAAAGACATTGAAGCCACACCATACAATTTCTATGTTGATAAGATTAATATATCTGCAAACACCTTATCTTTTCTGTGAGGTTTTATTCCTCACAGCTGGAATCAGTAAATACAACCTACCTTTTAAAAGAAGACTGTTATCACAATGTGGTGGTTTTAAAACATGGCATCAAATTCTTTGCCGTTCCTCTCCTCAAGAGATGGAGTCTTTCTCTTCTGCCCTTGATTCTATGCTGGCTTGTAAGTGCTTTGATGAATAGAGTATAGTAGAAGTGATGCTTTGCGACTTCCAAGCTTAGATTGTAAAAGGGCAAGCATATTCTGCCTTGTTTGTTGGAATACTTGCTCTTAAAGCCCTGAGCTGCCATGTAAAATGTCCATCTATTCTGAGGCTGCTATGCTGTGAGGAAATCCAAGCCATAGGGAGAGGTCGTGTGTAGACATTTTAATTGGCAGCTCCAACCAAGGCTGTAAAGTAAAGAAGCTGCCAGATGACTCCACCCTCCAGTCATTTTCCCAGCTGAGACCCAAGACTTCATGGAGCATGGAAAAGAGATAAGTCATTCCTATTGAAGCCACGTCTGAATTCCTTATCCACAAAATCTATGACTATGACAGCATGGTTGTTATTTCATGCCACTACATAGAAGCTTATTGTTCATTCAGCACTCTTGTGACTATAAGGGACAGAAGCCCCCACAAGATTATTCAAATAACATGAAGTTTATAATAAGGATCTTCTCATGGACTTTGAAGGACTGTAGAAAACCATTAGAAACTAAAGTGTCACTCCCCACTTCTCAGGGACATCTCTTGTTCTCATGTGCACACCTGCTCCATTCCCCCTCTTATGGCAGACAGAATTCTTTGGTGTACTTGTCAATCTGTATATGACCCATGGCTTCCCCACCTTAGCCCCTAGCTACATCATCACTTTCCAGCTTTGTGTCCCACTGCCAACTGACAGTCTTTTAGGTCAAATTCTCAAGTGGAAGAACCTAATTAGTCTAGCTTATTTGTTTGAACTGAGCCATTCAAGCTATAGATGAGCCAGTATTGGCTACTTTGGGATAAGTTATGCACTCCTAGTGATGGGACATAGGTCCAGGGCATATAGGGTAAAAAGATGATCTTTTAGGAACGGTGGGCAAGGAAGGAATCATGAAACTTATGTATTTCTCTAATAGTAACTATATAATATGATGAAGACTATGGGGAAATGTAAACAACATACTATAAAAAGGCAAAAGGAGAGTGATTAATTCTGCTGGAGAAGTCAGCAAGCCATCCCAGAGTTGGTAGCATTTGAACTTCGTCTTAAAAGAAGTAGGACTTAACTAATTTTTCAGGCAAAGGCAATGACTCAGGTCACGGCACAGACATACTGACATATGGAGATAGCAAGCATTTTCATGAGATTATGTTGCCAGAGAGCTTGGAGACATGAGGCCAGAACATTAGGATGATATACCTGGAATGCCCCTTTTCATTGTAATCTGACTAGAGGAGGCATAAACTTTGAGTCAATCAATGTGACAGGTTATGCAAGATTTAGATTTATTCTCTAGGTTTGTAGTTCTGAAATTTGAGTGTACATCAGCATCACCTGGAGCCTTTTTTAAAATATATAATTAAGTAGGCACCATGCCCAATGTGGGGCCTGAACTCCTGACCCTGAGATCGAGTCACATGTTCTACCAACTAAGCCAACCGGGCACCCCAACCTGGAGTTCTTTTAAGAAAACAGATTGCCAGACCCCATCTGAGTTTCTGATTTAGTAGGTCTGAGGCAACTCATGACAATTAGCCTTTCTGACAGTTTCCCAGGTGATGCTGAATAATGCTCCAAGGACCACACTTTGAGAACCACTGGTCCCTGCAGGTGGCTTTTAGAACTCATCCTAATTTAGGTCCAGGACTTAGAACCCACAAACTGCTGTCTGATTCTGATGTAGACTCACATATCGGAAGGACTGGATTTTCCCTCTACTTATACATCAGCAGTTCGCCTGGTCTAGGTTGATGAATGGCCAGGCTGTATGAATGTTTCACAACAGCAATAAATGGTTGCCATAGTGATTCTGTCTTATTATAGGGATGTATTTGTACAAGATTTGGAATTAGAGTTGAAAATGGAGTCTATCACTTGATAATCAAAATGAGTAATTGCAATGGTCTCTTCTGATCTGACTGCATTGGTGAGGACTTATGAGCAGATATCATGATCAACACTGAGAATACAGAAATGTCACTGCCTCTTTTTCTCTATCACAGAAGAGTGCTTGTTCCTTCTTAGTACTCACTGCATTTTGTAATTATTTAATGTTTTTGTTTGCTTATTTATTTCCTGGCTCTAGTACTTGATTATAAGAACCACAAAGACTGGGATCTAGTGTGCCTTGTTTATAATTTTGTTCCCAGCCCTACCATGATTAAATAAGTGAATGAATGATAAGAAGGATACACATTGCTCTCAAAGAGCTAATAGTCTGTTGACATGTGATTACATTACAACATAATAAGTGATTTAATAGCTGAATGTTGAAAAAGCTATGGAATACGAAAGAGGGAGAAAGTAACTCTGTCCGAGGAGAGTAAGAAAAAGTATTACTGATAAGAGGATATTTTAGATGAGGGCTTGCAGGATAAGAAGGAGTTTAGAGCATAGACAAGGATGTTGTGAGTTGAAATTTAAGACAAAGAAAATATCACATGTGAAAGCATAGCTATGTGATGGTATGTGGCATGTGGGAGTAGTTGATATGATGGGGCAAAAGGAATGATAGAAGGAGATGAGATAGGAGATGGAAAAGCATTCTAGGACAAGAGTGTAAAGGTTCTGGGATGCTATGACATGAGCTTGAATCTCTCCTCACATTTTTGGGGAGCCATTAGAAGCATGAGAGTGATGTCATTAGATTGCAGGAAGATGTCCCTGATGGAGGCAGCAGGGGTGTCTAATGGGTCTAAAAGACAAGTTAAAAGAGTATTGCAGTCATTAAGGCAAGGAATGATGATGTCCTGGGCCAAATAATAACCATGGGAGTCAGAAGGGTGGGAGAGATTTGGGTGGTATTTAGAAAGCAAAATCAATGAATGAGTCCTGGTAACATAATAGAATATTAAGGATTTGTGTGAAGATTTATTCCAGATGACACTTATTGTGTTCCACCTAAGTATTTATTAAATATTGTTCAAGTTACTCTATAGGCATTAATTCATTTAATCTTAGCAGCCCTGTGAAGTAGGTACTATTGTTAGCCCACTTTTACAGATGGGGAAATCTAGGTACCAAGATGTCAAGTAACTTGCTCAACATGACACAGTTAAGTGCTGGGAGCCAGGATTTGAACCCAGAAAGTCTGGCTCAAGGTCCATGCTACTAAACACTAAAGGAGTAATCTTACCATTGCCTTGGCTCCAGGGACAAGGTATCTGGGAACAATTGCAAAGTGCATAAATGGAGTAAATGCAGTTCTTGGAAATTTTGATATTGTCCTTCCTTTGTCTTTCAAATGCTAACAAAATACTCTTGCATTTCCAATATTAATGATTTCAATGACTTTCTGAATGGAATCAACTGGGGCTGGAAAGAGAGACCATTGGTTCTGAACAGATGTCAAAGGGCAGATTTAGAGCCTAATGAATGGCGGTGGATGGGTTCCAGAGAAAGGACTCTGAGGAAAGATTTGGTCATCCTTGTGATGGATGGGGCTTCTGATAATGAATACATCCTGTAAATACCAACTTTTTTGCTTTCCAGAACCCTAGCAAGCATGTACAGTGAGTTGTTGTTTTTCTGTAATTCTTAGGAAATGCTTCTTACGTAATCTGCAATATAGTGTATGCACTTTGATATACCTAGAAGTTAAACCAGATGGACATGGACCTTTCAAATCTACATGCCATTGGAAGGGAACTTTCTAAGGAATAACCAAAAATGACTTTTCCAGTCTCTCATCTATATATTCCCCCTTAATATCTTGCCTAATTCTCTAACCAAGAGCAGAGGATGTGGGCCTGGCCCAGTATGTTAGAAGGAAAACCACCAGGAAGTACAATAGTTAAGGTAAATGGTTCTAAGACTCATTTGGGTGGTGGCAGGCAAGTAATTATTAGAGAAATGTTAATGTCCTTACTGTGTTCCTTTAGTGTACTGTCCCACTGATAGAATTTGAACCTTCATGCATTCTCTGTTTTTTGGTGTTGGCAAAATTTTAAAATTACTCTGTGAGTAGAAATTTTATTCTAGCACTTCCAAGAACTACTAATAGGATCTCTGCTTGTGTTGGGTAATTTAAAATGGAAATCCCTAATTATATAAAAGTAAATGCATTTGTTCAAAATCATAGTTTCTTAACAGACTGAGGGGAGCAGGGGAGAGGGGAAAATGGGTGATAGGCTTTGTGGAGGGCACTTGTTGGGATGAGCACTGGGTGTTGTATGTAAGCAATGAATCATGGGAATCTACCCCCAAAACCAAGAGCACACTGTATGTACTGTATGTTAGCCAATTTGACAATAAATTATATTAAAAAATTATAGTTTGTTAATAAGATTAAATCAAAGTTTGGCAAAGTATGATTTGATGTGCCATTCAGCATCAACTACAATGTTCTCTCTATAGCTTGGAATCATTTTAGTCTCAGTTATGTTGGAGAAGGCTGACTTGACTTTGTAAAGCCTAATTTACTGGTATCACTAACATGGGATGAAAAAAAGTATTTTACTCATATTTTTCTAATGCCTGTTATTTTTCATGCTCAATATAATTGAGAAAGGACTACATTTTTCCCCATAAAAGTTGTTTTGTATTGTGATAGAGGGCTATTGCCTTGGTATCCATTTTTTTCTATGTGGATGTCAAGGGCAATACACGATGTTAAAAAAGGAAAAATGAACATTAATTTTTGAAATTGTGATAAAAACACATCTCAACCATGTTTTTTTTAATTTTTGTTTATTTCTGAGAGAGAGAGAGAGCACATACAAGCGGGGGAAAGGCAGAGAGAAAGGGAGACAGAGGATCTGAAGCAGGCTCCAGGCTCTGAGCTGTCAGCACAGAGCCCAATGTGGGGCTCAAACTCATGAACTGTGAGATCATTACCTGAGTAGATGTCAGATGCTTAACTGACTGAGCCACCCAGGTGCCCCCATCTCAACTATGTTGAAGTGTAGTTCAGTAGCATTAAGTACATTCACATTGTTGTGCAACTATCACCACCATCCACCTCCAGAACTTCAATTTTCTCATTTATAAACAATAACCTGTCATATATGTTATTACCCATCCATTTATATTAAAAGTGTTCTCAGAGAGAATGTAAGTCACCAGCCTCACTAAATTAAAACACCTAACTTTCCCTATTCTAGCTTGCTGGCACAGAGTAGGCAGCTTGTAAATTTGAATGAATAAAGAAATGAAGAAATTCCCATCAACATCTCCATCCCTTCTCTACTGGGAAAGTGTGGATGGTGCCCACAGTCGATTCTATTTGGTGCTACTGAAGGGCTCCTTAGTGTTTAGATGTCACAGTGCTCTGGTATAGCTATCAGTTGTAAGTGGCAGAGTTTGTAGGACATTCAACTTGGGGTCTCATGTTAATAATGGTCTTGGGAATTTGTTTATGTACTCCCCATGGTTGGTAGCCCATAGAAATAGAAATATCAGAAATGTGAAGAGACTACATCTCTTCTCTGGCTGCTGGGGATTTTGCTACTTTTAGCCAGATATAGATTAGCTTCATTTGTCAGTAAATCTGAGTTTTAAAATTGGCCTTCTGTACTCTCTTGGGTAATCGCTTAGCCTACCCTCTTCCAGATGAGTGAAGACGTAAGAATTCAATGAGAGTAATAATCATTATACCATATTTTGAGTACTCACTGTGAGCCAGGCTCCGTGATGTGTCTTACGTGTATTATTTCAAATAATCCCCCAAATCACTCTCCAAGATAAGGGTGAAGTTTCCGTTTACAACTGCCAAGTGTCTGTCTGTGCTCCATATGCCATCTGACTTAATCCTTAAAGCCACTTTGTTACATGCTTCATTTCACTAATGAAGAGACTGAGGTTCTAAGAGGTTAGAAACCCTTGATGGCTATTTAACTGTTAAGTGACAAAGCTGGGATTCAAATTCAGGCCTGTCTGACTCCAAAGTCTGTGTTATTTCTCTCAATACTCTTTAAATTTCTCCTTTGAGTCATCTGAATTCAAATCCTACTTGTACTGCTGATCCTTTGCAGGCTTGGTTTTTTGTTCTGTTTTGTTTTATTTTTTAATGTTTTTACATATTTTGGCTTTTTCTTGCCATCCATATCATGAAGATGGTGTTCTGAGTTCTGAGTCATTGGGAGAGGGATTGGATAGATAATTTGCTTCTAGGAGAAATAGTCTGTCAAGGCTTGTGGCTATTTTAAAAAACTGTAATTACAAAAGGCTTCACATCAAGACCAGGTACTGGCCAAATGGCCTTGAACATATAAATCCACCTTCATTAACACCATCTGAGAAGAGATGGGAAGGCTGACAGTAAGGAAGACTAATACCTCAAACTCTCCCTGAAGTGTTCTTTCATCTTAAATGAACAAAAGGAGAGCAGATGTGATAGAGCCATGGTTGTTTTATCACATTAAAAGAATCAATATTAATTTTTAGTAACTGGTTTTGCAAGTCTTTGTATTTGAGGTTTTAATAGACTTTACCAAAAATAATTCCATAGTCCTGTCACTTTCTTGCTTTTCCCCCCCTCGTTACAAAAGTAGTTCATTTTTATTGCAGAAAAATTGTAAAACATAGAAGAGCAAAAGAAGAAAATGAAATATGCCCCTTTGTTGACCTCCTTTCTTGATGTCAGGAGAAGCAACCCCTTGACTCGCCATTCCGTTACAGAATGTACCGCACGTTAGCTTTCTCCCTCTGGTTTGGTGTAACAAATAGATTTCCAAATATTCAAGCCAAGAATGAATTCATGTTACATAAAAGACTGAATATACTTGTTAATATCCTTGTCTTAAGAAAACTGAGACCTCCTGATAGTTTGCAACCATTTTGTTTGTGATTCTTTTTTCTCTATATATCTTTTTTAAAGCATTTTTAAGAAATATTTATCTTTGAAAGAGAGAGAGAGAGACAGAGTGAGAGTGGGGAGGGGCAGAGAGAAAGGGAGATACAGAATCTGAAGCAGGCTCCAGACTCTGAGCTGTCAGCCCAGAGCCCCATGTGGGGCTTGAACTCACGAACTGTAAGATCACAACCTAAGCCAAAGTCAGACATTAACCCACTGAACCACCCAGGCATCCCTGTTTCTCTATATATCTTAAGGATAATTATCACAGAAAAAAATCAGTAAACCTCTTGTTGAAATTTTATTTGTATTCATTTTTTCATTTTTCATTCTTTTTTTAGAGAGAGAGGGAGAGAACACAAATGGGAGAGAAAGATAGAGGGAGAGAGAGAGAAAATCCCAAGCAGGCTCCATGCTCAGCATGGAGCCAGACATGGGGACTGATCAATCCCACCACCCCTGGCATCATGACCCAAGCTGAAATCAAGAGTTGGACGCCCAACCAAATGAGCCATCCAAGTGCCCCTGTATTCATTTTTAAAAGTTGATTTTGAAATTACATTGAACTTCATAGCCTGTAATGTGTCTATTACTAGTTTGTTTGCAAAGTACACATTTTCTCCCTAGCAGAATTGAGCTACTTCTATGGCATGCTTCCAATTATTTACAGGTTGAAAATGCTACATTTTGGGGAAGATGAGATGGCATACATGAAAGCATTGGACACAGTCTTGCACCTACTAGGTGTTTGGTGCATACTGAGTGCTGATAATATGCATGTAGCATTCAAATGCAGCCCAGGCGGCTGGGGAACTTTCTTTTGTGCTGTTGTGGCTGAAAAGACTTAAGTGGAACTCAGAGCTCACCTGTCCCTCTGTGCAGTGCATGTTCTTTGAACTGGTGCTGCTTTGCAGGGCTCCTCGGGGCAGAAAACACATGTCTTTTTTAACAGTAGATTAAGAGGGAGTGCTTTAATAAGGACAGACTATTAAACTGTAAGGATTGTTCAAGAAGTAAATTTATAAGAATAATTTTCAGTGTATTTGCTCACATGCTCCTGTCTGCCTGAAGGCCTTTTATGAATTTTCAGGTGGCTCCAACTGGGTATTCCATAGCACTGTAATTCCAACGGGTGAAAATAAAAAGTAGAATTTATCTCTGTTCACTGCTGTATCCCCAGAGCTTAAAACAGCGCCTAGCATGGTGGGCGCACAATAACTTATCCTACCCCTCTCTTCATTTTCTTTCTTAATGGACTTACCACCAGGGTCATCTTTGACTTCATCTCTTCCTTCACACCTTAGTCTGTCTGAACTGCTATAACAAAATACATAGACTGGGTGGCTAATAAGTAACAAATTTATTTCTCACAGTTCTGGAGGCTGGGAAGTTCAAGATTAAGGCACTGGCAAATGTAGTACCTGGTGAAAGCCTGCTTCCTGGTTTGATAGACAATCATCTTTTTGCTGATGGTGGGAAGGGCAAGGAAACTCTCTGGGGTCTTTTATAAGAGCACTAATCCCATCATGAGTACATCACCTTCATGAGCTAAGCACTGCCCAAAAGTCCCACTCCAAATACCACCACATTGGGGATTAGATTTCAACATACAAATTGGGTAAGGGCATAAACATTCAGTCTGTGGCAATCCCCATATCCAAGTTGTCACTATATCTATCAATTCTGCCTACAGTATGTCTGGACAATCACTCCCTCATCTCTATTCTCACTGCCTGAGAATAAATATGCTCACCTGGTTGACATAATGTGGACTTTCTTCTCAGAATTGGGAAGGTGGGGATGTCCAGGAAAGAGTGGAAAGGATTAAAGATAGGGAATCCCTACAAGCCAGAGCCCTTTGTTCACTGGTGTCTCCTGCATAATGCAGTGGAGACCATCGTTTCCAGAGATTTCATGAAACCTTCAAGGACACACTATCTTGATCACCTCTCCTCAAAGTACCATAGAATTCCAGTTCCATGGGGTAGAATAGGTTTAATTAATTATTTATTTAAAAATTTATTGATTTCTTTTTGAGAGAAACAGAGAACACAAGTGAGGGAGGGGCAGTGAGAGAGAAGGAATCCTAAGCAGGCTCTGAACTGTCAGTCCAGAGTCCCATACAGGGCTCAAACCCACGAAATGTGAGATCATGACCTGAGCTAAAATCAAGAGCTCGATGCTTAACTAACTGAACCACACAGGCACCCCTCTTATAGTTTTTAATTTGCTTATATTCGATTGTGAAATTGTAAGCAGCAGTGACAGTACACATATTTTCCAAACTTACTTGGAAAATACAGTCCTCTTTCTCTAGACTCAGTTGAGCAGGCTTGGAATGAAGAGAGCATGGCCTAGGAGCATTGCAAGAGAACAGAGATTACACAGATCAGCCTGAATGCAGAAGTGGGACTGAACTGGTCAGGTCATGAGAAGTTTCATTGATTATATCATAATTTTCTCATAATCAATGCTATTAAACCACAAACAATATTTTATTCTATATGTTAGGGTTCACCAGAGAAACAGAACCAATAAGATATATCTATGTATCTATGCTTCTCTATACAGATCTAGGGATTTATCGTGAGGAATTGACTCATGTGATTATGGAAGCTGAGATGTTCTATGATCTCCTGTCTGCAAGCTGGAGACCCAGGGGAGCTGGTAGTATAATTCAGTCTGAGTCCAGCAGCTGAGAATCAGTGGAGACAATGATGTATATACCAGTTCAGGGCCGGGAGGAGATAAGATTAGATGTTCCAGCTTTATCAGTGAGGCAGGGAAAAGGGACAAATTCTTCCTTCCCCTGCCTTTTGTTCCATTCAGGCCCTCACTGGATGGGATGACACCCAGCCACATAAGGGAGGGCAGTCTCTGCTTTACTGAATCTACCACTTCAAGTGCTAATCTCATCCTGAAACACACTCACAGATGGGCCAGAAACAATGTTCAGTGTGGGCACCTGTTGCCCACTCAAGCTGACATGGAAAATTAGCCATCATACTCTACAAAGAATTTATGTAGAGAAGTGACTAGAAGGTACTGTTGATATTCTTGTAACAATTATTTTTCATTGCCTAAACATATCTTAGAAGTACTGTAAAATTACTTTATGGACAACCTTTGTGGAATATAAATATTTACATTTCAAATAAATGTTATTACCCAACAGTATTCCACTTCTAGGGTGTTAGATGTGAGATTTCATGTTTTCCATTTTAAGAATATAAATTAAAAGACTTTAAATATATATATATGTATATATGTATATATATATATTTAAAGTGTATACACATATATATATACTTTAAATAAATTAAGAAACTTTAAAAACATTTCTCACTTTACAGAAAAAATTTCTTCAGTCAAAAAAATCCCTCGTGATTTCATGAATGATTAATTTTGGAGAAGAGGGTAGGAGAGCAACTTTAAGAGTCAACTGAAGATGAGTGAGAAATTAAGATAAAACATTGCTAGGTGATGACAATGAGGGAGAATTGATTCAATTATTTATTTTATTAGGCACAACTTTTCAGGAAAAACATCTGTTCTGTAAAAAGGATGACACATGTTTCCCAGGTGTTAAACAGCAATAACTAGAAGTACATGGTCCCTTCAAAAGTTCCTCGCAGTAGTTTTGTACTGTGTCAACTTGACTAAGCTAGAGTTTCATTTCTCCAAATTCCCTATTCTATATGGATTTGGGTTAGGGTTGGCCATAAGAGGAATTTTTGAAGACGCAGAAGGTAGAAATGAAGCAGCAAGGTCAGTGTAGGTCACCGAGTGCCCCTGCAGCTTCCCACACCTACACTATCTGCTGCCCAGCCTTGTTGGCGCTGGGCCACAGTCAGTTCTGCACCAGCTCTCCTCCTTCCATGCCTCTGGGTCCCAGGCCAGGTGTGTGTGTGCAGCAAGGGAGCAAAGGGCAGCAGCATTTTCTGCAGATCCCTGTGTCATCAGGTTGGAGGTGGTGAGAGACAGATGTAGGTTTCGTTTGTCCTTCTCTTCTGCTTCCCATCCAGTTTTTTTCCCTACTATTAGCCCTGCTGACTTGCGAAAACTTCAGGCCTACCATTTAAGGCAGAGGCCACAAGACTTCCAAGGACTTCTTACTAGATCCCACAGTTGGCACAAGTCCAAATTCCTGCAGTGAATCCCTTATTCTGCATCATTAACAGTGGATCCACTTTCCTGATTGGACACTGACTGACACATTTCTGTGTAACATTGTACCTAGAACCTTTTTATAGGATTCACTTTACTGGATCATCCTACTTAGGGGCAAATTACCAGTTTATTGCCCTCATAGGAGGTCAGTTCCAGAGGTGAGGTCATGTTTAAATCAGTATCAAACAGTTGTAGCTAAGAGTATTGTCTGAAATGTCGGGGGGGGGGTCCAGGTTTAAACCCAAGATTGGCTACTTCCTGGCCATACTTGGGCCTGCTCCTTAACCCCCCTGAGACTTAGTTCTCTCATTTGTAAAATAGACACAATAACACCGATCTCACATGGTTGTTATAAGATTTGAACGAACCCAAGCTACATTAAGCACTTATCCTTGTGGGGGACACAAAGTAAATGAATAAATCTCAACTATTAAAACAAAAACACATCAGTGTAATCATTTTTCCAGAAACAATTAGAGAGAGCTCTTTCATCGGTTAATGATTTAGAAACATTAGCCAAATCTTCCGCTAATATGTACTTAAAAGAAATCCTTATATCCCTAGAATAACATCAGGTCAGGTAACTTTACCTCAGTCTCCATTATCATTTAAGAACCTGTCTCTGAAGAAACTCTGTGGAGAGATAGGTGGGGGGGAGTGCACAGAGCAGAGGAGGCAAAGAGCTAAAGAAGCTGGTTTCAGTTGGTAACAAATATGGTTGATGAAATGGAACCCAAACCAATAGGGATGTGCAGCTGCCATTGCCCACACATCTGCTTCTGCTGTCACGTGACAGATGAGGCTGGAAACCACACTTCATGAAAGATGAATGCCTCTGAGCTATTTGGTTTGTGAAGCTCGACAGAGAAAGCTTTCCACATGCTTGCATGGGTGTTTTTTTTTTCTTTTTTTCTTTCTTTCTTTTCTTCTTGCTCTTGTTTTGTGGAATGCTGTCTGCCCTTACCCAAGTTGCTGATGGCTTATTAGAGGCACAAAGAGGAGATCTCTCCCAGTGGGGTACACTGACCTAACCCTCAGAGGGTTCTCAGCAGTGCTGGGAGAAAGATGTCCCATTACAATGCCTTACCCTGGCATGTGGTTGAAGGGCATTTGTGGTTCTGGAGAATACCTACAGGTACCATTGTCCTTCAGAGACAGGAGGCTGAGTAGGTTTTTGTTTTTTTTTTTTTTGTTTCCCAGACAAAGGAAGAGGAGGGGATTTCAGGCCAAGTTTAGGCTTTGGTACAAACTAATTAAAAAGTAAGGGAGAGAGGATGGAATCCTAATCAATGTGACTATAAGGGATTCACCCTTTTTAATTGTGTCCCAATGTGGCTGGTTCTCTAGGAGAAAATTGTATTTCAGAGTTTAAATATCATGAAATTTCATCAAATGCTCGTGTGAATTTTTATGGATGAAGGAAGTCATTTTTAATAGTATATTTTAATGATGGAATTAAATAATGGCTTTGACTCCAAAATTCAATAGCCTTAGGTTATCATAAGAAAGATGATAAAATATTCATTTCTTTGTAATTAGTCTGACTTAGAGGTAAAATGAGAAAAAGGTCTGTAGTTTTGAAGTGCTGGCTTAAGAAGGATGCTTTCTACAAAAGTGGAAGAGTCAATGGCACTGTGTTTAGTAAAGACTATAAGGTCATGAAACATGGCTACTTCACCTATCTGCTGTCCAAGTTTCAATTTGCCTACAAGCAGATAACACCAATTAGTACACACACTGTTGGATCACATATTTTCTTACTATCTCATGTTTATTGTAGTTTTCACTCAGCCTGCAATTCAAATTTTTTTTTCAACGTTTATTTATTTTTGGGACAGAGAGAGACAGAGCATGAACGGGGGAGGGGCAGAGAAAGAGGGAGACACAGAATCGGAAACAGGCTCCAGGCTCTGAGCCATCAGCCCAGAGCCTGACGCGGGGCTCGAACTCGCAGACCGCGAGATCGTGACCTGGCTGAAGTCGGACGCTTAACCGACTGCGCCACCCAGGCGCCCCTCAGCCTGCAATTCAAAGGAGAAAATTTTTTATCCTTCCCCCTCCTGCAATAATTATGGGGAGTGTAAGATTATGACTTAGCTGTTTACATCTACTTTATATCCATAAAGGTAAAGTTGTTTGTTATTTTTTGAGTCACAAACCCCTTTGAGAATTTAATAAAAAATACGCATCTCTTCTCTAGGTAAAAACTCCCACACATTTGCAGACCCACACTAAATTTGCATATAATACCCAGGGGTTCATGAACTCCCCAGGGAACTTCTTTGGACTCCAACATGAGAGCAACAGATTGTAAAATTGGATGGCTATTTCCATGTTGGAGTGGATATGGGGAGTGGAGTCAAGATTCAAGATGAGGGAGAAATCAAATGACTCCTTGTTTTTTTTTTAAGATTTAAATATTCACAGGTTGTTTTTAAAATGAATTTCCAGAACACTAAACATACCCATATCCAAATATAATTTTAAATGGATCACTTCTTGGTACCTTATCTCTGGAGGACAAATTGGTGATATGCATCAGTAGCCTTAACAGTGTTCATAGATTCTGACATCGTCATTCCAATTTAATAAATCTATCCTAAGGAAATATTCAGAGATGTAGACAAAGATCTATGTCCAAGACAGTTTATCACAGTATTATTTATGATAGCAAGAATTTGGAAACAACTTAGATGTTTAGGGGAAAAAAGGTGATAGGTTAATTAAGTCAATCATATCCGTGCAATAAATTACACCTAGCAAAAATCAGGTTTTAATAAGAATATTTAATGGCATGGAAAACTACTTAATATCTAATGTCTAGTTAAAGTGAACAGAAAGTATTTATATAATCTAGGTTATAGAATTAAAAATTAATGGGAGTGGGTTTTAAAAGCCTTATGTAGGGGGCACCTGGGTAGCTCAGTTGGTTAAGTGTCTGACTATTGATTTTGGCTCAGATCATGATCTCGTGGTTCTTGAGATCAAGCCCCCCATCGGTCTCTGCACAGACAGCACAGAGCCTGCTTGGGATTCTGTATGCCCCACCCCCACTCATGAGCACTGTCTTTCTCTCAAATTAAATAAATAAACACTTTTTAAAAGCCTTATATATATATATATATATATATATATATATATATATATATAGTGGGATTATAGATTATTTAAAATTTATCTTCTTGGGGCACCTGTGCAGCTCAGTTGGTTAAGTGTCAGATTCTTTATCTCAGCTCAGGTCTTGATTTCAGGATGGTGATTTCAGGCTCTGCATTGGGCTCTTTGCTAGGCAGAGATCATACATACATACATACATACATAAAAATTTTCTTCCCTATAAATCTGTATTTTCCAAGTATTTTTTATAATGAATCGGTTTATTTTATTAATTGAATAAACCAAAATTTATTGTATGCTTATTATATGTTAGATTCTATGCTGTACCTATGCTAAGTAATATTTATCATTAAGAAAAAACAAAGGAAACCCACGGTTTCATCTATAACAGTCACCAGACACCTGAAATTTCTCTTGACTGGTTCCTGTGTATGTTTTATTTTCCCCTTATGATGTAACCTCCTGTAGAGTAGAGGATTTCATTGAACCCATATTTACTAAGTATTTCTTTGTATTGGATACTTCTCTAGACACTTAACTTGTCCAGCACTTTTTAAAGTCCTCAGCATTATTCAGAGTCCTATAGAGTGCTTTATAAATGCCTGTTGAATTAAATTCTAATGCCAAAGAGAAATACGTTTGGGCTTTGTTATCAGCCAAGTGAAATCAATCTCTTGATAATTTTGTACAGCAGTATCTTACCTCTATGAAAGAGTTTCTTCTTTTTTTAATATGGAGCTAATATGACCTGCCTCCATGTGCTAATGAGGAAATTAAAGGAAATATTGCACATAAATGTCTGTCATAGTATCAAGCAAGTAGTTGACCTCACTCTTTCTTTTCCATTCCCTTATCTATATATTGAACTTAGTGATAGTCAACCATTTTTTAATCTACAAAATGGCAGTGTCATATATTTCTATCTCATAATTGTGATAACTATGATATATAGTAGCACCCTAAATGAATTATATAGGGAAGGTATAACTCTAGATTGAAACAGAAAGGGAGGGCTGGATATGATTATGGTGAAATAATTCAATGAAATTCTGAGAACTAAAAATATTGCCTAATTTTAAAATAAGGATAGCATTTGTACCAGCCATGTTTTAAAAACAAAAAACAATAAAATTTGGGACACCACATGTACAAAGCCTTCTTAACTAAGACTGGAAAACCAGAAATGCTATTAGAAAAGTCAGACCTACTTGAACACATAAAACTTTTAGAAATCATATTAAAGTACTATAAATAATAATGATTGATTGATTGGCTGTGTTTCATCCCTGGAATATGAAGTCTAGCGGAAAGGGATTTTTGTCTATTTTGTTCACTAATGAACCTTTAGTACGTGTAACAATGTCTGGCACATAGTAGGTGTCATTACAAAAAATACTATAAAAGAGTCAATCAATAAATAATAGATGTGAGGCAAATATTTGCAATAAGAGAACAAAGGTTTAATATTTCTAATGCAAAAGAGTTCCAAAAAATTAACAAGAAGGGGACATGAAACACATAGGAAACTAGGAGGCTCCAATATCCAAGGAATATATGAAAATATTCTCAAACTAGTACATAGCATAACCACTTCAGGCTGGCAAAAGTTGAAAGGACTGACAACCTCCTTTGCTGATAGGAATGTGGGGCCAAGGGGATTACCATACATGGTGAGGAGGTGAATTGCCTCAGCTATGGTTGAGATGCAACCTGATGCTATCTGTTAAAATTTAAAATGCATGTACACTTTAACTCACAAAAGCTTGTACACTTCTGGGCATCTGTTCCACGGAAGGGAAAGCACAAGCATATAGCATATGTGCAAGGACACTGATTGCAGCATTATTTTAGAGACACAACAGAGAAAAAAGTAGAAGCAATGTGATTGTCCATCAATAGGGGAATGGTTGAATAAATCATGACACATTGCAACATAAAATGTTATGCAGCCATTACAAAGAGTGTTATTGTTGAGAAAAAGCAAGGTCTGAAAATATATGTATGTTCCAATTTTTGCAAAACACTGACAAAACCTTTCTGTGTATATGTGTGTTATGAATATGTATGTGCATTTTGTGTAGTCATTTACTTATGAGTACATGAGCATGTTGAGTAACATGAAAGCATGTGCAGTAGGTTTTAACATGGATTACTTTGTGTCTATGAGGAGATAGTGCAGATTGAGAGGAGTATATGTGAAGAGAAAAGCTAAACCAAAACAAAAATTGCGTTTAAAAAACCACTAGGTATTATATGATCACACATATTGAATTTATGTAAAATTATATGTGACTGTTTATATGTATAAATATTTAAAAAGAAAATAACAAACAGAATAAGGGAAGTGAGATTTACTGAGCCCATGGCCATTTCAATGCAGCCGACGTGTCTTGGTGCGGCCGTAAAGAATACAGTAATACGACATTGGAAATGGAAAATAATATAAGGCAGGACTGCCAAGCCCATTATGAGGGGGGATGGAGAGGGATACACTTTTGCCACCAGATAAATCAAAATGAGTTAAGTAAGCCCGAAGAACCAGCTCCTGCAGACCGTAAAAAAGCCAACAGGGAATTACTAGTAGAAAAGTATGAAAATAGAAAATAGTAAAAACCATACCTTTGAAGCACATTTGTTAGAGGTCTGATCCAAGACTCTAGTTAAACTCCACAGCAGAGAGAAGCCCTGAAGAGAAGCAGAAGACTTGAACTATGTCTCACACTGGCTGATTTCTAAGGTACATTCATGCTCCAAAAGTCCATAACTGTAGAATGCAATGGGGATGAGCTAACATGTAGGATTCATACAATCATGGAATTTTGGAAGTCGATGGGCCTTGGAGGATTGTCTAGTCCTGGGCCCAAAGGTTGTTTTTTGTGGTTGCTGTTTGAGATTTTATTTTTAAGTAATGTCTGCACTCAACGCGGGGCTCAAACTCATAACCGTGAGATCAAAAGTTGCATGTTCTACCAAATGAGCCAGCCAGGCACCCCCAAAGGTTTTTTTTAATTTACATTTTTTATTGCAGTAAAATGTATATAATATAAAATTTGCCATTCTAATCACTTAAAAAATTTTTTTAACATTTATCTATTATTGAGAGACAGAAAGAGAGAGCATGAGCATGGGAGGGACAGAGAGAAGAGGAGACACAGAATCTGAAGCAGGCTCCAGGCTCTGAGCTGTCAGCACAGAGCCTGATGCAGGGCTCGAACTCACAAACTGTGAGATCATGACCTAAGCTGAAGTTTGGTGCTTAACCGACTGAGCCACCCAGGCGCCCCCCACCCCCATTCTAATCATTTTTAAGTGTATGGTTCAGTGGCATTAAGTGTATTCACATTGTTGTGCTAAGCCTTTTTTTTTTTTTTTTTTAATGGGCCCATTGGGGGAAACTGGACAAAAGTATACAGTACTTCTCTGTATTATCTTTGCAACTTCTGGTACATTTATACTTATTTCAAAATTTAAAGGTTTTATTTTTTCTATTCAGCCTTCTTTCCAGCTCCTGGCAATCACCATTCTACCTTCTGTCTCTATGAGTTGGACTACTAAAGGGATCTCATATAAGTAGAATCATACCATTGTTTGTCCTTTTGTGTGAAGCTTATTTCACTGAGCATAATGTCTTCAGAGTTCACCTCTGTTGTAGCATGTATCAGAATTTTCTCCCTCTTTTTAAAAAACTTGAAGTGTAGTTGACTCACATTAGCCTCAGGCATACAATTTAGTGATGTGACAGCTCTATCCATTCTGCTATGCTCACCACGAGTATAACTGCTGTCACCGTACCACACTACTACAATACCGTTGCCTATATTCTCTATGCATTCTATTGTTGTTGTTTGTTTTTGTTTTAATGGCATGCCCATGTGAGCTTCAGTAGCTTCCTTGCAAGTGTCAGAGAGGCAGTGGGGGCAAAACTCCAGAGGTAGCTTCTCCTGCCCACCTTCACTCAGATCAGCGGCACCTTGTCTCTTTCGGTATTGTGCTTCTTCATGAAATTTCTGAAATTTCTTTTATTTTTTAAAATTTTTGTAAGTTTATTTATTTTGAGAGAGAGAGAGCGTACACATGAGGGTGGAGGGGCAGAGACGGGGGCGGGGGTAGGAAGGGAGAGGAGCCTAAGCAGGCTCCCTATCATCAGCCCAGAGCCAGACGTGGGGCTTGAACTCATGAACCCTGAAATCATGACCTGAGCCCGAACCAAGAGTCAGATTCTTAACTGAATGAGCCCTCCAGGCACCCTGAAATTTCTGAAATTTCATGTTAAAAAACAGTCCCACTAGGGGCGCCTGGGTGGCTCAAACAGTTAAGCATCTGACTTCAGCTCAGGTCATGATCTCGCAGTTCATGAGTTTGAGCCCTGCATCGGGCTCTATACCAACAGCTCAGAGCCTGGAGCCTGCTTCGGATTCTATGTCTCTCTCTCTCAATTGGCCCTTCCCCCCACTGGTGCTCTGTCTCTCTCTCTCTCTCTCAAAAATAAATAAACATTAAAATAATTTTTTAAAATTAAAGAAAACAGTCCTACTACAAAAAAATAGGTTTGAAAACTGACTCCCCTTTTTTATTTTACCGATAAGAGAGCTGAATTTAGTTTTTCTGAGGTTACTAGGCCAATAAATGGCAGAACAAGGACACAAATTCAGATCTGTTGACTCGCGGTCTGGTCTTCCCTACACTTTACCAGATTGTCTCCATTCAAATACAGAGATTTTTGTTTCTCTTCCTGGCTCTTACACCATATATTATAACCTAAAATGAACACCATCATACAGCGACACAGGTAATGTGTGTAGTATAGACATGGAAGAAAGCATGGTTGAAAACAAATCTAGAGACTCATAAACCTAGAATTTCAAATTCCAATGTCTTGCAAGTTTGTAACCTTGACCTGATAGGTGTATATGCATATGTCTTAGTCTCTTGAAAGAATAAGCAATGAAAGGTAACAAATCTGACCTGAGTCTCAGAGAAATTTAAAAGAAAAATACATTCTGGCTTTTCAGTTCATTTGGCATATGTTTAATGCATGTCTAGTAAGTGTTAGGAACTATGACAGACACAGATGCAATAATGAGCCATACAGAACATGCCTTTGCTCTCATGAGCTCACTGGCTAGAAGTTTGAAATACACAGCTATTAATCCAATAATTAAACCAATGAATAGATATTCCAACTGAGTTTGAGGAGAGGAAAGGATGAACATGTATAACAGAAAATGACCTAAAAATAGTCAGAGAAAACTTCCCTGTAGAAGTCATGTTTGAAATGAATCCACAGAAGAAATAACAGTTAACTAGATGTGTTTGTGGAAAGCTATTTGTAAATAAAATCATAGTTTGATTTTTCTTTAAGGAGGCCTTATTGAAAAGATAACTATTGTAGAGGAGAGTGTTGTTTAGGTTCAACAAATATGTGCCCTTCTGAGTGCCACACTCCCCACACTCAACCACAGCAGACTTCACAAATCAATTACAGCCCCCTTTTCTGGTAAATCCCCATTCAACTTCTTACCAGAGATCCAGGCAGTCATTGCCAATCAATCACATTTGGGGCTTGAAATGAAGTGTATTTGCCATCTTGGGTATAGTGAAAAAAGATCTCTGGTCTCAAATGTAGCAGTTCTGAGTTGTAACTACATGATTTTAATGATACAAGGGGACTGGCCAACATTTGGGCATTTTACCTCAGTCCCTTTAATGATTAATTTTATGTGTCACCTAGATTGTGCTAAGGGATGCCCATATAACTAGTAAAATATTATTTCTGGGTATGTCTGAGTATTTGTATTTGAGTCTGTAGACTGAGTAAAGAAGATAACCTTCATCAATGCATGTGGACATCATCCAAAACACCTAAAGCCTGAATAGAGCAAAAAGGCAGAGGAAGGTTGAATTTGTTCTCCCTGCTTGAGCTGAGACATCTGTCTCTTCTCCTGCCCTTGAACATAAGTGCTCCTGGCTCTCAGACTCAGACTGATATTACACCATCAGTCCCCCAATTCTCAGGGGTTTGTACTCAAATTGAATTACATCACCAGATTTCTTGGTTCTCTGACTTGCAGATACCACACTGTGGGCCTTCTAAGCTTCCATAATCACATGAGCCAATCCTTGTAAAATACACACACACACACACACACACACACACACACACACACAGTTGGTTCTATTTCTTTAAAGAACCATAACTAATACAGTCCCCAAAGAAGACAACAGGTACTGCCTCCCCATCCTATAAACTATATGAGACAGTCTATAAGTTAAGGGAGGCCTCTTTGAGTTCCAACCCTCAATCTATGGATAGAAAAGTTAGCCAGAAAATATGTCCTTGGGCAGTACCAGAATTTGTCAATTTGCCTGGGGATTACAAAAATATTTTTCTGGGACTTGCAAAACTTAAACTAAAAAGAATGTGAGTATCAAAGGCATGAAATTTCAAGCCAGAAGGGGTGATATTAAAATTTTGCAAAGATGTTAAATGCACATAACTTAAGATCTGTGGGCACTCCCTGTTCTTCAGGTCACAGAGCCATGGCAATGTTCTCTGAACAATAAAGAACTGATTATGCTACAAACTCTGGTTGAGTAGGAAAATGGATGCTTGCAAGAGCTTCTGTTTATTTTGGGCTTAAAATTAAAATGCATATTAATACATTTTTATAGTTTTTCTCCTAACCCCTACTTTCTATATGTGTTCCTGCCAACTGAAGTTTTTCCAATCATGATACTCCAGAAGCTGGCAAAGGATTACTGGATTTCAGAAGTTTTTTTCCTTTTAAAAACTTTTTATCTCGACACATGGTAATATCTTTAACACTGGCTGTCATACTGTTGGAAAAAATGTTTTGCATATCCCGTGCTCTGTTTAGAGCCACTCTGGTACCCTGCCATGTGTCATCCGCACAGTCCTAATGAGCAGGACCATGGGTTCTAGAGTGAACTGGTCCTCACTTTGTCTAGTGGAAGAGACAGACACTTGATTCGGGATGAAATCTTCTTGCTTTTCACTTCTGTAATCTTATGATGGATAATTGGCATTATGCTAATAATAATGATTGTCTTTAGTATTTGATTATGTAACTTACCTGGCTACACATTCTTTGACTACAGTCTTTCATATCAATGCCAAATTGTATGAGAGCTACAGAGGAGATTTCAATTTAAGAAGCGGAAAGAATGCTAATCTTAATTCCACTATGTAAGTGTGTTGGCAAATGAATCTGAATGACACAAGTAACTCTGGATGTTGGCACCATTTCATTTACTCCAAAGAAAGATGAACGTTGTATCTTCTGTTTATTGTAATTTTCATCTTCCTTTCCTCCTTCAGGCTCTCAGTTGAGAGGTTTTAGAGGGGCGGACAGGCAAAAGTTAGATAGTGGTGCTCATCAGTGTTTAGGATGTGAACATAGTATCCCTTTGGATGTGTGTAGCAAGAGTGCCAACCACACAGAGGCAAAGCAGAGCCACTCCTGTGGCCTAAACTCTTAGGAAGCTGTGTTTGCGCATCTGTGTAGGGGGCGGGGGTGTCGGGATTTCTCCATGGTCTGATGGCTCCTGCTCCCTGATCCACCTGTCAGATGTTTGTCACTTTGTTGTTACTCCCCTACACTTTTCTCTTCTTTTTTGGTTCATTGTTATTTCCTTCTGGTGCCTGTGGATCAAACTTTAGGAAAGCAAAACATGCACTCCCACGGTGTTCTCAGCTCCCTGAGGTAAAGTGTTGGAATGCAAGACTATTGCAGTTGAAACCCCAGACAGCCATGCACCTGCAAGGTGCAGCCCTCCAGAGTCCCCACAGACATCTTTTTATAAACTCCGCCCCCTTCCTTCATATTTTAAGTTTGGAATATATATAGGTGCCTGGGGAGGAGCAGCCACAGCCCATAGTTCCCCAGGTTCTACAGGAATCTGTTTTGCCCTCCTGCTGGGAGTACATGAATCTCCAGGATAGTTTCTTTGGGTGGTTGGTAGGATTTGAGAATTTTAAAATCAATGATTTTAGAAAGTACAGCTTTAACCAAAATACAAAATGATTTTAGTTTTTGAGTCATTTAGATAATATGCTGTTCTAATAGCCTATGATGTTCTAACAGCTTCTTGCTTACAGATCTATTTATAAAACCAGCTGTATGACTTGAGGACACATTGCTTCCCTCTCTGAGCCTCAGACTCTACTATAAAATGAGAGACTTGAACCACATCAGTGGGTTTCACTCATGAGCTACCTTGGGGGGGTCAAAGGAAGCTTATACAACTCCACTATCCACCTAAGCAGCTCAGTTTTGTTTGTTTTATGTGTTGATACTCCATGTAAGATTTAAATTGGGAGAGAGAGAGAGGAAGAAGAGGGAGGAGGAGAAGGAGAAGAAGAAGGGGAGGGGGAGGAAAGGAGGAAGAGAAGGAAAAAGAAGAAAGAGAGAAAGCATTCTGTGGTTTAAGGTTGTTTGAGAAAACAATTGAACTACATGATTCTAAATATTTTTCCAGATCATTTTTTTGGTTCTAAGAACCTAGATTCATCCATGAGATGTAGGGGACTTGCAATGCTTGATTATTCAATTACAAAATTGCATATGTTATCAAAGAGCTATGACAAAAGGTGAGATGTAGCTTCTAAAGGGTGTCTGTCTTATAGTTTGTTACAAATTGGTAAGGAGTCTGAGGTTAAATTAATAACTTGTCTTGTAGGGCTTTCTCTATATTCTTTAACTTTAGCTTTCTTCTCTGTCACTTTCTTGAGCCCCTAACCCTAACCCAAAGATTTCAGAGGAAATATGAAGGAATCCCAGCCACATTAGGTCCTAAACCAGCAGGTGGAGGTACAAGGGTACCCAGGCTCTGAGAGGTGGTTTAGCTGAGAATCACTTGAAAGGGTGAAATCCCTCAAGACTCCTTCCCACAAGCCTCTTTCCTAAAGTCTCCGTGCAATCTTGGATGACCCTCTAAATCCCCACACCCTGCCCTGCAGCGCATGCTGAGGTGTGGTACTCCGGCCCAAACCCCCAGTCACTGAATCATTACCAGACCCCTTACCTGACCCACACCTCCTGCCTTGTTCCTAGTCTTCCAACTCACCTGCCATCAACATTTCTATTTTCCTTCCCCATTACTCCTTTATCTTGCCCTAAAATGCTTTGCATGTTTTTGTCTCTCTCCCTTCACCTCTAATTATTACTATTTCTCTCTATCACAGAGAATGCAAAAGTGGACCTTTTCCCAACTTGACCCAACATTCAGGAACCCTCTGCCCATTTGCTAAGGGCATGAGTACTGTCGCATCTCACTTCATATGAGCCTTACTGATGGGACTTGACAAATGTCTCCATGTCAGTATCCAGGCTGCCAATGATTTGGACCCAATTTATATCACAAACTGCATATAAATTAAAAGATCGATTGACAGGGATCCATGTCTTCAATTAACCTTGTAAAATTTTTATTTAACTAGTTAAGTTTGTGTGGCTTATGGGGTGATCAGTTTGCAATGTATACAAATGTCATATCACTATGTTGTCCACTTGAAATTAATATACGATGGTATGTTAATTATACTTCAATAAAAAAAGATGGCAAAATGTAAAGTGGAAAAAAGGTAATAATTAAATGATATTATCTACCTCAGAGGAGTTTTGTGAGAATGAAGTGAAATAATGCATTTAATACACCAAACACAATACCTAACACACTGCAGGTGGCCAATAAATAGTAGTAGCCATTATTATTTAGATTGTTGATTTTGCAGGAGATCCTATTCATTGCCTGCTCCAAATTCATTGTTTCCTTCATTCTTGCTGGCAGTGTTTCCATTTTATTCCTCTCTCTACTCCCACAATGCCAATGATAGAATTGCGTATAAAGAGAAAAAGCATTCATGATAAGGAGAGATTTCTACCTTCTTGACACCCATTTCCCCTTTATCATCTCTGATCTCCTGGGTTGTCCTTTCTGCAAAGCTAAGCAGGCAGGTCTGGGCCCAAGCCCGCTAGATGCAAGTCTTCTGAAAGCTGCTTGGTTACAGATGGGATATATACTTTGAGATTTCACAGAAAAGTGTTGTTGCTTTATAATATTTAAGGAAAAGGAAGCCACATCTATAAACCAATAAGAAAAAAATCCAACTTGTTAGTGGACTGATTTATAGGAATCTCTCCATTGTATTAATAAAACCATTGTTTTTAAAAATTCATGTTACCATCCAATCAGTACTTTGTGAAATTAATAGTAGGTCCAACAAACAATTTTACAATATAATAAAATTGAACAGAAGATAGTCGGTGTGGTTACACATAATAAGAAAAATTATTATTGTGTAAAAATTTGATGCAGTTAAATATATACAAAAATATGTGTACATGTATAAGGATGCAAAGTTAAACGTATTTCTTACTGTGGGTGGTGGGCAAAACATTTGAAAATTACTGATTGGTAACAATTGTACCTGGAAGTCAACTTGGGACCACATATGGGCCTCCTCTTGGTCTTGGAAAAGTATCTGAAATGTCTGGGTAAATGTCCCCTTCTTAGAGAACTTACTGCTGCATGGGAGCCAGGGTGAGTCTTTGGAATCATGAGTGAAGTCCTCTATATCTTCCAGTGAAATCCTCCCTATGACTTTGGTGACTTAAGGACTGGACAGAGGCCTCTCCCTCATGTGGGTAAATAGAGTAATTGGAGAAATAGCCAACCCTCCTTTAAAGATGAATAAGCCCATATGTATCTTCTTTCATTTCTATAAATGTGACTGTGCTATGAGTTTGCCTTCTCATGGTCTCAGAAGGGCCATCTGTTCTCCATCTTTCTCTAACCTAGACCATGTTACAGCTTCATTGGAAGATGATGACTTCAAGGAAACTCCTCTCATGTACGCTATAATGGCTGGTATGGCTAAATTTGGTGAAAGAAAACCCAAGTAATCATAAATATCTGACATATCTCTGCCGTGAGAGAAGTTCCACTGCCTCATTGCTAGCTTATACTGTCTCTTCAACCATCAGTCCTACACCCCCCCCCCCTTTTTTTTTCTACGCCTTCATCCTTCCTTGTCTTCATAGACAGGCTAAAAATATATGTGTGCTTAAATTCATATATATAACTTCTGACCTAGGTACACTGATTACCCATCCCAGGTCCAATGGAGTCCACTGCCAAGTCCCTAATGGCATTCGGTCTCTGAAGATGATTTCCATCTGCCAATTCCAGGAAGCATATGGGAGTCTTCACAGGCTCCATACAGTAAACATTTAGAATATTTTATATGCCACAAAATCTAACATAGGTTTTACTTTGACTATTAGGTTTATCTATTTTCAGAACTTTACTGTTCAAGCTGCTCCAGTATTAAATCTTTTGGACCCAAACCATTGAATTCTGAGATATATACTAAGAATAGACTGATGCTTGCCATAAATGAAGGCCGACTGTAAAGCTTATAGCCTTCTGCAGCTATATTCAAAAATTCCTGCCTACTTTAGTTTTTGTGAATGTGTCTCAATAGAAGAAATGGCCAGGGACACCTGGCTGACTCAACTGGCAGGACATGTGACTCTTGATCTCAGGTTGTGAGTTTGAACCCTATGTTGGGTGTAGAGATTATGTTAAAATTTTTAAAAATATTTTTAAAAATAGAAGAAATGGGGGCGCCTGGGTGGCGCAGTCGGTTGAGCATCCGACTTCAGCCAGGTCACGATCTCGCGGTCCAGGAGTTCGAGCCCCGCGTCAGGCTCTGGGCTGATGGCTCAGAGCCTGGAGCCTGTTTCAGATTCTGTGTCTCCCTCTCTCTCTGCCCCTCCCCCGTTCATGCTCTGTCTCTCTCTGTCCCAAAAATAAATAAACGTTGAAAAAAAATTAAAAAAAAAAAATAGAAGAAATGGAGACCAAGCCACATACTGATCCAGACCACCAGGGAAAAATTCAGGAAACAACCAACAGGATGACTGTTATGGTTAATTGCTATAGGTGGTAAGACTTGATTTGCAGATCTTTGCAGGCAGCACCTACATAGGCTAGGATACATTTTAGATGCTTAATAATTGAGAATTGTTGGTATTTTTATTTACTTTTGTTATTCTCATCACCTCTGACCAGCCATACTTCATATATATACTTCTTACTATAAGAGGGAATTATGAGCATGAATGAATCAGTACAAAATGTCATCCATTTAAGGAATAAATAGCTTGCTCAATCTGTGTGTTGTACTATTGGGTCATCGATGCCATCATTTTTAACTTTACAGGGTATATTACCTCAAGAAGGAATGGTGTTGTAAACAGGGCTCAGACATGTAAGCCCTTCCAGGTCCACTTTTGCCCCCAAAGTCCTGAGTGAGTTGGATTTTCTGGGGTACATTCAGGAAACTTACTGTGCCAGAGCACAGGCATGTATCTGAGTGAACTGATTGCATTTCAGCAGCTTCCCCTGGAGCCAAGTCTTCTCACAATTTTTTCAATAAAATATTCTGGCAATAGTCTTATTTCTCTCCTTCCCACATACTTATACTTCTTAAAAGAATGATTTCTACATTTACAACTTCTAGTTATTCAGCTCCTGTGTTAGTTAGGGCACAGGTTAGGTAAGCCACTGTGACAAGGAGATCCAAAAATACAGTGGCTTATATAATTTAGAACTTCTTTCTTGTCATGTAACATTCCAGAAGTAGGTAGTCCAGCTTACTATAAAGTAGCTGAGGTCCATTCCAGAGTGCAGGCTCCTTTTATCCTGTGGGTCCACCATGCCTTAGGGGGATTGTCTTCATTTGAGTGATGACCCCAGGGATTTGATCTGTACAGCCATTAACTGAAATGGGAAGGTGGCAGAAGGAGCAGGTTTAGGGGACAGAGATGAGCTTGCTGTTAGTCATGCTAAGTTTGTATGTCAAGTGGACTATACCTAGGTAGTTGGATAAACATATTGGGAGTTCAGAGAAGAGGTCCATGCTGGAGACATGACTTGAGCAATCATCAGTCAGGTATCTTGACAAAATTAATGAAGGAATGAGTATGTATAAAAAAAAAAGAGGCAAGGAGTCAGGACTGATCCCTGGGTCACTCAAAAATGTGGAGGTTGGGGAACATGAGGAGAATGAACCAGAGAATGAAAAGGGGCAAACAGTAAGATAGAAGAAAATCAACTTCTCAAAGCCAAGAGAAGAGTGTGTGTCAAGGAGGAGGGGACAATCAACTTGTCAGATACTGCTTACGAGTCAAGTCAGGGGAGGACTGAGATACGAAGACTGGATTTAGCTTCAAGTGGCAAACAACATATCTGCAGAGTGGAGGTGAGACTGAGTGGCAAGATGGACTCTTGTTTTATTGATTCATTTATTTTTTCATTTGTTTACTCAAGAAATACTGAATCTATACAATGCATCCTACATTCACAACAAATGCCTTTAGGTAGATAATCAAAACAGATTATTCATAAATTAAGCCATGTGTCTTAGATTCAATCCTGTAAACAGTGCTGTTTCTCTCCAAAGGCCCCCTCTATTCTTTCCTCACAACAAATTCCCCCCATTTGCTAGACACACCAGCTGCCTCAGTGACCCGCCTGTGGCAAAAACAGTCACCCTGTGAAAGGATAACCCTAAAGATGAGATACAACAGTCAGAGAAGACACAGATGATTAATAAAATCAGGCTGAGTGTGGAATAGGGAAAATGCACAAAACTCTGGAAGTAACTGGGCCACAATTAAAGTCCTCTCCAGTTTCACGGGTCAGAGATCGCCAAGAGGATTTCATTGCATTGAGTGCACACAAGTATTCACTCCTGGTGATTCGCTTTGATGAAGTGGAACAATGACATAAATTAGTCAAATCAGCTTTGAAATCACTACACATGCTCATGTTTGTTTAAATGTTTGTTAAAATGAGCTCACTTATCTGAACACATTTCAGCATGGAGGGTAGGCCTGCAGCCAGGAGGGCTCCAGGGATATGTGACAACGCAGGACGTTAAAACCCACCAGGGAAAATCCACAAGGCAAAATCTAAAGAAGGGGGTGTACTCATCTAACTGGTAATAGACAGGCTTCTCTGAAGCAAACAGGTCACTGACTAAGGGGGCAGAATCCTCTGGTTCTGATAAAAGCTGTCATTATATGTGTGACCTTGGGTACATGGGGTTTCCTTTCTGGACCTCCTGCAGTTAAATGAAGGAGTTGGACGAGATGACCTTTGAGATCTCTTACACCTCTTGCATTTCAAAACTAAAAACTCCCAAATGTGAAAAAAAGGTTCACTTTGTTGATAATTAGAAAGTGCCTTTTTAGTTACACTGTTAGTTTTGACCTGGATGCATGCATTACTAAAGGTGTCAATGATTTTATCCTTGTAAGAAGCCACATGCATACATAACTTCACAGATGTGGAGGCCTAATAGTTTGAGGGGGAGGTATTTGCTGCCTTTAACGTACATGCTCAGAAGGATTTGTCTCCAATATGCTTGGTCAGGGCAAGACAATGGAATGGCTATTGCTAGGAAATGAAGCATTCTGTTACTGAGGAAAAAAAAATGACAGCAGATGTGCGGGATCAGCTCTGTGGCACAGATCTGACGGTGATGACACTCCTAATGTGTACAAGCTCGCAGCATCCTTTTTCTCTCTGACTTCTCACACTACCTTCCAAGTTAATTCTTGGCGTGCTTTGTGGATGAATGTTGTTGGACTTCTGTGCTGGGCTCCACGTCCCTTTTCTGAATTGCGTACAACGTGGTGCAATTGTTGTTTTGTAAAAAAGTTTATTAGTAGATTGGTGCACCTGGGTGGCTCAGTCAGTTAAATGTCCAACCTCGGGTCATGATCTCGTGGTCTGTGAGTTCAAGCCCCACGTCAGGCTCTGTGCTGACAGCTCATAGCCTGAAGCCTGCTTTGGATTCTGTGTCTCCCTCTCTCTCTGCCCCTCCCCTGCTCACACTCTATCTCTCTCTCTCAAAAGTAAATAAACATTAAAAAAAATTTTTTTAAGTTTATTAGTAGAATTCACATAAAGCCACTCTAGCACAATATTCTATTGTGGAAACTGAGAGCCTATGGAAGATATGAACTTGAAAAATAAATTAGGAGATATATCTATATACCTATATAATAAATTAGGAGATATATATTTTAGTGATATATATTAGATATGATTATTAGTAACAAATATATTAGGCCATATTTGCTGTCCAAAAGGGGGTGAAGAAATGACCATATGATGGCATGGATCTCAGGCCCCCTGCAGGGAATTTTCTCCTACATTCTCAAAGACAGGGATTGATGCCCCCAAATTCATACCTCGACAAGTGGTAAAACTGGGATTTGAATCTTGATTTTTTTAACTTTCTCATCAATTCAAGAGCACAACTATAAGACTCAGTTATAATTTTTAGGCCACTAGCACCCTTTGACACCATTCGAACTTCGGATAGAACCAGGATCAAGGTGAGCTCAGCCTCTGGACTCGCTGATAATTAAGTGAATTAAATCAGTTAAATGAGCTGATAAATGGTCTTCTTTGCGCAAGCTACTTTGACAGTGGTTTCTGTCACTTGTAAATAAATTTTCATAAAGATATACGAGCTTCTCAATTCTGGAAACAAGTGTATATGCCTATAAAGGAGTGATAATTGCATGTACTAATGGTAACCTACGTGCCAAGTGCTTTGCTAAAGACTTTGCTTATGTATTCATTTACTCTCAAAACAATGAGGGAGATGTTTTCATTGTCATAATTTTCCAGTCGAAGAGACCGAGGTGTTAATTATACTTCTCAGATCATGTATCTAGTAAGATTCAGAGCCGAGATTCAAACCCTGGTAGTCAGACGGCACAGAGCCCACTCAAAGTCACCCCAGTATGGTTGTGCACACGTGTATCTTAACTGTCGTGTGAAAAATAGGCTTCTGGGGAAGAAACTGAAGCTTCTAGTTTGTCAGTCATTTTCTGCAGAGCAGACTCTGATCTCAGGATGTGCAGCCACACAGTATTCTGAGTACTTCTTCCAGGGAGAGATCAATGAGTTGGGACTAAGTCACTAGACCAGTGACCACAGCAAGGATTTTTTGGACAGTGGTGGATCATAACATCTGGTCATTGAACAGGAAGTTTGAAGGAATGAGAGAGGGATTTCTGGAAGCAGAATTTAGCCCAGGGAAGACAAAAAGGGTTAGACTGACAGGAGGGTGAGTCAGGCCTCTATGCTCCCCTACCCTTTCCTCCATGTGCACCTATAACCTAAGCAGTATTTAATTTTATACCTTTTCAATATTTATAAACCTTTTTCATCTTTGAAAATAAAATACATAAAAACATATTGTCTGATTTTAATGTTTCGTTTTGTTTTCTCATGAGATTGTTCCTATATTGACAATTAGGCAACTGGCCATTTAAAAATTTTTCTCTTGTGAATTTTTTAGTAGCAAATATATCAGGCCATGTTCTTTCATGATAAATGACAGAAACCCAACAAACTTGGAGATTTATTGGATTTTATAACTGGGAAGCCTAGGGGCACATGTGCTTTTAAACAAGTCTAGATCCAGGACCTGAAACAAATAATCATGAAATCATTCATTCTCTCTCTCTCTCTCTCTCTCTCTCTGTCCCTGTCCCTGTCTCTCTCTCCCCTTGCCACCCTACCCCAGTGATCTATCTTCTTAGCCAGGCTCTCTCCCACGTCGCAGCAAAGATGGCTGTAGGCTTACATTGTCCTCCAGCTAGTGATTCCAGAAAAAAAAAAAAGAGAGAGTTTCTTTTATTTTTTAGCATATTAACAGCTTATAGCATCTGCAAAAGATTGACTCATTGGGAACATGCTAACTCCTGACAAATCAGTGTGCCTGAGAGGGATGATGTGATCTAGTTCATCACATGCCAATTCTTGAAGTAGGGAAGGTAGTACCGTGCTATACAGTTCCATCATGTAGTAATGGGTATTTTCCCAAAGCAAAATTAGGCAAAAGAGAGAACAAAACAAAAGATGACCACTTTTTAAATGTTCTTTCCATTTAAAAGTGAAGTGTTCAGCTTTTTATTGATCTGGAAGCACTCTTTATATATTAAGAACATTAGCTTTTGATCTGTACTATATGAATCATATGCTTGTCACTTGTCTTTCACTTTGTTTATGGTATATTTTTCCCTTTACAGTAATTTAAAAATGCAAGCCCCCACACAGTTCAGTGAGCTTCCTCAAGCAACTTGAGGAGATCCTCCCCTATGTCTCCAGGCCACTCACCACCTTGCTCTACACACCTGAACAGCGAAATGTGCTAAAGCATTATTTCTCTGTCTCCTCAAGGAGATTTTCAGGCATCAGTTTCTCCATCTGTAAAGTGGGTAACAATAGAACTACAAAAGTATACAGTTATATAGCAGGAGGTCCTTATTTCTAGGATATGTATGCTGAAGTGTTAGGATGTCCATGGTTTCTTTTCCAGTGGTTTATCTAAAAAAATTAAAGAATGAGAGAGAGGTGGGTAAGGTAAATAGTATAAACAGTTCATAATGTTGAATCGAGGGAGTGGGTAAGTGGATGTTCATTGTACTGATTTTCTACTTTCCTTTATTGGAAAATTTTCCTAATTAAAAAGTTACAAAAGAGAGTGAGAAGGAGCAGTGGACAGTCATGGAGCACATGAGTTCTTTGCCATGCCTGCCCTCCTCCTTATCAGTTCCACTGATGGTCTGTCCCAGTAGCCAGGTCTGGGTTTGGGTTCTATGTGCAACACTGTGGGATACACAATACAGTCATCACCCCCACTACCGCCATTGCTGCTGAAGGAGGATTTGGGGTGAGGGTGGGGTGTTGGTGTCATGGAAGGGCTGTGAACCTCAGGGAAGCCTTACTTCCAGCTAATCCTTAGAAAGCTGTGTGAGACAGTGGCTGTGCTACCTGAAGACCTGGCCTGGACTTTGACATCTACAGCTTCTTGTGGGAGCAAGAGGCACATTTTTCATAGGACTCATATTTTGCTCAGAATATTTAGGTCAAATAAAAGCCATTTTTTATTTAAAGGGGGGGAAAAAACCTGCCCCAGAGCATGCTAACATTGATTCGGAAAAAAATGTGAACTCTTTGACAGGCTTAGCTCTGTTCAAAAGGAATATGAAAAACTGGAGTCACCTTTGAAGAATTCTAGCCTAGAGAAAGAGTCTGGAAGAGAAAGAGTCTGGAAGAGAAAGAGTCAGAAGGCTGGAGCCTGGAGGAAACTAGAAAATTTAAGGAGAAATTAACTTCCTGAGAATAGGACCTGAATGAAGAAAGCTCTAAATGCACAGAACAAGAGAAGTTGGCAGCTAAAATTATAAGAACGATCCATTCACTAGAAGATGAATTAAAAGTCATCACATCACAAGCAGCTTTTCCAATAGAGCATGAGGGCAAGAGTCAACCCCCACGTGGTCCCTCACCAACAGGTGGACCGTCATTTTGAAAACAGAGCTTCCTCTGCCCTTCATTCAGGTCTCACCTTTGCTACCAGACTATGTATACCCATCTCTTCCTCCAGTCTGAAGTATTATTCCTCACTTACTGCTGGTGAGCCCAAGGGAGCAATTTCCACAAAAATGACCTTTTTCTCTTTCCTCTCTATCTCTCCTTCTTCCTCTAGATTCCCTGCTACTACCACCTTCATGTCCTGAAAATAAAGAGGATTCATTCTAGATTAACTCAAACCCTCAAACAAACCAAATATTCCAGAGCCATACTGAGAACTTGAAACCCATACTGAAAACATTGGGGCCTCCTTTTGTCTCTTTTTAAAGAAATAGTTTTGGAATTATTTACCTTTCATTATTGGTTTGAGAAACTACTGCTACTTATTTTTTTGCTCAAATTGAAGCTTGATGGAACAGTTGTTCTCAATATTTTCAAGATAATATTTACATACCAACTTATGAGTAATATTTCCATTTATTTTATCCTTTAGTTAGCATAAGCACTGTGTTTTAATTATAATAACTATGATCTCAATAATAATAGGAATAATATGTGTATAGTTCAGATACGGGAGTTGTTTTAAATGGCAAAAAGCAGTTTTTGTTTGCCCAGAGGTGTCTTGATTACAGTTATAAAGCAAATGTAAAAGTCAATTTTTATCTAAATAAATGGTGATTAGTGATTTGGTCTTGAAGAGATATCTGCATTCCTATATTCACTGCAGCATTGTTCACATAAGGCAAGATATGGAAACAATATAAATGTCCATCAATGGATGAATAGTTAAAATGTGGTGTGTATGTGTGTGTGTGTACACACACACATACACACACACACATACACACACACACTAGAATATTATTCAGCTCCAATAAAAGAAGGAAGTCCTGCCTTTTGCAATAACCTGGATGAACCTGGAGAACAGTATACTGAGTGAAATAAACCAGTCACAGAAGGACAAATACTGCATGCTTCCACTTATATAAGGTATATAAAAGAGTCAAACTCATAGAAACAGAAAGTGGAAAGGTGGTTGTGTGGAGCTGGGGGAAAGTGAAAATTGGGAGTTGTTGTTCGATGGGTGTACAATTACAGTTACATTCGATGAATAAATTCTAGAGATTTGCTGTACGACATTGTGCCTAAAGTTAACAACACTGGACTATACGCTTAAAAAGTTATTAAGAGGGTAGATCTCATGGTGAGTGTACTTGCCACAATTAAATAGATACCTAAATAAGTAGTGATTGGTTGGTTGAAAAGGATTTTATGTGATCAAATCTATCAAACATTAATGACTGTTTTGACTTTTCTTCCGTACTTAGAAAGTTCTTTCCTACCTCTACATCATAAAATCTTGTAAATTGTGTTCTGGAGTATTTATAATTTTATATTTCAATCCACATCAAAGTCATTTTTGTTAGTTAAGGTAGCACTAACTCTGGTAGCAGATAACCCCCTATCTCAGTAGTTCAACACACTAAGAGTGTATTTCTCACCAACATTGTAGTCCAGTGCAGGTGTTAGCTGGGCAGCCTTCTGCATGGACCCACAAGGACTTGGGTCTCTTCCACCTTGAGTCTACACCCTCCCTTAGGTCAACAGAGTTTTTTCTAAGGATCTCAAGGGAATAACATGGCAGAATGTTTATGGAGAGTTTACATGGGCCAGTCCTAGAAGAAGCACACATCGCTTCTGTGTGCATTCCACTGGTGTCCACAGACACAGCAAACTGCAGGGGAATCTGGGAATTTCGATGTGGTAAGGAGGGAAAGAAAGCAGACTCTGGGGAACACAGAGAAGTCTGTGTCACAGTTTTGCATAATTTTGTTGTAAAATGAGAAATAGAGATCCTTAGTATTTGAAATGTTCGGGTCATGTTGAATAAATCATTCCCACTTCCTTCATTACCCTTATCTTCAATTTGCTTTAGCTATTCAGCTTTACCTTTTACTCTAGATCTTAGATTATTTGGCATTTTTGTATTGTTTTGTTTTATTTTTCATATAGTGGGAAGTATGACTACCACTTGGCTTCTGTCTATGTGGTGACCTCAGTTTTCCCAGCATCATCTATCTAAATAATATAAATAAATTATAATTTAAATTTTTCAGTTAGGGGTGCCTGGGTGGCTCAGGCAGTTAAGCGGCTGACACTTGATTTTGGCTCAGGTCACGGTCTTGCAGTTTGTGAGTTTGGGCCCTGCGTCGGGCTCTCCCCTCACAATGTGGAGCCTGTTTCAGGCTCCCTCTCTCTGCCCCTCCCCTGCTTGCGCTCTCGAGCACGCTCTCTCTCTCTCTCTCCAAAATAAGTGTTAAAAATTTTTTTAATTAAAAAAATAAAAATTTTAGTTAAAAAATGAGATGCCATCACCTATCGTGTTCCCACATGTATAAGGTCTCTCTCTGCTCTTCCAGTGGTCAATTTGTCTGTTTTTTGTTGTTGTTTATTACCACACTGTTCTTATTATAATAACCCTTGTTACTGCAATAACATTATGTCTACCATGGCCTGGTCTGGGGAAAGCTGCTAGCACTCCATGTCATTTCATCATTGTCTTTGGATTAAAAAATGTCTAAACTGAGTCTTCAGTTATGATATCATTCCATTAACAGCAGCAGCACTGGGACAGGTGAGATCTGACCATGTGGTTTGCAGGCTATACACTGAGTATACAGCATCTGAGGGAAAAGGTGGTTGTCCTTGTTGAATCACCACCATGATAGCCAGGAGGAGGATTTGCTTAAGCCAAGGAACCAAGATAACATCGCCCTTGTCACTTTGTGGCATCCAGAATTCTCAGCAAAATTTCCTTCACAAACTGACTCTAGCCTATTTTTCTAGTCTCACAGTCAGAGATAGCATTGTGTTCATTTTCTCCAGTCCCTCATTTGACCCTTGGGAAAGCCAAGCACTGCAATCATTGACCCCAGATTATTTGGCAAGTTCTGGGAAAAGCCAGGACCACAACCCAAATCTCCCCTACTTTGTAAGTATACTGTGCTTCCCACCACCATCAACACAGTTCTTGCATGGGAAGCTTGTTTCTCCATGTCTCAACTCCCTGTTTCTGAATACTTGAGAAATACTGCATCTTATCATAGATACTGAGACCAGAGAGTGAGGCCTATTCCTCTTTTCCTTCTTCTCTGAATGATTCCTGATTCTAGGAAAGAGGTGAGTGAACACATGCAAATTTCACTCAGCCTACTTCTTTACTGGGTCGTAGAGATGAAGTTGATGGCCCGCTAGCTGAACATGTAAAATCTCCAAGCCTTTACACCAAAAAACAAAAAAAATGTAAGGAAAGCTCTCATTATCACATTAGCGAATATCAAGTACTTACTCCTTTTTTTTTAAGTGTATTTATTTATTTTAAGGGTGAGGGAGGGGCAAAGCGAGAGGGAGAATCCGAAGAGGCCCCACGCTGCCAGCACAGAGCCCAAAGCGGGGCCTGGTCCCATGACCATGAGATCATGACCTGAGCTGAAATCAAGAGTCAGACACTCAACGGACTGAGCCCCCCAAATACCCCAAATATTTAATTCTTTTATCCTCCATCTTATCAGCATACTTCTATGTATGTCCTGGGAAAGTGGCTACAGAAGTAAAATTTATTCTACTCAGGAACTACATGAATGACATTCCAGTTGAGAACATGGCATCCTCTGTGGAACAGCATTCTTGCATAACCATGAATAGTCTGGAAATCCTAGGGATGAGCAAGATGGGGCTATGAGGTTTATGTGATATCACCACCCTCATTACTCTTAGAAATTATAGAGAAGTTCCTGTCTAATCATTTGAAAAAAAGAGATACACATTGAGCACTAAGAAATATACTGTCCATATATATATATTCTCTCTGAGATGTCAGGTAGCCCTAGATAAAATCTAAGTCTCACCCCAGGTGTTAGATGGATAAGGATAAGAATCCAGGCATGAGAAATGGAAGCAGAGAGGCAGTGACATGTCCAAAGCCAGGTAAAAATTGAATTTCTGAATTCTTTTATGCTCTGGGGTTATTTTCATTAAGGCCAGAAGCTTCACACATTTATGTCTCCTTTTCAGAAAAGTAAAGTCTGCTTGGGGGGAAAATGTACTCTAGATGAGAGTTCCCACACTGCTCCTAATGCCAGCGTATAATTCTTGAGACAGTAGTTAGCCTTTTCAGGTGAAGAAAGGAAATTATTTGGGACTAGTAACCATTGCTGACATTCAAGTGCTATTCCTGGCAGAGACTTACATGTAGAATCTTTGAACCAAGGGGCCTTAAAACTCCTACCTGACAATCTGCTGGGTTGTGGTCTGTAAAAGCTTTGACCTGTCTGGGGAAGATGCAGAGGAGAAGCGACACAGAGGCACATGTGGGTCGGCAATCTGAGGCTTTGCAGAGGCATGAATCGTCAGCATCTGAGGCTATTTTTAGGAATTTCAGCCTTGTAACTATATGATAGCCATCTCTAGGTCTGTGCATATTCCTTGGGTGTGAATGAAAAGTCTAAAATGAAATCCATTTTATTTAGTATTCACTGCTTTTCTGATGCTGCTGCTACAAAAAAAAAAAGTTACTCAGATTCATTTTTAATAATTCCCTTGAAAGAAAGGTCAAGGGAGTTTCCTGGGCAGTTCCTTGAGAGCTGACTTGGGGACTAATTTATCTGCCTCAGATGGTGCCAAGAACGTAGAGGCTGCTCTATCAAGTTTTGTGGACTGAATAGTTGTCCCCATTCCAGAATATCTGTAACAGGAATTTGAGGCCCCATCTGTCAGAAGTGGTTTGGATGCCATTCAACAGAAAGACAATTTAACTCAAGGGTCAGACACCATAGCCTTTTTTCCCTCTCCTCTACCAACCAGCACCTCTAATTCTGAGAAATGTCACAGAATAGTGGAGAGATCATGAACTTCTAAGTCAGAAAATTAGAGTTTGAATCTTAAAATTGCCACCCATTATCTGTGGGGGCTTGGGAGAATTACCTAATTTTTCTTAACTTCCCTTTGTCATTATAAAATAAAATTGCTGGGAGAATGAAGTGACAGAAAGTGCAGTGTGTAGGTGGTAGGGGCTTCATAAATTATATTTTCTCCTTGCTCTCCAGCCCAAATTTAAGAAGTGCTGAAGGACAACGTCAGAGGTGGAGGTCAATATAAGCAGTGGAATAAACAAAACCCAACTGGTATAATTTACACATCAATTCATTCAATCACTCATTCAGTCAATACACATTGATTGAATGTTGAAGTGTGTTGAGAGATGGGAATTCAGCTCAGGCTCGTGTCTGCACTCTGATATCCCAGCCCAGCCCCACCCAGACCTGGGGAAAGTGAAGGACAGATGCCTTTCAGCAGTGCAGAAAGTCAAGCTCAAAATTTTTTTTATTAATTTTTTCTAATGTTTATTTATTTTTGAGAGAGAGACAGAGCGTGAGTGGGGGAGGGGCAGAGAGAGAGGGAGACACAGAATCCGAAGCTGGCTCCAGGCTCTGAGCTGTCAGCACAGAGCCCAATGCGGGGCTTGAACACACAAATTGAGATCATGACCTGAGCCAAAGTCAGACACTTAACCAATTGCACCACTCAGGTGCCCGTAGCACAAAACTTTAAGTGCTGAGTAGATTCAAGGCCAAAATAGGACTGAGGTCCTGAGCCCATCCGTGCTGGTCAGCATCCTCAGAGCCGGCCCAGGGCTCCAGGCTCCTCTGTCTCCTGGCAATGACGTAGGACCACTGTTTTGCTGACTGACACACTTAGGGTTGCTAAAATGAAAGCAGCTTAATATGCCCTGGCTTATTGACTGCCCTGTGGAAAGGCTGGGACTTCCTTCTCTTTCGCACTTCTCTTTACAAAAGCTTTTGAGGGCAGATAAGATGACCTCAGACTGAAGATGGAAGACCTGATGGGTCTACATGAAATATGTTTGTCTTCTTTGGCAGGCTGGGCCTCGGTGAGGGGAGTGCTTTTGCCTGTGACACGGCAAATGTTTACTTTGAGTGAACTCCCAGAAAAAAAGTGAGCTTGCCCTTTACTCTGGAATCCGTAATTTATAGCATTCCTTAAGCTGTTATTAGAGTCATAATTTTTATTTTAGGCAAATTAAAATGTAAGTAGAAGTAAATAATATCGTGAATTGTTTATAAAGTGAAAGCTTCTGAGATAAGGATAGCAGGATTCTTTGAATGCTTACTTATCTACTCATTGTTTTTGTTAAATATTTGCCTTTATCCTCAATATAACTATATGAGGTAGGTATGGCAATCTTTATTTTGCATGTAAGTAAAACTTGGATTTGAGAGGTAAATACTTTGTCCAAGGTCACACAGCTACTAAACAGCGAAACCAGGTCTGTCTGATTGTGAGGTTCACAATCTGCACAGTGTACCAGCTCTGTATCATGTGAATAAAACATGTGTGATATATGTGATATGATTCATAACACAAGCATGTACAAAGTGCCACAGAAATTCCACCATAGAAACAAATCATTCTCCCAGGAAAGCCATACAATGCTTCACAAGACGACGATCTCATTTTAGAGGCAAGAAAATGAAGCAATGAAACTCAGAGAGGCTGTGACTTGCCCAAGGTGGCAAAGTGGCAGAATTAAAATGCAACCAAATGCCTAAGCAGTGCTTTTCCTGTGGAGAGAACATGCTGTATCATTAAGCCCAAAGTTTTGGAGCTCCATAGCAGCTAAAATGATGTATGTAAAAGGTAACCCGAAAGTTTCAAAGTCAAGACAGCTACTAACATATGATGTGACTGGGGGCAGGTTCACTCACAGCCAGAGTTTCCATGGTTTCAGAATAGGGATGTTCCTGTCTACCTTGTGGGAGGGGGTGTGGAAGTCCCATAAGGTGGTGTCTTAGAATCAGACCCTGAAACAAACCCTGACATTGGAATGCATGTGAAGGGACTGTTGTTGGTAAAAACTAGTAGAGAAGCGGGACATTGAGACAGGTAGGGAAAGGAAGACAAGTTGCATCTTACAGGGAGTAAGTCCAAGTTAATCCCACAGAGTTTTTATAGAGGAGAGCATAGGTAACAACACAGAGAGGGAGTGAGGGAGCCGGGGAATTTACACCCCTACAGTTTTACATTCCCACACCTGTCAGTCATTAGGTTAAAGCCTGCTCCTCCCCACCCCCAATGTAAATTCCCCAGCACTTCCAGCTCCTCCTGTGGCCGGAAAAGTGGACCCTGGCAGCCTGAAGGCAGCCCTCCAACGAAAGGATGCAGTTTTAGGGAGTAAAAACTACACCAGAGGCCAGTGTGCAAGAGAACAAAAAAGGAACTGGAGGTTATACGAGCAAAGCTACAGGTAGTATAGATAAACCACACAACACGGGTGTGTCCTTGGTAGACCCCTTAATAAATAGCAACAATTCTCTTCTTTTCTCTCTCTGCCCCTCCCCTGCTCATGCTCTATCTCTCTCTGTCTCTCAAAAATAAATAAATGTTAAAAAAATTTTAAAAAAATAAATAGCAACAATTCTTTATTTAATGATGTTGCTATTGGTGAATAATGTAAAATATTTTGTATTCCCCTAAATTCTGGAGGGGAAGCCACTGATAGGTGAGGTAAAATACAGTTTCCCTCATATCCGGAGCACCTTCTAGCTCTGCTAAAGTCCCATGGGCCCCATTATCTCTGAATCATCTGCTTCACATCACTGTTTTGATGAAAAGGAAGGCCACTTTTCACTTTTCCAAGCCAGGGGTGAAAGAACAACTTTGCCCTTCTTCATCTCCTACACCAGCCCCCTCTGCTTGTCAGTGGATTGTGTGTCCACAGGCTGGCATGACTGGGGCCCAAGCTACTTCTGCAGTTTGATCATCACCCTTTAGATTTGCAGGGCGGGGGACTGGCTCCTGCATCTGATCTCTTAGGGAATCACTGGGATCCTCTCTGATGGCACTTGCTGCCCACCATTATTATTTTTTTTTTTCATCAGTCTTTCAGTAACATAAAGGCAGCATGTTAAAACAATCTCAGTCCCCCTTCCTCTTTGAAATACCTTCAGGGTCTTGGCCCAAGCTCACTTGGCAGAGAAATTCCCTTAGTACAACTGTGGGTGGTGCTTCTCAGCCTTAGTCGGTATAAATCTCTAAGTTCTCCTTGTCCCATGGGCTTCATAAATGATGGTGTTATGGGTTGAATTGTGTCCCCACCCAAAATATATGTTGAAGTTCTAACTCCTAATAGTGTGGCTTTATTTGGAAATACAGCCTTTACAGAGGTAATCAAGTTAAAATGAGTTCATTAGGGTGGCCCCTAGTCCAATATAATTGGTGTCCTTATGAAAAGGGAAAATTTGAACACAGAGACAGACATGCACAATGGGAAGATGGTGTGGAGATGCACAGGGAAGCTCTGAGGTGATGATGAGGCAGAGATTGGGATGAGGTATTTACAAGCCAAGAAACTCCAGGGATTGCTGAGGACCACCTGATGCCAGGAAGAGGACAAGAAGAATTCCCCCCTAGAGCTGTCAGAGAGAGTCTGGCTAAGCTGAAGCCTGGGACTCACATTTTTAGCCTCCAGACGTGTGAGCGAATTGACTTCTGTTGTTTAAAACACTCAGTTTGTGGAATTTTGTCACAGCAGCCTTAGCAAAGCAATACAACTGGGATCTCTGATACCCCTGAGAACGGACTGAAGGATCTTTGCAAGATGCTTCCCAAGCTCTTCAGGCCTTCACTTCCTCATCTGGAATACATGGAGGATGGATTTAACAGCAGTGGCAGATTGTATTTTCCAAGACGTCCACAAGAATACTGCTCATCCTACATGCTTTTCTACAATTGACCATAAAGACATTCATTAAAACCAGGCCCTCCCCTGCCTTAAATATGGGTGAGCTTGTGAGTCAATTGTGTCCAATACAAGGATACAGAAGCAGCACTGCATGGCTCCTGAGCCACCATGTAGGAAGCCTGACTATCCTGAGGCTTCCCTGCTGGGAGGAAGCCCAGGCCATTGGGGGAGGTCACAGGTAAGTATCAGGGTCAACAGCCCCGGCTGAGGTCCCAACATACAGTCAGCATCAACATCAATTAGACATTTAAGTAAGGATGTGCCCAGGTTATTGCGTTCTCACCCGTAACGTCTCCTCCACTCACAGTCTTCCCAGGTGAGACTCCAGACATCCTCAAGCACAGAAAAGCCATTTCCACTGTGTCCTTTCTAAATTTCTGACCCGCAGCACCCACGAACATAACAAAATCGTTGTTTTATGCCACTAAGTCTGGGGATAATTTGTTAAGCAGGAATAGCAATAGGACCACCAACTCTCCAAGGTCTCTGCCAGATCTTACTGCTTAGAGTCTGAGAACAGGTAAGGAGTATTCTGAGTAGAGCATGAAGAGACAGACTCTGGGAGGACCAGGTCTGCCTGTGAAGAGTGTCCTGCTCTTCACCTGTCTTCTTGCCAGAGTTGAGGAACCAATACCAAAATAAGTGCATGTTTTCAGGACACCTCCAATGAAATCATACAGCATTTCCACAAAGTTCATGTGAACCTGCTTCCCACAAGCATTTATGAGTATTTCACCTCCAATTCCATTTAATCCACAAATCTGCAGTGGACTTTCATTACGGTTGTGTGCCCCCTGTGCTCACTTCAGTCTTCCTTCTAATTACTGCCATTTTACTCATTTGCGACCCAATTCATTCATTCAACAAAGTTACTATATGTCAGCTATGTATAACTATTGTGCGAGCCTTTGGGGGTCATCGAGAAGGTATACAGAAATGATACAGTCACTGATCTCGCTCCTAAAGGAATTTATATTTGAATCAGAGAACTCACATTGCAGGTAGAAGGTGATATGTGCCATACAAGAAAGAAGACAAAGTGCTGAGTGTTGTGCAGAGAAGAAGTGACTCCCTGGTGTGATGGGCCAGTTATTAAATGATTGCTCTCTCAGCTTTAAACCCACCCTCTTGTATTCTTGATGCTGAGGCCGGGACTCTCAAACTGCCTGTCTGCTTTTCCAGCTGCTCTTTCTTAGACTCTGCCAATAGGGGGCACTAGAAGAAGACTGGAGGGCTGAGGGGAAAAGGATTTGCTTCATCTGCTTGCTTTCTGTTGCTGTGAGCATCACTCCAGCAATGCTGCTTTGCCCTAGCAGCAGCACTTTGACAATGGCAGTTCATTCCTGGGGTGGCAGCTGAATCCAGTTTGCAGTCTGTCTAATAGAACAGAACCAGCCTCACTGTCCCCTCTCAGAGGCACCAGAACTACTTAGCCAGCTTGTGCCCACTCCTCAGGAGTCTGGATCTCAGCCTCACAGGACCTCTTCTAAGTCTCTAGACCTTAACAATTCCTGCCTCTTCCCTTCATTCCCTCAGCCCCAGGGTTAGCTGCCTTCTGCAACTGTCACCTTCTCAAAAGCTTAGAATTTCCTTTTCACTCTTTCAGTTACCTAATTAACAATTCTTTATATTACATTCTCTTCATTCAAAAAAAAAACAGGTGTGATGTTGGGTGAAGTTGGGAAACTGGGACCCTGTGCACTGTTGGTGAGCATGTAAAGTGGTGCAGCCACGAAGCAAAATGGTATGGTGGTTCTTCAAAAAATTTTAAAATAGAATTACCATATGATCAAGCAATTCCACTTCTGGGTATGTATCCAAAAGAATTGAAAACAGGGTCTCAAAGGGATCTTTGTACACCCATGTTCACAGCATCATGATTCACAATAGCCAAGAGGTAGAGCAACCCAAGTGTCTACCAGCAGATGAATGGACAAACAAAATGTGGTGTATACACACAATGGGATATTATTCAGCCTTAAAAAGGAAACAAATTCTGACACTTTCAACATTCTGAATGAACCTTGGGAAACTTATACTATGAAATAAGTCATTCACCAAAGGACAAATACAACATGGTTCCACTTATATGAGGTATCTAGAATGGTCAAACTCATAGAAACAGAAAGTAGAATGGTGTTTCCAGGGGCTAGGGGGAGAGAAACATGGGAGTTGTTGTTTAATGGGTATAGATTTCAGCTTTGCAAGAGGAAAAATTTATAGAGATTGGTTGTACAGCAATGTGAATATACTTACTGCCAAACTGTATACTTAAAAATGGCTAAGATGGTAAATTTTATGTTATGTGCATTTTACCACAATTAAAAAAAAGCTGGTATGATTTCTGTCTCCCAAGTGGACGCTGAATCATGTGACAATTAGAAAAACTTTTGTACTAGTCATGGGGTAGGTGCAGGGAGGGAGTGAATAAGTAAAGGACGAACAGCTTAGATCCCAGTGGCTTCACACAATAAAAGTTCATTGTTTGAATCTGTCACAGTTCAGTGTGGCCAGCAGGGTGGCTCTGCTCCTTGGGGCATGCAAGGACTCAGGTTTCTTCTCCCATCATGTGAGCTCAGCATCTTCAACGTGATCTCTAAGGTCACCACAGAAGGAAAAAGGGTTTATAGCTAAAGTTGTCATGCAAATATCACATTTCCCAAATTTTCGATTGGCCAGAATTCAGTCACATGACTCAAATGTAGCCATAAGGAAAGCTGGAAAGTTAGTTTTCCAGAGAGCATAGGAGGAAAATTAATTGAGTAAATTGTTGCTACCACAGCTTTACAGAGGGAATGGTACTTGGGCTGAGCCTTGAAAATGAGTCTGTCCTGACTTCATCTCGTGTATTTATTGCCTTCAGCAAAGGGCCTGGCATACAAGACTTTCTTGATAAGTGTTTATTAGATGGATAGATGGGTGGATAAATAAAAATGTAGCTTCATATGACTACTGAACCACAAAAGAACTAGAACCAATCTATTTTATTTATAGCAGAACTATTGTCTGATGTCTTCCTTTGGGCCCTGAGATCATAAGACAATGCTGGTTGCCATCACTCAGTAGATTTTTCTTTCAGCAGGAGACACAGACTCAGAGAAGTTGGTGAGTAGCTTGCTTCCATGGCTCAGTGATGGAGGATGGGCCAAGAATCATGATCCCAAACTGGAACATAGTCTGGTAGATGATCTTGAGTCCACACATGAAGTGCAACTCAATCAGTGTGAATCGTGGTCCCTCCCAATTTCTGACACAAGTGCTGGGTATGTGGAGAGTAAATTGCGTCTATCTTGAGACATGCCTCACTTGTCTCATTGAGCCTGTGGAAACCAGCCCATATATGAAGGCATTTGTTCTTTTCTCTTTTTGGCTCATTTGAGGAGATATTAATAAAAATAAAGCCAGTAAAAGCAAAATGATCGTAATTAATGCTAATAAAGGGAAAAAACAGATTGCTGAATGCATCTGTTCAATCTGGCTTCTTGAGTATTTGGCAGGGGTTTCATCACTGGTAAGTGGGAGATAGTGAATTCAGGGCCATTACCCATTCCTAATATACTTACATATGGATAATGATGGCACAGTTACTGTCCCTAGAACTTGGACACCTGCCCAGTAGGTTTTGTGCAACAATATAATCAACTGTAATCTGGGTGAGAAGATTGTTTTTAATATTCTGCACTGAAAGTGTTCCTGCTTGGAGTCTGTGTTGTCATTATCTACTGCTACGTAACAAACTTGATAAACTTAGTGACTTAAACAACAAACAATTTGTTGTGTTCATAGATTCTGTGGGTCAGAAATTCAGAAAGGCCCAGTGGAAATATTTATCTCTTCTCCATAATGTCAGAGGCCTCAGCTTAGAAGACTTAAATGACTCAGGAGAATCATGTAGGAGATTCTTCACTTTCTCTGGTGCCTGGCCTGGGATCACTCAAAGGCTAGGCTCAGCTGGGACTATCAACTGGGGTACCTATGCTTAGCCTCTCCATGTTGCTTAGATTTCTTACAGTAAAATAGCTGGGTTCCAAAAAGGAAGAGGCATTTGAAAAGACCAAGAAGAAAACATGTGGCCTTTATGACTTAGCCTCAGAGGTCACCAAACATCACTTCCAGTACTTTAAAGATCAAAATAGTCATAAGCCCATCAAGGAGAGGAGACATAGACTCTCAAGACGGGTGAGGTATTAAAGGATTTGGGACTGTTATTTTTTAAAAACCACCACATGTAGACTCACTTTTGTGTGTGTGTTAACCAAATTCTTTTGGTCCTAACCTTAAAACATATCTTGAATCCAACCACTTCTTACCACCTCCATTGTCATCACACTGGTTCCAAGATTTCCCCCCAAAATTATCACAATACCCTGTTATGAATCTTTTCCTCTACTTCATCTCCCTAAAGACTGTTTTCAACAGTTACCCGAGTGATCCTATTAACCATTAGTCATATCATGGCATTCCTTGACCCAGACCCTCAATGGCTCCCCATTGTTCTAAGAGTAGAATAAATTTTTTTTGGTGGCACATATGGGTCCCTGTTACCTCTCTACCCTCCTCTCCTGCTACTCTCTCCCTTGATCCTTCTGCTCCAGCCACACTAGCCTCTTTGCTGCTCCTTGAACACACTAAGCACAATCCCATCTCAGGGCCTTTGTACTAGGTATTTCTTCTGCCTAGAACGTTTTTCCCTCAGATATATGCATGGTTTATCCCTTTACCACCTTCAGGAATCAATTTATATATCATCTCGGTGAAACCTTTGCTTACCTACTTCAAAAGAACACTTCAGCTCACCTTACCCTCCAACATTCACTTCCCTACTGTTTTCTCATAACACCAAACACACAATGTATTTTATTATTTGTCTTATCTCTTGATGTCTTCCCCATTAGAATGTAAGCTGCATGAGGACAAGGATTTTCTCCTTTTTATTGACTGTTGTATCTCTAGGGCATGGAACAATACTTGTCACACAATCAATATTCAATGCATGTTTGTTAAGCAAGTGAGGAAATTAATGAGAAGATGAATGAATGAGAGAAAAATATAAGTTCTGTCAACTTGGGCTCAAAAACTGTTCTGATATGATAAAATGTTTCAAAGAGACCCATAAAGGAAAAGGGTTTGATTCTATTGAGTAAGCATGGGTGGTCTGCTTTCTTTTCATAGGGACAATGTCCCAGCTTAACATGTTAGTTGGGTTTTCACCTCTTCCTTAGGTATATGTAGCTGTGTAGCAAAAAGAGGAAAAGATTCCAGCTTTCTTTACCTAGCTGTGTGATCAAAGATTACCCACTTAGTCATCCTGAGCCATAGTTTTCTCTTCTATAAATTGAGAGAAATTGTATTTGAACCAGATGATCTATCTGTAAGATCTCTCCAGCCTTGACATTTAATTCTTTGTTTTTTGCTCACCAGATCATTCTCCACTGAATTCTAGGAGAAATCTAAGGGCAACATCTCATGACCTGGCAATAAAGAGGATGAATCAGAAAGAAAGAGGAAGTAAGCCAAGGTATCAGTGTAACCCTGAGCAAAATAAAATATGCACTGCACTGGAATGTTTTATGAAGGGAACCATATTGGACATGAAATTCTGACATTTGGTGGAATCAGAATATTGCTCACACTTTGTGGGCAGGGGTTGAGTAATACCTGGGGGGGAACATCAGGGAACTTCTAGGGTATTAGAAATGTTACTTGTTTATTTCAGTTGTGGTTGTATAGGAGGGTTTTGTGAAATTCTGTCCATCTCTCATCTCACTTGCGATTTGTATATTTTTCTCTATATATGTTACATTTCAATTTAAAAGTTCACCAAAAAACTCCAACCGAGAATGATAGATAGGTAGATGATAGATAGATAGATATAGAGAGATGATAGATAGATAGATAGATAGATAGATAGATAGATATGGTCTTTTCAACAGACAATTATTAAGGAGAATTTAGACATTTTACATAACTAATGACCTGGATGAAAACAAAAGATTTAAAAAGATGATTTACATGGTAAGAATTGGCAGGGAGAGTTCTCAGCTTCATTCCTGAGGAAAAATTATGATGATGAACCTCAAAGTGGTTGAAATTTATACAAGGTAGCTCTTAAACATGGATTCTTCTCTTCTTAATTGTCCTAAGCCTCTCTGAACTCTCTGGTCCATGCGGAGGGTTGGACCTGGGATGCTTCTGGAATTCCCAATAAACCCTTGGACCTATTCTGGTTCTAATCATTCATAGCACCATCTCCACTGTAGTCTTGGGGGTGCTTTCACACAGTCTATTTCTGTAGCTTTTCTGATCTATCAAAAGCTTTTAGGGACTCTAAAAGGCCATTTTGAAAGCAAGGGAGGAAGATGTACAAATGGCCCAGGAGAAAGGCTGCATGCCTTTCAGAAGTCCCATGAGTCAAAAAGTACAGCGAGTCTTTTGAAACTATTGTGCAGGCAGGATTTGGGGACTAAGAGCGAGGTATTTGAAGAAGGTGGTTAGATTTCCCACTGTGAGACACTCTGGAAAAAATAGACATTTTAAGCTCAGGGCTGACATCTTACACCTCATCTATTATCCCTAGCAGAGAGAAATCCCTTTTACAAAGTTCCCAGGTACAGAAGCTTATTGTAGCAGTTCCCCCACACCTTTTTTTATTATGAAACTTGGGGTAGTAGAGTGTGCTGATTATATTGATAATCAAACACTAGTTGGTCTGCTTTATGGAGAGATCTGTTCTTTCGTACTCAAACTCATTCATGTTATCTGGTAAGATGCTTCATCCTTCTTCTCATAGTTCATCTTTGGTACTGCTGCCTTTAAGACTTATATTGGTTCGATATTATGCCAGTTGTCTGTGGCTTTGTGACAGACCATTCCAAAACAACCATTTATTTTGCTTTTGAGTCTAAAATTTGGGCAAAGCTTGGCAGGGATGGCTCATCAGCTGGGACAACTTGACTGGAAGCTGGATGCTACACTTTCAAGATGGCCCACTCACATGACAGGCAAGTTGATGCTGGTTGTCTGGTGGGAATTCAACCAGGGCTATAGGTCACAGAACTCTGTTCCATTCCACACGGCCTCTTAACAAGCTTCTTGGGCTTCAGTCTTGGGTGTCCAAGACAGAGTGTCCTAAAAGGACAAGATAGAAGGACATACGATCTAGCTTTGGAAGTCAGGATGTCACTTCTGCCATACACTGTGGTTGAGTTAGTCAAAAGACCCACTCAGATTCAAAAGGAGAAGACATAGACCCCATCTTTTGATGAAGGAATGATAAAGTCCTAAAAGACAAGAGAATGTGGGAGGGGAGATATTGTTGTGGCCATCTTTGGAAAATACGATGTGCCACATATGTTGAAATAGTTGATAACTGAGAGGAGTGACAATGAAACAAATGTGTGTGTATAGATATGTGGGAAATGTACATGTGGAAGAGAGCCTTTGGTTCCCTTTCCACATACATTCATGAGAGAATTTCAGTGCCAGTCATCAGAAGGAGGAAATATTAAAGGACTACTTTTTTTTAAGTTATTTATTTATTTTTGAGAGAGAGAGAGAGCATGCAGGGGAGGGGTAGAGAAAGAGGATCTCAGGCAGGCTCTGCACTGTCAGTGAGGAACTGGACATGGGGCTGGACATCTGGACATCTCACAAACTGTGAGATCATGACCCAAGCCAAAATCAAGAGTTGGATGCTTAACCAACTGAGCCACCCAGGCGTCCCTAAAGGACTACTTCTGATCCTCATTCCACACTCCCTCTTCCTTTTCTCCCCAAGGAACAAGGTATTCCAGAGCCACTTTACTGAAATTCAGACAAGGCTGTTTTTCTCCCTTAAAAGAAACCCTAAGGCGAGATATGTACAATAGGTAGTTGGAGCTTGTGCTTTTTGTCTTCATGTGGAAAGAAAACTGAGTGCAGCCTAGATTGGCAGACCCTATCTTCCAAGTTTTCTGTATCTGGATGGGTGAGTTAGGGTCCTATGGATCCCTACATCAGAAGGGGGAGGCGGGGGAGGATTTACCATGTTCTTTAATTCAACCTTATGAATAATAAGCAGATGTTGTTCAGTGCTTTACTTGGCTCCTTGCTATTATTTATCAATTGGTTAAGAACCCAGACCACATAAAGAATGTAATTAGCATCCCTAAACTTCCCAAATCCCTATCACTAAAGTTTGATCTATAGCTCAAAAATTAATCATTCACTTAAAGGTAATAGAGTTTGGAATCAGCTACAAGGCATAGATTTACTGCTTGAGCTGGTGTCAAAGAGACAGAAAAGCATGTTATGAAGAAGTGTGCAGGTTTTATCAGAGACCTTAAGCAAATCACTCAGTTAGGGCCTTTCTCCTAGCCCCATCCTATCTATTGGCAAGGAGACTCTGGACACCCGCAAGCTGCTGCTACTCTTTCTCAGTGGCTCCAACAGATTCCCTTAGCTGTATGTCCAGAGTTCTAGCCCCACCTGTCATTGGGCTGCAATTTCCCCTGCTCCATAATCTAAGATTGAAGTACCCAGGGATTTCAGCCTGACCTTCTGGGTCCCTTTTACCTGGAATGTTTGGGCATCAAAAATTTTTCCAACTTCACCCACTGAGGCTGTGGCATTTGGGGGAAGTCTTCTTTTTACCTGATTGAGATTGACTCAGTCAGTCAGTCTATAATTATGTATTGAATGCCCACCATGCCAGGCATTGTGTTAGACACTGGGTATAAGATGGTGAATAAAACAGACCCAGACTTTGTCTTCATAGAGTCTAAATATATAAAGGAGAAAGCATATACTAAGCAGAAACAGACGAAAACCCACAAATAATATATAAATACAAATTGTGGTAGGTGCTTTGAAAGAACTAAACAGGGTACAGAGAGATAAGACCATGCGGGGAGAGGCATCAACTTAAACAGGCCCAGCATCTTGTCTAATTCCAGCTAACATTTTCTTGGGAGCTACATCCCTATTTCTTCTGTGCCCCACACTGAATAAAAACAACAGTGGTACCCCTAAATAATAATAGTACTTAACACATATAACACTATGTCCCAGTGATTTGTAAATAATTTTCACGTGCTAACTCATTTAACATGGTGTTGGTTAATGGCCTGGGTTGCACCAAGATTTAAGGTCTGCTATTACCCATATCTCTCAAAATCCATGCATTACTGCCTTGCTCCCCTTCTCTCGTCTCTCATACACCCAGACTCCCTCTCCTCCCCTTCAGCTTCTCCTTGCAACCTGAGATCTGTTTGAGTGAAGAATAGAGCAACATATCTGTTTGGTCTATAGTTGTGATGGCTGACCCCTTCTGGGGGCAATGCTTCTGTCAGTGTGTGTGTCCTGCATAAATCTCTCACTCTCTGTTGCCTTCTCCTTACTCGATGTCCCCAGAAATAGTGTGCAGATGCAGCACTGATCTACCCTCACAGGGAGCCAATCCTATCAATATCCAGCTGGAAAGGAAGATAACTATTGCAAAGATATGGGAAATTCAGTTAGGTCTGGAATTTTAAAAATCACACAGGAGAGATAAACTTGGGTGTACTAGTTTTCTAACATATTTTTAGCAGCTAAACACTTTTTAAAGTGAAATGTTATTTGGAAATTCCAATATACAAGACAGTTAAAGAGTGAGTGGGAGATCCAAGGTCTACCCTTCCTATCCTTAGGGGACCTGAGTCAGCCACATGGAACTCTATGGCTCTACAGAACTCAATTTTAAAACACTGCATTCAGCAATAAGGAGCAGTTGTGAGTAATCGAGTAGAGGAGTGACATTTTTTTAAGTGTAGTTTTAGGAAATTAATTTGGCAGTAACATACAGAAATAATTGAATGAGGAAAAATGGAGTTGAAGAGACTCTAACAGATTGTTGCTGATCTTCTGATTTGAGGTGATAATGATAATGTCTTAGTTCTGTATAGTAGTTCTGATAATTAAAAACCCATCGTGTACTCCACAACACTGTCATGTGATATGCAAGAAGACTGTCATTACCCCCATTTTATGATTGAGGAAGGCTCATAGGTAAGGACCATATCAAAATATATAAACTGAGAAAGATAGTTCTCAATCTGTAAGATCCTTCTCTTAGCTCCAAAGCAATAGCTTTCAGGTGTGGACCTGAAGGAATGGAACATAAGACAGATACATTTCAATAGGGCAAGAGGAAGAATTGATCTAGAGTGATATTTCCAAAGATGTGTTCTTGGGATATTTACAGGCATGTTGATGGACGTTATTTGGAGAACACGGATACATCTTCAAATGAGGCTGGGAAACACAAGGCTCCACTTATGTTTTAAACCCTAGTGCCCTTCAGAGATTTGATAAGCTAATGTGCACGAGCTCTCTCTAACTGGGGCATATAACATAAAGAATCTGCTACTTGGGGCTCTGTATTTGAGGGCATCTCAGAGTTTGGCAAGGTTCTACAAAATGAATTTGAGGAAACAGTGGACGAGGTCTGGAGTTGTCAAGCTTTTTCTGTAAAAGGCCTGATAGTAAATACTTTAGGACAGGCAGGCCATATAGTCTCTGGCACAACTACTCAACTCTGCCACTGTAACGAGATGGTAGCCATTGACAGTAGGCAAACAAATGGACATGGCTGTGTTCCCTCAGGGATACTGAAGTTTGAATTCATATAATTTTCACATGTCATGAAATATTATTCTTTGAATTGCTTCCAACTGTTTGAAAGGGTGAAATCCATTCTTAGCTCTTGGGCCATACAAAACAGTCAGGGAGTTGGGTTCTAGAACTTAGGGTAGTACTTAGGAAGGACTGACTGCGGGGTGGGGGGGTGGGGTGCATGCAGAAGCAAGCATGGAGTTGTAGACATCTGTGGTTTGGGGAAAAGGATGATGGTGAAGACTGGCCTCACTGCCTTTGGAATTCTGCCTGAGCCTGGCACTGTCAGAAAGTGTAACTTGGCGAGAACTTCAGTTCACCTCAGTTTGTTACAGAGCCTGGACCATTTACCTGTAGCAATAACATTTGGGGTAAATTCACTCTATAACTCTTAGTCAAAAGCAATGACCCAAACAACAGTAACAAGATGGCTCAATGACTCTCTTGTCTGAAGAAATTTTGTTAACCCTTTTTGCGGTCTTGCTCCATGAGCCCTAATTTCTTCTGTCAAATCCCCTTCCTAATAGTAGGCAATTATATTTTGGCTCTTTCTTAAAGGTCTTGGGGTTATCGCTCATTTATCTCAAGGCAGTGTTTGAAATGAAGTGAATCCCTTGTTGTCCGCACTTTCCATTGCTTCCAGTGTAACTGTTGCAAAAACTCAGAAATACTTGAATCAACTTTTTCTCTCATTATTTTCCCACTTATGTCTCATTTGCCAAAGTACAGGCCGAATGGGGTTGAGGATGGAAAAGGCAGGAAAATGTTTTACCCCCCATCTCTCCTGAACTCACTTACACTTTTACCCAAACAGGCTAAACAGTATTCTCCCTCAAAGTTCAGTAAGCATTTGTCCTTTTAAAAATGCTGGAGGAGTGTTGGGAGGGGGGAAAGGCTAAATGGGCAAGGGGCATTAAGGAAGACACTTGGGATGAGCACTTGGTGTTATATGTAAGTGATGAATCATAAATTCTATTCTGGAAATCATTATTACATTATATGTTAACTAACTTGGATGTAAATTAAAAATAATAATAATAAAATTAAAAAAATAAAATATATTTTATTATTACAAAAGTGGCAAATGCTCATGCAAAGACTTTCAAAGAGACAGAGGAAAAGAGAGAGAGAAGGTAAAGAAAAGCCACCTAAGGGGTGCCTGGGTGGCTCATTCGGTTAATCGTCTGACTCCTGATCTTGGCTCAGGTCATGATCTCACAGTTCATGAGTTTGAGCTCCTCATTGGGGACTGCACTCACAGTGCAGAGCCTGCTTGGGATTCTTTCTTCTCTCTCTTCCCCTACCAAGCTTGCTCTCTCTCTCTCTCTCTCTTTCAAAGTAAATAAATAAACGTTAAAAAAAAAATTAACAAAAGCCGGCTTAACCCACTGCCTGGAGATAATAGTAGCTGGTATGTTGTTCTTTATCTTTAAAGTTTTTAATGCACATTTAATTTAAAAAATGAAAGAGTCCATTCTGTACATAGCCCTTCAAAGTAGAATTTTTTTTCCACTAAACGTAGCAATTTTCCGGTGATGCATTTTAGCCTAAATCAATACTTCTCAAAGTTTCTTCCATAGAACACTATTTCCATGAGTAGTTATTACACAGCTGGAAAAAAATGAGAGGAAGGTTATGATCATACATATTTGGGAACTGAGAAGTGCTGGGTCAAATACATTTAAACAGGCTTCTTTATCTCAGGGTTTCCAAGTATCTTTCATATGCTGGTGGGTGTTATAAATCCTCAGATGAGGACTACAGTATATAGTACTTCCCAACTTGTTGAACTACAAAACTCTTTTCTCCTCTAAGAATCTCATTCCTCCACACAGTCTGGGAAATGCTGGCCAAAATCATTAAGAGCTGAAATCAAACTTTCTCATTTCTCACAGCTATATATTTGGAGTTATTTTTATATAGTATTATGAGATCTTACAGCTATATATTTGGAATTATTTTTATATAGTATTATGAGATCTTTGGGCAAAATGGTGGACAAGACAAACTTCAGAAGGCTGGCTGTTCCCAACCACCTTCTGAAACACTTCTTTCAAGTCCATGGTAGTCAAAGCCAATTAGCTCAGGGGAGAGAATCTGACTCTAAAAGAGCCCATCTACAAAGCCTAGTGATCACCTGAAGCAACCAGATTTGGAAAGCTAAGCTGCGATTCAGAGAGTCAGCAAGTTGATGATACAAATGGATCCATGGGGCAAAATGAAGGTAGACAGAGTAGCAGAGTCACACAAGCAGATTTATGCTAGGGTAACATACAGGAAGCCATTTTTGGAAACTCCCTGGGACCTAAATGACCTCCATGGCCCCACCCCACAAGTTCCCACTGACATGTCACCATGAGGCTTAGCAGTCCCTGAGTGAGGCTAGCCAGAGAGTTGAAATTCTTGCTTTGCTCACATCCACAGGGTTTTTTTTCACAATGGGCAATCTGGGGCAATAAGGAGCACAACTGTCACTTACCATAATAGCCCAGCTCACACAGCTGGAAAACATAGCTGGAAAAATGGGGACTGTTCTCCCTCCTTACTGCTCCCTTAACAAAATGATAATACGGTATAATAAAAATAATAGAACACCTGTCCCATTTGCTCAGGAGGGAAAGGGGATGTCTCCTGATATCTGCATCTTTTAAGCTTCAAGTGCCTCGGGCATTATTCTCAAGCTTCAGATCTTTCGCCCATCAGTCGCAATAGGTGAATGGGCTTCAGTATCTTCGTGAATCTTCTGATAGCATATGTAAAATTTTTTGTCTATGTATATTTTTCTGGGGTGAAGTACTATTCATAAATTTCTTTAGGCCCTCAAAGTTATCTGCAACTCAAAAATGATTGTAGTTAGAAAGGAAAATCTAGGCTTGTTTGTTTTTGATCCATGAGCTCTTTCTATAGATCAAATATCTTGACTCTCTATATTAAAACATTAGGAATTTCTTATAATTTCTCTGAATCCATTCTGCATAACTTTATTTTCCTTGGATCTCTCCCAGCTTGACATTGCTACTTTCATCTTAAAAGAAGGGGGAAATGTCTCTATCTAATGTATAAGTAAACACACTGAAAAAATGTACAGAGTCACAGTCTTATTTTATGTTGTAAAGTGACGTCTTTTTCTGGCCTTGTCATGTCTCATGCCAAGGCTTTCAAGTTGAAAGTACATCCACCTTTAAACAACCTGCATCTCTGTGACTGATCTGTCTCCTCCCCTCTTGCTCAGGTATAAATTCTCTTGCTTGCTCTCTGTCACCCACAAATATAGTTCCAAATTCCAGGGAATGTAGGAAGGAAAGGGGAGAGCTAGTGAAGTCACTCTGATAATGAATAAAAGAATGAAAATCCTTGAAGATGCCAAAAACCCTGCACAAACTAAAAACTAAAACTGATAGTGTTGAAATCTACCCCCATTAGGAGAAAGGAGAGCCAGCGAGGTCAGTTTTATTTTAATGAATACTAGAATAAAAATCCTTGAAAATGTCAAAAACATGAAAGCTGAAAAATAAAACACTCTCTCATGAATGTGTTAAAATCTACCCGTAAAAGTAGACATTTTTAATTGAAATTTTTTTTGGCTTTGCAATAATGATTTCATATGCTGAGAGAACAAAGCAGGCTAAGAAGGTTATGACCTCAATTTAATGAACAGTGAAACATGGAGTCAGTGTTGCTTGTGGATACTTAGTAAGATGGCAGCCCGGCAGGGTCTGGGACTCTGAGTGTCCCTCTCTCAAACCTGTGGTTAGATCAATGACCCAGGCACTTTTCATGCTTGTGTCCATCAGAGGAAGATCAGATAGCAGTAGAGTAAGAGATTTGAGATGAATCATCAACTAAAAGGAAAAGGGCACACAAGAGCTCTTGGTCTCACAAGTTGGTCCCTGTCGAATAGTCTAGAAATATAAATCCTTGTAAAGCTTTCAAGTGATAGTTTCCAAACATTACTTTTATTTCTCTCCTTTTGGATTGAAGACAGTGATAATTTTAATTTTTAAAAAGACTTCCATGTTCTAGGGATGTCTGGGTGGCTCAGTCAGCTAAGTGTTTGACTCTTGATTTCAACTCAGATCATGATCTCATGGTTTGTGGGTTTGAACCCTGGGTCGGGCTCTGTGCTGACAGTGCGGCGCCTGCTTGGGATTCTCTCTTTCCCTCTCTCTGCCCCTCCCCTCTACTTGTACTCTCTCTCTCTTTCTCAAAATAAATAAAATTAAAATTAATTAATAAATAAAAAGATTTCTATGATCTAATTCTTGCCTTATTAAGTCTTACTTGGAAATGTAATCACTTTGTTTAGTAAACAGATATTTTCAAGGATTAAAAGTGGGTAGGAGTTCAACTTAAAAAAAACACATAGAAATATTACAACGGATTTATTGTTAAATTCCCTTGACAATGTGTAGGGCAAAGATAATCTTGTGAAGAAACCTAAAATATGCTATTCCCATTTTTTGTTCTTTTTAAAAGTTTTGAAATGTAACAAACATATTGAAATGTGCCTAAAATGTCATGGGTTTGTGGTATTCCATTGTGAGACTATGCCACAGTTTGTTTATCCCTTTTGCTGTAAATTGACTGGGTTATTTCCACAAAGGCTATTATAAGGAATGCTGCTGTGAACATTCTTACATTCTTGTGAGGCACGTAAGCATGCGTTTCTGTAGGGTCTATACCTAGGAATGGAATTGCTGGGTCATTAAGGTATGTGTATCTTTACCTCTATTAAACACTGCCAAACTTTTTCCAAAGCAGTTATACCATGCTCAGACTTTTCTATTTTTAATTATTATAATGGTGTACCCAAGTCACATGGTTAAGGACTGCACCTGGTTTTCCTGGCAAGAATAGGTTGGTAAATTGGTTTGGAAACAATTCTTTTTGCCAATTCTTGTTTTCCTTGATTAAATTTCCCCCAGTGATACACTACTTCAGACATTATTTCTCTTGCCTTTGCCATGATAATACAGTCATTTTTTATCAACCTCTGACCTGTATCAATATAGCTATATGCAAGTTGGGATTAGGGGACTGAGAAGAAAGCCAATATCAGGGAAATAATTTGCATAGGAATAATTTCCCTTGGGCCTAAAGCATCTATATTAAAGCTTCTGTGATGTGTAGTACAATCTGGGTTTTTTATTCTTTTTTTTAAGGCTATTTATGTGATGCCAATGTAACAGAATGACTTAACACTGTTAAATGCCAAACTGGGATTTCAAATACCAATGTTTTCTTCTTTAAAGTTGGATCCCTCCAGGATATTATGAAGATGCAAGCATCTTCACAGCAGTCTGTCACCTTGTGGCTCCAGAAATTGAGAGCTCATCATGTTCATGGATCAGCACCATTTTTACTTATTAATATTTTTAGTGTCTGCCTATAAATCAGGCTCAAAGTAAAGGGCTTTTAAAAATAGCCTTCTCAGTCTATTCAGGCTCAATACACTCTGCTAAGAGGAATTGTTGATATCAGCATCTTCCTCTTTTTCCTTCCCCCTTTCTGGCCTCTCCCTGGATATGGGATGCACCTGTGTTTGATCCAAGCCAACCAAGTTCTCCAAAGATTTACCATTGCTTGCCTTTGTTTCTCCAAAACTCTTGTGGTGGCCATTATCTTATTCTTTCATCCAAAGAGAGGTTCTAATAATTCAAAGTTAGATGCCAGAGTCTGGCCTGTGGCTCTGTTTTAGTCCAGCTTACCTAGCACTGGACAACAAAGAGATCTCACATTAAGTGAAGTAAATCATTTGCCTGCTTAAAGGGAAAGCAAAGATGGTCTGGACAGTGACTATTGTGACAATTGTATAGTATTAAGGATTTAGGAGGACACACACACCAATATATTTTGCAAATTTGTCATTTATATTATATGAAATTAATGATACAGTCCCTGGCCTTAAGGAGATTGAAATACAATTCAGGAGATTATACATATATATGGCAATAATTAAAGAGCAAGTGCTGGATGTACAGCACAGTATAACAGGACTTTGGGATTCAGATGAGGACTAACACCACAAAGTTAGGGACTGAAGTTGGACCAGAAGAGGGTTTGAAAGACATTGGACAGGCAGGGAAAGAGCACTGTAGGGAAAAGTACCCATGAGCTGTGATGATGGCATGTGAAAAAGGCAGAGAGGCTGGACTGATATGGCTGAATCATGTTTGGGAGAAATGATGCTGGCTACCTAGGTGTGGAAACCTATCCATGGGGAATTTACATGGCAGGCAGAGAAGTGGCAAGGAGGTGCCACTGAGTATTCTATACTTGACAGATTAATGACAGGAGTAACTTCTAGAAAGATGAACCTAGGAGCACCTGTGCAGCTGTTGGCTGAGCTCTGACTTCAACTCAGGTCACAACCTCACGGTTTGTGAATTTGAGCCCCACGTCAGGCTTTGCCCTGACAGTGCTGAGCCTGCTTCGGATTCTGTGTCTCCCTCTCTCTTTCTGCCCCTTCCCCACTCGTGTGCGCGCTTGGGCGTGCGCTCTCCCTCTCTCTCTCAACAATAAACAAACATTTTAAAATTTTTTGAAAAAGAAAGATTAACCCATTACAATTAATATCAGAGGATGGACAGACAGAGAAAATATTCTGGCCTCATTGAAAGAGAACTAGTTAAAGACTTACATTGCCACATGCAGTTGAGCAGATGGTACATCATGATATAAATGGCACCCAGTAGAGCTGTGCATGTACAACCTGAAAGATGTTTTGTTTAGGGACAGAGAAGACTGGGAGAGTAAAGAGCCATGTCATCTGCCATGAGAATCACAGTATTCGAATTTTGTAAAACGCCCCCACAAATCAACAAAACCATATATGTACATTAGAACTTAGACTATATATACATTGACATTAACAGCTTAAAAATATATTGTTTGACTTCATATGAGCACTTGTATAAGAATGTTCATAGAAGCACTACTCACAGTAGCCCAGGACTGGAGACAATGCAAAAACCCATCATCAGGTGAATGAATGACAAACTGGAGTACATCCATGCAATGGAACAATACCCTGCAACAAAGAGGAATGAATGAGTCATACATACAACTACCTCGATATATTTCACAGGCCATATGTTAAACGAGAGAAACCATGCCAAAAGAGAACACAATGAGTATGTAATTTCATTCATGTAAAAAGAAAATGTATACCAATCTATAGACAGAAAGCAAATCACAAGTGACCTGGAGGACAGAGGTATATCTAAGGAGGGACTGCAAAGGTACATAAAACTTTGGGGAGTGATGGAAAGAAAAGGTCTTCATAGTAATTGTGGTGGTTTCAGGAGTGCATCTCTTAAAAATTCATTGAATTATACACTTTAAATATCTGCAAATTACTGTAAATAAATCATAGCACAATGAAGTCAATTAAAGGGAGAGGCCAAAATTGTAATTTCTTTTAAAAATTATATTCTGTTATAATTACTAATTTGTGGTGACTTCTTAGTTTTTAATCCTTCAATGTATTTTTAAAAGATTTCCACATTCTAGTTCTTGCCTATTAACAACTTTTGCTTGGAAGTGTAATCTAATTACTTTGGAGAACAGAAGAAAACAGGTATTAGTATGAATCAGGAAATCAAAAGCAACTGAATTATAAGAACTAAAAATTATTTTCCCATTCATATTACCTGATTTTGTATTTCAAAATGCAAACACATTCCGAAACCTCGTTAAGAATTTATTGTTATTACTTCATCTGATTGTTTCCTGATATCACAGAAAGTCAAACTGAATCGATAAACTGAATCATTTCCCAGTTTTTCTCTTATTAGGTATTTGCTGAGTCCGCAGAAAAATCAGTCACGGTTTAGCTCCAATGAATAAAATGACAGCTTGTGTCACATTTGTCGTAGGAACCAGGCAAACTGAAGAATGACAGGCAAACTTTAAAGTTCCTCCTTTATATGGGGTGGGAATGGCTTTCTTTCTTCATGATAATCTTTTCTTTTTCTCTGCTGGAAGATGAACCAATTACAGTCATAGCTCAACGGGAAGGGGTTCTGACATCTTTGATCACAAAGATATTAATAACCATTCTGCCAGTGATTCTTTGTGGTTTGGTTATATCAATTATTAATTTGTAAAGTGTGAGTCTGTTATTCCTTACTGAAATGCTGGCTGCATGGACTGGTACACAGTGGAGCAGCGGAGGAGGGTGGTGGCTAAGAAAGGGGCTGTCACTTCAGCATTATAAATACGTTAGACCCTTGTTTGAAAAAACTGCCACTTGGAAAGTGTTTCACTTTCATACATTCAGCTGGTGCCATCCACGACCTAAGACTTATACCTTTAAAACCTACTATTTGTAGCATCCATTACAATGCATTTAGAGCAGTGGTTCTCAACATTAGCCGCGCTTGTGAATCACCTGAGGAGATTTTTAAAAATATTAAGGCTGAGCCCCAACCCCCAGAGATTCTGACTTAATTGGTCTGGGATGAGGCCCAGGCAAAGATATTTTTGAAAGCACTTCAGGTGTTTCAAATCTGCAGCCAACATAGAGCACTACTGATTTAGAAGCAGGACAGTGCTTTTTAAGTCCTCTAAATAAGTGCAATATATGGAAGTTTTTATAGTCCACATTAATTCTAAAAGGCTTTGAAATGGGTTCCAGAAATATTTTCGTCCAAGGATTTTTTTAACTCTGAAAATTATAATTAAATAAAAGGAAATTTAAAATACCGTTTTTTTTCCCATTGGCAAAAATGTAAAAGATTGATGACATCCAGTGATGATGAGAATGCATGGAAATGGTAATGCTGATACAACACACATAGGAGTGAAAATTGGTGCCAGTTTCCTGGAGGGCAATTTAGCACCATCTATCAAAATGTTCATGTCTCGTACCAATTAATCTAGCAATTTCTGCTAGAAGTTTACTTGCAACATTTCACCAAGATATAGGTTTAGGAATATTCACTGCAAAAAGTTGTTAATAGTGAAAAACTAGAGAAAACCAAGTGCCCATCATTCAGAGAATAGGTTAAGTAAATTCTGGTATATTAATAATATGGAATACTATGGATACATTTAAAAAGAAGTGCTCCCTCTATATGTGCTGATGCTTAAAGATGTCCAAGATATATACTAGATGAAATATTAGAGATATTATTATAATATTATGTATTCAATGTATAGATATATTATGAGGTGAAAAAAAGATACAGAAAATTACATAGGATATTATCTCTTGTGTGTAAATTTAAATAAATATAACTTTACTTTAAAAATGTTTATTTTTTTAAGTTTTTCTTTTAATTCCAGGTAGTTAACATACAGTGTTATATTAGTTTCAGGGGTACAATATAGTAATTCAACAGTTCCATACATGGCCCAGGGTTCATCACAACGAGTGCACTCATTAATCCCCATCACCTATTTCACCCATCGCCCCACCCATCTCCCTCTGGTAACTGTCAGATTATTCTCTGTAAGAGTCTGTTTCTTGGTTTGTCTCTCTCTCTTATTTTTTTTCCCTTTGTTTGTTTTGCTTTTTAATTTCCACATATGAGTGAGATCATATGGTATTTTGCTTAGCATTATATGCTCGAGCTCCACCCATGTCATTGCAAAAGGCAAGATTTCATTCTTTCTTATGGCTGAATAATACTCCATTAAATATATCACATCTTTATCCACTCATCAGTCGATAGACACTTGGGCTGCTTCCATGTCTTGGCTGTTATAAATATGCTGCCATAAACATATGGATACATGTAGCCCTTTGAATTAGTGTTCATGTATCCTTTGCATAAATACCCAGTAGTTCAATTGTTGGATCATAAGTTACTTCTATTTTTAAGGAAAATTCCTCTTTTTGAGGAATCTCCATACTTTTTTCCAGAGTGGCTGCACCAGTTTGCATTCCCACCAACAGTGCAAAAGGCTTTCCCTTTCTTCACATTCTTACCAACATCTGTTGTTTCCTGTGTTATTAATTTTAGCCATTCTGACAGGTATGAGGTGATATCTCATTGTACTTTCATTCGTATTTCCCTGATGATAAGTGACGTTGAGCATCTCTTTATGTGTCTATTGGCCATCTGGATGTCTTCTTTGATTAAATATCTGTTCATGTCTTCTGCCCATTTTTAATTGGATTATTTCTTTTTGAGTGTTGAGTTTTGTAAGTTCTTTATATATTTTGGATATTAGCCCTTTATTGCATGTGCCATTTGCAAATATCTTCTCCCATTCTATAGGTTGCCTTTTAGTTTTGTTTGTCTTTTCCTTCACTGTGCAGAAGCTTTTTGTTTTAATGTAGTCCCAGTAGTTTATTTTTGCTTTTGTTTCCCTTGCCTCAGGAGACATAACCAGAAAGAAGATGCTACAGTCAATGTTAAAGAAGTTACTGTGTTCTCTTCTAGGACTTTTATGGTTTCAGGTCTCACCTAAATAAATGCTTACAGATGTATGGTTTTTCCTTGAAGGAAATGTGGTTTCTTTGAGAAATTTGACTTTAGGATAAGTGGGAAATTTTATTTTTCTTTTATACCTTTCTGTACATTTGAATTTTCTAACCAATTACATATATTAGAGTAATATATATATATAAAATATATATTAAAGTATATATATAATATATATATAATATAGTTATATAGTTATATTACATATTACACATCACTAGAGTTATCTGGGTGATGAGATAGTGTCATACTTTTTTTTCTTTATAATATAAACTTTGTAACCAGGAATAAAGGTTAGAAAAATAAAAATATGAGTAATTTGGAGTACAAAATACACATCTTAAGATCTCTGCAGCTGCTGACATGTGACCACACATTTGGCTCTGATCTTTCTAATAGCCAATAAAATAAATAAAAAACACCACCAAATCAATTATATGATTCATGTCTGCAAGATAACAATGTATCTGTGAGGGAAGCCCAGGAATTCATGAAGCTTTGTTGCAGTTTTTGGGGTGGATCTCCAAAAGGAGAATACTATGTGGGATAACAGGGATACCTTTAACAGCTATTCATGAAAAGTTTGGAAATTTGGATCTATTTTATGGAAGAGAAAACAATAACAGGAGCTCAGTTACTGGCCCTTTCTGCTAAGACAGTAGTGTTCTTAGCTGCAACAAATGACCTCTTCAGCTAATGTTGCTACTGATCACAGACATCGTAGATCGCATTGACAATGCTGAGCTGTAGTGCCAGACTACCACCTTACTGCCCTCAGAAGCCAGACAGCTTACTGCCACCCTCCCCAGAAAACAGATCCCCTTTGTTCTTTTATAAACCAAAGTCTCCTGCATAACTTTTGATTGATGAAGTTGAGGTCATGTGACTGTACTGTACCTGCAAAGAAAGTTGGGAAAATGGGACCCATCTTATGATATGGCAGGTTTTCCCCAGTATGAGGGCAGGATATTCACAAGATCTGGGCTGGTCAGATAAAGGGCAGATGCCCACCAAGATTCCAAAGCAGATCCATGATGAGGGTCAAACAGCATTCAGTATCTATGACTCTGCTTTGCATTATGCTTCTTGCTTTGTTACCAGGAAATTCTACTTACACTTTGTCTTAACTGAAATGTCTTTATCGGTTCCAGCACAGATCATACAAACATGTAAACTAATATGAGCTAAAGGTTTGAATACACCTTCTTCTTATAGTCCCAGATGCTGATATAGGCTTTTAAACAAATGAAAACTGAAATTAAAATTCAACATGTAATGAAATCTGGAAATAGACCAAACACCTTTCAAGTGGGGAATGGATAAACAAACTATGGTACAATATACAATGGTATTTGGAAATGAGCTACTTATATATGCATTACTGTGGAAGAACCTCAAAAACATAATGCTAGATGAAGTAAGCCAGAATGAAAAGGCTGCCTACTGTGTGATTCCATTTATGACATTCTTACAAAAGCACACCTAGAAGGACAGAGATCAGATTGGTGATTGTGGGTGGATTGAGGAGGGTAGAAGGGCTTGACTACAAAAGGGTATGGGGGAATTGCAGGGATGACTGAACTGCAGGGTTCACTGTCTTGATTGTTCCGGTGGTTACATGCCTGTAAACATTTGCCAGATCAATCAGGACTATACACCTAAAAGGGTGAATCTTACTGCATATAAGTTATACCTTATTTTTTTTAATGGGGGGGGGGATCACTTTTTCAACCATATTTACTGATCACCTCCTATGAGCCAGATACTCTCAACTTTTTTAAATGTTTTATTTATTTTTGAGAGAGAAAGACACAGAGTGTGAGCGGGGGAGGGGCGAAGAGGGAGACACAGAATCTGAAGTAGGCTCCAGGCTCCAAGCTGTCAGCACAGAGCCTGATGTGAGGCTTGAACCCATGAACCGTGAGATTGTGACCTGAGCCAAAGTTGGACGCTCAACCGACTGAGCCACCCAGGCAACCCACTATGTGCTAGATACTCTTAAATGACCATATATTTAAGCGAACGAATCCCAATGTATATAATGTATTACAAATAATCTAAATTACTCTCCCAATTCCTTAAACTTGATTTGCAGCCAAGAACAATGCATGAAGAACTTTAGCAGTGACGGGAAATGGTGGCAAGTAGTGTCTTTAATCCATAACTGACAAAACTACTGAAGTCTGGTGTGAAGACATATTGCAGCCAATGGATTTGACACCCGCCAAGCACAAATTTAGAAAATCATTTTTAGGTGATAATTGGCTGTGTGAAATTCACATTTTGGTGCACAGAGGCCTGGAATTTCTGTGGAAAGAACTGGGGAAGAAAAATGGTGAGGGAGGTTTTGTTTGGGCAGCCTGGGGTAATAAGGTGGAGAAAGCAGAGCATTGGCAGAGGAGGTCTGTAGATGTTGTTAGTCCTCCTCCTGATGCGGGCAGGGTCTGTTTGCCTTTTGGACTCTGTTTCCTTATCCATAAAATGAATGAATTAGAAAAGCAGGACAAATACTAGCTGTACAATATAGCGCTCTTCCACCAATCACCTGTGTGACGTTGGGCAAGTTGGCTCTTGGGCTTTACTTTCTTATTATATTAAAAGAGAAGTTTAATGGTTGCAGAACAATGTTAATACTACTGAACTACAGGGGCGACTGAGTGGCTCAGTCGGTTAAGCGTCAGACTTCAGCTCAGGTCTTGATCTCATGGTTGATGAGTTTGAGCCCCGCATCCGGCTCTGTGCTGACAGCGCGGAGCCTGGAGCCTGCTTCACATTCTGTGTCTCCCTCTGACTCTGCCCCTCCCCTGCTTGTGCTTTGTCTCTCAAAAAAATAAATAAATAAATAAATAAATAAATGTTAAAAAAATTTTTTAAAAAATACTATTGAACTAAGTCCTTACGATGGTTAAGATAGTCAATTTTATGTTACATATATATTTTACTGCAATAAAAATATATTTTTCAGTTGGAAAGCAGATTTAGACAAAATGACTTTTTGGGTATTGCAGTTTGATCTTTCCTCTTTATTTTGGGTCCAAATTCTTTAACAAAGTCATCTATGGGATGTGCAGACCCTGGGCAAATGTTTTTTATGGGACCCTTGTCTATATAAACAGTTTGAATCACTGAGAATCAGCTGGTCAGCACCAGCCTGGCAGCCCAGTCTCATGTGATCCCACAGAAGAAATACTGTCCCTGCCAGCAGGAGCAATCTGCTTGTCAGACTGTCATTCTGAAACTAGGACCTGGCCTTGGGGCCCTAAAATAATCCCAGAGTATGAATCCTGTGGCATCTGGTCAACCTCACACATGTGGTAGAAGATGAAGAACACTCTGAAGGAGAGAAACAGTTTGTGCAGCTCCCACTCTGGCCTCTGGGCCCCACCCAAATGGCACTCTCATACCCATCTGGTCTGAAACACCAGAGCAGGACTTAGATAATTTTGAAGAAAGCACAGAGTCCCTGAGGCAGGAGCCCAAGCAGGAGGCAGGGCAAATGCGATGGGGGTGGAAGTGCTTGAATGAATTTGCCCATACCTAAGGCCACTATAACAGGTACTTCTTAATTTGGCTTATAAACCTTGTCTGATCTGTCCCAAATGTGCTGTGATTTTCATCCTCGGACCAAAGCACCCACATATAGTTTTTCTACTCAGAACACAGATTTCTGCCCTCAGAGAATCTTACAGAGGTGTCTGGGGGCTTTCCTGGTAGCTCATTTGCCATGATATGGTGAGCATGTCTTCTATGGGCACATGAAATTAGAAAAAATTTTGTTAAGACAGCACAACGCTTCCAGGGTTAGACCATGCCATTCCCCTAGGAATTAAAGGGAGCATGAAACGTGGGATATTCTGCTTTCTTACACTAAATCCTAAGACTGTTTCTAAGCTTGCTACTTTGTAGCATTTCCTCTCAGAGAACAGAAGTCCAAGTGAGAAGCAAAAACTTATAACAGGTCTTCACTGTCAGGCACTGTGAATGGACAAGGCACTTAACAGACAGAAGGAATACCAAGGTCATGTCTACACGATTTAACCACAGACAAATCTTTTAATCAGCCCCTCCAAAGACAGGGGTCAAGAAGGGGGTGTGGTGGCCTCTTATGTCTACCCTACTCTTTGAAATAGTTCAGCAGTTAAAGGAGAGAAACCTCACCCACACAGGTGCTGAGAAAAGAGTGCAGGTGATTTCTGAGATTAACAGGATTTGCTAAAAATCCTTTCCAACTAATGTCTACCTCTATAATTGGTTCTGGATTGATAAAGAAAAGGAAGTTTCTTCTATTTTCTCCAAATTTCCTTAAAAGAAGAGTTCCAAAGCATTTGTTCCACAACTGGTATTTCTACCTCCATCCTTATATAAAATAACCAAGAAAGATTAACAGGCTACCTGATGTTTTCTCAGGGCCCTCTGCCTGGGTATGAAGTATTTTGAGTCTGTGACTTCTTTCAGAATAGGGCAAAAGCTATGGGCCTCCTTCCCAGAAGAATGCACATAAGCCCACACACACAAAATTTTTCACACAATTGTAGTGGATTCAGAGACCCACTTGCAACTTACCCATGTACCCTAAGGGATCTGTGCTCTAGAAACTATTTAAAATGTAATTTGTTGCAAAAAAGAGCTTTGGATTTAGCTGCATTGATTGATGAGTCCCCAGAAATATTGGACGTGGTTCTTAGGCTAGAGGTTTGTGGAAAAGTTCCAAGGGAGGAGTGAAGTCAGTAGCTATAGAAACGGGTACAACGGCAGTATCTACCTCTGTGATGATGACACAACTCCTCTTAGGTAAGGTGGCCTGACAAAACACAGGATAACCAGTTAAACTTGAATTTCAGATACACAACAAATTCTTGGGATAGTATGTCCCATGCAATATTTGGGATATTGTCTTAGTTTGTTTAGGCTGCCATAATAGAATATCACAAACTAGGTGGCTTACACAGCAGACTTTTATCTCTCACAGTTCTGGAAGCTGAGAAGTCCAAGATGAAGTCACTCACAGTGTTGGGTGAAGGCCCATTTTCTGCTTCATAGATGAACATCTTCCCACCATGTCCTCATACGGTGGGAGGGCTGAGGGAGCTCTCTGGGGTCGCTTTCATAAGAACACTCATCCCATTCATGAGGACTCTACCCTCATGACCCAATCACCTCTGAAGACCTCACCTCTAAACACCATCATCATAGAGGTCATTAGGATTTAACATGTACATTTATTTCAGGGGAATACAAACTTTTAGTCTATTGCTGATAGATTTATGCTAATTATTCATTGTTTATATGATATTCGAATCTAATGGGGTTTCCTCTATTTTGATTTACTAAATCTAGCAACCCGACTCCTGCTCACTTCTACTTTGGCAGGTTTCCCCATCTTGGACTTTCTATACCTCTGTTCTCTGTGTGTTCCTCTTGATAATGGCCTTTCTTCTCCCTTATTTCTAGATGTACCTTAGTTTGGTCAAGCTCTGATGAGAAACTAATGATGATTATTTGCTATCATCACTCCCTCTCCACAGTACAGGAATTGTGAAACTGTATGTCTGTGTATGCACATGCATGAGGGAGAGAAAGGGAAACAGAGGGAAGTGATTTAAGAATTACTATTTTAGGGGCACCTGAGTGTCTCAGTTGGACAGGTGGCTCAGTTGGTCAAGTGTCCGACCTTGTCTTAGGTCATGATCTCATGACTCATGAGTTCAAGCCCCATGCTGGGCTCTGTGTGGACGGCACAGAGCCTGCTTGGGATTCTCTCTCTCTCTCCCTCCCTCTCTGTCCCTTCCCCCGCTCACTCTCTCTCCCCCCCTCAAAATAAATAAATACAATTTAAAAAAGAATTACTATTTTAGGAAAAAAAAAGAGAGAGGCAAACCAGAAAACAGACTCTTACTAATAGAGAACAAACTGAGGTTTGATGGAGGGGAGATGGGCAGGGGGATAGACTAAATGGGTTACGGGCATGAGGGCACTAGTGATGAGCACTGAGTATTGTATGTAAGTGATGAATCACTAAATTATACACCTGAAACTAATATTACACTGTATGTTAACTAACTGGCATTTAAAAACTTGAAAACAAAAGAATTACTATTTTAAGGGGCGCTTGGATGGCTCAGTCAGTAGAACATGTGGCTCTTGATCTCAGGGTTGTGAGTTTGAGCCCCATGCTGGATGGAAAGATTACTTAAAAATAAAATCTTAAAAAAAGATAATTATTATTTTAAAATAAACATGCTTACAAAATGAAGTCTAACCACCATTGACTTCAGAAAAAGATATTAATATAACTAGGACACAAGATAAGGCAGTGACTTCTAATAACAAAATAGGAAACAATGCTTGAGGAGTATGGAGACTCACCAACTACTTGTCAATGGGAGTTAATTCTCTTGAAAGTCAGATGGCTTAGGAGAACTGCTAGTTGCTATCACCAATATCCTCTGTCTTCTTTTTCTTTAAAAACCATCTCTGGAGGTGCCTGGGGGCTTAGTCAGTTAAGCATTCTACTCTTGATTTCGGCTCAGGTCATGATTTCATGGTTTGTGAGTTTGAGTCCCATGTGGGGCTCTGTCTGTGCTGACAGTGCTGAGACCTACTTGGGATTCATTCTCTGTCTCTCTCTCTGCCCCTCCCCTGCTTGCACTCTCTCTCTTTCAAAATAAATAAACTTTAAATAAATATATAAATGAAAACCTTGATCTTTGATTTTGGTCAAGGCAGCATTGTGTCTCACTAAAACACACATTTTCCAGCATCAAGCTCTGGACAATGAAACATAATGGACGATTATTGGGCATTTCTGGGAAGTAGTTGCTTTTCTGATATAGGTGTTATGTTTTTCTCCTTGTTGCTTCCTTCTTGTTTCTGCCCAGAGAACAGACATAAGACTGAGGTGGAATAGTCATCTTGAGATCATGAAGCAACCATGAACATGAAAGCCATGTGCTTAGAATGGCAGATCCGACAGGGAAAAGGTATCTGGGACATTGACAACTGTGGTGGGCATTGTACTTTACCTGCCTGCATCCCTTCCAGGACCGAAGTCTTTGATCCCAGCTGCTGAGACTGTTGATAGCTGACATCCCTCAGCTGTCATCCCTATTGGGACTTGCCCTCAGCTGAAGACAAACACTTCACCCCTGGTCATGCCCCTTTCCTGCAGGTGCGCAGCCTGCACCCAATGACTGGCTGATGAGACAGTATAAAGGCCTGTTTCCTTGCCCCAATATGGAAAAACTCTGAAGGGCCAGCTTCAGAGTTTCTCATGTGATCAGCTGAAGCTTTTTTGTTACCACACCACAACCCAATTTCTTCCTTTTACATAATTCTGCTGATTTTCCTTACTCAAAAGGTGTTAATACCAAGTACACTCAATATAAACGTCCTCCATTCAGTCTTCATGGTAGAGTTTGCTTTCCAGGAGAAGCTGACCTGCAACAATGACCTTGCACAGCTGCTTTTCCAGGCTATCTCTGGACTCCTTGAATCATGAGATTGTTTAAAATATTGGATAAGCCACAGCAGCTGTATTTCACATAGATCCACTCCAAAGCAATGCCTGTCAAAGAGAGGTATTTTGTATCTTGAACTGTGAGCTTCAAAATGTGAAGAACTGATTCACAAGACTTAGCTTGGGTTGCTGAAGGCAAATGGAATATAAGTGAAATGTCAGGATTGAGGAGAAAAATATAATTCCTGTTGGATTCCTGGTTTTGAATAGGAGGATGAGAAAAAGCCATTCTCTAAAGCTGAGGGAAAGGCAACTTGACCTTTCTCACTGGAAGAGTAATGAAGAATGAACTCCAAAGAGACTTGGCTAGATTGAAACACAAACATTAACTCTATGAAAGCAGGTAAAATAGATGAAGGTACCGGAAGAGTTGGTCAGCATGGCCCAGAGTAAACAATTCCAGCACCACGGATTTAATGTTCAAGTGTGGATTTGCGTTGCTGTTGACAAAATCCTCAGCTATCATTAGCTCTAGAAAATCTTGATAACTAGAGACGTTAAATCAAGAAGATTTTATCATAAGCACCAAAAAACAAAGCAAAACACAAAACTAAATAGCAAACCAAAAAATACCTAGAAATGAATAAATAAAAAAAGTGGAAGCAAATTATTCCCTTTTTTCCCCAGTGAATGTAATGTGAGGTTAAGTATACCCTCAATCATCATAAAATTTAAAGAAAATGAAATCCAGGTGAAATTGAGATCTCTTGAGACTACAGAAAACCTGAAATTAGTATCCTTCCTAGTGTCACATTTAGATGCATTATACCTATGTTGTTTAAGGTGAAGCCAGAAAATCTAAAATCAGAAAAATAATAAGGCAATCCTGAGGGCTTAGTCAATCCTCACCAATGACCATTGCATCATTACAAGTGGATTATTGTCTTCTTTTTCTGGGTTTTAAAATTAGTACAATTGAATCTTCAAATAAGATAGTTATTGACGTGAAAATGAGAAATGTGTACGTGGTCCATACAGCTTTTGACTATAAAGAGATTTTCCAAAGTAATTTAAATCTAATGACTTCTCAGATATTTGCTTGTCTTGAGACCGGGGCAATGACAGGAGAAGTACATCTATCATGTCATGAAAGTCCTAGCAAAATCAGGGATTCAAATTTTAATTTGTGTACCTGGAACTTCTAGCGTGTCTTTCCTTTCCCATTTGTCTGCTTTACGCAGACCTGTATTATATTGAAAATGACCACATTTGGCACAATGATTGCAGTTCTTTAATTTAATGTAGTTCTATAATAAAACAGTACAAGTTATATTGTACTCAGGCTAATGGATTTGTCTAGAGACCTTCAAGTATCATTCAAGAGCAGGGAGAAAGGAGTTTGCTGAGAGAGTGAATGTTTGTGAAATTCTCTTAGACCTAGCATTCCAAAGCATGGGGGATCTTACCTCCTTAGGATGTGTGGTCTCCTTTCTTGCTTAGTAGTAGAATCCAGATTTTAGTCAGGGTAACAATGTACCCTGCTAAAAAAAACAAAAAACCAAAAAAACGAAAAACTACACTTCCCAGCTCCCTGGCACTGAGCAGTGATCACATGACAATTCTGAGAAAGAGTTTGGGAGTTTAGGATGAAGAATTGACCTTTTCAGCCAAAGGGTGTATCTGGGCCCATGTCAAATGTTTTGCCTGACCCATAGAGACTTCCTTTTAAAAAACTGAAAGGAGGGGTGCCTGGGTGGCACAGTTAGTTGAGCATCCAACTCTTGGTTTTGGCTCAGGTCATGATCTCACAGTTCATGGGTTTGAGGCCCACATTGGGCTCCACGCTGTCAGCATGGAGCCTGTGCAGGATTCTCTCTCCCTCACTCTCTGCCCTTCCCCCCACTCAAATAAATAAACAAAACTTAAAAAAATTGAATATATTTTCTTAAAAACTCAGATTTTAGATTCTTTTTTAAGAATTATGAAATGTCGGGGCGCCTGGGTGGCTCAGTCATTAAGCGTCTGACTTCGGCTCAGGTCATGATCTCGCGGTTTGTGGGTTTGAGCTTCATGCCGGGCTCTGTGCTAATAGCTCAGAGCCTGGAGCCTGCTTCAGATTCCACATCTCCTTCTCTCTGTGCCCCTCCCATGTTCATGTTCTGTCTCTCTCTGTCTCTCAATAATAAATAAACATTAAAAAAAAAAGAATTATGAAATGTGATTCATCTTGCATTCCCATGTTGCAGTAATAGGCTACAACTTAATAACATGTCCACTTCTTCCTGTTGTCTTCATGTCTGCTGTACTCTGTTTGCCACCAGCTAGACCCCAAGACCTGACCTTTACTGCCCACCTGCTTTTACTCACCAACATTTACCCCACATTCTTCCTTGAGCTCTTCTTTCCAGCTTATTTCTTAACTCAGCCAAATGGAAAGCACAACCACCCCTGGGGCAATAATAATTGCCCTAACAAGACCTTGAGCCAGACCAGACCACCTAGACCAGTTTGAGTTTAACCCCTGACTCACACCTGCGCAGATGGGCCATGGAGTGATCTCTAGAATGACCCATGACTACATTTACCTCATTATACTAAAATCTCCACTGAAAGAGGAGCCCCAGCCTCATTTACATAATACACAATGTGTGTATGGGCATAGTTCCTTAAGGCATGTGTGTGACCTTACGCCTATCTCTGCATCCACTGACCAGGCTTCCCTATCTAAATACTCAACCTAACCCTAAATGAAAGGAACCCATCCACCCTTGCTCAGGGAGTCATGGCTTTGAAGGCTATTCCCTATGTTCTCCTTGTTTGCTGCAAATAAAGTTTACTTTGTGTTAGACAATTCAACATGATGCGGTTTTTAACTCCCCTTGGAGCAAACCCCTTGGTTTGGTTACACTTTTTATGCCCACCTCATCCTGCAAGTATTTGTTTTGTAAACCTTATCTTAAGCTAGTCTGTATCTCTCTCCCTCTGACCTTTTGACACATGTCTGTGTCCTATGCCATGTTTTATCTGTCTGTGCCTTAGCCCTGGGTGACAGATGTGTGCCCAAACTCACAGTTATCAGAATTGCCTGAATTACCATGCCCAGGTGGCACTTTTTAAAAGCTGGAGCTTGTGTGAGTAAATGGAATTACTATTCATCCACTTTAATATTTTTAGTTACTGGGGGCACCTGGCTGGCTCAGTCAGTAGAACATGCAACTCTTGATCTTGGGGTTGTGAGTTCAAACCCCATGTTGGGCGTAGAGTTTACTTAAAAATACATATTTTAGGGCACCTGGGTGGCGCAGTCGGTTAAGCGTCCGACTTCAGCCAGGTCACGATCTCGCGGTCCGTGAGTTCGAGCCCTGCGTCGGGCTCTGGGCTGATGGCTCAGAGCCTGGAGCCTGTTTCCGATTCTGTGTCTCCCTCTCTCTCTGCCCCTTGCCCGTTCATGCTCTGTCTCTCTCTGTCCCAAAAATAAATAAACGTTGAAAAAGAAATTTTTAAAAATACATATTTTAGTGACTGGTCTTGAACTTGGATCACAGGCCATACTTTAATGTGAAGTGGACCACACAAAGTCTAAAGGTCTAGACTGCTCATCCAGTCTTAAGAGTTAGAACTGGGTTACAAGGTAAAACTCAAGGAGTATTCACCATATTCTTTTTATCAAAGGTAGCACTGGAGGCCCATTGATAGATAAGTAGTCCTCCTTTTCATGAACCATGCAACGCTAACAATATATGGTTTTATCACTTGTATACTTGACAGAATATATTTTTGTTATCTTTTATTTTCCTTACATCTGTTTCAGGGGCTAGGAGTACCACAAAATCACACCCATTAAATGAAGTAGTACTTTCTTCATAAACTTACCTAAGCTCAAGTTTCAAAGGACCCTCTGCATTCCAGGATTTCAGAATCGGGTTATTAACCTATCTGTACTGCTCCTGATGTTAGAGGCTTCGAGTGTCCTAATTTTTAGCTTTTACCATTCTGAAATGAAAAAATCTCTTACTTTCCTTTATTTAGCCACATAAGGCAGGCTTCTGTCCGGTAGAACTCTTGGTTTCTATCAGCCCAGCTGCTCTTCCTAGCACTTTTCCCTGGACTGTTGTAGCCTTTTCTTGAATTTCAGAAACCAGAGGTACACAGTTTTGTTGGGAAGAAAAATATGTTTCTTTTGAATGATCTTCAACAACTGGTTGATCACTTGAGCTACAGAGGCACATTGGATTGACATCTAAAGTGTGGTTCTTAGGAAAAAGCATTAGCACCATCTAGAAACTTGTTACAATGTACATTTTCAGCCCTCATCTGAAACCTACTGAATCAGACACTCTGGGTAAGTTCCAACAATTTTGTTTCCACAAGCCCTTTAGGTGATTCTGATGTACATTCAAGTTTCAGCCCCACGGACATAGTGTTTTGTAAGCGAATGAGATATGGTGACAGAAAAATTCATATGAAAGGGACTTTCTACTTAGAACCAGAAAAACTGGAAGATAAAGGAATGGAATATGGAGAGTATCTTGTTGTGTTGCCTTTTTGCTTCTCAGAATTAATGGCTACAGTAATACGATCACTGGCAATGTGCACAAGGTGTCAGTTGCTCATATTTGAAGCAGCACTATCTAGGTTTGATGATCTTACTAAAATTAGCAAGGGGAAAGGAAGAAACGTGAGGCTGGAAAAAGAATTAACCTGAGGGGAATTTAAATATTTATACATGCACATATTAGCAGAGAGAACACAGAGCCCAGAAAGGAAAAGAAACATAAAGGAATGCTAATGACAGACTGTACTAATAGGTAATGGCAATTCTCCAATTCAGAGTAGAATCAGCAGAGATGTCCACAGAAGTAGAGGGAAGATTCTGAGAAAGAGAGCTTCCATTCATTTAACAAATAATTACTGAATACCTGCTTCACACCAGGCAGTGTTCTAGGGGCCATAGAAATGATCCCTGACCTTACAGAACTTAGTCTAGTGGAGGTCATGAACCACTGAACAATGAATTGTAATGAAGTGTGATAGAAGCCATGTTGGGGGACATGCAGGGTAGCTATGGGGGCTCAGAGGAGAGGTGCTGAACCCAGACTTGGGAGATGGGGCCTCTTAGTAAGGGTCATCATAACGTTTTGAGCAGAGACATCACAGGGGTAAAGTGAAGGAAATTAGTAAAGTACTTCTCTGAAGCTTCTAATTATCTCTGTGAGGTGGGAAACATTAGTCTCAATTTGGGGTTTTAATAGAAAATGTGTGTGTTATGAGGATATTTGACAGAAAGAAAGATCTTGGACTATGGAAATCAAAACCCTTGGCAGAAGCACAGGGCTGGGTCCAGCACCCTCTGTGAAACCATTTCCAACCTTGGGAAGCACAGGCAATTGTAGCACTGAGGAGAGGGCTCTAGCCAAAGAATGTGATTGTTAGTTTTTTTGTTTTTTTAATCTTTGAAAGCAGAAGATCTGAATATTTTCCCTAATGGAGAATATGGCTTTAGCTACTCCAAGGTCCTCTCAGAAAGAATTATAGCCATAAGAGCTTTTAAGCATAAATAGCTATAAGAATATATGAGGGCCATGCTTTGGGCCCTTTGTTAATAGGCCCTTTTGTCAGAAGACTGTTGCTGATGTAGCAGGAGATGGCTGATGGAATTCCAGAAGGAGCTCTCAGTACAAAAAAGGAAAGAAAAGAAAGGGGGAAGCAGACAGCCTAGAATTTATTTTATTTTAATTTTTTGATTTATATATATATATATATTTTAAAAAAATTTAAAAATACTTATTTATTCTTGAGAGACAGAGACAGAGCATGAGCATGAGCAGGGGAAGGGCAGAGCGAGAGAGGGACACAGAATCTGAAGCAGGCTCCAGGCTCTGAGCTGTCAGCACAGAACCTGACACAGGGCTGGAACTCACGGGCTGTGAGATCATGACCTGAGCCGAAGTCAGATGCTTAACTGACTGAGCCACCCAGGCCCCCTTTGTTTTTATATTTTTATTTATTTACTGAAAAAAAATTTTTTTAAGCAGGTAACATTTATTAAATGTTCACTCAGGCTCTGTTTGTTTTCAGCCTATAACTTTAAATGTAATTGGCCAACAAATTTGTAAGTGATAGTGTCAAGAGAGACAAGAAACAGTAGAAAGAACATGGCCACGTGTAATTTTTATCAGGTCTCTTCAGATAGCCGTTTCATTAAGTTATTTTAAATCAGGCAAAGTCATGGAGCCAATAATTGAGAGTAAAGATTGTTGGACATGAAAACAAAATAATCTTAGGGATTATCTTTTTTCAAGTCTCTTGTGAGACCCTGTACACGAATGGGCAACGGCTACACATTTGTATATACAACTCATACTAATGAGTCAGCAGATTCTTCATTTCTGAGTCCTGATGGTATATCCACACTGATTTTGCTCAAACTGAAAGTATCCTGAGTACATGAGAACTGTTATAATCAAGTAATTCTAACTAGTCCCTCTTTGTGGATATCATAGGAAAGGAAGTCTCTGTATTATCCTTTCAGTATCTTAATTTGCAGCAAATAGTTCAGCTTCTTCGTGCTTCTTTCCATTCTTGAGCAAATCCTTTATCCCACCAAGATCAAAGGACTCCGCTTAGGCTTTGAGTGACTTACTCCCTTTGACATGTTAAAATAATCTTCTTTTATTGGTTTCACAGACACTTGCAAGGTGCTCTTCAGAGTGTTTTTCTTGTAGCTGTTATTCTTTATTTTTCTCACATGAACTCCCTCACCAATTTGGGGAAAATGCTCTCTTTTTTCCTTGATAATATAGATGGTTCTAGCAGTTCTGTTTTTAGTTTCTACCTCTAATGCTTATTATTTTCATTCCTTGGTGTATGCTTTTCATGGAAAGTAAAGAATAGCAACACAATATATAGGCTTTTATTGTGGGTTGTTGACTTTTCATAGTCTTTCCTTTTAATTGTCTCCTAAACGGGGACTGTATTTATCCTATTTCCCTTTCTAAAAATTGAGAGTGTGTGGGACGTTACTTGGTTTTCCCCTGTCCCATGAGGATGTAGAATTTAATTATGTTTTTAATCTTTGCTTAGTGGTTCACCCACAACAATCTTGTGGGTCCATTTCTGATCCTGTTTAGGATGAAAGTTCCCTCTATTTCCCTTCCTAGTGAGATTTAGAGAGCGGTGCTCAATTTATTAACATCCAGCCCCCATCCCCACCCCTGTATCTCTCATCCTGATTGGGAAGTTCCTTACTTTGTATTTGTAGCCTTCTATCATTATCTGGACTAATTTTTACAGCTTTTCCAATTCCATTTATCATTTTCTGTCTCATTATTTCACTTGGGTAATCTATAATATACATTTTTTTTGTACATAGAAGTTTTAACATGAATTATTTTTACAGTTGAAAAGTTATAATTCGAATATATCCTGTGAAGCTCATTCAACAAATACTTTTTCAGTTCCCACTATGTACCAGTTCTAGACACTGGGAACGAACAAGGGCTGGAATCAAAATTTAAATTCTAGTGAGGGGCAGGGTAGGGACACCATAAGAAATAATTTGTCAGATGTTGAGAAGAGCTAAGAAGAAAAAAATGTAGGATGATAGTTCAGAGCAGCTATTCTCTACCAGTTCTACCAGAGAATTAAACTCTAGTGCCCTACAGCACCCTCTGTATACAATGAATTACCTTCTCTGCTATGCAGCTAGAGTGATACCAGTTGGGAAATGGGAAAAAAAACAGTTACTGAAATAATTTTCTGTAGGGCTTATACTGCCATGGAACCCTAGGTGAGAAAGGCTGGGATAGAGAGCAAGGTTGTGGGAGTGAGTGCTGGTTGGGATGACTTGGTCATGAAGGGCCTGTCTTTAATATTTTTTAAAATATTTTATTTATTTTTTGACAGAGAGAGAGAGAGAGAGGGCAGGGGAGGGGCAGAGGGAGAGGGAGACAGACTATCCAAAGCAGGCTCCACATTGGGCTCAAATTCACAAAAGGAGCTCATGACTTGAGCTGAAGTCGGATGCTCAACTGACTGAGCCACCTAGGTAGGTGCCCCAAGGAAGGCCTTTCTGACAAGAAGTCCTTTAAGCAGAGACCTGAGTTCAATAAGGGAGGGAGGTCCCCTGCAGAGGCAAGGTGGGTGGAGGGGGCAGCCACAGCAGAGTACTCCAGCCAGAGACAAGAGTGGGTTTGGTATATTTGAGGAACAGTTAAGAAGGCTGGAGCTGAGTATCAGGGGATAGAGAGGTGGGGATAAGATCAGCAAAGTGGCTGGTGACAGGTAGAGATGGTGAGACATGTCAGAGACATTTTAGCTCAAGTCAATTCAACAAAGATTTACTGAGCTCCAATATGCGCCATGACCTGGGGGCTTCAAAGATGAATGAATCATGGTCTCTGTCTTTATGCAACTTACATATAGAGTATATCACATGACTTAGACTAAGTAAATACAGTTTGATGAATGCTACGCCTTAATAGTAAGCAAGTGGGTGGCCATTGGTTGAGTTCTCTCAGAAGTGGACCCTGAGCCAAGCATTCAGGCACTAGTGATTTAAAAGGAAGTGCTCCTAGGAGGAACTTAGAAGAGCCAGGTAAGGGTGGGATTTCAGCAACAGATTCAGCCTGAACTATAGGGAGTCATGTAGTGTAAATTACACTGCAGAGTCTGTCACACTTTGAAGCAATTGAGCTGAATTTTTATACATGTATATCTGCTAGTCATTGAATATGGGCTCCCCAAGAGGATGGTGTCACTCTCAGGCACTTTTGGTTCCATATAGGTGAGATGGCTTCAATATCGAAGGTAATCGTCTGAAAATTATAACAAAGGGAGTAAAAGCTGGGGGATAAGAGCACAGAGCTGGTGAAAGGGATCCAAGAGGATCTTGGTTGGGAATCAACATTCTCTACCCCAGGGCTAACAAAGCTTCAGGCAGCTTCCCCAGGTGGAAACCAGCCCTATTTTCTTGGCGTTGTGCCCTCGGCATCTAGTCCAGTTCTTACTCACCATAGAGAACCTCAGAGATGTCTCTGAGTGGGAACGAATGCATGCGTGAACCCACGCCAGGCTAAGGAATTAATCTTGAGAATTTTTAGAAATCATTTGGCGGAAGCCACATACCCCAATATTGCATCTTCATAGAGGATGCTAAGCTCTTCTGCATAGGAATGGCAAGCTGGTGGGAATACAGTTCAGAAATCTGGGAGGTATAGCCATAAAAATAGCATATAAACTCAAGTATGAGCAAGTGAGAAATAATACATCTAAGGGACAAAAAGTCCAAACATCTTAGAGCATGATGTATTCTATTAAAAATTCCAAAGAAAAAAAAAACTCAGTGGAAATAATCTATTTAAATTTTCAAGAAAACATTTAGTTTTGTCAGCAGCTAATTTTTTGTGACTTGCTGTTGGACAGAGAGGGACATTTTCTCATACAGAACTTGCTTAAATGTAGACAAGAATTAATATAGATGAGTGGTACTAGGCCATAGTGCTCTGAATCAGAGTTGTGTCAGGCACTAGGGAGGGCTGGGAGGTATCTCTTTGGGTGTCAGTTCTGATTAGTTGAAGTTGGAAGCCAATGACACTATTGAAAAGGAGTCCAAGGCCACATCCAGGTTCAGGAGAAAACTATTACTAATAGCTAATGTTAATTTAGCACTTCCTATGCCCCAAATGCTCCTAAGCACTTTATATTATTTAATCACCTCATTAACTTGTAAGAGGCAAGTACTTGTATTGCCATTATTTCCATTTTACAGATGAGAAAACTATGAAATCATTTCTCCAATATCTTCCAAGGGCCAAATTGTCCACATTTGCACAGGTGGTAAGTGGAAGAACTGGGATTTGGTCTTAGATTCTACTCAAAATCACTAGGATAGAGTTGAATGCCATGGTTGATTACTGGAGGGAGGAATGGCATATCATGCATTTTCATCCTCTCATTCTGGCCTTTTCCTCACCCTCCAATCATCCTCCTTCCCCTTTCACATCCAGTCAAATTAAACTACGTTCTCTTCCCCAGTGTCCATACTCTTGTATGGGCTACTGCTAGTCCTGGAGCACCCAGCCTCTAGCCCTTGGCAACTTAACTCTTACTACTTCTTTGGAATTCAGTTCAGGCATCACCTTGCAGAAAACCTTCCCCGATTTCATCAGTCAGAATTGGTGCTCCTTCTAAGTGCTTTCTTATAGAGTTATGAATCTCACTGGTAACATAACACTTTTTATTGTGAATTGTGGTGGCTTACTTCTCTTCAAATGAGCTGAAAGAAAAGCACATGTAGTGTTTTTATTGAATGAATGACACCTGATACCTCCCCTTCTCTCAGCTCCAAACTATTGGTATTGTCTTCTAAAAATTACCTGTTTTCCAGGTTCATTTTTGTAATTGTAAAACACAGGTGTTGGACCAGTTGAAAGTTCCAGCTGTTATCTTTTTCATATATCAGGTTGGGAACTTCCAAATACTCAGTAAAAATTTTACCCATTTACATTTGTTCTCTATTATATGCATACAATATGGTATTTCCTTCCATAAATCACTCTCTCTCTTTTGTAGCAAGCTTGCTAAATGTGCTATCTTCATCTAAAACAATCAATTTGTTGGGAGAGATACGTGGGTGCTTTGTATTAAAAATGTTTTATTTCTTAAGTTGGAAGTGGTATGAAGAGGCATATAATATCAATGTGTATGTCATTATATACACATGTTTTAGTATGATTATTTTATAACAATATAAAAACATTCATATTCTTTATGTATAACAAATTATAGAATGAATTATAGAATAAATCCTATAAAAATATAAAGGAAATGAACTTACCTAAAAAATGTCCAGTGTGTTAGGTTAAATCAGTACACAGTTACACTGAATGAAAAAGAAGGTAACACAGATAAGCAGGGGGGGCTGGGTGGCTCAGTTGGTTAAGCGTCTGACTTCAGCTCAGGTCATGATCTCACAGCTCATGAGTTCGAGCCCCGCGTCGGGCTCTGGGCTGATGGCTCAGAGCCTGGAGCCTGTTTCCGATTCTGTGTCTCCCTCTCTCTCTGCCCCTCCCCCATTCATGCTCTGTCTCTCTCTGTCCCCCAAAAAATAAATAAACGTTGAAAAAAAAATTAAAAAAAATTTTTTTTTAAATAAATAAAACACAGATAATAGATATAAAATGCTATTCTGATCAGATTTATGTGAAAGATGGAGACTAGAATCTTGGGTAATATTGGGTCTTCATGAAGGAAATCAATTAAGTTGAGGAAAGCTATTTATTGATAGATTAAAACAAAATTAGCAATTATAAAGTAATCTGTAGGGGTTCTGATCATTAATGGAGCACTGGATAGATTTCTGTAGACTTGGAAGTTTTTATCTATCTCTTTTCTCTTCAAGTAAACCTAAAGCTCTTTCTAAGCAATTTGTGGAGGGTATTGGTGGCGGGGGTTGGGAGGGGGGTGGTAGCTTAAGCTAACTCATGATTTAAATCAGATACATACATATCCATTTCCTGAAATAGTATAGCCAGTTTATGTACATGAGGCAGGCAGGCAGACTGAAAAACAGAAAATGAATGACAGCCTGGATGTTCTTTTTTCTAATACTTAACCTCAAGCAAGAATCTCTTTGTTTCTTGTTGTCATTTTTTTGTAATGATGACACTCACAAAGAGAAAAATAAATGCTTTTTTTCTTGTTAAAAATTTACATTATTCGTGCTAGTTAAATTCTGTGAAAACTGTCCTCATTTTACCCAGTAGATAAAGATACAACTTTATAAGGTGAGAAAATCTTCTCCCCATCGGAATGCAGTGAAATATATTTTTAAAAGTGTCAGAACAGGAGGGAGGCTAGTTTGCAGGCTCCCACATTAGGCTTCCATTTTTCTGATGTGGCAAATAAAGTCAAGTTTGGGCAAGGTGGCTATTGTTGGCACAACGTTTTTTTTTTTGTTTTTTTTTTGTTTTTTTTGTTTTTTTTAAATTTTTTTTTTTTCAACGTTTATTTATTTTTGGGACAGAGAGAGACAGAGCATGAACGGGGGAGGGGCAGAGAGAGAGGGAGACACAGAATCGGAAACAGGCTCCAGGCTCTGAGCCATCAGCCCAGAGCCTGACGCGGGGCTCGAACTCACGGACCGCGAGATCGTGACCTGGCTGAAGTCGGACGCTTAACCGACTGCGCCACCCAGGCACCCCGGCACAACGTTTTAAGGGGACCTCACTAATTCAGTTAAAAACTAGGTCAAATTCTGCTACTGCAAATAACACTCCATAGAAAAACTCCATGCAACAACGGCTTTCTAAGATCCAGGCACTAATCTCTGTACTTCACAAAATAAGAGAATTTGGCAAAAGCCCAGGAAAAAGAAACTGGAATCTCTTGGAATTCTTTAAAATAAAATAAGGTCTATTTAGCTTGCATGGCAAACTAAACTAATAGCACATCTATTTTCCTTGAGGGTTTTCCTATAATGTGTATGTTCTGTATGTTGAGTTCTTGGACTCAAATTTAACTAGTACAGCTTCAGAATTGTTACAGGAGAGGCTAGAGGAAGTTCAGGATGACGACGCTGGGAATCTGTATTTGAACAAGTATTCCAGGTGATTCCATTGCACTTTGGGAAGAGCCTCAGAGAATAACTCTTAATACTGCTCAAATAGACATTTGCTTTTAGTTAAGAAGAGCATAAAACAAGCAAAGATATCAACAGACTTGATTAGTTTAGTGGTTAAAAGGTAATAGGTTCTTTTCTTTAAATATTTAGTTAATCAACTGGAATTAAACTTAGTTGTGGACATGGCTTTTAGATTTGTTCCACTGGACAGGTGTATCTATTACCTGTGAATTATTTTTGGCCTTTAAAAACAGTCTTCTCACAAATTATGTGGAAACTTTCCTCTTCTCAGAGTCTTTATGTCCTTAGTGATTTGTGTTGCAGAGTTGGCTTTCCCTTGTTAAAGAATGAGTCTACCAACCTAGCAGCTTATGCGGGTATTCTCAGGCAAGCCTGGGTACAAACCACCTGTAGATCTTTTAGAGCCTCCAGTTGCTGAGCATAGGGCCCAAAAACCTATTTCCTTAAAAGTTTTACTGTGCAGCTAGGCTTGAGATCCAGTGGTTTAATGATAGAGAAAGAAACTTCGAGATTTTCCAATATAATCTTGATTGGACATTTCTTTACTGTTGGTATAGCTAGAACCATTGTTGTTCTAGGTTCAATGTATTCCATGAAACTCTGGATTTTGTGCTAAGCCATCTCTGATACACATACTGTGATGAATAGTGTCTAAGATTGCTCAGGGGGCTTTATTTCCGGGGTTGATAAACCCAAGACAGACACACTGACAAAGGTGAAGTTTTCTCTAAGTGGCAGTTTGATCTTCTTGATAAACAGTGACAGAAAACTGCTTGAAGCAGTGTCATACCATCTGGTCTGAAGAGCTGCGGAAAGAGGGTTTTGAAGAATTCAGCACTTAGGGCTTTGAATCACCTTGGTACTCTACTGAGTAATGTGAGCTTGACTATGCTGAACAACAAAGGTTCTAGCTGACAAGTCTGAACACATTTAGGTTCAGGTAAAGTTTTGAGAGATGGTGGAGGCACAGGACTTCCTCACTTCCAGACTCTGATATTACTGACAGAAGGACGTCTGGGCAATTTTTAAGATCCCTATGGTAGGAGATTTATTTTACAACACCTCTGGCTTATGCCTGAATCGTCCAAGATGCTGAGACCATTGGTTCCCTGAATGTTTTTCCTATATGCTTCTTCCTGAGCTTGTCTATATAGTTCCATGACAGAATGTAAATTTCCAGAAAGCAAAAATTACTTCTGTCACTTCTCTAAGGGTTTAGCACAGTCCCATTGAGACACACCTGCTGAATACTTTAGAATGAAAGTAGACCTAGTGTTCTCTGCTGGGAGCATTCTGTCTCCACTTCTAGTTTCCACACTCTAACCATCAAGTTGGCACAGATCACTGCCCCACCGTCTAGGGGTAGGTGATATGGGAATTAAACACACCTTCCCTCAGCCGGTGCCCAAATTATGAGTGTCACCAGAACACCCCATGTTTACTCAGTCCCTGGAATGCTTTCCATCACTGGTGAAAGGAAAAGGTCGTGGAACTTTCACATAACATGGAACAAGGGCTATAACCATTTTCTCACAGGTGCCCTTAAAATCTTGCTACTCAAAGCGTGGTCCTCAGATCAGGAGCATCATCATCACCATCTGGAGCTGGTTAGAAAGGCAGAGTATCAGTTTTCCATCACAAATTTACTGGATCTGAATCCTCTTTAACAAGATACCCAGGGGATAGCTATTCATATTTAGAATTTCAGATATCAATTGATGTATTAATTCATTCATTGGGCAAAACCAGCTCCGGAAAACAAATCCAGCCCTTTGTGCCCGCCTCGCACCGGCTCCGCACGGTAGCAACCGAACCCCCAGGGACATCGGAGCGGGTGTTGCCGAGGGCAATTTGGTGATTGGCTGGTCAGGCCACGTGATAGGCGGGGGGACTTTCCTGTAACCGGATTGGCTCTCGCGGACTCTGACGGCCAGTGTCGGGGCGGGCCTGAGCCGGGACGGAGAGGCGCGCGCGGGGGCGCGAAGGCACGAGAGCGCGAGTGCGCGTGCGCGAGCGGCGGGGCTTTCTCCGGAGCCGTCGGAGGGAGCCGGAGCGCTTCTCCTGAGGTAAGCGCGGCTGCGGGGCGGCCCTCTGCCCCTCAGCGGCTGGTGCGGACCAGCGGGTGGCCAGCGCAGGGCTGGCCGAGGTGGAGGGAGAAGTCTGGGGTCCGCCCTCCCCAGGAGCTCTGCTCCGGGTAGGATGCAGACTCGGGCTCAGCCATGCCCGTTGGTGCCTCGGTTTCCCTTTTTCCCTTTTCCTACCCTCCAAATGCACCTTCCCAGCCCCCTCACCATGGTGACGAGTCCGCCCGAGGGGAGTTGCCCACCTGGCAGCTTCGTCTCTGCCTTTGTTTCCCGCCTGGAGGGATGCTGGTATCGGCCCCCTCCCCAGGTAAAGAGTGAGCGTGGTGGGGCGGGGGCATCACGGACGCCGGACTTGGGCTGGGGCCTGGGAGAAGATGGCTTTAATGCAGTGGGACCTGTCACATGTGAGAAGGAAAGGAAAAAAAAAAAAATGTGTCACTTTAGCCAAGCGGCGGGACTCGAACTAATCCGGCGGCGAGCAAGCCGAATTCCTAGCGCAGCTGTGCGGGCGGGGGTGGGGGGCTTGACCGGTGGACCGAGCCCAAGTGTTGCTGGTCGAAGGCTCTCCGGACCTGCACGCCAGCTCGCACCCCAGAGTTGCATCGAAACTGAACGCTTTCAGCCTGCCGAGGGAACCTAGGTTTTCGTTAAGGGGTGAGAAAAAAATTTTAAAGCAGTTGGGTGCTGGTCTAAATAAGAGGTTACATTAAGGAATTACAGATACAGCGAAACTGATGACTGGTAAACTGTGAGGAGGGAAATGCCTGCAGTGAACTGCAGACCAGACCGTCACAGTGAGATTCTCCTTCAAGAAGATAGGGATTTGGGGTGTGTGTGTGTGTGGGGGGGGGTGATTATCTCTGTAAACTGAGGTCTTTCTGGGCTGCTGGAGAGAGTAATTATTTTAAGCGTGTTAATTTAGGCCTGTAGGGAGAAGGGAAGGCATGGTGTAAATTACACCTGTTCAGACCTCAATTCTTTGAAAAGTGCCTGTTTAAAGACCATTTGGATGCCAAAACGGTTTGTGTGTTGGGGCTGGAGGGATGTCTCCTTTAAGTCCTACTTTAAAAGGGGGGAGGCGGTTGTGTGCAACACATCTGGTTTGCTACTCCATTTCCCCAGACCTGTAATAGCAAGGCCATACTGTGTGTCTTATGATGAAATATTAAAAGTCCCTTCAGTTTTCCACTAATTTGTTGGATGTATCTTGTAGTCTACTTGGTAAATGGCTCATCGGTCATTAGGATTTTTACCATATGCTGGAGTTTCACCGTGATCTATTTCGAACTTATTCTGGCGTGAGCTGGATGAGAATCTGTCTCCCTGACTCCTTGGAGACATGCTGTTTCAAAGCCCTTTCATTACTCTTACCTTCCCCCATGCAAAGTTTTGTTTCTTCAGGAAACAGTGCAATGCTTCGAACATCTAAGACTCGCATCATGCCTGTGAAGTGCCTGCACTTGCTAAGAAATCAATTTACTTGGCAAGTTAAAACAAATTGAAGAGGCAACACTTAAATTTGTTAGGGGAAATCAGGACATTTATCAGCTGCAGCAAATCAACTTTTTGATGGTTGTCTGAGGTGAATGGAAGTAAAAGAGGTTGCTGCAAAGCTCTGGGGGAATGAAACAAATGACCCTAGTAAAGTGAATATGGATCATCACCTGATAGATTGGAATATAAAGTATAATTAGTGGGAATAATTAAATTTGTCAGTGTTTGGGTTTTTTTGTTTTTTTTTTTTTTTAGGTGGCATGTGATGGTGGGGACAAGGAATTCTGAAGGTGGAATAGGTGGTATAGTTTTGAAAAGATGTGCTTTTATGTTTAGAAAAATGTCATTTATGTAAATCAGATAAAGGTCACACTATGTTTACATTTAGCCTTTGGCGGAGAGGCAGGGGTTTTTAAAAGGTAGAGAAACATTTATAGGCTTATCCTAGGGAAAAGAGGGAGATGGGCTGGCTTAGTTCATCTTGAGGGAAGCAGTGTGCCTCAGTGACCTGCAAGACAAGGTTTTATTTTCTGATTCAATGAAAGCCCACTAATGTTGCTTTCCATGCAACCACAAAATCATTTCATTTCTGTCATTTCTGTCCTCTGGGTCAGGAGCGGGGAGGATGGAGAGCAAATGAGAGAGATTAGAGTCCGACCTGCATACCTAAGCAATCGTGTCCTTTGCACAGGATCTGTGTCACATTGTGTAAACATAAGAGCCTTCACATCGAGAGGGGTCTGAGCATCTTCCCTAAGACCTGTGCTACAAGATACAGCTGGATAACATTGCCACAGGTGGGGCATGGGTGAGATCATCTGATACAGAAGCACTGGAGGAAATGTTTAATTCAGTGAGGCTCCTGCTTGCCTTAGAGCCTTGAGGAGGCATTTCCAGGCAGAGCTCATTATTGGCTAGCCTGGCTGGGCTGTATATGGCTTCCACAGGACCTGCCTTTCGTGATGGAGACTCCTGTGGAGGTTCCGCTTCTCAGATTGTAAGCATCAGTTAGGTTCGTTACATGCTCTAGAAAAGAAAGGCTCACAAAGACACAAATCTAGCCTGCCATTCTTTCAGGTCCTTGGCTCCTGTCACCCATAGGCTTCCAGAAATAAGTTGTGCCCTCCCTACCAGTAGATGGCACTGCTGTCTCTGGAATTCCTGGAGGAGATGAAACACAGAGCTGGCAAACCAATGGTGCGTCGCCTCCAGATTGTGAAAGGCTGTGTCAGCTGTCAAAAAGAATCTAAAAAAAAAAAGTTCTCAAGGCCAGAACTGTTTATATTAGGTGGGAATAATGTGTGTTACGGGGATTGAGGAATGGGTACAATTTGCTGGTGGTGTGTAGGAGAAAGGGCAGAGGGTAAACTGACAATTAAGCATTGTATCGTAGGTTTTAAAAGCTCTTGGCATACGTTTTGGTTAATTGAATGTGAGGTTGAAATTATTTTTCAATCAAAATTCCCCAAAACTTAATAATGTCTAATTCTTTGCATATAAAGCTAGTTTACACACATGGATAGGACTATGGAAATAGACATGTAACTTTTAAACCTGATGAATATCCAGTAATTACATGCTGTAAAGATAGTGGTGAGAGTATTAAACAGTGGTGGTTAAGTTACTGTACTTCAGGACTGTCCACAGAAGGTAGGTCAAAGTTATTCTGAATCAGTTTCTTCTAAAACTTAGAAATTCCTGACAAATATTTTAAGGTTTTCTTAGCTAGTGCTCTTCTTTCAAGATTACATTATTCCAAATCTTGAATTTTGGTTTTATTAACCTTATTAGCCAGGGTTCACTTATCCATTCCCCTGTTTTGAAATAGCTGTTCTTTCTTTGTTACTGATTGTTCTTTGAGATGGAGTTTGTAGCCATATTTGAAAGAGGAGAGTGCTGTTGACAGTGAGGTTATTATGTATATGGGAGCCTCCGTTTTGACCCTGCTTGAGCTGCAGGATGCTGCCTCTGGGTGTCATTACCCCAGTCACCTGCTTCCTCGTGCAGTTCCCTTCCTGTGGCTCAGCTTATTTGAGGTTTATTTCTGTCTCCAAGAGAGCTGATTAGCTGGTCTTTACTACCAATGCCGAATCCTGAAATCCTGCTGGTGCTAGATGGCGGTAGTCACAACAGTCTTTTGCTTCATTATGTGACCTCAAATAAATCTTTGCCTTTCTGAGCCTCTGTTTTCTTGCCCGATCACTGGGATTGCTGAGGTGGTGTGTGTCTATTAAAATCTCTTCCAGTCTTAAATTCTGTGGCACGGTGACTCCCATAAGGTATTTCTGAAGCCTCTGAAAAATTCTCTTACAGAAGATAATTTCATACTGTGAGCCTAGGGCAAAAAGAAATCTCACTAATACTTCTTCCCAGAGAAATGATTATGCATTGTGTTAAAAATCCTAATAATTCAGAGTTGGAAGGAACCCTAAAGGTGGTTTAACTCAACTTTCTCATTTTATAGGCAGAGAGTTTGAAATAAGAACTAAGTGATAGAACTAGTTAGTGGTAGAGAACTAGGACCTGAGCTCAGACTCCTCTCCGTCTTCACTTCTTCAGTGTTGCCTTTCTCCACTTGCCATCAGGACTCAGAATATGCTGTGTCTACAGGGCTGGAGCCAAGAAAATTCTCTGAGTAATTCCTTAATGTGGCATTTTAAAGCCACAGCATGAATAACATTGAGTTGGGGTAGAAATTCAAGGTCAGGCTTTTCTTTGCAGCTGTTCTTTTCCTCACTGACTGATCCTCAGCAATATTCTTTATGTGCATCTTTGGGTTTTTAAAACTTTTTTGCATGCTGTTTCCTATAAGAAAAAACTTTCATCATCCTAGAAGAGTCACTCCCCATTATATAGTCTTATATTAGGTTCATGGAATTCTGAGTGCTCTGTGGAAAAAGTATTTCCGTATGATGGGTTTCTTTCATAATCTTATATATTTTATCTTATACATTTAGCACATTATTCTGAGAAGGAGTTTCTTAGGCTTCAATAGACTGTTAAGGCCAGGGGAGTGGGGAATGGAATCCATGGCACAAAAATAGGGTAAAAAGTCTAGAGTCTAGAGTAGGTTGTGGAAAATTGTCAGTATGAGAGAATATTTGAGGAGCTAAAGACACTACGGTGGATGAGGATTGGGGGCAGGGGGACAGGGTGGGTAGCATACAAAAGTAAACTTATGGAAGTTCTTAGAACATTTTACCTTTATTAACATGTTTAAAATTGCTCACTGAAGATGCTAGTAGTATTTTGTTCATGTTAAATTAATAATGGATGTGCAAGTATTGATTTCCATTTATCATTGCTTGCCCAATAAGTACTCCCTCGTGATTTCACCAAGACACTTTGATATTCATGTTGCTTCATTGAAGATAACATGCATTGTAAGAGGGTTCTCTCCCCACCCACCCCACCCCTGCCTATTTGATTTGATTTCAAGATAGTACTTTTCTGACTTGTAACTTGGGGGTTTTTGACTCCTATTTTTCACTTCTGAAGTCCTATGTTTCACTATTTTTTACTGTAAGCTCCTAGGACTCCCCATGATCTCAGAGGTTCAAAAATAACATACATGTCAGGGATTACGAAAAAAAATCTTGAGATTCCTTTATTTATCTTTAGGGTTTATCATAGAAACTGCTGCTTCTTGGCTAATTATTTTTTTCTCTTTTCTATTTGCAACCCCCAATTCTCTTTTGCTAATTGTTCCCCAAATAATAGTGACCCAGTCTGTATATATTGAAAATCTTTTTGTTTTTTGCCAGGGAGTATATAGAAGTTAATTTGTGTTCATATTTTGGACATGTGAAACATAACTTTGAAGATCACTACATTTGGAAGAACGTCTGCTTGAAAATCTCTTGATGTCTTTTCGGTGACACCTAGCCTACATTTAGTACCATGGTGATCCAAATTGGTGAATGTTACCTTCTGGTACCTTTTTGGGTATGGGCTAGAATAGTATCTGTTACTGCTTTAGCAGAAGAATAAAAATTACCCTTTGTTTCTTAGGTTATCAGTTGAGTTTATGTAATAATAGAAAAAAGTCAAAAATTTCTGCATTCTTTTTCCAGAACCCTAATTTATTGTGAGATTTGGGGGGCAGTATTGACATCTCTGAGTTTATTTCCTTTTCTGGAAAATAAGAGAGAACAGTGACCACTTAAATTCTTTTCATTTCCAAAATCCTGTGACTCTATGAAATTTTATATGGTACCTAGACTAAACCTATCCTAAAAGTGCTAGCTAGTTGGGAATTATAATCAAGTTAGTGCCAAGATAATTCTTGATATCTGCAAATTACTTTTTGGCTTACAAAAATACTCTTTATCTTCTTTTTACTTAAAGTGTAGTCAGAGAACAGCAGCACTGGTATCATCGGGGAGTTTGTGGGAAATGCAGATTCTCAGGCTTCATGCAGGACCTACTGAATTGGAATCTGCATTTCATCAAGGAGGCCAGGTGTTATGTGTGCATGTTAAAGTCTGGAAAGTGCTGCTTTGTCTCATTTTGAGTCTTACATTGACCCTGTGAGGAAGGAGGTATTTTACAGCTAAAATAACTAAATAACTAACAGGGAACCAAGATTCAGTTAACTAACTAGCCAAGTGTCTTACCTAGAACTCTCTACACCAAACATAACACTGTCATCTTGGTTGGGCTGGAGCCAGCCCCTGGCTTAGGTGTGGCTATGTTACTGATGGTAGCCACTAGAACCTGAATGGAAGTGCAATAGTGTTGCAATCCACTTATGGGGGGAAAAACACATAAAGAGAATGCCTATGTGAGCTTCCACGCTGTTTTCCATGCCTGACTGGTTGGAATGGAGAGGATTCTTAGGGCAAGCTTGGAAATTTAGTTTTAAAAAAGGTGGCAGGACATTCATTAGCCTTGGTGCCTGGATCACCACATGAGGGAGAGCCACTCCACCGACCTGTTCACCTGTTCAGTATGTATATGGGAACCAGAGATAAACTTTTATTGAGCTTGAGCCATTATATGTGTTTGCGTCTATATGTTGAACACTTAGGCTACTCACAAATTTACTTGAGCAGTGACTCTGGACTTGAAGTTATGGAACTTGTGGCCTAATTCATTCTTTTACTTTTTGTCTTTGGCAGTTGGTGATCGATCAGTGGTGATCCAATATGCAGAAGTGAGTAATGAAAAGCAGCAGAGCTGATGGGTTATGAGGATGTAAGTGTGTTTGAAGGCTCTCTCACCCTCTACTCCAGGGTAAGTCAAAGGCATTCTCTGCCATTTTCCTGGGTTTACTGTCATAGAGGCTCTGGTCTCAGTAGCTTCTTGGAGTCAGTACAATGAGGTACTCTGTGAAAGTTTCCCAAAGCCTATATTGATTCAACTAACAGACACCATGGAAATCAACAGTTATGAAGACAAAATTCAATAGGGTGATGGGATGGAAGTTGTGCATGGAAATATCTTAACGCAGGAATTTTCAGTGAGTTTGTATGGGATATGATTTACATGGGAGGAGCTGGTTGACCTTCCTGATAAATGCTGTAGAGAAGGGAACCAGGCCTAATGGCCTTTTTCTTATAGTTGTATCCTCATGTTCTGCTGTATATAGTTCTCTCTCCAAGCATCCTCTTCCATGGCTTACTGTGCTTAACTTTTCCTTCATTAATTTTTTTTCCCCAGGAAGGAAACCACTTATCACAGAGTTGATGATTCCCACTTTGGGAAGTGGGAGATTCTCTTCTCTCTTTGCAGCACTAAGTATAATGGATACAGGCATTGGGAGCATTAAAATCAGAGCTGGCTTTTGATTTTCATTTGTGCTGAAGATTTTTAAGACCAGAGGGAGAAACATACTGTTTGGTGTGCCCTTCTCAGAGTACAGGTGGAGGTCCAGGAAGGATAAGTTGAAAGAACGTCATAACTTTTCTGAGTTTCATGGCTTCAAGAGCTTAAACTAAAACCAGACTCCTTGAAGAGAAAAATCATAATTGATACAGATCTAAGCAGAGCTAAGGATGGTTAGCAAAGAGACAGGAGGTAAAAAAAAAAAAAAAAAAAAAAGGTACTCAGCTGAAAAACTGGACGGAGGGTTGTTTTAAGCATCTCAGTTCAATACTGTGGAGACTGTGGCAGATAATGTCCCATTACCCAGGCTCATACAAAGGGCAGCCAGAAAGACTGATGTCCTTCAGTGTCTCACGTGACTTAGTAATGAGTACAATTCACTGAACGAAATAGACAATTAGGGTCTGTAGATCTCTGGAGATTCCCATAAGCATACATCATTACTGCTCTGGAATAATGCATGTGCTTAGAGACAAGCAAAGTAGAGAAAAGGGAGTTGCAAAGCACTTTAACAACAGAAAAGTCCAGGTGAGCAGCCAGATATACACCATAGCTCAGGGCCTGGAGGTTGCTAGCTCAAGGACCTGGTCTTTGCTAGGTTTTCTCCTTAAAGGAAAGAAGCCAGACTTTGCTAGCTTTCCTCATTTTCCTCTGTGGTTCCCATGGATCTTATATTTTTAAAGTAATTAGAAAGTATAGAAGGCCAGAAATAATACTTGATTGGCATGTTCCTGTGTAAATACTGTGCAAGGATCAAATTGTAGAGGGAGCCATTCTTTATTGATTAGGGGGGCAAAGAAAGTAATGCTGGAATTGCCAGTGAAGCAGGGGTTCTCATCCTTAACACTGTTGACACTCTGAGCCAGGCAGTTCTTTGGGGATGGGGTAGGGGAGGGGCTGGCCTGTGTACTGTAGCATGTTTGGTAGGGTCCTCGGCCTCTACCCACTAGATTCCAGTAGCACTCTCTATAGTCAAAAGTGTCTCCAGACGTTACCATATGTCCTCTTGGGGTGGGGGCAGGAAACTGCCAACAGTGAGAACCACTGCTAAAGTAATACTGCTGAAGGGATTGGATTTTGCAGAGCAAGAGTTGTTCTGGGACTAGATTTTAATCATTTAGCTTCATTTTGCTACAGTTTCCCTACCTGTAAAAGAGACACAGCATTAATAAACTCAGTAGCCTAAGAAAGTGATGTACATAGTATTTGTTGTGCGACTACTTGGGGGCTCTGTAAATATTAAGAAATGATGCCTGTTTCCCCAAATTTCTAGGACCCAAGGATCACTCTTAAACTTTGTGAAAGTACTAACTGAGGAATATTGGGAGTTTGAAGAAGGGAGAAGGATTGTTGGTGAGGGAAATGAACAGTACTGGATTCTGATTTTATTTTAAGGCTTCATGTCCTGTTTGTTACAGCAATGTATTCTGAATGAAGGCTTTCTTTTTGGAACATTAAGAAAGAGGGGAGTGAAGGAGGCAAAAAAGAAGGCTATTGAGAAGAATAGTCAAGGAAATTTCTTTAAAAAAAATGGGGCACCTGGTTGGCTCAGTCAGTTAAGGGGTCCAACTCTTGATTTTGGCTCAGGTCATGATCATACAGTTGTGGGATTAAGCCCCGTGTTGGGCTCAGCACTGGGTGTGGAGCCTGCTTAAAATTCTCTCTCCCTCTCCCCTGCTCGTGTGCGTACACACTCTCTCTCCCCTCTCCCCTCCTCCCCTCTCTCTCTCTCTCTCTCTCTCTCTCTCCCCCCCCCCCCCGTCTCACTCCTCCTCTCCCTCCCTCTCTCTCCTCCTCTCCCTCCCTCTCTCTCCTCCTCTCCCTCCCTCTTACTCCTCCTCTCCCTCCCTCCCACTCCTCCTCTCCCTCCCTCCCTCTCCTCCTCTCCCTCCCTCCCTCTCCTCCTCTCCCTCCCTCTCCCTCCCTCTCCCTCCCTCTGTCCTCCTCTCCCTCCCTCTCTCTCCCTCTGTCCTCCCTCTCCCTCCCTCCCTCTCTCTCCCTCTGTCCTCCCTTTCTCTCCTAATCTCCCTCCCTCTCCCTCCCTCTGTCCTCCTCTCCCTCCCTCTCTCTCCCTCTGTCCTCCCTCTCCCTCCTCCTCTCCCTCCCTCTCCCTCCTCCTCTCCCTCCCTCTCCCTCCTCCTCTCCCTCCCTCTCCCTCCCTCTCCCTCCCTCTCCCTCCCTCTCCCTCCCTCTCCCTCCCTCTCCCTCCCTCTCCCTCCCTCTCCCTCCTCTCTCCCTCCTCTCTCCCTCCCTCTCCCTCCCTCTCCCTCCCTCTCCCTCCCTCTCCCTCCCCCTCTCCCTCCCTCTCCCTCCCCCTCTCCCTCCCCCTCTCCCTCCCCCTCTCTCCCTCTCCCTCCCCCCTCTCCCTCCCCCTCTCTCCCTCCCTCTCCCTCCCTCTCCCTCCCCCTCTCCCTCCCCCTCTCCCTCCCCCTCTCCCTCCTCCTCTCCCTCCCCCTCTCCCTCCCCCTCTCCCTCCTCCTCTCCCTCCTCCTCTCCCTCCTCCTCTCCCTCCTCCTCTCCCTCCTCCTCTCCCTCTCCCTCCTCCTCTCCCTCCCTCTCCCTCCTCCTCTCCCTCCCTCTCCCTCCTCCTCTCTGTCTCTCTTCTTCTCCCTCTCTGTCTCTCTTCTTCTCCCTCTCTCTCTTCTCCCTGTCTCCCTTCTCCCTCTCTGTCTCCTCCTCTCCCCCCCCCCGCCCCGCCTCTTTATCTCTGTCTCAAAAAAAAAATGTTTTAGTTGACACAGAATGTTATATTAGTTTCAGGTGTACAACATTGATTCAACTTCTATGTTCTGCTATGCTTGCCACAAATGTATCTACCGTCTGTCACCATACAATGCTATTACTATATCATTGACTATATTCCCTATCTTGTGACTTTTATTCCTGTTACTTATTCATTCCGTTACTGGAAGCCTGTATCTCCCCCTCCCCTTCACCCATTTTTGCCCATCTTCCCACCTCCCTCCCCTCTGGCAACCATCAGTTCTCTGTATTTACAGGTCTGATTCTGCTTTGTTTATTCATTTGTTTTGTCTTTTAGATTCCACATACAGGTGAAATTACAGGGTATTTTTCTTTAACAGTCTGACTTATTTTGATAAGCATAATACCTGCTAGGTCTATCCATGTTGTCATGAATGGAATGATTTAATTGTTTTTTTTTTTTTAAGTTTATTTATTTTGAGTGAGAGAGAGGGGCAGGGAGAGGGAGACAGAAATTCCCAAGCAGGTTCTGCACTGTCAGCATGGAGCCCGATATGGGACTCCATTTCACAAACCATGAGATCATGACCTGAATTTAAATCAAGAGTTGAATGCTTAACTGACTGAGCCACTTAGGCACCCCAAGATTTAATTCTTTTTATGACCGTGTAATATTCCGTTGTGTGTGTGACCGTATGTGTGTGCACACATACATCACATCTAAGGAATTGTTTTTTCATGGGGTGGTCTCTTAATGTTAAGTAACTCATGTATAAGTACATAAAGAACATAAAGAAGTGACAACCCTCAAAAGAAATATATCCTCCCAAATGACCACTGATCCTAGAACAGATTTTATAGGTAATACAAAAAAGGCCACAGAATATTTGTAGAAATGTTTTTATTCTAAAACCTTTTATTTCTGTTTCTTTGGAAATGTGGAAGGGGTTTACCTTCAACCTATGCCCTTTGAGTGATAAATAAAAGTTTTAATATAACATGTGTTCTGTTGATACTCTTCTAGAACTGTGTTGGAATGGTGGTAACCCTGACCTAGACCTGAAACAGTTACATTATTCTAATAGAAAGCCTCATTTTGACTCCAAGACAGGGCCAATGCAGGAATTAGATGTAGACTGTCCTGGCAGGTTTGAGTTCCACCTTGCTGTGTGTCTGGCCCCTGTAATTGTTAGACACATTCACAAAATTTACAACAAATAAGACCTCCAGGTGATTCTGATGGATGCTGACATTTTATTTTATTTATTAAAAAAAATTTTTTTAAACGTTTATTTGTTTTTGAGACAGAGACAGAGCATGAACGGGGGAGAGTCAGAGAGAGAGAGGGAGACACAGAATTGGAAACAGGCTCCAGGCTCCGAGCTGTCAGCACACAGCCTGATGCGGGGCTTGAACTCACGAACCACGAGATCATGACCTGAGCCGAAGTCGGACACTTAACCGACCGAGCCACCCAGGTGCCCCACATGCTAACATTTTAAAAGCACTACTCTTTTCTGATGTTTTTTTATGTTGTGACTTCTTACAAATTGTCCCTCTGTGGCAGGGAGTGCACTGAGAAAGTATTTTCCAGGTAGTCAGAAGATATGTAGGATTTTTTTGCAATAATCTCTTACATCATTTTCCCAAATCATGGTCTAAACCTTTTCCTGCATTGTTCAATACAGTAGCAACTAGCCACGTTTATCTATTTTTATTTAAATGAATTAAAACTAAATTAGAAACTCAGTCCTTCATTCATGCCAGCCACATTTCAAGTGCTTCATAGCCACATGTAGTTAGTGGATACCATATTGGACAGCAATATTAGGAGTGTCCACAATACTAGGAATTTCTACGGGGCATGATGCTTTCATCTACAAGGACCTTACTTGTTGGAAACCCTTATTTTTAGTGATAATATGCTCTTGTTCTAACAAGACTTCACCTCATTTAAAACAGAATTGCATTTTGGACTTTTTCCATCCTGGGGAGCTTTTCAGTCTGTGTTTCTTGCTGAACTTTTACCTTGCTGTGGCATCTCTCTGTTACAGAAAGTGCCATGGGCCTGTCTCTCTGACATAAGTATACTACCTCTAAAATATTTGCCCTTTAATCAGAAGTTTCTGAGCTGTCTCTTTCCATTTGGTCTCTCCACAGTAGTGAAATTTGTTTGTGCAGGTTGTCTCTTTGGATACTGCCTAGAACTTAACAAAGAGCTTGGGAGAGGTAGCAAGAGAATTTTCACCTTTCCTTCTGCCAAGCCCCAGTGTGGCTCACAAAAGTGTTTCAGAAGATGGTAGTAATTCATAAGCCTAACCTCTGAGGAGTTACGCCCTAAAGAATTAGTCTCTAAAGCAAATTTTCCAACAGACCTATTATAGTACAAATTTAGTAATTAAGCCCTTTAGCAATGTGGTAGAATTTTCAGTTGATAGTATCTATTACTATTACCAATATTAGTTGCTCAGAAACTATCATAATTAGAACAAATGAAAAGATGCGGAAATAAAGACACAATTTTTAAAAAGATGTAATTTAAATCTGAGCCCAAGATTGTTTTGCACGGTAGGGGGAATGAGAGTAAGAAGTCTGTGTGCCATGAGTATTATTGTTGGAGGTGAGGAGAAGGAGGTCAGCAGGGGCTGAGACTGATCTTTGGACAGCCTTTACTAGACTGCTTCACTTCTGATGGGGTGCATTGCTTGTTCTCTTACTGCTCTCCTCTCTTCAGTTTGCCTTTCTTTCTTGCTTTTTGTCTGCCCCAAATGTTGGAGAGGGCTCAATGTTTCTCAAGGGAAGTGCTATTAGCATTTTGATAGAAAGATTCATCGTTGTATGGAACTTTTTTGGTCTATTTATGTCCATTATAGGGTGTTTAGCATCTCTGGCCACTAAATTTTAATATTACTGAAACCAAGTCATCAAGTCAACCAACATGTCCCCCCATCACCCCCTACTTCCAAATACGTATGATTGAGAATAACTGACTGCTAGAGGGATGAATGGTGTGTTTTCGGGGGAGGCAGGAGTAATGAGTTGGAGAAGAAGGTACAGAAGCTTTGTGGGGGCTGGCTCATTAATTTTTGATATAACCTGACCTTTTCCCAGTGCTGGAATAGCTTTGGCAACCAATTTTATTCTATAGGGATCAGAAGAATCAGATTTTGTCAATGTAGAGATTGACCCCTGAGCCTTAACTCAAAAGTCACAGGAGGGAATCTGTCAGTGCCACAGAAGATAGACTACTGAAGCTCCCATAGGATTTTGGGTTTTCATTCTTGACTCACTGTGGCTAATCTTCTACATCTACTTGAAAGTAAATTGTGGTCTATATGTGGCAACAGAAAAAGTGCAACGATGGCAATTTTAAGACAATCCAAGGGAGATAGGCTTCACTAGCCATTTCTTTTCTTTCTCTGATTGCAAATAATTGGCAGAGTAGCTCTTAAATTTGTGAGGTTATATGTACACTATCAGAGAGGAGATCTGAGGTTGTGTTATAGTTAATAAAGAGAAAAGGAAAGCTTTGAGTCATTTTGCTGTGGGACCCATATAAATGTCTTTGACAGAAGAACAGAAATTCATTTAAGTCACCTAATAAATGTCTTTGACAGAAGAACAGAAATTCATTTAAGTCACCTAATAAATGGAAGGGTTAAAGATGTGTGAGAAAATAAAACAATGTCAGATATGTAGCAAGTTGGGAAGAATCCCAGGGTTCTTTCAGATTGAGAAGGAGGTGTAGTCTGGTCAGACCTCACAGAGACAGGACCTAACTCAGGACCAGGAAGATTGTTCCCAGTATTCTACAACTCCAGGATGTTTGGTACTACCAGTGGTTGGTCAATCCATATTCTACTTCTTGACCATTTAACATGGCATAGCATTTCCATTTTGGCTTCTCTCCTCATGTATTCCTGTTCCTGCTTTTTCTTTTTGTCCCCACAACCTAACTGGTGATCTGTGTATGGACCAAGAAGAAAAGGAATATGATAGTTCTGTAGTAACTATCATCCCTAGTGGTCAAAGCCCTTCTACCAGAAATCTTAGGGTAACTGATGCCCTCTCTTGGTCCAAACAGCTGTGACCTGGGCTACTTGCCTCAGTAATGACTGCGTTCCTGGCAGTTTCTCTAGCAGGGAGCAATCATGACATATACTGATACAACATGAGCTCTCTCTAGCATTAAGATCCTGAATTCTTAACTCTTAGAATGAATATAAACAATATTTGTGGGTTCTGTGTAAAATAAAGAATTGGAAGATTATTTGTGAAGCCCCCATGTTCAGTAGCAATTGTGAAAAAGCCTAAATCCATTCTTTTGGGAAGATTGGCTGCATCCCAAGGCAGAATGGTAGAGAAATTGCTGGGCTAGATGTTTGGAAAATGAAGAGTTGTATTTGCCATATGGATGACTTATTTTTTGCATCTGTCAAATGTGATTCTCTCAGCCACCCATGTATCCCATAGGAATAATGGCGATGTGGCTGTCTAAATGTTGAAAGACGTTTTGACATTTTTGACAAATGTTGTTTAACAGCTGGGTTTGTAAGATTCTAGTTCTGACAAAGGAAAATAACTTGGCTTATGACTCTAAAAATAAATTCTGTATAGATGTTGTCATTTTGGGGATTACTGCCTTACAAAGTAGACTTAATGTTTGTGCAATAGTGGGTTTTGTGCCTTTATCCCTGATCTTGGAGAGTTAGCTTCATTTGAACCAATAGATTGTGACTTTACAAGGTAATGCGTTTTCATATTGTGGAAGGCTCTGTCCTTACTGATAATTCTGTGTCAGGGTAATCACAAAGGTCCTGGCTTCATGGACCCGCACAGCTGTGAGTGGTGTGATCTGTGGCAACACAAACAGACCATTGGTTCATGGAATTGATTTAAGGCTCTCAAACTTCTCAAGTGCCTGGAACACAGTGGTGCCACATATAGACAATCAGTATTTCCTTGGGTGCAACTTTCGTTCAAAACGGCAAAAGGGGAGTTCAGCAGGGCTTCTGCAACTGCTGATTGAGAAAAGAATGTAGTCTGTTATTGAAGGGTGATCTGGATCAGGTTTCTCACCCTGTTGCTGACTACTGAGATAAAAAGAGCAAAGATGAACCATTTGGTGCAGTTTCTCCTCGTCTGACTCTGTGAAGATCCCTCTCCATCCTCTCTATTGAATTTTTTTTTTAGTGGAAAGAAAAAGGGAAAAATGTAGAATTGTATCCAGTGAGGTTTAATATCCATATTTTTTCTGAATAGGAACATTTATATTAGATAACCACATATTGCCAGGTTAAAATCTTTAATATTAAAGAAGTACTAATCTTATAGTATAAGCTAAAGTAACTCAAATTTGTGCATGTACAATTTTTTTTTTACAAAAATAAGACTATATTCTCATAGAATCAAGTATTAATATGTAGCCCCTCCATGAAGATTTTGTAACAACAGTAAAGACATCTGCTCTCTCTAGGGTATAAAGAGATTCTGAAAGATGGCCAAGAGCCAGGATCCTGAGTCCTGAGATTTTTGTCCTGCTACAGGCCACTCTCTGTGAGTGTTAAATGTGCACAAGGGTAAGGACTATGAGTGCAGATGCTTGAGGGCAGGGCTGAAACCTCTAGCCTTGATGAACTGGCCTGTCCTTCCTGTGAGCCACAGGAAGGGGTGATTTCATTCTCTACCCTTTGCCTCCTGAGCCCATCATTCCATCTTGGCCTTCACCTTTCCAAGAAGTGAAGCTATAGCTGAAATAATGTCCCCAAGTGTGACCCATTCTTTATCAGCATACCCCCTTAAGGAGGCTTCATTGGCAAGGAAGAAGGCAGATAGGCACATGCTTCTCTTAGCTATCAAAAGCTGTCCCTGTTTTGGGGGAAAGAAGACTTACTGGAGCACTTCTGGAATTTTTAATTATTGACATCAGTAAAGCATTAAGCAGTAGGACATTAGGGACCCCCAACTTAGAAGATAATGTTTTTACTTTGAGAGACCCAAATCCTATGTTAATATGGTGCTTGATTTTAAATCTTTGTTCTTTCCTGGTGTTTCTCCAAATGACTTTCCCTAATGCCTTGTTTAGATTCTTTAGTCTCTTTGACACCTTTCTTACATTTTTGTCTTATCTGTGGTTCCACCAACTGGCTGCAGTACAAGGTGCTTCTTAACTGGGTATAAAGGCTGTCCACAGTCTGATTCCCAACTTTCTGACTTTCTTTCTGTTCTTTCTACACATAAACTTCTCCTAACTCAAATGGGTCCTTGGTCCCATTTTCTCCTGTTTGCATAGAATGCCTGTTTTTTCTCATTTTTCTTCAGTGACCAATTGGTTTGGCAGTATTGATAGACCCTTGGCCTAGGACCCAGACCTGCATTTCCATCCTGCCTGTATCAGCTTTTAGAAATTTGACTTTGGGAAAAATATTTAATTTGTCAGCCTCAATTTTCTTACTTTTAGGTTGGGGTTCATAATATCACCTTATAGAATAATTGTGAGCATGGCACTTGTGGTGCTTTTCCACCTGTATCCTCTTTTCTGTGTGTTTGGCACAGAGTTCTGCATGTAGGCTCATCATATGTGCTTGTTGATTAAGTTATTATTTTTTGTATGTTTATTTTGAGAGAGAGAGAGTGCATGTGTGCATGTGCACAAGCCGGGGGGGGGGGGGGCAGAGAGAGGAAGAGAGAATCCTAAGGGGGCTCTGTGCTAACAGCACAGTGCTGGGCTGGAATTCATGAACCATAAGATCATGATCTGAGCTGAAATCAAGAGTTGGCCACTTAACCAACTGAGTCACCTAGGTGCCCCTGACTAAGTTATTGAATATCACAGCAGAGTTGGTTTGCATCACAGTTCTTGATTAGCCATCCTCTACCTACCACTTTCATGCCTTCTCTAACTACATCTTTCTTTGATAAAGGCCACTATTCCTAGCCCCAGCAAGCACCTGAAGATATATTCTCCCCCCTCCCCCTGTGATTGTGAAAATTATGTTCATGGACGTTCATGGGGCTCTAGTGTATCTGCCCACATCAGAGGACAGCAACTTCAAGGTTACTCTACATGACCTTGATAAGAGATTCCTTCACATTTGTTTCTTCTCATATATAGTAAGATTTATTGTAGAGCCAAATGCTATCATTATAGCTGTCATTGGAAGGTAAGGCATACATATTCTTAAAACAAAGTTTTATAAGGCCCAACCAACAGGGTTTTTATTCCAAACATCATTTAATAAAATGCAACATGACATTAACAGGTTTGCTTGGACAAACTCTTGGAGTTCATTTAAGCAGACTCTGCCCTGTATTGATTCTCAATTATAACATGTTAGCATGAATAAGCCTGCCAGTGTTCTCAAATGATGGTGGTGCTCTCCTGGCAGCTCTGCCCCTCTCTGAATACGGGGCTGAAAGCATATCAGTGTTTCTTTTGTTCTTTCTACTTAAATTATGGTTTTCTACATTTTGTTCAAATAATTTAAGCCATATGTTAGGTCAATAAATTTTGGTTTCATAAACTCTAACTCCTCCTATCCCTTCTGTTTTTACAATTTTTCTTATTGTCTCATGCACAAAAGAAGTCTTAAATTTTTTTCCTACTCAAGAATAACTTAAATGCTTATATTGCTTTTCTAGTTAGATATATTGGTTTTTTAAGTTATTAAAATGGGCTATAATTTCATATAGATGTGTGGTTCTCATTAAATTAATTTTGTCTCTTTTTTTCTTGAATTTTTTTTGGCAAGAGACAGGAGTATAACTACTTAGATTCTTTTGCATTCTTTGGTTATTCATGTGTATTGCTAAATGGACCCTTACCAGTTGTTTTGTCTCTTTTTATCTCAGGCTTTTGAAAGAAATATATAAAAAGCCACAAAAATGTTTGTGGTATGAAAAGTTGTGTTTCATTCTTCTCAGATTCCTCTTTTGGAGAAGAGTAAAGATACATTTTTTCCCCTCATAATCAGAACGATTATCTAGTGTAACTTCTTTGAATAAAGACATATTATAGGCAGGCAATAGGAGCCCCTTGACATTTCATTCCATAGGTGCTGATGGAGGGAGTGCCCATATTTGTGTTTCAGAGGAGAAGAAAGGGAGAGTGGGAACAATAAACTGTGAAACTGCTTTGCACTTAGTTGCTGGGCCATCCTTCTGAAAGTCAGGGAGATGTCAGGGCCTCAGCCATGTGCTCTTCCTCACAGAAATATTATAGTTGGAGGAAGCAAGAAATATAACCACTGAGAAAGTTGGATTTTTTTTTAAACCATGGCAGTAGGATAAGAAAAATAAATGGAAGGAGAGATAGTTATCAGCTCAGACATGTGGCTGTTTTGTTGACTTAGGCCAGATATCCTAGTCTACCTTCAGTTTTAAATAAACCTCTCAATTTCTTGCCGTGTGAGCTAATCAGAACTTTCTGCTGCTCCTGGAAGCTATCCCCTCTTCCCTCAGGATTTAGGAAGAAAAGCTGATGTGTTGGGGCTCTGTCTATAAAGAATTGACTGCCCCTCTGAGGGTTTGCTCCTGAGGAAGGGAAGAACGGCTTGCATCTTGCTCTTGTGCAAATCACACCCTACTCTGCCCTTGGAATCACTGCTGCAATCAGATGTGTGCTCCCTGCCACATCTTGTCCGTCTGGGGCTCCCTTCCTCTTGTTTGGCTATAAGTCAGGCTGCTGAGTGTTGTGGCTATTCTCTGGTGCCTACCAGCCCTCTTCCCAGGGTGGAAAAAATGGAGGAAGAATGCTTCTGAGGGGTGAGAGGTTCAAAAATAAAAATGCCAAGGCAAAGCCCTGTTTCACAGATCTGCTCCAGGCCTTTTTGTTTACCTAGATTTACTTCATTGGATATTCTAATTTGAGGCCATGTTTTTGTGACTGGGAGACTTTGTTACTTGCTGGAATTTTTTCCTCAATTATTTGTCTGTCTCCATATTAGACAGTAAGGCCTTTATAAGCATGAACCATGCCATCGACTTCCCTTGGCATTATTTATATTGCCTGTACTGTGGGAAGCACATGACAGGAACTCAGAATAGTGGGGTTTCAGTGCATTAATAATAGTTTCTGCAGTCTTACTCGTTCCCTTTACCTTTGCTTACTTACCATTCTTGTATCTGTATTCAATAGCCACTTGCTTGGTTCTCCCTGGAGTAGCATTTATGTTCTAAACAGGTCCAAATTCTCCATGCCTCCAAAGCAGTCTGTAGTAGGACTGATTAAGCCATACCTGATTTTTTTGTTTGCTCGTTTTAAGTAGGCTTCACTCCCATTGCAGAGCCTGATGACCCTGAGATCAAGACCTGAGCTGTTGTTGAGTCAGACGCTTAACCAACTGAGCTACCCAGGTGCACCTCAGCCATATCTGATTTTTGTCTGTTGAGCTAAATCTTACCTTTTCCTCTCTTGTAAACTTGCAATCTCAGGAACATGAGCCACACTTTTGACTTAAGAGGATTCTTTTTCCTTTCACTGCCAGGAAATGGAAGATGCCTAGATCCTTTTCAATCAGGTCTGACTTGGTCTGTGTGGCTGCAGAGGAGTAAGCACACCTCTCTGTATAGTGCATTCTCATAATTGAGAGCCATCCCAAGTCCTCTTACTCAGACCACTTATTTTGTTACTGGTTTTCCATCACTCTGGTGAAGTCATTATTTTCGTTAAAGTTCTATTCCTTATCCTAGTTGTTTTGAATTTTTTTTTTTTTTTTTTTTGCCAGACCCATTTCTTTGAAGGGCAGGGACAACATCTCATTCTCATGTCTTCTTGGCCCCACTTTTTCTCCCTGTAGACAAAAACCTAAGACTCCATTCAAATTAGGTGATCTATAAATGTATTAACCTAATTAAACCCAAGCATTTATAAAATTCAAGAGGAAGAAATGCCCTTAATACATTAACATCCAAACATACTTTAGAGATCTTCTGGTTTACCATCTCATTTTTTGATTGTGGGTTTATTGATTCAATTATTTCTTCATCCCTCGTTCCCTCCCTGCTAGGCATTGTGTAAGGAGCAGCAGATCTGAGGTGAATAAAGACATTGAGCTTATCATCAAATGGAGAGGATAGACATTTAACAAATACTTAAATGTCTTAGGAGAGCTCTAGGTATTGAGAGCTATAGAAGTCCATGATGCTGAGCTGCCTTAGGGCCAAGGAGGCTTTTGATGTTTAATCTGAGGATTTTTAACCTAGAGAAGGGAAGTGACTTGCCCAAGGCCAATTAGTAGCTCATGTGTACCAGAGCTTGGCCTGTAATCTAGATTTCTACTCTCCTTCAAATTTTGTGAGAATGCTGTGAAAACACTCATTGTTAGAATACTTCGGTCTTGAATTTCATTGGGTTACACAGCTTAGCTATTACATGAATAGCTTACATTTTGATAATGTCCTTATTATTTGTATTTGATAATGAGGAAACCTTATATTTTCCTTCCTTGATACCTATAAAGCAGTATACTATGTTTTAGTACCTTATCTCCTCCTGGAATAGTTATTGGCTCCCCTCCTATTAGCTTCTGTCAACACTGATAGTTTATGGCCTTCATGAGTTTTACATTTTTTCAATTTCTTCTAACTCAGTAGAGTTTTGTTTTAAACTGTGTCCTACAGAATGTTAAAAATGGAAAGTGGCCAAAAGATGAGTGATGAGCAAGTAAGAACTTTAATAAAAATTTTGAAATTTTAGAGTAAACTCAAGAGGTTTTCTGAAATGAGTTCAGAGGGTAGAAAATGGTAAAGGAATCCCTTTACCATTCTTTCCTAAATCATTGACCTCTTCACATATGTGGGCCCAGCCAGAAGTGCCATTGGGCAAAAACTGAAGGGAACTTCTCTTTATACGTTTACTCAGAAATTATTCTTGTACCGTGCATGGGAAGAGGGACCAGATGGGGGGATATAGTCCTTGACAAGAGAGCTACAATAAGGGAGGCTGCTTAACCTGTGGATATAGTAGGTATTCTGCATCCTGCCTTGTACAAATAGCCCCTGATAGAGAAATATTTTATCATTCTACATTTGCTTGCAGAAAAGCGTAACAACAGATACAGAAAATGTGATTGGAGCAAGATGACACATCTAGTTAGTGAGTTCTTGAACTGTGTGAAATTGTCTGTAAAATGTTTATATTTAAGGGCATTTTTTTGTGGGTGGTTCTGGTTTTGCCAGATTCTCAAAGGGATTTATGATGACAGAAAGATTAAGAACAATGATACCAGGGGGTACCTGGGTGGTTCAGTCAGTTACGCATCTGACTTTGGCTCAGGTTATGGTCTCCTGGTCTGTGAGTTGGAGCCCCATGTTGGGCTCTAGGCTGACCACTCAGAGCCTGGAACCTGCTTCAGATTTGTGTCTCCCTCTCTCTCTGCCCCTCCCCTGCTCACGGTCGGTCTCTCTCTCTCTCTCTCTCTCAAAAATAAACAAACATTAAAAAAAATTAAAAAAAAAAAGAATGATACTAGCAGAAAATATTGATGATTTTAAAAAGCTTGGGTTGATGGAATCTTTCCTTATGTGTCATGAGAACCAAACTATTAAAAAGTTGCTAAGCTTTATAATGTAATAATTTAAAACTTATATAGTGAAAATCACCATAAACAAGATTTCAAAGATGTGAGTAATTGAAAAACATGTAGAGCATGTTTGTTGTTAATATCCATAACATGAAAATAGAAATCAAATTGGCAGTGATTATAAAGTTAACACATAATGGTGTTGGTGAATGTGGGGCCCTCTGGAGCACTATGGTTGGTTGGGTCTGTGTTGTTATAACCTTTCTGGAGCACAGTTTGACAACATACACAAAAATGTAAAATGTATTTACACTTTGGTCTAGCAATTCAACTTCTAGACTTTATCTAGAGAAAGCAATTGCACAGCTGTTGAAAGATGCATACACAGGGATACCTGCAGGTTTGCGCTTGGTTAAAAAAAAACAAAACTATAAATAACCTAAATATCCATTAGTAGGAGACATTATTAAATGATACATGTATACTCTGGAATACTAGGTAGGCATTAAAAATGATGTAGTAGTACTTTGTTTTTATGGAGAGATATCCATGATACATTAGTTAAAACAGTTCTGGTTACAGAACAACATAAATAACCCATTCATATAAAATTGTAAATGCATATATGTGAACACACAAAGAATGTTCAATAAAATTCTAGCAGTGTTTTTTCCAAGTGATTTTTATTTTTGTTTTGGTACTTTGCTGTATAATTTGAATGTTTGTGCAATGAACAAGTCTCATCCTTAAAAATCATAGTATTTAAAACATGCTTGGCCTTATTGATCAAGTGTTTGGAGCATCATGCAAATAAGACATATTAAATGGGTGGAAAGAACTGGACATTGTTTTTATAGAATATCTACTAAGTTAAACTGTGTATATGCTACTATACTAGGTGATAGAAATACAGAGGAGTGCCTTTGTTTCCTAGGAGCTTAAAGTCTAGGGTATCAAGTGGGTGTGCAGTTCTGTGGTATGGAATATGTAAGTACCTTCCTAAGGCAGCTTTTATGATGGCATGTGTATTCAAATATATCATTTTACCTTGAGTGTTTACCCAAATATGAAAGGAAAATCAGGGAGTGCTTCACATTGAAGGAGGTATTTTGGCATAATTTTATGGACCTCCAAAACCATTTAACTGAGTGTCGCTAACAGTTTTGGCACTTATTTTTTTTTTTAAACATTTTTTTTTCAACGTTTATTTATTTATTTTTTTGGGACAGAGAGAGACAGAGCATGAACGGGGGAGGGGCAGAGAGAGAGGGAGACACAGAATCGGAAACAGGCTCCAGGCTCTGAGCCATCAGTCCAGAGCCTGACGCGGGGCTCGAACTCACGGACCGCGAGATCGTGACCTGGCTGAAGTCGGACGCTTAACCGACTGCGCCACCCAGGCGCCCCTTGGCACTTATTTTTAAAAAGAACTAGCAATTTCTTTCATTGGTAGTTTATTAGGTATCTTAAACACCTGCAATTTAAATGGGGTAGCATGGACACAGAGTCTTTTCCATGGCAGTGCTGGGAAGTCAGAATGCATTTTCTAGGAGAAAAGGTCATTTTGCAAATAAAATTAGTGCTTAGTCATTCCTTAATCCAGTTTTTTTTCCTGATATGTGTATTTTCCTCTAGCATTGTCACATTATTTTTGACGGAAAATCATAACCTGTTGACCTGATGGACAAAATATAGCCATGAGACCTTTTGAGGGTTTTTTTTTTAATAATTATGTTCCCCATTAACATCTCATTTAAAATTGTCTTATAGGCTCGGAATGAAAACATCAGCCTGCAGCTAATGGACATTCTTTTGGGCCAGAAGGATAGGAACCCCTGATCTAAAGGGGTAGGTTTAAAGGAAGTTGGTTAGTGAGCTTAAATCTCAATGTGTTCTACCATTCATTTTCTGCTTCTAGTTTTGAAGGAGGTTGTGCTAAGGGCAGTATTCAGAAACATATTCTAACTCAGAACATATGTATTGCCTTAGAAACTTGGAATAAATTGCATACAAAATTTACTTTCGCAGTATTAACTTTCAGTCTGAAGTCTGGTGACAGAATTTAATGCCAGTTCATTGCTACAAAGATTTATCCAGCCCCTGTGGATTTAAGAGAGAATGGGAGGAGAAAGATTGGAGGCAACACTTCAGAGGACTTTGGCCAGTTACCTGGGGGATGTAAGTAGGGGCTCACTGGAGGACACAGATTCAGAGTGAGAGCATTCAGCGGGTTGTGAATGGTTCCTGTCTCTGGGCCTGTATGTGCATGAATGGAGTAATGAAGTTGACCAGGTTGTAGTTTTGCCAGGTTGGCAGGTCCACATGAGAGTGAGAGGGAGTTCAGGGTATATTCTTTCCTCACTCAAAAAGGGAGTGGTTGTAACAATTGAATGTGGAAATCAAACTTGTTAAGGGGTTGAGGCCAGACATGAGAAACTCCAGGGACAGTGAAAAGTGGTAAGATCAGTGGTTTGCAGGTCTCGCTGGAGTCCCTGAAGTTGGTCTCACTGAAGTTGGGGTACCAGAGGTGGAGAACTGTCACAGGAGATGGTGGTGGTTAGTAACACAGAGGAATTACAGTTAACTGGTGTCTAACCTTGGAGTTAGGGTGGAGGACAAAGACTGAGCAGTCAGAGCACTGGATCATCTGTGTGGATATTGAGTTCACCTGGAATCATGGCCATGGTAGTGAGGGAGAATGGCAGGCAGCTAGGAACCCAGGTCTTCCCCGAATGAGGGGGAGTGGGTGGTGGTCTGATTTTTTTGTGACTCAAAGCTCAGCACTTGTACAGAGAGGAAAGGGAGGGACAATGGTCTAGATGTAGGAAGAAATAAAAACACCCACCTACCTCTAATCCTTGTGGTTCAAGGAATGTTGAGGGGAAATAGCCACCACTTGGGTGGTTGAGATGGTGGGGGTTGGGGAGGAGTGCCTTCAGTGACTAGCCAGGTTACAGTTAGAGTAGGAAGATGGTGGGAGCATTTAGAGAAGAGGCCAACGATATAGGGGATCTTGCTCATGGCTGCCTGTGAGTTTCAGAAAGCACAGGAAAAGGGCTTAAGGCACTGGGGGTGGTAGGAGAGATAGGGTCAAGAAAATGAATGAAAGAGGTTATATGGCCGTAAAAGTGGGAGGAATGAGAAGTGATCTGGGCTTCTCGGTGTGTATTGTTAATAGGGATAAAAGGTATGATGAAATTAGTCCTAATATTCTCAAGGCTATGGCCATAGGGGAGTAGGTTGGGAGGCAGGCAGTGTGGATATTGGAGCACTCAGGGTTCTGGGTCTTCAGACTCTTGGTTGAGAGGTGGTCTTACACTGAGCACATAGGACTCCCATTTAACCCCAGCTGAAGGAGGGCTGTCTTAATTTCAGGCACTCAGAGTTCCTCCTTAGTCCTGCCCAGGGAAATGTAAAGAGCAATAGAGGGTAATGGAAGGCTCTCCTGTTTTATTCACTTTTGGGAATCACTTTACATATTTCACCGCAGAGACTACATCCCTTTGTGACATATTTTTGCTGATTACTTTGTGCTTGATGAAGAGCCCTCCTTCATTTCTTGCTCCTTTACTTTCCACTTATCCATCTGTATTATCTGGACAGATGAAAGCTGCAATGTAGGCCAGTCTGAGGGCAGAGCATCTGCAGGGCCCAGCTCAGTTAAGATACTGTCTGCAGGAAGTCATTTGGTCATTTTGGACCAGGGATCACGCCTACCAACCTGAAAGGGATTCAGTTCTATCTTGGCAAGCCAAAAGGGATCCCATAGTACAAGCCAAAGGAAACAAAATGTATGAACTGACCTTTGAGTGATCTATTTTGGGGAAGTTAATTTGTGTTTAACTCTTTGTGAGCACTATTTAAAATGCAAAATGAACTCTTTGATAAGTCCTTACTGTCTCCCTGTGGAGAGATGCTAGTGTCTTCGGTGTCTGTTTGCTCTGTGCCCCAGTCTGTTGAGACTTAAACACACTGTATAAAGAGATCCAAAAAAGATTTGCCAAAGGGAGCAAATTTTAATTCCAATTTCTCTTTCTGGAATCCTGCTACCTTGACAAGAATATCATACAGAAAGGACATTTCATGAAACATTTGAGGAGTTTTAACATTTCACTTCTAAATGTCTATTTTGCGTGTAAGGGGAGTTCTCACATATGAATCAGAATTTTCAAAACAAAGGGAGCAAATGTGAATATAAAGGTTGGTTAGAGAAGGAACCTCTCTCTTTTTTCCCCCCTGTGGAAAATTATAGAATGTGGTAGAAGTTTCAGAGATGGAGCAAAGCAGGGGAAGATAACACTGATGAAATCATAGTTTTAAAGGTCCCCCTTCTTTCCTTATAAAGAAATATATCCTACAGATCACTTACACAGTATGTGAACAGCAAGCACAACCAAAGGTGATTTACTGGCATTTTTCCCCCCAACTTTGCATTGACACTTCCTCACAGCTGCAGTATAGTCATGATCGTAGTGTAATTCCTGCAAGACCCTGAAAGTCCTGAAATGACAAAGTTAAATCAGATCCCTGCCAGGCTGTAAACTTCTAGAGGGCAGGACCAGGTCTTTTATGTGTTACATAGTGACTTTGGGGAAATGATCTCACCCTTTGAGATGTCCTAGATGCCAAAGCCACAATGATATGATCCTTGAATATAAATGAATTTACTGTATATTTGTTGGATGAATTGAATTGTGGTCAGTGTAATTTTTTTAGTACTGTGCATTTTCTAATTCTGTGGGTACTAGCAATCCAAATGCTTGAGTATGTATAAGGATATGTACAAATATACGTGTATATAGGAGGACATGCATGTAGACATGCACTGATAGAGGAGATAACTTGGATATACAGAGAGCCACCCTAACTCTTTGCTAACATGAGTTTTAATTAGCCACAATGTTGCCTTTCCCAGCTATGGCAGATACAGTAAGTTTACTGTAAATGTAGTTACATTTGGCTAGCTTTTTAATCTTTTGCCTCATAGAGGAAATAACCATGTTTAGGAAAACCATATCTTAGGAAATCATAAAATCATAAAATGTGAGCTAGGGAAGGCAAATGTGGCATCTTCTCCTGGTGCCTTAAGCCTAACCTCTCGACTTCTGACCTAGTTTTGACATTTTTAAGCTCTAGTTAGTACAGAAGAAACCAAATTTGTCTTTGTTCTCTCTGAAAAAAATGAAAGGACCTCAACTTAGGGTGCATATTCCTTAATGACGTGCTTTTATGATACATGTAATTGATAGCTCCTTGATCTTGAATCTGACAAGTTTTTTTTTTTTTTTATTCACAACGGAGCCACTTTTTAAAGTGAGAGGGTTGTTTTTGTCCATATGGCATTCATGTGGTTATGAATATTTGTACGTAGCATTCTAGGAATAAATATATAATTTTAAAATGAAAGTCGTAATACCAGCACATGCCTATTTCTACATAGTTTAGCTGCTTTCAAAGCTTAAAGTGGGTGAGATCCACACATCTGAATATTTCAATATAATTGTAGGGTTATTAATGCATGGCAATTTTGGTTCTGTAAAAAGAAAATACACTGTTCTGGAAGTTCTTCTGTAATGGGTACATATATTCTCTAAGTTAAGTGTAAGGATTGAAAACAACCGTAATAGCAATGAAAACCGCTGCCTCTTCATTAGTGTGTTTTCTTTGAGTTTTTACTGTGATCATAATTCTTCACATGTACTTATGCTCCAATTACCTTACTATGCTTGGCAGTCCAAGCATGATATTCCTCACTGGACTTTCATTGATTTGCTTAAACTCATCTTTTCTGTGAAGTAAAGACTTATCTGGAGCTTGAAATGTAATTTATGTTACACCAGGATAACTACCAGTTTCATTTCTGTTTCTGTCTGGTATGAGACCCTTTAGTGTTTTGTGTGTTTGGTTACAGGATGATCCCTTTAATCTGTTTTATATTACCACATTATTTCTCTTGTATATCTCATTTATTTTATACCACATCTTGTTCTGGAAAGGATTTAGGAAGATGCGCAACATACAACAAGTTAAATTTTAAGAGTGAAAGTGAAAGAAGAGGGAAAAATATACAAAAGTAGAATGTTGAATGAAGCTAAGAACATTTCAGGTTATGGGGACTGATTGTCTTGCTTTTGAGAGGATCCTTACATGGCTTTGGGTTTATAGCATCTGTTTTGAAGAAATTTCTGTTCCATTACACGGGATCCTAGGTATAAGAACAAACCATCTACCTTCCCCCTTCTATAGTTTGATCAGTGTTTAATTAGTTTTAAAAGAATTACTATACATAGAAAAGTAGTGATGTATGTGTAAGGTATGAAGAATAAAATGTGTCCCTTCTGTGTACTCTTCACCAAGCTTAAAAAACAGAATATTGCCATTTCTTTTGAAGCCCCTGCGTGCTCTTCTCCAGTTACATTCCCCTCCTTTTCCCTTACTAGTTGTAATCAGTATCTCCAACTTTGCAGTTATGCCTTACTGTTTAAATTTTATCATCTGTCTACGTATTTTTAAGCAAAAAAAAAAAAAATGAAACTATAATATGTGTTTTTCTGTGACCTCTTATTCTTGTGCTTAGCACTAAGATTCCTCTATGTTGAAGTTTGTACCATAGTTAATTCATTTTCACTTATGTGAATGTGTGCTATTGATCCATTCCCATAGAAACAACAGTGCTGTCAGTGTTCCTATTTACAACTTGGTTCATGTCTCCCTTGTGTATGTCTTACACAGATACATATGTGTGAGACTTTCTCCAGGCTATGTAATTACACAACACAAATGTTGTGTCATTGGGATTGTGAATATTCAACTTCATTAGATAATGCCAGATTGTTTTCTAAAGTGGTTATACCATTTTATGCTACTGCTAATGTAATGGGAGCTCTTGTGCTCCATATCCTCATTATACTTGGTACTGCGTGACTTTGTAATATTTGCCCATTTGGTAGGTGAATGGTGTATTCTTTATAAAGGTATTGCTAGACAAGAAGCCTGGCACCAGAGGTGAATTACTGTTTATTTGGTCCACCAGACCCCTCTAGACACTTATCTTTAGTCCCTGTAGTTTTCCTTCATACTGTCCAACAAGACTTGAATGTCTTGCCTGCTTCAGCTCTCTGAATTACTAATGTTCATGTGCTATCACCTTAGATTGAGAATTTAGAACATGCTTTCAAATGTCTTCAGTTTTTATTTTCTCAGTCAATTCAACACATAATTACTTGGTGTTGTATCTAGTCTATGCCAAGATATGTTCTCTGCTCCCAGAGACCTTCTGTGTCTTTTGAGGGTGAGGGCCAATAAGGCTGTAAATGGATTATAAATTAAAGTGCTATGAAGAAAACTTCAGGTGTTGAAATGGAAGGTATTGTGGGAAATGTACCTCAGGCCTCTCAGGCAGGTGGATTTAGTTGAGACATGAATAGCAAAGGGTTAGCTATGCCATGTAATACTATGTGTGGGGCAGATTGGGGAGAGGAAAGGGGATGCAGAAGGCCAATAAGAAAAAACATGTAAGGAACTTGAGGCCAGAATAAAACCCAGCATGTTTAGGAATTGTGAGAAGGCTGATACGGCTGGAAGTCAGATGCTGGTTTGGAGTACTGTGTAAAATTGTGGAGTTAAGAAAGAACCAGATCGTGTAGAACCTTTTAGGCAGCGTGTGAGGAGTATGGATTCATGCTTAAGTGCAGTGGAAAGTTGGTGAAAGGTTAGAAAAGGAGACTGAAGGAGAGGGTGACATGATGTAGTTGAAGTTTTAAGATAACTCTTGCTGATATGTGAAGAATAGATTGAGGGGGCAGGAAGGGTGTTAAAAGAACCACAAAGTTCTAAACATTTGGGGCACCTATTACCTGTGATGATACCAAGTGAGGTCCTTACCCTCCAGAAGTTATTTGTGGTGGTGAAACACAATTGATAGTACTAACTGTGCAGTTTTCTGGGCAAAGAAGACCTACCTTCGGGGTTGAGAAATGGGAGAGAGCCCTGTGGACAGGAGCAGTCAAGAAAGACTTCTTGGGCAGCTGTCAGATTCAATATGGACCCAGAAGGATGGGTAGACGTTCAATAGCAGGGAATGGGGAAAGTGTTGCAAGCAGGACAAAATGGTGTAGACCTCTGTTTGGATGGAACAGAGGAGGGCTGGAAGGTGAATTTTGAGGGGAAGCTTTTGCCATGTTGTGAGAGACCTTGAATGACTTTTCTTCCCTAGTATGGTACCACTAGTGGAGTAGTGAGTTGATACATGTTTCTCATTTTTGTGAGGATGTTGCTGATGGCTTTAATTTCGAAGACTTCACTAGAAATACAGTTTCCTTACAAAAAGCATCATTGCATTTTTTATTATAGACTGATTTTGTTGTCCTGAACTACTTTCCAATGGGATTTTACTAAGTCATTGGTTAATTTTTAGTTTGTCATTAGGTCTTCATATAGAAGAACCAATTCTTTTTTAAATAACGGAAGAAATTACATGTATAGCTAAAAAAAAAAAAAAAAAAAAGAAATAAGGGCATTTATCTTACTCCCTCAAGCCTTTTCTTCATTTCAGCAATGAGGTGAGAAAATGGTTGAGGCAACATGTATCTGCAGGATTTATTTATTTAGATCAGCCAAGATCAAGTCGAGTGTTGTTCTCAAGAAACTAAAGGTCCAATTCAGTACAAATCCTTTTACTTAGAATCCAAGCCATTCCCCTCCATATTTTATCCTTTATTTAATGCCTGAACTCCTTTCTAGCCTGCTCTGAAGGTAGAAATAGTGAGACCACATGGTATCCCATTCTAGATTTTTGCTTCCTTCGTTTATGATTTTGCCTTTACCACATCATGCCCATAGCCAGGAGGGGTGCATGGTCTGTCCAGTCATTGTCTGGTCAAAGTCTAGCTGTGTAATTGACCTCAGTCTCACACTTCTGAGAATGTGTACCTTCTTTAGTCTCTACTGCTTTTCCACTGATTTGCATACCTGTAGATGATCTCTTGAATTTCTTGATTGACTACATCCTATTTTTACTCAGAAAACTTGATAGATGTCATTTGTCCAGAATAATAGATTTCTCTTGGATTGATGATACCAAGCAAGCATTTTCCACTTTTGACATGTCTTTCTAAATTTATTTTCCTATAAAAGCCCCTGGTGCATTTTTACCCATTCTTCTCTTTTGGCTCAGTACCACCTATCATAACTCATCAAGTGCTCCTCTCTGGAAGCATTGAGTGACACCACCAGTATAATAAATGTCCTAGGTACCTGCTAACTTCCTTTCAGGTTACTTGAGCCATTTTGATAGCCTGTCACAGATTCAGAGGGACCCTGTAAGTGCCCAGGGTGTGTGACATTCTGCTTGTCCTCTGATAGGCCTGCTGTCCTGGGAGAAGAGGGCTTAAACAGATGAAGAGTGAGCACATAGTACAAGACTGGAGTCACCAGGATGTCAGTCACTTCTGTTCAGCTCAGCCTGGGTAGTTGCAGAGCTGTGGTGTACCTACTACTTTTCTCCCCCGCCCCCCCCCCCACCCCCGCCTCGCAGCTTTTAGGCAGTGAGCTGTGAAGCTGAGGAAATTTAAAGTGAATTTTTCTCTGGAAAGGCATAGGACTCTGATACAACTTAAGTGAAAGTGATGTGAATACAGATACTAAAAGAAAAACATAATAAACCCTGAAGAATGTTTATTAAGAAAAGAGCATGATTTAAATCTCATTATAACATTGCATTACAAGGACTCTGTTTCACAAAGCCATGTCCACATCCTCGCAGGCGACCCACAGGAAAAGCTTTTAGTTGATCCAACTACAATAAACCCTGCAATGAATACTTCCTCTGATTCTTGTTCACTGAACAGTCACTTGTCATAAGAAATGAATTGTGTTTTAAGCTGGAGATAGGTACTTGGGAATTGGGCTATGGTAGCAACTCTGAATGTTCTGTTGTCATTTTTTAAAATGTATTTAACATTTATTGCCCTCAGGGAACTCACATCAAGGAAATGGAGACCTAGACAGCCAACTAATGATGCAGGTCTGATCTCCTTGAAGGCAGGAGCTCATGAATTTATCTTCTCTCTGTGTTACTAGCACTTTATATGTGCCTTATATGCAAAAGGTGCTCGGGGAATCCCCCCCCCCCCTTTTTTTAATTTGGAAATAATTTCAAACTTTTAGAAAAGCTGAAATATACTACAGAATACTCATACCGTTTATCCAGGTTTATTTATTAACATTTTGTTCCATTTACATGCTCAGGTACACATGCTTTCTCCCCTCCTCCCCCATGTAGATAGGTGTGTGTGTATGTGTGTGTGTGTGTGTGTGTGTGTGTGTGTGTGTGTGTGTGTGTGTGTGTGTAGTTTTTTTTGGAAACCATTTGAGATGTGTATCTCATTATTCTTTAAACACTTTAGTATATATTTCCTATGACTAAGGATATCCTCTTACATGACCACAGTACTTTACCAACCTTGGTGAATTTAACATTGATATAATGCTTTCATCTAATATACTGTCCACATTCCAGTGACCCAGTATCAGCTTTTACAGCATGTTTTTTCCTCCAGTCTAGGGTCACTTATGCTGTTTGTTCTGTCTCTTTATTTTACTCTAGAATAGTTACACAGCCTTTCTGTGTCTTTTATGACATCAGTTTTTTTTTAAACAGCTTGATACAGAATTTACATGTGATAAAAATCACCAGTTTAAGCAAAAATTCATTTATTTTTAGTAAACATACAGAATTGTGCAAACATCTCTATCATCGAGTTTCAGAACATTGCATTTACTACAAAAAGATACCTTGTGCCCATTTGTAGTCAATCCCTGCTTTCAACCCCAGCCCCAGGAAATCATTAGTCTGCCTTCAGTCATTATAGATTTGCCTTTTCTGGATATTTCATATAAATGAAATTATACGATGTCGAGTCTTATGCATCTGACTTTTTTCACTTAGTGTAATGTTTTATGAGGTTTGTTAACATGTAGCATGTATTAGTATTTTCCTTTTTACTGCTGAATGGAATCCCATTGTATGGTTATACCACATTTTGTTTGTCCATTCATCACCTGGTAAACATTTTATTATTTTCACTTTTTTTGCTATTATGAATGATGCTGCTATGAACATTCATGTACAAGTCTTTGTGTGCACATACTTTTTCATTCCTCTTGGATAGATACTTAGGAATGGAATCATGATAAATTTATCTTTGTAAGAAATGCCCAAACTGATTTTCAGAGTAGCTGTACATTTCACATTCCCCTAAGCAATGTTCCTTTGCATCCTCATTAACTTGTTACTGTTTAATGATAGCCATTCTAGGTGAGGTAGTATCATATTGTTTTAATTTGCTTTTTCCTAAGGACTAATAATGCTGAACATTTTTTCCATGTGCTTATGATCTTTTTTGTGTTTTCTTTGGTGAAATGTCTATTCAAATGTTTTGCCCATTTTCAGTTGGATTGTTTTCTTTTGAGTTGTAAGAATTATTTGTATATTCTAAATAGTCTTTTGTCAGATTTATGACTTGCAGATATTTTCTCTCTGTGACTTTCTATTTTCTTAATGCTTTCTTTTGATGTGCAAAAGTTTTAAAGTTTGAAGTCCAATTTATCATTTTTACTTCTATGGATCATGCTGTTGATATTGTATCTAAGAAATCTTTGCACAACTCAAGGTCATGAAGATCTGATTACTTCCTTGCAGGGGCATATTACATGTGTCCAGTGCTACTAGATAGCCATGAAAATACTCAGAGGTTTTCTCTGACTTCTTTCAAGATTTTCTCTTTGTCTTTGATTTTCTGTGGCTTAAATATGGTATGCCTAGGTGTAGGTTTTGGGATATTTATTCTGCTTGGTGTTTTCTGAGCCTTCTGGTTCTGTGATTTGGTATCTCTCATTAATTTAGGGAAATTTTCACTCATTATGGCTTCAAATATTTCTTCCCTTTTCTTCTTCTGATTATTCCCATCATGAGTATGTAATACCTTTTGTAATTGTCCCACAGTTCTTGAATATTCTGTTCTGTCTTTTGTTGTGTTTTTGTTGCTCCTCTTGTGTCTGAGTTTCCTTAGAGACTGCTTCTTAAATAAGGTCTGAGACGTGCAATTCTTCTGGTTGTAATCCCCTGTTATTATACAGAAGCCCAATGGATGTGGGAAGGTAAGAGTTGGGGGAAGCCTTCTCTAGTCTTGTAATTAGGTCTTAGTCTTTTACTGAGCCAGTGCTTTTCATATCCTTTCCTCCTTCACTTAGGTGTGACAGGAAGGTGAAAGGGAGCTGAATTTAGGTATTTCCCTTCCTGTAAGTTGAAGGCTGTAGTGGGCTGGAATTAGGTGTTTCCCTTGCCCCATGTCAGGCTCTGGTAAATAGTTTCCCTTGAGGGCAGACCTTACTAAGGAGAATTGGATTTTTGGGTGTACATCAAAATGGCTACTTTCCCTCTCCTCCAGCAGGAAGCAGGAGGGAATTTTTCTCTGATCCTCACTGTGAGAAATGCTGGTAGGTAAAACACTTAAAAGTGTGCTATCTCCCCCTCCTCAAGACATTCACTCCTCCAATCCCACCCATGAAGATTTTAACTCCGATTTGTTGACACTGAGCCCCTAACAATTCATCAATTATAGTTTCGGTTTGCTTACCTTGGTACTGGTTCCCCCTGGAGGTCTCGGCTTACAGGTGCCTGCTCTAGTAAGTTAGACTTCTCTGTATCTACCTGACCATCTCTAATTTTGGGGATAGTGGCTTGCCCTGTGACCTCAGTTCTCTGATGGATCTAAGAAGAGATGTTGATTTTCAGTTTGTTCAGCTTTTTTCTTGAGAGGAGGGGAATGATGACTTCCAACCTTGTTACGTGCTGACCAGAAACCAGAAGCTATTTAAGAGTTTTCAAGGGAGTAAATAAACCAGTGTTTAAAAACACATCAGCAAAATATCAAATTAAGGCTAATATCACTTTTTTTAGTTTTAAATTCCAATTAATTAACATACAGTGTTGTATTAGTTTTAGGTGTATAATATAGTGATTCCAATCTTCTATACATCACCCTGTGCTCATCACAACAAGTGCATTCCTTAGTCCCCATCCCCTGTTAATTCCACCCCCCCACCCCATGCCCTCTGGTAACCTTCATTTCTCTATAGTTAAGAGTCTGTTTCTTGGTTTATCTCCTTTTTTCTCTATGCTTGTTTGTTCTGTTAAATTCCACATATAAGTGAAATTATATGGTATTTGTCTTTGACTTATTTTGCTTAGCATTATAGTCTCTAGCTCCATCCATGTCATTGCAAATGACAAGACTTCATTCTTTTTTATGGCTGAATAATGCTCTATTGTATTTATATATCCTACCTTCTCCATCCAATCATCAGTTGATGGATACTTGGGCTGCTTCCATGTCTTGGCTATTATAAATAATGCTTCTCTAAACATAGGAGTGCAAGTATCCCTTTCATTTAGCGTTCTTATATTCTTTCAGTAAATACCCAGTGATGTGATTGCTGGATCATAAGATAGTTCATTTTTTAACTTTTTGAGGAACCTTCATACTGTTTTCCACAGATGCATACTAGTTTGTGTTACCAGCAGTAGTGGGAGAGGATTCCTTTTTCTCTACATCCTTGCCAACACCTGTTATTTCTTGTGTTGTTCATTTTAGCCATTCTGATGGGGGTGTGTGTGGGGTGATATCTCATTGTGGTTTTGATTTGCATTTCCTTGATGATGTATGATGTTGAACATCTTTTCATGCGTCTGTTGGCCACTTGTAGGCCATCATTGGAGAAATGTCTGTTCGTGTCTTTTGCCCATTTTTTAATTGGATTTTTTTTTTTTTTTGGTGTTGAGTTCTTTGAGTTCTTTATATATTTTGGATATTGAACCATTTATCTATCATTTTCAAATACCTTCTCCCATTCATTAGGTTGCCTTTTTATTCTAATGATTTTTTTTCGTTTTGTGTTTTTTGCTGTGCAAAAGCTTTTGTCATCCCAATAGTTTGTTTTTGCTTTTGTTTCCTTTGCCTCAGGAGATAAATCCAGAAAGATGTTATAGCTAATGTCAGAGAGATTACTGCCTGTGCTCTCTTCTAGGGTTTTTATGGCTTCAGGTCCCATTTAGATCTTTAATCCATTTTGAATTTATTTTTGTGTATGGTGTAAGAAAGTGGTTTAATTTCATTATGTTGTATGTAGCTGTCCAGTTTTACCAACACCATTTGTTGAAGAGACTTTTTCCCATTGCATATTCTTGTCTTCTTTGTCAGGTTAATTGACCATATAATTGTGGGTTAATTTCTGGGCTCTCTGTTCTATTAATCTGTGTATCTATTTCTGTGCCAGTACCATATAATTTTGATTACTGCAGCTTTGTAAAATAACTGGAAGTCTAGAATTGTGATACCTCCAGTTTTCTTCTTTTTCAAGATTGCTTTGGCTATTTGGGGTCTTTTGTGGCTTCATAATAACTTTAGGATTGTTTGTTCTAGTTCTCTAAGATGCTGTTGGTATTTTTTTAAAAAAATGTATTCTTGAGAGAGAGAGAAAGAGCATGAGCAGGGGAGGGGCAGAGAGGGAGGGAGACACAGAATCTGAAGCAGGCTCCAGGCTCCAAGCTGTCAGCACAGAGACTGATGCAGGGCTTGAACCCACAAACTGAGATCATGACCTGAGCTGAAGTCAGGTACCCAACCGACTGAGCCACCCAGGCGCCCCGTAAAATGCTGTTGGTATTTTGATAGAGATTGCATACTGAATATGTAGATTGCTTTAGGTAATGTAGACATCTTGCCAATATTCTTTCAACCCATAAGCATGGAATCACTTTCCATTTTATCACTTTCCATTTCTTTTATCAATGTTTTATAATTTTAAGAACACAGGTCTTTTACCTCTTTTATTAAGCTTATTCTTAGGTATTTTATTATTTTTGGTGCAATTGTAAATGGGATTGCTTTCTTAATTTCTTTCTGCTGCTTCATTATAGTGTATACTTTATTAATATATAAAATTAGTATATATGTTTATTTTTATATATTTTTTAGTAAGCTCCATGCCCAGCATGGATCCCAGTATGGGGCTTGAACTCACGACCCTGAGATCAAGACTTGAGCTGAGACCAAGAGTTGGATACTTAACTAACTGAGCCACCCAGGTGCCCCAGCATATACATTATTAATGTATAGAATTAGTGGATAGAAATACAGATTTCTCTATATTGATTTTCTAACCTGTGACTTCGCTGAATCCATTTATCAGTTCCAGTAATTTTTGGTGGAGTCTTTAGTTTTGTATATATAGTATCCTGTCATCTGCAAGTGGTGAAAGTTTTATTTCTTCCTTACTGATTTGGATGCCTTTTCTTTTTTTTTCTGTTCCTTTCTTTTTTTTTTTTTTTTTTTGAGAGAGAGAGAGAGAGTGCTTGTGTGAATGGGGGAGGGGCAGAGAGAGAGGAGGAGAAAATCCTAAACAGGCTCTGTGCTGTTAGCAGAAGCCCAATGCAAGGCTTAATCCCACAAACCATGAGATCATGACTTGAGCCAAAACCAAGAGTTGGAAGCTTAACTGACTGAGCCACCAAGGTGCCCCAACTTTTATTTCTTTTTGGAATGGTTGCTGTAGCTACGACTTTCAGTACTGTGTTTAGTAAAAGTGGTGGCAGAGGACATTCTTGTCTTGTTCCTGATCTTAGGGGAAGAGCTTTCAGTTTTTCACCAATGAGTATGTTAGCTTTGGGTTTTTTCATATATGGCCTTCATCATGTTGAGGTATGTTCCCTCTAAACTAACTTTGTTGAGTGTTTTTAAGAATGAATGTTGTACTTTGTCATATGCTTTTCCTGAATCTATTGAAATGATCATAAGATTTTTATCCTTTCTCTTGTTGTGATGTATTACATTGATATGCAAATACTGAACCATTCTTACATCCCAGGAATAAGTCCCACTTGATTGTGGTGAATATTTTTTTTAATGTATTGTTGGATTTAGTTTGCTAACATTTTGTTGAGGAATTTTTTTATCTGTGTTCATCAGAAATACTGGCCTCTAGTTCCTTTTTTTAAGTCTTTATCTGGTTTTGGTATGCAGGGTAATGCTGGCTTCAGTGAATTAATTTAGAAGCTTTTCTTCCTCTTCTATCCTTTGAAATAGTTTGAGAAGTCATCTGTGAAGCCATCTGGTCTTGGACTTTTGTGGGGAGTTTTTGGATATTGATTCAATTTCCTTGGTGGTAATTGGTCTGTTCAAATTTTGGTAAGGTTATATGTTTCTAGCAATTTATCCATTTCTTCTGGGTTGTCCAATTTGTTGGCATATAATTTTTCATAATATTCTCTTATAATAGTTTGTATTTCTGTTGGTGGTTATTTCACCTTTGATTTGTGATTTTATTTGAATCCTTTTTTTTTTTTTTTTTTTTTTTTGATGAACCTGGCTAGGGATTTATCAGTTTTGTTGATCTTTTCAAAGAACCAGCTCCTGGTTTCATTGATCTGTTCTATTAGTTTCTGTTTTGTTTGTTTCTGTTCTCATCTTTGTTATTTCTTCTACTGGTTTTGGGTTTAGTTTGTTCTTTTTCTAACTCCTTTAGGTGTAAGGTTAGGTTGTTTACTTGAGATATTTCTTCTTAATTAGGACTGCATGGCTATAAACTACCCTCTTAAAAGTGCTTTTGCTGTATCCCCTAGATTTTGGACCATTGTGTTTTCATTTTCATTTCTCTATATGTTTTTTTAAACTTCTTTTTTGATTTCTTGGTTGACCCATTCATTGTTTAGTAACATGTTATTTAACCTCCATGTATTTGTGTTGTTTTCTAGAGTTTTTCTTGTGGATAATTTCAAGTTACATAGCATTATGGTTGGAAAAAATGTGTGGTATGACTTCAGTCTTTTTGAATTTGTTAAGACATGTTTTGTGGCCTAACATGTGATCTATTCTAGATGTTCCATGTGCACCTGAAAAGAATATGTATTCTGCTGTTTTAGAATGGAATGTTAGGAGTACATCTATTAGCTCCATCTGGTCTAATGTGTCATTCAAAGCCACTATTTGTTGATTTTCTGTTTGAATGATCTATCCATTGATGAGTGGGGTGTTGAAGTCTTCTACTTTTATTGTGTTATCAGTTACTTCCTTTATGTTTGCTAATAGGTGCTTTATGTGTTTGGGTGCTTACATGTTGGGTGCATAAATAGTTACAATTATTATATTTCTTGTTGGACTGTTCTTTTTTGTAGTGGTATTCTTTTTTTTGTCTGTGGTTACAGTCTTTGTTTTAAAGTCTAATTTAAATAAATAATAATAATAAAAATTTAAAAAGGAAGAGACACTAGAGATCTTTTTCCACACACATGCAGAGGAAGGTGAGGACACAGCAAGAGGACTGTATCTGCAAGCTTGGAAGAGAATTCTCTCTGAAAGCCCTCCCTGACAGCACCTTAATCTCAGACTTCCAGCCTCCAGAACTGTGAAAAAATCAAACTCTGTTGTTGAAGTCATCCAGTCTGTAGTATTTCATTATGGCAGCCCGAGTAGATTAAAACATAAAGCATAATGGAGACCTATCTCGTAAATTGTTTGTTGCGAGTAACAGAAACTGAAATTACCTTAAACAAAAAGAAAATGTCTTAGGTCAGTAATTGAACAGTCTGAGATCCAGCTACCACAGGACCCAGGATTTCTTCTGCCTCTCTCTCTCTCTCTCTCTCTCTCTCTCCTGGATCTGCCCCTCCTGCTCCTGGCACCTCTCTCCTCTTGGTGGTTCTTCCCTGGGGTAAGTCTCCTCACCAGCAGCTTTGTGGAGGCAAGCACCTCCTTTAGGAGGTCAGGCTCAAGGTGTTAAGGGACTCAGAAGCCACAGCAACAGTGTGGGTGAGGCACAGGGTTGTCCCTCTAGAACACAGGGAATGATCATTAAATGCAGAGCTCGGGATTCGGCGGCAAGATGGCGGCTTGGGAGGACGCTGGGCTCACCGCACGTCCTGCTGATCACTTAGATTCCATCTACACCTGCCTAAATAACCCAGAAAACCGCCAGAGGATTAGCAGAACAGAGTCGCCGGAGCCAAACGCAGACGAGAGGCCCACGGAAGAGGGTAGGAAGGGCGGCGAGGCGGTGCGCGCTCCACGGACTGGCGGGAGGGAGCCGGGGCGGAGGGGCGGCTCGCCGGCCAAGCAGAGCCCCCGAGTCGGGCTTGCAAAAGCGGAGGGGCCGGGCGGACTGTGTTCCGACAGCAAGTGCGACTTAGCGTCTGGGAGGTCAGAAATTAACAGCTCTGCTCGGAAAGCGGGAAGGCTGGAGGACAAAGGGAGGGAGAGCTGCTGAGCCCCCTGACAACAGAGCTCAGTTTGGTGGGGAACAAAGGCGCTCGCCAGCGCCATTTCCCCCGCCCATCCCCGAGCCGAAATCCCAAAGGGAACCAGTTCCTGCCAGGGAACTTGCTCGCTCCGCCCAAACACCCAACTCTGCGCTTAGGCGGAGCCAAACCTCCGGCAGCGGATCTGACTCCCTCCCGCTGCCACAGGGCCCCTCCTGAAGTGGATCACCTAAGGAGAAGCGATCTAAGCCTGCCCCTCCTGCCCCCGAGCACCTTGCCTACCCACCCCAGCTAATACGCCAGATCCCCAGCATCACAAGCCTGGCAGGGTGCAAGTAGCCCAGACGAGCCACACCACTCCACAGTGAATCCCACCCCTAGGAGAGGGGAAGAGAAGGCACACACCAGTCTGACTGTGGCCCCAGCGGTGGGCTGGGGGCAGACATCAGGTCTGACTGCGGCCCCGCCCACCAACTCCAGGTATACACCACAGCACAGGGGAAGTGCCCTGCAGGTCCTCACCACGCCAGGGACTATCCAAAATGACCAAGCGGAAGAACTCCCCTCAGAAGAATCTCCAGGAAATAACAACAGCTAATGAGCTGATCAAAAAGGATTTAAATAATATAACAGAAAGTGAATTTAGAATAATAGTCATAAAATTAATCGCTGGGCTTGAAAACAGTATACAGGACAGCAGAGAATCTCTTGCTACAGAGATCAAGGGACTAAGGAACAGTCACGAGGAGCTGAAAAACGCTTTAAACGAAATGCATAACAAAATGGAAACCACCACAGCTCGGCTTGAAGAGGCAGAGGAGAGAATAGGTGAACTAGAAGATAAAGTTATGGAAAAAGAGGAAGCTGAGAAAAAGAGAGATAAAAAAATCCAGGAGTATGAGGGGAAAATTAGAGAATTAAGTGATACACTAAAAAGAAATAATATACGCATAATTGGTATCCCAGAGGAGGAAGAGAGAGGGAAAGGTGCTGAAGGGGTACTTGAAGAAATCATAGCTGAGAACTTCCCTGAACTGGGGAAGGAAAAAGGCATTGAAATCCAAGAGGCACAGAGAACTCCCTTCAGACGTAACTTGAATCGATCTTCTGCACGACATATCATAGTGAAACTGGCAAAATACAAGGATAAAGAGAAAATTCTGAAAGCAGCAAGGGGTAAACGTGCCCTCACATATAAAGGGAGACCTATAAGACTCGTGACTGATCTCTCTTTTGAAACTTGGCAGGCCAGAAAGAATTGGCACGAGATTTTCAGGGTGCTAGACAGAAAAAATATGCAGCCAAGAATCCTTTATCCAGCAAGTCTGTCATTTAGAATAGAAGGAGAGATAAAGGTCTTCCCAAACAAACAAAAACTGAAGGAATTTGTCACCACTAAACCAGCCCTACAAGAGATCCTAAGGGGGACCCTGTGAGACAAAGTCCCAGAGACATCACTATAAGCATAAAACATACAGACATCACAATGACTCTAAACCCGTATCTTTCTATAATAACACTGAATGTAAATGGATTAAATGCGCCAACCAAAAGACATAGGGTATCAGAATGGATAAAAAAACAAGACCCATCTATTTGCTGTCTACAAGAGACTCATTTTAGACCTGAGGACACCTTTAGATTGAGAGTGAGGGGATGGAGAACTATTTATCATGCGACTGGAAGCCAAAAGAAAGCTGGAGTAGCCATACTTATATCAGACAAACTAGACTTTAAATTAAAGGCTGTAACAAGAGATGAAGAAGGACATTATATAATAGTTACAGGGTCTATCCATCAGGAAGAGCTAACAATTATAAATGTCTATGCGCCGAATACCGGAGCCCCCAAATATATAAAACAATTACTCATAAACATAAGCAACCTTATTGATAAGAATGTGGTAATTGCAGGGGACTTTAATACACCACTTACAGAAATGGATAGATCATCTAGACACACGGTCAATAAAGAAACAAGGGCCCTGAATGAGACATTGGATGAGATGGACTTGACAGATATATTTAGAACTCTGCATCCCAAAGCAACAGAATATACTTTCTTCTCGAGTGCACATGGAACATTCTCCAAGATAGATCATATACTGGGTCACAAAACAGCCCTTCATAAGTTTACAAGAATTGAAATTATACCATGCTTACTTTCAGACCACAATGCCATGAAGCTTGAAATCAACCACAGAAAAAAGTCTGGAAGACCTCCAAAAGCATGGAGGTTAAAGAACACCCTACTAACGAATGAGTGGGTCAACCAGGCAATTAGAGAAGAAATTAAAAAATATATGGAAACAAACGAAAATGAAAATACAACAATCCAAACGCTTTGGGACGCAGCAAAGGCAGTCCTGAGAGGAAAATACATTGCAATCCAGGCCTATCTCAAGAAACAAGAAAAATCCCAAATACAAAATCTAACAGCACACCTAAAGGAACTAGAAGCAGAACAGCAAAGGCAGCCTAAGCCCAGCAGAAGAAGAGAAATAATAAAGATCAGAGCAGAAATAAACAATATAGAAACTAAAAAAACTGTAGAGCAGATCAACGAAACCAAGAGTTGGTTTTTTGAAAAAATAAACAAAATTGACAAACCTCTAGCCAGGCTTCTCAAAAAGAAAAGGGAGATGACCCAAATAGATAAAATCATGAATGAAAATGGAATTATTACAACCAATCCCTCAGAGATACAAACAATTATCAGGGAATACTATGAAAACTTATATGCCAACAAATTGGACAACCTGGAAGAAATGGACGAATTCCTGAACACCCACACGCTTCCAAAACTCAATCAGGAGGAAATAGAAAGCTTGAACAGACCCATAACCAGCGAAGAAATTGAATCGGTTATCAAAAATCTCCCAACAAATAAGAGTCCAGGACCAGATGGCTTCCCAGGGGAGTTCTACCAGACGTTTAAAGCAGAGATAATACCTATCCTTCTCAAGCTATTCCAAGAAATAGAAAGGGAAGGAAAACTTCCAGACTCATTCTATGAAGCCAGTATTACTTTGATTCCTAAACCAGACAGAGACCCAGTAAAAAAAGAGAACTACAGGCCAATATCCCTGATGAATATGGATGCAAAAATTCTCAATAAGATACTAGCAAATCGAATTCAACGGCATATAAAAAGAATTATTCACCATGATCAAGTGGGATTCATTCCTGGGATGCAGGGCTGGTTCAACATTCGCAAATCAATCAACGTGATACATCACATTAACAAAAAAAGAGAGAAGAACCATATGATCCTGTCAATCGATGCAGAAAAGGCCTTCGACAAAATCCAGCACCCTTTCTTAATAAAAACCCTTGAGAAAGTCGGGATAGAAGGAACATACTTAAAGATCATAAAAGCCATTTATGAAAAGCCCACAGCTAACATCATCCTCAATGGGGAAAAACTGAAAGCTTTTTCCCTGAGATCAGGAACACGACAAGGATGCCCACTCTCACCGCTGCTGTTTAACATAGTGCTGGAAGTTCTAGCATCAGCAATCAGACAACAAAAGGAAATCAAAGGCATCAAAATTGGCAAAGATGAAGTCAAGCTTTCGCTTTTTGCAGATGACATGATATTATACATGGAAAATCCGATAGACTCCACCAAAAGTCTGCTAGAACTGATACAGGAATTCAGCAAAGTTGCAGGATACAAAATCAATGTACAGAAATCAGTTGCATTCTTATACACTAACAATGAAGCAACAGAAAGACAAATAAAGAAACTGATCCCATTCACAATTGCACCAAGAAGCATAAAATACCTAGGAATAAATCTAACCAAAGATGTAAAGGATCTGTATGCTGAAAACTATAGAAAGCTTCTGAAGGAAATTGAAGAAGATTTAAAGAAATGGAAAGACATTCCCTGCTCATGGATTGGAAAAATAAATATTGTCAAAATGTCAATACTACCCAAAGCTATCTACACATTCAATGCAATCCCAATCAAAATTGCACCAGCATTCTTCTCGAAACTAGAACAAGCAATCCTAAAATTCATATGGAACCACAAAAGGCCCCGAATAGCCAAAGGAATTTTGAAGAAGAAGACCAAAGCAGGAGGCATCACAATCCCAGACTTTAGCCTCTACTACAAAGCTGTCATCATCAAGACAGCATGGTATTGGCACCAAAACAGACACATAGACCAATGGAATAGAATAGAAACCCCAGAACTAGACCCACAAACGTATGGCCAACTCATCTTTGACAAAGCAGGAAAGAACATCCAATGGAAAAAAGACAGCCTCTTTAACAAATGGTGCTGGGAGAACTGGACAGCAACATGCAGAAGGTTGAAACTAGACCACTTTCTCACACCATTCACAAAAATAAACTCAAAATGGATAAAGGACCTAAATGTGAGACAGGAAACCATCAAAACCTTAGAGGAGAAAGCAGGAAAAGACCTCTCTGACCTCAGCCGTAGCAATCTCTTACTCGACACATCCCCAAAGGCAAGGGAATTAAAAGCAAAAGTGAATTCCTGGGACCTTATGAAGATAAAAAGCTTCTGCACAGCAAAGGAAACAACCAACAAAACTAAAAGGCAACCAACGGAATGGGAAAAGATATTCGCAAATGACATATCGGACAAAGGGCTAGTATCCAAAATCTATAAAGAGCTCACCAAACTCCACACCCGAAAAACAAATAACCCAGTGAAGAAATGGGCAGAAAACATGAATAGACACTTCTCTAAAGAAGACATCCGGATGGCCAACAGGCACATGAAAAGATGTTCAGCGTCGCTCCTTATCAGGGAAATACAAATCAAAACCACACTCAGGTATCACCTCACGCCAGTCAGAGTGGCCAAAATGAACAAATCAGGAGACTATAGATGCTGGAGAGGATGTGGAGAAACGGGAACCCTCTTGCACTGTTGGTGGGAATGCAAATTGGTGCAGCCGCTCTGGAAAGCAGTGTGGAGGTTCCTCAGAAAATTAAAAATAGACCTACCCTATGACCCAGCAATAGCACTGCTAGGAATTTATCCAAGGGATACAGGAGCACTGATGCATAGGGCCACTTGTACACCAATGTTCATAGCAGCACTCTCAACAATAGCCAAATTATGGAAAGAGCCTAAATGTCCATCAACTGATGAATGGATAAAGAAATTGTGGTTTATATACACAATGGAATATTACGTGGCAATGAGAAAAAATGAAATATGGCCTTTTGTAGCAACGTGGATGGAACTGGAGAGTGTGATGCTAAGTGAAATAAGCCATACAGAGAAAGACAGATACCATATGGTCTCACTCTTATGTGGATCCTGAGAAACTTGGCAGGAACCCATGGGGGAGGGGAAGGAGGAAAAAAAAAAAAGAGGTTAGAATGGGAGAGAGCCAAAGCATAAGAGACTGTAAAAAACTGAGAACAAACTGACGGTTGATGGGGGGTGGGAGGGAGGAGAGGGTGGGTGATGGGTATTGAGGAGGGCACCTTTTGGGATGAGCACTGGGTGTTGTATGGAAACCAATTTGTCAATAAATTTCAGAAAAAAAAAAAAAAAAAAAAAAAAAAAAAAAAAATAAATGCAGAGCTCAAAAAAAAAAAGGGGGGGGGATTCCAACAATGATGACAAAGGGACCCTGAAGTGACAGAACGAGCTCCCAACACCATAGGTGGATCAGTCTGAGCAACAAAATAAATAGCCTTGTATTGGATTATAACCCAAAGTAAAAAAAGAAGAAAAATAAAGATCCACGAGTTCTTACTGACATAGATGATTGAATAAATAAATGTGGGAAAAGAGACAAATCTCCCATGCTGAAGAATTCCAATTAATGTATGCACATATGCCACCCTCAAGGGGATGGAACATAACCCCCCCCCCCCCCCAACAAGTGTCGGCTGCAAATGACTTCTTCCAAAGATGACAGTGTGGATATCAGGAGGTAATGAATTTTTTTTCGGGAGAAATCTGACACACATTATCTCAGCCAAGTGCTCAGGTCAGCATCAACAATGATGGGTCATGTTGATAGGATATCCCTTGAAATGATGTAATGGAAATAAAACTTCTGAGCTCTCCTCCCCAAATCCTCTAACCCCATCATAATCACGAGAAAGACATCTGACAAAACCCAGTTGATTAAAAAATGACACAATTGGAGTTTAAAGTTCTGTGTACCTGTCTTCCAAAGTTCTGGGAATTTTTTTAAGTCACAAGTACAGGGAGTGAAGTTAATCTTATCTTTGGTTCATGGCACATTATGAGCATTGGTTGTACAAGGCCCCCTCTTGACATTTATGTATATGTTTATTTCTTTTATCCCCCCCCCCATATGCCATTCTGATTCATCTCTCCCCATAGGCAATCATTTTGTGTATATCTTTCTTTTTAATTTCAGTACCTTGTAAAATTCATACTTTGTATTCATGTATTATAACAGAACATACTTCATGTCTTTTTTTTCTTACTACTTAAGCCTTTCATTTTTTAAGATCGGTCCATGTTGCTCTATGTACATCTAACCTGCTGCTTCTCTTTGGTGGGCTTCTTCACGGCACATCTACCACATTTTACTCATCTATCCAGCCAGGAACACTTGCTTAGATTCCCTCCAGCTCTTCCTCCCCACAAACGGTACTGCCATTGACAGCCTCTTTTTACTGAATATGAGCATTCCTTTGGGATTTATACACAAGATGGATATGCTAGGTCATACTTAATTTTACCAAGTAGCCTTTGCTCTTCAGAATGTTTGTATCCGACTGTCCCTCCAGCAGCATGTCTTAGGGAGTTCCTGTTTTCCTGAGTCCCTACTAACACTTGGCATGACCCAACTTTTAATTTTTTCCAGGTTAGTATGTGTACACTGAAATTGCACTATTTTTTGCTTGCTGTGTTTCAGTTGTTTCTAGCAAGTTAAAAGTGCCCTTATTGAGTAGTAATATTAACCCTCAAAGAGTCCACTCATCACAGTTCTTCTGTTTTCATTTTCTCCTTCATCACTCCTTGTGTCTAATACATCCCCATAGTTTTGATTTCTCCTCTGGCCATAATTCTCCCTCTCTTGTACCTTATCCTTTGTAGTGGGAAAGACAGGGCATTATCTAGTCCACCCTATGTTTCATTGTTGTGAGAAATGAGGAGTTTTCTCCTGCTTTGTACCAGCACAAAGGAGTCACAGAGGAAGTAACAGATGGTTCAAAGGGTGAGAACAAAGACACAAAGCCATATGGGAATAATGTACCTTTAAAAACCAACATTCAGGGGCACCTGGGTGGCTCAGTTAGTTAAGAGTCCGACTTTGGCTCAGGTCGTGATCTCGCTGTTCGTGAGTTCAAGCCCTATGTTGGGCTCTGTGCTAACAGCTCAGAGCCTGGAGCCCACTTCAGATTTTGTGTGTCCCTCTCTCTCTGCCCCTCCCCCGCTCTAACTCTGTCTCTCTCTCAAAAATAAACATTAAAAAAATTTAAAAACCAAAATTCAAGGTAAAGCAAGTTAAAGAGTCTGAAAGAGTAAGGAATCATGACACAGGTTGCTAGGAAAGGGGTCAGGTGGTATCTGGAGACCTCAAGACCTAACAGAAGAAGATGATCCAGAAAGGTATATAGTTTGGGGTGATGTAGGCATAAAGAAAAAGGGAGACTCATTGGGATTTGGAGAGGGAAGAGAACAGACAGAGTATATAAGGGTGTAGATTTTTTAATACATGTACTTTTAAATACAATATATGTAATAAAACACATACATTTTTTAATACATGTACTTGACCATGTGGTATATAAAGTGTTCCCTGTAAGATTAAGCCAAAAGTCATAGTGTCAGCCCCAGAGACTTAGAGTCTAGCAGCCCAGCTTTTAATTTCTTTAGAAAATGTGAGTCAGGGAAAATACTGAAAAGTGTAATAGACACTTATACAACATGTCCTACTAAAGTTCTGTAGATGGTCTGATTCAGTAGTTTGCAACTTCTATCCCACCCACAGGGGAAGGGGGCTCTGATACACTCTAAAGTAACAGTGAGTAATAGTTGAATGAGGTCTCTCAGTATGGTGGGGGAAGGAATGGAGGAAGAGAAGGTCAACTTTTGAGGCTCATGTCTGTAGAAGAATGAACAAAGTGGTCAAAGATAATGAAATAAACCAAAGAGAAACAACCTGGAGCATCAACCCTTCATTTCACTACTGCAGAGGCCCCATTGACTTCTTGCCTCAACTTTACTTTTTTGCCCTCCCTACAATACACAAATTTTAAGGATACCTTATCCACTTTATCTTTCAGTCAGGTCCCCTGAAAACAGTGGCTTTCTGAATTGTTCCCTCTTGGTTTTTGAGATCAGCGATGGCAGTTGCTGGAAATTATGGGCCAAAGGAGAAGGAAAAAGCATGGGTATGTATGAGGGGAAATGCAGTGGCTGGACAAGGAGTTTAAGGAGCAGGCTATAGGTCTTTATATTGACCATTTCTCTGTCAAACAAGTATTGAAATCTGGCAGTTCTGGTCTCAGCATCCCTGAACTTCCCTTATTTTGTAGCTTCTCACCCTGGTTCCCAATTTTTGAGTCTAGGAAACTCAGTCATTTATGAATTAAGCTGAGAGGCCAGAGTTAAAGGTTAAGACACAGAATAATCAATCAGTGAAGGATGAAAGTAATTCCTAATGATGGGAAGCAGAGGGAAGAGTTAAGGCACTGGTAGAGTTACAAAGACTAAAAGGAAATACAGCTTTTCCATAAAGGCAGGAAGAGGTGCAAATAGTAGTAGTAATAATTCTTTATGTGTATATCATTTCCGTTTAGTGTTCTTTTTACACTTTGAGGAGTCAAGGACATGACTGCCATCCTCATGCATACAAAGAGATTGGATTATAGATTGGGAGAGAGACTTCCTTGAGGTCTCCTAGAAGGCGAGAATGGACCTATGGTTCTGAGTAGCTTATTGCTTCTTTCTGTGACAAAATGCTAAATATTGGGATCAGAGTGCCAAGGACAGGCAGAACATAAAGGAAAAGGAGGTCAAAGGAACAGAAAGACTGTATCAGCAGAATGTGTACTGAAAATTAAGCTACTCTGCCCTTAGTTTCTCTTATAGTCTTCCACTTTAAATTGTCCCCTTGGAGTTTTTCTAGTATATAGAATCAGAATTTTAGAGCTGCTTACCTTTTTGATATTCTATTCGATCTTCATCTGGCTCAAGGCCAAAGACAGTTTTCCAGCTTGAAATATAGGAGAGCCTTGACAGAGGCCTGATCTCTATGAAAGGAAGGGGCTTAGCTTCTTGATGTTACACCACTTTTCTAAGGCTAACTGGAATAGGGTTTAAGTCAGAAACAAATCCAAATCTAGGGGGAAGCCAATGGAAGGAAGTGAAATCAAGGGCAAGGCCAAGAAATTAGAATCAGGTTGCTACACCAAAGTAAGGAATGACCACATTCAGAGCTGAGCAGGCTGGTGCCCTGCCTTGGTTCTATATATCAAGTCGTCATGCTAAAGCCCATGAGGCAGATCTATGACATACAGATCAGAACAGGCGGCTGAGCTCCTGTTGTTTCTCATTCTCAGGCTGGTTGGGCCAAAGACTTGGGTAAGAGGCAAGAGAAATAAACAAGTGGATGACCAGCTGCTTGGGATGAAGCAGGGGGCATGCAGGGTTGGTGGCTGGTTAGTAAGTGCCTATTTAAGTGTGCTTTGTGTTTCTCTTCCTTTTTTCCTTTTCTTTTAGTGATTGCAGTGGCATTTGTGAAGATCCAGCCACATGAGGGAGGGCTGTTGTCCAGAGGAAGTGCTGGACAGCAGGGGGCAAGGCATACTGGGGTGTACTGAAAGCACAGGACAAGACAGCATGGGCCCCCAAATCAAGATTCCCATGAGCTGTGCAGCTGGAAATTGATGCTCTATTCTACAGAGTTCTTCTTTGGGGTGATTGATGGGTCTTGTGAAATTCTGAAGAAAAATGCAAACTCTGTCTCCAAGAAGGATGTTTTGGTCACATTTCCTCTCTGGAGGCAGCCTCCAAAGTTCTCAAAATGATAAGGCAGAAATAAAAATATGTCAACTTCTTTTTCCCTCAAATACCCCTCCTCTTTCAGTCTTCCTGTGGCTAGGCAAATTCCTGCTTATTAAAGCCAGCTTTGTCTGCCTGCTGCTTAGAATTACAGGAGAGAGAGCCCACTCAAGGAAAATCTCTACTCCTTATCTTGTGTGTAAGGGATGAACAGGAATCTGGCCAGGGTTCCCTGAGGTCTTGTTCCCAGACTGACTCAGTGTTGCCTCTGTTCCCAGGATTCAAGTGTGGTGTGTGTCCTCCCAGGGTAGCCATAGGGGCATTCAAATGAATCACCCTGGATGCTGCTAGCTTTCTTTAGCGGGTCTTCTAAGACAAGCTCAAGTCATCCTTGAGGAAAAAGAGTTCCCTAAACTGAAACATAAAGCAGAAGTGGGCGAGGGTAGGAGGCAAAGCAGTTTCGTTGGCATTCCTTAGCCGAAAAGGGTCGAGTTTGGAGAGCTCATATGTGTACATGTTTCAGGTCTTTATTCTGCCACTCACATATGTGCCCCTAAGTCACTTTTTGTGGATAGCAGGACACGTACCTCCTTCTCAACCCTTTGGGATATCCAGTCTGTTACTATCACCTAAAGGACAGCTCCAGCCTTCTTCCCATCTCCTAAGTATAAAAAAACACAGGTTACCCCAAACAGGCCAGTGTCTGAACCCCTCATGGCAAATGATGCTCTGCAAATCTTTTTTGAATTGCTGAGCTGAATGTGTGGGGTTAGATTAAGCAAGAGTTGGAGAAACCCAAGAAAAATTGAAGCTGTGGTTATAAGACTGCCACCCTGTGATGAGCCATGGGATTAGTGATATTTACAATTTTTAATTATTGATGGTGATTCAGTAATTTAAGTGAATAATCAACTGAAACATAAATGTGACTTAGGAAGTAATTAGAAAGTTGAGATGTTAAACTAGAGGAGTTTTAAGATTAGAATTTATTCAGCCAGAATAATTGCACTAAATAAGACTAAAGTATTCATTTACCAAATGTGAAATGTTTCCCCTCTTCATACACACACATATACACACACACCCCTCTGTGTATTTTATTACTCTTGGGTCTTGTATAAAAAAAAAAGGAGAAGGAACATGTAGTTACCCAAAAAGCTACTCACTTATTCAACAAATAGATGTTGAAATCTTACATTGTGCATAGCTCTCTGCTCAAAATTATGAGGGGCCATCTAATTGGTATGTAATTAGATCCTAGAAGATTGGCAAAGAGACATAAGGGAAAGAGATCCTTGATAGCTGCATTTTACCAATTATCCCCCTGGGTTTGTTCCCTGTGTGTAGAGAAGGGGCTTTTACACCTGGTCAGGTAAGATAAAATATGTACTGTATACTGCATTTACCTAGGACTGTGTCCCAAGAATGGTCTTTCAAAAAGTAGAGTTGTCCAATCCCCTCCATGATTCTTTGGGGATTATTAGAGATACTCAACATTAACTCTGTGTTGCAGATAAGGAACAACAGATCAGAAGGGCTCATAGTCTTTCTAAGATGAGAAGGGCCTCAGGAACGTATCCTTCTGAAATAAATGTCAGATGGGTTAGGCATAAAGCTTGAAAGTAGAGAAGAGTACTTGTCCACAATTGGTGTCTTGCTCATGTGTTGGGACAGAGGTGTGGGTGTACCTTCTCTTAAAGGCAGAACTTCAGTAGAGGCATAGAGAAGCCTCTGAGTACAGGCTGAGGTGCTTCTCTAGAAGACTACAGACCTCACCCCAGTGCATGGCATGTGAGACCTAAGTTTTGCAGTGTTTTCTTGCTGCATGCTAAGGTCATGAATAACCTGGACAAGTGGACTCTCACCACATATTCTACCTGTTGTCATCTTGTACAAAGAAATTGGTTGATAACATAGAGCTAAAGTGAGCTGCTTAAGTTTCTCTTCAGGTCAAGAAAATGGCCTGGTGGGAAAAGTGGAGTCTCCAAAGTGGAGACTATTTGATAATGTTCCAGAGAGCTATGGTAACCACCTATAGAAGATTGTGGCATAGTGTCTGCTGTCTGCTGCCTACCCTCATTCATATTTATTCTTTGTATATATTAAGTAAGAATAAGCATCTGAAGCAAAAGGATGGTGAATTTTAGGTTCTTTGATTTGTGATTAACTTGAAGTGGCTACTAGGAACTGATTTATGTGAATTGTGATGCCAAAACTAAGCAACTCTTTTGCATCTTTGCCTTTGCCTCTCCAGGCACATGCCTCCAAGGGCATTTGTGGGTCAGCTTTGGTACTTAACAGTGACTTTAGGAAATGAAAGTTTGATCTAATGCTTGCTGCTTCCTCAAGGCTCAACTGAAACATGCTTTCTGCATGTAATTCTTCTCTGAGCTCTTTAGTCTTGTATATCTTCCCATAGCTCTTAGTTCATGTCTCTTAGGACCACATAATTTGGTTATTCACAAATATGCTGGGTTCCTCCATCGAATTTTAAGATCCTTAAGGACAGATTTTATATATTATTTTTTATACTCAGAAGCTAGAAATAGTAGGCACTCAGTGGTGTATGCTGATTGAAAAACTGGTTATATAAAGGAAAGTCTGTATAATTCAGAATTAACATTATGAAGGACTGTCATCTCTGCACATTTCAGTATTTTCTTAGATTTTGTACAAATACTAGGACCTAATGCTTAAGAGAATATAAATATTTGTATCCAGGCAGACTTTAAATGGTGTTTCATCATATGTGAAATTTATGAATTTATCATCTTCATTAGCTTCTTACAGCTTCTCCTCTGGGTTCCTCTTTGTGGGAGACAAAGTGGTTTCATAAAAAGACCATGGACTTCAAAGCTGACTGGATGGGTGACTTGGGTAAGCTACTCTGCCTCTCCTCTATTCATTTCCTCAGCTATCAAATGGGAATGATTACAGTTCCCTTGGATGGTTCTAAGATGTGTGGTTGGCATGTGTTTGGGCTTTGTCTCCTATGCCTTCATCCATACCACCATCATTTCTCATATAGATGTTTCACTGGAAGGTGTTGATGCTATGCTTTCAAGACATTTTCCACACTGGTGTGTGTGCAGTGTAGACCTCTCAACACTTCCCTGTGTTTAGTACTTCTTTATCACCTCCAGAATAAAAAATTTCTTACTGTAGTGCTAGAAACTCTGACTCCTGTTTTCTTCTTCAACACTTTCTCCTTCCTTGTTGGTTGATTGCTTCAGGAAGTAGACATCAGTATGGAATTAGAAACAAGAGATTTCATGCCTGTGAAAGGTTATTGGGCAAAGGGAATGGGAGTAGGCAGGGGAAGCTTTAGGTTGTCATGCTGGTCTGACACCTGTGACAAAGGAGGAAGGGAGCATGATTTAGCAGGAAGATCTTCAGACTTTGGTGAAGCTGTGTGAATGACAGTCTTTTCCAGTCCAGTAAGTACAAAAATTACCTGTAGATGAGTCCCTGCTGTTGAGAAATGGCAAATCTTGCCCAGTCATTGGTGGGAGCTGCCTAAACACCCTAACTTCAGCTTGAGAGTTGAGGCAGATCCTAAAGACATCCATAGTTAGCAGCTCTCTGCTAACTGCACTCCTTGAGGAAGATTCTTTCTTGAAAATAAGTAGCTGCATACCTCATGAGCATTTCAGTCTGCTTTGTATTTTCTCCCCTGCCATGTCAAGTTCCTTCGGCAACCATTCAACAGATATGAGTGTCCACTTTGTGCCTGTAACCAAGCTTGCTGAGCAAAAGCAGGCTTCTCTGAAGCCTGCAGCCTAATGGGAGAAATAAATGCTAGTCAGATATTCACATTGACAGTTGACTACCAACTACAGTGAATGCTCTGATAGAAAGGAAGCTTATTTTATGGGGGCAAGCGACAAAGGAACCTGAATTCCTATAACTCATCACATAGTCTCTTGCCTTTCTATATTTGTGCGTGTTGTCCTTTTGGCATAACATCTTTTCCCTGCTTTACCTAGCTCACATCCTCAGTAATAACATCCATAAACACATGTAGGGTGACCATGTGTCTTCTTTGCCTTGGGTAGTTCCAATTGACCTTTTCTGTTCCAGTGTAATTGTTAACATCACTCTCATGCTCAAAATGTCCCAGTCTGGACATTATGTAATCATTTATTTGCCAAAAATTCTACACATTTTATACAAAATATTCCTTTAATACTCACTATACCCTTTGGAACAGTAACTACTTTTTACCAGTTTTACAGAGTGAAAAGTGAGACACAGGTCAAATAACTCAATCAAGGTCACAGAGCCAGTGGGATTTGAACCCAGGAACTCTGGCCCTGAGCCTGGTCTTCCCAACTGCCAGGCTGTTTTACCCCCCTCACAAGGGTTTGCTTTAGAAGCCCTCTTCTGATGCCCTGTTCCACCACTTAGCCTGGCCTGGCTGTTTTCTGTGTGATTGCTTCATACCCTGTACATTGTGAAGGCAATGGACACTGTCTCTAACTCCTCATTCTCTTCTGCCCCCAGCACCTCACACATACTGAGAGTTCAGTAAATCTGTTGAATGACTGGATTGAGGCAGGTGAGGAAGTTGTCAATGCATACCACATGGATTGTTAAACAGGAATAGACCCTTGAGTGAGTAATAGTGCTCCTTTTTAGATGTTTTCCCCTTTAACCTTCAGTCATTATTTACCTTCTCCTCCAGACTTAATACTGTTCCCAGACCTACCTAATTATGAACACTGTGGACTAAAAAGGGACATTTTTTTAAAAAGTGTATTCCTTAATTCATTGTTTGGTCTAGTTTCCCTTGTGGTGTCACATTCATTGGGCATTGTTTCTTCTCATGTCCCTGAAATAATGTTTTATTTTTAGATAGTTCTAACCCAGAGGGCATTCCGAAGACAGTGATATTTCTGGACTTGTTATAAAAGAATACATAATATAAAAAACACATTTTGCATTTTGCTGAGGAACTTTCTAAGGGAAAGGATAGCTGAGTAACTTGGAGATGAAGGGGTTTTGTTTTTGTTTTTACCTTGACTCTATTGTTTTCCCTTTTTACCTTCCATAGGGGCAAGTCCTGAGGGAATGTAAAAAGGGGGCATAAAGTTATTCTAAAAACTTGATGCTCCCTTTGTGTTCGTAGTTAGAACCTTCCTAAATAAATAACATTTCTTAAGATATTGAAGATGAAGCTCTTGACATGGTTATAGGGGAGCATAGTAAAGGCATTTGATAGATTACTCTTCAACCAGGAAGCTTTCTGTCATCTACACGATGCATACCCCACTATCATGGAGAATAAGATTTTATTTTCAACCATTAGATTTTTAAAAATTTCATAGATTAAAAAAATTATTAGAATTTTTTCCCATTTTTTCCCATTTATTTACTTATTTTTTTAATATATGAAATTTATTGTCAAATTGGTTTCCATACAACACCCATTGCTCATCCCAAAAGATGCCCTCTTCAATACCCATCACCTCCCCACCCCTCCCTCCTACCCCCCATCGACCCTCAGTTCTCAGTTTTTTTTTTTTTTAATTTTTTTTTCAACGTTTTTTAATTTATTTTTGGGACAGAGAGAGACAGAGCATGAACGGGGGAGGGGCAGAGAGAGAGGGAGACACAGAATTGGAAACAGGGTCCAGGCTCCGAGCCATCAGCCCAGAGCCTGACGCGGGGCTCGAACTCACGGACCGCGAGATCGTGACCTGGCTGAAGTCGGACGCTTAACCGACTGCGCCACCCAGGCGCCCCAGTTCTCAGTTTTTAAGACTCTCTTATGCTTTGGCTCTCTCCCACTCTAACCTTCCCCCCCCCCACCCCCCATGGGTTTCTGTTGTTTCTCAGGATCCGCATAAGAGTGAAAACATATGGTATCTGTCTTTCTCTGTATGGCTTATTTCACTTAGCATCACACTCTCCAGTTCCATCCACGTTGCTACAAAGGGCCATATTTCATTCTTTCTCATTGCCATATAGTACTCCATTGTGTATATAAACCACAATTTCTTTATCCATTCATCAGTTGATGGACATTTAGGCTCTTTTCACAATTTGGCTATTGTTGAGAGTGCTGCTATGAACATTGGGGTACAAGTGCCCCTATGCATCAGTATTCCTGTAGCCTTTGGGTAAATTCCTAGCAGTGCTACTGCTGGGTCATAGTGTAGGTCTATTTTTAATTTTTTGAGGAACCTTCACACTGTTTTCCAGAGCGGCTGCACCAGTTTGCATTCCCACCAATAGTGCAAGAGGGTTCCCGTTTCTCCACATCCTCGCCAGCATCTATAGTCTCCTGATTTGTTCATTTTGGCCACTCTGACTGGCGTGAGGTGGTATCTCAGTGTGGTTTTGATTTGTATTTCCCTGATGAGGAGCGACATTGAGCATCTTTTCATGTGCCTGTTGGCCATCTGGATGTCTTCTTTAGAGAAGTGTCTATTCATGTTTTCTGCCCATTTCTTCACTGGATTATTTGTTTTTCGGTTGTGGAGTTTGGTGAGCTCTTTATAGATTTTGGATACTAGCCCTTTGTCCGATATGTTATTTGCAAATATCTTTTCCCATTCTGTTGGTTGCCTTTTAGTTTTGTTGGTTGTTTCCTTTGCAGTGCAGAAGCTTTTTATCTTCATGAGGTCCCAATAGTTCATTTTTGCTTTTAATTCCCTTGCCTTTGGGGATGTGTCAAGTAAGAAATTGCTGCGGCTGAGGTCAGAGAGGTCTTTTCTTGCTTTCTCCTCTAGGGTTTTGATGGTTTCCTATCTCACATTCAGGTCCTTAGAAATTTTCAACTGATAAAGTCCAAAGAGAACAATGTCATGAACCGCATATATCCAGCTTCAACTTTTATGGGCATTCTATCAATCTTGTAACCAGACCTGCCTACCTGAGTCATGAATGCTAGCTAGGCTTTATGATCAATTGGTTTTTCTTAAAATGCTTGGTTTCTCTTGGGTTAAGTTTCCTTTTACTTTCAGTGAAAAGATAATCTGCTAGACCTATTTTAGCCACTCTTCCCTTTTCTCCCTACTCCAAAGAAGAAATGGCCTTTCATCATGGTTTGATGCAGGATGCTGTGAGGTTATCCTGTTTTGAAATGGTGTAGGCATCCAGGAGCTATCAAAAGATAATACCATAGGAGGGGCACATGGGTGGCTCAGTTGGTTAAACATCCAACTTCAGGTCAGGCCATGGTCTCTTGGTTCGTGGGTTTGAACACATTGGGCTCTGCTCTGATGATGTGGAACCAGTCTGGGATTGTCTCCCTCCCTCTCTTAATCTCCCCTACCCCACTTGCACGTGCACGCTCTCTCTCTCTCTCGCTCTCGCTCTCTCTCTCGGTTGCTCTCTCAAATAGGTAATCTTAAAAAAACAAAAAACAAAACAAAAAAAAACCGACTATATCATAGGAGAACAAGGGAGGCAAATAGTGGCAATTCCTGTCAGAATATTGAAGACATCAGAGGTGCTCTTCGAAGGATTATTAGCTTTTGGGGAAGCTTTTGGATGGATGAAAAAGAATAATTGCAATTTTTATGATAAGCACAATAGTTAACAGTTTTGGCATGCTTACTACATGCCAGGCACTGTTTCAGTATTATACTTTGCCTATATTGTTTCATTCTCACAGCAGACAAGTGAGGTACAGGAGCTGTTAACATCGCCATTTTACAGATGAGGAACCAGAAACACAGGGGAGTTAATTGATTTCAGGGCACACAGCACAAGGAAATGGAAGTTCAAACATTCATAGGTCCATAGGGTAGGTATTAAGGTCATGGAGACCGGTTCCTTTATTAAAAAAGCCATAATGCAAGTGGTAAAGGGCTTCTCCAGGACACACAGCTAGTGTGGGGCAGGGTTGAGACTCATATCCAGGAACCCTGACTTGAGCCTGGTATGTTTCAGTTGTGCCACTCAGCTGTCCCCACTGCTAGAAGTACCCAGAGGCCTCGTGACATCAGTTCTCTACCTTTCAGCTTTTCTTAGGATTGACAGGCATGTTACTTTACTGCCTTCTTCTCTTCAGGAATATTTAATTTTTTAAAATCTTAACTCTGCAAATTATTGAACTTTGCAAACATTTAGAGAATACAGCCTATTCAAGGCATTGTGTAAAAGTCAATGTAAAGTTGGGTAAAGAGTCTCCGGCCTCCTTATGTGAAACTCTAAATATAAAATGCATTGTTTTCATTCTTTTTTTCATTTCTTCCACCTTATACACTTAAAAAAGTGATAGATGTCTGAAGGATAATTTCATTCTTTGCCACCAAAGGCAAAGAATGTGGTGCTTACTCATGTAATGTTACTTTTATAATAGAAAAAGGGTATACATAGCAAAAATTCAGTGTGAAAGGAACACAAACACATCACTGATTATCAAATCAGAGGCTGCAGCAAGACATGGGTATATGATTCAGTTATAAGGATCTCCCTTTTTATTTTTTTAGTGCATGTTACTCTATACTCGTGGGTTTTTATTTACTATATTATAGTCCATTATAATTTTTTTAACCAAATTTGGCCACTGGAAGCCTCTTTAATATGGGTCCTGTATCTTTTTGACATAATCCCATTAGTCTCTGAGCCTTTTCTTGCTCCCTATGACAATAAGATATTTCCAAAAGATGTTGTGTTATATGTTCTTGCCAGACCTTTTCTTTGTGTGCATGTGTGTGTGTATGTGTGTGTGTAAGCCTAGAAAGAAGAGTTTATATGGATTTTAGAACTCCTTGAAAAATTTAAAAGCCATTATTTAGATCACTGTGCTAGTTGCAATTTTTAAAAACGGAATTTCGGCCTTCAAGAGCAATATTTTTAGAGTGGAGACGTATTTGGGAAATGGAATTTATAAGTTTTCTAAATCAGGGGTTTACTAACTTCATCTTTTCGCTTTTCAACTCTTTGACTCATTTCTCTCTTTGCTGAGAGAAAAGAAGAGAAAGAATACACTGATAATTGCTTACTAAGGAAATTTCAGATGAAAAGAAATGGAATTTTCAGATACTGATCCTGCCCAGAGAGTGGTGAAAGGGGTAGCATACCAAATGTATTCTGTCCTCCATGGTCTTCTCTCCTCCCCATATCTAGAGGCTCTCCCTCCACTCCTGACCTCCCCTCTCTGCCCTGGCCTGTCCACTGTTGGCTAGAGGTACAAGGAGCTGTTCACTTCAGAGCCAGACATGCCTGGAGTCACATTTTAGTTCTCTTCTTACTTACTCTCTGGAGCATTTGAGGGTTTTTCCCTCCCATCTATAAAGTAAAGCAAAATCACACTTATAAGTTGGGAGTAAGGATGAAATGACAAATTCTACATAGTACAAGTACCGGACCTGAGGCGCAGCAAGTGTTCAGTAGTTGTTGAATTCCTTCTACCCTGTATTATATTTACACATGCAGGAAATGTGTCTGCCTCATTTCCCTAAGCTTTATTGTTAAATATAACACAACTAGAAAAACTGCATAAAATAAACAATTTAATGAACTATAAGGTGGGCATTTTTTTTAGACATCATCCATGTGAAACAGATCTTGTCTTCCCCCATTGGATGAGATACACTCTATGATAAATCAGAACAGTCCTGTTTTTTGCAGTGTGGATGATTCTGTACCAGCTTCCAGCACTGGAAGTCATACATGGGGATGAAAGATGACGTTTCATTTAGTTAAATTAAGTTGGCCCCAATCCAGCAAAGATTTTGATAGCATTGTCCACTACAGTGTAGTTTGGGCTCACTTTTATGGCTATGGAAAGACTGGCCCACTGTGCCATTTTTAAATCACAAAATGACTAGGAAAAATGCAGATGTCCCAGAAATCTTAAACTCCCAGTTGTAAAAGGAAATTTGGAATGTCAGGAAACCCTAAGGAGGAGCATTCAACTTTAGGATCTTGGTGCTATTTAGCTGACTCAGTGGTAGTCACAGACTGTTGGGTGTGATCCTAATACAGCTATACCTGGGGCACCTGGGTAGCTCACTTGGTTAAGCATCCAGCTAGCTTGTGTCTTTGAGAAATAATACCTTTGTTAGAAGGAAAGCACCCACCCTCAATAGAGAACTTTAAGAGAGCTACAGATAAATATAATAATTTTGGTATTGTACCTGTTTGGTGAAGAGAGAAAGATTGTTACTAGAGTGTTGAAGTTGACTTTAGGGTTTTCTTTCTGATTCAGGGCCCCAGTATTTCAGCCCATGGTAGGCCTTTGAGGCAGTACAAAGAAGGATGGCCATGGTCCTTGCTCTTGAGATATCTCTAGTTTTGTTGGACTACAGCAGATGCCGGGGAATCTGAGAAGGGTGCTCTGGGACAGACAACATGTGCTGCAGGATTGTCAGAGGGCGGGAAAGGCTTTACAGAGATGATAGAACATGAAGGTCTTGTGCTTGATGTTCACAAATGGGAAGATTCCTAAGGGCAGAGAGGAGGGCTTTGGAGGAGGAGACCAAGTTATGAACAAACTAATGTATTTGAAGGAATAGAGTAGGAACATTAGGCTGGAGGGGAAAGATAAGACAAAGAAATAATTAGGTGGAGGGGAAAGATAAGACGAAGTAAATTAAGAAGGGTTTGTTATAGATCATAGGTGACAATAAATGGCAGCCTAAGGGGCTTGGAGAGGTGATGAAGGTGATGTTCTCAGATTAGCCTTGGAAGGGTCTGCAGGGTAGTAGGAATGGGCCAATGCTGAGACTTCGGTAATTGGTGGGGATAGATTGCAGCTGGGGCTGTCTTTTTGAGTAGCAAGGTTTAGGCCCCTGTGTTTCCCTCCTACACTAATTCTAATAGATTTTTATAGATCCATGGTAGCAGTTCATCACACAAAGAAGAATTTTTGCATGATTTATGGTGCTAAGTAGTACATTCACACTATATTTGAATGTTTGCCTTGGAATAAATATTAACATGAATAACTTTTTAAGGACTTTTCTGATTGATACTAGACATTTCAATAGCTGCTTACTAGACTGACTCCAAGAGTCTTGAAGCTAGCTGTAGCATTATGACAATCTCTGGCTTTGCTGTTTGGGACGAATGAGGGAACTTACTCTGTCATTAAAATTCTGTGCCATGGCCACAAATGCAGTCAGAAACCATCCTATGCATGCAGCCCTGGTCACTATGCACATTGCACTGGAGGGTCCTTATCAGAATTACGTCAGTTGTCTGGTCAGCTTACCAGTTCATATTCTGTACTTTTCCCATAATTTTGACATTATTTTTTTAATTTCTTAATTAAAAATAAATTATTTTTTAAAGAAAATGCATATGAATCTTATATTTTGGGCTGTAATCATTTTTGTTAGATTTCTTGCTGTCTACTTGAATCTGAATGTGCCTCATGGACTCTTATGGAGCCTGCTTGGGATTCTCTCTCCCTCTCTCTCTCTCTGCTCCTCCCCGCTTATGCGTGTGCTCTCTCTCAAACAAACATTTTAATAAAGAGATACTTCTCTGATTTGAGAGACATAAAACATCATGATCAATGAACCAAGAGCTGGTTCTTTGAAAAGATAAAATTGATGAACCCCTAGCCAGATTCATAAAAAAAGAGAAAAAAAGAGGTCTCAAACAAAATCACAAATGAAAGAGGACAAGTAACATGACAAACACAAAAATTTATAACAGAATATTATGGAAAATTATATGCCAACAAATTGGACAACCAAGAAGAAATAAATTCCCAGAAACCTATAACCTACCAAAACTGCAGCAGAAAGAAGTAGAAAATTTGAAGAGACTAATTACCAACAATGAAATTGAATCAGTAATAAAAAAAACTTCCAGCCAACAAAAGTCCAGGCCCAGACAGCTTCACAGGTGAATTCTACCCAAAGTTTAAAGAGTTAATACCTGGGGCACCTGGGTGGCTCAGTCGGTTGGGCGTCCGACTTCGGCTCAGGTCATAATCTTGTGGTCCGTGAGTTCGAGCCCTGTGTCGGGCTCTGTGCTGACAGCTCAGAGCCTGGAGCCTGTTTCAGATTCTGTGTCTCCCTCTCTCTCTGACCCTCCCCCATTCATGCTCTGTCTCTGTCTCAAAAATAAATAAACGTAAAAAAAAAAAAAAAGAGTTAATACCTATTCTTCCCAAACTATTACAAAATAAAAAAGAGAAAGTAAAGGGGTACCTGGGTGGCTTCAGCCCAGGTCATGATCTCACAGTTTGTGGGTTCAAGCCCCATGTTGGGCTTTGCGCTGACAGCATGATGTCTGCTTGTTATCCTCTCTCTCTTTCTCTGCCCCTCTCTCACATGCATGCTTGTACTTTGTCTCTCTCTCAAAAATAAATATATATATTTTATAAATTTTTTTAACATTATTTTTGAGAGAGAGACAGAAACTGAGTGCAAGTGGGGGAGGGGCAGAGAGAGAGAGAGGGAGACACAGAATCCAAAGCAGACTTCAGGTTTCAAGCTGTCAGCATACAGCCTGATGCAGGGCTTGAACTCACGAACGGTGAGCAGAAGTTGGATGCTTAACAACTGAGCCACTCAGGCACCCCCAAAATAAATATTAAAAAAATAAGAGGAAGGAAAATTTCCAAATTCATTCTGAGGCCAGCAGTACCCTTATACCAAAGATGAAAACACCACAAAAAGAACAATAGGCCAAGATCTCTCATGAACATAGATGTAGAAATTCTCAGCAAAATACTAGCAAACCGGGGGTTTTGGGTAGCTCAGTCAGTTGAGCATCTGACTCTTTGTTTTGGCTCAGGTCATAAATCCAGGGTCATGGGATCCAGCCCCACATTGGGCTCTGTGCTGACAGCTTTGTCTCCCTTTGCCCTTCTACATGCTCACATGCTCTTGGTCTCTCTAAAATTAAAAAAATAAATATATTCCTTTAAAAAAATACTAGCAAACCAAATCAACCAATAAATTAGAAAAAAAAAAAAACATTCAGCAGGATCAAGTGGGACTTATTCCTGGGGTGCAAGAGTGGTTCAGTATTCACAAATCAATACAATATATCATATCAATGAGAGAAGGATAAGAACCATATGACATTTCAATAGATGCAGAAAAAGCATTCAGCAAAACACAACATCCATTTATGATAAAAATCAACAAAGTAGGGTTAGAGAGAACATAACTCAACATATTCATCTGAAACTAAGCTAAAGTACTCTTTCCTGAAACTGTTAAATGGTAGGAAGAAAGAGTCCATCATTTCAGCCTTAAATTTATAAACATATAAAAATTATATAAAAATTAAATGACACAAATCATCTTCATTTCAGATCCAGAGTGACAGGGAACCAGCCATGAAAAAATCAGATTTCTAGAACATTCTTCCTCATTGTTAGTTGCATATATAGAGTGCTATGAAAGCTCTCCATTGCTTCCTGAACTCCAGAATCAAGGGACTGTGGTGGATAGTATTGTCTAGCCTTTTTTTACCAAGTGATATATAAACATTTTTATTCTATCAAATGTTAAATTTATAATTTTCTTTAGTTGTATAATTTAAAATGTATCAAAATATTAAATCACTGTTTATTTTTTAAAAAAATTTTTAATGTTTTTTTTTTTAAAGAGACCGAGCAGGAGGGGGGAGGGGAAAGAGAGGGAGACACAGAATCTGAAGTAGGCTCCAGGCTCTGAGCTATCAGCACAGAGCCCAACTGGTGGGGGGTGGTGAGGGGGGTGGAGGAGGGCTCGAACTCACAAACTGTGAAATCATAACCTGAGCCGAAGTCGGATACTTAACAGACTGAGCCACCCAGGTGCCCTGATAGTTCACTGTTTAGAATCTAGAACTTTTTAAAATAACATTTGTTCATAATTCTGTAACTGCAACATAATTGCCATTATTATTTTAGTTAATTTTTAACTTTTATAAAAAAAAGAATGGTTTTACAAAGTGTAATCATAGGTTCTATTCAGTGTTGTAACTTGGATTTTTTTTCACTTAATATTAAATTTTTAAAAGCTTTCCTAATTTACAGTGTAGTCTTGATAATGTTAATTGTTAAGATAATGTTAGTAGCAAAATCATTTTCCATCAAGCAGTCATACAGTTTACCATTCTCTATTGTAGAACATGTCCATAGCCTCTAATTCTGGAGGAGTCATTGAAACTATACTTATAATACATTCATTCATAAAATCATCAGATAGTTAACAGTGAGAAGGGAAATTACATAGAAGAAAATGGCACATAGCTGTGTAAGTATCTTAAAAAGTTCATTTAGACATATCTGAAAAAGTTACTCTGTCACATCCATGGCTTGGGGGGAAAAACATGATCTTACTTTTAATATGTTTGTAGGTAAAGATTGGAGAGGTTAGAATGAAGTCCCACTTGTAATAGGAAGCTGAGACTGTCGCTCATTAAAGTCTGAACCCTGAGCACACTGCATTCTGCAAGAAAGCTTGGTCATGAGGCCCTAGATGGGCAAGAAAAGTATGGAGGCAAATCTCCTTCTTGGACTGATTCTCCATCTTCATTGTGTGTAGGATCTTGGCAAGTCACTTTATTTCTCTGGGCTAGTTGCATCTTATATAAAAATAGATCGGATGTCTTCAGTACCTGCCAACATTCTTCATTCTGTGATTGGTTAATATCCTACCTGCTCAACATTGCTCTAGGTAATCTGGAATTATGGGAAATTAATATAACTTATTGGGTGGAGGAAATTTAATTCTAATGGAGGCAGAAGTTTCCCAGAACAGATAAAAAGGCCCAGTGCAACTTGCTTTAAAACATTTTTGTCTCTCCTGACAATTCATGTTTACTGTTAAGACAGTGTGTCTTTCTGAACTGGAAATCTGGCTAGAATAGAGATACTTTCAATTCGTTGAAAACTCAGGTGGTGGATGGCTGTGACTTCTTTTCTGCAGATTGTATTTTGTCCTACTGAGAAGTCCATCCTTGGTTATCTGTGAACCTGTTATTTTCATTTATAACAATGGTGATAACAGTGAGGGGAGTTGATGTGTGAAGCAGGTACCTTTGTAGCTTAAGAAGGTCTTAGGAACTTGTTATAGTTTGTAGACCAGCTGTTGTATAGATGGCAAATATTTAGCTTAAGTTTCCAGTTCAATCCTGTTTCCAAAGGAAACTACTCTTAGGATGTGAAAGTACACAAGTCTGTGTTTCTTAACTCTCATAACCCATGTCCCTCCTGAGATCTGAGTCAGTTATTCTCTTTGTCCCTCCACTGTAGTGTGTACACATGGCCACATGAAAGATGCTTCTAACCAGGTTGATAAGCTTTGGTACAAATGGAAAGAGCTCTACATTCATTTCAGAGCAACTTGGTTATAGTCTCAGATCAGCCATTTATTAGCTCTGTGGCCTTAGATAATTTATCAGACTCCTCTGTTTTCTGTAAAATGAAGGCAGACAATCCCCAAGATCCACAAAATTATACTTTCAGAAGTAGAAGGCCTGAGACATAAATAAATGCAGGCATGCAGGCCTGGCCCCAGGCACATTGGTAAGGCAAGACATGCTTTTTGCCTGTGGAATTCCCTCCTCCCTTTGTGCACGCCTCATCATTCACTCACTTTCCCTATTTACATTCTCCTTACCATCTGGCGCTTAGAATTTTGCTGCCTTCTGCTGGCAGGCTCCTTTCAGCAATAGGGTAGCAGTTTTATGACATTTCCTCAGCCATCTTGCCCACATAGCATATTCATATGGTAGCCGTTCTTCAACATTCAGGTTGAATCGCCTTCTTCATGAAGCCATATTTGATTCCCTCATCTAATACTAATCTCTTCAATCTACTAACTGCTGTAGCACTTGTTTCACTTTTTAAAATTAATGGTATTTATCTCTGCCTTGTAGATGTGAATAATACTTCTTTTATTGGATTATAGCCCCTCTGAGGGCAGAATTTATATCCCAATTCCTGGTACATCTGTTGAATGAGTGAACGAATGACTGAGGGAGGGAGTTAGTGAATGAGTGAATTAATTCATTGCTGTAGCCACACTTTGTACTATGGTATTTGGTAGTAGACTCTCAATAAATTTTGATAAATGACCAATTCTGCTTTTTCCATCATTCCCTTATGTCCTTTCTAGCTAGATAAACTAGCTATTTAATGTCTGATTAATGAAGAGGGTATTAATAGCTAATTGATATATTGCTGCTCAGAAAGGAATTTTTATTTTTATAGCAGATTGAAAGGTGTGACTCTTTAATGGTATACATGTCAGGTAATGGACTAAAAGAGGTTTATGGGATGTGTAGGTGCATGTGGTCAAGGATGGGAGGTGGTTTCATCTACCGTGCAGGTACCTGTCTCTCAACTTGTCTGTAGAAAGCTGGTCTGATTTACTTGTATTAACTTTTAATTTGTTGTGTGGATTAAAGATTCTCCATAGAACACTAATAATTGTTGCAAATCTGACATCCAGCTGCTGTTTTGTTCCCTTGCAAACATTTTTTTTCCATTCACTTGCAGTGTTTTTTTATTTTTGCTGTCTTGGCCATGAATCTGTGAGCTACACTGAAGAAGGAAAACTGAGATTATCCCAAAGAATAGAGATCTGGTGTGCTTAACCTCTTCCACAGTATCCTCCTGGAGCTCATGAAGCAGTGCTCATTTACTCTTGAGGGTGCAGTGGATGATCTATTTGCAACTGGGAGATGAAGGAGGATCTCTACTAATGAACAGCACAGTCTTTCTTATCTTTTTGAATTATGTCTGAACAGCTTCACTTCATGCAAACACAAAATTCTGATGGCTCGGCCTCACCCACCGCCATACACTGTGCTTTTCTTATGATGTATGCCAGAACAGAAGATAGGTGGTAAGAACAATGTAAATTCTGAAGGCCGATTATTTTGTGACTGTTCTCTTGTTCAGTCTCCATAAGTTTTCTGTGGATTATATTTATCACGTTCCAGAAAAACAAGTATATCTACCCAGCAGAGTATATCATGGGTGAACTGGCACTGAATGAATGACTAGTGATGAGAATGGAGGTTTGCAAATATAACTTCCAAGAAACCAGGGAAAAATTCAGCTTACCTTGAGTAGTTGGCCCCATGAGGAAACATGTCTCAGTTGGGGAGACTGCTGGTTTTGGTGTTTGTACTGCAGGTATCTTCCTTCTTTTATACTGTGTCAGCAACCCCCACCCCCACCCTGGCATGTTAGAAACATTATGAATACCTGGAGGTGGGAGGAAGATAAAAAAACCAAAAAACTAAAACTTGGTTAAATTGGCCATTCTCTTTGTTGTTTGAAGTTACATAGAAGCCATAACTGTGGGTCATTGTGGGAGCAAGATACAGCCTTTGATCTGTCTTCAGAAAGCAGTATGTTTAGAAAAGCCATCACTCAAGGTTAATAGTGCTGTGTCTGTGGTGGTTGGATTTAAAGAATCGATGTAAACATCTTTTATTCAAAGAAAATGTTCTCTGGTGGTTAATGTATTCCAAGTATACTTGAGATTTAGGAGTATACAGAAAGTAAAAGTAAATTTCTCATAATTTAGAGTTCTGATGGTGAAAATATAATCATTTTTTAAAAATGTATTTAAAAATTGTTTTATTCAATTTACTTAAATTAAAAAACCCAGCCAGTTCACCCATTTCTCCCAACCCCCACCCTTCACCTCTTATAACCACCATCTGTTCTCTGTATTTATGAGCTTGGTTTTTTGTTTGTTTGGTTTTTCTATCTTAGATTCAACATATGAGAGAGACCATATGGTATTTATCTTATTTCGTTTAGCATAATGCCTGTGAAGTCCATCTGTGTTGTCACAAATGGCAAGATTTATTTCCTTTTATGGTTGTATAATATTCCATTGTATATGTACCACAATTTCTTTATCCATTCATCCGTCGATGGACACAGGTTCTTTCCATATCTTGGCTATTGTAAATAATGCTGCAGTGAACATGGGAGTTTATATATCTTTTCAAATTAGTATTTTATTTTGGATACTCAGATGCAGAATTGCTGGAGATGTGGTAGTTTTATTTTTAGTTTTTTGAGGAAACTCCATACTATTTTCCATAATGGTTGCACCAGTTTACTTTCCCACCAACAGTTCACAAGGGTTCCCTTTCCACATCTTTTCCAACACTTGTCATTCCTTTTTTTTTTTTTTTTGCTAAAGATTTATTTAAGAAATCTCTATACCCAGGGCACCTGGGTGGCTCAGTTGGTTAAGCATCCGACTCTTGATTTTGGCTCAGATCATGATCTCATGGTTTCATGAGTTTGAGCCCCACATCGGACTCTGTGCTGAAACTGTGGAGCCTACTTGGGATTCTTCTTTTCTCTCTGCCCCTCTCCTGCTTGTGCTCTCTTGATCTCTCTCAAATAAACTTAAAAAAAAAACTCTACACCAAATGTGGGGCTCAAACTCACAATCTCGAGATCAAGAGTCTCATGCTCTTGAGCTATCCAGGCACCCCTCCTTGTCTCTGATAATAGCCATTTTAACAGATGGTAGGTGATACCTCATTTTGGTTTTGATTTGCATTTCCCTGATGATTAATGATGGTGACCATCTTTTCATGTACCTGTGGCTATCTGTGTGTCTTTGAAAACTGTTCAGATCTTCTGCCCATTTTTAACTATATTGTTTGCTTTTTTTTCTTTTTACTATTGACTTGTATGAGTTCTTCGCCCATTGTAGATAACTCCTAATCAGATAGATGATTTGCAGTTACTTTTCTCAACTCAGTAGGTTGCCTTTTCATTTTGTTGTTTGTTTGCTCTATTGTACAGAAGCCTTTTAGTTTGATGTAGTCCATCTTGTTTATTTCTGCTTTTGTTGTTTTGGCTTTTGGTTAAAAAAGCTGTCACCAAAACTGATGTCAAGAATCTTACTGCCTATGTTTTCTTTTAGGAGTTTTTACAGTTTTAGGCCTTATCTTCAAGTCTTTAATCAATTTTGCGTTATTTTTTGTATATGGTTTAAGAAGATGACCCAATTTTATTTTATTTGCTTGTGGCTGTCCAATTTCCAGCACGATTTATTGAAAACTGTTCTTTCTCCATTGTATGTTTTTGGCTCCTTTGTCATAAATTAATTAGCCATACATGCATGGGTTTATTTATGGGCTTTCTATTGTGTTCTCTTGATCAGTGTGTTGGTTTTGTGCTAAAACCATACTATCATATGATATCTTTGTAATGTAATTTGAAGTCAGGGAGTGTGATGGCTCCAGTTTTGTTGTTGTTTCTCAAGACTGCTATATGAGTTTTAGCCTTGGTGTATCCATTTCTGTGATAAATACCATTGGAATTTTGATAGGAATTACGTTGAACCTGTTTGTTCCTTTGAGTAATGCAGAGATTTTTGCATTTGTGTTTGTCAGAGATATTGGTCTGTAATTTATTTCCTTCCTTCCTTCCTTCCTTCCTTCCTTCTTTCGTAACATCATTGGTTTTTGGTATCAGGATAGTGCTGGCCCTGTAAAATGTGTTTAGAAGGTTACCCCTTTTCTGTATTTTGGAAGAGCTTGAGGAAGATTAATTCTCTGACGGTTGGGCAGAATACACCAGTGAAGTTGCACAGTCCTGGACTTTTGTTTATTGGGAGGTTTTTGATTACTGATACAGTCTCCTAGCTAGCAAGCAGTCTGTTCAGATTTTCTGTTTCATCATGATTCAGTCTTGGTAGATTGCATGTTTCCAGGAATTTATGTTTCTTCTATGTTGTTCAATTTGTTGGCATGTAATTGTTTATAGTAGTTTCTTATGATCCTTTGTATTTCTATGATACCAGCTGTAACATCTCCTTGTTTATTTCTGATTTTTATTTGAACCCTCTCTCTTTTTGTTTTTTTTTTTCTTGAGGGGTAGAGCTAACAGTTTGTCAATTTTTATATTTTCAAAGAACCAGCTTAGTTTCAATGATTTTTTTCTATTATATTTTTAGTTTCTGTTTCACTTATTTCTGCTGTAATCATCATTTCTTTTCTTCTAGCTTTGGGCTTCATTCTTGTGGTTTGTTTATTTCTTGATGTGTGAAGTTAGATTGTTTACTTGAGATTTATCTTGTTTTTGAGGTAAGCATTTATCACCGTGAACTTTCCTCTTAGAACTACTTTTGGTGCATCCTATAAATTTTAGTATATTGCACTTCCATTTTTTTTTGTTGCAAAGCATTTTTTGATTTCTCTTTTGATTTGTTCTTTGACCCATTGGTTCATTATCATATTGTTTAATATCCACATATTTGTGAATTTTCCAGTTTTCTTCATGTAATTAATTTCTAGTTTCACATAATTGTGGTTGCAAGAGATGCTTGGCATGATTTTAATCCTCTTAAATTTACTAAGATTTGTTTTGTGGCCTAATATATGATCAGTCTTGGAAAATGTTCCATGTGCACTTGAGAAGAATATGTATTCTGTTGCTTTTGGATGAAATGTTCTGAAAATATCTATTAAGTCCATTTGGTCTAACATGTTGTTTAAGGTCAATGTTTCCTTATTGATATTCTGTCTAGATGACATAAGATAAGGTATTAAAATCCGCTACTATTGGGGCACCTGGGTGGCTCAGTTGGTTGAGCGTCCGACTTTAGCTCAGGTCATGATCTTGCAGTTTGTGAGTTCAGGCCTCGCGTTGGGCTCTGTGCTCACAGCTCGGAGCCTGGAGCCTACTTTGGATTCTGTGTCTCCTCCTCTCTCTGCCCCTCCCCTGCTCATGCTCTGTCTCTCTGTCTCTCAATAATAAATAAATAAATAAATAATAAATAAATAAATAAATAAATAAATAAATAAATAAATAAAATTTTTTAAATCCCCTATTATTATATTGATGGCTGTTTCTCCCTTTAGTTCTGCTAACATTTCCTTTATGCATTTAGGTGCTTCTATGTTGGGTGCATAAATATTTACAAATGTTATATCCTCTTTTATCATTATGTAATACCTTTCTTTGTCTCTTATCATATAGTCTTTGTTTTAAATTTAAATCTATTTTGTCTGATATAAGTGTAGCTACCCCAGCTTTCTTTTCATTTCCATTTGCATGGAATATCTTTTTCCATCCATTCATTTTCAGTTTCTGTGTCTTCTTACATCTAAAGTGTGTCTCTTATAGGCAGTATATAGGGTGTTGGTATTTTTGTCCATTCAGGCACTACATGTCTTTTGATGGGAGAATTTAGTGCATTTACACTTAAAGTAATTATTGATAGGTTTGTGCTTTTGCCCTTTTGCTAATTGTTTTCTAGTTGTTTTCATAGTTCCTCTCTGTACCATTCTTCTTTTCTTGTTCTCTTCCTTTGTGGTTTGATGATTTGCTTTAGTGGTATGCTTCTATTCCTTTCTTTTTATCTTTTGTGTATTTACTATAGGTTTTTTATTTGTGATTACCATGAGGCTTACATATAACGACATTTCTATAATAGTCTATTTTAAGTTGATGATTATTTAAGTTTGATGCCATTCTAAAGCTTACCCTCCCCCCCATGTTTTGTCCCCCTTTTTACCTCTCTCCTATGTTTTATGTTTTTGATGTCATATTTTACATTTTACTTTTTATCTTGTGTATCCTTCAGTTATTGTAATTGTAGTTAATTTATGCACTTCTTTCAACCTTCATACTAGCTTATAAGTAATCTGCTACCTTTACTATATATTACTTTTGCAGTGAGATTTATTCTTTCATATGTGTTCTTGTTATAATTAGGACTCTTTCTTTTCAGCTTAAAGAAGTCCTTTTAACATTTCTTTTAAGGCTAGTTTAGTAGCAGTGAACTTTAGCTTTTGCTTGGTTGGCAAACTATTTCTTCTTCAGTTCTGAATGATAGCTTGCTGAATACAGTATTCTTGGTTGGAAGCTTTTTTTCTCTTAGCACTTTGAATATATCATGCCTCTTCCATCTGACCTGCAAAGTTTGTACAAAAATATGCTGATAGTCTAAATGGGGGTTCCCTGGTCTATGGGGGTTTAGATGTCTGGTGGTAAAAACAAACATTTTTTAATGCCTTAATGTGCTTTCTATGGTGATTCCCGAATGTATTTATTATAGTTATTTCTTTTAATGTTTATTATTTTTGAAAAGAGAGAGCAAGTGGGGTATGGACAGAGAGAGGAGGAAGATTTGAAGTGGGCTTTGCACTGATAGCAGAGAGCTCATTTTGGGGCTCAAACTCCTGAACTGGGAGATCATGACCTGAGCTGATGTTGGACGCCTAATTGACTGAACCCCTGTATGTACTGTACCCCTCTATGCTGTAAGTACAGTCACAAAGGAGTTGTTCATAACCCATTCTGGGCTCTTTAACAAGACTTTGATTTTCTGTGAGGTGATTTTCAGTTGCGGACATTGTGCATGTTTGTAACCTCTGACCCTTCAATTTATCTTTTTTTTTTTTTTTTTTAATTCAAATTTTCTTTTAAGCCTCAGGACTGGCTTATTTCTTTGACATACCAGTTAAATTGTTTCTCTTGGAGACAATATTAGCTACAAACTATTCAAAACTTGTTCCTGTGTTGTTCTTCCTTTGCCCTCCAGACAGCCCCAGGACTCTCCCAGAAGCAAGAAATTTTTGTTTTTTTTTTTTTAATTTGAGGGTTTTTTTTTCCCTCAAGTTAGTTAACATACGATGTAGTCTTGGCTTCAGGAGTAGAATCCAGTGATTCATCACTTACACATAACACCCAGTGCTCATCCCAACAAGTGCCCTCCTTAACACCCATCACCCATTTTCCCCACACCCATTATTTTTGAAGGAATTAGAAAAATAATACTGGTGGCATTTGAAAGGATAAAATTAGAAATTACTGAACACTTAAATAAAGTCTGGTTTTCACCTATAAAATGCATGATAGCATCTTCACCATAAGAGCTAAGTGAACTATTGTATGTGAGGCCACTCTAATTTATAAAGTTTCTTATAAATTTATTATATATTTATTATAAAATGGTCCAGTTTTTGTCACTTTGCCTTTCTGTCTAGAAATCACATATGTGCATAGGTAACACTGAAAAGGTTGCTTTAAAATTATTTTATTATTATCTATTATATTTACTATTACCTATTTGTTTTACTACTATCTGAATGTTAGGTTTCTATTTGGAATTCACTTGTAGTTTGGCATCATTTAGTAATTATCCAGAGAGACAGAAATGTGGTCTACTGTTCATTTTTAGGGTGAGATCCATTAGTAAAGGGAGATAAACCTCATCATATCCATTACTATATACTGATGCTGCGGTGAACTCATCCATGACTCTATAAACAACTGGAGTGTAATGCCAAATGTAGGAATATTTGTTTTGGGTTTCTTAACGCAGCCTTCTGGTGTCAGTTTGATTTAATCTGAGAAAGGCCAAGTACCAGCACAGAGGAGGGCTGCTTTGTGAGGATGGATTGAAAAAATGAGAATTTTTCAGCCTAGATAGATACTTAACAATAGGATACGTGAGATAAATCAATAAAATGGTGAAGAGTTAGGATTTTTTCAGTACCTCCAAAAGAGTAATTTTTAAAACTTTTTAAGCATTAGGACTTAGATTCCACTGTCCATTCCATCAAATCTAAAACCTGAAGGTGATTTTTTTTCTAATACTTTTCTGATTATACAAGTAACATGTTAAAGAAAATCTAGAAAATTCAGTTCAGCACAGTAAAAAAACAACCTATAACCCCACATCACAGGGATTGTTGTTATTAACCATAGCTGTGATCACTGTGAATAGGCTTTCAAGCTTTGTTTTGTGTGTGTTATATCTATATCTAGTTATCCATACCTAGTTGTATATGTAACTTTTGATTTTCAAAATTGGGATCATATAGTTTTTATTACCTAAATTAAGAACAGTTCCTCATTGCCACATGCACATAAGTGGAGAATCCATTATTTAGATGAACCATAATTTATCTGTGCCCTATTTTTGGACATTCCAAGTTGTCTTCAAGTTTTTGCTCTTATACATAATGGGACAATGAAAAGAACCTTGTATGTATTTTTTTTTTTAATTTTAAAGACATTGCAAGCGGGAAAGAGGGGCAGAGAGAGAGAGGAATATCTTAAGCAGACTGCACATTCAGTGTGGAGCCGGTAGTGGGGCTTGATCCCACAACCCTGGGATCATGAAATCGAGAGTTGGATGCTCAACCGACTGAGCCACCCAGGCACCCCTGTAATTGTTTTTTAGTGTAGTTGACATACAATGTTATGTTAGTTTCAGGTGTACAATATAATGATGCATTTTGCTGTGCTGCCTGCAAGTGTAGCTATTATCATCACCATAGAATGCTATTACAGTACTACTGACTATATTCCCTGTGTTGTACCTTTCATTCCTGCAACTTATTCCATAACTGGAAGCCTGTGTCTCCCACTTCCTTTCCACCCTCCTCCCCCCTAGTCCCACTACCCTCTGGCAACTATTAGTATGCTTTCTGTATTTATAGGTCTGATTCTGCTTTTTGTTTATTTGTTCATTTGTTTTGTCTTTTAGATTCCACGTATAAGTGGAATCATATGGTATTTGTCTTTCTCAGCCTAACTTATTTTCACTTATCATAATACCCTCTAGGTCCATGCGTGTTGTCACAAATGGCAAGATCTTGTCCTTTTTTATAAGTGGGTAATATTCTTGTGTGTGTGTGTGTGTGTGTGTGTGTGTGTGTGTGTGTGTGTGTTTATTTATACCACCTCTTCTTTATCCATTCATCTAACCATATGCGTAAAAATTCATGTGAGTTTCTCTAATTCGTGTGTTATGGACAGTGCCTAAAAATAGAATAGCATGGCCAAAGGTACCTATAGTTTTAAGGATTTTTGAAATACACTGCCAGATTGTCCTCCCAAGTACAATGAAAGTTCCCAGTGTCATACTTTCACCACAGTTTTACCAGCTCATTAAGTACTATTTAGGCACAGACTACAAATGACATTCCCCTCACTAATGTAGCTTTAGATCACACCTCATCATTTTTTCACTGGTTTACGTCAGCCTCTAGTCTTGACTTTCTTCACAGAATTCTCCATATTTTCAACATGATCTTTCTCAAATAGGGATCTTATCACATCTGTGGCTCCCTTATAGTCTTCACATGAACCCATGTATTCTAGCATGTATGCAGAAGTCATGGGATTTGCAGTCCTAACATCTCTAGCCTCATCTGTAGATACTTGCCCACATACAGTCTTTGCTTTAGTCCTCTTAAATTATGATAGAAGACTTCTGATTTGAGGCATGATTTTTTAATCAAAAATACTGGCTAAAATAAAGTAACAAAAAATGATACATCTTAACATTTTTATTTTAGCTTAAAATATATAACTGGACATTTGTTTGCAAATCTTTTGATGTAGGGCCAAGGCCTTTGCCTTGAATGTAGTTCCACTTGTCAAGGTCACTGATTTTTATTGTGTAACCACACCCATAATATGTCACTTATGAATTCCAGTTGGGGTTTCTTTCAAGTAGAGTGAATACAAGAGCAGAATCTTCTAGGTTGTTATGGTATATTTTCCAGTGTTCTGTGGCTATCTCACACTTAATTTACCAGTATTTTTTTTTTTGGTGGCTAGTCTTTTTTAGTTTACATCGAAAATAATAACTCATTCCTATTTCATTGACTTATGTAACATTTAATAAAATTACATGATTATTAAACCAAGCACAACTGCTATACATAGGTTGGAAAGAAACATGAGTGACTCTTGACAACATATCCCTTGACTGGGGGAAGTACTAAGTGCCCTGGCCTATTGGAGAGAAGCCACCAGTCTGGGAATACTTGGCTTGGCACAAGTATCATTGAGCATGTCTTCAGAGGGAATTGAGAGTATTTATTAATTCAGGAGTTGGTTCAGTGGGAGGTTAGTGAAAGGAGTTTTTCACTAATACTTTTTCCCTGTGCTAACAGTCCCTTAAATAAGTCATGGTCTCTCCCTTCTATATCTTTGGCCTGCTCTTTGCTCTCAGATCCTTGCAAACTGACCTGTGGTATCATGGCTTCTTCCAGAAAGTTTTCTCTGTCATAGCCCTTCCCTTTCCAGCTAATTGCTCCTTCTGTTTACCCGCTTACAACCATTTGATTTTCTGTATTGTAATGCCTATTGTAATTCCCTTGGTTAAAGTGTTCCTGTATTAGGCTGTAAGCCCAATGAGACTAGGAGCCACATGATTTATCTCTAATTTCCTAGCATTTGACACAAGTTTGGCTTTTAGAAAGTATTGGATAAATTAGCTTAAATTTATTTTTTTTCAGCAAGTGGTACAAACTAAGGATATAAATACCACACATTCTCATATTAAGACACATTTAATATTTCTGAAACTAAGACTTAAAACAAGTCCCGTGTTTTCTGAAAAGCAATTCTTGATGGTATACCTTAAAAATCATAGAAAGAGAGTGAGTTAAGAAAGGTTGGATCACTTCAGGGACAGCTAAACCTTAATGAGCACAGTCATTGAGTGTGTTCTTTTATAAACACCCCTTTGTGGTGCTATCAGAATCTGTTCTGGGCTTGAGTAACCAGTGCAACGTTTCTTTTTAACTTATAAGTCCTAAGAATGGTTCTGGGGTGGGGGTGGGGGTGTTGTATAGCTCTGTGTGTAAGAACATGAAGACTGGAGTTAGAGTGCCTGGGTTCTCATCTTGGCCCTGCCTCTTATTCTGTGCCCTTGGACAAGTCAGGTCCTCACTTTTCTCATCTATAAAACAGAGAAAGTTATAGCTTCTAAATGATCCATAAGAAACACTCAGAGCTGCTTGGCACACACTGCTGTACGAGCTTCAGTTTATGTTCACAGTTGCTATTGCTATTGTTGTGATACTAAAGAATTGATAAAAGTGATCCTGTAAATAGTATAATCACAGAAACATTCATAAAAATGCTTTTATAAATAGTATCATCCCTCCTGCACACTCACTGCATGGAATCCAAAGAGGTAGTAGTACTAGGTGGGTAGATATTTGAATCTGGAATCTACCATTTATTAGCTATAACATTGTGGGCTATATTCTTAACATCTCTTAGCCTTGAGTTCTTATAAAATGGAGATGATGACAATACGAGACTTACAGGGTTATTATTGATAGTAAATTATAGGATGAATGGAAAGTATAGTTCCTGGAAGATAATAACTGCTTAATAAATGCTATCTATCTCTGACAGTTAAAATTGACCGTCTCAGTCTGTACCTGAAGTTTTTCATGTCTTGAGCCTCAATTTTCTCCACTGGCATAAAAGGAAATCTTGTCAATTTATGATAAATTCAGGGAATTCCAGACTTTTCCCCCTGAATCTCTAGTTTGAGTAAATAATCAGTTGGCTTTGGAATTCTTTCCTTCTGCCTTATATCTTTCTTCTTCCTAAGAGTGAGGATCTGGAGACTAGTGTTATTCTGGTATCTGTGACACTTCAATTCTAATATAGAGTTCCTAATGGTGTTTGGTTCTGCTGAGTGCACAGCTGAAATTTTTCATTCCCCTTCTGCCTCCTGGGTGCCAGATTCTGCAAGTACCTTTGGTTTCCTGGAGCCTGGTCTACCTTCTTCACATCTGTTGCTTTGGCGGAAATTTTTGGTGTTCTCTGGGTTCTTGCTATAGAGAGCCCAGAATCTATAAGAGCCCCCATATGTTTCCATGCTCACCCTGTGCTACCATGGCTGTCCTATCCCTCAGGACCCTACTGGGTGCTGAACTGCTGTCCGAGCTTCTGAACTTACCTAGGGTTTCCTTTGATTGATCCTCCAGCCACCTGGGCTTGGCTCAAAGTGCAGATCATTAGAGAAGGGCTCTGTTTCCTTCTCAGAAACCCCAGACTGCATTTAACTCTTAATTTTTGTGCATGATTTTTTTTATTGCTGCCATAACAAATCAATAGCAGCTCAAAAGCCAAGTCCAGGTTGACTTGGCTGACTTGTCAGGCTGAAGTTTCAGAAAGCAGAAATCAGGGTCTACTTCAAGCTTACCAGGTTGTTGACCTCCAGTTTCTTGACTTTGTTTATAGGACTGAGATCCCCATTTCCTTGTTGGATGTCAGCTGGAAGTTCTCAGCTCCTAGAGGCTACCCACATTCCTTAGTTTGTGGCTCCCTTCCCTAATCTTGAAGGCCGGTAATGATGGTTTGAATCCTTATGTTTTGAATCTCCGAACTCCTCTTCTGTATCATTTTTCCTGCATTCCCTTTTCCATGCGTTTCTGTGACTCCTCTGCTTTTCAGGACTCAGGTGATCTCTTGGGCCAACCCAGATAATCTCCCTGTTTTAGGGTTAGCTGATAAGTAACTTTAATTCCTTCTTCAAAGTCCCTTCACAACAGTACCTAGATTAGTGGTGGATTGAATAGCCAAGGAATAGGAAACTGGGCTAGGGGTACATCTTTAGAATTTGGCCTGTAACACTCTTACTCCAAACCTCCCTTGACTGTCTCTCCTGTGCAGGTGGAGCAATAAGCTGGCTGGGCATGCATTCTTCAAAAATCATCCCTTATCCTAGGACCTCAGCTTTTGATATACAAAGATGTTCAAAAGTGACAAACTGTTTTCTCTATCATACCTCAAGATGCTCTGGACATCTAGAACTAAAATCAACCTTTCTTTCTGTTACATCTTGTGTACCTCATGGACATCGTTGTGTACAGAAAACCGTCCCTGTCTCTTTGGATGGACCTTCTAAAGATATGCTGGTTCAGTTAATCAAGCATTTACTAACTATTCTGTAGACAGTATCATGGGAAATTCTGACTTTGAGGACTATGTAACCCAGTATGGTGAATTTCACTTAAATAAATACAGTAAATGCACAATGTGAGAAGACTGTATACGAATATGCATAGTACTGTCGGTACTCAGAGGAGGCAACTGGAACTTCAGCTGAGAGGTGAAACCTTTGAACAGTGGCGTACAGGCAGGCCATAATAAAGGGTGGTGGCCAAGAAGAAAAAATTTACATATTTGCAGTCTACAAAGTACTTTCTATACTGGATTTCATGTAGTACTCACAGTTTTTGCAGCAGAGATTATATTATTTATGTTATAGATACGGGAGCTAAAGCCAGAGAGACTTGCTTCAAGTCATATTCCAGACTTTGTCTGAAATTGCACCAGTTTGACCAACTCTAGATTGTGATTTTTTTAATTATGAAATTTATTGTCAAATTGGTTTCCATGCAACACCCAGTGCTCATCCCAACAGGTGCCCTTCTCAGTACCCTTCACCCTCCCACCCCCCATCAACCCTCAGTTTGTTCTCAGTTTTTAAGAGTCTCTTATGTTTTGGCTCCCTCCCTCTCTAACCTTTTTTTTTTTTTTTCCTCCTCCCCACCCCCCCCCCCCCCCCCGCCATGGTCTTCTGTTAAGTTTCTCAGGATCCACATAAGAGTGAAAACATACGGTGTCTTTCTCCGTATGACTTATTTCACTTAGCATAACACTCCCCAGTTCCATCCATGTTGCTACAAAAGGCCATATTTCATTCTTTCTCATTGCCACATAGTATTCCATTGTGTATATAAACCACAGTTTCTTTATCCATTCATCAGTTGATGGACAGTTAGGCTCTTTCCATAATTTGGCTATTATTGAGAGTGCTGCTATAAACATTGGGGTACACGTGCCCCTATGCATCAGCACTCCTGTATCCCTTGGGTAAATTCCTAGCAGTGCTATTGCTGGGTCATAGGGTAGATCTATTTTTAATTTTTTGAGGAACCTCCACACTGTTTTCCAGAGCGGCTGCACCAGTTTGCATTCCCACCAACAGTGCAAGAGGGTTCCCGTTTCTCCACATCCTCGCCAGCATCTATAGTCTCCTGATTTGTTCATTTTGGCCACTCTGACTGGCGTGAGGTGGTATCTCAGTGTGGTTTTGATTTGTATTTCCCTGATGAGGAGCGACGTTGAGCATCTTTTCATGTGCCTGTTGGCCATCTGAATGTCTTCTTTAGAGAAGTGTCTATTTATGTTTTCTGCCCATTTCTTCACTGGGTTATTTGTTTTTCAGGTGTGGAGTTTGGTGAGCTCTTTATAGATTTTGGATACTAGCCCTTTGTCCGATATGTCATTTGCAAATATCTTTTCCCATTCCGTTGGTTCCCTTTTAGTTTTGCTGATTGTTTGCTTTGCAGTGCAGAAGCTTTTTATCTTGATGAGGTCCCAGTAGTTCATTTTTGGTTTTAATTCCCTTGCCCTTGGGGATGTGTCAAGTAAGAAATTGCTACAGCTGAGGTCAGAGAGGTCTTTTCCTGCTTTCTCCTCTAGGGTTTTGATGGTTTCCTGTCTCACATTTAGGTCCTTTATCCATTTTGAGTTTATTTTTGTGAATGGTGTGAGAAAGTGGTCTAGTTTCAACCTTCTGCATGTTGCTGTCCAGTTCTCCCAGTACCATTTGTTAAAAAGACTGTCTTTTTTCCATTGGATGTTCTTTCCTGCTTTGTCAAAGATGAGTTGGCCATACGTTTGTGGGTCTAGTTCTGGGGTTTCTATTCTATTCCATTGGTCTATGTGTCTGTTTTTGTGCCAGTGATTTTTTTTTAACTAAACCACATTAAGATGAGCAGAAGGAAGAGGGGCAAACCATGTGGAGAGAATTGCATATGCTGAGGTATTAAGGTCATTAGTATAGTATGTAGCGTAGCCAGCCTCCAAGAGCTGCCTGTGATCCCCAAGTACTGGTATTGACACCTTTGTGTAGTCATCTCCCAAATTGGATAGGGCTGCCTGTCTAAACAGTAGGATGCCATAGAAATGGCCAGGTTTGATTGTGAAGCTAGGTCAAAACAGACATTGTAGCTTGCAGCTGGCTTTCCTGAAATCTCTTTATGAGGGGAAATAGCTGCCATGTCCTAAGAGACAAGCATCTTTGGGAAGGTCATGTGTCAAGACAATGTGAAGGCCATCTTGGCAGCAGATCATCCAGTCCCAGTCAAGCCTCAGATGATTGCAGCCCTGGACAACACCATCACTGCAGCCCTATGGGAGGCCCTGAGCTAGAATCATCCAGTTAAGTTGCTCTCAGATTCCTTATCCACAGAAACTGTGTGAGATGTTTATTGCTGATTTAGTCCACTAAGTTTTAGATTAACTTATTTTGCAATAATAGGTAACTAATATAGCATGGATTTTAAGAGAGTTAGTAATTAATCTTATTTAAGTTGTGTTGAATGGATTGTAAAAGTAAAAAATTTGCCTTACAGTCTAAGAAGTTTATTTTTTATTCTATAAGCATGAAGGAGACACTGAAAGGTTCTGAATAGCCATTCACTTGGAAAAATAGACTATTGGAGAGTCTCTTCCATACGGAGTATTTACAAATTAACTGAATTCCACGCCATTTGGGCCTGGAAAGCAGTCACTAAGAGGTTAAATATCCTCCAAATACTTCTGTCTTACTTTTTTTGAGTCTGAAAAATCTTAATTTTTTAATGGTTATTTATATTTGAGAGAGCACAAGTGGTGGAGGGGAAGGGAGAGAGGGAGACAGAATCCAAAGCAGGCTCCAGGCTCCAAACTGTCAGCACAGAGTCAGACACGGGTTCAAACCCACAAACTGTGAGATCATGACCTGAGCCAAAGTTGGATGCTTAACTGACTGAGCCACCTAGGCACTCCTTGAGTCTGAAAATCTTAAAGTCTATATCTGACTCTTTCTGCAATCCTGGAAATCTTATTTTATTTTTCTAATTATTGCAGAACTTCCTACTTTAAGCATTCTTACAAGGCTAGCATAAGTCCCTGAAAGATAAAATGGCTTGTCTTAAGAGTACTAAAGGCGGGGCGCCTGGGTGGCTCAGTTGGTTAAACGTCCGACTTCGGCTCAGGTCATGATCTCATGGTCCGTGAGTTCGAACCCTGCATCGGGCTCTGTGCTGACGGCTCAGAGCCTGGAGCCTGTTTCGGATTCTGTGTCTCCCTCTCTCTCTGACCCTCCCAGGTTCATGCTCTGTCTCTCTCTGTCTCAAAAATAAATAAATGTTAAAAAAAAAAAAAAAAAAGAGTACTATAGGCAAATCTGTGGGTTACCATTAGGAGGAAGTATGCATGGTATGAAAGCATGTACTGCTTAGATTTCAGCCAAACACAACCATAGGGGAAAGTGTAGTGGGAAGACTCTTATCTGGAGTCTCTATTCCCTGTCCTTCTGGGGGAGTCAAATGATGAGGGAAATTTAACTGCCAGCAAAACCTAGACATCACCTCATAGCCACCAGGAGAGAGTGATTTTTCCTGATGTGCCAGCATACCTCGAAGGAAACAGTTGACACATCCTATGCTTTTGAGACCTGTAGGGCTTGAAACTCCACTGCCTAAACCCTGTCAGTGAACAGCCATAACCTCTAAGTTACAATGTACTCAAGAGAGTAGTGTGGGTGGAATGAATGCTTTCTTTTTAAGTGAAGTGATATCCAGATTTAGAGTAAGTCTAAAGTGGCCCCACATCTTTGGACTTTGCTTGAACATTGTAAGGGCTAATCTCCTGTGGATACTTTGTCTCTGAAGGTGACCTTTCTATATCATGGGTGCTCTTGGTCATGCAGGTGACCTCAGCGACATCATCCCTGGTTGACTCTGGTTGAAGCTCAGAGACAGAATGCTACGGTGGAAAGAATAGAGGACTGGAGATTACAGAGATGACTAGCTGTGTGATCTTGGGCAAATAGTGAATCCCCTGGGTCTTCATTTCCTGCCCATAAAATGAGGGAGGGTTGAATTAGGTGATTCCTGAAGTTCGTTCTTATTACAACATTCCATGACTTAGGATTTCTTTTATGGAATATCTCTGTCAAAATTGAGGTATCATGTATCTCTGGGGAGAGTTTAGAGTGATAAGCTGACTCTATTTCTGAAGGGAATGAGACAAATATTATAACCAAAAATGTTTCTTGCAAACTTAATGCACTGTTATTAGACACCATGCATATCCATTTGCTTAGTTTTCCATGTAACATGAATATTCCTTTGTAATTGTAAGAAATACTTAATTTCTAAAATTCATAAATGTTATGGTGGGGAAAATGAGAGAGACTGCCTGCCATTGCATGCATTAATAATGATTAAGCAAGTCTGTGCAATAAATACTGTTCAGTGTGTTTTTATTCTGTTTAGTGATTTCATTTTAAATCAATTATTATGATTTGTAGCATCTTAAACTTCTTGGAGGAGGTGCAGCCTCCTGCCTACAAAAAGGTTTTGGTGCAACATTAGTATGTCATAGAATGCTTGGGAGTTGCAGTTTGTAGCTATTACAGATACTCTTTTAGGATAGGTAAATGGAGCTGGGAATCCTTATAGAACTCTACAGGATAACTGAAATTCACTAGTTAATCGCAAATCCTGATTTTAGTTTTCATTGTAATTGCAACTCTTTTTCATCAAGCCTGACTGTTCTGCCTTCTTTTTTTTTCTTTCTCCTCCCTCTCGCACCTCCCCCATCCCTCAGAGGTTTGGTGAAAATGCAATTAGATGAGCAAGCAGAGAAATGAAAAAGGCACAAAATTCCTAGGTGTTTTGAGAGCTCTGTAAAATCAAACTCTTGATTCTGGAGTTCATTTGAGCATGGAGAAGGGAGAGAAGGAAGATGGTCACCAGGTATAGCAACTTGCCCTGTTTGAGCATGCAACCACAACTTCAGACATGGAGCAGACAGGATGACAAATAGAAATAAGTAGTTGGTGCTGCGCTTGTGAAAGCAAGTATCTCCACATCAGTTCTACCACTGTGGACCCTATTTACTCTCTCCAGTATGTTATTTCTTTTTCTATGCTCCTTTCCTTCTAAGAGGATTATATACTCCATTGCTTTCTGTCCACAAATCCTCTAATGCCATTTGATCGGCATGTTTGTGACATTTCTGGTTCAATTAGGATTGGGCCATACCTCTAATGGTCTGAGGAAGTGGTCAGCATTATTGGGTGATTAGCCTTCTGCTCTCACATAGCCAGAGGGTGGTGTGAATTCATTGCTAAGTTATAGAACAGGGCCAGAGGTATACTGGGATTCATCTACTAAATCAGACCTTTTCAAAATTCTGGCTTGAAACACAGACTACTGAAGCTACTGAAGCAAAAACTCTGTCTCGTAAGGCTATGGTTCTTGAACATGAGTGTGCATCTTTTGGAGATGAGAATCTTCTGAAGGGTTTGTTAAAATCCAATTGTTATGTCCCTGCCCCCTGAGTTGCTGACTCAGTAAGTAGAAAGTAAGGCCCCTAAATTTGCATGTCTAACAAGTTCCCAGGTGATGCAAATGCTGCTGATCTAGGGACATTTTGAGAACCACTGTCTGAAGGGTTCACCAACCTGGAATAATTTGAGATGAGGCTACAGTCCTCCTGAGGTTTCTCAATTCTGTTGCTCCTTTGAGCCAGCTTGACTCTGACCCACTACCCCTCAGCTCTGGGGATGATGGGTGTGTGCTCGTTTCCTATCTTTCAGATCCTTAGTGTCCCAGACAACTGAAACTGTATCTGGGTGCTCAACCAATCTGAATTTCTGAACCTAGTGTAAAACAGATTTAGGGCAGAATTTATCGTCTCTTATGAAAATGACACTTTTAGGTGGGGAGTATTCTACTTTATCTATGAGGAATTGAAATTCAAAAGGTTTAAGTTACTTGCCCAGGACATAAATGGCAGAACTAATATTTGAGCCCAGGACTCTGGCTTCAGTGTCTGATTATCTTTCAACCAAATCTCTTTGTCCTGGGTTCCATTTTGGACTGAGGGTTTTCACCACCCTCTTTCCTCATTTTTATATAACCAAGATTATAAAGACTATCTTTAATTAGAGTTTAGATTATGACTTACACATACATATTTGTGTGTACTCATATATATATATATGTATGTATATATATATACATATATATACACACACACACATGCTCTTTTGCTTCATTCTTGTTATTTTGCATGTGTTTTTATTATACTACATAATATGCATTTTGTAAGTTGCCCTAAAGCAGTTTAGGAACAGGGCAGGCAATACATATATGTATATGTAAATACACTCCCAAGTATAGTTAACATGTGCACACACACATTAGTCATGTACATGCAATCTGGTTTTTCCTCCATAGCTCACATTAAGTCTAAGAAAATGTGCCTTTTTGGTAGCTGTAGACTTATACTAGGTTTCAGCCATGCCCCAGACTGCCATCAGTAAACAGAGTTGAAACTGTCTTTGCTATCCTGCCCTCCTCTCATTCTCCCCAGTAGTTCTCCGTAAAGGAGGAGATTAGAGCATCATTTAGTTCTGGTGGGAGATAGTTGGCAGGTCTGTATTGACATACTCACTCTGTTGGAAAACAAGGACAAGCCCTCAGGGCTTTGAGACTGTGTCTGCAGTGAGAGTTTATGTACTTTGTCCACATTAATAGCAATGTAGTTTGGGTTTTTTTCTTTCCTAAACAAAACTGCTCTTTTTCCACTGGGGCGGGGGAGTAGGGGAGAAAACAACCCAACAAATTCTGGCATCTACTGTTGAAGGCTGTAGTGAAACAAGAATCTGGGTTGCAGGAGGAGTGGTGATAAGGGGGAAAAAATGGTGGTTGTAAGTAACCCCAGGAAGAAAATGACTGGGAAAATATAAACTCACTTCCTTTGTTTTTAATTTTGCTTGTGGAAGTCGGCATTGGAAAGGTTGCAGCTTGTAAGTTATTGTAAAATGGTGTACAGAGGGCTGTTTAAAATTTGAAAGAATACTGTAACAGTATACTGTCCAGCAGATGTGGACTGGTGGCTCATAACACATGAATAGGTAGCTGGTAGGGGTTAGGTATGTGTGTGTATGTGCATACACTTTGGTTCAGCTGCGAGTCTGAAGGTTCCACAGTCACCTATTGTTTCTTAAGGATGAAATTACTCATAAGCAAACATAAAATCTTCATTATGCTCCAATTGTTCCCTATTATATCACTTGCATTGAAACAAATTTGTGTTTTCAAAACAAGCATTATAGCAGAAGTGACTTTATAAGGCCATTCTCAGGTGATTCACCCCTTCTCTTATTTTTAGACTACCTGATGGTCATTTGTAACATGAGGGCATACAAGGATGGCACTTTTACACATACTTATTTTCTATCTCCTATAAAATTTTAGATAATATTAAAAACATAAAATAATGAGTAAAGTCCCCCTTCCCAACCTCACAAAACAAGTGTTAATTTTTTTTAAGTCACATAAATATTCAAGATGACATGTTCTCACCCCATCCCACCCCATCCCTGCCTTTGAGCAGAGCCAAGTGGGGCTAAGACACTGATGGCTGAATGTTTTTTCTCTCTGATTATTTTTCTTGACTGATATCCCTAGGAGTTATCTGTTGACGTGGCTCTATATTGTTTAGTGAAGTGTGTATACTCATTTGTTCCTGATCTTCAGGCAGTTCTCAGGATCTCATTTGTTGATTTCAGGATATGGCTGAGTATACTGGATACTTCTCAGCAAATCCTGCATGGAGACTATTTGTGATGGTTAATTCTTGGATTCTCTGGGTGTTTTACCCTTTTGAGGTACACTTTGAGGGGGGAAAAAAAAGAGAAAATCCACATGGAGAAAGAAATAGCTCCACATCTTTGAACCTACATTTGCAGGGGAGCCATCTCTGGGGAAAAGCATAGTCAAAATGATGTCCTTGGATGGAGCACTTGGTTATTTTCAACAGGTTGAATTCCTGTCTTCTAATTAAATGCAACAACAGGATTCTCTTGTGTTTGAAATAGAAAGAGATGAGCATTGGATCACTAATATAATTGCTGGGATAGGTAGTATCCATGGAAATGTAGGAAAATTTTTTAAAAATCTAGATGTAGTAATAAAGTATAAGATTCTAGAATTTAGGGCTGGAATGAAATGTGGGGGAAGAGGACACTTTGTCCCATGGTTCATCTTACAGCGAAGAATGAAGTCTACAGAAGCATCATGACTAGGCAGGAGAGCCTGGCTGGTTAAAACAGAACCAGGACTTAAACACTAGGGTTTCTAGCCATTCACTTTATACCGTGTATTGTTTTTTGTAGTTCAGTAAGTGCTGACCACTTAAGATTCCAGACAGCCCCCATTTTGTTGCTGCTGCTCCCTTTAACCCTGGCATTTGTCACACCTACTTGATTTGATTCTTCTGCCTGCCACTTGCATTTTATTTTTAAAGCTGAGAAAAATGGAGGGATGCTTGTATACAGGCCAGGGTTACCACTAGTTATTTTATTTCTTTGATTGACATCCTTTATTACTGTCATGGATAGAAATATGAATAAGAATACTGGTATAAGGAAGAACGAAAGTGCTAGCCTACTTTGTATGGAGGCCCATTTTCCAACAGTGGAAAGTTCTAGACAGTGAAGTTCTCAGATACATTACTGGAGATACAAAGACCTGGAAAAAAATTGCCTAAGAAAATTTCAGAGAAGAATATTTAACTCATGTATATCCTCAAGATATACATACATATACATACATACACACACACATATGTACGCATATGTATGAGTATGTATGTATCTATGCATGTGTACGTATATGTGTGTATGTGTATGCAGACATATATATTTTTAATAACTGGGAAAATGTATTATGAAAAATGTTTAGAATGAAATGCAATATTTAAGATATAGAGTGTTGTATGCTATTAATGTGTCGTGTAACATTGCAAAATGAATTCTAAAAATCGAGTAACTGGAGGGCATTCATGAAAGACTATTTAGTTTTGATTTAGTACAATCTCCATACCTCCAAAGATAAGCTGAATGATAATAAAAGCAGCCGACACTTCACTGAGCACTTACTAGGTGTCAGGCACTATTTTGCATGGCTTATAGAGAATCAATCTTCAACACAACCCCATGAGGAAAATTCCATCATTATCACTCCATTTGATGGTGGGGAATTTGAGGTTCAGAGAGGTTGCTTTACTTGCCTAATGCCACACAGTTAAACAAATTGTAAATCGAGGCTGTCTTCAAGCTTATACTCCTAGTAGAAATGAAGGGAGGAGGTAGAAGCACCTGCCTTGGTCATGCCTTTCTCATTTATCAGATAGGTCAGGACATTTCTTCAAGCAGATTTGTTATCTATTAAAGGGGAATAAAAATAATACACTGCTTTGCTTTCTTACAGATTTGTTGTGATACTCTAAGAAAATAGTGGAGGGAATTTGTATTTAATGAACATCTATGAGCCAGGGGCCATAGCAGATATATTTCACATTGCATCATTAACTGTTGCTGCCCCTGCTATTGTTACTGTGCAATTCTCAAATTCACTGGTGACTCCAGAGTCACTGCCATTTTCAGAAGATGGATTAACTGCCATCTGTTCTCATGTGTGGGTGTTTCTTTTCGCCTCTCTTGTCTGTCTTGCTCAACTGATTTCACTGGGGCTGGGAGATTATTTTTAAAGCAATACATGTTATTTGTAGAAATTTTGGGCAATGGATTCGAAAAGGCAGTTTAAGAAGAGGAAACTCAAAACACCATCAAGCATTGGAAAAGATACTCTAAGTCACTAGTAAGGAGAGAAATGCAAATTAAGTCAGTAAAATGTATAGCATTTTAGAGAGCTCAATTATGCTAAGTGTTTCTGGGACTGTGGGGACATTCATGCATTGCTAATAGGTGCATGTACTGATGCTACCATTTTGGAGAGCCTTTTGGCACCCTTCTTCAAACTATGGCTACTCATACTTCCATGACCCAACAGTTATGCTCTTGGGGATGTATGAAAATGCCTTTGTTTTGTGTATACACACACACACACACACACACATATACATACCTCTGTGCGTTTGTGTGTGTATAACACACCATTGTGGGACATAAGAGGATATTCATGCAAGATTCCTGTGATTGTAAGAGGGAGTTGGAGGTAACTTGGGTTTCCTTCACTAGGAAAGTGGTTAGTTCAAATTTAGTGAGTGAACATAAAGGAGTTAGCTGTTAGAAGCAATTGATTAGATGAGCAGTTACCAACATGGATTTAAAGGGCATTGTGCCAAGTGAAAAAGGTAAGAAAAATAAGACACAGTGCAGAACCATTTCCCCAAGCTAAAATACATGCCCATAAAATGATAGTCATTTTGTAAGAGCATATACAAAAGAGATATCTGTTACATTTGTCAAAACAGTTGTATGAAGATTATATGAAGGATGAGGGGGAGAAGTAGAGATGAAAAAGGGGACAGTCAATAAATCAACAAATAATCTCACAGGAACAATAATAATGTGTCCTATGGAGGATAATGATTAACTCGACCCCTTGAAAAGAACAAAAAAATTATGTCAGAACAAAACAAATAAAATGATCCATAATCCTATTTGCAGATAGGTATTAAAACTTCAGTGTATATTTTTATAGTATTTTATATATGTGTCCATGAATGTGTTTGTATATATGTACATGTATGCATCTATTTTGTATATATATGCAATTTTTTAATTTTAAATTTAATTGAAGTATATAATTGTGCAATGTTATATTAGTTTCAGGTATACAGCAACATTGATTCAGCACATTACTCAGTGCTTACCCACAATAATTGTAGTCACCATCTGTCACCATACAATGTTATTACCATCTTATTGAATATATTGCCTATGCTTTACTTTTCATCTCTGTAACTTACTTATTTTGTAACTGGAAGTTTGTACCTCTTAATCTTCTTAATCTGTTTTATCCATTCCCCCAGCACCTCCCCCCCTGCAACCACAGTTCTCTGTATTTAAGAGTCTGCTTGAGGGCACCTGGGTGGCTCAGTAGGTTAAGCATCCAACTGCGGCCCAGGCCATCATCTCAAGGTTTGTGAGTTTGGGCCCTGCATCGGGCTCTGTGCTGATAGCTCAGAATCTGAAGCATTCTTCGGACTCTGTGTCTCCCTCTCTCTCTCTTACCCTCCCCTGCTCACACTCTGTGTGTGTGTGTGTGTGTGTGTGTGTGTGTGTGTGTGTGTTACTAAAAAATAAACATTAAAAATATTTTTTTAAGTCTGTTCATTCGTTTTTTTCGATTCCACCTATAAGTGGAATCAAGTAGTATTTGTCTTTCTCTGTCTGACTTATTTCACCTAGGATTATACCCTCCAGGTCCATCTATGTTGTCCTGAATGGCAAGATTACATTCCTTTTTATGACCAAATAATATTCTATTGTACGTATATACATCTTCTTTATCCATTCATTTATTTATGGACACTTGGGTTGCTTCCATAGCTTGGCTATTGTAAATAATAGTGTGATAAACATAGGGATGCATGTATCTTTTTGAGTCAGTGTTTTTGTTTTCTTTGGGTAAGTACCCAGTGGTGGAATTACTGGATCACATAGTATTTCTATTTTTAATTTTTTTAGGAACCTCTGTACTGTTTTCCGTAGTGACTGCACCAATTTACATTTCCAAAAACAGTGCACAATGGTTCACTTTTCTCCACATCCTTGTCAACACTTGTTATTTGTTGTCTTTTTGATATTAGCAATTCTGACTGGCATGAGGTGATAGCCCATTGTGGTTTTGATTTGCATTTCCCTGATTAGTGATGCTGACCTTCTTTTCATGTGTCTTTTGGCCAACTGCACATCTTCTTTGGAAAAATGTCCATTTAGGTCTTCTGCCCATTTTTTAATTGGCTTGTTTGGATTTTTGGCATTGAGTTGTGTCAGTTCTTATGTATTTTGGTTGTTAAAACCTTATTGAATATATCATATGCAAATATCTTCTCCTGATGTCTTTTTTGTTGATGGTTTCCTTCACTGTGCAAAGGTTTATTATTTTGGTATGATCATAATAGCTTATTTTTGCTTTTTTTCCCCTTGCCTGAGGAGACTTATCCACAAATATGCTGCTAAGACCAATGTCCAAGAGATTACTGCCTATGTTTTCTTTCAGGAGTTTTATAGTTTTAGGTCTCACATTTAGGTCTTTAATCCATTTTGAGTTTACTTTTGTGAATGGTATAAGAAAGTGGTCCACTTTGATTATTTTGCTTGTAGCTGTCCTTTTTTCCCAATACCATTTTTTGAAAAGACGGTCCTTTCCCCATTGTGTTCTTACCTTTGTCATGAATTAATTGACCATATTATTTAACTGACTTGGCTCTTTATCTTGTTCATTGATCTGTGTATCTGTTTTTGTGCCAGTACCATAATGTTTTGATTACTATAACCATATAGTAATTTCTTCAAATCTGAGATTGCAGTATCTCCAGCTTTGTTCATTCTCAAGGTTGCTTTGGCTATTCGAGTTACTTTTATGGAACCACATAAAAATTTTGGGATTGTTTGTTCTATTTCTTTGAAAAATGCTATTGGTATTTTGACAGGGATTGCATTGATTCTGTAGATTGCTGTAGGTAGTATGGACATTTTAATTATATTCTTCTAATCCATAAACATGGTGTAGGTTTCCATTTTCTTCTGTCATCTTCAATTTGTTTCATCAGTATCTTACAGCTTTCATGGTATAGGCCTTTCACTTCTTTGGTTAAATTTATTCCTAGGTATTTTATTCTTTTTGGCACATATGCACATTTATTTACACAAATAAATGAGATGGAGTCATTCTTCATGTACTTTTAAAATTTTTTATTTGGTTTGTTTTTTTTTGGGGGGGGGAGGGGGTGGTGTCCTGGCTGTGAAGATACACTGAATTATCCCTAAGATTCCTTCAGTTCTAAGACACTCACCCTTCAGGATGAATACTATGTTATAAAATTCAGTCAAACTCTAAGTGGACTTTTGTTCAACATGACCCAAAACATATTTTGCTGAACACCCTTGGTGGTCATCTATAAGATACTAGTGCACTCAAAGGAAAATACATTAATTTGCATTTAATTCAAATAGTTCTTATTTTGGCTAGATATGCTTGATATTAAGTGTGTTCAGACCATTTGACAGGATGTTAGTTTAAGAATACATCACATCATCGGGGCGCCCGCCTGGGTGGCGCAGTCGGTTAAGCGTCCGACTTCAGCCAGGTCACGATCTCACGGTCCGTGAGTTCGAGCCCCGCGTCAGGCTCTGGGCTGATGGCTCAGAGCCTGGAGCCTGTTTCCAATTCTGTGTCTCCCTCTCTCTCTGCCCCTCCCCCGTTCATGCTCTGTCTCTCTCTGTCCCAAAAATAAATAAACGTTGAAAAAAAAAAAAAAAAAAAGAATACATCACATCATCAACTGAATGTTGTTCCCAAATGGAACAAGTGAGGTTGAAACTTGGTCTGATGTACCAGGAGGCCATCCCATGTGAGTGACCACATGGTTTTTCATAGGCTAGAGCTAAACAATTTCCAATGATTATTTGTTCAAAACCAAGCAAATTAGTGAATAAGAGTTCTGAACCTTTGTTCTCTGTTTTGTACCGAGATTGTGAACAACCTTTAATAAAGAATGCTTTCCTTTCTGCCAGAGACAAAAGCAGAACTTTTAATGGAAAACAGCATGTACATCTAGGCCTCCTTCAAAAGCCAACAGAAACTTCTCAAGGGAGACTCAGATCTCAAATCATTGCACTAGGAGCTGGAAATGACAGAATGTCATTGGCTGTTGTTGCCATGGTAATCACCACTGACCCCACAGGTCCTCCTCATGATTTGCAACAGATTCATTTGCTGTTATGCATTTATTGTCACATGCATTTGCTGTCATGTGTATGTGTGTTTATCTAGGTCAATTTGTGTGCTTGTGGCTGAAGTGTCTGAATCCAAAGTCAAAAGACAGGAGGCACCAGTGCCTTGTACATGGTAAATACTAAATGAAGATTTGTGAGCTTGGATTGGGTGCACTGGGTTTGGAAAAAATCACAGACATGAGGAGTTTGACAAATTTCTGTAATTCTCAAAATGTAGTCCTTGAAATCCATGTTGTTGCTGGCTACTTTTTCTCTTGGACAGTTACAGCTGCTTGTTAATCAGCAACTGTGTGATGTTTGCAATTCTCCAACCCACAAAAGCCCCCCAGGTGGCCAGGGGAGGGTAACTATTTAAAAAACTATCCTTCTTTAGGGTTTATTTTAAAGATTTTCTGGGGGAGGAAGCAGCATGGATTTAACAGGCTACTGGATACTCACCAGATTGTCTTGTCTCTGGGGGTTGATTGATCAGTATTTCTAACACCCATCTGAGTAAAAGCTGTTTGGGCTGAGTAAAAGCTGTTTGGGATTCTGATGCCCATTGAGATGTGGGAGTCAATCAATAATCTCAAGACTATCTTAAGACTTTGCAATCTTGAGATTTCCCCAAACCTAAACTGATATTATGTCAGAGTTTTCTACATCTCTCATGAAAAAATAGTGTTCCCCATGTTAATATATTGCTTATTGTTGTAGAGTACCAAACTTCATATGCAATCATTCTTTCAAAAAAGAAGTGAAAGAGAATACCCAAAGTTTGGGAGATAATTTAATTAAGCATTTATATTAAGTTGGCAAAATAACTTTCCAGTTGCCTCGCACTTATCCTCACAAGACAAGGCAATGCTGCCTCCAATGTACATCTCAAGTTTACTGAGAAAAATTCAGAACGACAGGTAATTTGCCTTGGACTTTGCCCCCAAACCAGGTTTTTTACTAGTAGAGAACAGATGCAGATGTACTTGACATCTGAAAAGTAGCTGCCCCAAAACTAGTAAGTCCTTTGTGAAATCACAGTGAGGCCAAGGATTGTAAATCACCTCTTCTCCACCCAGGGTTCTGCTTCCCACAAACAGGATAAGTTCGATGCCAGGGCTTGTCAGTTTACTGTAGGGTTGTGTAGAAAAGCTTTGTTATGTTCTGAGGCAGTGTGGTGTGGATATAACTGCAGACCAAGTGAGAGGACTGGACTAAATGCTGGGCCCTATCATTTCTGACCAGTGTGGCTTTGACCAGATCAGTATGAAGATGTTTGCCTTCCTTGTGTTATAGGTGGTTGTATCAAAGAGTAACACTGATCATTCTTGGCACCACTGGAGTGCTTTGGAAATGTGTTAGCTCCATTCACCAAGCCTTATGATCCTACGCAGATGAGAAAAAAATGTGTGCACGTGTGCTTTCATGAGTCTAGGTTGTCAGATGCATCTTGCTCAGACTCCTCAGTTTGAAAAAGCTCTCAGAGTGTATCCCAGAATACTGGATAAGAGGTGAAAGAAAAAATAGAAAGGAAGCAAGAAAAGATATGTATTCTCCTCCATCCACTCTCCTCCATTCAGTACACTGATTTCATTCACCATTCTTTTCTGCTTTGTATGCAAACACGAGCCTCTCGTGATAATGTGCATGAACAGTGGAGTATAAACAGTCATTGAAAAATAAATTCACATTGTAGTTGGCTGCAGCCATCTGATGGAACCCTAGATCTCTCATTGGTAGTGCCATCCATTTATAGCCCTGTTAATTCATGGTCCTTAATAATTTCTTCAGAGTAAATCTGAGGTTTACTTTGTTTTATCTATGAAGAACGGACCCACAGAAGAAATGAATAGTGTAAATAAGTTTTCTAGGAAACATATTAACCCACTTGAGAGAAAGGGCGGTTTTCAAATGCCTTTCATTTGTTTGCATCCTTTGTACTGATTATGAGTGATTCCAATCATTAAAGTAATCCTATGAGGATATTCACTTGGTAATATTTTATTAGCACTTAATTTGAATTACTCTAATAAAACTCTACTTCTTTAAAACTTGTCCATAATTCAATATTGTCACACATATCTTCTACCAGTATGAGTTGGTTGTAAGATATTATTGTAATTAATTACATGCTTTTAAATTCCTTGGATACCATCTGGTATGGTTACATTGTTTGAGCAAGACTTTCAATTTTCCCTTGGTTTCTTAAGATAAAAATGTCTTGACACCTAAGTGGTATCACTAAGGTTCAGATACAGAGAGCATGCCTATAAGAACCAACTAGGGAGCTATCTCCTCTGTGACTAGAGTCTGGGCAAGATAAAGGTCAACTTTTTCTCCTCAAAACTTGGTTAGATTTCTGTGATTGCATGAACAAACCTTTATTCATAAAACCTCTGCACTGTGCTTGACTTATAGTGAACATGGGTAAATGATGAGGGTGTAAGAGTACATACATTCTTGGGGTTTGTCTTTCATATAGACTGTCTTTTAATATTGAGCAGACTGTGTTATGATTGGAGCACTGCAAGAGGATTATATTGAAAGCACTACCTATGATCATCCCATCTATCCATGTATCCATGTTTCAAATATTTAGGGGAACCTACTGTGGAACCATCCAGGCATAGAGAAAAGTCCCTGTCCCTGTCCATGTCATATTTAATGCACAAGTCACTTAACCTTTAGTAGAGAGATGGATACAGTCTTTTGCCTCTTGCTGTGCTCAGAGTTTCTGTGTGCTTGGTCAGTATCTTATCCCAGGTGTCATCTTGTGGTTATTGCTTTGTGTTTATGGGACACTGGTTACAAAAAGGCAGGTTCTATGGGCATAGCTGATCCCTACTTTATGTTCTTGCCTCATGTTTTTCACTTTATGTTAATTTGTGTAACATCCACGGGCTCTCCAGTATAAGGGTCACCGTTCTAAGTAAATCAGCTTTGTACTAAAGGTAATAGCTAATATTTTTGAGTATTTGCTGTATCTATGCCACTCTTGTAAGAACATTTCACATTTTCTCATTGAATCCTCATGGTATCCATGAAGTGAGTGTTGTTATTGTTCCCATTTAACAGATAAGGAAATTGAGTCATATAGGATTATATTGGTCTTTTTGATAGTCCATTTTGGCATCCCATTTTTTTCAGATTGTTTCTGTATGTTCCCTCACTTGATCTGACATTTGTTTACATGGGAGTAGTGAGGTAAATGAAGGTGAGTCTCCACTTTGGACGTCGAGGACTGTAGAGTACTTGAACTCAGGGCCTTTAAATCCTGGTCCAAGACTCATCCTCCAGGAATGCCCTACCTTTTTTCTGCTCATCTGACCAATCTCTACTGAAGATGTGGGCCTCTCAGTTTTAAGGGGAGATTTAGAATGTTGGTGACTTTAAATAGTTACTGGAAGAGCATTGTAATGTTGTATGTTTCATATCCACTCTATTTAGTCTAGAATCTAAAGTATTACAAATAAGCACCAGGCACCATCTTTTTCTGCTCCTTTGTTGGATTAATATCTGGAATCTGCTCCTTAACAGCTCTGGAGGAAAAGGCCAGTTTTCTGACCAAAGAGCCAGTACTAATTGGGAAATAAATGAGAGTTTGCTGTAGCTAAAAGGGGGAAAACTCCCACACATTTATCTGTCATTTTGATTGATTCTTTCATCCTCGATAGTAGATTTTCAGGGTCTCAAAGAATCTCCCTCTGTCTATGAATGTGCCTGTAGAAGCATCTTGTTTTACATATGATGAAAATGGAGAGAGCACTTCTTTTGACAGGAAACTTCACTTCTTGTTGCTGAAAACTGTCACAACAGTCATTATGTCTGGCTTTCACAGATTTCCTGGAATTACGAGAACAATAGACAGTTTCAATGGCAATATCAAGAGCATTTTGGGGTTTTATCATGTGTACCAAGGGAAATTTTTTCTCTTGAGTTTGTAAGAAAAAAGTAGGAATATTTGGGAGGCTGAGAATAATGTGGAAATGAACGTTAATGCTTTATTTTTTAAAACAGTGCTCTTCCTAATCATTGGAAGTTGAAAAAAAATTAATTTCTTTTAATGTTTGTTTATTTTTAAGACAGAGACAGAGCATGAGCAGGGGAGGGGCAGAGAGAGAGAGGGAGACACAGAATCTGAAGCAGGCTCTAGGCTCTGAGCTGTCAGCACAGAGCCTGACGCAGGGCTTGAACTTGTCACCTGCAAGATCATGACCTGAGCCGAAGTCAGATGCTTAACTGCACCCAGAAAAAAAAATTAATTTTATACCATGGTTCCCATTTTCTGATTACTGAGTTGGCAGTGACTAAAGCATATTTCTCTTCAGCTGTGCCTGTCTGCTTTTTAAGTAATCCCCCCAAAAAGGCACATTTGCAGCTGTCTCTTTATTTGAGCATCATTTAGAATTCTTGGATCCAGCTTGTTGGTTCTTAATTTCTTTTATTTATACAGGGCTTCTGAGGCTTATGATTTTTAACTTAGCAATAGGAGTTATTTCTCTGCTTCCTATAAACCCACCTCGCACCCCCCCCCCCAAAGACTTCCATGCATTAGGAAGAACATTGACTTATCTTATTGTGTATTACAATGTGAGTTTTCACAATTTTTAAATCTTAATTTACATAGCTCAAATATAATTTCTTAATTTTAATATAGTTTTGATATATTTACCATGTCTAACACATTAAAAGTACAAGCTTTGTATACAATTTATGTGAGCTGCTGCTTCCACTTCTGCAGTTTCTTGCTTTCAAAAGTAGTAGATGGTTTTAGAGACTCGTGTGTTAGTTACTTGATGTACCTGAAGGGTAAAAACAACCTAATGGCTTTATTTTTTTGAAAAACTAATTATATGAAAGTAATTATGAATTACTAACATGTTTTTAAAGTATAAGTAAGACTTTTTCAAAGTAATCAACATTTTTAGACGCTGTTAAGTGAAAATAAATCTTTCTCCTTTTTCTGTGGTTCCTAAATATCATTCTTTAAAGATAACAGCTGTGAAATTTCTAGAGATCCCTCTAGGAAAGATCTACTGTTGATTTATCTACAAACATGTAGAACACTTAATACATGTATACATGCACCTGTACACATAACACACATCTGTGCTTATTTATGGAGACATATGGGTTCTGTAATACAATATACTTTCCTTAGCAATATATCTTGGATATCTGTTTACATCAGTACATATAGATCTCCCTCTTTTTAATGTCTATATAGTACTCCATTGTGATGGCATGCCATAATTTAACTTCTATGTATCAACATTTTGGTTGTTACCTGATTTTTCATGTTACAAGCAATGCTACATCTTTCAACATATCTTTTTACATTTTTTTGGTAAATATATTTGTAGGATACATCCAAAGGAGGGGAGTTACTAATGAAAGTGTGGGCATTTTTAGTGTCACTAAAAAGTGCCAAATTGTCCTTCAAAATTACTGCACCAATTTATACTTTCACCAACACTGTGTGAGAATGTCGTGTTTCTCCACACCTTTGTCAGCACTGAATGTGACAAAAATTTTAGTTCACAGGTATGATAGGTGAAAACAGTTATTTTAAATTAAATTTTTGGTTAGTTCTGTGTCCATAGTTGATTTCAGTAAATAGTTGCTGAACACTGTGTACCATCATTGAAATAGGATCTGGGGATCAAAAATTGTCCTTGTGGAGTCATGGAAGTGAATAAGAAGGCTCTTTTTAGAAGAAATCAAAAATTACAAGCATAGAAAAGTGAATCATTTCCTCCATGCTAACAGAAGGAAGTTGTCTCATAAAGGAGGGACCGTGTCCACCAGTGTCGACTTTTGTCGTTCTATTCCTGGCTTAAATTGGCAAGTCTTCACTTCTGCATCAGTGGCCTTGCTTTCTTTGTCGAAGGCAGTAGCTTTTGTTTTTCCAGGACCTGGCTTGATTACCTCATCAGGTGCTTTTAGGAGCTAATATCTACCTTTGGGCTCTGTTCTGAAAGGGCACCAAGCTTGAGATTCTACCAGCAGAACAGACCGAGGGCTGAAGAAACTTGATTTATTCATTGTTCAAGCTCTTCCACTTCTGTGGGTTTTCAGAGAAAGTATTTCATTTAGGGAACCCCAATTATATTATAGGCACTTTGTGTGTTTCTTAGAATTCACTGAGGAGGGGAAATATTGATAGCAGTATCAGTCATTTGGGACCATGTTGGTTCCTGATACCAAAATTACCTAAATGAATAAAGTAAAATATGTAAGTTAAAATATCTGGTTGCTAGGGGTGCTTGGGTGGTTCATTCAGTTAAGTGGCAGACTTCAGCTCAGGTCATAATCTCATGGTTTGTGGGTTTGAGCCCTGTGTTGGGCTCTGTGCTGACAGCTCAGAGCCTGAGCCTGCTTTGGATTCTGTGTCTCCCTCTTTCTCTGCCCCCCCCCCCAAATAAATATTAAAATTTTTTTTAAATAAAAATCTGGTTGCTAGCCTATTAAATAAATTAATAGGAGTGTCCTAAATATACAACATGATAGATAAACCTGGTTTTATGAATGAAGGCAAATAAACCAATACTTCGACTCTTTATTATAGTCAAGGATGAGCAAGATTTAAGGTTCTCTAAAAGTTGAATTTTCCCTGGAGTTAGCCTAAAGTGAGCTCCTTAGAGCTATCTACTCTTGCCCCATTGTCTTGAGCCTGTGGACTTTTTTTTTTTTTAACCTGGGGGCAAGAGAGGGCTCCAGTTTGCCCAAAGGTAGGGAGGCTGACTTGGCAGCTGCCCTTTCTGCAGCCAGCGAGCTCCCATTAATAAAGAGAAAAAAGCTAAGTCCCTTTAGAAGGGCTGGAACAGGCTAGTAGTAGTTGCTAGGCAAGTTAAAGTAATTCAGTGTCCTTGCCAAACGTCTGCCATGCAAATAAGGAACTTTCAGGGAAGTGGCGTGAGATGGTGGTGCATGTTGGTTGCCATAGGAATGTTTCCCTGATTGGAACAAGACCACAGAGCAGAGAGAGGAAGACAGGCTGTATCTATGGTTCTTTGTGCTTGGAAATGGAAGCCCAGAGTGGGCGGTGCAGCAGAGGTAAAGCATGGGGACGAAGGAGCAAAACCCGAGGTTCTGTAGGGGTAGAAGTATGGGAAAGGTATAAGGACAGTGCATCCTCTGAAGAGAGAAGGGCCCCAGCAGATGAGACCCTAGATGCCATATGAAATGAATAGTTTCTGAAGCTAAAGTCAGGGGGAGAAGAAAAAATAGATTAATTCAGGAAAATTACATGGTGAGCTCCTATGCTATTCTGAAGACCTGAGACTTATTGGAAAAATTACAATTCAAATTAAATCAGGAAGAATTCCAGTTAGAGTCTGGACTAAACCCAGGTTTAAGTTAGATGGAAGTTTAAAATAATGGAGTTTAGTGGAAAAAGAGACTTAACTTGAAGGTAGGCATTTTTAATTTATGTAAATATTATGCTAGAATGTCTCTATTTTAATTCATAAAACAAAGGTAGTGATTAAAAATTTGTTAATGAATTGTGCTGCTATATTTATCAAATTCTGTTTTTATAGGAAAAACACAACTGAACAAATTGTGTACTACCAGTGTAAAACATTAAAGAGACCCTCTGAGTTGGGCTTACTGCACTATTATTAGTAAGCACCTTACTCATCTGGTAGCTGCTTCCAGAATGCCAGCTCGGGGTCCAAGCAGCTTTTAGCAAATATTGAACTTTGATTGTGATGTTTAACTTCTGTTTGATTAATCGATTATCTAGCTCTTAAAATGGTGGTGATAGCTGGTCCTTTTATCTCAGAATATGTGAGCATGGATGCTGCTCTCATTGAATACAATTTCTGGGGGTGGTATAAGATTCCAAGGTGCCTATGATGATAATGACAACCTTAGTTTGTCAGTAGTGGTTTAAGTCAAAGATTTTTAAAAAAAATTTTTTAGGCTACAATCTTAAGAGGAACTTTCTTTAACTGACAAAGGTTTACTTGTATATATGCAGCATATATATTTATTATCATTTGCCAAATATTTGGTTCATGTGTTCCATGGATATTTAAAATAGTTTCTTCTTTAGAATGTATATGTGTATATATCAGGATTATATGTAACTTGACTTTTATGTGGTTTCTTTTTTGGGTCATATAAAAGAAGACTAACAGAGCATGATATTTATTCTCAAATATTTGAATTCTTGTGATGCAAAAATAGAAAGGATGCCATTGGACCTCGATTAGGAGTCGCTGTGTTCTGTTTCAGGGCTCACTCCCTTAGCTAGTTTCTTGAGTCTGGAATTTCAATGTCAATTTTACTTTAGAATTGATCAGATGCTCGTTGATTGACACAAATTAACTTATCTGAGACAAATTTGTAAACCAAACACCAAATTTTAACTTACTGGGAGAATGTACTGGGAGAATGTAATTAGGAAAATTATCTTTAAGCTCCTCAGATGGTATAACCTTTCCCTAGTATGATTTTGACAAAGAATCCAAAATATACACTGACAATAAATTTCTTTAAACAACAACAAAAAAAACGTGATATTCTTTTTTTTTTTTTTAATTTTTTTTTCAACGTTTATTTATTTTTGGGACAGAGAGAGACAGAGCATGAATGGGGGAGGGGCAGAGAGAGAGGGAGACACAGAATCGGAAACAGGCTCCAGGCTCTGAGCCATTAGCCCAGAGCCTGACGCGGGGCTCGAACTCACGGACCGCGAGATCGTGACCTGGCTGAAGTCGGACGCTTAACCGACTGCGCCACCCAGGCGCCCCAAAACGTGATATTCTTAATCTAGATTCTCTAGACTCTAGAGCAGTGCCATCCAATAAAAGTATAAGGTGAACCTCAAATGTGAGCCTCATATGTAATTAAAAATTTTCTCGTAGTCACTTAAAATAGTAAAAGGAAATAGGTGAAATTAGTTTTAACATATTAACCCTATATATATAATTTACCATTTAATAGTAATTAATAATGAGATAGTTTGCTTTTTTTCATAATAGATCTTGAAATACACTGTACATCTTACACTTAAACAGCACTTATCAATTTGGACTCTAGATTTTTATAGAAATCTAAATCTGTATTTAGATGAAAATTTACAGTTGAAAAAGTAGAGTCATATGACCAAATCAATCCAAACATGTATATCACTTTTTAATAACCGAATTAAATTTATCTAAAGTTAAATAAAATTTAAAATAAAATAGAATTCAGTTTCTCAGTCACACTACCCATGTTTCAAGCACTTAGTGATGTCATATGGCTAGTATTGGCTATCACATTGGACAGCACAGAGAGGACTGCTTTTATCTAGCTGCTTTTTCTCACTGATGGGGAGATCTGTCTGAGAAATGTAATGGAGAGGACTCTGGCTTTACAAGCATGGAACTACAGACAGAGTTTATGCTCTTCAAAGGTAATTTCTACTTAAGATGTATTACAACTTGCCTGGCAAGGAGTTATTTATGTGGTTGACCACACTATCTCCACTTTTGCTTCCAAACACACCCCTTATTGTCTTTCCAACAGACAAAAACATGCCAACACTGACAGTTTGCCTCAGGTTCCTCTTGTTCTCTACTCCATGATAGTTCATTTCCATTACATCAATACATTCCTTGGTTATGGGTGACACCTTTATCTTTCTCATTGTTTCAGTTTCCACATTTGGCTCTTAGTGAAGGATTCAAATGTTCAAATTGCAGTTTAGTTGGTGAGGTCACCTATACTGAGGTAAATTTGATTGGTTTTGTTAATTTGAATAAGAACATTTTCCTCCTTTTCTCCTTGCTCCAGATTTCTAAGGTGACTGGACCAAGAAGCCTCACTCTCCCCTTACCCAAGAAAGTATCTTTCTTGGGAAGATTAGGGTTCTTCCAGATAGTTACCTGTGGTCAGATCTGTTAACCTTAAAGAACCTCTCTTTTCCCTCGACAGGAAGAATTAACAAATAAGTTAGTAGATAATGAGTTGGAAGGTAAAAACTCCCCATAGACTTGCCAGAATTTTTTTGCCCTGCATCTTGGTTGAGTCTGAAACTTGTTTGGCACACAGTAGAATAGCGACTCCATCACTAGGATGATACAGAGCACAGAAGTTCCTACGTTGCTGTTGAGTACCCGCGACTCTCAAGGGACATTGCTGATGACAGTGTTGAAATTTACCCTTCATGTTCTGGAATATATAGAGTGAAAAGCAGTTATAGAAGGTTTCCAGGTCTACATAATGGTGTATTATCCAAGACAATAACAAATACTGTCTTGGCAAGAAACCTAGCTTGGAAATTAGGAACTGTTTGACCTATTAAATCATGTAAAATCAACCTGAATAGGAGTCCATATTGTGTCTTTCCTCTTTACCATCAGAGTCAAGTCATTTTAGATAGGGCTTTGTGGAATTGGGGAACAGCTGGAAAATCTTGGCTGCCAATACCTAGTCTATCAGCTATTAGGGGTGTGACATAAGGAAAGCCATTGACTTGCTCTAGGCCTCACTTTTCACCTGTGAAGTGAGAGTGTTAGACCAAATGGTCTTGAGGCTCCTTTCACTCGTCACATGTTTTGATCTAGTCTAATCCCACAGCTTCTTAGATGAGGAATAAAAGGCTTGCAGAGTCTCTTCCTGAGATCATATAGCAAGTGGGATGCAGATCTCCAGTTATCACAGTCATGTGCTTTGTCTATCCCAAGGAGCTTCATTGTGCAATTAGAGGTGAGGTTGAACTAAATGAAGATATCCAGAAGGTTGGCTGGTTCTGTTTTTCCCCATAACATTCATTTTGTCGACTGAATTGGAGATTGCTGACTGAAACCCCTAAAACCCCTAGGTTACCTGTTTCTGTTTTTGTTTTTTTAACCTCCTTCATATAACTAGTCAATAATTCATCTCGGATATCTGTGCGGCATAAAGTCCCCCAGTGACCTCAAAATGAAAAAAAAAATTGTGTATGTATGTGTGTGTGTGTGTGTACACACACGTACACATATATATTCTTTGCTGCTGAAAATGCTTGATAACAAAGGGAAAATCAGTAGGTGGAATGCAAATTTAAATTTGCTTAAATATTTACCAAACAATTACTACAGCAAAGCAAAGCAGAACAGAGGGCCCCTGTCAGGTGCTCTTGTTGAAGTTCCCAGTACAGTTGGAGGCCCACTTCCAAGTGTGGGAGTAATATTTACAGATAAGAAGTTGAGCCTTTCTCTGGAGGTCTTCTTTTAGCTGGGCAAACCTAGGGGCCTGCAATCTCCTTTAGCCTGTCATTGAATAAAAAAAAAACAAAAACAAGAGGTGTTAAGAAAAGGAAACTTACTGATTGCCTGTTATGTACCAAGCATGTTAAGTATTTTATATATATTGACTCTTTTGATTCTGTAACCACCCTGCAAGATAGATAGGTATTATTTTCATTTTACAGATCAATAAAAGTGCTCAGCAAAGTTATGTAGCTTGCCTAGGGTCACATAATAAGTGAGCAGGGATTTTCTTTGGCTCTAAAATCTGATTACACTAGCATCCAATAGCAGATGGCAATATGTAGACCTCAGTAATTGCATTTTGGTTCCACTAAATTTGAGGAGGACATCTTATATCAAACTGTGATGCCAACATAAATAGACCAAAATAAAAGATACATACAGTAATGGAATAAATTTTATTTATAAACAGAAATTGTTAACATGCATCTCTGAGATCCTCTGAAGTAATTAAAAACAAAAATATTAAAGGTTTTTTGTTTTTTTGTGTTTTTTTTGCAGATAATAGGTTTATAAATATAAACACTTATCAGCATCAGTGATCAGCAGCAGGTATAATGAATCCTAAATGAAATCTAACTTTCAGATTAGTGTTGACTGCTTTTTGGGTGTATTACAGTTCTATCCTTTTGATTTTTAGAAACCATGCTGTCTGGATTGTTGGTTCAGGATGACATTTGCATCCAATATCTTCTCTGTAGATATGACAGTTGTTCAGGTTATTTAATGCTGTAGCACAACAAACTTAGTGTCTTAAAGTGACAACTATATTTTGCTCACAGATCTATAATTTGGGCAGGGCTCAACAGAGACGGTTCATCTCAGTTCCATTCAGTATCATCTGGGTTGGCTTGGAGGCTGGGGATTGTCATCATCTAAAGTGAACTCACTCACTATCTGGAGGGCTGGGAAGACTGAACAGCTGTGTTCCTCTATCATCTCTATTTCCTCGTGGTCTCTCCAGCATGACAGCGTCAGGGTAGGCAGACTTTTATGCCAGCTCAGTGCTCTCAAAGCATATGACCCAAGAAAGAGAAAGTCAGGCAGGAACCTTATGTTTTATGACCCACCCTAGGAAATCACACAGCATCCCTACCCTACTCATTGAAGCAGTTACAAAGGCCACTCAGTTTTAGTGCAAGTGGAAATAGATTCCATCTTTTGATAAGGAAATGGAAAGCTTCTGGAAGAGCATGTGGGACTGGAAATATTGGAGTGGCCATTTTTGGAATATAGTTTACTACACAGATAAGCCAGGCTACAGGTTACATGCTAGTGCTCAAGCCACATGTGTTTCTGATGATTTACCTCTCACCCAAGGGAGCATATTGGCATGCCAATAAAATATTTCTTTCCCTATAATTAAACCTACCAAAAGTTACACTCTATCTGCAAGTTTTTGGCACCCTAACTATATTTAGAAACATACTATTTATTTCTAAAGCACTAGTGGATTAGGCTAATGAAGTAGATAGTTGAGACTTTCCCTAAATTTTCATCCTTGTTAAGCTGATACCTGTTATGTGTTCCTGAATCATCCTATTTTTGCTTTTCTGCTTTGTGTGCAGAGGTAAACAACTGAATATTTATGTAAACAGCTTTGTATAGAAACCTTTCCATTTAAAACTTAAAAAAAAGATAATTACAGTTAAATTGAATGTTTCCTGAAGGGATTTGTTCTAGCATTTTATAGCAGCTTCCGCCTCCTCTTTTGGAGATGAAGTGATTATTCAAGACACATTTTCAAAATTGACAAAATTAGTATCTTCTCCCAAGCTCTTCTTATAAATTGTGGGAATCCTATGACCTGACAGACAACAGACTTTTTATGTTAATTGGGCTGTTTGTTCTGGACCTTTTTTTAAAACTATAAAATAATTCATCCATATGAGAGAACATAAAATTTATAGGTACAGTTTAAAGAATTAAAAATATAAATACTCATGTGCTTACCATCCAAGTTAAGAAGTAAACCATTACCTTTCCTACCCCTTGGAGGTCAAACCCAACCTGACTTTTATGTTAGTCATCACTTTTCTTTCTTTTGTCATATTACCAACCATCTCTACAGTCAAATCCTTCAGTTGTTTGGATCTTTATACAGTGCTTTTCACTTCAATTAAAAACATTTCATATAAAGAACTTTCATATCTTTTGTTAAATTTATCCCTAGATGTTAGGGTCAGGCGTAAGGCAGGGTAAAGATAGGAGTCAGAGGCTAAAAAATTTTAGCAGTCAGTGGCTTTATTTGGGAACTAAGGTCTCCAGCGAGGTTCCGTGACTCAGGGAGAGAGAGAGGGAGAGAGAGAGAGAGAGGGAGGGAGGAAGGGAGGGAGGGAGAGAGAGAGAGAGAGAGAGAAAGAGAGAAAGAGAGGGAGGAGTCAGGGAAGTCGCGCCCAGGTGTGGTGGGGTGGGGTTTTTAAGCTGCAGTGGTTCTGGGTTTTGGTCCCGGTGGGCCTTTTTCTCATCTGTCAGGTCGTGCTGTCCCTCAGTGATTGGTTGACCTCCAATTCGTTCTGGCAAGCTGCTAGGAGCTTTTCATTGGGTTGCGCTGGCAAGATGTCCGTCCCCTCTACTGTGGTTCCAAGGACATCCTAACACTAGATATTTTAAATTTTTGTTGCTGTTAATGATGTCATTCCGATTATTGCTGAATATAAACATGTAGTTGATTTCTACAGACTGGTTTTTTTGAAAAGTCAAATTTGGTAAATCTTACTAATGAAAATAATTTGTCTTTTGATTCTTTGGGGATTTCAACAAAACATATTGCCTATAAATGACATCAGTTTTGTAGCTTCCTTTATAATTTTTTTTCCTTTTCTTATATTTTTGCCCTGGCCAGGCCCACCAGAGCAATGCTGAATAGATACGGTAATAGCTGGCATTCTTTCTGATTTTAAAAGAAATGTTTTTTTATTATTTTCATTATCGTGTATATAATGTTCATTGTAGGTGGGGTTTTTTTTTGTTTTTATTTTAATATCTTTTATCAGTCAAGGGATTTTTTTTTTCCTATTCTTAGTCTGCTGAGTTTTTAAAATTGTGGATGAATGTTGAATTCCATCAAAAAGTTTTCTGTGGCTAATGATTTGATCATATGATTTTTTTCCCTTTACTTTGTTATTGGGATAAATTACATTAACTGGTGTTCTAATAATAAATCAACTTTGCATTCCTTTGATAAACCAAATTATGTTTACAAGTAATTTGCTTAGAATTTTTCACCTATGTGAAATTGACCTTTAATCACATTTCTCATTCTGTTTTTATTTTTTAAACATTTGATTTTATTTTTTTTGAGAAAGAGGGAGAGAGAGGGGAGAGGAGGAGCAGAGGAAGAGGGAGAGAGAGAATCTTTTTTTTTTTCTTTCTTTTTTTTTTTCTTTCTTTTTTTTTTTTTTCTTTTTTTTAGGGAGAGAGAGAATCTTAAGTAGGCTCCATGCTTAGCACAGAGCACAACGTTGGGGCTCAATCTCACAACCGTGAGATCATAACCTGGGCTGAAATCAAGAGTTGGTTAGACAGAGCCACCCAGGTGCCTCTCTGTTTCTTTCTTAATTTGGAATCAAGGTTATGTGGAAAGAGTTGGGGAATGTTCCCTCTTTTTCTATCCTCTGGAAGATTGGAAGAGTAAGATGAGAATTTCTGTTTCATGAACATCTCATGGAACTTGCCTCAACCTTATAAGGAAGCTGTCTGAGCCTAGTGATTTCTTTGTTGGAAGATTTTTAATTCTCAGTTCAAGTTATTCAAAAGTTATAGGACTATTCAGGTTTTCTATTTAAGTCATATTTGGTAAGGTATAGCTGTATTTTTCTAGATATTTATCCATTTCATCTAAGTTTTTAAATGTATTGAGCTAAAGTTGTTGAAAATATCTTCCTATTTATTAGTTGTATCATTTATGGTTTTATTTTTCTTTCCAGCCCTATGATTGTATGCATCCCTTGAGAATTTTTCCCCCTTTCATTAATCATACTGGAAGCTTCTCTATTTTCTTAGTTTTTACCAAGATCCAGTATTTGGCTTTGCTGATCATTCCTATTATGTATTATCTTTTTCATTAATTTCCTTAAAAAAATTTTTTTAATGTTTATTTATTTTTAAGAGAGAGAGAACACAGAGGAGGGGCAGAGAGAAAAGTAGACAGAGGATCTGAAGTGGGCTATTTGTTGACAGTAGAGAGCCTGATGCAGGGCTTGAACTCTAGAACCCTGAGATCATGACCTGAGCAGAAGTGACTACCTGATTAATTTGGAAATTTTCTTCTTTTCTAATATAAACATATAAGGTTATAAACTTCCCTTTGTATTCTGGCTCCCTTCCTCAAGTTTTGATAGGACAGTTTATTATTGTTCAGTTTTAAGAATTTTCCAGTTTCCATTTGTATTTCTTCCTTGTGAGGTGTTTTGAAATATGTTTTTCTCTAAACTTCTAAATGTATGAGAGTTTTCTAGTTATCTTTTAAAATATGTTTGTAATATTTAATTGTATTACAGTAAAAGAATCTTTTGAAATTTATTGAAGCTATCATTATAGTTATTTTTCAGAATTGTATAATGTATCACTAATTGTTGCATTTAATATTCTAAATGTGTTCTATATTGTTAAAAAGCTTATGTTTAAGCTGTTAAAAACTCGTCTATTGTTACTAATATATTATTTGCTGAAGATGTCAGTTGCTAGGAGATTTGTATTGCAGTTTCTGCCTCTGGTGATGGATTTGTATGTATCTTCTTGTTACCATGTCAATTTTTGCCTTACAAATTTTGAGATAATATTAATAGGTACATACAAATGTATAATGTTTTTGCATGTGTCTTGTTCCATGTTTTAGGTGTATCTTTTACAAGCAACATGTAGCTAGATTTTTGTTCAGTCTAAAAATATTTACCCTTAATTAGAAAGCTGAGTCCATTAGCATTTATTGCAATTAATGATAAATTTATACTTCTTTCACTGTTTTATGTATTTTTATCAATGTTTTCTATTTCTCCCCTTTCCCCTTTTTGCCATATTTTGAATTGATAATTCCCTTCCCCCTCCCTCCCCATTCCAGTTTTCTCTCCTATTTCTTTGGAGGTGATATGTTTTATGTCTACTCCCTTAATAGCTGTTCTTGCTATTTTAATGGACACACTTTAAACATTTTCTATTTAATGAGTATGTTAACACTCATGCTCCAAAATTCAAAGACTTATCTCTCCTCAGGTTCTCTGCCCCTTATCCCCCACCCCGACACACACAGGTTGCACATTTTTCTCACAGTTTTAAGTAATGTTTGCTTAGTTTTACCCATCTATTTACCAATGTTTTTCCTCACTGTTACTTTCATCCCTCTTTTTGAAGTATGTCCTTCAGAATTTCTTTAGTGAGTCTTTAATAGCAAATTCCATGCTATGTATCATTGATACAGAAATGAGTAAGATACACTTGCACATGTAATTGCAGTGTAAACTAAGTGCAAAAGTAGAGATCAGGACAAAGTGTTGAGAGCACAGAGAGGGAAAGCTAAGTGTAGAGAATGTGAAAGGGCATCTCAGGAAAGACTATGAGCTATGGGTGTGTTCATGGAACATTCATCATCAGCTCAGCGGGCTGGAACTTAGGCGGGGGTTGGTGCCAGATGGAACTAGAGAGGTTAGCTAGCCAGCTAGTGGGTTGTGAAGAGCCTTAAATGCCAAACTGAAGGCAACAGAAAGTTGGGGGAGGTTTAAAGCAATAGAGTGACATGATTAAATGTATTATTTAGGAGTTATATGTGTGACTATATGGAGGACAATGCGTTGCATAGTCACCTGAGAGGAGGCTGAGTTACTAAACCAAGGCAAAGTAAAGATAAGAGAAGAGATGAAATTTTAAAAGACATTGACAGGTAAAATCTTAATAACAGATTTAAAGCAGAGAGGGTTGGAGGATGTATTCCAAGGACTCTAGAGGACTGGCAAGATTGAAGTGGTGTGCAGGTTTGGGAGTGGAGGGAAGGTGTCATTGGGGAGAGAGAATGATTTTTTTGTAATATAAAGCATTTGATTTTTCAGGACAAATGGTGGGTTGGTTATTGAAGAATCAATAGTTAAGGTATTTGGGATGTCTCTGGGCTGAAAACTCAGCAACATTTTTTTATTGTATCTCATCATTCTGGTCATTAATGTTTTTCCTTCTTTTGCTTTCTGAGTTACAATGTCAATCCGTGTTTCAGGATGCAAAGGGTATATTTTCAGCACTAAATATAAGAGTTGGATTTCAGTTAACTTTTAAATCAGGAAATGTAGAACTGCCTTCACTGCTGTTTGAAAAATTACTTTAATTGGGCAGTGGTTGTTCTTGGTTGGTGGGACCTCTTGTTTGAGGTCTGTTTTTATCTTATCCCTTTTCACAGGCTGGCAGATGTGACCCAGAGTATCTAAGAGCATCTGGTGGTGAGAAAGGAGAGAAGGAATACAGAGGCAGAGTAAGGGAAGAGGAGAGGGGGGAAAAAAAATCCTCTACTTAATTAGCATATTGGCAGAGCTTATGCTTCCTACCTACTGTGGGGGTTGTTTTTTTGTTTGCTTATTTGTTCTGCATACCACCCATTTTTTCTGGTTTCATTGAGTAATAATTGACATACATTACTGTTTAAGTCATACAGCATCATGATTTGATTCACATATACTGTGAAATGATTACCACAGTAGGTTCAGGTAACATCCATCTTATATAGATTTAAAAAGAAAATAACAAAAGGGAAAAAAATTTTCTCCTTGTGCTGAGAATTCTTAGGATTTACTCTCCTAACAAGTTTCCTACATATCATACAACATTATTACCTGTAGTCATCATGTTGTACACAACATCCCTAGTACTTATTTCTCTTATAACTGGAAGTTTGTACCTTTTGACCACCTTTCTCCAATTCCTTTCACCCCATTCTCTTTTTTTGATAACCACAAGTCTGATGTCTTTCTAGAGGAGTGGTTTTTGTTTTTGTTTTTGGTTTTTGGGGGGGGGGGGAGTTTAGATTCCACAGGTAAGTGAAATTATATAGTGTTTATCTTTCTCTATCTGAAATCCATCTATGTTGTTGTGAATGGTAGGATATCCTAATGTTTTATGGCTAAATAATATTCCATTGTATATATACATTTGACCCTTGAACAACATGAGTGTTAGGGGTGCCAGTCAGTCCCCTGCATAGTTGAAAATCCATGTATAACCTCTGACTCTCCAAAAACTTAACTACTAATAGCCTATCGTTGACTTGAAGCTTCACCAATAATAAAGTTATTTAAGACCTTTTTTGTGTTATGTGTGTTATATACATGTTCTTAAAGTAAACGAGAAAAATGTTAAGAAAACCATAGGAGAAAATCCATTTACATATTGTAAAAAATCCATGATAAGTGAACCCACATAGTTCAAACCTATATTGGTCAATGGTCAAATGTACAACTTCTTTATTCATTCACCTATTAGTGGGCACTTAGCTTCTATGTCTTGGCTATTGGAAATAATGCTGCTATGAAAATGAGGGTGCGGCTATCTCTTTAATATAATGATTTCATTTCCTTTGGATATACACCCAGAAATGATATTGCTGGATCACATGGTGGTTCTATTTTTTTTTTTAAGATCCTCCATACTGTTTTCGATAGTGGTTGTACCAATTTATATTCTCACCAACAGAATACAAGGGTGCCCTTTTCTTGTCTTTTTGATGAAGGCCATGTTAACAGGTGTGAATTGATTTCTCTTTGTTTTAATTTACATTTCCTTAGTGACTGGTGATGGTTGAATATCTTTCCATGTGTCTATTGACCTTCTGAATATCTTTTTTTGAGAAATAGCTATTCATTTGCCCATTTTTACATTGGGTTATTTGTATTTTTGCTATTGAGTTGTATGACTTCCTTGTATATTTTGGATATTAACCTCTTAGATACATGGTTTGCAAATATTTCTTGTCATTACATAGGTTGTCTTTTCACTTTATTGATCGTTTCTTTTGCTGTGCAGAAGCTTTTTAGCTTCATGCATACCCACTTGTTAATTTTTTTTTTTTAATTTTTTTTTTAACGTTTATTTATTTTTTTTTGAGACAGAGAGAGGCAGAGCATGAACGGGGGAGGGTCAGAGAGAGAGGGAGACACAGAATCTGAAACAGGCTCCAGGCTCTGAGCAGTCAGCACAGAGCCCGACGTGGGGCTCGAACTCACGGACCGTGAGATCATGACCTGAGCCGAAGTCGGCCGCTCAACCGACTGAGCCACCCAGGCGCCCCCCCCCACTTGTTAATGTTTTATTTTCTGGCTTGTGCTTTAGATGTTGTGCACAAAAAAAAATCATTACCAAGGGCCACCTGGGTGCCTCATTTCAGTTAAGCATCTGACTTTGGCTCAGGTCATGATCTCACAATGCATGGGTTCAAGCTTTGCGTCAGGCTCTATGCTGATAGCTCAGAGTCTGGATCCTGTTTCAGATTCTGTCTCCCTTTCTGTCTCTGCTCTTCCCCCACTCATGCTCTGTCTCTGTCTCTGTCTCTCTCAAAAATAAATAGACATTAAAAAAATTAAAACAAAACAAAAAATCCTTACCAAGACCCATGTCAAGGAGCTTTGTTACTGTGTTTTCTTCTAGGAGTTTCATGGTTTCAGACCTTCCATTTAAGTATTTAAATCATTTTGAATTAACTTTTGTGAGTGGTGTAAGATATGGAGGGATCCACTTTCATTCTTTTACATGTGAATATGCAGTTATCTTAATACCATTTACTGAAGAGACTGCCTTTTTCTTTGTCAAATATTAGATGACCACCTATACTAGGACTTATTTCTGGGCTTTCAGTTCTGTTCATTTGGTCTATTTGTTTGTTTTTATGCCAGTATCATACTGTTGTGATGACTACGGTTTTATAGCATAGCTTGAAATCAGGAAGTGTGAATTTGTTTCCACCTTTGTTTTCTTCCTCAGGAATTTCTTTGGCTACTTAGAGTCTTTAGTGTCTCCGTATAAATTTTAGAAGTGTTTTTTCTACTTCTGTAGAAAACACCATTGGAATCTTGATGGGAATTGCATTGAATCTATAGATACAGCTTTTGGGAGTATTGAAATTTTAACAGTATTCTTGCAGTCCATGAACACAGATATCTTTCTATTTTATTTGCATCTTTTTTGATTTCTTTCATCTTTGTCTTGTGGTTTTCAGCATAGAGATCTTTCACCTCCTTAGTTGAATTTACTCCTAAGAATGTTGGTGTTTTTGATGCTATCATAAATGGGATTGATTTTTTTCTTTTTCAGAAATTTTGTTGTTAGTGTATAGAAACATTGCTGATTTTTGTATGTTAATTTTGTATCATGCAACTTTATGAATTCACTGATTAGATCTAACAGATTTTTGTTTGAGTCTTTCCGATTTCCTATATATAAAATCATGCCATCTGCAAATAGAGACAGTTGTACTTCTTTCTTTCTAATTCTGATACCTTTTATTTCTTACCTGATAGTTCTAGCTAGGACCTCTAGTATTCTGTTAAATAGGAGTGGTGGGAGTTGGCATCCTTGCCTTATTCCTGATCTTAGAGGAAAATCTTTCAGTTCTTCCCATTGATACAATGTTAACTGTTGACTTGTCATACAGCCTTTATTATCTTGATATATACTCCTTCTTGCCTAATCTGGTAAGAGTTTTTATCATGAATGGATATTGACTTTTGTCAGATGGTTTTTCTACATCTATTGAGATGATAGTGTTCTTTCATTCTGTTTAATGTAATGTAATGTAGCTTGTTGATTGATCTGCATATGTTGAACCATCCAAGGAATAATTCCCACTTGATCATGGTGAATAATTCTTTCATATGCTGTGGAATTGGACTTGCTAGTATTTTATTGAGAGTTTTTTGCATCACTGTTCATCAGGGATATTGGCCTATAGTTTTCTTTTCTAGTAGTGTCCTTTTCTGGCTTTGGTATCAGTTTAATGCTAGCCTCTTAAAATGAATTGAGGAATGTTCTTTCTTCTTTTATTTATTTTTTTTGAAGATTTTTAGAAAAATTAGTGTTATTTAAAAAAATGTTTTTTGCAGAATTCACCAGTGAAGCCATCCAGTCCTGGGCTTTTCTTCATTGGCAGATTTTTGATTACTGATTCAGTCTCCTTACTAGTAATTGGCTTATTCAAATTTTCTGTTTCTTCCTGATTCTGTCTCAGTAAGTTATATGTTCCTAAGTATTTTTTCCTTTCTTATGGGTTGTTCAGTTTGTTGACATATAATTGTTCATAGTAGCCTCTTATAATTCCTTTGAATTTCTTTAGTATCAGTTATAGTATTTCCTTTTTCATTTATAATTTTGTACATTTGGACTCTTTTATCTTTGGTTAGTCTGGCTAAGCACTTGGCAATTCTGTTTATTCAAAGAAACAACACTTAGTTTGGTTAACCATTTCTGTTCTCTCTTCACTTATTTCTGTATTAATATTCATTACTTCCTTTCTCCTGCTAAATTTGGGATCAGTTTTTTTTTTTCTATTTTCTTAAGATATAGAGTTAGACTGTTTATTTGGTATCTCTCTTGCTTCTTAATGTAGGCATTTGTTCTTAAGTACTTCCTTCTTGCTGCATCCCGTAAATTCTTGTATGTTGTTTTTTTGTTTTCATTTGTCTCAAGAAACTGCAAATAGAAATTTCCCCTTTAGTTTCTTCTTTGATCCCTTGGTTGTTCAGGAGACTGTTGTTGAACTTTGACATGTTCATGAATTTTTCTAGTTCTTTTTACTGATTTCTGGTTTACTCATTTAATAATTTCTGCCATTGTGGTCAGAGAAGATATTTGGTATGATTTCAGTCTTCTTGAATTTGCTAAGACTTATTTTGTGGCCTAAATATGGTCTATCCTAGAAAATGTTACATATGTACTTGAGAAGAGTGTATGTTCTGTTGTTGGATAGAAATGTTCTGTGTGTGTCTATTAGGTTCATTTGGTCTGCAGTATTGTTCACATCTTCTGCTTCCTTATTGATTCTCTGTATGATCTATTCATTGGTGAGAATAGGGTATTAAATCCCCAACTATTACTATCTACCGTTTATTACTCCTTTTAGCTCTCTTGGTTTTTGCTTTATATATTTAGGTGCTCTGATGTTGGGTGCATAAATATTTACAGTTATTGTGTCTTCTTGATGTATTGACCACTTTATCATTATATGACCTTCTTTGTCTCTTTTACTTTTTTTTTTTTTTTTTACTTTAAAGTCTATCTTGTCTGATGTAATATAGCTACCTCTCCTTTTTTTATTTTTTGGTTACCATTTGCTTGAAATGTCATTTTCCATCCCTTCACTTTCAGTCTGTGTATGTCTTTAAAAAGCTAAAGTGAGTTTCTTGGGAAGCATATTGTTAGTTTTTTAATATTGTATTCAGCCATTCTGTGTCTTTTGATTGGAAAATTTAATCCATTTAAAGTAATTTTTGATAGGCAAGGACTTACTATTGCAATTTTGTTAAGTGTTTTCTGGTTCTTTTATGGATCCATTGTTGCTTGTTTCTCATCCTTCTGTCTTGTGTCTGTGTTTTGATGTATTTTTGTATATATATGCTTTGACTTCTCATCATGTTCCTTTGTGTAATTACTACAAGATTTTTCCTTGTTATCATGAGGCTTACATAAAATATCTTAAACTTAAAACACCTTATTTTAAAGTTATAACAACTTAACTTCAATAGAATTCGCATACCTTACACTTTAACTTCTTCTCCCCCTCACATTTTTGTTTGTTGCTGCTAAAATATACTTGTTTTTCATATTGCTTAATACAGATTATTATACTCATGGTTGTTATTTGCTACTTTCATTTTCCTTAACATCCAAACTAGAGTTGTGAGTTATGCACCACTATTAACAATTCTGCAGAATCAAACTATGACTATATATTAATCATTACCAATGAAATTTATACTACCTTCTTGTGTTTTATGAGATTAATTAATATTCTTTTACTTCCACTCAAAGAATTCTCTAGCATTTTTTGTAAGGCAGTCTGGTGATTATGAATGCCCTCAGCGTTTGTTCAGCAAAGTCTTTATCCCTCCTTTGTTTATGAAGGACATCTTAGTTGACAGGTTTTCTTGTTGTTGTTGTTGTTTTATTTGAATATTATGAATGTGTCATTCTATTCTCTTCTGGCCTGAAAAGTTTCTGTTGAGAAATTGCCAATAATCTTATGGTGGGTTCCTTTGGATATAACTTCTCTCTTTTCTCCTGCCGCTTTTAAAATTCTTTCTTTGTTTTTGACTTTTGACTTTAATTATAATGTGTCTCAGTGTAGTCTCATTGAGGTTAAATCTCTTTGGGGTCCTTTGGATCATGGGTCTAGATTTCCATTTCTTTCCCCAGGTTTGGGAAATTTTCAAACATTATTGTTTTAAATATACTTTCTGTCCTTTCTGTTATTCTTCTGGAGTTCCCATAATGCAAATATTGAATGTTATTTCTTTTTATAATGTCCTAAATTCTCATAGGGTTTTTTCACTTTTTCTTTTTTTTTTTTTCTTTTTGTTTCTGTGTCTGGTCAGTTTTCATTGTCCTGTCCTCCAGGTCACTAAATTTTTCTTCTATTCAGTTGAGTATACTTTTGAAACTCTGTTGAATTCTGTAATTTAGTTAATGTATTTTTAAACTTTAGGATTTCTGTGTGGGTCTCCGTGTATTGGAGGGTTGGTATGTGTATTGGTTTCTATTTTCTTGTCAAACTTCTCATTTTGTTCATGCGTTTTTGTTCTAATTTTGTTTCATTAGCTGTGTTTTCTTGTAGTTTTCTGAACTTCCTTAAGAGGATTATTCTAAATTGTTTGATAGTTCATAGATCTCCTATTTCTTTAGGATCAGTTCTTAGAGCTTTATTAGTTTCCTTTGGTGATGTATATTTACCTGATCCTTGATTTTTTACATTGGTGTCTGTGCATTTGAGTAATGGAGCTCCTTTTCTAAACTTTACAGGTTTACTTTGGCAGAGATAGTTCTTGACCACTTACTCATTTTAGGTTTTGGGGTGTGTCTGCTGGTGATGTCTTTGGGCAAGAGGGGCCTGCTATTATGGTATGTTTTGGGGGGAAGCAACTATTTGAACTCTGAGGATAGGGATAGGGGTGTGTGCCACTGAGAACTGTTGGATAAAACTATTTGCTTGGTTCCCTACCCAAGTGAGGCTGTAAGATGGGCTCTGTGGTTGCCTGAATCTCTGGTCAGGCTTACTAGATGATCAGGACTAAGTACTGTATTGATTAGTATCTAGGGCTGTGAGTTAGCTTCCCTGCCCCAACTGAGTAATAGGCCAGGGCTCAGGGCCTGTATAGCTCATTCATTGTTTGGGAGCCCAAATCAGGCCTGAATGTGTACTGAATTCCTTGGTTAAGTGAGGTGACTAGTTTTGCTCTTGCATATAGGCAATGCTGTCTGTTCTAATGCCACTGTACATAGGGTTGTTGAGTTGGGCTACACAGCTTCCTGTCTGCTCTGGTTCTATTCCTTGGTCGGACAGGCTGAAGGCTGTTTTCAGCTATGAGTAGGGCTATAAATTAAATTCTTTGCTCAGAAACAGCAGGAGAAACAACTCTAAAACTGGTAAAGCTCTTTGCTGTCTTAACTTAAGCTGACCTGCACCCCAAGTTCCTTGGCTGAATAGGACCACTGGCTTTGCTCTGCGAACTGTTGTCTCTATCTTGCCTGGGCAGGATGGGGAGGGGCCTACTCCAGGGTATTCTGTTTCCCAAAGAGGCTTTCCAGTTTGGAGTTGCCAGGAGCTACCCTCAGCTTGGCAAAGAATCATTCCCCCTGCCTTTACTGAGTATGGGCAGCCTTTGTGCCCTATACTGATTTTGCCATGGAATTGATCAGCTCTGCCCACTTGCCTCTTAGGTTAAGTGTCACTGGGCCACACAGCTTCCAACAGTTGTCACCAGCCCTTCTGGTTAGATGAAGCTAGAAGGCACTCTCCACAGAGAGTAGAGCTTTGACTCAGCTTGCCTTTGACTCTTACTTGCCTGGGTATGGGAAAAGTCAGCTCTACAGCCAGCAAAACTCTTCATTTGAGGATCCAAATGAGGCAGATCTGCACTCTGCCAAATTCCCTGGTCAGAGTGCACCCCAGAATCAGTTCTGCAGATGAGCAAAACTGATGACTGGAATTACTACTTGGGCACTGCAGTTATGAACTCTGTCTGCCAAGATCTGTGTGTTGGTTGTTGCAAGCTACTCACCCCTTTTCTGTCACAGATTGCCAGTGGCTAGGCCCTGTAGATTCCCCTGCATTCTTCATCATGTGAGATCAAAGTATGGACTCTCACAAAGTGATCCACAATGCTTGGGGGCTCTTTTCCTACTGAAGGAACTGGCAGCTCAAGGGCGACCTCTCCTGGTGGTGCTGCACAGTCCTAGAGGAGGGACAATGTGGTCAACATGTAACCACATCTTGTTACCTTCTAATGCAGTCTCTTTTGGTCTCTGAGGTGCAAGGTGTGCTTTCCGCCTCACCTCTGTGTTCTAGGATTCTCTTGGTATCTTTTTTTTTTTTTGGAATAGATGTTCTTCTTTTGAGGGGGAGTATCTTGGTGATGTCACTCTCCTACCTGCTGTTTTTAGCTAGCAAGATCAGATTCTCCCCCTGGAGATTACTGCCTGGCCCGTCAGCCCAGAGGAGGGCTTCCTTTTTGATGCATGAGTCATCACAGTGACTCAGTGACTTACTGGTTGCTCACATGTAATAGTTGCAATGAGCACTGGTGAGAGTTGAGAGGAATTTCTCCCTGCCAGGGTGTGAAGAACTTTGACAGCAGGTGTGTCAGCTGGAAACCCAAGCAGCTATTCACCTTCTACCTGGTACCATCATGTAGTACTCTGGAATCAGGCATGCATGCAGAGTGTCCCATCACATACAGCCATTTCTTGACAGAGGAAGAAGTTGGCCAGGGAAGAGAAAAAAAATCGCATACTATAAAATGTTTTCTTTGGGGAGCGATACTCTATCTGGCAGCATCATGATCTGAAATAATTCTTAGTCTTTTTATGTTGTTGGTGGTGATTGACCCATGGGATCCTGCTATGTGGATTGGCTGCTTTTAAATTATCTGATCTTTTAGCAGTGACTCAGGAGGAAAAGTGTCAAGCAAAGGCTAATCATTTCATCCTAGTCAAAAAAAAAAAAAAAAAGAGAAAAAGAATTTGAATTGTTAAATTGCAGAATGAATCTACAATTTTTTTTTCAGAAATTACAGTTATGACAGAATATATCCCTGCATGCATGCAGACAGGTTTGTCACTATTAGTACCTGCCTGTGGATGGCATTGGCAAGGCAGAAAGTGAGGAGCAGTGCAGTTGGTGACATGTGTTAGCACATATGAATAGTGTTGGGCATTTTATGTAAATTACTTCATCTAATTGATTGTGCAGTTAAGGAAGCTTAGAGAGTAGGGAAACTATTCAAGGTCATTGAACAGGTACATGGTGATCACAGTTCAAATTCATGTATAATTGGTGGCAAAATGTATACCACATTACCTCCAAGCATGTTTTGGTATTTGTTCGTTTGAGAGAACAGATGTTTCTGTGATGAATTAGTCTCACCCAGGTATTTTCCCTTGATAGAGACACCATCCTTCTATGCCTGCCTCAGATTCCAGACTTCTGTCCCTAGATACTGTTTCCAAGTTACAATACACATGTGCTAGAAAAAAATGAAAAGGGGGCTCACTCAACACTGCAACAGTTAGCCAGCTCTACTGCATTCTCCTTACTGAATACCTGTTAGGTTATTTGTCAGCGATGTTTTTACACTTATATAATTTCTGAGTGCCCTGGGGTGCCTGGGTGGCTCAGTCGGTTAAGCGTCCGACTTCAGTTTAGGTCATGATCTCACGGTCCGTGAGTTCGAGCCCTGCGTCAGGTTTGTGCTCTCAGTTCAGAGCCTGGAGCTTGCTTAGGATTCTGTGTCTCCTTCTCTCTCTGCCCCTCCCCCATTCACACTCTGTCTCTCTCTTTCAAAAAAGGAATAAACATTAAAAAAAATTTTTTTAATGAAAAAAAATTTCTGACTGTCCTTATTACAAGGATAGATTATACAAGGTTCTGAACAGCAAAGATGTCAGCTGTATAAATGTAAGGATTTGTTCCTTATTTTTCCTAGCAACTTAAAATTGACTAAATGCCAAGAATGAGCCAAATGTCAAGCCATCACGAAAGACAGGAGCATAAAGGTTGTCTTGGGAGCGGGTCTCCTTGGTACCAACATGGAGTAGCTTCCTGCATTCCACCAAGCTTGAGGAAACATTCATATGGAATGTTCTGTTGTCTCTATGAGAACTTAAATTCACTTGCTTGAACAAACAGAATTTATAATAAGAGGGCTTGAGGACATGCATGGATAGTCTTTTATTATGGGAAGAAGCCGTGTTATAAATTCTGTGTTACAAAGATGTAAATGTTACTGCTTAATAGTTTTATATAGCAATTAGAACTGGAGTGTATATCTATGTCCTGGTCATTTTCCCTGGGATTATAAGTACCCAACTACAAACCTAGATTATTTTTAGCAGAGGTTGTCCCCCACAAAGCACATCAAATGAAGAACTAGAACCAGGAATTGGGAGTTATGAAAAAGTGGAGCAGAAGGTAAGAGGAACATTTCAGAGCAATGACTATAACATAGGTCATCATTCATGGGACAGGTGTGATCCACTCTCCAGTGTAGAGTTTATCATCTGTTTAAGAATCCACAAAGAGTGACTTCCTGAAGAAACCTCTATTATTCCTTCTTCCTTCCAAAGAATTCTCAAGAGAAAAGAGTAAAAGGGAATACAGACTACATGTAAGACAAAGATTAGGGAAGATCTTTATATCATATCTGGTACAGATAGCCCAAATCAGTTTTTGTTAGTTTTTGTGCCACCTGATCATTTTTTTAGTTTTGTGCCACCTTTTTGTAGGTAAATGAATTCTGGCAAAGACCCAGGAGCCATTGTACTAACCTCTGTTGATTTTCTACTAACTTTTTGGAGATTTATACCCTCAAACTGCTCAGCGGTTTTGGATTTCCCATCTATGTAATAAAGGAGGCAGTGTAGATGATCATAGCGGGTAAGTGTAAATGAGTTTAGTTATCATTTGATGTGGTAGACACACAATGAATGACTAGGGGAAAATCAGCCAAGGACACGTAGCAAGTAGCTCATTAGAGCTCTGTCTGGTTTCTGTTGAGCATGCACCGCCTTCCAGATCACCAGAGAAAAGGGGGATCTTACTTAGCTAGGCTCTCTCTGGTTATTTCCTTCCCTGGATCTCCCTATTAAAATTTCTGGCTGGTCTGCCATTTTGATACTTACCCAACCAATATCAAGAGCTCAGCCTACCCCTGATATTAGCCTTTCCTTATTGTTTGCCACTGAGATTGCTCTTGTTTCGAACAGTACCCAGGCAGGAATTTTCTATGCTCTGCTCCAAATAGGCAGCTCCCTTCCAGCCGGGCAGCAGAACTGCCAGTTCCCACAGAGTTCTTCATCTGCTAAGGCTGGGGGAGAACTTTGAGGTAATGGATCTGAGGTAGAAGGGGCAAAGGATTGGGGCAATTCCTGGCTAAAATGTAACAGACTCTCACTGTTCTGAGATTCAGTAGGTTTTCTTGAATAAATCCTCAATGTGTTGTATGCCTTCTGTCAATTTCCAGATTGGTTGAATGGTTGGTTATTTTTTTTATTGTTTCTTTTTTTATTGAAATATGACTGACTAACATTGTATTACTTTCAGGTATACAACATAATTATTTGATATATGTATATGTTGTGAAATGGTTACCACAAGTTTAGTTAACATCCATAAGGATATATAGTTACATTTTTTTTCATGTAATGAGAACTTTTAAGATTTACTCTTTTAGCTACTTTCAAATATACAGTCTTGTTAACTATAGTCATCATGCTAGGTGTTACATCTCCAGGCCTTATCTATCTTATAACTGAAAGTGTGTACCTTTTCACCACCCTGACTCCTTTTACATGTCTTCTCATCCCCTCCCACTCCCACCTGAGGTAACCACAAATCTGTTCTGTGTATGTATCTATGTAGTTTTTTGTGTGTGTTTTTTTTTAAGATTACACATATGAGAGGTCATATAGTATTTGTCTTTCTCTGACTTATTTCACTTAGCAAAATGCTCTCAAGATCCATCCATGTTATTACAAATGGCAAGCTTTACTTTTTTTTAAGGTTGAATTATTAGTCCATTGTACATATGCACCATATCTTTATTCATCTATTGATGGACATTAGGGTTTTTTTCATATATCTTGACTATTTTTTTTATAACTTTTTTTTTTAAAGTAATCTCTACTCCTAACGTAGGGCTCAAACTCACAACCCCAGGATCAAGAATTGCATGCTTTAATGACTGAGCCAGCCAGATGCCTCCACTGGCTATTATAGTGCTGCATTGCACATGGAGGTGCATATATCTTTCAGGATTAGTGTTTTCATTTTCTTCAGATAAATGCTCAGAAGTGGAATTGCTGGAGTCTATGGTAATTCTGTTTTTAGTTTCTTTGAAGAACCTCCACACTGTTTTCTATAATGGCTGTAGGAATTTACACTTCCACCAACAGTGCACAAAGGTTCCCTTTTGTCCACATCTTCAACACTTGTTATTTTTTGTCTTTTTGATAATAGGTTTTCTAACAGGTGTGAGATGATAGCTCACTGTTGTTTTGATTTGCATTTTCCTAATGATTAGTGATGTTGAGCATCTTGTCATGTACCTGTTGACTGTTTGTATGTCATTTTGGAAAAATGTCTATCCAGATTCTCTAACCATTTTTTAATTGTTTTGTTTTGGGTTTTTTTTTTTTTTTTTGCTTGTTTGGTTTTTTGTTTTTTGTTTTTTTGCTCTTGTGCTATAGGAGTTAATTTATATATTTTGGATGTTCACCCCTTATCAGATATATGGTTTGAAAATATTTTCTCCCATTTTGTAGGTTGGCTTTTCATTTTGTTGCTGACTTCTTTGCTGTGCAGAAGCTTTTGTTTGATGTAGTTCCACTTTTTCTGTGTGCTTCTGGTGCCTTTGCTTTTGGTGTCAAATTCAAAATAAAAGGGGCTCCTGGCTAGCTCAGTCAGTTAAGCATCCAGCCCTTGATTTCGGCTCGTGTCATGATCTCATAGTTCATGAGATGAAGCCCCACATCCAGCTTTGCACTGGCAGTGTGGGCCTGCTTGGGATTCTTTCTCTCTTTCTTTCTGTTCCTCTCTCTATCTGCCCCTCCCTTGCTTGTGTGCACTTTCTTGCTCTCAAAATAAATAAACATTTTTTTAAAATACAAAAACAAAACAAAACAAAAAAACAATAGCCAAGACTGATGTCTAGGAACTTATGCTCTGTTGTCTTCTAGGAGTTTTGTGAATTCAGGTCTTATATTTAAGCCTTTAATCCATTTTCAGTTGATTTTTCGTGTATGTTGTAAGATAGTGGTCCATTTCTGTCCAGTTTTCCTAATACCATTGATTGAAGGGACTGTCCTTTCCCCATTGTATATTTTGGCTCCTTTGTCTTGAATTAATTGACCATATAGGCATGTTTGGTTTTTTTTTTTTCCCTAGGCTATAGATTCTATTCCATTGTTGTGTGTGTGTGTGTATGTGTGTGTGTGTGTGTGTGTGTGTGTTTGTATGTGTGTGTGTTTATGCCAATACCATACTGTTGAGATTACTATAGGTTTATAATATAGTTTGAAATCAGGAGTGTGGTGCCTCCAGCTTTGTTTTTCTTTCTCAAGATTGCTTTGGGTTTTGTTTTGTGCTTTCATACAAATTTTAATATGTTTGTTCCATTTCTATGCCAAATGTCATTGGAATTTTGATAGGGATTACATTGAATCTGTAAACTGCTTTGGGTAGTATGGACATTTTAACAATATTAATTGTTCCAGTACATGAGCTTGAGCTATCTTCCCATTTATTTGTGTCTTCAGTGTCTTAAAATGTTCACATCTTTCACCTCCTTCGTTAAATTTCTTCCTAGGTTTTCTTCTTTTCAATGCAATTGCTAATAGGACAGTTTTCTAATTTCTGTCTCTGATAGTTGTGTATAAAAATGCATCTCTTATATGTTGATTTTTGTATCTTACAGCTTTACTGAATTTGTTTATTAGCTCTAACAGTTTTTTTTTTTAATTTTTTTTTCAACGTTTATTTTTTTTTGGGACAGAGAGAGACAGAGCATGAATGGGGGAGGGGCAGAGAGAGAGGGAGACACAGAATGGGAAACAGGCTCCAGGTTCTGAGCCATCAGCCCAGAGCCTGACGCGGGGCTCGAACTCAGGGACCGCAAGATCGTGACCTGGCTGAAGTTGGACGCTTAACCAACTGCGCCACCCAGGCGCCCCTAGCTTTAACAGTTTTTTGCATATATAAAATGTCATCTGCAAATGGAGACAGTTTAACTTCTTCCTTTCTAATTTGAATGCCTTTAATTTCTTTTTGTCAGCTAATTGCTCTAGCTAGGGCTTCTAGTACTATGTTGGATAAAAGTGAGCATGGGCATTCTTGTTTTGTTCTTGATCTTAGAGGAAAAGCTGTCAGCTTTTCACATTGGGTATGATATTAGCTATGGGTTTATCACATATAGCCTTTTTGTATATTGGTACATTCTCTCTATACCCACTTTGTTGAGAGTTTTTTATCATGAATGAATGTTGAATTTGGAAATGCTTATTCTGCAGTTATTGAGGTGATCATGTGATTTTTATCCTTCATTTTGTTAATGTGGTACACATCACATTGATTTGCAGATACTGAACCAACTTTGCATCCCTGGAAAAAAAATCCCACTGGTTATTAGTGTATCGTCATTTAAATATATTGTTAAATTCAATTTGCTAATCCTTTGTTGAATATTTTTACATCTGTATTCATCAGAGATATTGACCTGTAATTTCTTATAGTTTTCTTGTTTGGTTTTGGTATGAGGGTAATGGTGGCCTCATAAAATGAGTTTGGATGTGTTCCCTCCTCTTCTATTTTTTGGACGAATTTGAGGACAGTATTAATTCTTTTTTTTTATTAATTAAAAAACATTTTTTTTAACATTTATTCATTTTTGAGGGACAGAGACTCAATGTGAGTGGAGGAGAGGCAGAGAGAAGGAGGAACAGAATCCGAAGCAGGCTCCAGGCTCTGAGCTATCAGCCCAGAGCCTGACACAGGGCTCAAACCCACAAACCCTGAGACCGTGACCTGAGCCAAAGTTGGACGCTCAACTGAGCCACTCAGGTGCCCCATATTAATTCTTTTTTTAAATGTTTGGTACCATTTACCAGTAAAACCATATGGTCCTGGACTCTTATTTGTTGAGAGATTTCCAGTTAGTGATTTAATCTGCTTATTAGGAATTGGTTGATTCATATTTTCTACTTATTCATGATTCAGCATTGGTAGATCGTATGTTTCTAGGAATTTATCCATTTCTTCTAGGCTGTCTAATTTGTTGGCATATAATTGTTTCTGATAGTCTCTTATCCTTTGTATTTCTCTAGTATCCATTGTAACGTGTCCACTTTGATTTCTGATTTTGAATCCTCTTACTATCTTGGTGAGTCTAGCTAATGGTTTGTCTAATTTGTTTATCTTTTCAAAAAACCAGCTCTCAGCTACACTGATCTTTTCTATTGTCTTTTTAATTTGTTTCATTTATTTACACTCTGATCTTTATTTTAATGAATTTCATTGTTTTCAACAATTTTTCCAGGTTTGTTATTGCTTTGGGGGGAAAAATATTTGGTAAGCTCCTCAGCCATTCCAGAAATCCTATCTTTTCATAAAATATTATTCAAAATCTATTTTACAGTCTTACGGCTTGAAATTCATGCAAATATACTCTACTTAAATACATCTGAGTCTCTTCATTTATCTCCTGTGATCCCTGCAGATGAAGCTTATCATGACTTGGTCTTAAACCATACTGATTTAAAGCAAGCAATCAGCTATGTATATTACCTCATGATCTGTTGGTAACTGGAAAGATCATGTCAGTAGGTATTATCCTGCAAATGGTAGAATATCTATGAATTTTGTATTTCATACTAAGGTGAAGCTTAATACCTTTCTCCCTGAGTGTGAGTTGGACTTGGTAACTCACTTCTAATGAACAGTGAATGGAAAAGGAACATTAGTAACCTTACAATAGAGAAACCTGGGAAATACCACCTTAGCCATGTAATCAGGGAGTAAATCACCACCAGTAGTAAATCATATAGACATTTTGTATACCCTGATATGATGGAATGAGAAGAATACTTTGCCTCTTTGGTGTTCTTCCTCCAAATCCACAACCCCACATTAAGGGGAATTCTACATAATGCCATTACTCTTCAGAAGTACCAAGGTCATGAAAGAATAAAGACAAGGAAAGATGAGAAACTTAATAGATTGAAAAAGGCTAAGGAGACATGACAGTTAAATGTCATGTTGGATCCTAGACTGAAGCTAGGAACAGAAAAAGGATATAGGGGAGGAAAAATTCTCCTTTATATTCTTAGGCTGTCTGATAGGGCTTAAGAGTTACAGTGACAGGGGCGCCTGGGTGGCTCGGTCGGTTAAGCGTCCGACTTCAGCTCAGGTCATGATCTCACGGTCCATGAGTTCGAGCCCCGCGTCGGGCTCTGTGCTGACAGCTCAGAGCCTGGAGCCTATTTTAGATTCTGTGTCTCCCTCTCTCTCTCCTCATCCCCTGTTCATGCTCTGTCTCTCTCTGTCTCAAAAATAAATAAACATTAAAAGAAAAAAAAAAGAATTACAGTGACACGAGACTATTCACAAAAAAACATAAAGTTTTTTAAAACTTTTGCATGTATGTGGGGGCCTTCATAAGAGTATGAAGAAGTGACCAGAGTAGAAAACTTTTATACTTTTAGACAAAGAAATTACATATTTGTGAAGAAATGACCAGGGTTTAGTCTAGGGGCAATAAATTGTAGAGAAATGACTAGGGGAAATACAGGATGGGAGGGAAACTAGTGGAAGATATGGATTACTTTAGTAAGTTTGTTTGTATAGATCCATTTTAGTATCAGTTCCTAGTGTCCGGTGATAAGCGTGTTCTCTTCCTGGTACAAGGAGGGTACCTTATGGCCTGTTTTTAGGTAGAAAAGGGGAGGTCAGAGAGCCCTTCCTGAATCTGCTTCTCAAATCAATTACTCCAAAATAATCAAAATGCCAAATGCGTACTTTGGGATGGCACATCCTGAACACCTTCAAGGATATTAGTGAAAAAAAAAATGGGGGAATTCAGATGACATTGTAGTTAATAATATTATCCTACTGTTAATTTCATAGTTCAGTACCATGATTATGTAAGTAAGATGTTATAATCAGGGGAAGCTGGGTAGATGATACACAGGAACTCAGTGCTATATTTGCAACTCTTTTATAAATCTAAAATTATTTCAAAATAATAAGTTTAAAAGTTTTTCTCTTATATTTTTCTTGTTTTGCATGTCTTCAACACCTGCATTTATAGACTCCCCAGGGCCACAATCCACTTATTTATTTACTTAAGAATTTTACTCTTAAAAGTATATATGTTCTCCCAGTTATTATGTAAGCACTAAGAAAAATTAACGATATTCATTAATGAATAGATAAACAAATGAGCAGAAATTTATTGAGAAAACTGGAAAATTATTGAAATATACCCAGTAAACATTCACTGCATGTGGTTTATTAGTTGGCGTTTTGTTTTGTTTTGTTCTGTAAGGTTTTTCTTGACTACACCTTCCTCTAAGGGTGAGTTAGGCTGTTTGGTAGGTGATTTTTAAGCAAATGGAGCACCATTTTTCTCAACTATGCTCAAATCATAAAGTGTAGAACAGTGTCCTCAAAGACTGGGTCTTAGATGTCGGCCATAGTTTACATGTATTATTCACTACAGATAAAAATAAGATCTAACAGTGTGTTTTCTTAAACATATTCATTTCTTAAAAATATTCAGGGTCAGGGCACCCGGATGGCTCAGTCAGTTGAGCATCTGACTCTTGATTTTGGCTACAGTCGTGATCTCATGGTTTATGAGATGGAGCTCGGAGTCAGGCTTCACGCTGACAAGCATGGAGCCTGCTTGGAATCCTCTCTCCCTCCTTCCCTCCCTTCCTCCCTCTCCCTCTCTCTCTCTCTCTCTCTCTCTCTCTCTGCCCTTCCCCTGTGGATGTGCTTTCTCCCAAACATTTAAAAATAAAAATAATAAAAATATTTAAGGTCTTTTAAGGTTAGCAGATTTGAATTCCTAGCCAAGTGTTTCCTCAAGTTATAAAGCTTAACCTCATAATACTGTAATTAAATTGTGCTGGTGGGATATACATTCCCCGAAAAGTTTATTTGCTACTACTTTAGGTTTGAGGGAATCTTTAAAAGTAATAATTAAAATCTGTATGATAGCTATTTTTCTAAGGGACAGTTGGGAAATGCATAGGATAACTTTGGAGCCAGAGAGCTGGGTTTTGTTGAGGTGGTGGTAGTGTCCTTTTGTTTCTACAGGCATTAATTTTTTTTAATGTTTGTTTGTTTGGGGGGGGGGGCGAGAGAGGATGAGTGGGGAAGGGGCAGAGAGAGAGAAGGAGAGAGAGAATCCCAAGCAGGTTCTGTGTGCTGTCAGCACAGAGTCCAACGTGGGGCTTGACCCCACAAACTGTGAGATCATGTCCTGAGTCAAAATCAAGAATTGGATACCTAACTGACTAATTCACCATCCAGGTGCTCCTAGGGGCATTAATTTTTTTTTTAATATTATCTTCCATGAGGATACTGCTTGTTTCATATAATTATGTTTTTAATTAAGTGATGTTAATTAACAATGGGAAAAGTTTTTGTCATGAATGAATGTTGAGTTTTCTCAGATGCTTTTAATACATTTATTATGTGTCTAGTTATGAGTAGCCTACTGGTTAGTTAGGGCCTACAGCTTAATAAGCCTGTTTGTGTCAGCTCAGTGGTTGTTGTGGGCACTTTTACCTTGCTTAAGTTTTCATTGCTGAAGCCTGTTGACTAAAAGCAGCCTCTCCAGGCTTTTTTTTTGTAGTTTTTTTATTATATTTTTTGTAGTTTTTTGATTGCCAATTAAATTGGTGTGTTCAGATTTCCTGTTTCTTCTTGATTCAGTTTTGGAAGAGTATATGTTTCTAGGCGTTGACCTATTTCTTTTAGGTTGTCCCATTTGTTGGCATATACTTTTTCATGGTATTGATGGAAGTTTGGGGGTGATGGGTTTGTGGCATCCAGAGCTGACAACCAAGAAAGAATTCATGAAAACCTCTTTGGTGCAAAAAGGTGATTTTATTAAAGCACAGGGACCGGGCCCATGGGTGGTAGCAAGAGCTGAGCTGTAAGCTTAGGTGGTGATGAGGGGGGGTGGGGGAGGAATAAAGTCAAGAGGGAGTTACCAAAGAGACTTTCACATGCTAAAGACTTACTGGAGGCCTAGCTATTGTCAAGTGAAGGTTATTTTTCCCTCTAGCAAAGCAAAGCATTAACTATGCTCTAGCATAGCATAGCATCTAGTTATGCTCTAGCAAAGCATTAACATTGAGACTGTAGGGAGTTCCTGGAGTTTATCCATGGGATTGCTTTTTTCTGGTAAACTGGTGGAGACTCTTACCAGTTTGACCATTTGTTTTTTGTCCTTTCTTATTTTGGGGTAGCAGAAAGTGCCCAAGGAATATCATACATGTTCCACCTGGGGCGGGGGGTGCTGTTAGCCTGCACTTGGCTCTGAGCTTGCCCCATGCTCCCTCATCAGTTTTCTCTTTGTATTTCTGTAGTGTCAGTTGTAACTTTTCCTCTCTCATTTCTGATTTTGAGTCCTTTCTGTTTTTTTCTTGATGAGTCTGGCCAAGGGTTTATCAATTTTGTTGTTCTTTTCAAAGAAAAGTTCTTCGATTCAGTGATTTTTTTTCTATTGTTTTTATTCTGTATGTCATTTATTTTTGCTTTGATCTTTATTATTTCCTTCCTCCTACTCACCTTGGGCTTTGTTCTTTTTCTATTTCCTTTAGGTGTAAGGTTAGATTATTTACTTGAGCTTAGATTCTGCTTTTGCTTCACTGATGAGGTTTTAGAGTTGATGGGGCGAGGGTTCATGGGATCCGGAGCTGATAGCCAAGAAAGAATTCTTGAAGGCATCTTTGATGCAAAAAGGTGATTTTATTAAAGCACAGGGATAGGACCTGTGGGCAGAAAGAGCTGTCCTGGGACCCTGAGGAGAGACTGATTATATACTATGGAGTTAGAGGAGATAACCTCAAGGAGAAGGTTCCAAAGGGATTTTAATATACTAAAGAAGGCTCACAGGGTACTGGAGGCCTAGCTGTTGTCAAGCTAAGGTTGTTTTTCCCTCTAGCAAAGTGTTAACATTACAGTAGGGAGTTCCTGGAGAAACATTTTACTCTGCCTGCCTCAAGTATTTGTCAATGGGTGCAGGTTATAAGGAAATTAAATTTTACCTGCCATATCCTTCTTGCCTTTGTTCCCCCTATCACTGTGGAGGGGAGGGTGATGTTGGAGCTCCAGGAAACCAAGTCTACAGGTTTCTGGAGATTAGGCTATTGATAAGATTGCCTTTTTCTTATAATTTACTAAGATATTTGTAAATTGATGGAGACTCTATCAGCTTAACCATTTGTTTTCTGTCCTTTCCTTTGTCTTTGGGCAGCCAGGAGTGCTTGAGGAATGTCACCTGTATCCCACCTGTGGTGGGGGTGGGGGTGGGGTGTTGTTAGCCTATACTTTGCCCTCAGCTTGCCCCACACTCCCTCATCATTCACCTTGTGTGTTTTTTCACCATTTCTTCCAGGAAGTCTTTCCTGGACCCCTCTGGTCTGGGTAAGAGTACTTTGTAAAATGCTCCTTTAGCATTGATCCTTCTGTCAGGAGCACTTGGCATGCTGCATTGTATGTAGCTGCTAATTTTCTGTTGCCTCCTTGGGAGTCTAGATGGCAAGGAACATGTTTATTTTGTCCACATCCCTAGCACCCAACACAGTTCTGGCACCAAGATGCTCAATAAGTACTTGTTAGATGAATGAATGATGAGTGAATGAACAAATGAGTAATATTAAAGTTGAACTAGGGGGACGCCTGGGTGGCTGAGTCGGTTGAGCATCCTACTTTGGCTCAGGTCATGATCTCACAGCTTGTGGGTTCAAGTGCCACATCAGGCTCTGTGCTGACAGCTCAGAGCCTGGAGCCTGCTTCAGATTCTGTGTCTCCCTCTTTCTCTGCCCCTCCCCAGCTTGCAGTCTGGCTCGCTCGCTCGCTCTCTCTCTCTCAAAAAAAAAAATAAAATAAAAATAAAAAAAAAAATAGCTGAACTAGGTTACTGAGGAGACTTTCCAAAGTCTACTCCAGAAACATTGGGAAAACCAAATGGAAATCAAATTACAATACACCTTAGAAGTATAAATGTTCTTGGTAGGGTCATTTTATCACCTATATTCCAAGAACAGTCTGATAGAAATTTAGCAGGTTAGGAATGATTAGGATTAAACCAGGATTTTAAACAATAGAAATAAATAACACTAACAGATAGCCTATTGTATTACAACAAAACTAGTCTTACATTTTGAGCTAATTTAATGAAGTTATTTGAGTGACAGATCTTTCTTTTGTGTTTATGAATAGCAGTAGAGCAATTACAGAGCATCTCCTCAATATTTTAAATTGCAGACTGTTACTAAATTTTGCAGTATCTTCTCAATTTAAGTAGAGTTTTATTTGTGAACAACTCCACAACTTCTTGGTATTTTGGGTGCCTCGCAAATCAGTTGTCTCTTTTAGAGCTAATGGCAAAGTAGAACAAGGGGCTGAGTAAGAGAATGGGGAGTTGAATGTCATGGTAGATGCCAGCCAGAATAGACCAGACGCCGTTGTATGCATCTACAGGAGACATGCACAAGTAAGAGTAATAATGCATTTATTTGGTTGTTAGAGACTTAAATTAACCAAAAGAGCATTTGTCTTCTCAACTCCATGCGCAAGTTTTGCTGGTTGAGTGAATACTTTCAAGATGCCAGTAGAGCGTTGGTCGTATAGTGGTGAACATAGCTGCCTTCCAAGATGCCAGTAGAACATTCATTTTAATCTGTCACAAGTCATACTTTATATATACTAGACTGAAGAAGGTATTCTCCATTTACATTGCCTTTGAAGAACAGCATTGGTTGCTAAGGAACCACAATAGTGTATTTTTGTGCAAACAGTTGGTCTGCTGGGAATTCACATTACTGTTTCAATCTTACTCTTTTCCCAGAGTAGAGGCAATATCTCTTTTGTTTCCCATTGTAATGGCAACATGCTGACTTTGGTTCACTTCATCTATTGTGGTCAAGAGGTATCTCAGGTGAATCTTCATAGGGACAGAAGAGAAGCTAGGATGGCATATCTACTCTTCATTGAATACTGACTAGATTCTGAAAAGAAAAAAATTTAAAAAGACACCCACCTTTACAATTGTTTTAGAAATTGCCACCATCTATTTGGGTAGTGCCTTTGTCAGATGGCTCCTGTATATCTCTCCTGAGCTACAAGGGTCATGATTTCTATTTCACCAACAAACTCAGTGGCTTACTTTGGAGGAATGAGAATTTAACTCTTAGGGCCTGGAGGGCCTGGAAACTTGCAGGAATTTCCACAGTCTTCATTACCTGGAAAAAACCACTTTTAGACTGTTTTCTGAAATGCCCTTCTCTAAGCCTTTTAAAAGAGAACCGGTTCAAAGTATTCCACTATAAAGAACATTGGAACACAACAAGTATTTCCGTTAGCTCTTAAAATGCCTGTAGTATAGCAGTTAAGGATGACTTAATTAAAAAAACAACTGACAATATCATTAGGCTGGTGAGCAAAATAGAACTATTTTCAGACTGGAGTCCTACCTCTAGGCTGTAGAGAGCTTTGATTTAATATTTGGGCTTGTTTCATTTTGTTCTCAGGACGGAATTTAACAGTGATGACAGTTGGTTGTGTTCTGTCTACTTAAAAATATGAATTTTCAGAATAAATAAAAACTGACCAAAGTAAGTCAACTTTGATTTGTGTGGCATCAGGTGGACTGCTTCTTTATTGTGTCAAACATGCTTCTAAACAAGGTGTTCCTACTAAACATAAAATTACAGTCAGGAGACCAGATCCTATCTTGGCTGCATCATATACAGTTGATCTCAAGCAAATCTCTTGAATTTCTTTGGAGCAGGTGGATTCCAAAGTCTCTTCCAACCCTGAATTTCATTATATGTTAGTATCTGAGCTAAAGTGGCTCAAGTGGAAGTTTTTGGCAATATTCAAGGAAAGTAATAACTAAAATTTAGTGAGTGTTGGGGTGCCTGGGTTAAGCCTCCAACTTTGGCTCAGGTTATGATCTCACTGTTGATGAGTTCAAATCCCACACTGGGCTCTGTGCTGAGAGTCCAGCACAGTGCCTAGAGCCTGCTTCAGATTCTGTCTCCCTCTCTCTCTGCCCCTCCCCTCCTTGCACTCTCTCTCTCAGAAATAAATAAACATGAAAAAAAAAATTAAAATTGGTGAGAGTCTACCATGTATTAAGCATGTTCTAGGTGTTTTTTGCATTACCTTATTTTAAAATTCCTACAACAACCCTATGAAGGTAGGTACCGTTAATCTTTCACTTTTACCAATGAGAAAATGGAGGACAGCTAAATAGCATGTCCTGGGCAAGTTCAGTCTCTGGTTATATTAAGGCAAATTAGACAAGCTATTGGATAACTGTTTTTACCATCATCACCTTTGCTTTTTATTAAGACTTGAGTGCCAATCAAGCACTGTGTTTTTGAATCTTCCAATCTTGCCCTGTATGCAGGAGCACTGAATTCATTCCAGAGCTTTCAGACGGAATTATGCCTATGGGGATCAGCAGAAATGACATTATGATGACAAAATGACTTTTAGTAATTCACAAAGAGGAACTTTGAGTGTCAAAGGCAAATAGGAGTCTGTATAACTCTGTGGAGGCTGTTATAAGAAAGATGTATTGTCAGTAGTGTGTGGTGTGATTTGCTGTGAAGAAAAAGGAAAGCACATGCATGTCAGTGTCACACCTATGAAGCATTGTACCTGTAAAGGCAGGTGGCATCTATAAGGCATCTTCAAATGGAGCAGTGTTAACTTCTCCCTCACAATAAAGTAGTTGGATAGTTTATCTAGTTGGCATTTTTTCTCCCCAGCCCCTCAAAGCACATCCTGGGTGTTCAGAAAATAGTGATTCTGTAGGTGTTTTTCACGTCAACCAAGGCACTTAAAAATGTATAGTCTTCTGTGATTCTCAAGTGGCTAAAATGCTATGGAGGATGCAGAGAACTATATGAGTATATGTCCTCAATAAAATATGTAATTAGAGATATAGAACAAGTAAAATATACATGAAGATTTGAGCAATGGTGAGATGTATTTAATAAATAGACAGTTGGAATGGGTACAAGGATTATACCTCAATAGCTTTCTAACTAAAGGATTAGGATTTGGAGTTGCAAAAACTGACTTAACTATTTATGTGATTTAAGCATGTCATTTCATCTCTCTGAGCATTATTTCATTTGTAAAATAGGGTGCTTATAGGACCCAAACTATTAGGGTAGAATAGAAATCAAATGAGATAATGAATGTGAAAGAACTTTGCCAAGGTTTTAGATGATATTGTCATTTGAGATAGCAATTAATAATCTTCACAAGAAATGTCTAGCTTGGTGCCTTCTAACCATAGTTAGAATTGTACTGCCTTGCCCCCTTCAGTTAGGTATGGTCTGGTAATTTACTCTGGCCAAAGAAATATGAACCCAAGTGGAAATGTGTCCTTTCTACTTTAATAGCATATGCGATTCATTACTGTCCCTTTTGTTGGTATGCCAGTGTGATTGTGGGAGCATTTTGAGCCTTAATCAACTTGTGGTCCCTTGAGTGGCCACAATGAACAAAGCCCCTAGGCAACCAATGTTGAACATAGAGCATGAGCAAGAAATAAATTTCTGTCATGGTAAAGTAAGAAGATTTGGGGTTGTTTTTATAGCATCATCCCCTAGCATACTCTCACTAAAATGTGTATCATTCATCTTTAATATTACTTGAGTATTTGTATATTTAGGTTATACTTACGTTACAGTGGTACTATCTACTACATATGGGAGTTGTTTATATCTTTGCTAACTCCACTTTTCCAAAAAAGATGTTGGTCTCAAACTCAAACCAGTCTTTTTTTTTTTTTTTTTTTTTTTTTTGCCTTGTGAGGTATTTAAGGTATCTACAGACTAAGAATAGAACTGGACTGTTCTGTCTACTTCTGTTTTGCAATATTAGATTAATTGAAAGGAAAAGTTTCAATTTGGACAAAATTTCTCTTTGTTTTAAATATGAAATTTATTGTCACATTGGTTTCCATACAATACCCAGTGCTCATCCCAACAGGTGCCCTCCTCAGTACCCATCACCCACCCCCCATCAACCCTCAGTTTGTTCTCAGCTTTTAAGAGTCTCTTTTGTTTGGGCTCCCTCACTCTCTAACCTTTTTTTTTCCCTTCCCCTCCCCCATGGTCTTCTGGTAAGTTTCTCAGGCTCCACATAAGAGTGAAAACATATGCTATCTGTCTTTCTCTGTATGACTTATTTCACTTAGTATAACACTCCCAAGTTCCATCCATGTTGCTACAAAAGGCCATATTTCATTCTTTCTCATTGCCACAGAGTATTCCATTGTGTATATAAACCACAATTTTTTTTATCCATTCATCAGTTGATGGACATTTAGGCTCTTTCCATAATTTGGCTATTGTTAAGAGTGCTGCTATAAACATTGGGGTACAAGTGCCCCTATGCATCAGCACTCCTGTATCCTTTGGGTAAATTCCTAGCAGTGCTATTGCTGGGTCATAGGGTAGATCTATTTTTAATTTTTTGAGGAACCTCCACACTGTTTTCCAGAGCGGCTGCACCAGTTTGCATTCCCACCAACAGTGCAAGAGGGTTCCCGTTTCTCCACATCCTCGCCAGCATCTATAGTCTCCTGATTTGTTCATTTTAGCCACTCTGACTGGTGTGAGGTGGTATCTCAGTGTGGTTTTGATTTGTATTTCCCTGATGAGTAGTGACATTGAGCATCTTTTCATGTGCCTGTTGGCCATCCGGATGTCTTCTTTAGAGAAGTGTCTATTCATGTTTTCTGCCCATTTCTTCACTGGATTATTTGTTTTTCAGGTGTAGAGTTTGGTGAGCCCTTTATAGATTTTGGATATTAGCCCTTTGTCTGATATGTCATTTGCAAATATCTTTTCCCATTCCGTTGGTTGCCTTTTAGTTTTGTTGATTGTGTCCTTTGCTGTGCAGAAGCTTTTTATCTTCATGAGGTCCCAATGGTTCATTTTTGCTTTTAATTCCACTGCCCTTGGGGATGTGTCAAGTAAGAAATTTCTGCAGCTGTCAGAGAGGTTTTTTTTCTGCTTTGTCCTCTAGGGTTTTGATGGTTTCCTGTCTCACATTCAGGTCCTTTATCCATTTTGAGTTTGTTTTGGGGAATGGTGTAAGAAAGTGGTCTAGTTTCATCCTTCTGCATGTTGCTGTCCAGTTCTCCCAGTACCATTTGTTAAAGAGACTGTCTTTTTTCCATTGGATATTATTTCCTGCTTTGTCAAAGATTAATTGGCCATACTTTTGTGGGTCTAGTTCTGGGGTTTCTATTCTATTCCATTGGTCTGTGTGTCTCTTTTTGTGCCAATACCATGCTGTCTTGATGATTACAGCTTTGTAGTAGAGGCTCAAGTCTGGGATTGTGATGCCTCCTGCTTTGGTCTTCTTCTTCAAAATTACTTTGGGTATTCGGGGTCTTTAATGGTTCCATACAAATTTTAGGATTGCTTGTTCTAGCTTCAAGAAGAATGCTGGTGCAATTTTGATTGGGATTGCATTGAATGTGTAGATAGCTTTGGGTAGTTTTGACATTTTAACAATATTTATTCTTCTAACCCATGAGCATGGAATGTTTTTCCATTTTTGTATATCTTCTTCAATTTCCTTCATAAGCTTTCTATAGTTTTCAGCATACAGATCTTTACATCTTTGGTTAGGTTTATTCCTAGGTATTTTATGCTTCTTGGTGCAGTTGTGAATGGGATCAGTTTATTTGTCTTTCTGTTGCTTCATTATTAGTGTATAAGAATGCAACTAATTTCTGTATATTGATTTTTTATTTGTATCCTGCGACTTTGCTGAATTCATGTATCAGTTCTAGCAGACTTTTGGTGGAGAGTGTCGGATTTTACATGTATAATATCATGTCATCTGCAAAAAGTGAAAGCTTGACTTCATCTTTGCCAGTTTTGATGCCTTTAATTTCCTTTTGTTGTCTGATTGCTGATGCTAGCACTTCCAACACTGTGTTAAACAACAGCGGTGAGAGTGGACATCCCTGTCGTGTTCCTGATCTCAGAGGTAAAACTTTCTGTTTTTCCCCATTGAGGATGATATTAGCTGTGGGCTTTTCATAAATAGCTTTTATGATGTTTAAGTATGTTCCGTCTATCCTGACTTTCCCAAGGGTTTTTATTAAGAAATGATGCTGAATTTCATCAAATGCGTTTTCTGCATCGATTGACAGGATTATATGGTTCTTATCTTTTCTTTTATTGATGTGATGTATCACATTGACTGATTTGCTAATGTTGAACCAGCCCTGCAGCCCAGGAATGAATCCCACTTGATCATGGTGAATAATTCTTTTTATATGCTGTTGAATTCGATTTGCTAGTATCTTATTGAGAATTTTTGCATCCCTATTCATCAGGGATATTGGCCTGTAGTTCTCTTTTTTTACTGGGTCTCTGTCTGGTTTAGGAATCAATGTAATGCTGGCATCGTAGAATGAGTCTGGAAGTTTTCCTTCCCTTCCTATTTTTTGGAACAACTTGAGAAGGATAGGTATTATCTCTGCTTTAAATGTCTGGTAGAATTCCCCTGGGAAGCCATCTGGTCCTGGACTCTTGTTGGGAGATTTTTGATAACTGATTCAATTTCTTTGCTGGTTATGGGTCTGTTGAAGTTTTCTATTTCTTCCTGTTTGAGTTTTGGGAGTGTGTGGGTGCTTAGGAATATGTCCATTTCTTCCAGGTTTTCCAGTTTGTTGGCATATAATTTTTCATAGTATTCCCTGATAATTGCTTGTATTTCTGAGGAATTGGTTGTAATAATTCCATTTTCATTCATGATTTTATCTATTTGGGTCATCTCCCTTTTCTTTTGAGAAGCCTGGCTAGAGGTTTATCAATTTTGTTTATTTTTTAAAAAACCAACTCTTGGTTTCATTGATCTGTTCTACAGTTTTTTTTAGATTCTATATTGTTTATTTCTGCTGTGATCTTTATTATTTCTCTTCTTCTGCTGGGTTTGGGGTGTATTTGCTGTTCTGCTTCTATTTCCTTTAGGTGTGCTGTTAGATTTTGTATTTGGGATTTTTCTTGTTTCTTGAGATAGGCCTGGATTGCAATGTATTTTCCTCTCAGGACTGCCTTTGCTGCATCCCAAAGCGTTTGGATTGTTGTATTTTCATTTTCATTTGTTTCCATATATTTTTTAATTTCTTCTCTAATTGCCTGGTTGACCCATTCATTCTTTAGTAGGGTGTTCTTTAACCTCCATGCTTTTGGAGGTTTTCCGGACTTTTTCCTGTGGTTGATTTCAAGCTTCATAGCATTGTGGTCTGAAAGTATGCATGGTATGATCTCAGTTCCTTTATACTTGTTAAGGGCTGTCTTGTGACCCAATATGTGATCTATCTTAGAGAATGTTCCATGTGCATTCGAGAAAAAGTATATTCTGTTGCTTTGGGATACAGAGAATTCTAAATATATGTGTCAAGTCCATCCAATCCAATGTATCATTCAGGGCCCTTGTTTGCTTATGGATCCTGTGTCCAGATGACCTATCCATTGTTGTAAGTGGGGTACTAAAGTCCCCTGCAATTACCACATTCTTATCAATAAGGTTGCTTATGTTTGTGATTGTTTTATATATTTGGGGGCTCCCGTATTTGGTGCAAAGACATTCATAATTGTTAGCTCTTCCTGATGAATAGACCCTGTGATTATTATATAATGCCCTTCTTCATCTCTTGTTACAGCCTTTAATTTAAAGTCTAGTTTGTCTGACATAAGTATGGCTACTCTAGCTTTCTTTTGATTTCCAGTAGCATGATAGATAGTTCTCCATCCCCTCACTCTCAATCTGAAGGTGTCCTCAGGTCTAAAATGAGTCTCTTGTAGACAGCAAATAGATGGGTCTTGTTTTTTTTACCCATTTTGAAGCCCTATGTCTTTTGGTTGGAGCATTTAGTCCATTTACATTCAGTGTTATTATACAGAGATATGGGTTTAGAGTCATTGTGACATCTGTAGGTTTCATGCTTGTAGTGCTGTCTCTGGTACTTTGTGGTCCTTGTAACATTTAACTCACAGAATCCCCCTTAGGATCTCTTGTAGGGCTGGTTTAATGGTGTTTCAGTTTTTATTTGTTTGGGAAACCTTTATCTCTCCTTCTATTCTGAATGACAGACTTGCTGGATAAAGGATTCTCGGCTGCATGTTTTTTTCTGTTCATCACATTGAAGATTTCCTGCCATTCCTTTCTGGCCTGCCAAGTTTCAGTAGATAGGTCTGTCACTAGTCTTATTGGTCTCCCTTTATATGTTAGAGCATGTTTATCCCTAGCTGCTTTCCGAATTTTCTCTTTATCTTTGTATTTTGCCAGTTTGACTATGATATGTTGTGCAGAAGATGGATTCAAATTACGTCTGAAGGGAGTTCTCTGTGCCTCTTGGATTTCAATGTCTTTTTCCTTTCCCAGATCAGGGAAGTTCTCAGCTATGATTTCTTCAAGTACACCTTCAGCCCCTTTCTCTGTCTCTTCCTCTTCTGGAATTCCTGTTATACGGATATTGTTGTGTTTGATTGCATCACTTAGTTCTCTGATTCTCCCCTCATACTCCTGGATTTGTTTTATCTCTCTTTTTCTCAGCTTCCTCTTTTTCCATAATTTTATCTTCTAATTCACTATTGTCTCCTCTGCCTCTTCAGTCCGTGCTGTGGTCACCTCCATTTTATTTTGCACCTCATTTATAGCATTTTTTACCTCCTCATAACTATTTCTTAGTCCCTTGATCTCTGTAGCAATAGATTCTCTGCTGTCCTCTATACTTTTTTCAAGCCCAGCAATTAATTTTACAACTCTTATTCTAAATTCTTCTTCTGTTATATTTCTTAAATCGTTTTTGATCAATTCGTTAGCTGTCGCTACTTCCTGGAGTTTCTTTTGAGGAGAATTCTTCCGTTTCATCCTTTTGGATAGTCCCTGGGGTGGTATGGAACTTCTGGGCACTTCCCCTGTGCTGTCTGGTGTAATTTGCATTGGTGAGCAGGGCCACAGTCAGACCTGATGTCTGTCCCCAGCCCACTGCTGGGGCCACAATCAGACTGGTGTGTACCTTATCTACCCCCCTCCCAGGGGCAGGACTCACTGTGGAGTGGTGTGGCCCCTGTCTGGGCTACTTGCATACTGCCGGGCTTGTGGTACTGCTTTGATGAGATATGGCGTATTAGCTGGGGTGGATCTGCAAAGTGCACAGGGGTGGAAGGGGCAGGCTCAGCTCACTTTGCATCGGTGGTCCCCTGCAGGAGGGCCCCTGCAGCACCAGGAGGAAGGCTGACCTGTCGGAGGGATGGATTCACAGAAGCACAGCGTTGGGTGTTTGTGCGGTGCAAGCAAGTTCGGTGAACTGGTTCCCTTTGGGGTTTTGGCTGGGGGATGGGAGAGGGAGATGGCACTGGCCAGTGCCTTTGTTCCCCACTGAGCTGAGCTCTGTCTTCCAGGGCTCAACACCTCTCCCTCCCAGTGTCCTCTTGCCCTCCCGCTCTCCGAGCAGAGCTGTTGACTTAAAACATTCCAGATGTTAAGTCCCTCTGGCTTTCAGAACTCATGCAGTCCAGCCCCTCCACTTTTGCAAACCAGACTCGGGGATCCCGCGTTGCTGGGCGGGCTGCCCCTCCACCTCCCAGGCCCCTCCCACCAGTCTGTGTATCACACACTGCCTCACTGCCCTTCCTACCCTCTTCTTTGGGCCTGTCTACGCTTGGCTCTGGAGAGTCCGTTCTGCTAGTTTTCTGGTGGTTTTCTGGATTATTTAGGCAAATGTGAGTGGAATCTAAGTGATCAGCAGGATGAGGTGAGCCCAGCATCCTCCTATGTCACCATCTTCTCCAGTATCCACCCAAAATTTCTATTTGACTATAAAAGTATTTGGAAGAGTGGTTGAAAAATTATAGAAGATGAATTACCTTTTTTGTATATATTTATTTTTTTAAAAATAAAGACCTTTCAACAAAGGTCTTATTTTAGGCAAAGTAAACTCATACTCAGTTTCAAGTTCTTACTTGACATACTTTAGTCACTTAGAGAAGATTAAACCCATTTTAGACCATGTGATCATGAGCCTGGGCTTAAGAGCCATGCAAGGAGTGGCATTTTGAATAAAAATACTCTTCAAAACGAGAACAACAAAACCTTCTGGATGATGCCTCAGACAGAACTATTTTAGATTGTACTTTTTTTCTGCATTAAAGAATATAGTAAGTGTCCATTATTATAGTCACTAACTTTGAGGATTTGAGCCATTCAATTAGAATGATGCCAGTGTACCCCCATTGAATATACCTTTCTCTGAGTGTGTGTAAGCCAGGTGAATGAGGTCCTTTCTTTGTTCTTGGATGAACAATTAGCCTATCCCTGGGCACTGTGAGTCTGTCAGAAGGCTGGTTGGTGCCAGCACTGGAGGCAGTAACATGGACCTTTTGAGCATGTAGTCTATTTAGATTGAAGAACTAAACCCATCCTTTTTTTAAAAAAAAAATGTTTATTTATTTTTGAGAGAGAGAAAGACAGAGCATGAGCAGGGGAGGCATGGAGAGAGACAGAGACACAGAATCCTAAGCAGGCTCCAGGGTCCTAGCTCTCAGCACAGAGCCTGACACAGGGCTCGAACTCATGAGCCATGATATCATGACCTGAGCTGAACTTGGACGCTCAATCGACTGAGCCACCCAAGTGCCCCTAAACTCATCTTTTGGGAGCAAATCCTATGTACCATATGCCAGGTACTGGACTAGGCATTTGCAAATAGGTTTTGTCCTTTAATCCTCTTAATCCTGTGAGTCTTGTCAACTCCCTGTAAAGATTAAAACGAACACACACACACAGTCAGTTCTTCCCTCTACATTTCTCTCTCTTGTACCTCATATATCTTAGAGATTATTTAGACGTGAAGTAGGTTGGCCTAAGGAAACAAACTTTTAGTTCTTTTTTTTTTTTTAACATCGCAAAAGTGACCTATTTTCATAGGTAATTGAAAAATGCTATAAAGCCAGTAGGTCCATAATTCAATCATGCAAAGCAAATTGTGTATACTTTGGCATGTCACCCTTTCCTAAATCCAAGTGTGTGCAGTGTGTATGGAAGGAAATGAGAGAGCACTATCTCTCTTCCTGTAGTACTTGAAAAACTGAGTATCTCAAGAATAAGGGGCAGGAGAATTAATTCAGTAAATAGGCAGCTTTGCGAGATGATGTCACAGGGCTAATGTCTGTGGTTACTATCTCCTGTTGACCTTTTCCACAGCTGGCTGATGTCATCCAGCTACTAATCAGAGCTTGTGAATAGTTGGCTAACACAGGAGAATAGAGCTCAGCCTGTAAATATGTTTACCAGACTGTAAATACCATAAATACCATCAGCCTTTCCCATATATAGAGAGTTAACGGTTGTGCTGTATCTGTTAGAGCATGTGAGGAATCACCTGGAAAAGGATGGCAAAAATGCAGACATACCATTTATATTCTACCTAGATCGCATTCATTTTCTCCCCAGATACTCATGTGACATCCTGCTATTTCTGATAGATTGTCTTCTGTGATTTTCTATTTAACCCAGTAGTAAGGTGTTCCATATGTCACTTATCTTACCAGTTGACAGTGATGAGTAGGAACTCATCACTATGACATACTTTGTGATTTTCCACCTGTACATTCGTTTTTATTCTAGTTTTCTTAATTAAGTTAGGTAAATTCCCACAGCTCATTTTCCTGGGATTTAGATATTTAAAAGCATTTATACACCTGTGCAATTCTCTCAGTTCTCCGTGGCTGCATTTATCCATGCTCTATTTTCCTCCATCTGTTCAAGGGGATCCACCCCTTCAACTACCTAATCATTGAGAGTTCTTGTACCTTACTTGACATATTTCTGGTGTAATTCTTTCCAAGAGTAGAACCGAAAGTTTGCATTCAATTTTGAAAAACCCGTGATGATGATAATAGTGATAGTGATCATTAACACTCACATGGCTCTAACTTGGGGCCAGGCACTGTTCCACATGTTCTTGTTAACTTAATTTCACAACAGCCCTGTGAATGGGTACTGTTGTTATCTCCATGAGGAAGCACAGTCACAGGGAAGTTAAATGACTTACCGAAACAGAGGCAGAGCTGGTATTCAGACTCAAGCATTGTGGCTCTAGGGCCTCTTTCTTTTAATTGATACTCTGAATGTTTTCATTCTGCTTCCACTTTCCACTTTTTTCTGACTTACTCTTCAATCTGTATATTTGTTTTGTTCCATTTTATTTGGGAAGATCAACAAAGACACAGAAATAGTAGTTTTGTTTCTGATATCACTACAAGTGTGAATGCATGTTGAGAAAAATGGGAGAGCCAAGATATCAAACAGAAAATTCCTGATTCACAATCACCTTCTCTGTTAATAGCTTTCAAGAACTATAGTGATCTGTGGTAGGCTTTGCACTGTTCTCCTACTATAGTATATGCTTATAAGGACAGCTGGCTGCTTTATGGCCAGCCTGAGGCAGAAGGCATCTGGGGCTAATGGGCTTGCTTTCGGGCCCACTTCACCTTAGGTGGGTCACAGCTTCAGGTTAAAGTCTTCAACATAATGAGGGTCTAACATGCAGGGAAATCATAGTGTTTGCTAGTGGAGTTAGGAGTTCCCAGAACTCCATGATGCAGGAGGAAAGGGTCCTGGAAAGTGGATCTGGTGGGAGAAGAGGAGCTGACACCATTCAGCGGACTCATATGAGGAAACAACAACTGCTTTGTTTTGCTTTGTTAGTAGATTTGGACGTGAGATTGTAGGAACGTGTGTGATTCCAATTCATTAACCATCTCACACCAAGAGTTGGATTTGGATCTAAAACAATACTCCATTTTTTTTTAATTTTCTTTTTTTTTTAACGTTTGTTTATTTTTGGGACAGAGAGAGACAGAGCATGAACGGGGGAGGGGCAGAGAGAGAGGGAGACACAGAATTGGAAACAGGCTCCAGGCTCTGAGCCATCAGCCCAGAGCCCGACGCGGGGCTCGAACTCACGGACCGCGAGATCGTGACCTGGCTGAAGTCGGACGCTTAACCGACTGCGCCACCCAGGCGCCCCAATACTCCATTTTTATTCTAGGTTGTTTCTGCAATTTTAGCAAACAAGAAAGCATTTTCCTTAGTGGTTTACCCTAGTGTCTTTTCATGCATTATCTAAATTCCTCACACTGGTTACATAAACCAAGACACAAAGGTCTAAAGGACTCCAGAGCTTTACTCAAGTTCTCATTGTAAGAATACAACTCTGATCTTTGGCTTGCCAGCCCATGTTCTTTTCCACTTTATTTCTATCTTCTGTTTATTGAAGAAAGGAATAAATATTAGTTGGAGTATTTGAAGGTTGACAGATATCATTTGTGAGAATTTTTTAAATTTAGAGTTTACATGAACTATAACTGTGAGCAAAAGCAGATTTCAGGGTAGGCCTCGGAATTTACCCAACTTAATACCTTCATTTCTCCACATCCATTTAAACAGGTATAATATCTGGAATCCTAGATTGAAGGAAAGCTTTTTCTAGCGTGATTTACTTACTTACTGTTGACTTAAGGAAAGGGGACAGGGGATGAAAGGAAAGAGGGTAAGGGAGAGGGTGGGAGAGAGATATAGGGATGGGGGGATGGTACAGAAAAGGAGGAATGAAGAGAAAGAAAAGACACAAACTAATAGTTACTCCCAACTTTATGACTTGGAGAACATGGTAACTTTCCTTAACACCAATTAACATACGAGGCTTGGACTTCCTTAGTAATTAACTTCTGTTCACTTTTAGTTGGTGTCACTCACTTAACATTTAAACAGCAGCATCAGCAGGAAGCTGAGGTTTTTGTGAAAACTAAAGCAGCGAAAGGGTGAAGGTATCTAAAAGGTGTACCGTGGCTTTAACTGTAGATTTAGGTCTTCGTCATAGGAAGAGAATTTCAGGAAGGTAGTTGGGAAAAGGGCTTCCCCTGGATGCTCCATTCTGCCATCAAGACCAAACAAGACCTAGTTTCCATTCTGAGTTCCTTCAAGTCCCTGAGCCCTAGGACTACATTCCAGAGTGTTTGAACATTGTTGTTCCAGGCACAGGTTAAAAATATTTTAGCCTTGGACCCTGGAGCCAAGTCCCTTTAATTAGAGTATGGCTGGGCTGGTAGCTTTGGGGTGTCACCTTTGAATGCTTTCCATTATAGAAAAACTGATGGGGCTTCTCCCAGGGTGGATCTACTCAGTTGATGATGCCTTGCTGTCACTGGTAACCTGGCTGTGCCTTCAAACCTCCATTGACTTTGAGGACTTGTTGGCCTGCTGTTTGCAAGTCACTCGGCCCAGCCATCTTGGCCACTTCTTAAGTATCTGGGTCAGTCATGCCAAGTTCTACTCTGTGGAGGTCTGCTTGAGGATTTAATGAACTATGTGCATGCAAAGGATTGGTATCTGACATAAGGCTACATGCTATCACTTGAGCCCTTGTAATGAATGGCCTCCTACCTGACCTTGCTGCTTTCAACCTGCCCCCCTGAAAGCTATTTTCTATATAAAAGCCAATATGATCTTTTAAAATTCTTACCACAATCTTACCACTTCCTTGCTTAAAATCCTCCAGTGACTTCTGAATTTTGGCACACTCCATAAAACCCAAGCTCCTCACCCAAGCCTGCATAGCCCTGCATAATCTGGCCTGTGCCTCCACCTTGAATGTCATTTTATACAGTCTTGCCCTTTCCATTCAACTGCATGGATTTTTTTTACACACTCCCCAGTACCTGCTGACATTGGCACTTGTATACAAGCTATTTCTGCTTCCTAGAATACTTGTCCACTGATCCTCACATGATAGCTTCTTCACACTATCAGATTCCAGCTGAAGATCCTCAAAGAAACATTCTTTAATTGCTCTCATGTAGCTACCTATCACTCTTCAGGTCTTGTTTATTCATTATCTGTTTACTCCCATTAGAAAATAAACTTCATGAAGTCCAAGATCTTTTATGGCCTATTTTTTTTTATTGTTTCCTCAGTGCATACAGTGGTACCTAGAACATAGTAGGTGTTCAGCTAATATGTATTGAATAAATGAGTGACACTTGGTAAGTGCTAAGTAAATGTTAGCTACTATTAATTGTATTAGAGAAAAACAAAAAGATGAAACCTTAAGATAACTGGGGCCCATTTGGTCCTGATTTTATGCAGTGACATGTTCAGAGAAATAGCTGTTCAGAAAAATAGGACTGAAAGCAACTAAAATCTTTATTTCCTCAAGCAAATGTTAAAGGTGAGAAAGTGTACTTTTCACCTTTTACAAGACTTGATAAAATCCTGTCTTGCCATCTATAATCCCTCACAATACCCAACACTCATGACATCCACTCCACCAATGCTATCTTCCTGTCTCCCTGCTAACTCCCAACAAAAGAACTATTCTCAAACATGTGTAACCTTGCTGAGAGCCTGCAGGTGCTGGACCCATTTTCTGAATCAGCATAACAAAAAGCCAGGAGTCAAAAAGGCAGGCTTGGAACCCTGGGGTGTAGGTGGTGGAGGTGAGACTGGGCATATTCATACATTAACAATTATGTAACTGCTACATATACAACAAAAAAGAGTAAACTGGAAGATTTTAATGAATTCTAAATCTAAACTGAATGGTACTTAAGAAAGACTATGAAATAGCTCTACTTGGGGAGCATTGAATCCCACAAACTTTTTATTAGGAACTAAATACACAAAAGGTAAGTCTTATGAGTAGATACTTTTCCACAGAAGACATCCAGATGGCTAACAGACACATGAAAAGATGCTCAACATTACTCATCATCAGGGAAATAGAAATCAAAATCACAATGAGATACCACTTCACATCTGTCAGTCTGAATGGTTAAAATTAACAACACAAGAAATAACAGGTGTTGGTGAGGATGTGGAGAAAGAGGAACACTCTTGCACTGTTGGTGGGAATGCAAACTGGAGCAGCCACTCTGGACAACAGTATTGAGTTAAAAATAGAACTACCCTACAATCCAGCAATTGCACCACAAGGCATTTACCAAAAGGATACAAAAATACAGATTCACAGGGGTTCATGCACCGCGATGTTTATAGCAGCATTATCAACAGTAGCCAAGCTATGGAGAGAATGCAGATGTCCAGTGACTGATGAATGGATAAAGATGTGGTATATCTATCCCATGGAATATTACTCAACCATCAAAAAGAATGAAATCTTAACATTTGCAACAATGTGGTTGGAACTAGAATGTATTATGCTAAGCAAAATAAGCCCGTCAGAGAAAGACAAATGCCATATCATTTCACTCATATATGGAATTTAAGAAAAAACAGGTGAACATACGGAGGGGAGAGAAGAGAGAGGGAAATAAACCATGAGAGACTCTTAGAGAACAAACTGAGGGTAGATGGAGAGACATAGGTGGGGGACAGGCTAGACGGGTGATGGATATTAAGGAGGACACTTGTTATGATGAGCACTGGGTGTTGCAAGTGATGAATCACTGAATTCTCCTGAAACCAATATTGCACTGTATATTAACTAACTAAAATTTAAATAAAAATTTGAAAAACTAAATAAAAAGGTAAGTCTCTTCATTTTTAGTATCCTGCTACAAAGCTTTGGACCAAGGATCGAGGAGATGTCTATTATCAAAAAGTTCTTCCTCACTTAGATCCTTATGGACTCTGATTAGATGATGTTGTTAACTTTATTATTTTGTTTTTAACTATTGTGGATTAGAAACTGAACCTACAAGAGAAGGGGAACTGTTACAGGCAGAGAAAAGAACTTGATACCAGACAGCTTGATAAGCAGACCAAGACGAAGAATGATCTTACTATACAGTCATGACAATGACTCTGATTCCTAAAGTTGGTTTCAGGTCATACTTTTTCCTAACTTTTTTCTCTGGTAGTGGGTTCTGGCTTCTAGAACCATTAGTGCTTTCTGTTAGGCTCCTTTAGGTCCAACGCATATTTGTAAGACAGACCTTAGTATCACTGGATGTAGTCTGAAGGAAGCAGGTCTGCCGAAGAAGCTTTTCTGAGCCCTTGGCTTCTTTAGCACAGTGCTCCAACCAGCTGACCTCAACTGACTCATCAGGTTATAAGAGAAGTTGGGAATAGAAATTATTTCCCTGGGGGATCCTGGCTGTATAATAGCTATCATTTGTATGCAGTTAAATGATTTGCAGAGTAGCACAGCTCAGAGCTCCCAGCTGCATTCTGTTTATTTCTGGAAGCATATGAAACAGTTGGCTGGGAATGTGGTTTCCAAAAGGTATTGTAGGCATTATAGTAACATCTGGGGCTGAGTGTTTCCCCCACCTCACCTAGATTTTGGTCAGAAGTCCATCCTGCATCCAAGAAACTTGGATTTAATGGTTATTGCCTGCTTTCCAATGCTTGCCTGTTCTGTTTATACCTGCCACAGTCTTGAGTCTCTCAGCTGCCATCCCCCAGAGAGTGCCAAGGCACATAAATATTCATGAGGGAAAGAGATTCAGAAGGCTGAGGTCAGGGGAACCCTATTTCTGAGATGGGCTACTGGCTTATTGCCTTGCTTTCCTTTTCCTCCCTCCCCTCCTCTTAGAGTAAATTGTTAGGTAAAGTGGCAATTATCTATCTTCTCCATCCAGTAGGGAAGAGGCAATGTGGTAGGTAACAGCCAGGAGAGGTGTGGGAAACACATATGATTCCCTGGGATGGCACAGTGTTTACACCACTTACACCAGTGATGGCTTACACCAATGATGGCTTAAACCAATGGCTAAATTGCTCCTAAATTCATTACATATTCCAGGAAACAAAGAGATTAAGGAGAGCAGAAAATTATACGTAGTAACATCTGTCATGGTTGACACTGGAGGGATGGGGGAAGGAGATGCTGTTTGCCCTAGTCAGGCCACCCGCAACTCTGCCCTGGGGACCGTCATACAGGAGCTCACAGTGCTGCTTGCTCTGATCCCCCAAACCTTTCTGTACCAGAAACCAAATTAAAAGGAATAACAACTGCAGCCTAGTAGACTGTGAGAGAGGAAGCATATTTCAGCCCTTTGCCTCCCTGAAGGGTGGAAGGGTAAGGTTAAGTGGCCTGGATCTAAGAAATCTGGAGAATTTTGACACCAGGTAGACCTTCCTCAACTCTCACCTTTTGCTTCCCTCTGAGTCCCATTAACACTGGCTGCCAGGTTTCTAAAGCTCAGGCTGCTGGCCAAGGCCCCAGTCTGTCCCACACCAGAGACTTGTTCTTTGACAGCTATGTGTTTCAGCCTCAAGTTCCTGATTTTCAGTTTTGTCACTATTCTAAGCAAGGATTTTGCCTGTTACGAGTTACCCTTACCTGGGTTTCATCTTGTGACTTCCAATCAGAGATGCTTAATTTATCTCTTTATAATTCTCCTTTCCCTTTTTCTGTGCTAGAATTGATCTCTCAAATCACATTAATTTATAGAACGGCCAGCAAAACCATCTTTATGTGCCTACCTCTGCATGAACTATGTTTAGTGCCTTTTTATATGTGGCAAGAATAATTTTAATCATCTCAGCAGACAAGGCCAAGTGTCAAGTCACAGCATGGGTGGCAGGGGCAAGGATTTCTCCCTGACTTGATGTAACACCATGAAGAGTTTCTTGGCTCCTTTAAAGGCTAGTTCAGGTAATGCAATACACCAGTGATTTAACACAATCCTTAACCCAGCCAGTTTATGAGCCATGTGTGGAAATCCTGATACCATGAACAACTGGCAAGTCCCTGAGCTGAACAGTGAAGACCCAGTAGCCTGTGAGAATGAAAGAGCTTTGTGTTGGAGCTTAAGAGGCCAACAAGAGGCAGTGTGATAGAATATAAGGAACACCAAATTTCTAGTGAGAGTCCTGGGTTTGGGAGCATCCTTACTCTGTCAACTTACTGGCCACGTTTGTGGTCAAGACCTTTAACCTCATAGTTGAGGTGTTAATGACTCCTGTGCATCAGGCACCGTGTTGGCATTGCTGATAAACTTGTGAATATGACAAGGTTTTGCGGCTAAGTGTGACAACCCTGGATATATTACAGGGTTCTTGTGAGAGCCATTTCTTTTGCTAACCTTAAGTGTTCACAATACAAGTATTATTTCTATGGAAAATACCGTTAATAACAAATATACCGATCTCCACAATGGGTTTAGGTCTTGTTAAGCCCATCATAAGTTGAAAATGCATTTAATACACCTAACCTACCAACAATCATAGCTTATCCCAGCCTACCTTAAACGTGGTCAGAACACTTACATAGCCTATGGTTGGGCAAAATCATCTAGCATAAAGCCTATTTCAAAATAAAGTGTTGACTATCTCATGTAATTTATTAAATACTTTACTGAAAGTGAAAAGTGTTTATAAGTGTATTGATTGTTTTCCTTAGTGATTGCCTGGCTGCCTGGAATCTGCAGGTCTCTGTCCAGCATCACAAGAGTACAGTACCTCATACTGTTAGCATGGGAAAAGATCAAAATTCAAAGTGTGATTTCTACTATAATGCTTATCACTTTCATACCATTATAAAATAGAAAACTCTTAAGTTGAATGATCCTAAGTCAGGGACTATCTGTATTTTAAAGTCTATATGGGAGACAGTTAATGTATCCAACCAGGGTACCATATTGAAAAAAAGTACAAAGCAATGTAGATGGGGAATGCACAGTATCTTCTGGGAAAAGATTTTTTGTGCTTTTATATTCATATAATGGCAAAAATTAACATTACAGCCATTGATATGAGGGATATAAGGTGCTTATTAAAATTAAGTTTCATGAAACTCTACTTGTTTCTTTTAAAAGTCACTTTTCTGTATTTTTACTGAATACCTGAGAAGACTGCAGGCTTATTATAAAGAACATCTGTTTATATAGCATATTTTCATATCACTCCTAAAAGGGTCAAAAGCAGCAGAGCATGGGGTGCCTGGCTGGCTCAGTTAGTTGAGCATCCAACTCTTGATTTCAGCTCAGGTCATGATCCCAGAATTGTGGGATTGAACGCTGCATTGGGCTGTGCACTGAGCATGGAGCCTGCTTAAGATTCATTCATTCATTCATTCTCTTTCTCTCTCTCTCTGCCTCTCCCTCCCTCCCCTCCCCCCACTTTCACACACTCTCTCTCTTAAAAAAAAAAAAAAAAAGCCTGTGCAGCAGTGTGTCTTGAAGGGATGGATTGAGGACAATCTTTAGATCACCCTTTCATGGAGATGCAGGGCTTTGTGAGAGCTTCTTTGCTCATTTGGAGCCCAAGAGACAGTCCTTGGGATCCTCCTGAGAGAGTAAATACCAAAGGTAGATTAGGCTTGGGCAGACTTGGATGCAGTAGACATTGAATGACTCAAAGTAACTGAGAAGAGCATTTTAAAATCATTAACTACAGGGCGCCTAGGTGGCTCAGTTAAGTGTCTGACTCTTGATTTCAGCTCAGGTCATGATCACAATTTGTGAGATCGAGCCCCACATTGAGCTGTGTGTTGACAGTGTGGACCCTGCTTGGGATTCTCTCTCACACACACACCACCCACCCTGCTGCCTTCTCTCAAAATAAATAAACATTAAAATTAAATCATTAATTGTAAAGAGTTTACAAATCAATAAAAAGACACTGTCCCATTGAAAGCTCTTCATGATGTGTTGGTAAGTGAGAAAAAGACCACTGACTTCCTTGTATAATCTTACTTTTTGGAAAAAGAAGTGTTTGCAGGTTTATATAGAACATTAACTGTGGTTATTATTGGATGGTATGGTTCTGGACTTATCTTTAGACTTCTCTGTATTTTTCAAGTTTTCTGCAGTAAGCATGTACTTCTTTTATCCTCAGAAAAATAGTGATTATAATATAAACATAATCCTTAAATATTATCTATGCAGGAAAGGGACTGTGTGCTGTTGACTAGTTTATCCACAGGGTCTAGAATATACGTTAGAATCACCTGAGAGCTTGTAGAACTACAGTTTTGTGAGCCTCATCCCTGGAGATGCTGTGTCAGTTGGACTGGCAGGAGACAAGGTTGCCCAGGGAAGTGGAAGCAGATTCTAGACTAAGTCACACTACAGAGTATCAGAACCATCATTTCCTATATAAACTCTAGGTTCACTGTAACATGGGGCAAAATCTGCATTCCAATTGAAAGTTATAATTTAGTTTCCCTCCAAGAGTTCCCTCTTGACTTTGGTAGTTGCTTTACCTGGGAAGAATGTATCTAGTTCAGTTTCCCCTGAAGATGACTTTCAGACTCGTGGGATTTGGAACAGGCAATTATCTATCAAATACCAGATGGCTGTGTAGATTAGCCCCATTGAGTAAAAACACAGTGATTTGAACAAAAGAAATGATTAGCTGGTTGAATAACAACAGGTCATCTCAGCACAGGTGTACTAGAAACAAGGTCAGGGTCAGATACTAACACTTCTATTTTCTTGAGTTCATTAACAGTGTATTCATTATTTCAGTACTACTCTGATGTTAACAGTACAGAGACATGGAGAAAGGGCTAACTTATATACCACAGCATTCATATTTTTTATTAAAATATTTTCCTTAAAATTTCATAAAAAGGTTAGCTTTTATAAAGGTTCATATAACCCTTTATAAGATATAGGTAAAATCTATAAAGAACTTATCAAAAACACACCTCAAAAGCACATAACCTAATTAAGAAATGGATGATGCATCACATTATCATCAGGGAACTACAAATCAAAATCACAATGAGATACCTCACACCTGTCAGAATGGCTTAAAATTAACAACATAAGAAACAACAGGTGTTGGCAAGGATGTAGAGAAAGGGGAGCCCTTTTGAAGTGTTGGTGGGAATGCAAACTGGTGCAGCCACTTTGGTGAACAGTATGGAAGTTTCTCAGAAAACTGAAAATAGAACTATCCTGTGATCCAGCAATTGCACTACTAGGTATTTATCAAAAGGATATGAAAATACAGATTCAAAGGGGTTCATGCACCCCAATGTTTATATAGCAGAATTATCGTTAATAGCCAAACTATGGAGAGAACCCAAATGTTAATTGATGAATGGATAAAGAAGATATGGTATATATATATCCCATGGAATATTACTCAACCATCAAAAAGAATGAAATCTTGCCATTTGCAACAATGTGGATGTATTATGCTAAGCAAAATAAGCCAGTCAGAGAAAGACAAATGCCATATCATTTCATTCATTTGTGGAATCTAAACAGATGAACATATGTGGGCGGTGGGGTGGGGTAGAGAGAGGGAAACAAACTATGAGAGACTTTTTTTTTTAATTTTTTTTTCAACATTTATTTATTTTTGGGACAGAGAGAGACAGAGCATGAACGGGGGAGGGGCAGAGAGAGAGGGAGACACAGAATCGGAAACAGGCTCCAGGCTCTGAGCCATCAGCCCAGAGCCCGACGCGGGGCTCGAACTCATGGGCCGCGAGATCGTGACCTGGCTGAAGTCGGACGCTTAACCGACTGCGCCACCCAGGCGCCCCTATGAGAGACTCTTAAAGACAGAGAACAAGGGCTCCTGGGTGGCTCAGTTGGTTAAGTGTCTAACTTTGGCTCCGATTGTGATCTTGCAGTCCATGAGTTCAAGCCCTGTGTCAGGCTTTGTGTTGACAGCTCAGAACCTGGAGCCTGCTTTGAGTTCTGTGTCTCCTTCTCTTGCCTTCCTCCATTCACACTCTCTTTCTCTCTCAAAAATAAACATTAATTTTTGTTTTATGAAAGAACAAACTGAGGGCAGATGGAGGGAAGTAGGTGGGGGATGGGCTAGATGGGTGATGGGTATTAAGGAGGGCATTTGTAAGTGATGAATCACTGAATTCTATTCCTGAAACCAGTGTTGCACTATATGTTAACTAATATTTAAGCAATAAAAATAAAAAAGACAAAAAATTTCATGAAAAAAGATAAAACTTAATGTTATTTCTCCATCTACTTGTAAAGAATAGTAGTGTGTGCACTTCCTGGGAGATTTTCTTCTTTAAGAATTCCAAACAGCACATGGATGGCTCAGTTGGTTAAGTGTCTGACTTCAGCTCAGGTCGTGGTCTCCTGGTTCGTGAGTTTGAGCCCCACGTTGGGCTGTTTGCCAACAGCTTGTAGCCTTGAGCCTGCTTCAGATTCTGTCTCCTTCTCTCTCTGCCCCTCCCTGACCCCTGCTCTGTCTTTCTCAAAACTAAATAAACATTAAAAAAATTTTTTTTAAAACAATTCCAAACTAAAAAGCGAAAACAAAAAACAACAAATTCCAAACTAAGCGTTTTAGTTCCATTTATGACTGCAATAGAAAAACTGTATTTACACTGTCAACCTATGCATGCACAGAACTATGTTGTATAAAAGATAGTAAAAGCTATCCAAGTGCTTAAGACTGCCGTTCCATTTCTGCTTAGTTAAAAAAACAAATTGAAAGTTTCTAAGATGCTGCCTGTTGAAAACCCTACTATAGACTTCAGGATCTCCAAGCTCTCGATTAACTAAGGTATAAATGGGGAGAGGAAAGATCACATATAATTTAAAATATAGTTAAACCAAAACTACTCAAAATGTAGTACCAAAATTTTAATTGTAAACATATTTAGTTCAAAATGTATCCAATGTTCAGACATACATTAACATTGTAAAACATCATCAAAAAACAAATAGGTATTGTTGGTGTGTATGCAGCTAAATATCATATTACTTCCTCCACAAAGAAGTGGTCAAAATATGAAAATCAGATTTTAAAAGATCAAAGTCTGTTAAAATATACTGCTGGATTTTTTGTGGAGAGAGTTGTGCCCCAAAACATGATTGACATGTCTGTTCATTAATATGTATTTCTAGTAGTAGACACATTCTAAAATACAGATATTTGTGCATAATTGTGGTGATTTTGGTTTTGGACAAATGCATTATCTATACTTTATGGGCATGTTTAATCTTCATACTGATGTGTCCACTTGTAGACAACAGTTAAACCTCATACCGCCCTAGCCCATGTTCCTAACATTTAGGTAAGTGTTGAAGATTAGGCAACTAAAAGCAGTGGGTATTATTAGCAAGAGGCAGCTCTGTGAGGTGAGTTGGTCTTTTTCGTTATTTTACTTATTTGTTAACATGAAGTCATTGGTTCACACTTTCTCCTGACATTTAGGTAATTCACCACCGGATAAATAGTAATGGTGGTAACTTGACTTTTCATTAATCTGTGTCTCCACTATTGTCATTTGTCCACACTTACTAGATACGTGAAAGAAGTTAGCAAAGCTATAGAATAAACAGATGAATGTGATATGCTTTCAGAGAGTAACGGTTTTACTTGAGGATGTTGAGGACAAAATAAACAAGTTGTATTGATGATAATTTAAAAATTATTTTTATATTAAAATCATGTGTACATATTACAGACTATAAAGTAAAATGTACGTGATTTTAAAGGTGAAACAGGAGACTTCAAGGAAATTTCCTGATCAGAGAGGCCACTTTACACTATACCCAAGACTTCAGAATATGGGATTGGGAGGGGGTGAAGTGGTATATATTAGTTCAATCTAGTTATGTGTTCTTTTGTGAAAAGATTGAGAAGCACTGCAAGGGGGCATGAAGAAAAATAGCATAAAATTTAGTTCAATAGATGCCCATTTAGTTACAATTAGGATGGGACTCCACTGAATTAAACTTTTTCTGAAAAAGCCTAACTCTTAAATGAGCCAAGCGTAAATCACTAATTATCCTGTTTATGGGGACTCAAGATTAAGAGAAGAGTTTAAAGAAATAGAAATAGCTAGATTATAACAATTTCCTGATAGAGAAACATTACTTTCCTCACTTATTTACTTTATGTCTCATTTACCCTTTTGGTGTCAAAAGTTCCCATGACTTATGCATACTTGCAGTCTTGCTGCTAAAGATTCTCTACAGCTCAGACTTTGATGATGATGATGGTGATGGTGATGATAGTCAACACCCATATAGTGTTTATCGTATGTGAAGCACTGCTATAAATGCTTTTCATTTAGCCCTCACAACAACCCAATGAGATAGAGTTATCCGTATTTTTCCATTTTACAGATGAGGAAACTGAGACACAGAGACTTGAATAATTTTCCCAAGGGTATGTTGCCTAGAAACGGTAGAACCAAGATTAGACCCCAGGCAATCTGGTTCCAGAGTCCTGCTCTTAAATATTATCTTTCCTATTTCTCATCACCAAAATTATTAAACATTTAGGGCTTACAAGGCTAGAATTCATGAAGCTGTTGGAAGTGATGTTGGAAAACTGCTTTGAGTCACATGAACAGCATTAACAAATGAAGATCTGGTAGAATTAGACAATCAGGACACAGTAGATACTTCCAGAGAGAATCATTTGGCTAACAAAGGAAATAAAATGAAGCCCTGAAATAGATTTTGTTTAAATTACTTTCATTATGGTCCTTGTTTCAGCAGCCCATGTATTAAAATTGGAATGACACAGAGAAGGTTAGGATGGCCCCTGCACAAGGTTGACACACAAATTCATGAAGTTACTTTCACTATAATTGTGCTATGAACATCCCGTATGAAATAAAGGATGTTGTATGGTAGGTCTATTAGTTCTGTCAGGAAAAACACATAAGTTCCAAAAAGCATTCCATTTGGTGTGTATTCAGAGAATTAGTGACTTTTTACAAATTGTTTTCAGATAAAGAAAATCTGTATTAAGTGTATGCTTAAAAGTTAACTTCAGTCTAGTTATTGACACAGGAAACGAGATAACCATAGGAAGTTGATGGTGCCAAGTGTCAGTAAAGGTATGGAGGAGTTTCATCTGTGATCCAGTTGTACTGTCCCAGAAGAGAAGAGCCTGAGTGGCCTTACCTATGTCCTGTCATGCCAGATTTCTTTATTTGTCTTCATCGTAAGTGAGGAAATCACTCAGGGACTGCATTGCTCCTTATGATTGCTCTGAACTTGGAAACTGCAAGTGTGTTTAATTTCACTCCTGTTAACAGCTTTCTTCCTTAGGTCTATGTTTTTTGAAGGCAAAATCTGCATTCTTTCTAAATAGTGTTTAGGGTCACTTCATCACTAAAGTTGCCCTTCCCACAGCCTGGACTCAGAGATTGTCTTCTTATGAAAGACCCCACTGCAAAAAGAGAAACATTTTAAGGCACATTTAAGTGGAATATATAAAGATTTTCCAGGAATGATTTTGCTCCAAGAAAATTAAGCTTTCAGCAAACCAAATCCAGAAGCATGAATTTCAATTAAACAGAGGAGGGGAGATTGTTCACTGTCACCATATTAATCTTGGATTTTGATCATTGTTATAAAGGTTTAACCAGCTAGCTAACATAAAAGCAGTTCTAAGTCCAGTCTTTGGAAGTTCTCATATCAAATAATTTGACAGTGACCAAAATTAAATTTCAGCTTTTATGCTTTGGGCCCTGAAAATAAGAATGTGGTTAATATTGAAACAGTCTAAATATTCAGAAGTCTTTTTGCCCAGAGAATTGCATCAAAGATATCTTAAGACACAATGAACCTGTGGCAATAGTCTTTGCCTCTAAACCCCAAGTCTTCTTTGCCTAGTACTCCACCTAGTAGATCCCACCCTATCTAGGCATTCCCACCTGGCTTGATCTGCCACCAGGCTGCCATTTATCTGTCAGATGTGTCAAGGTCCAGTAGTTTCTGCATGCACTTGACTGCCAGCTTTTCATTCCAATTTTAATGGAAACAGAGTCCTTCCTTCCCACTGTAGATCAATTAACCAGATTGTATTGAGGGCAGAGAAGATTAACTTTTCCTTCCAAGACCGATAGTCCCAAGGAAAACATGAAAGATTAAAATTTACTTTTCTCTAGGAAAATTCATAGGTTTGAGTCTCCACAGAGAGTTGTCTGAGCTTACATGTCAGTGGGAGCTTTAAAAAGACCTGCTGGGGATCACTCTTTAGAGAGCATAGCCTGAGATTCCAGTGTGGGTTTGTTGCTGGCCACATTTGTGCATTAGCAGACCATAAGAAGGGAATTCTAGGAATACTAGGTAGTGGCAAACGTTGTCATATTGCGGTTTTTATTGTCTGCTGGTTTGAAGGTTCACAGTAAAACATTTTCTTCCCACGTTTTAATATTCTTGTGCCCTTAAACACCGTCTTAGGCATTTATGTCTGCCTCAGCCAGCAAACCATTCTTCCCTTATTCCAGGAGCACAGGGCCCAGCTAGAGATGTGCTAAATACAGCTGTCCTTTTAACAAAGCCTTCTGAAGTCCAGATATGATACTCCTTGTGAAACAGACCTAAACCAAATATGTCTTGATAAGATGATTCTGTGGGAGGTGCACCTGACTCAGTTTTGTCGTTTCTTGCATTAGCATCCTCACTGTATTGTCCAGTCCAGACATCTTTCTAGAAATAGCAGATATTAATCTTTAGCTAGAAGTAGAGAAGACTTTATTATAAAAACAAAAATATTAGTTGGAACTGCTTGACTCCTCACTCTGGAATGAGTAAATATATAAAAACAAATAAATGTATGTCTTCACAGATATTATAATAATACATCTTCTCTTCCCCTCTGAGTCTGTCTCATTATAGGATGTTATTCTTAAGGCACAGTAGGTTTATGACTTCAGCATAGGAGACTGGTGAGACAATGGGTATGAAAGCAGACACTGAGGAGTGAGAAGGTCCATTAAATTATTGTATCTGCCCCGTAGGTATAGAGAAGAGAAACCTAGAGGGCCCAGCTCATGAGGCTCTTCTATAGTGCAGAGAGACTGGAATTGGGAAGAAGGAATAGATGATATGAGAAAAGAAATGTCTGCTTCTGTCCTGGCTAGGGTAAAGATGGGCAAAGGAAAATAAAAAGAGGAAGGAAAACAGAAATGTGTGTAAGAAAGGCATCTCCACAGTTAGTTCTGCACTTTGGTGTTGAGAGACTGAGGACCTCAGAGTAGCCCTGCAGACTCAGGGTTCTGCCCCTGTGCTCTTAGTGGGACTGGGGACTGCAAAGGAGCATTGTGCTTTACAAGCCAATATGCAGCAGCTCACTTATCATGCAGCAGGTTTGCTGAGGTGAGAATCAGAATCATTACAGCAGATGTTGGGGCAGACCACTGGGCAGGGGGCTGAATGGTAAAGGAGCACACTCTGGGGTATGCAGCCAGCCAGGGCTGAACAACAAAAGGACATTGGCAAGACCTACCTGGGAGCATTACTGGAGGTAAAAGAAGTGGCCAGCATGGTACTTTAGCATCAAGAGGCCAGAAAGACACATGGTGACAGGGAAAAGAGATGTTACTACAAACCAGTGGGTGCCAGGCAATGAATATGAAAGGACTGACACAATGACAGATGACTGCCCCCAAACCCCATCAGACGCTGGGGAGGGCTGGGTGCCAGTAGAGGAAGAGGGAAAGCTGTCAGGGTATCTGAGTATTTTCTAAAGGATAGTATTGACATTTTAACAATATTTATTCTTCTAACCCATGAGCACGGAATGTTTTTCCATTTCTTTATATCTTCTTCAATTTCCTTCATAAGCTTTCTATAGTTTGCAGCATACAGATCTTTTACGTCTTTGATTAGATTTATTCCTAGGTATTTTATGCTTCTTGGTGCAATTGTGAAGGGGATCAGTTTCTTTATTTGTCTTTCTGTTGCTTCATTATTAGTGTATAAGAATGCAACTGATTTCTGTGCATTGATTTTGTATCCTGCAACTTTGCTAAATTCATGTTTCAGTTCTAGCAGACTTTTGGTGGAGTCTTTCGGGTTTTCCATGTATAATATCATGTCATCTGCAAAAAGTGAAAGCTTGACTTCATCTTTGCTGATTTTGATACCTTTGATTTCCTTTTGTTGTCTGCTTGCTGATGCTAGAACTTCCAACACTATGTTAAACAACAGTGAGAGTGGACATTCCTGTCGTGTTCCTGATCTCAGGGAAAAAGCTCTCAGTTTTTCCCCGTTGAGGATGATGTTAGCTGTGGGCTTTTCATAAATGGCTTTTATGATCTTTAAGTATGTTTCTTATATCCCAACTTTCTCGAGGGTTTTTATTAAGAAACGTTGCTGGATTTTGTCAAAGGCCTTTTCTGCATCGATTGACAGGATCATATGGTTCTTATCTTCTCTTTTATTAATGTGATGTATCACGTTGATTGATTTGCAAATGTTGAACCAGCCCTGCAGCCCAGGAATGAATCCCACTTGATCGTGGTGAATAATTCTTTTTATATGCTGTTGAATTCGTTTTGCTAGTATCTTATTGAGAATTTTTGCATCCCTATTCATCAGGGATATTGGCCTGTAGTTGTCTTTTTTTACTGGGTCTCTGTCTGGTTTAGGAATCAAAGTAATACTGGCTTCATAGAATGAGTCTGGAAGTTTTCCTTCCCTTTCTATTTTTTGGAATAGCTTGAGAAGGATAGGTATTATCCCTGCTTTAAATGTCTGGTAGAACTCCCCTGGGAAGCCATCTGGTCCTGGACTCTTATTTGTTGGGAGATTTTTGATGACTGATTCAATTTCTTTTCTGGTTATGAGTCTGTTCAAGCTTTCTATTTCTTCCTGATTGAGTTTTGGGAGTGTGTGGGTGCTTAGGAATTTGTCCATTTCTTCCAGGTTGTCCAGTTTGTTGGCATGTAATTTTTCATAGTATTCCCTGATAATTGCTTGTATTTTTGAGGGATTGGTTGTAATAATTCCATTTTCATTCATGATTTTATCTATTTGGGTCATCTCCCCTTTCCTTTTGAGAAGCCTGGGTAGAGGTTTATCAATTTTGTTTATTTTTTTTAAAAAACCAACTCTTGGTTTCGTTGATCTGCTCTACAGTTTTTTTAGATTCTATATTGTTTATTTCTGCTGTGATCTTTATTATTTCTCTTCTTCTGCTGGGTTTGGGGTGTCTTTGCTGTTCTGCTTCTATTTCCTTTAAGTGTGCTGTTAGATTTTGTATTTGGGATTTTTCTTGTTTCTTGAGATAGGCCTGGATTGCAATGTATTTTCCTCTCAGGACTGCCTTTGCTGCATCCCAAAGCGTTTGGATTGTTGTGTTTTCATTTTCATTTGTTTCCATATATTTTTTAATTTCTTCTCTAATTGCCTGGTTGACCCATTCATTCTTTAGTAGGGTGTTCTTTAACCTCCATGCTTTTGGAGGTTTTCCAGACTTTTTCCTGTGGTTGATTTCAAGCTTCATAGCATTGTGGTCTAAAAGTATGCATGGTATCATTTCAATTCTTGTAAACTTATGAAGGGCTGTTTTGTGACCCAGTATGTGATCTATCTTGGAGAATGTTCCATGTGCACTCGAGAAGAAAGTATATTCTGTTGCTTTGGGATACAGAGAATTCTAAATATATGTGTCAAGTCCATCCCATCCAATGTATCATTCAGGGCCCTTGTTTCTTTATGGATCCTGTGTCCAGATGACCTATCCATTGTTGTAAGTGGGGTACTAAAGTCCCCTGCAATTACCACATTCTTATCAATAAGGTTGCTTATGTTTGTGAGTAATTGTTTTATATATTTGGGGGCTCCCGTATTTGGCGCATAGACATTTATAATTGTTAGCTCTTGCTGATGGATAGACCCTGTGATTATTATATAATGCCCTTCTTCATCTCTTGTTACAGACTTTAATTTAAAGTCTAGTTTGTCTGACATAAGTATGGCTACTCCAGCTTTCTTTTGACTTCCAGTAGCATGATAAATAGTTCTCCATCCCCTCACTTTCAATCTGAAGGTGTCCTCAGGTCTAAAATGAGTCTCTTGTAGACAGCAAATAGATGGGTCTTGTTTTTTTACCCATTATGATACCCTATGTCTTTTGGTTGGCGCATTTAGTCCATGTTATTATAGTTCAGTGTTATTATAGAAAGATACGGGTTTAGAGTCATTGTGATGTCCGTAGGTTTCATGCTTGTAGTGATGTCTCTGGTACTTTGTCTCACAGGATCCCCCTTAGGATCTCTTGTAGGGCTGGTTTAGTGGTGACAAATTCCTTCAGTTTTTGTTTGTTTGGGAAGACCTTTATCTCTCCTTCCATTCTGAATGACAGACTTGCTGGATAAAGGATTCTCGGCTGCGTGTTTTTTCTGTTCATCACACTGAAGATCTCCTGCCATTCCTTTCTGGCCTGCCAAGTTTCAGTAGAGAGCTTGGTCACGAGTCTTATAGGTCTCCCTTTATATGTTGGAGCACGTTTATCTCTAGCTGCTTTCAGAATTTTCTCTTTATCCTTGTATTTTGCCAGTTTGACTATGATATGTCGTGCAGAAGATTGATTCAAATTACGTCTGAAGGGAGTTCTCTGTGCCTCTTGGATTTCAACGTCTTTTTCCTTTCCCAGATCAGGGAAGTTCTCAGCTATTATTTCTTCAAGTACACCTTCAGCACCTTTCCCTTTCTCTTCCTCCTCTGGAATCCCAATTATGCGTAGATTATTTGTCTTTAGTGCATCACTTAGTTCTCTAATTTTCCCCTCATACTCCTGGATTTTTTTATCTCTCTTTTTCTCAGCTTCCTCTTTTTCCATAATTTTATCTTCTAGTTCACCTATTCTGTCCTCTGCCTCTTCAATCTGAGCCGTGGTTGTCTCCATTTTATTTTGCAGCTCATTGATAGCATTTTTTAGCTCCTCCTGGCTGTTCCTTAGTCCCTTGATCTCTGTAGCAAGAGATTCTTTGCTGTCCTTTATACTGTTTTCAAGACCAGTGATTAATTTTATGACTATTATTCTAAATTCACTTTCTTTTATATTGTTTAAATCGTTTTTGATCAGTTCGTTAGCTGTTGTTATTTCCTGGACGTTTTTTTTTTTTTTTGAGGGGAATTCTTCCGTTTCGTCATTTTGGATAGTTCCTGGAGAGTGCCGAACTGCGGGGCACTTCCACTGTGCTGTCTTGAATAACTTGCGTTGGTGGGCGGGGCCACAGTCAGACCTGATGTCTGCCCCCAGCCCACCGCGGGGCCACAGTCAGACTGGTGTGTGCCTTCTCTTCCCCTCTCCTAGGGGCAGGATTCACTGTGGGGTGGCGTGGCCTGTCTGGGCTACTTGCACACTGCCAGGCTTGTGGTGCTGGGTATCTGGCCTATTAGCTGGCGTGGATCAGCAAGGTGCACAGGGGCGGGAGGGGCAGGCTCAGCTCACTTTTCCTTCGGAGATCTGCTTCAGGAGGGGCCCTGCGGCACCGGGAGGGAGTCAGACCCGCCGCGGGAGGGATGGATCCGCAGAAGTACAGCGTTGGGTGTTTTTGTGGTGCAGGCAAGTTCCCTGGCAGGAACCGGTTCCCTTTGGGATTTGTTCCCCGCCAAACTGAGCTCTGTTGTCCCAGGGCTCAGCAACTCTCCCTCCCGTTGTCCTCCAGCCTTCCCGCTCTGCTCTCCGAGCAGAGCTGTTAACTTATAACCTTCCAGATGTTAAGTCCCGCTTGCTGTCAGAACACACTCCGTCTGGCCCCTCCGCTTTTGCCAGACTCGGGGGCTCTGCTTGGCCGGCGGGCCGCCCCTCCACCCTGGCTCCCTCCCGCCAGTCTGTGTAGTGCGCACCGCCCCGCCGCCCTTCCTACTCTTCTCCGTGGGCCTCTCCTCTGCGCTTGGCTCCCGAGACTCTGTTCTGCTAGTCTTCTGGCTGTTTTCTGGGTTATTTAGGCAGGTGTAGGTGGAATCTAAGTGATTAGCAGGACGTACGGTGAGCCCAGTGTCCTCCTACGCTGCCATCTTCCCAGGATCCTCCGAACTTTCTAAAGCAGCTGTTTAAATTATAGTACTGAGGTAAAGTGTAAGGTAGTTTGAACATTTAGTTACAGTGAAAGGCAATATATCAGATGTGATCAGAAACAATTTTTTTTAATAATGGTTAAAACAAAGAATGATAAATAATTATATTTATATTTGTATATATCTTAAACATTTTATTCTAATTTACTGTTAATGTATATTCATACAGCATTCTTTTAATGTGGGGCCAACATCCTTTCTTCATATATTGGTCTTCCAATTAGAGTTCTTATTTCTAGCATTAATTAAACCTATCATGCTTTATCTACAGTTTCTAATTGTATTTTTTTACTAGGTCAATAACTCCTTAAGCCGCTTGCAAAGAATTTTGAGATAGAATCTTAGTTTTTTTTTAAGTTAAAAAAAATCTTACAATTGCCTTGACACTCAATTGAAATCATTGTTAAAGGAAACTCACTTTAAGTCTGTTCAAAGTTTTCGTACAGACAACTCTTTATCTTCACAGTCGTTTTTTCCCCTATTTTGCAGTGTGATTAATTATATTACATAACTAAAATAATACATAAGGTGGTCATAAATAGATTTGGGGACACAATTGACTTTTGAAAACAGACACTGTGTAGACATCCCAGACAGAAACCTGTAACCTGTGAGTACTCTGCATATCACAGGAAACCGTATGGTGAGGAGACGGAATGGAGGGTGCTGGTTAATTCAGCTGGTTGTTTAAATGGAGATTGGTTAAGAGTACGAATAGTGTAACATTTTCTCTGTAACAGCAGGTGATGGCTCAAAAAGAAGGCCAAATTAGTTATGGATAGCACTTTAACATTTTGTTAATTAAGAAGATTTTTATAATTAAAAAATCTTTAATTAAAAAGATTTTTGTAATTACATTGTCCTCTGCACTTTCCAGTTGCATGCTCTGTGGGTTCAACTTTGAAAAAGCCCACTATATACATTCATAATCAAACCATGAATGTATATCGTTAATTTGTGCATGGATATTCAGTAGAACATTGACTTTTTTCTTGCTGATCCTTTTCCATGATATTCTTGATTACATGATAGTAAACCAGTAAGGTTTTTCTTTATTGTCTAAAGTTCATTTTGGTTTCTGCTTTCACACCTCCTGGAATGTCTCGTAAAATATGGTCTTCATTGCTGTATTTGTAAGAAAGTTTCCTTCCTGCCACAAGTTCTGCAGAATTATAGCTGTCTGCTCTAACCCAGGTTAGAGTTGCCTTTGTTGCTCTGGCTTTGTCTGTTCTCTAATCTGTGTCCTGTTTCAGTGCTCTGACTAAAGAATAAATAGGGGATATTTTAAGGTACTTTTGGTTGGAAAAGTAACTTTCTCATTGGGGGTCCCAGCTACAAGCAGTTGTTTCCCTCATTGAATGGACATGTCAGTGCTTTCTATTGACTCTTATACTTCTCTGTCCTTTACCCTACCTGCACTTCTGCCTATCACCAAAGGTGCTTGTGTTTTCCATTTCATGTCCAGTGCCATGCAGGCTTCTTGTGTTCCATGCTTGGGCACTATTTATATATGCAATAACCCAGTTCCTACTCCCTGCGGCCACCTGAACCTGAAGTGGAACAGGTGGAAAGGAGAGTTGGTACGCTCTTCCTTGACATTCTACCCATGTGTGTATTTCCCTTTTCATTTGCAGAGCTAAAGATCCTACAGGCTGACTCCTGGCCATGGCATAGGAGGCAGAACTGTGTTTGTTGACTTCTGCAGCTATAGGAAAACTTTGATCTAGGAACAAGCAGCTGCCTCCACTATGTTTAGCAAATGAATTAAAGACCTTTTCATTCTGTCAGAGGATGCAGATTCCAGAACACGGCTGACATCCTTCTCAGCTTGGAGGATCAAGAGTAATAAGCCGTTTTTTTGCTTTAATTTTGATATTTTCGCCAGAGCCAACACTGTTCACTTCAATAGGAACTATTAAGGGTTGCTTCACAGTGTTTGTGATCCATTAGTAGCATATTTCTGAATCTTACTTTCCAAACATTGGTGGTAAAAAGAGTTGGTTAACTTCCCCCAACCATTTGAATTAATCCTACTGTTCTCTTCCTATTGTAAATATAACTTGTAACTAATTCCTTACTGTCCTAGGTCTGACTACGCTTGCAGAGCCATGTCATATAAAATGATTTTTTTTTAAATTTTAGAGAGAACATGCATAAGCAGGGGGGAGGGACAGAGGGGAGAGAGAATCCTAAGCAGGCTCCATATGCAGCGTGGAGCCCGACGTGGGGCTTAATCCCACAACCCTGGGGTCATGACCTGCCGAAATCAAGTCAAGACTTAGACACTCAACTAACTGAGCCACCCAGGTACCCCTAAAGTCATTTTAAAATGCATAGCATCAACCACTGTGCTGGGTCAATTTTTAATACTCTAATCAAGACTCAGTTTAAAACTTAGTCTGTCCTATTTGTGAGTAGAAACAGAAATATCAGTTGAGAGCATATTGTGACAAATCTGTGGAAAATATGTCCTCCATTGATCTGTGCAATTATCCCTGGAAAGAGCATATAAGGAAAAAAGTCTCCCCAATCTAAGTTTCCTTTTGATAAAATCTTGGCAACAAGGTTGGCAACAGCTTTTCTAATCCTAGGTTTCAAGTCTTTAAGAATAATTTTGTTGGATGATGCCTACTTTGAGGATATGATATTTTAAATATCATATTGGTTCCAGACATCTGAAGGTTTAACATGCAAATTAGTATATAATTTCTCCTCGGGGTGTGTATGTGCATGTTCTGTCATATCAAATCACTTCATCATATCAGAGAACGAGACCTTGGGCAGACAAGTCATTTAACCTTTCTGGGCTGTCGTCTCACATGTAATGTGAAGGAATTGCACTGTTTTATTCTAAGCTTTTCACAGTTATAACACTTTTTCATTCTAATAGGAAAGAATTTTGAGATCACATGCTTATGTGTGCCCTGCATATGCAAATTACATAGACTAAAATTTTATTTCTGAGAGCCTGGACTAGTAAGATGCACGTAAGCTATTCTCTTAACTTCTGTTTTATTTCTTTATATATGTAAAGTGAAAAAGGTGTCAAAAAGGATTAAAATCTTTTTTATTAATGTTTCTTTCTGAGAGAGAGACAGAGCATGAGTGGGGAAGGGGCAGAGAGAGGTGGCGGGAGGGAGGGAGACACAGAATCTGAAGCAGGCTCTAGGCTCTGAGCTGTCAGCACAGAGCCCGACATGGGGCTCAAACCCACAAACTGCGAGATCATGACCTGAGCCAAAGTTGGACACTTAACCGACTTAGCCACCCAGGTGCCCCAAGATAAAAATCTTTTTTGAGTAAATATTGGATCCTCACTTAAGCGGATCTTCACCATCAACCACCACTGCCCACCTCCAATGTTGGAAATTCTGTAACAGAATGGTGTCATATGAGCTACTGAAGGATTGAAGGGTCAGGAGAAGAACTTTGGGCCTATATCTCCCAGGGCTGTCACCAGCTCAGTAAGTAGTGGTCTTGAGGGTGCTCTAACAGGACAATTTGGCTTTCCTAGCAATTTCCTATTCACATTCAGGAGAGTGTTATAGCTTACTTTAAGTTTTACATTTATCAGGGCACCAATCTCTGGAAAAGGAAGAAGACAGGAACAAATAATCTGTAGGCTTAAAAAAATTCTGAAGGCTCATGTGCCACTTCTTCTTGGAGCCATTAAAAGCTGTCTTTAGACTTAATTCTCTCTGTCTAATCTGCTAAAATGAGAACCATGGCTAGTCCTCACCTCCTTTCTTGATTCTCACACTCCATTAAGATTGAAGGCGGTTTGTCACATTGACACTGAGGAATGTTATTATTCAAAGCTGAATTAAAAAGGGAATTTATATAGAACAAAACCAATAAGCCAAGCAGCCTTGACATTTAATTTTCTTGGAAACCTTTCTCATTGAACCAGAGAAGTCTGCATACTACACATTTGCAAAATGAAAAGTGGTATAGTAGGAGGATAATCTCCTCATATAAATGATGAGTAAATAATCTGAAAGAGAATAGATGTTAGAGATGGTCATTTCTCCTTGCCTTGTCCTCTTTCTCTACCCTGAAATGACATTTATGAGTTCCAGCTTTTAGAGATGGTTTCTTCTATTCTTTTTGTTTTTGTTTTCAGACATGAGGGTATGGGGAAGTGAGGGAAGGGATAATTCTTATTTATGTTTTTGGCCATCAATTTTAAGTTTTCACTGTTAATACTGCTTCTTGGCACATAAATTTAGAGGATCAATAACCAAGAGACCCCTCAAAATCCTAATGTAAATTGTGTAAGTTTAATTCAAGACATTTTTGGCTCTTTAAGGTAGGCTGAGCATACGGAAGGAATCATATCAGGATCCATTTAGCTTTCTGCTTTAGAGTAGGTAGTGGTTGTTGTTTTAACAAAAAGTCAGATTCTCAGTGATTTGACATGATAAAAATGTATCACTCACATCCTGATTTAGTGTAGATTAGCAGGAGGTGAGGTGAAGGGTCCTGTTCTATATAGTAATTTGGGGACCTAGAATTTCTCTGTAGTGTGAGTTGGCCATCTTCTCACATTCAGCATCCCTCCACTGGATTCTTTGTATCTACCTGCGAAGGAAGTCAGAAAGAGAATGTAAGGTCATGCAGAATAGAGATAGGTGGGTCTGTTTGCAGGTTTTAGACTAGAATTCAATCACGTGGTTTTACTTAACTGCAGGAGAGCTTTGGAAATGTAGTTTAGCACTGTAATCTGCAGAAGGAAGAAATGAGTTTGGTGACACATAGTACTGACTCTGCCTTGGTTCCCTTTCCTCTTGCTACCCATACCTGTGCACACAGTCCTTGTCTTAGGGTGGTCTACCTGTGATGACACCAAGGCATTTAGTTTGATCTAGTGGTTAGGCATCCTTTTGATGCTTTTTTATTCCATTTGCTTTTCTCTGAAAGGAAGTGACCTTTACACATAGAGGATGACTTTTCTACTGTCAGGGGTAAAAATGTGTAAATATAGACTCTGCTTGAATCCCGGTATTTTTAAAGTGGAATTCTACAGGGAGTGGATGCTAACTGTTTCATATATACTCAGGGGAAGAAGAGATATCATCCATTCATCTATTATTTTAGGAAAAGCTTTAAATGATCTTCTCTATCAAGCTGTTCCTGTGTGTAGAAGAGAAAATTACAGAGCTTCAAGATGACCAGATGATGAAAAGAAAAACCAGAGAGGGGCGCCTGGGTGGCGCAGTCGGTTAAGCGTCCGACTTCAGCCAGGTCACGATCTCGCGGTCCGTGAGTTCGAGCCCCGCGTCGGGCTCTGGGCTGATGGCTCAGAGCCTGGAGCCTGTTTCCGATTCTGTGTCTCCCTCTCTCTCTGCCCCTCTCCCGTTCATGCTCTGTCTCTCTCTGTCTCAAAAATAAATAAACGTTAAAAAAAATTAAAAAAAAAAAAAAGAAAAAGAAAAACCAGAGAGATTTTAGGTTAAATGATAATGGAATAAAGTGACACCATGATGTGTAGTAACAGATTATTGTTTTGAGACACAATGTTCTAGAAAGATTCATTTATGCCCCTTGACCTTATTCCAAAATTCAGGGTCTAAGCAGTTCTAAACTCAAGTTGGTTCTTTATTAAGAAGCAATTCAGACAAGTGAAGGACTTGTAGATAAGGCCAAAAAAAGTAAAGAAACTTACTGACTGGAAACTAATAGGAGTCAAAGATAGGCCTGTATACTTCTACAGCAATTTTATTGAATTCTTCAGCAGAGCATGGTAAAGGCATAGATTGGCATTTTGTTGGGCATGCTGGTATTTCACAGGGGAGGTTTCTACCCATGGATATTTAGGGTCCATCAAATATGGTTCTGTATGCTTTTGCTCAAAATCCCATACCCCAGGAGGGGTGTGGAAAATGAAGCACTACTTATTGATTATAGTACTGGCTTTATCTGCCAACAGAAGGCCAGTACTGCAAGAAATATCCCATTTCCATGGCAACAGTGATCTCTACTTTTAACTGGATATCATGTGAAGAAGAAACTATTTTTTTCTTTAACCTTAAAGATTGCAATTTTGAGAAAACGGAATGATTTTTGGCAGCAGGGTGTTGTTAGAGCATCTGGGCCAAAGGGCTAATGTCCAGGGTGAAGGCTTTTAGGACTTTTAATATGTCAACCCTGACTTTATATCAGGGCAAGAAGCAGAACTTAAACCATATCAGACATCATTTTACTACTCAGGAACAGTGACCTTTTATTCCAGAGGTATCTCAAGGGTAAAATAATAGGACATATCCATTTCTCTGAATATTACCAGATGTTCAAAAATAGGGGGAGAGAGGAGCCAATTAAATTAATCTTTATTGGGTGTTACTATGTTCTTTTCCTGATAATTTCTCCTTCTCTTTTCATTAAACCTGTTAAGACAGTGGAGCCAGCCCTATAAGAGATGCTTGTCACCCTGGTCTAGAAAACTGAGCTCTAAAAGCTTTGCTGTTGAGAAATCATCTGCCATTTTTGTTTTAAAACCTTAAAACGTCAGTAAGTCTGATCAGCCAGATCTCTTCAATAAAGAAGCAAGGAGGAATCTGGGTATGAGATGAGACCTGGCACTTACTGATCACATGCTCTGTGCCAGGCACCGTGCTGGCTGTTTGAGCATAGTATGTGCCATCTTCCTTGCTCTTGTGAATAAAGATCATTGATTGACAGTGGATATCATTAGAGGCAGTCACTTCTATATGAGGATCTAAACTAAGAGTTCAATACAACATTCTATAACCATTGGTGCTAAGTATATCATGATCTATCAGAATTGACTGATCTGGTATTTCAGTTAAACAGTTGTTCTGGTGGTTCATTGCAAACAAACAAACAAACAAAAATCCTAAATATGCCAATATAGTTGTTTTTATTCTTGATCAAAATATTAAAATTTTCATTTAGATTATTTGGAGGAAGTTACATAATGTGTTTTTGAGTAGTACCACTGTGAATAGAATTTCAGTATGGGGGGTAGGTACTTTAAGGGAGACAGCCATTCAGAATGTTCTTTTAGAAGAATGGAGGTGAGAAGGCAAAATCAAAAGGGGATCAGCTTTTACAAAGTATAATCCCCAACAGAACTTTAATAACTAGGTTTTAAATTCACCAGGGTTTTCTCCTTCACTGGTCACTACCTTTGTTTAGAGTAAATTTTCACCTCTCTTATATGAAATAGGCATCTTCTCCTTTGAAGTTTTGAGAAATGTTTTTAAAAGTCCCTCTATTTTTCAGAGTGCTTGATTTATGCTGTGGTAGCAAACTACCACAAAATAGCAGTAGATGACAATCACAAGTTTATTTTTCCCCCATGCTACATGCCAACAAAGATGGGCTATAGCTTTGCTTACTCATCTTTACTAAGACCTAGGCTAATGATAAAGCCTCTGGAACACTGCCAGTTTTGTGGTAGTAAGAAAATAATTCCATCCTGTTAATGGAGCAGTGGCCATTAAAGCTTCAGTCCAGGATTGACATGCATCACTCCCGCTCACATTTCATTAGCCAGACAAATCACATCACCAAGTCTGGGCAGGGAAGGAAATCCTTCTTCTCTTTCTAGACTTAATCTTAAGTACCTTGAACTTCTTGGGGGGAGAAGTACCCCCTTTTTCTTTTTCCTGGGTCATGTTGTCCAGTTGGGGACCACCTTAAACCATTCAGTGGTTTTTTTAAAAGGTTATAAAGCCACACCTTTAATTTGGTCCTTGACTTGAGACTAAGATTTAATTACCTGAATTGTTCAAAGGTCTCCTCAGTTTTTTTTGTGTTACAGTATGGGTAAAGAAGTTGGCTCTTCTAATCCTACAAGACTTGAAATTTCTGAACTCTTAGTCCCTTTCATTTCTGCTTATAAACTGTCCATTTCTTTAATCATCTTTTTTCATGGTACAGTTGTCAGATGCAACCAACAACAGTCAGAGGATGCTATTAGCATCCCATTTTTCACCTTTTTCACCTAAAGCAACAAGCTTATCAGGTGCATTATTTGTATCCTAAATTGTCACAGGTGACAGTTTTTAAAAAATATTTTCCTGAGGCACCTGGGTGGCTCATTTGGTTAAATGTCCCACTCTTGGTTTCATCCCAGGTCATGATCTCATTGTTCATGGGTTCTAGCCCCATGTCAGGCTGTGCGCTGACAGAGTGGAGCCTGCTTGGGATTCTCTCTCTCCCTCTCTCTGACCTCCCCATCTCATGCTCATGCTCGTGTGCTCTCTCTCTCTCAAAATAAGTAAACTTAAAAAAAAATGCTTTCCTACTGCAAAATGGATTGCTACTCTCCCAGGCTCTGCTAAGAGTTTCCATACAGCACTATTGCCTGACCCCAAGTTAATGCCCTATATTTGAGTGCTTTTTGTTGTTACAAGAACACTCCATTCCTGATACCGATAATTTAATTTAACTTTTTAAAGTTTATTTATTTATTTAAAGATAGCACAGGAGGGGCAGAGAGAGAGGGAGAGAGAGAATTCCAAGCAGGCACCCTGCTGTCAGTACAGAGCCCAATCTGGGGCTCCACCTCATGAACCCATGAGATCATGACCTGAGCTGAAACCAAGAGTCAGATGCTTAACCGACTGAGCCACCCAGGCACCCCTTAAATTAACTTTTAACTTAAAATTTCCTTAGTCATCCTCAACCCTGCATTAAATGAAGATAGTAAATCTTGCACTGACTCTTGTTTTGTATAGAACATGGGAATAGGACAACTCAGTCGGTTGAGTGTCTGACTTTTCATTTTGGCTCAGGTCATAATCCCAGGGTCATGGGATTGAGCCACATGTTGGGCTCTGCACTGAGCATGGAGCCTGCTTGGTATTTTCTCTCTCTCTCTCTCTCTCTCTCTCTCTCTCCCTCCCTCCCTCCCTCCCTCCCCCTCCCCCTCTCACTCCCAGCCTCCCTCTCTCTCTCAAAACAACAAAAAACATATAATCACTACATAAACAAATACACAGTATAACTATGGTATTAAAATTTGGAGGGAACATTTGGGGGGAAATGTCCAAAAAAGTTTGCTAAGGGGGGGAAGTAATGAAAAAGTTGCCACATCATATTCTGAACTATGTATCATTCATAGAATTTTAGTCTTAGTTTCAATCTTGACAATCTGTATTTCCTTCTAGAATGTCTCCTTCAAATTTTTTACCTGTAATTTGAGTTGGTTGCCACTAGATGGCAGGCTCTGGTCTCAGGGTCCAACCAGACAGGCTTGGCTATGTAGCTAATGTAGGCTACAAGTAGGTAGTAAACTTTTAGCAAGATTTTAATGCCTCTCTCTAATGCTTCTACAAAAATATAACTCTTAATTAAAAATGAAGTATAACACTTAATAGTACATTGGTTTTGTGCATTTAAGTAGCATCCTAAATTTGTTTAAAAAAAATTCTTGATGTTTATTTTTATTTTCAAGAGAGCATGCAAAGCGGGGATGGTCAGAGAGAGAGGGAGACACAGAATCTGAAGCAGGCTTCAGGCTCTGAGCTCTCAGCACAGAACCCAACTCGGGGCTTGAACTTCCAAACTGTAAGATCATGACCTGAGCTGAAGTTGGATGCTCAACCGACTGTGCTACCCACACACCCCAATAACATCCTAAATTTAAAGCAAGATTTACTTTTTTTTTTTTTTTTTAAGATTTACTTTATTTTTGAGAGAGCACAAGCGGGGAAGGGGCAGAGAGAGGTGGACAGAAGATCTGAAGCAGGCTTTGTGCTGATAGCAGCCAGCCCAATAAGGGCTCAAAGTCACAAACTGCAAGATCATGACCTAAGCCGAAGTCGGACACTCAACCAGCTGAGCCACCCAGGTGCTCCTAAAGCAAGATTTGAAGAAATAACACAAGTTTTAGGAATTTTTACATATCCTTGATGTTTGTTTAGTTGACCAGAGTTAAGCCAATTAATAATGGTAACTCAGTTTACCTTTCTCAGAGGCAAATTATATTCTCCTTGGAGCCTTAGGAAAGTTTGAGATTAAAAGAAGAGCATATATACCCTTTTTAATAATTTTTGTTTAACCTTCTCTGTTTCATAGCATGAATTTCTTCTCTTCAGTTTCACCATGGAAAAAACCCTCCCCTCCCCCCACCCTTATTTCTATTTTGGCTAGTTTTCAGTGTTGCAAAGAGGACTCCTGTATTGTGATGAGATGTAAATATTTCCCCTTTGAAGCTTCTTAAAAACTCTAGGCCTTTTTTTTTTAAGTTTTATTTATTTTTATTTTGAGAGAGAGCACACACGTGCACATAGGGGCAGGGGTAGAGAGAGAGAATTTCAAGCAGGCTCTGTGCAGACAATGTGGAGCTTGAACCCAGGAACTGAATTGTGAGATGACCTGAGCCAAAATCAAGAGATGGACACTTAATCAACTGAACCACCCAGGTGCCCCACAACTCTAGGACTTTTTAATTCTGTGAGGAATAGATGTGTGATTGTTGAGAGATGTAGGTGAAGGAGGAATTATAGCAGGAGAGAATTTTGGAGAAAGTAAGTCTTGAAGCAATTATGTTTGAATTGCTAGAAGAAAGTAAAGAAGACATTCCCTGTAGGGGATTAATATTGAAGTGGAAAAGGGCAGCATGAAGTTCGTGTGTGAGTGTGCATGGAAAGATGTAGGTAAGAACACCAGCTTGACGAAGAAGAATGTGTTGGAAAGCAATACAAGATGCCATAGGAACATGCTGAGGAAATGTGAAATATCAGACAAAAGGAAGCACGAACGGATTTTTGAAAAGGAAGTTTACACCATATATGTGTGTGATTTCAGAAAAAGAAGTCAGTGGCTGTAGCAGAAAATTGGTGAGAGGACTTTTTCAGGAATCTACCTGATGTGTTACTTAGTCTAGGACATAGTGCATTCTTGATTTGGGAGACAGGGCTCTAGGAAGGATCTTAACATTGTTTTGCAAATTAATATTTCTTATGACAAAGGAAATAAAAACGTATGGATCTAATCTCCCAATGTGTGTAGGGGGGAGGGGCTAAAGAGGAGGTAGAATTTTGTCATTAAACATAAAAATAGTTTTTTAAAGTTACTTTTGTTCCTCAATTTTAAAAAAAAATAAAAAAGAGAAAAGATACACCTTTTGACCACTTTGTAGAGGGCCAAAAGAAATAAATCATCAGAATTAAAGAAAAGCATTTATTAGGAGCCTTTGTGACTATTGATGATGTGGGGATTTGGTGGGTTTGGGTTTTTGAAGCTAATTAATAAGAATTGAGTATATGTTTATACCTAAAAGAGAGCAGCATGGTTTTGATCCAAAGACAGTGGGCTTTAGCAGTCCTTAATTAGAATCATGACTCTGCTATGAGCTATCCTTATGACTTTCTGAGTGCTCCAAAAAAAGCAAGGACACTAATAACTATTTAATGATGTGAAGCCACCAATGAAAAGGTCCCATCTAGCATGTCACTGAGCACACATTCACTGCATAGTAAATGTTAATTTCCTGTGCTGGTACCTATAGCTTAGACCTATATAGTGCCTGCATGAATGGTAGGGCCTTAGATACACCATTAGGTCAATTTCTGGATTACTAATCAACTAAAGTAAAGAGATGGGCATATTTTTTTTCACATAATTAAGCTTTTTATATAAAAATTGGGCTTACTATTAAACTCCCTAAATACAAGCATTAACTAGATCTATCATATTTATAAAACATTTTATTATAAGTTGCAGTTAAATACAAATACTTAGGAAGAGTAGGAACATTAATTCTTAAATCATATCAACCTCTACTTAATTTAAGCTCACCTTTTTTGCCATGAATTAGTAATGTAAGTAATTTCACTGGACACTTCCTTGAAATCCTGACTTTCCTAGAGCATTTTCATGCCAGTTTTGCTGTGGGCAGATTTCTGCATTTGTTAATAATAACATTTCAAATTAAGCTTCTTCTCTAGTGGCTACACTCGTTCCAAACTAGACAAAGAAAAATAGTCTTTTCTGCTGTATTTTTTAAACCAACTTCCTGAATATTCAAACTTATCAGCATCATAAAAGGAAGTAAAGCCCAATGATATATTTGCCATTATTAAATCCCATAATTTACTTTTCTAATCAGCAGGGAAGCTAATTCTCTTTTTCCAAGTTTCCCCATCCTTACTAGCTAGAAAGTCTACCTAGGTGTGGTGAGGATCAAAATGTGGGTTACTACCAACTTCCTTTCTGATGCAGAACTGCTTTTTTACATTAAAGGCTTTAGATTTCCTTTCTGGTTATAAATTCAATCTCATGAAATTGGAACATCTTCAATCCTACTTAATATGGCCAAAATCGTCTTTACTGTCTTTCATCAATGTTTTCTAATTTTCAGAGTATAGGTCTTTTACCTACTTGGTTAAATTTATTACTGGGTATTGTTTTGTTTTGTTTTTGTTTTGTTTTTTTGGTTCAATTGTAAATGGGATTGTTTGCTTAATTTCTCTTTCTGCTTCATTATTAGTGTATAGAAATACAATGGATTTCTGTACATTAATTTTGTATCCTGTGACTTTACTGAATTCATTTATCACTTCTAGTTGTTTTTGGTGGAGTCTTCAGGGTTTTCTATATATAGTATCATGTCATCTGCAAATAATGAAAATTTTACTGCTTCCTTACCAGTTTGAATGCCTTTAATTCCTTCTCACTGTCTGATTGCTGTGGGTAGGACTTCCAGTGCTGTGTTAAATAAAAGTGCTAAGAATGGACATCCTTCTCTTTTTCCTGACCTTACAGGAAAAGCTTTCAATTTTTCCCTTTAAGTATGATGTTAGCCATGGGTTTTTCATTTAAGGTCTTTACTATTTTGAGGCATGTTCCCTCTAAATCTACTTTGTTGAGCATTTGGTTTTTTCTTTTAAATCATGAGTGGTTGTTGCATTGTGTCAAATGCTTTTTCTGCATCTATTGAAATGATCACTCATCATCAAGGACATTCAAATCAAATGAAATATCACCTTATCTGTCAAAATGTCTAAAATAAAAAACTCAAGAAACAACAAGCGTTGGTGAAGATGTAGGGGAAAAGGAACCCTCGTGCACTGTTGATAACAATGCAAAGTGGTGCAGCCACTGTTGAAGAAAGTATGGAGGTACTTCTAAAAATAATAATAATAAAAATAAAACTACACTATGTGACCCAGTAATTGCACTATTGGATATTTACCCAAAGAATACAGAAATGCTAATTCAAAGGAATGCATGCACCCCTATGTTTATTGCAGCATTACTTACAGTAGCCAGCTATGGAAGCAACCCAAATGTCCATTGATTGATGAACAGATAAAGAGGATGTGAGATACACACACACACACACACGTACAGACATACATACACAATGGAATATTATTCAGCCATAAAAAAGAATGAAATCTTGCCATTTGCAACAACATGGATGGATCTAGACAATATAATGCTAAATGGAATAAACCAGTCAGAGACAAATATCATATGATTTCATTCATATGTGGAATTTAAGAAAAAAAAAACAAATGAACAAAGGAAAACAAAGAGACAAACCAAGAAATAGACTCAACTACAGAAAGCAAATAGATGGTTTCCAGAGGGGAGGTGGGTGAAATAAGTGAAGGGGATTAGGTAGGAGTGCACTTCTCCTGATGAGCGCTGAGTAATGTATGGACCTGTTAGATCACTATATAGGACACCTGAAACTAATATAGTACTATATGTTAACTATGCTGGAATTAGCATTTTAAAAATATAGCCCAGGGGCACCTGGGTGGCTCAGTCAGTTGAGCGTCCGACTTCAGCTCAGGTCATGATCTCGTGGTTTGTGGGTTCAAACCCCACATCGGGCTCTGTGCTGACAGCTCAGAGCCTGGAGCCTGCTTCAGATTCTGTCTCTCTCTCTCTCTTTCTCTCTCTCTCTTTCTGTCTCTCTGCCCCTCCTCCACTCATGCTCTGTCTCTCCTTTGGAAATAAATAAACATTAAAAATATATATATAGCCCAAATCATAAGAATATAAAATTTGACTTGAAAGAACTTGTTTGAACATGGTATAACAGTTACCATGCAACACTTACATAGTAAAATCCAGCACCTGACCTCAGGGAACTGACGCTGGGTATGTTCGTGTGTCTATGTGTGTCCGTGTGTCAAAGAACAAACAGGTAATGCACAACTGTTTAACAGTCTACTACATAAATCATAATGTCTTACGCCTGGAAAGAAAAACTTGTCCCAATTATGCCCTGAACTTTCCCATATTTGAACTTTTTTGTCCTGTTTGCAATATATGAAAGAATAATGAAAACAATTGTAAGAGTAGACCACTAATTACATTTCTATCTCTTTATAATTTATAACATACTTCCACATGTATTACCTAATTTAATATATGCAATAACCAACTCTGAAGGGTGATACTGTTTCCTATTTTATAGGTAAGCAAACCAAGGCCCACAAAATTTAAGTAACATATAAGATCTAAGAGACAAACTGGGACAAAATCCAAGATTTCCTAACTTAGGCCCTATGCATCACATTTATTGCTTTTTCATCTAAATAGTCTTCTTGACCTCCTACCCACCCTTTGAGGTTCTGCTGGGCTGCCATCAGGTCCTGTGGGATATTCCATTCATCCCATCTAAAGGAAATTCTATTCTCAGCTCTTAGAGCATTGCGTATTTCTGTTGTGGTTCTTAACCTGCAGTGCCTTTGTGTTATCATTATTGCTGTATTTGTCATTTTTCTCCCAGATTGGTAAGCTCCTTGAGTCCAGGGGGTTACCACTTGCTGGCAGTAGGCATGCAGGAAGAGTGAGTGAGTGAGTGAATAGAATGAATGAATGAATGAATGAATGAATGGCATTCCAGGAGTCTCTGCCATCAAGCAGTATTGTGATGATTCACTTAGCCAAGGATATTTCCTCATAGAGTTGCCAATAAAGGGGGAAAATGAGCTCAGATGTAAGATGAGGCTGAGTTTTGCTTACACAGGCATAGTGCATGGTGAGCCATGATAAGCACGCCTGTTTGGCTGTGATCTCTTTAAATTCTTTTTTTTTTAATGTTTATTTATTTTTGAGACAGAGAGAGACAGAGCATGAATGGGGGAGGGTCAGAGAGAGAGGGAGACACAGAATCTGAAGCAGGCTCCAGGCTCTGAGCCATCAGCCCAGAGCCCGACGCGGGGCTCGAATTCACAGATCGTGAGATTGTGACCTGAGCCAAAGTTGGACGCTTAACCGACTGAGCCACCCAGGCGCCCCTGCTGTGATCTCTTTACCATGGTTTCTTTCATATCTCTTTTAGGCTATATAATAGCTCTGGAGCTGTCAGATAAAAATGCTCATCTTTGTCTCTTGTTACTAAATAGTTCTTTCATTAAAATTTTTTTTAAGTTTTATTTAAGTAATCTTTATAACCAACATGGGGCTTGAACTCACGACCCTGAGATAAAGAGTCACATGCTTCTCTGACTGAATCAGCCAGGCACCCCTAACCGTATCTTTTAATTTGGAGTGATGCAGGGACTTTTCCACCTTTCCCTCCATCTTTTGCAGGTAGAAGCAGATCCTTTAGCTGTTAGTAAGCCAGTGGCCACACTGGTCTCCTGGTCATCTTCTCATTGTTGTGTGTGTTTTCATCTCTATGTCTCCCTTGACTGTACTCTGTTTGGAACAGTGGGGGAAATTTTCTTTGAAGGAGGTCACGCTGGCTGTCTTTAATAGTCATCTTGTGATAAAAATCATTGTAGAGCTATCATAGTATGTGCTGCTTTATTGAGTGGACAATCTGCTCACAGTTGTTATGAGTAAGGATTCCACAGAGCATTTTCTTTCCATGTAGCCTATGAGCTTAGAACTTACTAGTAGTATATTAGACCGGTGATGAAATGGAATTTATTTAGCAAGATAATTACAAAACAAGTACAGTGTCCCTTTCCAGAATATATAGTGTCATAGTATGATGGTAGCCATGTAGATTGATCTAGTCCTTTTGTAAGATCATTTAGCATCATTTGTAAGATTATTTAGTATCATAAATTTATGTATATACCTCTCTTGACCTGGCAGTTTCCTTCCAGGAGTCAAGTCAAAGGAAATGATTCAAAGTGGAAAAATATGAAGACAGTGTAAGGGAGATTGCACTCAGCAGCGTAAAAGAAATCATTACAGCAGCTTAACAAAATGGACCTTTATCTTTCTCACATAACAAGAAATGAGGAGACCAATATTCAGGGCTCCTGAGGCAGCTCCATCATACCATCAGCCTCCCAAGCAGTGGTTTTTGTCCTCACTGTCCCTTGTGGATGTAGGATGGCAAGTTTATTTCATGTCATTGTTCCAGATGGGAAAAGGAAAAAATAAGGAAGCCAGCTTAAACTTTTCTAGGGTGAACTTCTGTTTCTCATTAGTTAGAACTATGTCTCTCCTAACTTCAATGGGGACTATAAAATTAAGGTTTGGCTCAATGTTAGAAGGTGCAGGAGAGACAGTAAAGTATCTCCCAAAATGAGAAGGCACTTTGAGACTGGAAACCGAAGGAGGCCACTCCATACAGTTTACCGAGTTTTATTCAGGGTAACTTACTGACAGGGGGATTGAGAAGAGGACAATCCACAGCAGGTGCATAGTTATTCTCCACAAAATCTTACCTTAGTCCACAGATTTTATAGAGTGAGGGGACATGCCAAAGGGCATTGTAATGAGATGTTACACACACCTCATGGGGCTTACATGCATCTAATTGACAGCTACCTTTTAATTAGATCTTGTGGCACAACCTGTGTATCGGGAAGGGGAAAGACTATATTATCTCTAATAGAGTCATGGGAGGCCAAAACAAACCTCCCCCTGTCCCAGACGTGGCAGGCATTTCTAAGGTGTGTATATTAATCTCTGTGGGGCTCGGAACATGTAGCCCCAAAAGACATCACTGAGCTAACATGAACAAAATGGAGGACCAAAGATGGAGTCAGTATGGTCAGCACGCCTACAGTTAGCTATATTGGGTCAGGTTAACCCAAATAAGGTTTTGTTAGTAAGGTATACTGAAAGAATGTCTATTGGTAAAACAACTAGTAATATTTTCCATAGTAATCAAAGTACTGAAGATAACAAAAGTAAAATAATGATGCCCCTCTTAATGTCTGTTTGCAGAGTAATAGGTAAAATGATCTATTATGTGATGGAATATTGTGTAACTATTAATTATAGTTGGTTCAGGAAAACAGAAGCCACTCTAAATGTGAAGAATAGGAAATATTTTAATACAGGGAAACAAATCTTATACAACCTTTGGAGGGCTGGGGGAGCAAAGGTCAGGAAAGCCACTCTCTTAGTTTGAATTCCTCACAAAGTAAAGCTTGAGGCAAGGACTTAGGAGTAGATAGTTTACTTGGGAGCTGATCCCAGGATTAGCAGTGAGAAATAAGGCAAAGAGGAATGGCCAACAGGGGTGTGTTGTAGAGATTGCATTATGGGAGCTTGATTCTAGCAGAACCTACTTAGAAACCTATAGAATCCATTCCAGAATTGTCCTCCCATGGGATGAAAGGTAGGAAGAATTATCCATTGCCTTTCAAGAATTGCCCCATGGATATTAACTCCCTGTATTTCTGAGCTGTACCACATTTTTGTGGTCCCAGCCGACTCCCATGACATCTGCAATGGCAGAGGAACCCTAGAACAGAAAGAAAATAGAAATGTGTATCCGGCACTTGAGGAAGAATCCTGCCACCATGGAGTTGAAGCCTGTATGGAACTATGCAACCATGGCTGAAACCAGAGGTGAAGCCAAGAGGATATAAACCAAGGTTCAGTCATTTGCTATAGCAGATTTTAGGAAATCGGATATGCAGGAGACATGGGGGAATAGCCAAAAAAAGCCTTAGCTGCCTGTAGTGCCTAAGTAAATAGATGGTTCTCTGGTGGACCCTCAGAAGTCTCTGACCAAACCTTCTGTCTTTTGTCTAGTGCTATTAACCCACAGCTGCTACTGGAGAATTATGGCTTTTCTTTCACCCTTCAAATGTCATGCTCTGGTTTCTAATCAATGATAATCTAATGGGATTAGATTAGATTAGATTAGATTAGATCTAATCTGATGACAAGGATCTCTAAGAAATATAGTTTTTTTCCAAGTTTCATGCCCCTGAAAGGGTTGAAATTGTCCTAAGTATCAATAAATTATATCTGGCCCAGCAACAACTGATGAATTACCTATGAAGAGTTTGTAAAAATATGTAGAAATTGAGGGGGTTTTAAATTTTTTTATAATTTTTTGACAGAGTGGGAGAGAGGAGTGGAGGAAGGGAGAGAGAGAATCTTAAGCAGGCTTCATGCTCAGCATGGATCCTGACATGGGGCTCGATCCCACAACCCTGGAATCATGACCTGAGCCAAAATCAAGAGTCTGACACTCAACCAACTGAGCACCCAGGTGCTTCTATGTAGAACTTGTTTTAATGACTTTCTATTCGCTCCATTAGTGAGGGAGGGAACTCACCCTAGGGGATGAGCCAAACACGCAACACAGGATGCATGTGATCAACAGCAGTTGATTAGTCACATGTACTCATAGCTGGGGTGGGGGGGTGGAGTGGGGGGTGTGAAAACACTGCATGTCACACAGGGCCACTGGGGAGTTGCACTCAGGAACAGCATGAATAGCTAGGAGTTGTGGGAAGCAGGTTTGTGGTGTCAAGAGGGTGGGGTCCCCCCTGATTCCTGGGGAGGATGTGATTGGCTTGTTTGAATAATTCCACTTGCTTGTTAGGAACTAAAACCTTCTACTCAGGGATAAGCAGGAACTATGCCTGATACCTTTGATAAGGAGAGTTGCTTTGCTAGGGAACCTTATCCAGTGGGGAGTTAGGCCATTCAAGGCCCTCTTGATTTTACCAAAAGTCAAGGCAGCACCTAATAGTATGCTGTAATTTTAGGCTTTATGCCACATACACAACAATCAATTTTCACTAGTTTGGGTAGAAAAAAAAAGGGCATGTCTTTTTTTTTTTCCCAATTAAGATTACATGGTTCTCATTTAATTATCTCATTTTGCAAGGCAGCCCTTTCTTCCCAAGATTTCCTCTATTTTGTGGCAAGCCCAAGAACCTCAAAGTCTGACTCAATTGCAAGGATCAGTGCTTGGGATAACATCCCCTAAGAAGGGAAAAGAAAACAGGGCCTGGCACTTAGGGAGCATTGGAAAATATTTGAATGAACACATGAACCAGCTAGCAAGCTGAGCCAGGAGAGAAATCCCAACTTCTTCACTGCTTTTGTTTCCATAGACACTTGGTGTCTTTGGCTGTACAGCAGTCACTTTCCACCAGCTGTTGGTGTCCATGGGTTCAATACCACCTTGTTCCTGGTGGTTGAGGAGTGTTGTCTCTCCTCCTTAAATCTGAAATTCAGTCCTCCCTGCCTCAACAGCTGCTGCTACAGACTTTAGGGAAAGTGGAAAGAATCTGGAGCCCAGGAAGCATTGTCCACCCAATCTGCCTTTATTTGAACCACTTTCCCTGTCAGAAATAATAACACAGTTTGCTGCATTATATACTCACTCATGTTTTTCTGTGCACCCCCCACATACATTTTCCTCAGCCTCTATAACTGTGTCTACATAATTTTCAATTAAATAGCTATTTAAATGTAAACATTTTTCCCAAGTTACACTAGCAACATTCTAAGTGCTCAGTACCACCTATAGTCAGTGTCTACTGTATTGGACAATATAACTTATACAACTTTTTTATCATTACAGAAAATTCTGTTTGGGAGTGCCACCTGTATCAATTTTGTGGATCATTTATGCATTTACTGAATACCTGCTATGTGCTTGACCATATTCTAAGCACTGAGGGCATAGCAGTAGACAAGACAGGCAAAATTTCTACCATCCCAGAACTTACATTTTAATTCACAAATCCTACATCTAAATGTCAGTGTGTATCAATAGCTTGAGGAAGGACGCCACTGGAAAACAGATGGCTAATTGTTCTTAAACATCCTGATTCATCCCCAGTCTGATTTCTTTGAGGTATAGCTCAATTTTCTTCAATTTTTGGAGCTCTGAATTTTACACTCCTGGTTTGGGCTGATTTGCAAGGCACAAATGGCTTACATATTTGACTCACCTTTAAGTATTGACTGTCATTGTTAAGTCTTTTAGATTCTGGGTAGAGGTTTATTTGAAAAGTAGTTGTTCTAGGATTTAATCATTTAAATTCATTCTGGCAGCTTGTGTTTATAATTTTAATTCATTGAAAGGTCTCATTTTTATTGAAGTGTATAACCACAACAGAGACTAGGAAATACACTGTAGTCATGTTGTTTTTCTACCACAAATCCATGTTTTAATACATGCCACCCCCCATGTAGGTGTTACTACTCATACAGCATTAATATTACTAGCCTAAAAAGTTGAATAATGGAGATGGGTGACATTTTCAAAGCAGTCATTAGGATTCAAACATACTATGCTAATACTCTCAACAAGAGCCACAAATGCCAGCACCAACAATTCAAACTAATGAACTATAAACATTTGCACACTTGTGAACTGATCAATTGTAGTATGTTACAGTTGAAAGAGACTATGGAAATGGACCTTTCTGCTCTAATTCCCTCTTTCCTCATTTATTGGTCCTTTGAAGATATAAATGATTTATCCAAGGTAATAGTTAAAGAGTAAAACCCTGCCATAGCCAGAAATTCACTTTTGCAGAGGAAAGGTTCTCAGACTTCAGCATGCATCCTTGAGGCTTGTTGAAGCATAGATTGCTGGGCCCTACCTTGAGAGTTTCTAATTCATTGCTCTAGGATGGAACCTGAGAATTTACATTCCTAACAACTTCCTGGTACTGCTGGTGGTCTGAGAACCACATTTTTAGAGTCATTGGTATAAGCAATGTGGTTACTGTTGTGAAGTTAATGAAATGATGAGAATGAGCCTACATAGCTAGCCCTAGGGATCTGAGGGTCCAGCTGCATGATCACATCTATCCATGTATCCACTGGTTTTGGCACCACGCAGTGCCACTTGGCTAGTGCCGTGTAAACATTAATGGGGATGTAAACATTCTGGGTCCGATAGCTGCCTGGACTTATAAGACAGTGACATTCCAGCTGTCTCATGGTTAGTAGGCATTTATTTTGATCCGGGAAGATTGAGCCTTGGGGACCCAGCCTCCATCTCTCTGCCTCCCAACTTCTGCCTGCTGTTTCCCTGTCAGTTTTGTCCTTTTTTGGAATATCCTTCCCTCCCCCAGAAAATGAGAACATTGGCCTAATCTCATTTGAGAAGCTGGAGAGTCACATAGTCAAATTGCATTCTTTAGGAAATTTAAAGCAGCAAGTGGTAGATCTTCTGTGCTTTAATGTACTCATCCTCAAACTCCTGCCTCATTGTCCTCACTCAGCATCTTTGTACTTTTTTTTACCTTTGCTAGTCAGAATCCTTCTTAACCTTGCAAGTTTAGCTCATATTCCATCTCCTTCAAAAACCTTGTCCTGCTACTCTCCAGAAGATGTTATTTTTCCTTCCTCTGAAGGGATAGGACATGTTTCTTGTACTTCTGTGCTCTAAACTCTGTGGAGGTGTTATTTCATTCCCAGAACAACCTTGTAGCATTGGTGTGATACCTGTTTTACTGACAGAAAATGTGCTAACCTTCTTGAGTCTCAGGGTCTAAGTGTTATAATTTTCTAGAATACAGTGTGATAATTTGTCTTATACAACTGATAAGGGCAAAGCTGGCTATAGAGTGATTTTTTTTGACATGATATTTGTTCCCCCTGCTAAACTGCAAGTTCCTTTAGGGCAGGGATCATGTCTCATTTGCTTTTATTCCCAGTCCCAGTCCCTACTACTAACACAGTACTTGGTACTTAGCAGCACTCAGTATTTTCCAAAGAAGTGGATCTCCAGGTTAATTGTTGTTTATATTGTATCTTCCTGCCCTGATTCTCTGTGTAGTTGGCTTTGGTCCCCACAGAAAGGAGATCCTTTCAGTGTGGTTTATCCTCCCTGATCCCACACAGAATTTGTGGCCATGGCTGCCCCCTCTGTTTTCTCTGTGAATGCAGTCTTGGGGAAAAGGGACATCAGTCTACCTTGGGAAGAAGTGATTTGGGATTAGGGTTGTTTCAGCTTTATGCCAGTCTCTTAGTCTGTACGTGGCTTCCACACCCTCTTGACTTCACTGAACCACATTCTCTCTCCCTTTTAGTCATTATCTCCTTAATCTTCCTGACATCCCTGGAAGCCAAGTAGCAAGGACAAGTGAGAGGTATATCAAAGATAGACTGGGTAAAATATCACAAAAAATTCACGTTGCATGAAACTTGAATCGCATGAGAGGCTGTGGATCTAAATATTTAAGAAACACTGAATCAGTCATTTCTGTTTTAAACATAACTTGCAAATGTGGTTTCATCAATCATCCTGCTTCCTTCATCTCCCATAAAATGCCAGTCTCAGGAATGAGAATAAGCAGCGCTGGCCTCACTGTGGCTCTAGTGCTCTTTTAGGCTGGGGTAAGGGTCCCTGGTTCTTGATTGACTGCACATTAGAATCCCAAGGGAATCTGATTTAATCTACCCAGTACATTCCTCCAGGGTTCTAATGTGTAGTCAGGGTGAAGAAGTACTAGATTAGGTTCTTGGTTTCCAACCTTGGTTGATCATAAGAGCCATCTTGGGAGCCTTTTCGATTGCTCCATCTAAGAACCTGGGGATTAGAATTCCTGAGGGAAAGACTTAGGAATCTATCTTAAAAATAGATTCTGACCATCAGCTAGTCTTGGGAATACTAATTTTGATACTTGTAGATATTTCTTCTCGCCCTTCCAGTTATCAAACTAAGGTCTAATTATCAACATAGTTAAGTGGGCTGGTTAAGGCCCTCACAGGTGAGATGAAATGTATTATTTTACTCATGCTTCCTGGAGCAAGGAATAAAGTTGAGAATTATCAGAAATGCTTGGAATATTGTGACTTCACTGTGGGACTGAACTTGCCCACACAGATCTTACCCATCACCTTAATTCCTACTCTTCAGGTAATGGCTATAAGTGTTCCTCTCTTCCCTGGGTATTGTGGGCAGCATAGTAGTGACTTCCTGGTCCTGTACCACATAGGGAGTGACTTGAACACTACCAACACTGAGTTGCAGGACATCTTTGTATTGGGAGCAGACAGCACTGCATTCCTCTGATGGCCTTGCCCACAGATTGAGGTAGAATCTATAGAGCCTCAAACTTCAGGCTGTATCTGTTTTATATTGGCCCACCTCACTTGTACCCGCATAATTTTTCATTTCATTATAATTTTTATTCCAGCCATACATTAACAGACTCTGCATCTCCTATGGAATCACCAGACATAAATTACATATTTTGAAAGATTAAACCAAAGCCATAAATTAAAACCGTCTTCACACTAGCTCAAGAATTACAGAAGCCTTTATGTGGATTGAAGTTGGATGGGAGAAGCTCAGGACAAAGAATGGCAGGGAAAAAAGACTGTTCTTGAGATCAAAATTAAAATTTAGCAAGGACTATGATATTAGGAATAATTTCACATACTGAAATGTATTGCTTGTTCATAGCATGCAGCATTATTTAAATCTTCTCTCCACATGTAAAACATGGTGATAAGAGTTTGCCTGTTTCATATGGCCTTCCCTCCCTTTCCATTGTAAAAACTTGGCACATCTTTTAGGACAAATGGCTGCTTCCCAAAGGAAATACACATATTCTTAGGTTCCAAAATTCAATTTCTAAAGATATTTTTCAGGCACTACAAAAGAAAGAAAAAAATGAATGTGTTTGCTGTGGACAAGAAATAATCTTTTTCATAAGCAGTCCAGTCAAAATGATAAAACATCCTCCTTTAGCATTTGGCATTGCTACAATATCATTTAATTCCCTGAACTCAATGTATAGTTTTTAATCCCAAAACCATAACAGAGGGAGTGTGGTATGTGTGCTTCACCTTGCACAAGCACCTTTCTGTCTCCTCAAATGAGATAAATGTCCTTAATACACTTTAATGCCATAAAAAAGAAGTCTATGTCATTCTAATAAGCCTCAAGCTCCTGGTCCTATTTTTACCCCCTTGCTGACTTCAGTGGCTGTGGACCGCAGAACACTCTCCTCCAGCAAATGCAAATAAACTCCAGCTGGTCTTGAACACTCAGGCAATTACTTCTCAGTCCTCCAAGCAAAGTCTACATTAATTGATTCCTTTTCGTAGGCTTTTCCTTAGTAGAAGGGATCTGTTTTTGCCCTTCTGTTTGGAATTCAGCGTCTCATGGATCTGACAGACTCCAATATTGTCTTCTATTTTTCAGAGAAGAAAATATGGAGGGGAAGAGAGGGAAGGGGCACTACTGAAGTGTTTTTTATCCTTCAGAGTTTACTGAGTGAGATCCTGGCTCCAAGGGTGGAGGGTAGATCTGCGTGCACTGCTTCCTAAGTCAGTACGGTTCTCTCCTCAGACAGACATTTATTCTCCTCCTAGTTTACTAGAAAAGTGCTCATGCAGGTTCTGCACCATGAAAGCCTTTATAAATCAGAAATCACACAGTCCTATTTCTTTTGGCTTGTAGTCTTGCCCCATATGAATTAATTGCTAGTGTTTTAAAATAGAGAGAGATGTGATGTATGGCTTCTCTTGAAAAATTAGGGAAAAAATTTTTTGAGAAGATTTTTCAGTTTAAGGGAAAAAAAGACTCCTTTTCCTACTGACAATTGGCTAGGGCCTAAAAATACCATTCCCTTGTGCTTTCAAGTTCACCATAGTCACCACTATTCCCTATAGACTCCCAGGACTGAGACAAAGTGACAGGCTATAGTCAGGCTCACAATGTCGATCATAGGTTCAGAGGAAAGTGAAATATTTCTTGCTCAAAACTGACAAAATTTGGAAGAACGATTGGGAGAGCCACAAGTTTCAGGAAGAATTATAAGAACATCTATTTCTTTATGGAAGTGAAGGATATTCTTGTGTTAAACATGCAGATCATCTGTATGAAAAGAAATTGACTAAAAACCTTTTCTAACCCAAACTTAGCCCTGTGGATACATGCATCTATTTGTGACTTATGATGTAAGTGAGCCTGAGAAACCTTCATATTTGCTTTCCTGAAGTAACCCACTGCTCATGATACTCAGGCCCTGGGGTAACTTGCTGAATATCAGTTCCTTTCACTTTCCTGATTTTCTCTATCCTCACAAGACCAAGAACAGCAGTCTGTATGCCATTCGCTTGGGGGAAAGGGAGAGACAGAAGCAACGTACTAGATACACAGGAGGTGCTTCACTTAATTGAATTCTCTCAGTAATCTTTTTTTTATTTGTTTATTTAAGTTCAAGTTAGTTAACATACAGGGTGGTATTGGTTTCAGGAGTAGAACCCAGTGATTCATCACTTACATATAACACCCAGTGCTCATCCCAACAAGTGCCCTCCTTAATGCCCATCACCCATTTAGCCCATCCCTACACCCACTTCCCTTCCAGCAACCCTCAGTTTGGTCTGTCTATTTAAGAGTCTCTTATGGTTTGCCTCCCTCTCTGTTTTTATCTTAATTTTCCTTCTCTTCCCCTGTGTTCATCTGTTGTGGTTCTTAAATTCCTCATATGAGTGAAATCATATGTGTCTTTCTCTGATTGGCTTATTTTGCTTAGCATAATACTCTCTAGTTCTGTCCACATTGTTGCAGATGGCAAGATTTCATTCTTCTTGATGGCTGAGTATTCATTGTATATATACTACATCTTCTTTATCCATTCATCAGTCGATGGACATTTGGGCTCTTTCCATACTTTGGCTATTGTCAATAGCGCTGCTATAAACATTGGGGTGCATATGCCCCTTCGAAACAGCATTTTTGTATTCTTTGGATAAATAACTAGTAGTGCAATTGCTGGGTCATAGGGTAGTTCTATTTTTAATTTTTTGAGGAACCTCCATACTGTTTTCCAGAATGGCTGCATCAGTTTCATTCCCAGCAGCAGTGCAAAAGTGTTGCCCTTTCTCTGCATCCTCACCAACATCTGTTGTTGCCTGAGTTATTAATTTTAACCATTCTGACTTAGGTGTCAGCCTCATTTACAAATGAGAAAGCTGATGATCAGGGAAGTTAAGTAACTTGCTTAAGATCACATAGCAAAGCTACTCAGTGGTAGGCCTGCCTGGTTCTTTTTCCTACAGCATGGTCCACCTGCTGCTCATTGAAATGCTTTCCCTGACTTACTACTTAACACATGACTTGAGCTTTTATTATGGGTTGATAAGGAGCAGCCATGCCAAGAATAAATAATCTGTTCATATTCCATGAATATAGAATGAATACGAGGAATTCCATCCTCATACTAGGATGCTAATGCTTATCAAAAATTGTCTAATGATCTTTTCTTAGAAGTTAGTGATAGAAAAGGGTTGTATTCCTGAACAAAATGCAAACTGTACCTCTATGCAGCCAGAAAAAAAATTATGCTATCTTTTTTGCATTTACTTCTAGGAATCTCCAAGACAAAAGTATTATTGTTTCATTGCATTTTATGGTAAAATTGATTTCCACTTTGTCCACATAATTTTGGATCTCCCTTTCTGATATTATTAATGTGCTTTGATGTGTTAATCTGTTATACAAGTTGCATCTAGTAGTAAGCCTCCTCAGATAACTTTTTAAGGAAAACAAAGGTATAAATAACAACCTTAAAGTTCAACTTGTACCCATAAAAATCTAAATTTAATTTAAATAAGACACTGGATTTAACAAAAGGGACTATCTGAGTAATATCCCAAAGTCTTTGTTTCATTTCTAGCTTAGGGAAAGCACAATTCAGAGATGGTTGTTGAGCTCTGGCCTAATGTGTCATTTTCTTGTTTTCTGCTATTAGGTATTCACTCTGAGCACTTGTTGTGTGCCAGGTACTAGGGCAGGTGCTTTGCATGTATTGACTGGTCTTTGCAGCAAGCATATCAAGTACCATTCTTACCCCATTTACAAACAAGAAATCCACCAATCAGAGAAGTCTAGAAACTAGCTCAAGGTCTCACATCTGGTAGATGTGATGTTGAGCAAAGACTGAGTTTTTGGTGTCTGTGTCCTCGCCTATAAAATGGAGATGTATGCCCCTTTCCAAACTTTTGTGCAGACCTGTGATGTTAGTTGTTATTTGAACTCTCCTGTTCTTCTCCCCCAACCCCCTTCATCATTTTCCCAAAGGGCACTATTATAGGTGTTGGCTGTTAGTTTAATCAGTTCTTCCTGAGTCCTAAAGAGATGGGGAGCCATTGTTTTGTTTTGTGCCACCTTTTATTATTCACCTCAATTGTTGGTCATCTTTATTCTTTGCCTCGCAAAATATTTTAAAGCTCATCTTAAATACAGTTGGTTCTCATAATTCATGGCAGTTATGTTCTATAAAGTTTTCATAAATACTGAATAGTAAATACAAGCCATTGCTCTTAGGGGAAATGAAGGGTTAGGTTCCTGTGAGCCTGAGGTCACAGTTTTGTCAGTTGATCCATATGTAACCTTGTTTTCATGTGTTGTTGTTTCAAGACATCTTATGTAATATATATTATTAATTCATTAGCTTTGAACTCACAGCCAATAGCACCATAACTCATGCCTTGTTGCACTTAGGAGCCCTAGACAGCACTTCAGCACTGTGCTTGCAGGCCATTTCAAATAGAACAATAAAAAGCCCCCAAATGTTAAAAACATAGTACTCAGTAGCCTATGGAAAGGATAATTGTTCACAGTATGAGAGCTAAAACAAGAAGACAAACATAAAGATAACGACAGATCATTGCCTTGTTTGACCTCAGCTGGGAACATGTGTTTTGGACAATGCAAGCATGTATGCAAATGATTGCTAAGGCACCATGAGGATTAATTTGGGGATTAGGAATAAATTTTAGGGATTTTAACTCTTTGCTTTTTGTAAGATAAACATTTTTTTCCTGGGTTTTTATGGTTTTTTTTACTTATAGTTTTTGCTTTGTAATTTTTATGTAATAAAGTTTATGTTTTTCTTGTTGCTTCAAACTTTGATTTAGATTTAGCAAAGCTTCTCTACTCCCAGTAGAATTTGCTCTTTCTTCTAGTATTTGTATACATATTTTACATTTAAAGGTCTGGTCCTTTGAATTTATGCTGGTGTGTAATATTTGGAAGTTAGTACAATTTTATCTTTCCCATATTACTCTGCTAATCTCTCAATGTTTACTTAAAAGTTCTTTTTGCCTATTAATTTAATATGCTGCTTTATCATATAAATTTCCATATATAATTGGGTCTATTCATGCGTTAATACCAAGTTGGCTTGATTATGTAGTGGCCTTACAGTTTGTTTCAGTGTCTGGTAGGGCTGACAGTCCCTCTTTCCCCTGTCCTTACCTTATTGGGTTTTTGTGTTGTTGTTTTCCAGGATTTTCCTGGCTGTTCTTCCTTATTCTGTATGAACTTGTTATTTCAAGTCAGTTTACACATCACATATCAGAGCTTTTCATTTGGCTCTTCATTACTTCTTCTCTGCTACATGAACGTTTCTAATTGCAACATTTTAAGCGACCTATGAAAGAGAAAAATTACCCTTCCTGAATCAGTGGAATAGATAGAACTGTTCCATTTAAACCAAAGCAGGGAGAAGTAGGATTCTTTTAGGCTCACCTTCTTTAAGAAGTGATTCAGGTTACTTGTACCTCTTTGTTTTCCCTGAGCCTAATAGTCAGTGAGATCCCACCTGTGCCACTGTATCTGCATGTTTGGGCAAATATTTTCATCCTCCTCCTCTCTTCAGTCTCTTGGCTGTAAACTGTACTTTCTTAGAATTTCATCCCAGATATTAGTTGTCTTCCTTGGAGCTTCTAAATTATTCCCTGAGGGACCAGATACAATGAATGTTTCCTACTGTATGGTTAAAAAACAGCTTTAGATGGAATCTCATTGTGCCTCTCTGTCTATCCAAAGCACAACTACCCACCCAAGAGACTCAGGTGAGAAACCATTGTTAGAACTAAGTGAGTTTGGTTAGGTCACAAAATGAATACACAAAATTCAGTCATTTTCATATAGAGGCAGTTAGAAGATATAATGGAAGCAGAAATTCCATAACAGTGGCAAAAAAATATGTGTATATATATGTGTATATGTATATATGTATACATGTATATATGCATATAAAATGTATATAAAATGCCTAGGAATTAATTCAATAAGACTATAGAACTCAAATGAAGGAAAAACACTATAAAACTCCACAAAACTATTAACTATACTGGAATTAAAATAATAAAAACCCACACAAAAAAAACAACTCCACAAAAAGACCTAAATAAAGATTAATTTTGAATAAATACAAGCCATGTGGTGCTTATAGTTGGGATATCCCTGTATAACCCAGATGATACCAAGTGCCCAATTTATGAGCTCAGCCATTTTATGGCTCTATTGTATATATTGTCGAAAGTCAAACAGTTTCTCAAAAATCTCTCAGCATTTTTAGAGATGACTGAGGGGCTTATGTTCTCCTTAATCAATATAAACTACAACTGTTTCTCTGCTCTCCTGTTATTTAATCATTTATTTATTCATTCATGTATTTAATCACTTTACAATTGAGTGCTTGCTGTGTCCTAAACCCTCCATAGATGCCCACTAACCGTTGCTTAGGACTTCTATGGCTCCTTTCTATTCATGGCACCCTTGTCTTGGAACATAGTCTCTTCTGTCATTGCCCATCTGAGCACCACTGATGTAAGGCTGTTTTGTACAAGACTTTTGCTGAGATTTTTGAGGGTACTAGTGGTGGATAAGCATTGTGGAGGGGAAGAATAGATGTAGTGTATAAGTAAAAATAGCATAAAACAAACAAAAATTAAATGTTACACATCTTAAAGTTTATGGGTCATCCCCTCTGGGAAATTTCTCACTTTATCTTTTATTCTTGGGTCCCACCTACTCCTGTCTTTTGGAATTTTCCTTTTTCTGTCTCTCAACATGTCTTGTGTATCCTCTCTTTAGCCTCTGATTTCTGGACTGCTTAGCCCCTATTTCCTACCTTAGAGAACTGAAATCTGTTATTTTTATAATGGAGAACAGTTGATCTCTTTTTCTCCCTCTTGCTCATCCAGATCACTTTCAGGGAGGCTTTAATTAGTCATTGAGCTATTGTGCCCATACCCAAAAAAGTGCTTCTTCTCACTCTCTGAAAAGAATTCTTTTGATCTTCATAGCTACAATTTTTTAAATTTTATTTTTCTCCTCACTACACTCAGATTTTGAAGAGATCAAGTCTTTACCAAATTAATAAAGTAAGTAGAAGATAATTACATCTATAATACCAATGATATTTTTTCTGGAATTTAATAAAATGATAAAGTTAATTTAGGGGAAAAACATACTCAAAGAACAAGATAAATCATAAAAGGTAATAATGGAGGACTAACTTTACCAAGAGTTTAATGTAAACAATGCTTATTATTATAGTAGAAGAATGAACAGAGATGTAAAATGTAACACAAAGTCCAGAAACAGATCTAAAGGAAATAAAAAATACCAGAAGAAAATACAGGCGACTATTTATGTAATCCTGGACTAAAGAAGACCTCTCTAACCATGGCTGTGTGTGGATTGGTGTGTGTGTGTATCATTCTTAAAAAAAAAAAAAATGATGTTTTACAACATGGATGGACCTAAGAAACATTATGCTAAGTGAAAGAGCCATATACAAAAACTATGCATTGTATGATTCTATTTATGTGAAATGTACAGAATGAGCAAATGTGTATAGCAGATTAGTAGTTGTCAGGGGCTGGGAAGAGGGGAGAAGGAAAATGACTGCTAATTAAACATAGGAGTTTTTGGATTTTGTTTTTTAGGGTTTTTTTGTTGTTTTTTTTTAAGAGTGATGAAAAATGTTCTGGAATTAGGTACTGGTGATGGTTACACAACTTGAATATATTAGTGACCACTGAATTGTATATTTAAAAGGCTGAATTTGGGGCACCTGGGTGGCTCAGTTGGTTAAGCAGCCGACTTTGGCTCAGGTCATGATCTCGCGGTCCATGAGTTTGAGCCCCGCATCGGGCTCTGTGCTGGCAGCTCAGAGCCTGGAGCCTGTTTCAGATTCTGTGTCTCCCTCTCTCTGATGCTCCCCCATTCATGCTCTGTCTCTCTCTCTGTCTCAAAAATAAATAAACATTAAAAAAATAATAAAAAATAAAATAAAAGGCTGAATTTAATAATACATGGATTATATCTCAACACAAACATTTTAAAGATAAATCTGTTCCACTTGGGATATTATGAGAAAATAATGCAGCATGCCAGTAGGGAATGGTTAAAGAAAGCGTTAAAGAAAAAAATATTCAATGACATTTGTTAAGGATGGTGCGTCAGGCTCTATTCAGGACCTTCAGGACAAGTACAGGGAACCATGCAATGGGATATAACAGTTGGGGAGAGAGATTGGGCTCAACTCTGAACACAGCTTGGGCCAGTGGCCGTTTATAGCCAAGGATCAGGGTGGGGGTCAGTGGATGGAAAATGACTAAGAGGAAACATCAGGGGTAAAGGGTTTTGGCTAAACTGACCTAACAAGATTCTTGCTAAAGACAGGCCAGTAATTATCACCTGGGGCTTGATGGATACTGAGGGTGGAGGGTTCTGGTCAAACTGAGTTAGCAGGTGTTCTTGCTGAAACTAGGTGTTATAAGTGTGTGAATGGACCTAAGAGAAGGTCCAGGAGCCTGACTAAAGGATCTTTGTCAAATGTGAACTAAAAATTTTAAAAAGACAAATGATGAATACACATATAAAATGCAAATTAAAGCAATAAGATGAAGTATTTGCTTATTTATTGGCAAAGATGGAAAGAAATTATAAATTTCCATCATTGGGTAGGTTGTAGTGTAATGGATATTCCCACTTACTGGTATGGACAAAGGGTAATTTGGCAGTATATTTCAAAAGCCTTGTGTCCTCGTGGTTCCATTTCTAGGGATTTACCTTAAAGAAATACTGTGTGCCATTTAAAATAAAGTAGTAAATAGTAACACAAGAAAATTTTTCTGCTAGGGAGAAAAATTAGAATGTATAATAGAGGCGGCTCCTGACTGGCTTAATCGGTAGAGCATGTGACTTTTGATCTGAGTGTCATGAGTTCCAGCCCCTCGTTGGAGATGGAGCCTACTTAAAAACAAACTAAAGTATAATAGATAAAATGAGACAGATCGATAGAAGTGCATGTTGAAAGGCTGGAGAGATAGGTAATTTGTATTTCCTTATAGATTCTTATCTCTATTTCATTTAGCTTTATTTTCCAGATATTCTATACTGGATTATCTGTTATAACCAGAAAATAATGGAAAAATTATTTAACATAATACAACTTAACATGTGGTAAAGCTTTTTGGGTGGTTTTGTTTGGTGAACACCATAAAAGAAATGAGATAAGAAATTTTTTGTTTTTCCTGTTTCAAAACTAGAGATTCAGGAGAAGCTAAGTGGAAATCCTCAAAAGTTCCAGTCAGACTCTCACTCTCTAATTGCCCACATGAGTTTCCTTCAGTGGTGTATAGAGTTTCAGTATTTAACCAGTCGATGAATTGGTATTTGTATAACATAGACTGTTGTAAATTAGACTCTGATGGGGCCGACTGGATGGCTCAGCTAAGTGTTGTACTTTGGCTTAGGTCATGATCTCACTGTGAGTTGGAGCCCCGTGTTGGGCTCTGTGCTGGCAGCTCAGAGCCTGGAGCTTTTTCAGATTCTGTGTTTCCATCTCTCCCCAACCCCCTCCTCCCCGCCTCCTGCTCATGCTCTGTCTCTCCCTCTGTCAAAATTAAATAAACATTAAAAAATTAAAAAAAAAATAGTTGCTGGTGTATCCTTATTCCAAGAATTTTCCTCTTCAAAGTCAGGTATTTTAAGGATGGAGTTCTTTTTGATTGACTTGAATTATGTTCCCCAGGTGTAACAATTTTCTTCTCCTGATTTCCTAGACAGAATCATGAATAAACTGGAGGACAAGCAGGACCAGATGATACCATGAAGAGAAGTTTACAGGCCCTCTATTGCCAACTGTTAAGTAAGTTGATGTCACATTTCTTTTAGAATATACCAATGTTATTGTTTGTCCAGTGCCAGAAATTTAATACATTTTCTGGAGGAAGACCAGGGTTTTCTCAATAGAAAATTTTCCCTCTGTTTGATCTAGGTAGTTAAAGTGTCAAGCATTAAGTCATTCTATTGCTTTGGGCATCTGTTGTGATGTAGATTCCATTATAATAATACTAAATTGGCATGTTAATCATAGTTTATTTAAGGATGGGTGTCAAAAACATTATTGTTCTTGGTTTTGTGGCAGAATAAAGGGTTTTGGTATGACCTTCTGTAGGTTCCTTATGAAGAAGGAATGTTAGGCTGTGTTTTGTGGATTTTGTCACATAGAACTTGTTACCATTCAGTGACTATACAACCTTTAGTTATGTGTGTTCTTAAATAATGAATGATTAAAATGTGATTTCTTTAGGTTTGGTGGTAGAATGAATAGCATTTATGACTTTATGCATGTTGCTCATGTGTTTGGGGGGGTTGTGCCACAAATCTCTAGTTGGGATTGCAATTGTTAATGAACGTAAAAACCAATACCAATACCAGTGGTGGGTTTGATGTTCAGATTTACCCACTTAAGACAATAGACATTGCCCATTCCAGTCAAATCAAAGCCATCGGGTTGGGAAAACCTGGAGTTCACTGTGTTTGTCTGGTTCTTGCTGAGGTATGAAAAAGATCTGTCTTTCCTACACTGGATGGTTCCTTTTTAAATTTAGCCAAGAAAATAACATAAGGAGAGATTGAGATGCAAATCACCAGTTGGCCCTTAGAATTTATCAGTTCAGGTTATGTTGCACTTCCAGTGCAAAGCACTTTATTTACAGAAAGTATTCTGGTTAGGTTTTTTAATTAACTTATTTCTGCTACTAAATTCTAATCCCTGAAACACAGATCACATCAGCCTCTTTTCAGCTGGTGAAATGTCACCAAATTATATGGACTCTTTCATGTTCTTTTTCCATGTATTCTATAGGACTGTGGGTTTGTTGCCTTTTTTTTTTTTTAATAGTAAGCTGGCTTGTTAGAAAAAAAGGCTTTACAGATTGAAGAAGCAGTCAATCAACTAATGATTAACTCTGCCTTGATGGGAGAGGGATCATTTAAAGGTTAAAAAGGATTATACACACACACACACAGATACACTCCCCATCAAGAAGGGAAAGCAAGCTTTGTAGGCAGAAGAAACAGGAAACAAAAAAGAGCTTAGTAGATTTGGGAGGCAGCAAAATGTTTGTTGAGTTCATCACCTATGCTGGCTGTATGCCCCAAAGTTCAAGTAATATTAAAAGGTCATGTATTATTTGAAAGGCATCAGGTAAGTATTATATGAGTCAGAGATCAAGTGTTGGATGCTAATGAGGTCCATCCTCCCAAGTAGAGCCTATATGAAAGCTGAAAGAGTTTTCCTCAAACATCTGGATAGCTGCAGAAGTCAACTTTGTCTTAACAGTTTGATTGTTTGCAGACTTGCCTTGAAATGCAAGCAGCCCAGAGTAAGTAGTTTCCTGCTAGTTAGGAGGTAGGTGGTAGTGACCCTTAATAAACCACCCTGGTTACTAGGTAGCTGACTGTGGGAGTCCAGCTTTGTACAGAGCTGGAAGGGTGGAGCACTCGGGCACTGGTCAATTAGTCTCACTTCAGAGAATGGTTTTCACAAGTTCATGGAGATGAGGGGTTGTTATTTATAGCATTTTTTTTTTCTCAAGAGAATTGGATATTTTGTAAAACCTTAGCTAAAACTCTGGCACAATTCACACTCAATAGCTCGTATGTGTCATGGGTTAGCCAATTATTAAATTACGCCTGGATTAAAGTTATCCACAAACAGTATATTTTTTTCAGTGTCTAAAACAGACTTGAGAACTAGAGTTCTCTAAATATAGACTTACCATGTTATTTTATGTAATTCAGCAAATTGATGTTTTTAATTTGGGGGGAAACCTGGTAGAGTGTTCTGGTTATATTTTGTTCCCTAACAAACCAGCCCAGAACTTTGTAGCTAGAAACAACAGTCACATATATTGCTCATGAACCTGCAATTTGGGCAGGGGTTGGCGGAGACTCCATAGTGTCTAGGATCTGGGCTGGAGGTTGGACAGCCTGGGGCCTGCCAACATCTTTTTACCCTGAGGCCTTTTCACATGACTAAGTGGGGGCTTCATGTGAGGCAGCATAGTGGCCTCATGGTAGTCAGACTTCTTGTATTGCAAATCATGACTGTGAGGCCAGGGCAAAACCTACAAGGCCTGTTATGAATTGGCTTGGAAACCTAAGAGTAATAATTCAGTCACACTGTATTGGCCAAAGGAATCACTTAGACCAACCCTTATTCAAGGGAAGAGTTATTGAACACCAGCTCTCAAAGGGAAGATTAGTTAAGAATTTGTAATCCTCCTTAGTCTACTACAGAGAGTATTTGTTTAAAAAAAAAAAGCAACTACTTACTAATGGACATGAGTGAGTTCATGAGTCATCTTTATCATCAAAGAAGCCACTCCCTCTTGAGTGCCTACTGTATTCACAGACATCTGCCTATTAGTTTATATCATGTCATTCATTCCAGAGGCAAATGCTTCAAGATAAAGAAGTGTTAACCGATGAGTAAGTTAAGGACTGTCCCAGGGTGACCAAGTAGTGAGTGATGGAGTTGGAATTCACATCCAAGTCTCTGTGATCTCTTTGTTCACACCTGTTTTTTCATCCTGCCTGTGTGTCTCCACCACATACAGGAAAAATCAGTAGTGTGACCTCTGTGCTGTCCATATGGCTGGTTAGAGGTGTTCTGACCCGTCATTGGTAAAGTTTGCATCCTATTAATGATGACAGATGAAGCTTTAAGAAAAAAATCCAGGCTTGGGGCGCCTGGGTGGCTCAGTCTGTTAGGCGTCTGACTTCGGCTCATGTCATGATCTTGCTGTTCAGAGTTTGAGCCCCACGTCAGGCTCTGTGCTGACAGCTTAGAGCCTGGAGCCTGTTTCAGATTCTATGTCTCTCTCCCTCTCTCTCAATCTCTCTCTGCCCCTCCCCCGCTCATGCTGTTTGTCTATCTCTCAAAAATAAACATTAAAAAAAAAATCCAGGCTCTCTCTGGTTCATTGCATCACAATCAGTAGTCATTGGGGCTTATGTGTGTCTGATAGGGGCTAAGAGATGCAGTCTTTGGCAGACTGTGAAATTGAGATTTTAATATTTTACTTGTATTACAACTGACTGTGTCTAATTTGTTTTATTTCTTGAGCTCTATTCCACAGTGCAGCATTGAGTGTTTCGTCCTGCCAGTTTTAGCTCTTTGGTAAGGTTTAACACATTTTATATGATACTTTGAAACAACTGAAATCTTGAGGGTGAGGGTGGTGGTGAGAACCTTCATAGTTATGTAAAAATCAAGTGCTGCATTCATTTTTCTTTTTTACACCATAAAGTAAGTATGAAGCTAATGCTAAGAATACCTGAGTTTTTGAGTGGCAGACCTTGGTTCAGATCCTCACCCTACCACTTAGTAGGTGGCTTATGTTAGGGAAATTACTTTACCTCCATGTACCTCATGTAAAATGGGATATGACCACCCATACATAAGATGGTATTGAGTGAGATAACACAGCACATACAAGACCTACAGTAAATGTCAGTTTTCTTACCAGGTCTTCTGTCTCCAAGAGAGAGGTACAACCTAACCAGTATCTCTACTGTAACATTTACATGGGACTTTCTGATTCACCAAACATTTTCACAGAATTTAATCCTCAGGATATCTATTAAGGCAAGAGGGACATTAATTATCATTAGTCACATTCTACAGAGGAAAGAGTTGACATGATCAAGACTGCTTTTCCCAAGCTATATCACAATTTTATATTTAAAAAAAAAAAAGAATAATGGAAAGTAAGGAACATCATCAAAAACCTTTAAGAACATGACACTGCTGGGGAGGCACTGAGTCCTGAGTTAGCCGATTTGATCTTTGCCTAAGTGCTAGATACTTTGCTACTTGGTTAACAATACCAAGATAATTATTATGAGCTTATGAAAGTAAGTTTTTACATACCAATATCTATTCAAATTAAAGTTGTTCGGGTAGAGTCAAGGAGTGGTTATATTTAGTAAGTTAAGTGTTGCTCTATAATCAGGCATTTGTATTTCTTGAATCACACTCTGTATTATTATTGATATATCTTGCTTGCTGTTGAATGTCTTGCATATACTGAATTAACTGAAGTTGACTCATGTGTTCTGTCTTCATGGTTTGTTTCTCCTGATAAGTGAGAGGAAATTTTTCCCTAAGATTGAGGAGGGAGAGTTGATACAAATCGTAAGTTTAGGTCAGTTTAGATCCAAACAAGTATTGAGTCCAGAAACGTAGGCTTTTCTAGATTTAACAAGCAGTCATAAACATACTGCAGTATGGACACATATGAAATGAAAGATGTTCATCTCCTCCACTGCCATTGAAGGTGTCTTCCCTTGCCTTTTACTGCTTGTTCATAATATCCACAGACAGTAACAGTGTGGCAACCATGGTTAAGGGTTTGGATTCTGGATTAAGACTGCTTGGGTTCAAATCCTGGCTTACCACAAATTCTTTTCCAAATGATTTTTACCACTTCCCATACAAAACATACCAGTTGAGCGTGCCTTCACTGCCAGTAGCTGTTGGGCTATCTGTCTACCACCCCTTGCAAATCTGTCACTCTTGAGGCTACTAAAGATTCTGCTCTTGTTGAAATAAAACAGCATGTCCTATATAGTAGCTAAGAGCAATTTATTAGCCTGCATTTCTCTCATGCTACCACCAGTGGCTATAATAATGGTAATAACACATTTGGTATTCATTCAGCCTTATGGAAATGGATACATCCGTTGCATCAAAACTGCGATTCAGTATTTTAGGCTAGATTATTCTGATTGGCTTTCATCAATGTTTCTCAAACTTGGCTTTAAACTGGAATCACCTGGAAAGCTTTTAACAATCCCCTTGCTCAACCGTACCCTATATCAATTAAATCAGAATCTTTGGGGGACGGAGTGGAAAGTGTGGCAACTGGACATCAGATGATTCTAATACACAATCAGAGCTGAGAATCACTGGCTTACAGCAATGGTTTTAAATTTAGTCATGCAACATCATCACCTGAAGACTTGTTTATACACAGATTGCTGGGCCACACTCCCAGAGCTTCTGATTCAGTCGATGTGGGGTAGGGACAGTAATTCGTGCTTCTAAGTTTCTAGTGATGCTGAAACTTTGGTCCAGGGATCACACTTTGAAAATCACTGTCTTAGACTTAAGAAAGGCTATCCTGGAGCAACAGGAAGCTTTCAGCTTTCATGTATCACTTGAGCTGCCTAGTGGTGAAATGGATCTTGGAACAAAAGCAGGGTGAGTTAGAAATGAAAAGGAAGGGAGAGATGTCAGGGCAGGAACTAGCAGAATCACAGTGTTGTAGAAATAGGAAATATTAGAATTTGAAGTTTCATGTTACTCTTCATTGTACACTGGAAGTTGGTTTTTACTCTCAACAATGCCAAAGGCACAAAGAGTGGACTAAGTAGGATTATATATAAAGCAAAGGGAAAACACAAGAATGGCCCTGGGGCCCATTTCGGAACTCGATTTTATAAGACTATTTCTTCCTCAAATCATGCTGGATAATTCTTTTGCAAATCATAAATTTGAGGTTGGATTTTTTTGTTTTTGTTATGAAAAGTCTTGCAAATGTTCTCTAGAGAAAACTGGTTTCTTTCGTTCTGAAGAAAAATTCATTCACAGAGAAAAATTGAGGAAGTTAACACTTTCAAATGTGACATTAACCCAGGAAGTTAGGCATCCTTAATATGTTCTGCATCCTTAAATGTGTTATATTGATTTAATGTCTTTTACATTTTAAGTTGTGATTTTTTAATTTGCATAAGTCAACAAACTCTTTTATGCAGATTAAACAAACCTTAATAAGACCTTCTCATTGTAACCAATTCTAGTGAAGACTGAGGAATAAAATATTTTAAACAATTTTATGACTTTTGAGTACTTTCTATTACATGGTTGGCAGGAATGTAGATGAGGGAAGTCATGCTCATGCTTGGGAGAACTGTTGACACTCAAATTTAAATGTTAACTCTTCATGAGTAAATTCAGTTTTCTATATGAAAGTACTTTTGCTAAAATATATGGTGGGAGAGAGCACAGAATTTGGATTTAAAGGATATACTTTGAACTCTCACTTCTCTTACTAATTATGGGACTTTGCAAACACTTAACCTTCCAGAGCCACTTTATTTTCCTTAACTACAATACACGGATAATGAGTATTATAATATCCTTGATGATTATTGTGAAAGCTAAATGAGAAGGGTATAAAAACATTTCATAAATTGCAAAATGCCTTCTAAATATGAGTTGCCATGTTAATACTGTCCGTAAATAACTTGTTTCTTTTGTTGTTATACTGTACTGTTGTTTAGCAAATCCTGTTTAAAATTTTTAAAATAGAAATGTGAAAGACAGTCTAGCATGTCCTCACCCAGATTCCAACTAAGTAGAGCTCTCGTGAGTGCACATAAACCTCATTAGTGGGGGATTTTAACAAGGGTTTCTAGCTGATCAGGAATTGGCAACATTTTGGAAGATTGTTCTGAATAAGGCAAGGTTGAACAGAATTATTTAAAGTTTATTTATTTATTTTGAGAGAAAGAGCAAGCCAGAGAGGGGCAAAGAGAGGGAGAGAGAATCCTAAACAGGCTCCACGCTATATCAGCACAAAGCCTGATGCAGGGCTTGATCCCACAAACCATGGGATCATGACCTCAGCTGAAATCAAGAGTCAGATGCTCAACCAACTAAGCCACCCAGGCACCCTTTGAACAGAATTTTTTAAATGAAGAAAAAGGATTTTTTTCAACACCTTCGTGTTGGCTTTGTAATAAACCTAATCTGAAAGTTTTCTGAAATGTGTAACCATTGCCTTTACAAATGTGATGGACCCTGGAGACTCTTAGGCTAGGGTCCAAGAAGCTCCCAAAACCTAAAACTGCCCTTGCAGTGTTGTCTTTCATACCTCCCTCTCCTGTTTACCCCTACCCTTTCCCTTCCTTTTTTGGGGGGTTTCCATCACCAGGCTAGGCTCTCTCTTCTCTTCGCTCTTCTCCGTCAGAAGTTTTTGAGCCTTTCTTCTCAAGAAAGGCTTTATCTGCTGTAGGTGTCCTAATAGCTTCTCACAAAGTGAGTTCCTTGCCTTTGCTCTGACTCCACCACAGTATCCACAGTATCACTCAGGGTACCCTGTGAGCTGTGGTCAGTCTCACTACTCACTTGTTTCCTGAGCATCTTCAATTTCCCCATCTATGAAAGTATGACTGCCATAACAAGTTACTACAAACTTGGTAGCTTAAAACAACAGAATTTTTTCCTCTCACAGTTCTTGATGCCAGCAGTTAGAAATCAAGGTGTCAGCTTGCACTTCCTACAAAGGCTCCGAGGGAGAACCTTTCCTTGACTCTTCCATTCTAGTGGCTCTAAGATGTTCTTTGTTTGTGACTGTATCATGCCGGACTCTGCCTTTGTCCTCACATGGCCTTCCCTTCTTCCTTGTGTCTCATAAAAGGACATTCGTCATTGGATTTTGGGTCCAACTGGATAATCCAGCATAATCTCTTCTCAAGATCCCTGAGTTAATTACATGTGCAATGACCCTTTTTGCCAAATAAGGTCACATTCACAGGTCTCAGAGTTAGGATGTAGGAATAAACTTTTTTTTTTAATTTAAATTTCAGTTAACATACACTGCAATATTGGTTTCAGGAATAGAATTCAGTGATTCATCACTTACATACAGCACCCAGTGCTCATCACAAGTACCCTCTTTAGCACCCAGCACCCATCTAGCCCATCTCGTACCCACCTACCTCTGTCAACCCAGCCTTTTCTCTATCATTAAGACTCTCGTGTCATTTGTTTCCCTTTCTTCGCTTCCCCCCCACCCCACTTCCCATAATTTTACCTGTTTTGTTTCTTAAATTCCACGTATGATTGAAAGCATGTGGTATTTGTCTTTGTCTGATTGACTTATTTTGTTTAGTATAATACTCTCTAGCTCCATCCATGTCATTGCAAATGGCAAGATTTCATTTTTTTATGTCTGAGTAATATTTCATTGTGTATATATACCACTTCTTCCTTATTCATTCATCAGTCAGTGGACACTTGGGCTGTTTCCATAATGTGGCTAGCGTAGATAATACTACTTAAAATTTTTTTCCTAATATTTATTTTTGAGGGAGAGAAGGAGACAGTGTGAGCAGGGGAGGGGCAGAGAGAGAGGGAGACACAGAACCCAAAGCAGGCTTCAGGCTCCAAGTTGTCAGCAGTCAGCACAGAACCCGATGCAGGGTTTAAACCCACAAACTGCAAGATCATGACCTGAGCTGAAGTTGGGCGCTTAACTGACTGAGCCACCCAGGCGCCCCTGTAGATAATACTTGTATAAACATCAGGGTGTATGTATACTTTTGAATGAGTATTTTTGTATTCTTTGGGTAAATATCTAGTAGTGTGATGCTGGATCATAGGGTAGTTCTATTTTTAACTTTTTGAGGAATCTTCATACTCTTTTCCACAGTAACTGCACCAGTTTGCATTCCCACCAACAGTGTGAGAGAGTTCCCCTTTCTCTGCATCCTCGCCAACGTGTGTTGTTTCCTGAGTTATTAATTTTAGCCATTCTGACAGGTATAAGGTGGTATCTCATTGTGGTTTTGATCTGTATTTCCCTGATGATGAATAATATTGAGGATCTTTTCATGTGTCTGTTTGCCATCTGGATGTCTGCTTTGGAAAAGTTCATGTCTTCTGCCCATTTCTTCACTGGATTATTTGTTTTTTGCATGTTGAGTTTGATATGTTCTTTATAGATTTTGGATACTAACCCTTTATCAGATATGTCATTTGCAAATATCTTCTCCCATTCTGTAGGCTGACTTTTAGTTTTATTGATTGTTTCCTTCACTGTGCAGAAGCTTTTTATCTTGATGAAGGCCCAGTAGTTCATGTTTGCTTTCATTTCCCTTACCTTTGGTGACATGTCTAGTAAGAAATTGCTCTGGCCAGGGTGAAAGAAGTTGCTGCCTGTGATCTCCTCTAAGATTTTGATGGTTTCCTGTCTCACATTTAGGTCTTTAATCCATTTTGAATTCATTTTTCTGTATAGTATAAGAAAATGATCCAGTTTTATTCTTCTGCATGTCACTGTCCAGTTTTCCCAACACCTTTTGTTGAAGACATTGTCTTTTTCTTATTGGATATTCTCTCCTGCTTTGTCAAAGATTAGCGGACCATATAGTTCTGGGTCCATGTCTGGGTTTTCTATTCTGTTCGATTGGTGTATGTGTCTGTTTTTGTGGCAATACAATACTGTCTGGATGAGTACAACTTTGTAATATAGCTTAAAATCTGAAATCATGGTGCCTCCAGTTTTATTTTTCTAAGGATTGCTTCGGCCATTCAGGGTCTTTTGTGGTACCATACAAATTTTAAGATTGTTTTATCTCTGTGAAAAATGCTGGCGGTATTTTGATGCGGACTGTATTAAATGTATAGATTGCTTTTGGTAGTATAGACACTTTAACAATGTTTGTTCTTCTAATCCATGAGCATGGAAGGCTTTTCCATGTCTTTGTATCTTTTTCTGTTTCTTTCACAAGGGTTTCTGTAGTTTTCAGCACACAGATCTTTTACTTAGTTAGGTTTATTCCTAGGTATCTTATTATTTTTGGTGCAATTGTAAATGAGATTGATTCCTTGATTTCTTTTTCTGCTGCTTCATTACTGGTGTATAGCAATGCAACAGATCTCTACACACTGATCTTATATTCTGTGATTTTGCTGAATTCCTGTGTTCTAGTAATTTTTTGGTGGAGTCTTTCGGGTCTTGTACGCAGAGGATCATGTGATCTGCAAATAGTGAAAGTTTGACTTCTTCCTTGCTAATTTGGTTGCCTTTTATTTCTTTGTGTTGTCTGATTGCTGAGGCTAAGACTTCCAGTACCATGTTAAATAGTAATGGTGAGAGTGGACATTCTTATTTTTTTCTTACCATAGGGGAAAGGCTTTCAGTTTTTCCCCATTGGGGATGATATTAGCTGGGGCTCTTTCTTATATGGCCTTTATGATGTTGAGATATATTCCATGTATTCCTACTTTGTCAAGGGTTTTTATCAAGAATAGATGCTATATTTTGTCAAATGCTTTTTCTGCATCTATTGACAAGATCGTATGGTTCTTATCCTTTCTTTTAGTAATGTGGTCTATCACATTGATTGATTTGCAAATATTGAACCAGCCCTGTAGCCCAGGAATAAATTCCACTTGATCATGATGAATAATTCTTTTAATGTACTGTTGAATTCGATTTGCCAGTATTTTATTGAGAATTTTTGCATCTGTGTTCAGCAGGGATATCAGCCTATAATTCTCCTCTTTCAAAAGATTTTTGTAACGTTTATATATTTTTGAGACAGAGCGCACGAGCAGGGCAGGGGCAGAAAGAGACAGACACACAGAATCCTAAGCAGGCTCCAGGCTCTGAGCTGTGAGCACAGAGCCTGACATAGGGGTCAAACTAATGAGCCGTGAGATCATGACCTGAGCCAAAGTTGGATACTTAACCAACTAGCCACCCAGGTGCCCCTATAATTCTCCTTTTTAATGAGGTCTTTGTCTGATTTTGGAATCAAGGTAATGCTGACCTCATAGAATGAGTTTGGAAGTTTTCCTTCCATTTCTATTTTTTGGAACAATTTGAGAAGACTAGGTATTAACTCTTCTTTAAATGTCTGGTAGAATTCCCCTGGAAAGCCATCTGGCCCAAGACTCTTGTTTGTTGGGAGATTTTTGATTACTGATTCAATTTCTTTGCTGATTATGGGTCTGTTCAAATTTTCTATTTCTTTCTGTTCCAGTTTTTGTAGCTTGTATGTTTATATGAATCTGTCCATTTCTTCTGTATTGCCCAATGTGTTAGCATATAATTTCATAGTAGTCTCTAATGATTGTTTGTATTTCTGTGGTGTTGGTTGTGATCTCTCATCTCTCCTTTGTAATTTTATCTATTTGAGACCTTTCTCTTTTCTTCTTGATAAGTTTGGTTAGGGGTTTATCAATTTTGTTAATTTTCTCAAAGAACCAGTTTCTAGTTTCATTGATTTGTTCTACAAGATTTGTTGTGTTGTTGTTTCTTTATCATTTATTTCTGCTCTAACTTCATTAGTTCCCTTTCTCTGCTAGCTTTAGGTTTTATATGCTGTTTCTTTTCTAGCTCCTTTAGGTATGAAGTCAGGTTGTGTATTTGGGACCTTTCTTGCTTCTTGAAATAGGCCTGAATTGTAATAAACTTCTCTCTTAGGACTGCTTTTGCTGCATCCCAAAGGGTTTGGACTGTCTTATCTTCATTTTCATTTGCTTCCATGTAGTGTTTTAATTCTTCTTTAATTTCCTCGTTAACCTATTCATTCTTTAGTAGGATATTCTTTAACCTCCATGTATTTGAGGACTTTTTAAATTTTTTTCTTGTGGTTAACTTCAAGCTTGATAGGGTTGTGATCTGAAAATATGCATGGTATGATCTTGATCTTTTTGCACTTGTTGAGGGCTGATTTGTGACCCCAGTATGTGATCTCTTCTGGAGAATATTCCATGTGCACTTGAGAATGTATATTCTGCTGCTTTAGGATGAAATGTTCTGAATATATCTGTTAAGTACATCTGGTATAATAGGTCATTCAACGCCATTGTTTCCTTGTTGATTTTCTGCTAAATGATCTGTCCATTGTTGTAAGTGGGGTGTTCATGTCCCCTACTATTATGGTATTATTATTGATGAGTTTCTTTATGTTTGTGATTGATTTATATATTTGGGTTTCTCTATGTTGGGGGCATAAATATTTACAATTGTTAGATCTTCTTGATGGATAGACCCCCATTAAGTATGATATAATGCCCTTCCTCATCTCTTGTTATAGTCTTTGTTTTAAAATCTAGTTTGTTTGGGGCACTTGGAGAGCACAGTTGGTTAAGTGTCTGACTTCAGTTCAGGTCATGATCTCGGGTTTTGTGAGTTCAGGCCCTGCATTGGGCTCTGTGCTGACAGCTTGGAGCCTGGAACCTGCTTTGGATCCTGTTTCTCCCTCTCTGTATGTTTCTCTCTCTCTCTCTCTCTCTCTCTCTCTCTCTCTCTCTCTCTCTCTCTCTCTCTCTCCGTCTCTATCAAAAATAAATAACCATTAAAAAATGTTTTTAATAAGTAAAAAAATAAAATCTAGTTTGTCTGATGTAAGTATGGCTATTCTAGCTTTCTTTTGCCATCTGTTAGCATGATAAATGGTTCTCCATCTCCTCACTTTCTACAATTTTTTTAAATGTTTAGTTATTTTTGGGAGGGAAGGAGGGACAGAGAGGGAGGAAGACACAGATCCAAAGCAGGCTCCAGGCTCTGAGCTCTCAGCAGAGCCCGACATGGGGCTCAAACCCACGTGGGACTTGAACCTGTGAGATCATGACCTGAGCTGAAATTGGACACTCAGCTGACTGAGCCACCCGAGCGCCCCTCCATCTCTTCACTTTCAACCTTCAGGTGTGTTTAGGTCTAAAATGAGTCTCTTGTAGACAGCAAATAGATGGATCTTGTGGTGGTGTTGGTTTTTATCCTGATTTTGATTGGAACATTTAGTCCATTTACATTCAGAGTGGTTATTGAAAGGTATGAATTTAGTACCATTGTGTTACCTGTAGAGTTGGTATTTCTGGTGATGCTCTCTGGTTCTTTCTTGTCTTTGGTCTTCTGGTCTTTTTTCTCCCCTCAAAGAGTCACCATTAAAATTTCTTGCAGGGCTCATTTAGTAGTCATAAACTCCTTTAGTTTTTGTTTGTCTGGGAAACTCTTTATCTATGCTCCTATTCTGATTAACAGCCTTGCTGGATAGAGTATTCTTGGCTGCCTATTTTTCCCATTCAGCATGTTGAATATATCCTGCCACTCCCCTTGGTCTGCCAAGTTTCTGTAAACAGATTTGCCATGAAACTGATCTGTCTTCCCTTGTAGGTTGATGACTTTTCTTCCCTTGCTGCTTTCAGGATTCTTTCCTTGTCTCTGTAATTTGTGAATTTGACTATGATATGTCTTGGTGATGGCCAGCTTTTGTTGAATTTAATGTGAGTTCTCTCTGCTTCTTGGATTTTGACGTCTGTCCACTTCTCCAGATTAGGGAAGTTTTCAGCTATAATTTGTTCATATAAACCTTCTGCCCCTTTCTCTCTTCATATTCTGGGACTCCTATCATATCAGTGTTACTACATTTTAATAAATCGTTGGCTTCTGTAAGTCTGCCTTCATGATCCCTGATCTTTGTTTCCCTCTCCTTTTCAGCTTTAATATTTTCCATAATTTTATTTTTATTTTCTATGTTGCTAATTTGCTCCTCTACCTCATCCATCCTTGTTTTTATGCCTTCCGTTTGGGTTTACATCTCAGTTATAGCATTTTTAATTCCAGCATGACTAGATTTTAGTTCTTGTATCTCTTTGGAAAGAGATTCTCAAGCCCAGCTAGTATCCTTATAATTGTTTTAAATTCTAGTTCAGACATCTTACTTCTATCTGAATTGATTAAACCCTTTGCCATCATTTCTTCCTGTTTTTTTTGAAGTGAATTCCTCTATCTTATGATTTTGGAGGAGGAAAATACCATAATAATAGAATGAAATGTAAGTTTTAAATTTTTTAAAAAATCAAATAAAGGAAGCGATATCTTAGGTGTGTTTTAGTCTGCTTGTTAAGATCTTAGGTGTGTTTTAGTCTGCTTGTTAAGAGAAGCTTGATAGAAAAAAGAAAAGAACAGAAAAAAATTAAAAATTAGAAAAATTAAATATAATAAAATAAAAATTTTGATCTTTCTGTATCAAAGAAAACAATTAAAACAGAAAAAAACTGATCAAGCAAAAAAAATAAAATAAAACCCAAATGAAGCTAGATCTGCTTCCCCCTAGAACTGAAACTATGCAGCAGTCTATTGTACAGTAGACTAAGCGCATGGAAAGGATTTTTGCTGGTGTTTTGGGGGAGGGGCTGGTGCTCTGATTCTTAGGTCAACTTGCCCTAATGGAGATGTGCCTGGAGGGTACAGGGAGTAGAGCTGCCTCCTCCACTTGTTGGCACTATTGAGCTCACTGGGGTGCATCCATGTTGGGCTAATACTGAAAATGGCTTCATCCTCCTCTCTAGTCTCTAGAGCGTGATGTTTGCACCCTCACAGACATGTGGTGAATCACCCTTCCTGTGTCTGCCTCCTCCATCAGCTCCTTGCCTTCCCCCTGCCTATCTGAGCTGTCTGCCTACCAGGTGGCACCTCCTCCATCCAGAGTTTTATCTCAGGCATGGCTGTATTTCAAAACCCCACACTTCAGAGACCCCAGCAGCTCAGACTCGCAGTGATCCTCTAGTGATCCCGACATTGACTGGTGCAGGCTTATCTTAGGAAACAGTCATGTGACTGCACAGTAGCAGCAGCTTAGAGTTTATGGTAAATCACAACACACAAGCAGCACCAGGGTTTGCTGCCCTCAGCCAGAGTCTTTGTTCCCATATGGGGAATGTGGCAGCTTGATGGCACCTGCTGGGTCTTTTGCCTGTGGAGAGGCTGTATCACCTCTACCAAATGCACTCCAAGAAGGGGAAGTGCTTCTCCCCTTGCAACCAAGGGGATCCTTAGATCCTGCTGCCCACTCCCGGGGCTACATCCTGCTTCCTCACCAGAGCACCACCAGGCACAGACCTCTGAAACTTCAGACTCTGCTCCACTGTTTATAAAAACTGGTGATATTGAAACCCTCTCCTTTTTCCCCTATCAGTGGTTTGGGGAACCATTTTCTTGTGCAGTCCCCTGCGCATTTTTACTCTTTCCATCTATCTGCTTTCAGGAGAGTGCTTCTTGCACAAACCCAATGGGCTGCCCACTCTCCTACCCTGCCCCCCCAGTCTTTCTGCTCTCCACACAAAGGGCTCCCTTCCCTCTGCAGCACCAAGGCTCTTCTCTCCCCCAGTTCACCTCTCTGCACTATGTACCTCCTGTGTTCTCTCCCTCAAATTATGCAGATTGTTCTGTTAGTCCTCAGATCAATGTCCTAGGTATTCAAAATGGTTTGATGTTGATCTAGCTGTGTTTGAGGGATGAGACAAGCCCAGGGTCCCCTTACTACTCTGCCATCTTAATTACTAGTGTCATAACTTGAGAGACCATGATTCAACTGACTATAGCATAATATTCCTGTACTTTATAGAGTCATTAATATAAGTACAGTGCCCAGTTCAAAACAGGTACTCAGTAGGGAGTGGTTGTGGGTCCAAGAGTGAGTAGGGTGTGAGGAAATGAACTACTGAGTTTGGTACAGCTTTTTTAATAAAAGTTTTACCATAAAGTAAGGGCAAGAGAAGACAGTAGTTGGTAGTAGACAAAAGGCTGAGTGTTTAAAAAAAAAAAAAAAAAAGAGTGGTTTGGGCTGGTATAAAAGCTCCCAGGAAGGTTTTACTATAGGGCTGTGAGCTTCAGAGGACATGAGGTGCACACTGATGGTGAGCCCTCAAGGCAGGAACAGATCCAGATGTGATTCCCATGTCTATATGTAACTGGTGCCCAGGGTATGTTTCTAACCTTGCCAGTGAATACTAGTGCTGGGTACATAATTGTGCCATGTCTGATGAGAAGAAGCAAGAATGAGATTCCTGTGTCCTCTCATCAGTGAGTCTGTTTAACAGTGAGTATAATGATTTCCCTGAGATGTTCTCTCAAAGTCAAACAACTGTCTCCCCACAGGACAGAGCTCAGGCTGTGTACAAGCTGCTGTGAGGTCTGCTAATTATAAGAGGGCATAGGAGAGAGCACAAGAGCCCTTTGAGATTAAAAAAAATGTAGTTTACTTTGAAATTCCTTGGTTAGATGAAGAAATGAGAATGTGCCCACTTTCCCCTAAAGGCAGAGAAGCAAGGGTTCAGGAGTTACCTAGATAAAAGACCATGCCCTGAGTACCTGCTAGGTCATCCCTGGCATCCCAGGTTACAACAAGGAGATGAATAAAAAGGGGAGAGTTGGAAGCTGCAAAGTGGGGCACTTAATAAGGGTGGTAATTTATTAAGATTCCAACTCTGGCCTGCAGGTCATTATGAGGCATGAACAGCCCCCCAGGGTTAGGGAGTGCCAGCTTGAAAGGAAGCTTGAGTACCTGGGCAGCTTTCTTGTCTGAACACATGGGGTCACATCTAAGCAGCTTACCATGGCATAGGAGAAGTCCTGAAGGTGGAAAATAAGGCTCAGAAAAATGCAGTCATATTATTTCTTTGATATCTTACTGTTATTTTGACCTGTGGTAAATCCAGAATAATTGAGCTAAAAAATAAAACCTAATTCTTAAATAGCTTAGCTCTAGAAATTCAATCAGGGGGAAAATGTCCCACATTTCACTGTTGGTCTCATATTATCAAGACTCATTCTCTTTTGGTGAGTGTCACGGGTTGGGCTCCCTGGAAGACCTTAAGCCCTTAGATAAAGAGTCTTTGAGCCCTTAGACAAGCAACGTGTTAGGAAGCAGTTCCCAGGAAACCTACAGGAGCATGGGAAGTGGGCATGAAAAGGAAAAGAGGCCTAGCAAGGATACGATATCAAGCAAAGCCCCACAGAGGCCAACATGAGGTTAGTTTCTCTTGTGAGCTCTGGTAAGAGTGCAGATCACACCCCATCATGAGGGACAGAGATACAACATTGTATTCCTGTATCTGTGGGTCCTTGGATGTGCCAGGCACTGGTTTAAGCAGTTTAAATTAGTGACATAGCTGGCCTTGCCTCCATTTCTGCTGCTGCATCAAGTTTCTGGCAGTTGCCTGCAGGGGGGCCCACAGGTGGGGACCAGTGTGGGACTAGGCATGAACTATGTGAGCACAACCTTGAATCTGACACCCAAGAGAAGGGCTGGAATAGTAAGGATGGAGCCAGGGATTGAAACTGGGTGTTATGTAAACCCTTAACCCCAACCTTCTCACCTTGGAGAAGTCCTGAACAGGAACCCTGGCTATATCAAACTGCCATGATCTAGGCATCCTAGAACATCTCCAAGACGATTGCCACATCACAGAACCATATCTTTTTCACTGTTGACAACCTTGTGCTGAACCTACAGGATGAAAGTTTTACCTGGGCAATGACAGCCTCATCAAGGGTGAGAAATGAGAGCCTAGTCACCAGGAACTCCATGCCCAGAGAAGAAGTGGATCTGTTTCTCCCCTGATTTTTGAAGAGCAGTTTGGGGTCCAGCACACCCCCATCCTGCCTCCAGTATCATGTGATGGTCTCTTCTGCATCTGTCCTCCCAAACCTTTTTGGATGAAAAAGCCTGACCAATTTTCAGTGGAATGATTTTGCTCCTTCCTGTGTTGGTCAGAGGTGCTGGGACAGTGTGATTTCTGAGTGATTTCCTACAGTGTTGATTCTTCCCTCTAGGTTGGGAGGCAGTAACCACCATCTCAGGAATTCTCAATAAATTTTTATTACTTAAAAAAAAATTGGAAGGATGCCTAGGTGGCTAAGTCGGTTAAGCATCCAACTCTTGATTTCAGCTCAGGTCATGATTTCGTGGTCTTGAGATCAAGGCCCACATTGGGCTCTGTGCCGAGCATGGAGCCTGCTTAAGATTATTTTTCTGTCTCTCTCTTGCCCCTCACACACACACTAAGAAAAAAAAAATTATTACATTTAATACATTTAACACATGCAAAGCATTTGGAACAGTGCCGTAAATGTTGGGTTATTATTATTCTTACCACCATCACCATCCCTTCCCCTACCCCTCCCATTTCTCTGGACTTAAAGTAAAACCTCATTTCTCTTTCATTTCTAGGATTTTGTTTTCATTTTCATGCTTCATATTACAAACTATTGTATCTCCCTCCTGTCCCCTATTAGTCCCTCTCCTAAATCTCATTCATTGAGAATCAGTCTGTATGTTCTAAGAGCTGGAGGTGACCAATGAAAGGCTGATTGTGAAGCCATCCATCATGCAGCCCCTTCGTTACAGTTGTCCTTGAAATTCCCCCTGATGTGGTCTCATAGGCTTCTCTTGTGCATTATTAAATTGTGATGATAAATGAGTATGACCGGGTATGTTATTCTTTCCCTGGAGATGTGACTCTTGTAGATGTGGTCTCCTTGGAAATTTTTCCCATAGGCAAATCTTTGGCAGAGTCATTGCCAATCTAAGAATCCAGATTTCCCAGTCAGTGGTACTTGAAAAATACAAAGTTCTGAAAGCTAGGAAATGATAGACTTCTGAGGGAGTTATAGTATAATTATAAAGGAAGGAGGGCAGTCTCTGTGCAGGATATCTAATTGTTCTTATGAGGAAGCTGGTTCACATTGTAGAGGAAAACATTCTTGTGTGTATACCAGGGAATTTTGGAGTTTACCTTTGATACTGTATGAGAATGAGTTGGCTAAATATCAAATGATTTTCTTTTTCTTTAAAATAAAAAAAAAACAGAATGGTGAGTGGAAGAGGAAGGGAGGCATCAGAAAAGCAATTGCTAAATCCTGAAAGGGATTAGAGGTCAGGATATTTACATTTTGCTCCCTTTCTTTCATTTTCCAGGACAGGATTTTTATTGTTTAGAATATATGGAAAAATCATATGCTTTCAGAATTGAAAGCAAGTTCCTTTACTAATTGCCACTCCATTTCACAGATGAAGAAACTGATGCTATCCTAAGAGGATAACTGTCCAAGATCTAAACCTATTTGATGTGAGGGTAGAGACTTTAACATGGCTCCACACACTCCTGGTGCAGTGTTTATTGTAGGATCTCCTTTCCTGCCACCTTTCACACTTGTATTCCAGTCACACTCATTTTCTTTTCCTTCCTCAAGTATTCCAACTTACTCCTTGCGTGGGGCCTTTGGCCATTCTCCCTCACCTGTCATGACTGGCTCCCTGCTGCTCAGACTTCTTCCCAACAGCTTTCTCACCACCTGGCTCTCTCCATCACATTGCTCTAGTTTAAGTTCTGCATAGCAGTTGGCTATGATAGAGTTGGCTGATGGAGTTTTTTGCACTTTATCTTTATTGTTTATATCTCCATTTGGAATGTCTGCTAAGAGCCATCATGCTATATTTCCAGCACAGAACAGTGCCCAGCAAATGGAAGACCTCCAACAAACATTGTATTAAAATAGAGTGAACTGGACAGAAGTCAGGAGCAATGGATAGGTTTCTTTGGTGGTTTCTTGGTCAAGTGAGACGTCATATAGAGAGAAGTGAAATTGTGGTCTAGATTAGCACTGTTCCGTAGACATAGAACACAAGCCACAATTTTAGACTTTCTAGTAACTATATTGGGAAAAAAATGAAATTGTGAAATTAATTTTAATGATGTACTTTATTTAACCCAATATATCCAAAACATTTTCATTTCAACATATAAAAAATTATTAGTAAAGTATTTGCTTTCTTTTTTTTTTTTCATACCCGGTCTTTGAAACCCTGCATATAATTTGTACTTAACAACACATCTCAATGTTGACACTGCATTTTGTCAGAAGTACTTGATTTGCATTTATATTTCATAAAATTTACACTTGAAAAATGAGATTCACATTCTTAAAATTTTTATAATAACTGAGTTAGTTGTTCATTTTTACATTTAAATTAGTGAAAATAGAATAAAAATTTAAAATTCACTTCCTCAGTCATACTAGCAACATTTCGAGTGCTCAATGCCACAAATGCAAGTGGCTGCACAGATCTCTATTGGTTGCACCAGACTACTGATTTTGAAGTCGCTTAGCCCTTCCTGTCCTGCATCAGCCGTATGGTATAGAGCCTGGTATGTGGGGCAGAGCACTAGGGCCTTGTGCCAGGATAGATGACTGCCTCTAGCCCACCAGTTTCTTGGCCATCATGTTAAGAAATAGGATTTGCTGGGGCGCCTGGGTGGCTCAGTTGGTTAACCATCCGACTTTGGCTCAGGTCATGATCTCACAGTCTGTGAGTTTGAGCCCCGCGTCCGGCTCTGTGTCGACAGCTCAGAGCCTGGAGCCTGCTTCAGATTCTGTGTCTCGCTCTGTCTCTGCCCCTCCCCTGCTCATGCTCTGTCACTCTCTGTGTCAAAAATAAATAAAACATTTAAAAAAGAAAAAGAAATAGGACTTGCTGTATCCTTTTAAGACCTTGAAAGTAAAGTTGCTTTATTCTGATTTGTTCCAGAAGGGCAAAATCAGAGAATTCTCCCAGTGCCCACAGAAAACACATAGTCCAGGGCTGAGCACAGCACAGTACACACATGTGCACATCTTTCGAGGCATCAGACTCACAGAGCTTCTCAGCGCTTAGAAAACACAAAGAGAATCACAGACAGCAGAGGGTCTGACTCCAGAGCAGCCCTGTTCAGGTGACTGACGTTGAGTGAGCTGCATGTCGTACATGTGCCCCATAGAGGCACTGAAAGTTTATCTGTATGGGAAGACTTTTTTTTCTCATTCTCTGCAAGGCCCTGAACTAATACTCCTTAGAATAGTGTTTTGAGATCCTTACCCCTTCTATGTGCCATCTCATTCTGACTTCTGCTGCAATCTTAGCCTGGCAGCACTGCATCTCCCTTAGTTACCAGGAAGCTTAATGATGCAGGGGGCAGAGATGTTATTTCTCCCAGTTTTCCTACACTTGTCCAGGAGGCCTGGGTATTGTGCTGTGAGCTGATTCTAACAGCAACCCTAAAGGAAATTACTTCGTGGTGTGTGGATCCCTTGGGAGAAGAACAAGGGTCAGCATTATACACTGAAACATTGGATGTCACAGGCTTTGGTCATGGCGCTAAGTTAATTATCAAGTGACAGTGTTTCTCTTCTAAGAACATTAGCAGAGTAACTCTAATTGAGATATCCAGGGTGTAGAATCCCAGATAGCCAGGGTACCTGATGAGTAGACAAAAGCTAAAGTTTGCCATGGAAAAAACAGTCTAAAATCTTCACAGTTTGTAGGTAGCAATCTTCCCAAATGAACAAGCTATCAGGAATGGAATCCTTAGGATACTTTCCTACTTAAATTCCCTCTGTACAACCCCTGGATGGCACTAGACAATCTGGTACCCTTCTGTTTTCATTTTCTTTCAAGTCACTTTTTTTTTATGTTTATTATTTTTGAGAGAGAGAGAGACAGAGAAACAAAGACCATGCAGGGAAGGGGCAGAGAGAGAGGGAGGCACAGAATCAGAAGCAGGCTCCAGGCTCTGAGCTGTCAGCACAGAGCCTGATGCAGGGCTCGCACTCACAGACCACGAGATTATGACCTGAGCCGTAGTCGGCCGCTCAACCAACTGAGCCACCCAGGAGCCCCTCAAGTCACTTTTATAAAGAACCTACTGTGTGCTGGGAATTATGCTAGGCATAGGGAATGAAAGGACATGAACCCCTCTGTCCAAGAGTTCCCAGGCTAGTAGAGAGAGAGGCTTCACACAGAAATTAGAGTATAAATGTGATTAATGTGATCCTTTATCATTCAGAGTGTCTGCTACATGTATGGCTCTGTGGAAAACTCTGGGAATACAGAGATATGAGACATAATCTCTGCTCACCAGAAGCTTATAGTATAATCAAGAAAAGTACAGAAGATGTAAAGAAGATAGTGTGGTATAAGATATACTAAAATGTCACAGGTCAAGCCATGTTCTTAAATCCAGATTAACTAGTAATAAAGCTGATTTTTGATACAACTTCTGACTCCTCTATATATGTTTTAATTGGTTCCAAACATGGAGAGAGGCAATGATTAGTCCCCATAACCAGCACCACAATCCAAGGAGTGATGACAACCAGCCTTTTGTACTTCATAAAGTGTTTCTCATCCCAAATGTCTTTTGTCATATGGGCAACCCTGTTGATAGGCATCATTTTTGTCACCATGTTGCCATTAAGGAAATGGAAACCCAAAGAAGCCAAATGTGCTCAAGATCCCACAAGGAACTTGGACCCAAGTCTACTTACTCTGAGTTCAATATCTTTCTCAGAATGTCACAGCCTCCCATAGTTTACCTAAGTCACAGTTCTTGCAGTGGGAAACTGTGAGATCCACTGAGGATAGTTGTTTCATCTGATTGTATGTTTTTTCTTCTTGGAGTTTTTCAACTTCAGTCAGTGAACTCCTTCAGCCTTTCCCTTGCAGTATATCTCATTTTGTTTTAGCAGCTCTGGTGTTTGGTCTTTTTGTCCACCACCACCCACTTCCAGGTCTGCTTAAAGAAATAAACAGTAGCAGGATAGAGGTATTGGCTCCCAAGTCAGATATTGGCTGGATGAAATTGGGGTACAGAAATGTTGCAACCCTTTGAGGCAATGGGCCATTCCTTTTATAAGCCTATGAATCTGTAGTTCATTTAGCCTCATTATTTCTTAGTTAACAAGCTCTGGTTGTGCCATCCTTATGGCTTTATTTTTAGAAGTCTTAGATTATTATAGCAACTGTGAAAAAGGATGGGAAACGAAATCTGGCTCCCAGTATACATCCTGCTTATTTCTTGAATTAAATTTGCCTTCATCGAGCCCTCAGAGGATGTTGCACCCACCCCTGCTATTGATTGAAAGCTGCTACCGTCACACGGTTGGTTGTTGATGGGGCTGTCAGGTGATAGAGATGTTTCAGGGTACTGCCAGTCCTCCTCCTTATCCAGTTGTTTGTTCTTGGTACCAGCTGGATGTGGGAGGGTAGAGGTGGAAAAGACCAGGTAGGAAGCATGGATAACTGTGACATTTCCTTGCCAAGTGAAACCTTAACAATTTGTGTTGAATCTGATGTTCTAGTCACGGCACTTATGCCTTGTTCAAGCTAATATGACAAGAGAAAGAGATCGTAATGGGACAACCCCACTGTACATCAAAGAGTGGCAATGATCTCAGGAAGTAAATAAAGATGGAAAACTATTGGGCTGCATCAGAGTAGCAAAAGGGCAGGGATGTTTCTCTCACACTATGGTTGATTATAGAAAAGCTCTGAGGGAATTGTAGAGGAAAAGCTAGAGTACTGACCATGAAAGATGTGAACTTAGGTTTTACTGCTGCTTCCTGGGTCCTACAGCAACCATTTCTCCCCACATGCCCTGCTGCTGTCTCTGAGGGCCTTGCCTGCTGTCTTCTCCCCTGCCCTCACCTTGGACTTCTGCCTTTGTTTCTCTACCTGGCACACCAGTTTCCTTGGACATTAGAACCCTGCCATAAATCGATCTCAGGATTGCCTACTAAGCTCCTGTCCACATTTTCCCCTAGGGAACTGAATTCTGTTTCCCATAAATCCTCAGCCTTGAGGGCCTTTCCTCAACAGACTGTTCACCCACAGCTGTGACAGGAAAGCCACCTTGGCCTTGAGTCTTGGGTACTGGTTAAACTCCACACTTGATCTCTCATCACCTATCCAGACTAAGGCAGATATTACACATCCCTGTTGGACTTCCCAGGTTGTCAACAGCAGCATTTACTATAGCTAGTTATTTGTCTCCACCTCCTCCTCCTGCCTGGTGTTGGCTCTTCTTTCACATCCTCACAGGCTCATTGCTGAGGGGCTATCATGCCTTATTGCCAAGCTCATCCAACATAGCTCATTTTCCTTCAGTATGTATGGTATTTCAAAAGAAAAAAATGCAAGATGTGGTCATGGGACTCGTGAAGAAATCTGTTTTGCTTTTTATTTTGTTTCCTCAGAAGGAGGATATGACCCAGTGGAGGAGTCCAGAATGGAAGCGATAAAGAGTATTTTGAATAAGTTTAGCGTCCGAGAGTAATAAAGAATTAAGAATGCAGATAAAGGAATACAAGGAATTATTAGAAAAGGGATCATAGTTGAGTCTAGAATTATTATGAAAAAAATTCAAGGAGATAAGGGTGGGAGAAGGTCATGGAAGGAGATGAGAAAGAGGAGAAAAATAGGAAACAGAAAATGAGAGTTGAGAAGATGAAGGATTTTTTTAGTGACCCCTAATTCTGTAATTAGAGATCATAATGACGTGAGCAGTTTTATTTCCTATTCAGTACAATTTCCATAGAGAGTAAAAGCCCCCACAATTCCAACATATAGGAATCTGAAAAGTCTAGTGGTTTGGCATTTGATGATTTGATATATCTTCTAAAATCCTGTTTTTCAACCACTGAGGCCATGTGCTAACTGCACAAGTAGACATTTTGGTTGAATTTTGGCAGAGGATTTGGGGCAGTGAGTGTATCAGAGACCAAAGATGTCTTAAGAAATGGAAGAGGAAGAAAAGTGAATCAAATGGCCACCAGACCACTGGTTGAATAACAAAGTTTGTTAAATTTGCTGAATCTGAAAGTCAAAACACTATGGTACAATGGATCTGTCCAATAATATTGAATTTTATATATATATATATTTTATTTATATTATAATATATATGATAATATATTATTTATATCATATTGTATATATTGTATCATATATCATAATATATATTATTTATATCATATCATATCATATTATACAGAGAGAGAGAGAAAGAAGCAGGGTCAAGGGTGCAGTCAGACCTTAGTGATGAGTTTTCAAGTTCATCAGGGACTCCTACAATAATGACATCAACTATTGGGTCTTAGTTGTTGCCATGTTTACTTAGATGCCACCAGGATAACCCTGATCATATTTATCTCATAACTGATGACATTTCAGAGGTGTGTTCCTTTGATTTGAAACCCAACTATAGGAAATACCCTCATTTTAAATTAAGTTTTATAGTGAAAAATTTTCTTCACACTAAGGAATAAAGAACTTTAAAATTATTTGAATAATATGGTAATTTCAGTAATTATGTGTACAGAACACATTTTAATAAGAAAATTTTAGTTTATGAAAAATATAATAGTTACATGTATTTTTCCAGCTTTATTGAGATATAATTGAAATATACCATTGTGTGAGTTTAAGGTGTACAGTGTGTTGATTTCACACATTTATATATTGCAAAATAATTACCACCATAGTGTTAACTAACACCTGCACCAAATCATATAACATTATTTTTTGTTGTGAGAATATTTAATATCTACTTACTCTCTGCAACTTTCAAGTATGTAATACAATATTGTTGACTATATTCACCATGCTGTACATCAGATCTCAGGAACTTACTCATCTTAGAACTGGAAGTTTGTACTCTTTGACCAACATCTCCCCATTTCCCCCACCCTACCCCATACCCTTGGTAACCATCATCCTAATCTGTTCTATGAATTCAGCTTTTTTAGATTCTGCATATAAGTGAAATCATACAGTATTTATCTTTCTCCGACTTACTTCACTTAGCAAAATACCCTAAGGTCCATCCATGTTGTTGCAAGCAGCAAGATGTCCTTTCTTGTGGCTGAATAATACTCGTGTGTGTGTGTGTGTGTGTGTGTGTGTGTGTGTGTGTGTATGTATATATACACACATACATACTATATCTTCTTTATCTGTTTATCTGTTGACTGACACGTTTCCATATTGTGGCTATTGTGAATAATGCTGCAGTGAATATGTGAGTGATCTCAAATATTTGAGATCCTATTTTCACTTTTTTTTGACTATACACCCAGAAGTGGGGTTGCTGGATGATATGATAATACTACTTTTAATTTTTCAAGGAACCTCCATACTGTTTTTCATAGTGGCTGTATCAGTGTACGTTCTTACCATCAGTGTATAAGGGTTCCCTTTTCTCTGCATCCTTGTCAACGCTTCTCATCTCTTATCTTTTTGATGATAGCCATTCTAACAGATATGAGGTGTTTTTCATTATGGTTTTGATTTGTATTTCCCTGATGATTCGTGATGTTGAGCACCTTTTCATGTACCTACTAGCCATCTGTATGTCATCTTTGGAAAAACGTCTGTTTAATTCCTCTGCCCATTTTTTAACTTTTAGTTTTATTGAGATATAATTGGCACATATCTCTGTGTAAGTTTAAAGTGTACAGCATAATGACTTTCATATATTGCAAAATAATGACCACAATAAGTTTAGTTAACTTCCATCATCTCATATAGATACAAAAGGAAAACAAGGTTTTTTTCCATGTGATGAGAACTTTTAAGATTTATTGTCTTAGTAATGTTCAAATATATCATACAGAAGAGTTAATTACAGTCATGTACATTACATCCCCCTACTTATTTATCTTATAACTGGAAGTTTGTACCTTTCACCACATATATCCAATTCCCCCACCCCACCTCTGGTTACCACAAATCTGATCTCTTTTTCTATGAGTTTAGTTCTTTTTTTTTTAGATCCCACGTCTAAGTTAAATCATGCAGTATTTTCCTTTTTCTGTATCACTTATTTCACTTAGCATAATGCCTTCAAGGTTCATCCATGTTGCTGCAAATGACAAGATTTCTCTTTTTATGGTTGAATACTATTCCATTGTATGTGCGCGTGCATATGCACATGCATGCACACACACATACACACTGCATTTTCTTTATTGATTCATCTGTCAGTGGACACTTAGGTTGTTTCCATTTCTTGGCTATTGTAAATAATGTTTCTATGAACATAAGGATACAGATATCTCTTTGACATAGTAATTTTGTTTCCTTTGGATATATAACCAGGAGTGGGATTGCTGGATTATATGGTAGTTCCATTTTAAATTTTTTGAGGAACCTCCATACTCTTGTCCAAAGTGGCTGTACTAATTTGCAATCCCACCAGCAGTACACAAGGGTTCCCTTTTCTCTACATTCTTGCCAACACTTTTTATCTCTTATCTTTTTAATGCTAGCCATTCTAAAAGGTGTGAGGTAATACATCATTATGGCTTTGATTTGCAATTCTCTAAGGATAGTGATGTTAAGGACCTTTTCACCCACTTCTATATTTTCTTTAGAAAAATGTCTAGTCAATTCTTCTTTCATTTTCTAATCAGATTTTTTTTTGCTATTCAGTTGTTGGAGTTATTTATATATCTTGGATATTAACCCCTTATAGATATATGGTTTGCAAATACTTTTTTCCCATTCTATAGGTTGCCTTTTCATTTTGTTGATGGCTTCCTTTGCTGTGCAGAATCTTTTAAATTGGATGCAGTTCCACTTGTTTATTTTTGCTTTTGTTTTTGTTGTTGTTGTTGTTGTTAAATCCAAAAAAAAAAAATCATTGCTAAGATGGGTGTCAGTAAGTTTTTCCCTATGTTTCTTTCTACAAGTTTTATGGTTTCAGGTCTTTTGTTTAAGGCTTTAATCCATTTTGAGTTGATTTTTGTGTGTGATGTCAGGAGTTACATGTATTTTTAAAATGTTTTTTTTTTTTCACATTCACCATTTTATTTCATCCTCATAACTATCTGAATAGCCCTGGTTTGCAAAAGAGGATTGGAACTCAGAGACATGATAATATTGGAGATCCAACATGGCGGAGAAGTAGGTGGACTCAAAGTTCTCTCATCCCTCAAACACAGCAGTGTTGAGGCCAAAGGACTTTGAATTCCAAGAGTCTGGGCTGCAAACTCCAGTAGCCCACAGGGACAACCTGGCTGGCCATAGATGCATGATTATGAACTGGGAGAGAGAAAACAGGCAGGGTAGGCATGCAGGAGAGGGATCCCCTTCTGCAGAGAGACAAAGAGAAGAGAAAGAGAGACTGTGAAAGTGTAGGACAGTATCTGGACAAGAGAAAAACCATGGACCGGGGACAGAGAAGGATCCAATCTCTAACTGCAGGCCTTTGTCCAGATTAAGGCCAGCTGTCCTGTTTGTGCACCTGGGGAGGAGGGGAGCCAGCCCCGGGCTCAGTAACTAATTCAGAGGTGCAGTCCGCAGTGGGAGAAAGCAATCCCCACTCTGGGGATTGTACCGGAGTGCTGTGGAAAGAAGGTATATAGCTGTTCAAAGGACAAAGGTCCCTGCTTGCACCCCTCAGCCAGAGGCCATTTATTGGTGTGACAGAGCAGCACTTCCTCAGAACTGGGGCACACAGAGCAGGACCATTAAGACATCGGGGTTTAAATCCCAGCCAAATGCCAGGGAGGAGCGGGAGTCGAGGAGTGAGACAGTCTGCCTCGTTCACGCCCGTTGCACAGTGAGGACAGCCTGAACAGAGTGGTTTAAGACACCCAGTCTGGGGAGGAGAGACAGGTGTTGCCATTTTTCTCCCCATCACCAACAAAGTGTGGGGCTCCAGGGAATGGACAAAGGGCCCACAATGGAGGTGGTACCTGCCTATGCCAAACCATGCCCCTCCATGTCTGGTAACTGCATATCCACCAGAGATTGATGCTGACCAACCAGACAGCCCCTCCTCCAGTCCACAGTTGCCCCTGGTTCCAGGGCACTCAGCAGTTTTGCATTTTCTGATTTAATTCTTGGGCAGTTCTTATTATATATAATTTTTTTCCTTCTTTTCTCCTTATTTCTTCCCTCTTCTAGTCTGCTTATTCTGGTTGTTGGTTTGTTTAAGCAGACATAATTAATCTATTATCTTTATACCTATTCTATATCTCCTTCTTTATTTTCCTCTCTCTCTGGATAAGCTGTGTAGCTCCTCTGCCTAGTCAATTTTCTTTTCTTTTCCCCCCACCTCTGTCATTTCTCTCTTTGCATGGGATAAGGCCTCTTCTACTAACACCACCCCCACCCCATTGTTTTTGTTGTTGTTTTATTGTTTTGTGTGTGTTTGGTTTTTTGTTATTTTTTGCTTGTTTTGTTTTGTTTGTTTTATTTTTTTCCAGGGCTACTTCAACAAAGAAATCAAAGCACACCTGGTGGAGGGTCCAAAACATCACTACGAGTAGGGATATAAAGCAACCAGAGCCACAACAAGAGAGCAACTAACACACTCCAAAAAAACACCTCTGCCAGAGCCAGGCCCTGGACAGTGTATGGCCCCTCTTTAATATAGTAGTGCTCGCAGGTGCAGGACACATAACAAGCTTTTAAAACACATAAGGGACAGAAAACTAGCCAAAAGGATGAAATAGAAGAATTCTCCTCAAAAGAAATTCCAGGAAGAAATGACAGCTAAGGAATTGCTCAAAACAGATATAAACAATATAACTGAACAAGAATTTAGAATAGTAGTCATAAGATTAATTGCTGGACGTGAAAAAAAGCATAGAAGACAGCAGAGACTCTATTGCTGCAGAGATCAAGGAACTAAAAAATAGTCATGATTAATTTAACAATGCTGTAAATGAGGTGCAAAATAACCTGCAGGTGGTGACAGCCAGAATTGAGGAGGCAGAGGGGAGAATAGGTGAAATAGAAGATAAAATTATGAGAAGAGATGAAGCTGAGAAAGAGATAAAAAAAAAATTCTGGATCATGAGGGGAGAATTAGAGAACTAAGTGACTCAATGAAATGGAACAATATTGCTATCATAGGAGTTCCAGAAGAAAAAGAGAGAAAGGGGCTGAAGGTGTGCTTGAACAAATCATAGCTGAAAACTTCCCCAATCTGGGGAAGGAAACAGACATTGAAATCCAGGAGGCACAGAGAACTCCCTTCAGACGTAACTTGAATTGATCTTCTGCACGACGTGTCATAGTGAAACTGGCAAAATACAAAAATAAAGAGAGAATTCTGAAAGCAGCCAGGGATAAACGGGCCTTAATCTACAGGGGTACACACAAAGGTAGTAGCAGACCTAGCACTCCTTTCTGGAGTGGCAGGAAATTTTCAATGTGATGAATAGAAAAAAATATGCAGCCAAGAATCCTTTATCCAGCAAGCCTGTCATTCAGAATAGAAGGACAGATAAAGGTTTTCCCAAACAAACAAAAACTGAAGGAATTCATCACTACTAAACCAGCCCTACAAGAGATCCTAAGGGAGACTCTCTGAGTATTGCAAAGACCACAGAGACACCACTACAAACATGAAACCTACAGATAACACAATGACTCTAAACCCATATCTTTCAATAATAACACTGAATGTAAATGGACTAAATGCTCCAGTCAAAAGATATAGGGTATCAGAATGGATAAAAAAAAAAAAATAACGCCCATCTATTTACTGTCTGCAAGAGACCCATTTTATTTTTTTTCCCAATATATGAAGTTTATTGTCAAATTGGTCTCCATACAACACCCAGTGCTCATCCCAAAAGGTGCCCTCCTCAATACCCATCACCCACCCCCTATCAACCCTCAGTTTGTTCTCAGTTTTTAAGTCTCTTATGCTTTGGCTCTCGCCCACTCTAACCTCTTTTTTTTTTTCTTCCCCTCCCCCATGGGTTTCTGTTAAGTTTCTCAGGATCCACATAAGAGTGAAAACATATGGCATCTGTCTTTCTCTGTATGGCTTATTTCACTTAGCATTACACTCTCCAGTTCCATCCATGTTGCTACAAAGGGCCATATTTCATTCTTTCTCATTGCCACGTAGTACTCCATTGTGTATATAAACCACAATTTCTTTATCCATTCATCAGTTGATGGACATTTAGGCTCTTTCCATAAATTAGCTATTGTTGAGAGTGATGCTATAAACATTGGGGTACAAGTGCCCCTAGGCATCAGTACTCCTGTATCCCTTGGGTAAATTCCTAGCAGTGCTATTGCTGGGTCATAGGGTAGGCCTATTTTTAATTTTCTGAGGAACCTCCACACTGTTTTCCAGAGCGGCTGCACCAATTTGCATTCCCACCAACAGTGCAAGAGGGTTCCCGTTTCTCCACATCCTCACCAGCATCTATAGTCTCCTGATTTGTTCATTTTGGCCACTCTGACTGGCATGAGGTGATATCTGAGTGTGGTTTTGATTTGTATTTCCCTGATGAGGAGCTATGTTGAGCATCTTTTCATGTGCCTTTTGGCCATCTGGATGTCTTCTTTAGAGAAGTGTCTATTCATGTTTTCTGCCCATTTCTTCACTGGGTTATTTGTTTTTCGGGTGTGGAGTTTGGTGAGCTCTTTATAGATTTTGGATACTAGCCCTTTGTCCGATATGTCATCTGCAAATATAAGAGACCCATTTTAGACCTGAGGACGCCTTCAGATTGAAAGTGAGGGGATGGAGAACCATCTATCATGCTATTGGAAGTCAAAAGAAAGCTGGAGTAGCCATACTTATGTCAGACAAACTAGATTTTAAACTAACGACTGTAACAAGAGATGAAGAAGGACAGTATATGATAATTATGGGGTCTATACATCAAGAAGAGCTAACAATTATAAATGTTTATGCATCCAATTCGGAAGTACCCAAATATGTAAAATAATTACAAACATAAGCAGTCTTATTGATAAAAATGTAATTGCAGGGGACTTTAATACTCCACTTATGGCAATGGACAGATCATCTAGGCAGAAAATCGATAAAGAAGCAATGGCTCTGAATGATTCATTGGGTCAGATGGACTTGACAGATACATTCAGAACTTTTCATCCCAAAGCAACAGACTACACATTGTTTTCAGGTGCACATGAACATTGTCCAAGATAGATCACACAATGGGTCACAAAAAGGCCGTCAATAAATATAAAAGAATTGAGATCATACCATACACATTTTCAGATCACAATGCTATGAAGCTTAAAACCAACCACAGGAAAAAGTCTGGAAAACCTCCAAATGCATAGACATTAAAGAACATCCTACTAAAGAACAAATGGGTCAACCAGGCATTTAAAGAAGAAATTAAAAAATATATGGAAACAATTAAAAATGAAAACACTACACTCCAAACCCTTTGGGATGCAGCAAAGGCAGTCCTAAGAGGAAAATACATTGCCATCCAGGCCTATCTCTAGAAACAAGAAAAATCCAAAATACAAAACCTAACAGAATACCTAAAGGAACTAGAAGCAGAACAACAAAGAAACCCCAAGGCCAGCAGAAGAGAAATAATAAAGATTAGAGCAGAAATAATATAGAATCCAAAAAAAAACCCCAAAAACCAGTAGAACAGATCAATGAAACTAAGAGCTGTTTTTTTTTGAAAAAATAAACAAAATTGATAAACCCATAGCCAGACTTCTTGAAAAGAGAGAGGACCCAAATAGATAAAATCATGAATGAAATTGCACTTATCACAACCAATCCCTCAGAAATACAATTATCAGAGAAAACTGTGAAAAATTATGTGTCAACAAACTGAACAACCTGGAAGAAATGGACAAATTCCTAGACACCCACACACTGCCAAAACTCAAATGGGAAGAAATAGAAAATTTAAACAGACCCATAACTAGTGAAGAAATTTAGTCAGCTATCAAAAATCTCCCAACAAGGAGGTTGTTGGGCCAGATGGCTTCCCAGGGGAATTCTACCGAACATTTAAAGCAGAAATACCTATCTTTCTCAAGTTGTTTCAAAAAATAGAAATGGAAGGAAAGCTTCCTGACTCATTCTATGAAGCCAGCATTACCTTGATTCCCAAACCAGACAGAGACCCCACAGAAAAGGAGAATTACAGGCCAATGTCCCTGATAAACATGAATGCAAAAATTCTCAACAAGATACTAGCAAATTGGATTCAACAGCATTTAAAAGGATTAGTCACCATGATCAAGTGGGATTCATTCCTGGGCTGCAGGGCTGGTTCAGTATTTGCAAATTAATCAATGTAATACATCACGTTAATAAAAGAAAAGATAAGAACCGTATTATCCTGTCAATAGTTGCAGAAAAAGCATTTGACAAAATACAGCATCCTTTCTTAATAAGAACCTTAAAGAAAGTCTGGATAGAAGGAACATACCTAAACATCATAAAAGCTACATATGAAAAGCCCACAGCTAATATCATCCTCAGTGGGGAAAAACTGAGAGCTTTCCCCCTGAGATCAGAAACACAGCAGGGATGTCCACTCTCACCACTGTTGTTTAATGCAGTGTTGGAAGTCTTAGCAACAGCAGTCAGACAACAAAGCAAAATAAAAGGCATCAAAATTGACAAGTCAAGTTTCACTTTTCACAGATGACATGATACTCTATATGGAAAGCCCAAATGACTCCACCAAAAAGCTTTTAGAACTGATACATGAATTCAGCAAAGTCACAGGGTACAAAATCAGTGTACAGAAATCGGTTACACTTCTATACACCAATACTGAAGCAACAGAGAGAGAAATCAAGAAATCAATCCCATTTACCATTGCACTAAGAACCATAAAATACCTAGGAATAAACCTAACCAAAGATGTAAAAGATCTGTATGCTGAAAACTATACAAAATTTATAAAGGAAAGTAAAGAAGACACAAAGAAGTGGAAAAACATTCCATGCTCATGGATTGGGAGAATAAATATTGTTAAAATGCCAATATTACCCAAAGCAATCTACACATTCAATGCAATCCCAATCAAAATTGCACTGTCATTCTTCTCAAAGCTAGAACAATCCTAAAATTTGTATGGAACCACAAAAGACCCCAAATAGCCAAAGTAATGTTGAAAAAGAAAACCAAAGCAGGAGGCATCACAATCCCAGACTTTAGCCTCTAGTACAAGGCTGTAATCATTAAGACAGTGTGGCACTGGCATAAAAACAGACACATAGACCAATGGAATAGAATAGAGAACCCAGAATTGGATCCACAAATGTGTGGCCAATTAATCTTTGACAAAGCAGGAAAGAGTATCCAATGGAAAAAAAGACAGTCTCTTTAGCAAATGGTGCTGTGAGAACTGGATAGCAACATGGAGAAGAATGAAACTAGACCGCTTTCTTACACCATACACAAAAATAAACTCAAAATGGATGAAAGACCTCAATGTAATACAGGAAGCCATCAAAATCCTCGAGGAGAAAGCAGGCAAAAACCTCTTTCACCTTGGCCGCATCAATTTCTAGCTCAACACGTCTCTAAAGGCAAGAGAATTAAAAGCAAAAATGAACCTCACTTGGGACCTCATCAAGATAAAAAGCTTCTGCACTGCAGAAGGAACCATCAGCAAAAGTAAAAGGCAACTGACGGAATGGGACAAGATATTTGCAAATGACATATCGGAACAAGGGTTAGTACCCAAGATCTATAAAGAATTTACCAAACTCCACATCTGAAAAACAAATAATCCAATGAAGAAATGGGCAGAAGACATGAATAGACACTTCTCCAAGGAATACATCCAGATGGCCAACAGACACATGAGAATATGCTCAACGTCTCTCATCATCAGGGAAACACAAATCAAAACCACACTGAGATACCATGTCATACCAGACAGAGTGGCTAAAATGAACAACTCAGGAAACAACAGATGTGCAGATGTGGAGAAATGGGAACCCTCTTGCACTGTTGGTGGGAATGCAAACTGGTGTAGCCTCTCTGGAAAACATGTGTAGGTTCCTCAAAAAATTAAAAATAGAACTACCCTATGACCCAGGAATAGCACTGCTACGAATTTATCCGAAGGATACAGGAGTGCTGATTCATAGGGGCACATGTACCCCAATGTTTATAGCAGTGCTTTCAACAATAGCCAAATTATGGAAAGAGCCTAAATGTCCATCAACTGAATGGATGAATGGATAAAGAAGATGTGGTTTATATATACAATGGAATACTACTTGCCAATGAGAAAGAATGAAATCATGCCATTTGTAGCAACATGGATGGAACTGGAGGGTATTATGCTAAGGGAAATAAGTCAGTCAGAGAAGGACAGATATCATATGTTTTCACTCATATGTGGAACTTGAGAAACTTAACAGAAGACCATGGGGGAAGGGAAGGGAAAAAAATAGATACAAACAGAGAGGGAGGGAGACAAACCATAAGAGACTCTTAAATACACAGAACAAACTGAGGGTTGATGGGGAGATGGGGAGAGGGAAAATGGGTGATAGGCATTGAGGAGGACACTTGTTGGGATGAGCACTGGGTGTTGTATGTAAGCGATCAATCACAGGAATCTACCTCCAAAACCAGGAGCACACTGTACACACTGTATGTTAACCAATTTGACAATAAATTACGTTAAATCAATAAATCAATACATCAATAAAAATGAGTAAAATTTAAAAAGAAAGGTGATAATACTTAAGGTCACACAGGTAGAATGTGGCACAGAAAGACATCATCTTTTTCTTATGTATCATGGGGATATAATCCATAATACTTTTGAGTATAAGTTATATTGTAGTTATTTTTTTCTTCCATATGCTAAATTGAATCAAGTCTAGCATCATACTCTTTGAACTTCATTTCTCTTATATATTATCTAAGAAATTTAGGAGGTAATTATAGTTCAAAAGCCAAGTCCTCCAGATGCTCTCTCCCAAGTGAGGAAGAGCCCTGGCAGCAGTTTGTCTGTTGGTGCATTGGTACTGTTTGGTGTTGCTGTGGTTCCTCTAACTTCTTGCTGACCTACAACACCACTGCTGATCCTATTGCATCTCTTATGTGATTGGCTCTACTGGTCCATTCCTCAGGAAAGTCTTTCTGGCTCGAGTTCTAGCTGCCTTGCAAGCTCATCTTTGTTTTTTGTCTTGTCTTTGTTGTTTTCTTTTTGTCTTTTTTTTATAATTGAGATATAGTTAATCTATAGCATTATATTAGTTTCAGTTGTATAACATAATGAATCAATATTTGTATACAGTATGAAATAATCAAAATAGTTACCATGCATCACCATAATTACAATAAATTTTTTTCTTGTGATGAGAACTTCTAAGATTTACTCTCTTAGCAGCTTTTAAATATGCAATACATTATTAGTAACTATAGTCACCATGTTGTACATTATATCTCCATGACTTAGTTATTTTATAAGCTTTTACCTTTTAATTGCCTTTACCCATTTTGCTTACCCTCCACTCCTGCTCCTCTCTGGCAACCATCATTCTGTTCTCTATATCTATGGGCTTGGTTTTTGTTTCATTTATTTATTTATTTTTTTAGATTCCACATGTAAGAGATATCCTACAGTATTTGTCTTTCTCTGACTTACTTCGCTTAGCATAAGTATGCCCTCAAGGGCCATTCATTTATAAATGGCAAGATTCCATTATAAATGGCAAGATTCCATTAATTTTTATGGCTGATTAGTGTTTGTGTGTGTGTGTGTGTGTGTGTGTGTGTGTGTGTGTGTGTGTGTATGTATCTTAACCCACTTATTCATTGATGGACACTTAGGTTGTTTCCATATCTTGGCTATTGTAAATAATGCTACAGTGAATATGAAGCTGCATATATCTTTTCAAATTAGTGTTTTCATTTTATTTGAATAAACACCTAGAAGTGGAATTGCTGGATCATATGGTGGTTCTATTTTTAATTTTTTAAGGAGCCCCCTGATGTATTCCATAATAGCACCAATTAACATTGCCACTAGCAGTACACAGAGTTCCCTGTTTTCCACATCCTTGCCAACATTTGTTATTTCTTGTCTTTTTGACAATAGCCAGTCTGACAGGTGTGAGGTTATCTCTCATATTGTTTTGATTTGCATTTCCTCCGTGATTAGTGATGTTGAATATTTTTCATGTGCTTGTTGACCATCTGTATATCTTCTTTGGAAAAAATGTCTATTCCAATCTGCCTATTTTTTAATCAGATTTTTTTTTGCTGTCGTGTGAGCTCTTTATATATTTTGGATGTTAACTTCTTATCGAATACATGGTTTGCAGTTATTTTCTCCATTCAGTACATTGTATTTTCATTTTGTTGATGATTTTCTTTGCTGTGCAGAGACTTTTTTGTTTGGTGTAGTCCCACTTGTTTATTTTTGCTTTTAGAGTCAGATCCAAAATATCATTGCAAAGACCACTGCCAGGGAGCTTACCACCTATGTTTCCTTCTAGGAGTTTTATGGTTTTGTGCCTTACATTCAAGTCTTTAAATCATTTTGAGTTAATTTTTGTGTATGGTATAGGGCAGTAGGCTAGCCTCATTGTTTTATATGTGGCTGTCCAGTTTTTCCAACACCATCCATTAAAAACAGTGTCATTTCCCCACTGTATATTCTTGGTTGCTTAACCATATGTATGTGGGTTTACTTCTCGGCTCCCTATTCTGTTCCATTAATCTATATATCTGTTTTTATGCCATTGCCATGTATTTTGGTTACTATAGCTTTGCGATACAGTTTGAAATCAGGAAGCATGATGCCTTCGATTTTGTTCTTTCTCAAGATTTCTTGAGGTATTTTGCGGTTCCATACAAATTTTAGGATTATTTTCTATTTCTATGAAAAATGCCTTTGGAATGTTGATAAGGAATGTTTTGAATCTGTAGACTGCTTTGGGAAGTATGGACATTTTAACAATGTTCTTGCAATCCTTGGGCATGGAATATCTTTCCATTTATTTGTGTATTATTCTATTTCTTTTACCTCCTTGGTTAAATTTATTCCTAGGTATTTTATTCTTCTTGATGCATTTCTAATTGTGATTGTTTTCTTAATTTCTCTCTTTGATAGTTCATTGTTAGTGTATAGAAACAGAGCAGATTTTTATATTGATTTTTGTATCCTGCAACTTTACTGAATTCATTTATTCTAACAGTTTTTTGGTGGAGTCTCTAGGATTTTCTACACATAAAATCATCTTATCTACAGATAGTGACAGTTGTACTTTTTTTTAATAATAGGATGACTTTTGGGGCATCTGGGGGGCTAAGTCATTTAAGTGTCCAAGTCTTGATTTCAGGTCAGGTCATGATCTCATGGTGGTGAGATGAAGCCCTGCATCAGGCTCTGTTGGGCTTGGAGCCTGCTTAAGATATTCTCTCTCCCTCTCCTCTGCCCCTCCCCTGCTCATACTCTCTCCAAAAAAATAAAAAATAAAATAAATAAAAAAACCTTTTATTTCTTTCTCCTGCCTACTAGCTTTGGCTGAGACTTCCAATACTGTACTGAATAAAAGTTGTGAAAATGGGTATCCTTGTTTTCCTAATCTTTCACCATTGTGTATGATGTTAGCTGTGGGCTTATTTTATGTGATCTTTGTTAGGTTGAGTACAATTCCATCTGTATCCACTTTGTAGAGAGTTGTTATCATAAATGGATGCTGAGTTTTGTCAAATGCTTTTTCTGCTATTGAGATCATATGATTTTTAGCTTTCCTTTTGTTAACATAGTATGTCAATTTGTGGATGTTGAGCGATCCTTGCATCCCTAGAGTAAATCTCACTTGATCATGGTGTGTGATCTTTTAAATGTATTATTGAATTTAGTTTGCTAATATTTTGTTGAGGGTTTTTGCAAATATATATGTTTAAGCTTCAAAAATTATGGTTTTAGGGGTGTCTATAGAGTAACATCCCATAACTTAGAAATGTAGCACTCTGGGGCGCCTGGGTGGCGCAGTCGGTTGGGCGTCCGACTTCAGCCAGGTCACGATCTCGCGGTCCGGGAGTTCGAGCCCCACGTCAGGCTCTGGGCTGATGGCTCGGAGCCTGGAGCCTGTTTCCGATTCTGTGTCTCCCTCTCTCTCTGCCCTTCCCCCGTTCATGCTCTGTCTCTCTCTGTCCCAAAAATAAATAAACGCTGAAAAAAAAAATTAAAAAAAAAAGAAATGTAGCACTCTGACTGAGTTCTACATAGGACTATGCTAGATGATAGACTTATAATGTATTGTATTCTCAGTATTAGCAAGTCTACATGTGCACTTAGATAGCCTCAATAGTTGATCAACAGAATTTTCTAGGATATGTACAAATCATCAAATGCCAAACAATTGGGATTTTTCAGATCCAGTGCTTTCGGGGAATTTTACTCTATTACAGAAATTGTACTGAATAACAAATATAATAATTTAAAACATTGTTATTATCTCTAACTGAAGGGGTGGGAGAGGCTTTTTAAAATCCTCAATTCTAAAAATAAACAAATAAAATCCTCAATTCTGTCAACTCTAATTTTGTACGTCTCTTACTCTCTCTTCCTCTTACTCTCTCATATCTCAAAGCAGAATTTTTTGACATTGAGCCACTTGCCTAAAATCATGTAATCACTGAAGGAAGAATCCCATGGATTTTGTTTGTTTGTGTTACTTCATTTGAAGTCTAGTCTTTGATTTATATAGTCTTGATATCATGTCTGGTAGGTTGGTAAGCTTCCCTAGGACTTCATTCAGTCTTTAGCCAGCCATTCTGTAACCCCAACAGGCGCTGAATGAGATTAATAGACAAAAATATGCACTAAGTTTATTCATTCAACAAATATTTGAATGCCAGTCATTGTGTTAGATCCTGTGTTAAGATCCCTTAAAAAACAAAATCTTAATCCCAGAGAAAGATAGTTAAAAGTTATTCTTTTCCAAAGCAAATTTTCATGGACATTCATTAAACACTATGTGATCAGGATCCATGCTTCTTCTATCTTAAGATCCCACTATCTTCAGTGCTAGCCTACACGATCATCACAGAAGGGGGGAAATATTGCATACATATCCTTCTTTGTCTAGAAGTAATACACATGAATTTCTGCTTCCATCCCAATAGCTAGATCTAGTCATATGGCCCCATTTGGATTCAAGGGGACTGGCGATAGTCTGTGGCCGTGCAGATACTGCCCAGTAACAAATCTACACTATGGGAGGGAAACAAATCTTGGATAGTGAACTAGTCATCTCTATGTTCTTGGCTCTGAGCTTAAACCTCTAGGTGGAAGGATAACTAATAAAACCAGACAGACTTTAAAGCTGTCAGTTCTTCTGACAGCCTATTTATAGAGTAAAATAAAGGCAACAGGAATGGTTCTTAGAAATAACTAGTTGTAACCACTGTTGCTGTGAATTCTTACAGCATTATTTCACAAATTTTCTATTACAGAATTCTGTTATTGTCACTATCATCATCACCCCATCTATTGATGTGAGTGCCCTTGAGATAAATGAGTGACTGACCGAAACCACATTAATTTCAAGTTTTGATAGGCTCATGGGACTAACTATTCCTGTTTACAGGTTTAAAAGGATGAAAGGCAAGTAAAACAGGATTCATTTCAACTCCCTGCTGTGGTAGTGTTAAAAGAGCTGTAAAGGTCTAGATATGTGAGATGAATGAAAACAGGACTGTCATCTAAGGTTATCCAGATTGTGAATTGAAGATAGTACAGAAGCCATTTACGTTGTAGACTGTGTTAATGGTGTCCTCCTGGAGTTATGTAGCTATTCTGTGGAGGACCTGAATAAAAATTTTAGCAGTGGGTTCGTTAGGAAAATAATGTTTTAAACATAGTTTATGATGCTGTAATTGTAAATTCACATGGAGACCCAGCAGATAACTTTCCTTTTAGATTTTTTTGATATGTTTTGATTAGTTTTTCTTGGTACAGTATGTCAGGAAGTCTTGCTCCATAAGCAAGTATTTCATGTTCCTATGAGTAAATGGAAAGTAAAATCAAGAGGTAGAGAGTTGAGAGTATAATGAATGGTAGAGAAACAGAAAATGGAAGGTTCAAGAAGCTATGACATTTTTAGAACTAAATGAGTAGATAAAATGGGAGGCTTGGGTTAGGATGGCTCTCATTATTGTGTATAGCATCCCAGAGAAACATAGAATGTAGAGCAACCTATTGCAGGAGTTCCTGTTTTACCCAAGAAATATCCCATAAAACAACAAAAGTAGTTAGGAATCAGAAAAGCTAGATTATAATACTGGCTAACTTGCTATCAATTATTTCACCTATCTGAGCTTCAGTTTACCCATTTCTGAGGACTCTCAGTTTATCCACGTATAAAAAGAACATTAAAATAAAAAATGGTCTATAAACTTATTCCTACTCTTAACATTCTACAATTAAGAATGGATGGGGTGCCTGGGTGGTTCAGTCAGTTAAGCGGCTGACTTCAGCTCAGGTCACAATTTCATGGTTAATGAGTTTGAGCCCCGTATTGGGCTCTGTACTGACAGCTCAGAGCCTAGAGCCTTCTTTGGATTCTGTGTCTCCTTCTCTCTCTGCCCCTCCTCCATTCATGCTCTGTCTCTCAAAAATAAATTAAAAAAAAAAAAAAAGAAGAATGGATGGATGGATGTTGGGACATCTGGGTAGCTCAGTTGGTTAAGCGTCCTACTCTTGGTTTCTGCTCAGGTCATCATCTTGTGGTTGGTGAGCTTGAGCTCCACTTTGGGCTATGTGCTGAAAATGTAGAGCCTGCTTGGGATTCTCTGTCTCCCTGTCTCTCTCTGACTCTCCCTGTGCTCACTCGCTCTCTCAAAATAAATAAACATTAGAAAAGGGGGGGGGGTGGATGTTTTTACCCTAAAAGAAACAAAAAGGTCCTGAGTGTCATTGAATCTGCACATTGGAGTCAGATAGCCTGGGAAAAGCTCATCAAGGAAGAAACATAAATGCGGGCACAAGATGGTCTTTTCAGTTACTCCATCCTAGGTGTCACTGCTTATAAAAATGTATTAAACTCTTTAGGTATGATCAGATTAATACAGAAAATTGAAAGGTATACCACCCTTCTGATAGATTTTTTAAATTCTAAATCTGTACAAAGATTTCTTTTGCCAGTGTTTAATTTCACTTGGTTTCATTATTTACCAAGCTCTCCTTGGTTGGTTGATAATCATCTTCAAAAATGTGTTCCATATACTGGAAATTTACTAAGAGAACTTAAGTGTTCTCACCACAAAAAAAAAAGGTAAATATGTGGTGATGACTAGGTTAATTAGCTTGATTGTGGTAATCATTTTACAATATATACCTATATTAAAATACCATGTATACTTTAAACATACACAATTTTTGTCAACTATACCTCAGCAAAGCTAGAGAGAAGGGCGCAAAAAATACATATATGTGTGTTCTGAATCTCTCCTGTGCCCTGCTGTAGTCATTATGTGCATTAACAAAAAGGAAAAAGATGGGGCACCTGGGTGGCTCAGTCAGTCAAGCCACTGACTCCTGGTTTCAGCTCCAAGTCATGATTTCATGGTTCATGAGTTCAAGCCCCCCATCAGGCTCTGTGCTGACAGTGCAGAGCCTGCTTGGGATTGTCTCTCTCTCTCCTCTCTCTCTCTGCCCCTCCCGCTCGCTCACTCATGCACGCTCTCTCTCTCTAAATAAATAAATAACTTTAAATTTTTTATTTAAAAAAATAAAAAGATAATAGGCCTGATCTCACAGAGATTCTGGGTAATTCCAATACCCAGGAATTGGAGGTACCTACTGGGAGGTAGCTAGTTGGCAAGATAGTTTTAAAAACTAAACTGTAAACCTGGCTTCAGCATGCCAGAGCATCCTAAACATCTCATGTGAAGGCACATGAGTCATATTCCTAGTAAAGAACATATAAAAGATATTCATTAAATATTTGTAGGTTGGATGAATGTGCCTGGAAAAAATCCTCCTGCAACAAAGGCAGCCAATGAACTGCCTGTAAAGGTAGCCATTAGTCACTGTTGTGGGTATTAGTGGGAAGAATTGTAATAACACTAGCCCCCTTTAGAATTTCTAACCGTATCCCTGCTCTCTTGCAGTTTGGATTTTGAAACCATATTATATATGTAGTATGAGTAACTACAAGAGGAGATATAAATAAAAATATTTCTGTTAGGTAGCAAACACCCTCTAGGGGCCAGCCAAAAATGGAAATTCACTTGGTAGGAAAGCTCCTCAACCAAGGCGGCTCTGGATACCTAGAAATTAACTTCAGCCAAACATGAGATTCTAATAAAAAATTACCAAATGCATAAGGAAACGAACTATGATAGCAAGAGTCGGCAAGAGAAGAGAAAGGAAAGAGAAGAGGGAAAGGGATTGATTTTAGATTGCCAAGAACTTTAGATACTGGAATTAGCAGATACTGAGTATGAGCTATGGTATTTTCATTATCTATCAATGTTTAATAAATTACCCCAGAATTTAGTGACATGAAACAACCAGTTGTGCTCATGGAGTCTGTGGGTCAGGAACTCTGGGTTTGGGTAATGATTTTATTTGTTCCATGTTGCATGGGTCCACAGCTGGATGGGTTGTAGGCTTTAGTGACTCAACATCTAGCTACTGTAATACTCTGAAGCTTTGTTCACTCATATTTCTGGTGGTTCTTGCTGGCTGTGATTGAGCCCTTAGTTGAACTTATCAGCAAGAACATCCAAATGTAGCCTCTCAATGTGGCCTGGGCTCCTCACAGCATTATGGATGGTTCTTAGGGAATCTGCAGAAAGGCTTAGGCAGAAACTGTATCACCTTTTCTAACCTAGCCTCAGCATCATGCAGGATGACTCCCACTGCCTTCTATTTGAAAGGAAATCAATAGCAAAGCCTTGGAAGAAAGAAAAAGAGATTTCACCTCTTGGTAAGGGTTGTCAAGGTTCTGAGAGGGAATTTGAAACTAGAAATATTGTTGTAGCCATCTTAGAAAAAGACAGTCTTTTACAATAGGTAAGAATTTTGATTAAATAAAAGAAATGGGGGAGAAGAATCTTGAGATAATAGACTGTTAAAATTAACCAGTTAGCAATCCCTATCAAAATAACACCAGCATTCTTCATGGAGCTAGAACAAATATCCTAAAATTTTTATGGGATCAGATAGGACCCCAAATAGCCAAAGCAAACTTGAAAACCAAAGCTGGAGGCATCACAATCCCAGACATCAAGCTGTATTACAAACCTTTAATCATCAAGACAGTATGGTACTGCCAGAAAAACAGATTCAGATCAATGGAACAGAATAGAGAACCCAGAAATGGACCCCCAAACTTGGGCAACCTTTGACAAAGCAGGAAAGAATATACAGTGGAATAAAGGCAGTCTCTTCAGCAAATGGTCCTGGGAAAACTGGACAGCGACATGCAGAAAAACTCAAAATGGATGAGAGACCTAAACATAAGACAGGAAGCCATCAAAAGCCTTGAGGAGAAAGCAGGCAAAACTTCTTTGACCTCAACCACAGCAACTTCTTACTCAACACATCTCCAGAGGCGAGGGAAACAAAAGCAAAAATGAACTATTGGGACCTCATCAAAATAAAAAGCTTCTGCACAGCAAAAGAAACAGTCATCAAAACTAAAAGGCAACTGACAGAATGGGAGAAGATATTTGCAAATGACAAATCAAATAAAGGGTTAGTATCCAAAATCTGTAAAGAACTTATCAAACTCAACACCCAGAAAACAAATAATCCAGTGAAGAAATGGGCAAAAGAATGAATAGACACTGTCCAAAGAAGACATCCAACTGACACATGACAGATGGCCAACTGACACATGAAAAAATGCTCAACTTCATTCATCATCAGGGAAACACAAATCAAAACCACCTCATACCAGTCAGAATGGCTAAAATGAATGACTCAGGCAACAACAGATGTTGGCGAGGATGCGGAGAAAGAGGATCTCTTTTGCACTGCTGGTGGGATTGCAAACTGGTGCAGCCACTCTGGGAAACAGTATGGAGGTTCCTTAAAAAGTTAAAAATGGAACTACCCTATGACCTAGCAATTGCACTACTAGGTATTTATCCAAGGGATACAGGTGTGTTGTTTCAAAGCTGCATATGCACCCCAATGTTTATAGCAGTGCTATCAACAATAACTGAAGTATGGGAAGAGCCCAATGTCAATCAACAGATGAATGGATAAAGAAGATGTGGTATATATATACAATGGAGTATTACTTGGCAATCAAAAAGAATGAAATCTTGCCATTTGCAAGTATGTGGATGGAACTGGAGGGTACTATGCTAAGCGAAATTAGAGAAAGACAAATATCATATGACTTCACTCATATGAGGAATTTAAGATACACAATAGATGAACATAAGGGAAGGGAAGCAAAAATAATCTAAAAACAGGGAGAGGGACAAAACATAAGGGACTCTCAGATATAGAGAACAGGCAGAGGGTTGCTGGAGGGGTTGTGGGTAGGGGGATGGACTAAATGGGTAAAGGGCACTAAGGAATCTACTCCTGAAATCATGGTTGCACTATATGCTAACTTGGATGTAAGTTTAAAAATAATAATAATAATAATAATAATAATAATAATAATAATAATAAAATAATCAACCAGTTAAATTAAAAAAAAACTAACTAGATCTTAAAGAACTAAAAAGATGTCATTATTAGAATTTGAAACTCAGGGGTGCCTGGGTGGATCCATTGATTAAACATCCAACTCTCTTGATTTCAGCTCAACTCATGATATCATGGTTCGTGGGATTGAGCCCTGCATCAGTGCAGAGCCTACACAGGATTCTCTTTCTCCCTCTCTGTCTGCCCTTCCCCACTTGCACGCTCTCTCTCTCTAATAAATGAAGATTTAAAAAAAAAATTGAAACTCAGTGGATGGATTAAATAGCAGATTAAATATCTTTAAGGAATAATGTACTGGAGCACAAAGTTTAATAAATTACCTGGCATGTATTATGGAGAAATAGAAGGTTAAGAAATGCAAGTGATTGATATAATACAAGATAATATGAGAAGACCTAATGTAGATACATTCAGGGGTTCAAGAAGAAGAGAATAGAGAAAATAAGGGTGAAGTATTTGAAATGTAACAATTAAGAATATTTGCTAGAATGTATGAAAGATATGAATACTCAGATTTTGACAATGCTGTGAGTCTCAAGAAAAAATAAAAAGAACTCCGTACCTGTATAAATAAACGATGAAATTACAGATAAAAGATGGCCTTAAAAGCAGCCAGTAGAAAAAGTTACTTAGAAAGGAATAACATTTAAACTGGCCGTTGACTGCTCAGCCACTATAGCGTCCTGAAGACCATGAAATAGTATCTTTAAAATGTGGATAGTTGATACTGTCAACTTAGAATTAAGGATCTAATGAAACGGTCTTTATAGCATGAGAGCAAAATAATGTTCAGATGTTTTGCTTTTTTTTTTTTAAATAGAACATTTCACAGATGGACCCTTATTTATAGAACTTCTGAAAGATGCGCTTCAGGAAGAAGAAAATTCTTCTTAGAAGGAAAGTCATAAAAGAAATTAATAATTTCCTATATTAAACAATATAATGTCTAATTGTAGGGTTATAGAAAAATAAAACTAAAGAAATATGCTGTCCAATAGTAGCATGTAGGTTGGGGGGCATTGAACAGAGTCAAAGTCTTCTAAATTCTTATGGTGTTTGAGAATATGGAAAATACATTCTCAAGTAGTCATGACAAAATTTTAATGGAACTGCTAAAAAACTGGAGATAAATTCCAAACAAGTAGAGCAAAAAATCTATTGGAATGAAAAAAAAATACATTCCAAAAGAAGGCAATAAAGGGGGGAAATGGGCATAAAATTAGATAAATAGGACAAGGTAGAAGTAAATCCAGATGTCAGTGAGCACAGTAAATATTGGTGGAATAAACTAACCAATTAAGTGCTTCACACTCACTTAAGAAATTACTATATGCCTAATGTAAAACTTGGAAAAGGGTAATATGAGCAGGGAAACTTATGGGTCATTCTTGCCAACAAAAATAATTGTAGTCATGGCTTAGTAGGAGGGATCATGGCAATCATCAAACCTGCAAAGGACACAATGCCTACACCCATCACCCCTGATTTCAGAATGTCTGCAGGGGCACATTGTACTGCCCTCTGGTTCATTTCTTGGGTAGAAGTTGGCAGGAAGTCTTTATTGGTATCATCCCATTTGAGGCTATCTGTTAATATTCATGACCTGAGGCTGTTACACAGCACCTGTGTTATACAACAGCACCTTTTTTATGACCTAAGATGTCACTGTCTCATGAGTAATGAGGTGCTATGGGAGTTATTGAAGGATTAGCTATAGATTCTTTAACCAATCCACAGTTTGCAGGAGATGAGCCACCATCATAAAGAATTTATCAAAATGATTCATCTCTGTTGCTGTGGACAGATTACATTCTCATTCTGTCTCTGAAAGTTTATAACCAGTCTCCGAGTAGTTACAAATGTATTATTAATAATCCTTAGAAAAGCAATTTATTTTTGCATAGGTTAACCATTGCTTCTGTTGTTGCTCATGCCCAGGAAATTTCCAACAATCAGACCTGACTTCATAAAACTTGACCCTCCCAAAACAAAACATAAAGCAATATTATGTTTCTCCCTTTGAATATAGCAGATCTGCCTGTTATCTATTCATTAGTATCTTAAAGCTTGAGTTGGCCAGTTAAGTTCAAGTTAAAAGCTTAGATTTGCCTCTAATGTTTTCTCTCTCTCTGAGAGCGGTTATTGAGTAAAGGGGGAAAGAAATGGGATGAAAACCCTTCATCCCATTAGGATTAGGTTTAGGATTATGATTAGGTTGTGTATCTGAACTAGGCAGAGTAGATGCTGCCTGTTTGTAAACTTTGGCCAATTCCTGGTGATGAGGAAGACAAATGCAGGGACTTTTCTTCCAGACAATGACATGCTTACTGAGTGCACAGCACTGAGTTACACCTTTTGGGAAGAAGTCAGAGGTCCAGACATTTTTTAGTAGAGGGAAGGTTCAAGCAGAGGTTGTTTCATGTGTTTCCCTCCGGGACCCTGAGGGAAAGGTACGACAGGATTCCAATGCCCCTGAGACCATGGGGAAAATGCCATTCATACCCCACTATTGTTTCCATCAAGTTACAAGAAGGGCATTTTGTGAAGGCAGGAAAATATAGTAGGTAGTTCTCCAGAACCTGGTTTGGAAGGCCATGTGGTGGGCCCTGGCCAAAAGTTGCTGGCTGCTGGGTCCTACCTGCTACCTCCCAGTATAAGTGGATAAGCCAGAGTGATAGAAGTCCCTCAGGTATTTGTGCATCACAGCCTTGTCTATGAGACAGCTGCTTCCATCTCACCTCCCAGTCCTTGCAACCCAGGGGCAGAGCTGCAGCCCCAGCACCCCCAAAAACCTCTGCCCTCTCCTGCATCACCACTGCTGCTCTTCTCTGTCCTCTTCAGAACCTCTCCCTTTGCAGTACCTGTCCTCAAGACTTTGGGAAGAGCAAAATGAACTCCTCATCTGAGTGGGAGGGGGAAAGGGCCAGGGGACAGGAAGAGAAAGAGAGAGAGATGGAGAGAGCAAGGGACTATAAACATCTTCTCATGTTATGAACAAAGGACAAAGCATTGTGCAGTGATTTTTTTTTTGAGGAGCAGTAGAGTTTGTGTGTGTGTGTGTGTGTGTGTATGTGTGTGTGTGTGTTTATCTTTGAGTGGTATGTCTATTAAAAAAAAAGTGGTTCCATTTAAGCCTCTTGTACTAAATTTGGAGTATACAGAGCTGTTTCAGGATCAGTTGATTGTTAGTACAGCTGAGAAATCACTAAAACACACCATTTCTGTGCCAACAGACCTGTGGACATGCCTGGAAATACAGATTTTAACTTTTCTATTGTCTTTTTATTACAAGTAAATGTAAAATACTCAGTTATTCATTTGCCATTTTCAGAATTCTTCTTCCCAAGATCTTTAGATTGCAGGTGCAATCATAGATTGCAGGCGCAATAACCATTGCAGGTTAGAAGCAGAAATTACCTTTTTATGAAATAATTGTCTTAAAATTTTTCTAGCAAATGTTATATTCTGTGCATCAACCTATTACCTATGTTTAGCATGCCTAAAGGAGGTGAGGAGCAAAACCAAACTAATATGCTAAATTAATTTGACCTTTAATATGGCTGTTTATGCTTTACTTCCAAGTATTCAAGATGTTCATTTTATTTTGGTTTAATAAGAGGTAACTGTGAGCTATATAAAATTATAAGAGCTTGCCATTTGTACTTTGATTCAAATCTTGGTCCTGCCATTTGCTAGCTGCCTCAGTTTCCTCATCTGTCTAGAATGAATAATATAACCTACCATTTAGGGGTTTCTGAGGATTAAGTGAGATTTATCAAAAGCTCCAAACAATACTTGGTGCCTGCTAGATTCCAAATAAATAGTAGAAATTATTAATTATTCATGTAGCTCTCTAGTAAGGGATCTGAGTTTGATGCTGTGTTTTAAGGTTGAATGAAAAACCTTGAAGAAACAGAGAACATAATTCTCATTCAGACAGAAGTCCAGGTAGTACCCTGGTGAGGTCCATGCCCAGCCAACAGCTTGCAAGGTTTGCAGCTGCCAGTGAGAACTGAGAATTAAACTCTGTTCCTTTTTTCCTTCTAAGAACTCCAGAATCTCATAAATTGGACTGAAATGTCAAAATGAAAACTTTTTGAGGCCATGGGATATAGGAAAAAATCATGAATTTTCTAATCGTAGCTCTGCAGTTTACTAGGTGGGAGACTTTGGTTTCCCTCCTCACTTACTAAATGGGAAGAGAGTATGACTCCTCCAAGGTCCAGTGAGGTAGTGTATGTAAAAATAGCACAGTGACAAACGCACAGTGCCTGGTGCCGATGTTCACCCCACCTCTCACACTCATCTCTGGCTCCCCTTTTGTTTTGAAAAATCTGCTGTTTTTCCAGCAGATTACCTGTCAGTTTTGAGTAGCTTCTTTGTGGTGTCAGGATGTTTATGGAGCACCCCTGGAGCAGAGAGCTCTGCCAGTCACAGATGTGCCTTACAGTACACCTGATGAACCCATTTTAGAAACTAGAGGAAGTTTTCCGAGAGAAAAGGTTTATTCTTAGTTATTACATAGGAAACAATGGGCTGATCTCTGCTTTAAATGGCTTATAATTCCCTGAAAAAAATGTAGAAAAATGTAAAATTGAGAGAAGAAAAATTTGCACACACACATATATAACATTAAGTAGGGTCTTGTTAATGATTTTGAGATTATTCCCTTCACAGGCCCATGTGCAGACATTGTCACATTTTCCCTTGGATTAGTCTTCACTCCCAGGCTGTCCTGATGGGTAGCTTTTTAATACAGATTAGTAATGTCCACTAATGTTCCTCTCATTCATCGATGAGACCTTCATGACACTTAATATATTACTGGTACTTAGTCAAAATCTTACATAATCCAGTGTTGTCATCTGACTTGGCACTTCAATAAACATGGTCTTATTAGTTTCATTTGCTTCTAAAGCTTCTGTAGTCTGTGGTGAGTTGTCTTCCTTTCCTTTTTGATTACTGTTTTGATGACAAAGAAGTGTTTTTGCTGTTCTGAAACTCTCTTGATGGACTTATGGAACAGTCTCTCTCTCCCCTATGAAAACTTGAGGAACTACTAGAGGAAGCCATGAGAAGTGGATAAGTCCATGAGTTCTGGTCTTGCCACCCTTCTTGGCTCAGATGTGTATTGCCTGCAGAGTGCAAGCCCCGGAGCTTTCACCTGTTTATTTAAGAGGTAGATAGTCGTATTCCCATTATACAGATGAGAAAACCAAGGTTCAGTGAGGTTAAATCATATACCCAGGGTTGAATTGGCTACAACTAAATAATAGAATTAGAATTTTAATCCCTGGACTCTGACTTCACACCCAGTGTTCATTCAGCTATTCCACTTTATTAGTTAGAGAAAAATTATGGGTTACCAAAAAGAAACAACGAGTTTTGCAACTAGAGGAGAAAGTATGTTTGAGCCCTAATACAGTATCCAGTGGCTGCTAGTAAGGACAACCTAGCACAAGGGGTAAAGAAAGTTTTCCAGTACCTAGAGAATGAGTGTGATTCTTATAAATAGGACAGGCCTTGGAAAAATGGGTCTGACCTATCAGTCCTTTGAATGGCCCAAGTGGTCAAGGAGACAGTTCCTGAATTGCACAGTGGATGCCCACAAATAGGTGAACGCCTTGTGAAAATCGAGCCCAGAGCCACAGAGACTAAGAGTTGGTTTTGTAGATACAAGGGGTGAGTGAGACTCTCACCATATATGGAAGCCTCTAAGCCAACTCACCAACTTAGTGTATATCTTGAGCCAGCTGTTAAGTATCTTTACTTAACACCTAGTTTGGTTTAGGAACCCATATTTAGTAAAGTACTTCCTTGCTTGCCATGCCACTAACATGTGACTGTTTTAGACTTTTTATTTTTTAGTAAGGATATTTGCAATCTATGTGCCAGGGATCATTCTTCATAGTGAGTAAGATGATCAAGATCTCTGCCCTGTTGGAGGTTACAGACTAATTGGGGAGCCCATACAACAAGGAAATTAAAAGAAACATCAGAAAGAGAAACTTACTATGCAGAAATCTAACAAGGTTATTGTGATAGGTATGACTCGGTAGCTAGTTTGAGTGGTGAAGAAAGGCATCTCAGAGTGGGTGACCTTAGGCTAAAATCTGAATGACAGGAAAAATCCTGCTTTGCCAAAGTGGATAAAGAGGAACATTCTTGATAGGACAAAAGGGACAAAGGCCTTGAGGTGGGGATGTGTTCAGGATTGTTCAGGAACAGCTAGAGGGCCAATTTTGCTGGAGTATAGTCTGTGAATAAACCAGTGGAATAAGATGAGGTATACAAGGGGTGAGCAAGAGCAGGAAATTTGTGTTCTATTTTTAGTGTGATGGGGAGCCCTTGAAGAATTCTAAACAGAAATAACATGTTATATGTTTTAAGAAGATAGCTGGCTGCTATATGGGTAATTGCTTGTAGGGGTTGGAACTGGAGGCAGGGTGACCAATTAGAAGGTAATTGTAGTAGTTAGGCCAGAGATGGTGATAGCTTGAACAAAAGTAGTAGTCATAGAAATGGAGAAACAAAATCAGGAAACCTCTTGGACGTGAGTCAACAGGACTTACTTATGGATTGGATGATACCAGAGTGAGGGGGTCACATTTAATCAACCCTGGCAGGCAGCAAGGTAAAACATGTCCTAACCAGGTAGATTTTAGGTCCATATTTCCCTATTAATTATGTAAGCTACTTGTCCACACTTGAGTTGATGAAGTAAGGGATACATGAACCTTTGTTGAATTTGGGTGCTGATAGCATTAACTGCATCATCTTTAGATCATGGAATAGTTTGAACAAATGGACAGCAAGAAATGGCAAGGAAAATATTGGGACTCTCTTTGGAAGTGGTAGCTGATTCATTCATCAAATATTTAATATCTGTTAGATGTAGCTGAGTGCTGTTAATATAAAAAAGTGAGAACTACCTAGAAAGCTCATACTCTTGTGTCCTTGTTGGAATCTTGTCAAACAGCACACCTGGAAGTTACATCTTTGGATTGAGATCTCTGTGGACAATAAGTCAGTTAATGTCTGCAACAGACACACCAGCCCTTTGATTTTCAGTTGGTTGTGGTCTTTCTACAGCAGGAACAATTTAGACCTTTTTCTTTTTTTTTAATTTTTTTTTAACCTTTATTTATTTTTGACACAGAGAGAGACAGAGCATGAACGGGGGAGGGGCAGAGAGAGAGGGAGACACAGAATCGGAAGCAGGCTCCAGGCTCTGAGCCATCAGCCCAGAGCCCAACGCGGGGCTCAAACTCACCGACCACGAGATCGTGACCTGAGATGAAGTCGGATGCTCAACCGACTGAGCCACCCAGGCGCCCCTAGACCTTTTTCTTAATGCATTTCTGAAAAGAATGCTGGCATTTCTATCTACTCTTTGTGGCTGAGAATTCATTATTGTTCTCTTCATGCTCTCACTTACCTCTTCTCACCTACTCATTCCTAAGACTTATTAGTATACAGGAGCAGAAAGTATTCCTCTTTTCCTCAAGGTATATAAAGCATGCCTAAAGTGCCTTGTTTTTTCCTCATACAAGGTCCAAGCTACATTAATTTATCATTGAATATTTCCATTTTAAGAAGCTGTTAATTCCAATAAATGTTGTGATGGAGATTTGAAGCCCAAACATTTTAATGAAGTCATAAATCAAGAAGCCATAGCAGCTTTCTTCAGATGTCCTCACACAAAATTAATCTACTGGATGGAAGGTTTCCTCCAGTGTTACAGCACCTGCTTTGGACAGGCAGAAACATTCCAGCTTGGGTTTTAATAAATTACAGTCATCGAAGTATAAAAGTGATGTGGAGAAACTTGACTTGAGATGTCAGTCACTGCATGCTGTTTTCTCCTCCCCTCAGATTCTAGCTTTGGTCATACCTGGCTCTAAAGTTGCACATTACCTGGCTCTGAAGTATTACTAAAAGATGTCTTTGTTTTATTAGTTTATTCCTTCCCTTTATAACTGTAGTAACCAGTGTACTTACCATTCAGATCAGGTCCCTGGTTAATATCCAGCCTTCAGTCTGCATAGCTTCATATACTCATCTTTGAAATTCTGTAGCTATTACCTTTATATATGTTGAAATGAGAAAATGTCCTATTTATAGACTAAATTCTCCCTGCTATTTTTTCAAAAGTCTGAAAATATTCCCTTATTTATAATCTCATACTTGATGCAGTTTTCTTGGGCTCAGTGGATCTCTGTTTCAACATAGTATATCTGTTCTGTATAGTGTCATGTATTATTTAAATGTATTTATTATAAAATGGAACATGCACAAGCTTTACAGATTGCCAAAGAGGTTGCCGTCTGGGCAGATTTTCTTATGAACTGCATAACTCACGATCTCTTCCTTCTTCCCACTTTCATTTACCTTATAAATGAAATACCAGCATCCTGTTACCTGGTATTACCATAGTAACATAGAAAGATTGTTCAAGCAAAAAATGGGAGAAAGAGAAACATCACTGAGGTTTCATCTCCACTGGCTCAAGTTTCTATGAGCCCACTGACCAAGACAGAGGGTCTGGAGAAAGCAAGGAGCCCTATTTCCGTTTCTGTCATTAGAAATGAGAGTGTTGTGGTATTTGTGAATTTTGAATACTTGGTTCATCAGATATCTAGAAGTGCTTACTGGGTGTCAAGCCCCACTGACTGCTGAGGATGCAAGCAGGAGGAGAGGGGGTTCCTGCCCTCAAAGAACTTGCAGTACAGTAATCATACCCTTTCACACAACAGAGTTGTTTTGCAAAAATCTTGCCAAAAACTCCAAATAGAATCCCCCCCCCCTTTTTTTTTTGCCAGGCATCTTTTTTCCAGATCTCTTGAGAATAGGCTCTTGAGAAACAAATTTTTATTCTGAATACCCTGCTAATGGGATAACAATGAGAATCACCATTTGAAATACTTAAACAAGCCTTCCAAGTTTTTGGAAGTTCTCTGCTACTATAGATCATAGCTGATGGTTTCTAAAACTTTGCAAGCCAATTACTTTGTCCTGACCCCTTGAGGACACCCCAGCTAAGGTAGAGAGCACAAGAAAGAACTCCAGGCAATGGTGAACTAGAAATGTTCTTAATTTCTTGGAGAAAAACAAAATACTATGGCGGTAATTTAAAGGGAATGAATTGGAGTGACAAGGAGAAATTAAATGAATTACATTTTCTGCATAAACAAGTAAGTAGCAAGGAACATTTACGTCATCTGAAGCTAAGTTACTGCTTGAATGGGTGCTACCTTTGAAAATTATAACAGTTCTTTGGGTATGCTGTATATGCTACTATTTACTACATTACTATTCTATCCTAATTATAGTTAAAGTAAATCCTTTTAGCAGTTAGAGAATCTGACTTAAAAGTGTAAGAATGAGATTTCTTCATGGATCTGAAAGTGTCCTGGATCATAGATGAGTTCATGGTTTTTCTGAGTTATTAAAGATAAATATTAAAGAGTATTCACTGATAAGAAAAACAGATTTGTTGATTTAATGAGTAGCTTATAATCTTGTGTTTATGTCTTCCAAAGGATTTCTGTGAAATAGTTCTTTTCACTTAAATTCAAAAATGACTAATTTCATACAGTATTTTGTGGTGAATAAGAAAAATCCACACAAAAACAGAGTGTTAGAAATTCTTTAAATTTGACCTTTCTCAAATCCTAGAACACTGCATTACAACTGCAGTCTATATGAGAAAAATTCTCAGAGTGGTAATGCTTAGAGATTACACTGATACTAAAACGTCAACTTCACTGGTTTGAATTTGAATTTCATCATTCATTCCAGCCTCTGGAAGAATGGATTTTTAAGCAATCAAGTGGCCCAAAGTTAGTAACAGAAAAATGAGGACACATATAATCCTCAGCCTGAGTAATCCAAGCCTGCAGGCAGCATTTGAGCAAAGTGGAGAAGTCAGTCACTCATGCTGTCCTTCTCTAGACCACGCAACCACTGCTAGAGGGCAAAAGATGGGACATCTGCTGTGAAAGTCACATCCACTTTGGCAACAATTGTTTTCTTCCTCTCAAGCCTGATATAAGAGCAGTTAGCTATTTCAGAGTACTTATTTGATATGTCCATGGAGTGGTCATTATCTCATCCTACAAAGAGGATAATCAGTGATTTATAGAGTATTGGGGTTCTGGTGATGAAAATTCTTGGGAGTTTAGATGTTCGACTTTACAGAAGTAAACAATAATATTGATTCACCCAACAAAAGGTGTCCTTTAGGCTATTTTCCCTGTTGGTAATAGATTATTTTAGCCATCCCATTCTTGTGTCAAGATTGCTCATGAGCAAGAACCTCATTTGTAGCTGACCATTTGTAGCTGACCTCATTTGTATGACCAGAGATTGATTCTATTAAGTTGGAACTATGACCTTCTCGGGGGAAACCAGCTGGGAATGAACTTATGTCCACAGGTGACAACACTGTTTTCTAGCAAAGATAACATCATTCCCTCTCCAAGTGGTCATTACGTTATGTTCCTTTCTGCTTTGGGTACAAAATCATCACAAAAAGAAGCAGTGATGTTCTAAGCACATGTCCTAACTTTTTAAGTAGTCCATGATATGCATCTAGATCTCTTTGGAGAAAAACATGAGACCATGAATGTACAAGCAGATCTGGACTTGATGATTATCTGTAGAACAGTCCATGGAGAAATTACCTAACTTCCAGAGTTGCTGAGGGGACTAAATGGGAGAATGCAGGTGTGTCAATGAGGAAAACAGGAAGCAGAAATCATGCTAGATAGTTCAAGCAGAAGGGGATTGCAGATAAGGAGTTAAGTGCTTATGAAACTATTGGAAATTTCAGACATTAGAAATCAGAAACTATTAGGTCCAAGGACACACCAGTATAGCAGCAATCCAGAGGTTTTAGACCCCAGGAACCACCACAGTTCTCTGTAAGCACCAACAAAGCCATGATGAAGATACTGAAACACTGAACACAGCTGCCTCACTGCTTCTCATTCTAAGGAGGAGCTGTAGAAGTAGGGCAATGGTCTCTTGCTTGCTTCTTCCTTCCAGGTTTCTCACAAGCATGTAATACACACCTAGAATGCTGCTACACACTGTAATCTAGGGAACATGATTTTAAGTTTTTCAACCTCTCCAGCTAGAAAGAGGGTAGAATGGAAATTGGGAAAATCAAGTCACATTATTTACCATAGCAGGGAAGTACTTAACCCCATACTTGCTGAATTCTAATTATGTTACTGCTGCTTTTGATATTAAATATAACATAGTACTTTGAACCCTGGTGTCTTGGTCCTCATTTCCTAGAGTTCTTTTGACAAGTTGATTTTTAATGACACCCAGATGACTGAGGAGTTTTTCCTCTCCCAAGACTTAAAGTCAGCTATTGGCTTGGGAGGCTCTGGTGATTTGGTTGACACTGCTGCCAAAGCTTTCAGGGCACAAGTCATGACCAGGTTGCCCATGGAACATACACATTTACTTGGGGATACCCCTCATTAGCAGGTAAAATCGAGAATCTCAGTTAGTAGTTCCAGAAGAGAAACAGTTTGGTCTATAACCTATAGAATTGTTTTGTCCAATATGATAGCCTCTAAATACATGTGGCGATTTAAATTAGTTAAAATTAAAATTAGAAATTTTCAGTAGCCACATGTGTTAGTGGCTACCATAATGGACAGTGCAGATATAGAATATTTCCATCAATTGCAGAAAGTTCTGTTGGACCGCACTGCTAGAATGTGTCTTCACGTGTGGATCAGAACTTACACGTGTATCTCTAAACTGTACAATCTTTGTAATTTTTTTACAATATTAATGACATCAAGTATCATTTTAGGACCCCAGTCCTTTCCCAGTCTGCATCTATAGTCTAGCACTTTTACATGACACTGAGAGCTTCCCTTTGTGTTTGGCAAGGAAAGTTGGTGATAGCTATTTGATACCTTAGTGACTGGTTGGCTGTTATCAAAAGTTGGTTATTCCTGGATGGGCCAATTTGGCATAGATCCACTAGGAATCATCAAAGCCAGACATAGGCAAGACAGGATCCTTTGATTACGTGTTCTTTTTTTTTTTTTTTAACTTAACTCCCTCCAGACAGCAGCTTCTTCCTGATTCTAACATTCTGTATGCCTTTGAGGTTTGATGTTCTACCTTGAAGCTTTGAAATAATTCATTTAAAAACTTGTCCTTGAGCTCCCAACCTGTTAGTGGACAAAACACATGCTTTGGGTTGGGTGATCACTGTAGCCTGCACTATAGTGCAGCACTAACTTACAGATAAAATAAACCTATCCTTGCATCATTTGTTGAGGCTACCATACTGTGATTCTGAGTCCTGTGTATAGGAACCTTTATGGCCAATGTCACTAACATTGATTCTGTACCTACAAGCTTCCACCTCCACCTTCCATCTTTGGCAAGCACAGATGTGTTGGGATAATATCCCAAGTTTGGACTGCCTGGTGAGGAACTGGAGTGGAGAGAGATCTACTGTTGAGCTTCTGCAAAAAGCCTGAGTGAGACCATTGAAAATGAATGAAATATTCATGCTGCTTTCTTCTCCAGGTTCTGTAATTCTCTTATATCAAGTCAGATGACAACAAAACTACATATGTTATTGTTTGGCTCACCATAGAAATAGCTTCACCACCCTAGCATTTTACAATATGTATTTAGCCTTCTTAAAAGTGGCTGTACGTAAAAGTGTCCTGCTTTGGTTAAAAAAATATATCAAAGACATCATTTACTGCATTATTCAGTGGCTTCTTACATAAAGACTTGGGAGGTAAATCCCTCCTATAATTCAGTACCAGGGCAAAAGTTGTCTTTACATATGAACTTGTATGCTACCTCTTTCAAATGTTGAGAGTTGTCCAATTCATTAAAATCTTTTTGCCTTGGCTCTGAGGATGTTCTTAAAAAAAAAAAAATGTGTTCACTTGCAGTAGTTCTCCAAGCCTAGATTTTCTGGTATAATATTTATCCCCCACCCAGCCATATCACTTATTATTATACCTTCCTATATTTAAGAGTTTTGGGTTTTGTTACTGTTTTGTTTTCGTAATTTTTTATTCTATTCTCTTATCTTTGGGCATAGAATAAACATCAATAAACCAGTGAGTAACAACTTGGATATGAATAGTCACCTGTGGAGACTTTTAAAATGTACGTGTCTGGAGCTTATCTCACAACTAGTGAATCAGAATCTCTGGGGCCAGGACTGGAGTATGTATGTGTACATGGAGTATTCTTTTAAATATCAACAGGTAATTCTGACATGTTCTTTTGGTTAAGAGCCATTGAAGCAACTCAATGAATGGTGTGATAACAAGCTGAAAATTAAGTGGTTAACAAATTGAGTCATAGCTGGCCCGTGTGAGATGCCAGGTCAAGCAAGTGGTAAGGGTTGCTTACAGGACTTCCAAGATAAAGGGATATAGTTGCTGTAAAGTCATGATTCAAGGGTAGTTGACTTCATTCATTTGTCCATTCTAGCTATGTGCCAGGCACTGTGATTGGCACTGAGGATACCAAAATGGTACAGTTCCCTGCATCTAAGGTGCTTATAGTCTAGTGGGACTATCAGACATATAGATAATGACTGAACATTATAATAAATACAGATATGGATACATGCTCAAAGCATCATGGAAGCCCAAAGAAAAACCATCTGGCCAAATCTTTGAGTGAAGAAGTCAATGAAGGCTTCCTGGAGGAAACATCTAGAGATCTGGATCTCAAAGGATGAATAGGAGTTTTCTAGATGAATGGTTTTCCTAGAAGAGGGACCAGCAGTTTGTGGGAGATGCACACTGTGTAAATAGCATCTGTTTCTGCACAAAAAATTTCCTCCAAACTGAGTGACTTAAAACAACAAATACTTACTATCTCATTATTTCTTTGGTTCAGGAATTTGGAAGTGGCTTGGCTGAGGGGTTCTAGCTAGAGGTCTGTTATTTGGTTGCAGTCATCTGAAGACTTAACTGGGACTGGAGGATCTACTTCCAAATGGTTCACTCATGTGACTGTTGGCAAGAAGCCCCAGTCCTTTACCATGTGGGTTTCTTGATATGCCTGCCCACATGTCCTCATGACATGACAGTTGGCTTCTCCCAGAGCAAATGATCCAAAAGAGGACAAGGAAAAAGCCAAAACATCTTTTATGACCTAATCTTTGAAGTCACACAAAATTCTGGTGATTACACAGGTCATCTTATGCAACATGGGAGGGGAGACCACACCAGGGTAGAAGACAGGATGTAATATCTTGTTGCAATCACTGTAGAACCTGGCTACCATACAAGGACATCAAGCTTAAGATGGAGGAGTGGCAAAAGAATCTGGCAAGGTGCTGGGCCCAACCAATCATGAAGGAGCCCAAAGGCCATCATTAAGAAGCTGAAACTTTATTTAGTAGGCAATGTGGAGCCACTGTAGGAATGTTAAGAAGAGAATTTGATGGGTTCAGATTTACATTTCAGAAAGACCTCTTGGACAATATGAAGAGATGAAGAGTTTGGAACAGAAGGGTGAGTGAGCTATCATAAAGTCCAGTGAGATGATGCAGACCCAGGCCAGGGCAGTGTGGCATGGAAATGTAGAACTTTGCTATTCAAAATATGGTCCATGGAGCATAACGCCAAGTAGCATTAGTATCATCTGAGAGCTTGTAGAAATGTGGGATTTAGCCTAGATATACTGAATAGAATCTGACTTATATGGACCTAAAAGTTTGAGAAGTACTATGGTAGAGGATGCAGTAGAAATAATTAGGAATGTGAGTGTTGAGGAAGAGGACAGAAGATTGACTTACAATCATATTTGCTCCACTTCAACGCTAGATAGCATGTTGTAAACATTTTTACCTGAGCCTACAGAATGAATCCAGAGAGCTGTGCATATGCACAGTGTCACTGTTGATGTGATACAATCTAATAACAAGAAGACATTCTCTTTTATTACAAATTGTAGTCATGTAAGTGGTGCCAACAAAGGAAACCTACGAATACTTCTCTGTTGTAAAATTTTATATTATTTTCCAAACAGCTTATCTGTTTTGTCTGAGAGTCTGAAGAACAGATACCTAAATTTTCAGAAAAGAGGCCATGAGGAATGGAATAACATAATAATACGATAACAGGGATTTGGAAAGCTACGAGATAATGCACATTCTGGAAAATGTCCTGATTTTCAGGTGACCTTTCCAAGCATTGTCTTTTCTGGGATCAGATTTGGGAGCCAATTAACTGCTGGGACTCAAACAGTAAATGTTTGCCAAGAAATCCATTACTTGCGTTATGGTCAATGGGAGCCACCACCCAGTGGGTTTTTTTGGGGGGTGTTTTGTTTTTTTTTTTTTTTTTGCATTTGTTAAGTATAAGTGCATCGTGTGATGTCTGCAGGCTGGCAAACACCAGTTGTCTATATGTGTGCTATATGCCAGTCTTTGCTTTTTTCTTTCCTTCCTCTACTCACTTCTTTGCAATTAGGAAAATTATGTAAATGAATTAGTTCTGGAGCTCAAACTTAAATATATATATGTTAGCCAGTTCTGCAAAGAAAGAGGGAGGGAGCAGGGGAGGGAATATGAATGGATGACTAGAAAAACGGAGAGGGGGGGAGAAGGGAGAGGGAAAGAACCTCCAGAACACTTATAACCAAACATTGGCACAATGAGAGTGCTTTATTCATGGAGGAGGAAGAGTTTCTGGTGAGTTACTGATCATTTATTGAGTCCTTTTTAACTGTTGGCTTCTCACAATGCTATGAAGTGACCTGTTGCCATTTAGAGTGATTAGGCAGTTCCCTGACCAGTAAATCTGAAGCTGCCAGTAATTATACTGCCTTAAATTGTAAAACTCTAAGCTGCCTGTCACCTATAAACTCTGTGGGATTCCCAAGGATCCCTAGTTGTAACTAGGAAGTCCTCAATAAGACTGCACCCCTCCTGAGCTTAAGCCGCTTCCATGTCAATACTCCCAACCCAAACTGTAAGCGAATATTGAGATCTACCTTTTCCTTATGGAAATGAGCTAGTTAAGAGGTAAGAAATGCTAATTAAGATCATTCCCAGCTATTTTGTGAAAGATAAACTTCATTTTCCTCTTTTTGATTATGTCAGTACAATGGGCATCATATCCCTATTCCTCAGAAGATTTTCTTTGGAAGGCATTCTTTTGAGATTCCAAAAGATCATGTATCAGAGAATTTGCAACTTGTCCTCTCCCCCAGTTTCCAGCTTTAGTTTTCTTGCTCCTCATTACCCTACTCTTCAGTATTTCATCCATAATACTAATCACCTTCCAAACTACAATATAATTTACTTTTTTTTTTTTTAACCTTTATTTATTTTTGAGACAGAGAGAGACAGAGCATGAACGGGGGAGGGGCAGAGAGAGAGGGAGACACAGAATCGGAAGCAGGCTCCAGGCTCTGAGCCATCAGCCCAGAGCCCGACACGGGGCTCAAACTCACAGACCGCGAGATCGTGACCTGAGCTGAAGTCGGACGCCCAACCGACTGAGCCACCCAGGCACCCCCAGTATAATTTACTTTATTATCAATCTCCCTCCACTAGAATATAAGCTACACAAAAACCGGAATTATTTAGTCTTTTGTGTTTAATGCTATAGCTCTAGTGCCTAGAAAATCTAGTATCTAGAACACAGTAGGTACTCAATAAATGATATCTGAATAAAGATCCTAAAAGACCTTGAAACCCATTTAGTGCCTTTACTTAGAGATAATGAGATTAGAATGCTGAGTTTGTGACTTGCTGAGGGCCACAAAGCTATTTTGCAGAGGCAGATGTAACTCAAACCCAGATCTTCCTCTCAAGCCTGTGTCCTTTCCACTACCTACTGCTGCTTTTAGCTGGTGGAGCTAGGTTGGGGACTGGAAACTACTGGTCCTAATCCATAAAAAGGGACTTTCTGAGTCTCGATCAGAAATAGGCAGGCATCATAGACACCTTCTGCTCTCAAAAAGACCTTGGAAGTTAGATGTGGCTGAAACCTTTGGTTTTATGGTCATATTAGCCAGTTTTTGCAGCAGGGTTTTTCTTCCTACTTGAAGAAAGCCCCCACATACACACAATTCTCCAGCCACCCCAGATCAGCACACAGTTCTATCAGGAAAAGGGCCATAACCTCAGCCCCAACCTTCCTTGTGCAGCTTGGGCAGAGGGACTGGTAATGGAATTATTGAGGTACTGAAGCACACCTTCTAAGTTTTGGGGGGATTTTTGGTCACAAAACAAAACACTATTTTGATCTTTAAACCAGGATACTATGTTCTGTGACTTTGGTTCTTACCATTCCTAGTTACTTCAGATGATCACATATCCTAGCTCTGTACCCCAAAACCATACCTAAACATCTGAGCAGTCATGCCATGCCCATTGTCCTACTCCATACCACCCCAACCATCCCCAAGGGGCCAACAAGTAGAATTGGAGAAACCAGGCAAGATTGAGCAAACTAATTGATGAAGAGGGTAAGGAGTTCTATGTAAAGGGAAGAACTAGGAAACAGAAAGAGGACCAGGGCTTGACAGCTCTGCAGAGGCAAATCGTCTAGGGAATTGAATCAGCTACATCAAAGTGTCATTAGAAAATACTAACTTTTTACCCAGCGAGTGCTGTGTCCACAACCTCTCTCACAAGGCCCCAAACCTCCCTATTATAGGGCTATCGTTTTTCAATCGAAATACTTGAATTTAATGATTCAAAAGTCATTGCTTGGAAATAATTTCTTACATGGTGTTGGATCTCTAGAGAAAATGTAGGTCTTTTTTGCCTGTTCACAAAAAGAGAAAGCAGGAATTAACAGTATGGTTCAGTTGGCTTCAAAGGACCACCCAGCTAGTGTGTGAGTTCAGGAAGTGTCTCTGTTTGCAGGAAAAGAGTAATCAGCACACCAGGCACTCCTCTGATTCTCCTGGGACTTAGAGGAGGCAGAGCTCAAAGGCTACATTGATAGACTATCATGAACCAGCCCCTACCTAGAATAACAAGCCAAGCTTGTTTTTATCATTTCACCTCTCTCTAGCCTACAGGCTGGCCTTATACCTGCCGCTTTCATTCATTCATCTGAATGTGTGTGTTAGGCTCTGTGCTAAGTATGCACCAAGGAGGCAAAGAGGAGTCCAACACAACGTCTGTCTTCGAAGACAAAGTTTTCAGATTTTTAGTAAAGATGTAAGTAGGTGAACTAGTGATCAAAATTGTTGATTAAAATTTTTGGCAAAATTCATGCAACATAGTAAAAATACATTGACATTAGGTTGTGAGCTCTTAATTCTGCTTCAGGAGCTAAAGTAGGCCTTGGAGAGGAATTGCCATCTGAGCTTTGTGCCTCATCATTTCCCTTAAGGCCATCAGATTCCCAGATTGTCATCAGTAAACCCAAATAGGATATTTCCTCACCTAGGACTTTTGTGTCCTTTTTTCTTTATCAGACATCTGATTTGTAGTCTAACACTTAGGGCAGTGAAAAGAGCATGCTAGATCCTCTGACTCTAACTCAGCCTTGTAAGGACAACACACACATTTTTCTAAAGGTAGATTTGTTGTAATATTTGAAGAGAGACTTCTGGAAACTTTCTTGAGGTGCAGGAAACCCCATAGACCCTACCCTCATTACTGCATAGAACCATCTAAGTTTAGACCTGAACTGAACTTCCAAATCAACTTATTTTGTTTATAGTTAATGGACATCAAAGCCTCAGGAGACTAAAGGACTTCCCAAAGTCACACAACTAACCATAGGCAGCACTGAGTCTAGGACCAGGCCACAGTTTTACACTTTTTAATGGTACTGTGCAGGTCACTCAAAGGAACACACATCTGTCAGCATAATGGGGTGAATAGGAATGGGCATGACACTCAAAGAGGAGATGATATGTGTGAGATATTACTGAATCATAGAGTTGGAAGGAACGATGGAGGTCATCTTGCCTACCTTTCTCATTTTCTTGATGACAGTATAGAAGCAGGGAAGGTGAACTTAATCATCGCAACCAGAGGAGGTACTACTTTCTTTGGGGGACTTGTAAATATATGTGATCATTTTTGGTTGTCTCAGTTGACTAGTGAGTGATACTCACTAATGGGCAGGTGCCAATGATGCTACACATATTGGGATGGAACAGTCCTACCTGATGAGGACTCACCCAGCCCCAGATGTTATGAGGTCTACATGACTTAGCTTAAAGCAAAAAAGCCTGTTAGGAGTGAAGAAGGGACTGGGCTCTGTGGTAGTTTACAGAGCAGTAGTTCATCATTGTGGGTATGTTTGGGGGTAGGTCTTAAACCCCTCTGAGAATTGACTTAAAACAGTCTCTTTGTGGAAACCTTCACATACACATGAACTCTGCACTTAATTTTAATGGGTTTATGAGTCCATTTAAACCCATCCAGGGACCCCGGGTTAATAACTCTGGCCTAGAAAGACATAAAGGTAGAAGAAATTAAATATTTATATATTTTCTTATGGATAAAAGAGTGTCTGCCTAATGGAATGAATAATAAATGAGTCTTTTTTTCCTATCAAGTGGGCACAGTGCTATCCACACTAATAGACTGTCTTTCTTTTGTTCATTCATCAGGAAGCTTGGATTTTGTCCATCACTTGAAAACTATAGCTCATATTTCCTAGTGAGAGCCAAGTGAACACTGAATCTGCTCCCAGCACTTTCTTCCCCTTTCTTACCCCCACATTAAGAAATACTGGGAGCAGGGCAGAGGTGAGAATGAGTGTGTACTTCAAGGATCCCTCTCCCTGAGCTCTGAAGTGTCTCTTCTGGCTGAGTGTTGGAAAGAGTGCAGGTTTTAAATGTTAGTCAAGATGTAAATCATACACTTTTAAAATTTTTCTAAGTGGGCAATTTCTGACTCATTAAATCAGCTAAATGGCAAATGTTCCATTTCAGGATTCTGTATCCCTTCCATTTGTAACAGGTAGTGGATTATGAAGCCTCTGTGGTGCTGTTGAAGAGAGGAGGGAGGGCAGGGATGAAGGTGGAGAGAAGGGCTGAGAAGAGAAGAGGAAAGGTGGACAGCTGGCTACCCCTCTGTGAGAAAGGACTTAGGGTCACATGTAAAAGGACCAAACTGACATTTCAGGTAGTTACTCTTCAAGAGCTTTACCTGTGTCTCATTTATACCTGACAGAACCCTCTGGGACATATTTTCTTGTCCATTTTACTAATGAAGAAACTGTGAGAAAGTAAGTGAGAGTGATTAACTTTTTCAGTTAAGTCAAAATTCAGACCAAGCCCTATGTGACTCCTTGGCCAAGTTCTCCCCACCCCAGTGCTTCCCAGGCACCCAGCTAGTTTGTGTAAATGAGTGAATGCAGCTAACAATGCTTTCTTTTTTTTTTTCTTCCAAGTTTTTATTTAAATTCCAGTTGGGGGGTGGGGGGGGAAGTTACAGAGAGGGAGGGAGGCAAACCATAAGAAACTCTTAAAAACTGAGAATAACCTGAGGGTTGATGAGGGGTGGGAGGGAGGAGAAAGTGGGTGATGGGCATTAAGGAGGGCACCTGTTGGGATGAGCACTGGATGTTGTATGGAACCAATTTGCCAATAAATTTCATATTGAAATAAATAAATAAATAAATAAATAAATAAATAAATAAATAAATGAATGAATGAATGAATGAATGAATAAATAAATAAATAAATAAAATATTTTTAAAAGTAAAAAAATAATAAAAAATAATAAATTCCAGTTAGTTAACATACAGTGGTAATATTAGTTTCAGGTGTAGAATTCAGTGATTCATCACTTTCATATAACACCCAGTGCTTATTACAACATGTGCCCTCCTTAATACCCATCACCCATTTAACCCATCCCCCTGCCCACTTCCTTTCCAACAACCCTCAGTTCATTCTCTGCAGTTAAGAGTCTGTTTTATGGCTTGCCTCTCTCTTTTTTCCTCCTATGTTCATCTGTTACATTTCTTAAATTCCACATATGAATGAGATCATATGGGATTTGTCTTTCTCTGACTTATTTCACTTAGCATAATACTCTGTAGCTCCATCCATGTTGTTACAAATGGCAGGATTTCATTCTTTTTTATTCAGCCAACAGTGCTTTCAAACAGCTAAAATTATCTGTAAAGCAAGTGCCTCCATAGTGTCAAAAATTACAGCAGCCTCCCCAGCTACAGGAACCTTCTCAAATTGCTCTGGGTCATTCCAGGATGCTGAGGACGAGGCTACAGATGTTTATTTTGCTTTTCTGATGGTCTGTGCTTCTATCAAGACCAAATGGAATGCTGTCAAGACAACATCTCATGAGTTTCCTTCTCTCTTTCTTACGACTTTGAATCTTGTCTTCTCAACTGATGGGAGAAACCAAGACCACTGCTAAATGCATAGTGCCTGGGAATGGCAGTCCCTGGGAGCTCCCCAGACCTGGCATGGACACATCAAAAAGGAGTTTGCAGGGACACCTGGCTGGCTCAGTCAGTGGAGCATAGGACTCTTAATCTTAGAATTGTAAGTTCAAACTCCATATTGGGTTTAGAGATTATTTAAAATCTTTTTTTAAGAGAGGGGGTTAGTTTGCATCTACTTTAACAGGGTGGCTTCCACTTAGCTGGTGGCTTAGTTTTGTCCCCCAAAGTTCTTTGCCCTTATCCCCTTAGAGATTTTTTTCTCCCTGAGTTCAGCCAAATAGAGTGTGTTCTGATGGGCGAGAAGTCCTTTTCCATTGCCTCCTGTGGCGGGAGTTGTAGTTAGTGCTGAACAAATGACTCCCTTCCCACTGTGATAGTACTTCCCATTCCCTCAGGTGACTAGGATCTGATTAACTGAATACCTTGTTTCTAAGAGGTTATCTTTCTGAAGGTAGTGGACCTTTGTGCCATTTGTCAACCAGAGTAAGACACATCTCCATTCTCTCTGCTAAATGTGAGTTTCCACCTCTTGACACATTTCCAACATTGTTGGAGTTGTTGGAGGAGCTTACCTCTACCAGAGTTTCTGGCTGAAATTCTACTGCCTTTCCTGCAGGGCACTCCCAGCCTCTTTTGTTCTGAATTTGTTGGGAAATATCCCATCAAATGGAACTAGGAAGGTAAAAATCTTTTTCATTTGCTTTTCTCCGTCTCATCTTCTTCTGCCTGAAACTGTTAGTTCCAAGTTGGTGCTTGATTTTACTACTTCCAACAGCAGGGATCACAGATATTCAAGCAGACTCTGGAAGTGGTCTTAGAATTCCAGTGCCAAGTGTGGAGCCTGAAGACTGTTGAGAGTCCTATCATTTGAGGATTTTCTTGCTGGAATGAGGTCTTTTAAGGAGAAATGGAAAAAGCACTAGACCACAAGTTGGGAGACCAAAGCTTTAGTTGGACTCAGCAACTAACTATGCCTCCATGACCCACATCACTTTCTTATCCAGTTTTCACGGCTGTAAGGAGTTTTGCAATTAGTCTCTAAAGCAGTGCTGTCCACCAGAAATATAATAGGATCCACATGAGTAATTTTAAATTTGTTAGTAGCTGCATTCAAACTAGGAAAGGGGCACCTGGGTGGCTCAGTCGGTTAAGCTTCTGTTGATTTTGGTTCAGGTCATGATCTCACAGTCGTGAGATCAAGCCCCGAGTTGGGCTCTGTGCTGACCATGCAGAACCTGCTTGGGATTCTCTCTCTCTCCCTCTCTTTCTGCTTCTCCCCTGCTGATGCTCACTGTTTTTCTCAAAATAAAAAAATAAACACTTTTTTTTTAAAAAACTAGGAAAAATAAACGGGTAAAATTAATTTTCATAATATATTTTATTTAACCTAATGTCTTCAAAACAATATTATTTCAACATGTTATATTTCATATTCTTTTTCCATGCTAAGTCTTTGAAATCTGATGTGTATTTTACATTAACAGTGCATCTCAGTTCAGACTAGACACATTTCAAATGTTCAGTGTGGCCACATGTGGCTAATGGCTACTATATTGGACAATGCAGTTTTATAGTCTTTTCTGGATATTAATTTTTTAATCTGCCACAGTTCTTGAAACTCTTGAGGTCAGATGCACAACTCAGAAGTTTTCATATTTTAAAAGGCAATAAAATATCACATATTATGTATGGTATATTATGGTATACATACCCCCTAGGTGTTCTAGAGCAGCACTCCATGACCAAACAAATATTTCTGTAGCAAAAAGTATGACAGTTTATGCTAAAGGAGATAAAGACAATAAATAGCATCTGTGGGTAGAATATTGCTGCCTAGTGAGTTAGATAAAAAAAAAACTTGCCATTTTTAGAGGGTCTTACCTTTTGAAATTATAGATAAAGGATTGTGAATCTCTACCATGAAAACTGTGTGCATTTAGGTTTAGTGTTTAGTTTTACTTATCAAAAATCAGCCCAGTATCAACATGACAATGCAGTTGTCCATGTGCTAGCCATGGACATGGCATAATGGTTGAATCTTGTCCTTTGTTTTCAATCTCATTAGTGACAACTGTCTCCAGTAAGTGTAAAAGGTGATCTATGGGACCTAGACTTAGGATTGCCAAGAAAAATACAGGATGCTCATTTACGTGTGAATTTCAGATAATCATCAAACAATTTTTTTAGTGTAAGTATGCCCACACAATATTTGAATTTTAGATAAAGTTTATCTGAAATTCTGGCTAATCTGGGCCTCCTGTATTCTTATGTACTAATTAACTCTGACAGGTTAAAAGCTGTTTCAACAAGTAGAGCACTGCCTCTTGCAGACCAGCTAAGAAAGTGTGAGGGAAGACTGATTTTCTCATCTTGTACCACATTTACTCAGAGAAACCATAGTTAAAGTGAATGGAAATCTGGATGTTTAATTCCAGAATCCAAAAAATTAAGAATGACAAAGAATTCATGTGGTGTTTGCAATCCTCATGGCATAGGTCAGTGCAAGGGAACTTTGATAAGCCAAAGGCTAATTGCTGATCTGACTAACATTCTTTTTTTTTTTTTTTTTTTTTGAGAGAGTGGGTGCAGGGGTGAGGGGCAAAGGGAGAGGGAGAGAATCCTAAACAGGCTCCATGCTCCAGCCTGACGCCAGGCACAATACTGAAATCATGACCTGAGCCAAAATCAAGGGATGCCCAACCGACTGAGCCACCCAGGCACCCCTGACTAATGTTCTTAATTGCCTTAAAACCATTAAGAACCTTATCAGGTCATAAGCCACAAACTAATCATGTGACCACTGACTTGGGGACTTCTTAATCTTCGCCAAGGATTTCATAAAGAAAACCAGGAAGAGTTTTAAATTAGGAACAATCTGTTTTTTGGTTTTTTTGTTTGTTTTTTTTTTAATGAGGGGAGGGATTTGTTGAGAGCATAACTCCCTCCCTGAATGCCTCAGAAATGAAGAGGTGCCAAGAGGAAGTGCTGCTTTAAGAACCATCTGGCTCACCCAGGTGCGGGGATGGGAAGGCTTGAAGACTGAATCAAAAATGGGCCTTGGCTTCTGTAAAGAGCATCCAGCATTCCCTGCCAAGTTGGACACTTTGTCTCTCAAAGAGTCAGCAGAAGCAGGTGGCAAATTTGACAGACTAAGGAGAGGATAGCATGGTATCCACTCATTCAGTGAGGTGCACTCAGGATCCCTCAAACTTTAGTGACATCCTTTCCAATGACTTGTAAAAGTGCTAGATCAACATCAACATGACTGAGGAACAGTTCCAGATTAAAAGGGACTAAAGGGATATGACATGGCAATGCACTGCATGATCTTGGATTGAACCCTGGGTCAGAAAAAAAAAAAATAGTTATAAAGGACATTATTGAGAAATTTGAAATATAAGTGAAATTTGACATATAAGTAATTTATTAGACAGTAATTTTGTCATTAAAATTCCTGATCATAATTGTACTGTGGATATATAAGAGAATGCCTTTGTTCCTAGTTTTTAAGGATAAAATTTATTTTGTTTTTAAATCATTCAGGGGAAAAAACATTACACAAGTACACATAGAAATGTGGTAAAAGTTAACTGTTGGTAAATCTGTGGGAAAAGTACAGAAGTTCATTATATTTTTCTTGTAACTTTTTAGTAAGGATTTTTTAATAAAAGAAGGTTGGGGGTGGGGGGGTGGCAGTCTGACACAATCCAACAACTGGTGTTCTAAAGGAATAACCATGGGAGAAGGTGAGTGTCCCTGCTTCCCTGAATTAGGAGCTACCAGAATTAAATTCGTTTTAGTCTCTTTGCCCTTTAACTTGCCTGATTTTCATTTTCAGAGGAAGTGTGGTATAGTGGTTAGATACAGTCAGCCCTGATGTATTCAGTAAGACACTGCAGTGCCCTCATTGTTTAACCTTGCTGAGCCTCAGTTTCTTAATCTGTAAAATTGGGGTACTGTAACTTCCCTCTCAGCCTTGCTATTAGGATTGGAGGTGATGTTTGCAAAGCACCTGGCTGAGTGTCTGGCATGTAATAGGTACTCCCTCAAAATTAAATCCATCTTTGTTTCCACAGGCAGACCATGGCTTGCTGGCTCCATAGTCTTTTATTTTTGTTGGGAACAGAAAACAGCAGTCTGTCACCAAGTGTGTGGATCTGAGACTCTGTCTCTGTCGCATTTGAAACCCTCTAATTGCCAACCCCAGTGGAAAGCCTATTTTTTTTAACTGCTCTGAACAGTGTTTCCAAGCATGATTGGTTTCCTAGCAGGCATAATCACATCGGACAAAACCACTGTAAGCCTTTTCTAGAATGCTTTTGAAAATCTTTTCTTTTCCAACTGCCATGTAGCATGAAAAGCAGGATCAGGTTATCAGCTCAAAGGTTTGAAAAGGATGAAATTAACTCTGGACTTTAACCTCGAGACAAATGACCTCAAGACATGGGAGGTAAAGTAGTAAGAAAAAATGTCTGGGGCTGTGAGTGAATGGCATTGACACTGAACTAGAAACCAAAAGACTTGGATCAGAAATGCTGGCTCTTCCGTTTACTAGCTAGTAGCTTTAAAGCAAGACACTCTGAGCCTATTGCTTTTTTGTGAAATGGGGAGGCTAATGCTTCATATAGTTGCTAGGTTAATCATATGAACCAAGGTATGTAGGAGGCTCTTGGTAAACTATAAAGGGCTTGCTATTCAAAGTGTACTTCAGCATCAATGTCAGAGACAGATATGCAGACTCTAAGACCCTACCCTAGACCTAGAATCAGATTTACATTTTAACAGTATTCCCAGGGCATTTGTATGCCCAGGAGAGTTTGAGAAGCCAGGTAAAATACCACCCTTGAGTTGATTCTTATAAAGAGACCTGAGGGGAGCAGTTACTGTAAAACTAGACTGTTCCAAATGACCTGAAGATTGCTGAACCACAGAAGCCACTTGATAGTTCAATGTTTTGCCTATTCAAGCTATAAAGTATGCCTTGCAAGGTTCTGGCAAGCCACTATAGTCTCTAGTGAACATTAAAAACACAGCATTCTGACACAGCAGAGAAGGTCCAAGCTCATGGAGGAAATCCTCTGTGCCAACCCCATGATCACTCTGGGTAGACTAATATCAGCCTTGAGTTGATGGATACCTGTTATTCCCAAGTCCTGCTTTTGTTCTGGAGATCACCATGTCCATCATGAGACCATCCTGGCTTTGCTAGGGAAGGAATGTAAGAACTCAACCCGAGGTCAGCTGCAAGTAGGAACCGGGACTATCTATTCAGGCTTTCTTTGCTGCCAGAGGCTGAAGGTGGTGATGACCTCAGATAACTATCTATGCTCACCCTTATGGTGGATTAAAGGAAAAAGCCCTGGAATTTTGAAAAGATCCAAACTCCACAATTCTTTTCATCTACTTTACTTTGGGCCAAGTCTTGGTTAAGTCAGAGAACCCTCAGGGAAAGACCTGCAGGGCCTTTATCCTGGTTCTCAGCACCTTAACTAGGCCAGGATAACTTCCCTGTTAGTTACCTACAAACCCAGAGCCCAGAACCTATGGTCCCTTCAAGGGCCTATGAAAATGTTTCAGACCTGTAGATCAGCAGCAAAATTAATGACTCCAAAATACAGAAAGAAAACTGCAAAGTAACCATTAAAATGTGTAATTAGCTGGCTGTGCTATATAGTATTATGTCAGCTAGTCAAGTACAATTTGAACCTTACAATTATGTGTAAATTATATTAAATGGTGAGATGTGGACACATTTTAACATGTAAATGTGGTGTGGGGAGAGCCTCCAAAAGTTAGTGTCTAGGGATTAAGAAAGACTTAAAACAGCCCTGGTCATAGCAGTCAGGTGGCATACCCCCCCATCCCTTCCCTGCTAGAGAGTCTGGAGCGGGATGATGAGCTACTGTTTTTCTAAAGCAACTGAGGCAGGCTCAAAGGTAAGAGCCTAAGATAGTGGCAAAGAAATGGCAGCAAAAATCAGGACAGCCAAGATGTTCGAAAAAGTACAGGTTTTTGCTCTGTCTCTAGATAATTTTCCTTGTATATTTTTGTACAATCTTTTGTCAGGAGAGGATTTTCTGCTGCTTGTTCTACTATCCTTACTTATTAGTATTGATTAATGGCATGCCCTACATCCTGTGGATTTCTATTTATTTTCTTAATCACAGGCTGTAGAGGTCGAATTAGGCTGAGTGTAAAAGAAAAGTAGGAATCAGATTTTCATCAGTATTTCCCATTTCCCTTTCCCCTCAAGAAAATAATTTTTTTTAGGTTTCCGTTAACTTACTAATCCAGGTAATGTATAGAACTAAGTGGGAAACATACTCCCTTTGCTCTGAGAGGCCCAATTTAATAAACATTCCTGGAGATAGAAATAAAGGGATCTGTATCAGTTAGCATTTGCTGCTTAAACTTAGTGGCTTAAAACAACCATCATTTATTTAGCTCACAATTCTACACACCAGCTATACAGGTTGGACTGACTCATGCCTTTGTACTCAGCTGCCAAAGGAGTTGGAGGTCTGGCTAATCTGGGACAGCTCATCTCTGCTCCACATGGTCTCTCATGCTCCAGCAAGCTAGATAAGCTTGTTCACATGGAGGCTGAGCAGGTGTCTAGGAGAACAAACATATATAGAAATGTATAGACCCTTTGAAGTCTGAACTCAAAGCTGACACACTGTCACTTCCACCATATTCTGTTGGCCAAAGCAAGTCACAAAGCAGCCCGGGTTAAAGAGGTAGGAAAATAAACTTCACCTCTTCAAAGTCATATGCAAGGGACATAAATTCTGTGAAGATAAGAGCTGCAGCCATTTTTCCATCTATCAGAATCACAACAAAAGTAACATGGCCCTGAATGAAATCAGTAAATATAAGAGTTAGAGCCAGGGCAAAAGAAGAGAAGAGGGAGGGAGCCTGGGTGGCTCAGTCGGTTAAGTGGCCGACTTCACCTCAGGTCATTATCTCATGGTCTGTGAGTTCGAGCCCCGTGTCAGGCTCTGTGCTGGCAGCTCGGAGCCTGGAGTTTGCTTCTGATTCTGTGTCTCCCTCTCTCTCTGCCCTCCCCTGCTTGTGCTTTCTCTCTCTCTCTCTCTCTCTCTCTCTCTCTCTCTCTCTCAAAAATCATAAATAGTAAACATTATAAATAATAAATGTATAATTATAAATAATAAGCATTAAAAATAATAAAATAAATAAGAGAAGATGGTCAGAGGATTCACATATTTAGATGTAGTCAGACCAAGGTGGGAAAAATGGGGGCCAAAGCTTGCTCATTCCCCAAGAGTTTGCAAAAAAAATTTTTTTTAACTTTTAAATGTTTATTTTTGAGAAAGAGAGAGATGGGGGTGGGCAGGGGCAGAGAAAGAGGGAGACACAGAATCCGAAGCAGGCTCCAGGCTCCGAGCTGTCAGTACAGAGCCCGACGCGGGGCTTGAACTCACAGACTGTGAGATCATGACCTGAGCTGAAGTCAGACGCTTAACCAACTGAGCCACCCAGATGCCCCACAAAATTGATTTTAATAGGGAAATGAATAACCTCTTTAGGCAAAGTTGTATGGTGTGGTTTTGCTGGACAGCTGTGCTTCAAGTATATGCAGAGGCATAGCATCAGATAAAAATTAATCTCACAGTAGACACCATAAAGCTGGGAACAACCCTGGCTGACTGAGCATCTTTATCTGTGCCCTGTAACCAAGGACAGAGAGGTTTTGTGTAAATGAAAAAATGTTAGTCACATGGCTAAGAAAGTGGTGAGCAGAGATAGCACTTCCAGACAGAAGCACGAGAACAGTTGACACACTGGGTGGTGTTGAAGAGGGATGCTTCTCACTGCTCTGGTGAGAAGCAGAGGCTGGTTCAGGGTAGCCCTGCTCCTGGCTCTCACACTAACCTGCTCTGTGCCACTGCCCAAGTCACCTTCCCTTTCTGGGCTCTGGTTACCTTCTCTACCAAATAAGAGAGTGGGTTTGGTCATCCCTGTGGTTAGGGTTAGGATTATAGCGCTAAATACCTCAAAACAATGGCTCATCCCAAAAATTTCTTCCTATACGGAGAGAAAGTAATGTTTTCAGACCACTTTAATCCTGGGCTCTGGCTGACTTTTCCTGGCCATGGGCCTCAATGCCAAACCTAATTTTACGACCCTACTTTGAGATACAGTAAGTAGTTACACAAATAAGAATCAGAAGGAACGCTACAAAGATCGAGAAGCCCCTTTATTTCACTGGGTTTCCCAGAGGCATTTTAAGACACACAGGGCTCCCTGTTGGAGTACAAAGATCCAACACACAGTCCTGTTTATGTTCTCCCCACCCGCACAGCAATCCACATATGTTAATGCAGTCATATTGTTGCTTACCTCCTTGCATAAACTCCTCATATCTGATATGCTTAGAAAGCATGCTTTTCACTTGGCATTTTAGTTCATGGATAAATTGGGTCACCAAGGAAGTCTTCACACAATACCAAAGAAGGATCTCCTATACCTGGCACCAGTTAGCCAATATATCCTTGTTCCAGTGTTGTGCATTTCCATCATAATTTCATTTCTTTTTCCCTACTGGTTGGAAAGTTAAGATTGTGTTCACTGTCTCTGTCTCCATTCAGCCTTCTTATAAAAGGTGGAGTTCATTGCAGCATTATTTGTAATAGTGAAGAGTAGGACATCCTAAGTGCCCATAGAGGGAGGAATGGTTTAATAAATATGAAAGGGAATACAACCCAGCAGTTAAAAGGGGTAAGATTCCTTGGTGTTAACGTGGAATGTTGTCCAAAAGATATGGATAAATTTAAAAAACTGAACAATGCTATAATATTTTTGGAAAGGTTAACCTAAACTATGTATTTCAAGGTTGGTGTGTAAGTGAGGCAGCGTCTCTCAGGAAGGACACAAAAATAGGTAACCAGTTTTCTCAGGGCAGCAGGGTAAATGGGGATAAGAAGAATAACAAGAATATTTGTTTTTTCTACATTAGTTAGATTTTTAACATTAAGAATATAATCAGGGGTGCCTGGGTGACTCAGTTGGTTAAGCAGCCAAGTCTTGATTTGGACTCAGGTCATGAGCTCACATTTCATGGGATGGAGCCCCGTATGGGGCTCTGTGCTGACAGCATGGAACCTCTTGAGATTCTCTCCCTCCCTCCCTGTCTGCCCCTCCCCTGCTCATTCATTCTCTCTTCCTCCCTCCCTCCCTCTCTCTCTTTCCCTCTCTCTTTCTCTCTCAAAATAAATGTTAAAAAAAAAAAAGAATATAATGATATTACAAGTGCAATCTAATCTAAAACAACAACAAATGAATAAAAAGCAGTATCAGACCAATAAATAAGGAGAATAAACTGATGGTTACCAGAAGGGAAGGGATTGGGAGGTTGGGCAAAATGGGTGAAGGGAAGAAACAGATACAGGATTCCAGTTATGGAATGAATAACTCACAGGAATAAAAGGTACAGCATACAAAATATAGCCAATGATATTGTAATAGCGATATAACAGAACAGATGGTAGCTGCATTTGTAGTGAATATGGCATCACATATAAACTTGCCAAATTACTAAATTGTACACCTGAAACTAATGTAACATTATGTGTCAACTATACTCAAAAAAATAATAGGAATATATTTTGTGCAATTAAAATTTTTTAAAAAGGATTTTTATAAAGCAGTAGGTGGTGATGATTTATGTCCACCTCTGGATGTAAGCAAATAAAAAAAAAAGTGGGGAAAAAGTTGCTTGCCCTTTCTCAGAGTAATAACCCGGGACCTTGTGAATTGGGTATTATATTTCTGACCCACCCATGTGAAGGAAAATAACAAAAGTTTTGGAAAGTAAAAAGCCATTATATTCCAACCTGGACAAGAATCACCTGAAAACATCTGCATTTCAGGTTTTAATTACTCTGTCATTTTAGTTTTGTTCTCAGAGTGAATTCTGGAAGTGACAGATTTTTCTCAAATACTGTGCAATTTAAATACAATTTAAATACAATTAACTCCTTACAATTTAATTACGAGAGTACTATTTCTTCAGAATCTGGGCAATCAGAAAGCTCCTATGATCAGCTTTTCTCTCTATTCTGCTTTTTGAGAATGAGACAAACAAGAGGCTAAAATCAGGGAACTCTTCCAAAAACACCTTTTAGGTTCTGTCATGGGGTCAATCCAGATGACACTTAATTTCTTACACCGTTAGCAATTATAGTATCATATGCTGATAACTGATGTTTGTAACAAAGGCAGTGAGATACTGCAAGTTCCTAATGTGTCTTTGGAAATTTCAAAAAAAGGTACAATTGTATGTGGTATGTAGTGTTGCTTACTGTGTTTTTGAAAATTATAATCCATATGCCATATAATTGGTGCCTCTCAGGGACCCAGGAAAATTGGCAATAACATCTCCAAATCAAGAGATATGGGAGGAAAGACCTGTGCAGAGTGTTTTCAGATATCAAATGTGGACTAGCCACATGTGTCTAATGGCTACCATCCTGGACAGCATGATTCTAGAGCATTCTGATAAGGAGTCTTCCTGGCCAGGGTGCTGTTAAACATTGCATGGTATTCAAGGGTGAGAGGTAGGCTCACTTGCCTCCATCAGCCATGTCTTTCTCATCCTCCCATTTTGTCTCCTCAGCTCCCAGACAACCAGAGAGGCAGCATCTAATCCTTGCTGCACACACCACATCCCTCCCAGCTCTCCTGTACCCTTTGCTGCAGCACCTTCTGGCAGCTCCCTCAGTGCCTACCAGCAGGTTGGAAGCATGCTGAATTCTGCAGGGCTAGCCTTTCATTCTACCCTTCTACCCTCCATGGATGTCCTGTTCCCCAGATCTTCCCAGAGTCCTACTGGTGTATGCACAGAACAGACTGTTCAAAGGGCTGACATGGGTTTGGCCTTCTGCATCGACATCATCTTCCTGCCTCTCTCAGGCAAACTGGTTTCTAAGCACTAGTAATACATTCTCCTTCTTCCCCTCAGTCTACCCTCAAATGGCTGCTTTTGCCAGGTGATAGCTGACATTCCTACTTCACCTTCTTTACATGGGGCAGGTGTTGCTGGCTTCAGTTCCGCTCCAGCAGCCTGGAAGGTCACAGCCCACACAGTTCTGGAAGTGCTGAGTCCCAGCTCCAGTGGCTCCTGACAGCAATGCTACCTAGTGACTGGCTAGGTGTTTTCAGTTTATCTCTTTCAGAAAATGGCTTTTGATTTTTTTTTTTTCACATGTTATTTTTCTGAATTACTGCTTTTGGCTGTTCAGACTATCTCAAATTAATGCCAAAACCCTGACTTATTCAAGCCAAAAATAATCTACAACCCTCCTTTTCTGCTAGTTTTTGTAAGGATATTTCACTTTGTCTTTTGAGCTCTACCTGGGTTACTTCCGGTTTTGTCTTCTAATTCGCTGATTACTGAATCACTGTTTAAGATTTATTCAATGTATTGAGTTTTTTTTTCATTTCAATGAATGTATTTCAATTAATGAATTTAACTACCAATATTTTAATTGGTAAATTTTCTTATTCTTGTCTTATTTTTGCATTCTTTGTATTATAAATTCTGTTTTTCAAGTGAAAGATACTAGTTTGTTTATCTTTAGAGCATCATAAACATATTTACTTTAAAATATTTGTTAGACTGTTCCCTAAAATATATTTCATCTAGAACAGCACTATCTAATAGAACTTTCTACAGTGAAGAAAATTATCTGTATCTCAGCAGTCCCGTATGGTAAGCCATTAGTCACATGAGGCAGTTGAGTGCTTGAATTTTATTTGATTTTGCTTTGTATTTAAATTTAAATAATCCATGTGGCTAGTGGCTACCATAATAGATAACACAGATCTAGAATATCTTCAAAATCGAATTGCTGTTTTTGGTATTAGGTTTCCTCATATGTTTTGGAATTTTGATTGGCAGGTTCATTGTAAATGGGAGATAGTTCTCTCTGTGTGGTTTCCTCCTTTCCTGTTTAGTGGTTTTCGGTGCTCTCCACCAGTATGCTAGTCTAGAACTATATCTTAAAGTGGTACATTGAAGCTTTTGCTACAGAGACAGATTATGAATGTTGAAAGATACGTGGGTGGCGTGGTCAGTTACTGATCAGACCATGACTTTGTTCTTCTTCCTTGGACTTCCCACCTGCTAAAAACTGTAGCCCCAAGCAGCAGCTAACAATGACACACTTTTTTACTCTACTTTCACAAGCAGAAGAGCCTCCCTCCTCCATCCCCTGAGACCCTGACCTCAAGCTATGAGCCTGGTTCCTGTCCCTAGCTCTTTTGAGTATTACTAGACCCTTTGCCCTGCCATAGCTGGGCTACCATCTCAGCCTGCTGCCTGCCTCCAGACTGGATGTCCTGCTGGCCTGTGGCTTCAGCCCTCCTCAATGCTTTACCTTTCTGTTCCATTTCTGGCCCATGGATATGTGTATCTTGTTTTGGGGTCTAGCTGTGTCTTTTTAGTTTTCTATTTCTATAACAAGCAATACTCTTTGAGCCAAGGGACAAAAAGGGGATACACCAAAACCTAAAGCTATCTTAGCCAATGGGATCCCCTCTGATAAATTTTCTAATCCTAAAAGACTTTTTAATTCCTATCTTCCCCAGGAATTTAGTCACACATATGAAAGAACATAGGCAGTCATAAATTTTCTTTTTGAGAGAGAGAGAGAAAGAGAGGAGAGAAAGAAACAGGCTCTACACTCTGTGCAGAGCCCAAGGCAGGGATCCAGTCTCACAACCATGAGATCATGACCTGAGCCGAAATCAAGAGTCAGACACTTAACCAACTGAGCCACCCAGGAGCCCCTCATTAAATATTTGTTGAGTGAACATACAAAATATCAAATCTGAAGACAAGTGTTAGTTAGTAAAATCCCACAGCTGTCAATAAACCCCTTCTGTTATCTAAATGAAATGATACAGTGTGTTCAAACTCTCTTCCACCAAGCCACACAGGCCCCCAGAACTAAGGCAAGCACATTATTATCCAAAACCAGACACTTTTCAAGAATGAAAGAGAATGTTCTTAATAATTACCCCAGAATAACAAGCTTAATTGCAACTATGCCAAACACACAAATGAGTGGTTACTTTATCCCATGGCCAACTTGCTAGTGTTTAGTTTCATGAGATCCCCGCATACACCCCAGTGTCATCTTCCTTTTGCTCACTTCTCCTGATATTCCAGGTAAGGGACTACAGCACCTCTTTTTATAGCCTCTTTCTCTGGCCCCATTCTTCCCTTCTTCTCTGAAAAGAGTCAGTCTTTTAAAAAATTTAGTATTCAAACTGGAGAACTAAAACCATTTTTCTGGATCTCTTCCTCTCCTAATACCTCCCCAAAATCACTGAAGTAATCCATCCTATACAGCAATCAGACAAAACCTTACATGCTCAGATTCCTCTTGAACACTCTCCTTAACACCCCTCATGGGTCTTGGTTTCCCTTCAACAAAGCCATCATCACTCTCAGTGGTCTCCTCCAGACTAGCTGTGACCTTGACCAGCCCTTGGCTGACCCAGTTCATTTATACATTTAACAACATGCCAGCCATTCTCCTCCAAGACCACTTGGCTCTAATTCTAGGAGGGGCAGTCATGCTGTGGTGTTAAGTTTATCTGCTGCTGTGTGAAAAACCAGCCTAAAACTTGGCACCTTCAAACAATAACCATATCTCATATCTCAGCAGCAAGGGCTGGAAAGCTGAGCTCAACTGGCACTATCAACTGAAGTACCTACATCTGGCCTCTCCTGCACAGCAGTCTCATGGCAGTGGATTTTCTTAGCTACAAGCTCAAGTTTCCCAACAAGACTGTCCCAAGATAAGGCAAATGCTGCAAAGCTTCAGATGACCTAGGCTTGGAAGTCCCAGGAATCACTTAAATTGCATTCTCTTGGTTAAGCAGGTCACTCAGACAGACTCAGATTTAAGTGGGAAGGAAGTTAGATTCCCCCTCTCAATGGGAAGAATAGCAGAAAATTTGTGGTCATCTTGAATTTACCACACTTGGGTTTTTAATGATCCTGAAAGGGACTCCCAGATGTGATCCACGTTATCTTGCCTGTATCAGTCTAGGAACATAAGAGGACAGCTGCAGAAGGAACAAAGCAGTAATGAAACCTCTGACCCTGGCCACTAAGCAGTCTTGAACGTACGTGCATATCCAGTAATACACTGGTATACCTGTATATGCAGTGAATACACAGGTAGGTCACTAGATCACCACTGCCTTAGTCACCAAAAAAGTTTCTCTTACCAGGAAAGCAGAAGACAGAGCAGATATGAGAAGGATTGCATTTTATTAATGTAAACTCTGTTACCTGCTTCTCTGACCATGTGTTTTTCTTAGATTTTCATCTAATTGATACCCACATTTGAGTATTTACTATTTTTTCAGTCCTAGCATTGAATCCTGTGCTCTTTTTTACTTTATTTTTTTTTTTAATTTTTTTTTTCCAACGTTTATTTATTTTTGGGACAGAGAGAGACAAAGCATGAACGGTGGAGGGGCAGAGAGAGAGGGAGACACAGAATCGGAAACAAGCTCCAGGCTCTGAGCCATCAGCCCAGAGCCCGACGCGGGGCTCAAACTCACGGACCGCGAGATCGTGACCTGGCTGAAGTCGGACGCTTAACCGACTGCGCCACCCAGGCGCCCCTCTTTTTTACTTTAAAAGTAGACAGAAAGTCTGGACAAGCAGGAGACTCAGATCCCACCACAGCCCCGTTTCACTGGCCCTGGAACTGAGTGTTAGTGGCAAGAAGGTTCTTGGCATTTTTAATAATTCACCTGCTCCAGACAGTTTTATGTAGTGAGGTTTGGGAGATAATGAGCAGGTCACTGGTAAAGAATATGGATTAAAATTCCCCCCAAACCTTATTTATAAGGTCTTTTTAGAAGTTGATCAAGGCTGAGTATATTTATGAGTCAGTGACTCCATTAACCCTGTAAAAAACTGTTAGAGTACCATAGAGTATTCAAGTATGTAACACAATATGTCACATGTATTTACTCCCTGAACAAGCTACTGACAAATGTGATTTTACGGAGTCCTCACCCTCCTGAGTTACATGGAAGTTAATAGAGTTACTTCTAGCCATTTTGCTCTGTTTGCCAAATTATTTTTATTTGCTCCTTTTTTTTCACTTTATTTATTTTGAGAGAGAGAGAACACAAGCAGGAGAGAGGGGGAAAGGGAGAATCCCAAGCAGGCTCTGCACTGTCAGCACAGAGGTCGACGCGAGGCTCAAACCCACAAACTGTGAGATCATGACCTGACCCTAAATTAAGAGTCAGACACCCAACCGACTGAGCCACCCTGGCACCCCTTCATTTGCTCCTTTTATGAAATGACTAGTCATCTTTGGGAGAAGCTAAGTGGAAATTTTGATGTAATGTTGATAGCAGATTGTAATGAAATGAATGCTGTGACAGAAGATATGCTAATAAAATTTCATAACAATCTCCCAGTCTAAGATACACTCATTGCCTAAAGAAACAGATGCTGGCTATAGATGATTGTACATTTTCCCCTTGGGCTAAGTAAAACCCAAAGAATTTTAGTTAGGGCTTCTCTCAGATTAGTAAACCAAATAGACTTTAAATCAAAAAGTACAAATCAATAATCTGTTCAACTTTGTTGAACACAGATAATCACTTAGGTTCCACAGCAAGCAAATTCAGGAGAGCTAAATGGAGAATTTTGCTGCTGTGGCATGGAAGTCAGAGAAGTGCTTAATGTTCCAGGCATCATTCCTCACTCACAGGGGAGCCTTAGGCTAGGTTCAGGATGATGGACCTAGAAGCCCTGAAATGGGAACAATTTCAGTTACATTTTAATCAAGCCCCAGGAGAGAAAGGAGAATTATGTGAAATCATTGATAGAAAATAGAGGTTGTTTCTTGCCCTTACAGTCATTTGTATACTTCATAGCTGAACGGCGGGATAAATTAGGAGTTGTGCCCCTCACAATCAAATGTGTATGCATGGTGGTTCATGAAGGTGTGACCTATCTCCCTAAACTGGTTTTTCCCAGTTTTTCCATAACTGTGCTGTAATAGATTAGCAGCATTCTGATACACTTAATTTAGCAAAACCCTGCTACATATTAAGTGCCAGGAGGTAAAAAAAAAAAAAAAAAAAAACAAAAAAACTTAAGCTTCTCCCCTACCCAGAGAATATTTCTACCTAGAACCAAGAAATCAGACTATATTTGATGTGGCATAGTTGTTTATAAAAAGCATCCGATGCCATGCAAATGCCTTGTGTTCTCCAAGGTGAGTTCTTTATGAAAAGAGTGTTTGCTAAAATCTGATTGTAAGTCCATTTGCAGCAGCCCTATTCCCTGTGGTCATGGATATGCCTTTATATTGGGGAAAATCACATAAAACACATCAGTCTCTGCTTGTATGATGACACATCCCTGGAGAGGAGGTACTGAGTGCTTCACATATAGAAGAGCTACTGGTGCTGAGGTGACAGTAATAATACCTAACACTTCAGGATGCTCAGCACTCTGCTAAATACTTTGCACATATTAACTCATTTGATTTCCACACAATTTCCACAAAAAATTGCTGAAACATTTACAGGCAAAATTCTAGGATTTACATCCTAACTATAGGGAACAGGGTATACGGGGTATGGCTGGAATAAGGTTGGCCAAAAGTGACTGATTCTTGGGACTTGGTGACAAGAGACAGGGTTCATGGCTTTATTGTATGTATTTTCATGTAGGTTTAAGATTTCACAATAATAGAAAGCAAAACAAAAACTGTGAGGTAGATACTGTTATTTTCCTTATGGAGAGGAAACCTTGTGCAAGTTCACACAACTCCAAAAGCTATGCATCTGGTTGCTTTACCCACTGTTCTGAAATTGCACCAAAACTCCTCAGGATGCAGCAGTGAACTAACTAGCTGGGGTACTGAAAGATATTTTAAATTGTGGATGGAGGGGCGCCTGGGTGGCTCAGTCGGTTAAGCGTCCGACTTCAGCTCAGGTCACGATCTCGTGGTCCGTGGGTTCGAGCCCCGCATCGGGCTCTGGGCTGATGGCTCGGAGCCTGGAGCCTGCTTCCGATTCTGTGTCTCCCTCTCTCTCTGCCCCTCCCCCGTTCATGCTCTGTCTCTCTCTGTCTCAAAAATAAAAATAAAAGGTTAAAAAAAAAATTTTTTTTAAATAAATAAAAAAAAATAAATTGTGGATGGAAGCACAGCAGTACTCCACATCTGTCAGATACCATCTGAACTGGTAGCTCAAATTCAGCTTCCACATTAGAATGCATTGAATTCCTATGATGATACCTTGTGAAGCTGGGTTGTTGTTTTTTTTTTTTTTTTTTTTTCAGCACTGTGGTAAAAAGCAAGTTCCATGTGAAAAATCAAAATGGAACAAGGACTGAGGGTGCTGGTATGCAATCTGATTCTGAGGTTTGAGAAGTTGCACAATACCAGTAATGCACACACCCCATTAGTAAATAATTCTGGTACTAAAGAATAAAATTAAAATATTTTTCTTTCAATGGGTGTGGATTTCATTTCATACAGCTACTGAGTCGTTAGGACATAAGTACTTTAGCTTTGGGGGCCTAAGTGCCCTGTGAACCAAAGTTTGGGGAAATCCCTACACTACACTGCCAAAGATGTAGAAGCTGAAACATGGAACATCTAAATGTCTGCCCCCTATGCTAGCTCAGCCTCCTCGTAAAAAGCAAGACAATGTCAGGGTACCTGGCTGGCTCAGCTGGAAGAACATACAACTCTTGATCTTCGGGTTGTGAGTTTAAGCCCCACATTGGGTGTAAAGATTACTTAAATAAATAAAACTTACAAAAAAAAAAAACAACCTGTTTCATTCACTTACCCATTCAACCAGTACCTACTGTTTACCAGGTGTTGTGCTAGCCATTGGGGGGTGGGGGTGGGATGGGGTGGGTGGGGATACATCAGTGAATAAGATGGACAAAAATTCCTGCCCTGGGGCTTATCTGCTGATGAGGAAAACAGACAATAATCAGAATAAACAAACGATAAACATCATTAGATTATGATAAGTGCTAAGAAGGGGACAGAACCAGGGGGATAAGAATGTAGTAGGGTAGGGAGGAGGTAAAATTTTAGACAAGGTGACCAGGGAAGGCCTCACTAAGCTAACAGTTTGGTAAAGACCTGAAACAGGTAAGAAAACTATCAGCCACTTAATTACCTCTTACCAAAAAATAAATAAATAAACTGATTCAGAAACAGAGCCCTGACGTTGTACAACAAATAGAAAATTAATGAGAACTGGCCTCATCAGATACAGTAATTCATGGAAAAGGAAAAGAAAAATGGTGTATAACTTTTCTTCTCTGTGGATTACCTCACTCCACTGGATCCCAAACTTAAATAAGGAAACAAAGGTAATAATCATACCAGCTCAGTACTGTACCTCAGTTACAGTGAGAAATGAAGAAGGACCCAGAGATTTTATGCAAATAAGAAGTGATGAATCATGGGTATCTACTCCTAAAGCCAAGACTACACTGTTTGTTAGCTAACTTGACAATAAATTAAAAAAAAAAAAGTGACTTGTTTAAGCCAACAAACTGTTTAAAAAAAAAAAAGTTATGCTATCATGAATTGAGACGCTAAATGGCACTAGCTAAAATGCTTAGATGTTTTAAATGGTATCTACACTATACTAATACAGCTGCTCGTATAACAACAACAATATTTTGGTTTTGTATGGAGATATTTTACGAAGATGAGAGTAGAGGGCCATAAGGGGATTTTTTTTTTTTTTGAACCTTGAGTAACATACAGAAGTCAATACTGAAAATGTTAATAGCAATTAGAACTATCAGTCAAAACAAGCAGTGGGTTGTTTTCCTTCTTGGCACCCTCTAAAAACCTTATAAATGGAAATATCAGAAGAAAAAAAGTTTATCAGTACTGAATTTGTTTAGGGGACAGCTGCAACCTTCATGGACTGTGGAATCTCCCTGAGCCTTGCCCAAGAGAAAATTGCAGATTTGTTGATTATAAGCCCTCTGGATATCCTGTGTTGCTGAGCTTATTGTCTTACTTCTGTGTCCTTAATGAAGCCATCAAACTTACCCGGTAGGTTTCCTGAAGGGATCTGGTGCCATTCCAGCTTCTTTGCTTTCCATCTTGGCCTTGATCAGCCCCAGATTCTTGGCAAGGTATAGACTCAGACTGTCTCTCTACCACCTCCTTCTTCCCCCCCCGCCCCCCGCAAATTTGGAGTTAATCCCACTATAAATCATCTCTTGTTAAAACCATTTTGCAAAGCAGGATCTGCAGTGGTTCCCAACCCTAACCGTACATCTGAATCCCCTAGGAGCTCAATAACAACATAAATCTGGATTTAATACATTTGGGACGAAACCCAAATTTGTATGTTTAACAAGTGCCTCAGATGAGTCTGTTAGAAAACACTTAATGGGGATCTTAAAGGGTGAGTAGAAATTTACCAGATTGGCAAAGGGAAGAAGAGAATTATTTTACGCATGGATATAGAACACCATATGTAAGTATGAACAAGGGAGTAGGGGAGGGGGGTGGAGTTCAAGGAAGTGCACATTTTCAAACTGTGCTCCAAAAGAGTGCTCAAATGGGGAGGAAGCTGTTTTATAAATATTAGGGTTCTAATAAGGTTTCTTCTAATAAGAGTTTTGCTGCTAAGCTCCCTTCCGGTTCTGCTTTCAGCCTTACCAGGTGGTGGGTTCCTCCCCTAGTCCTCATTAGGCCCCATGAGGTCTTGGAGTGGTCTCAGGCTTTCCTTTGATCCTGCCATAGCTACCTCCTATTTGTTCCTTGTTCTGGCACTGATTGTCATCATAAGAGAGAGAAACAATATGACTGGAACTTGGAACTCAGCTACTTATAAAATGCATTAGGCAGGAGGAACTCACCCCAAAGTGCTCTACAATTTGCAGTAACTTAGTGTGACTTTTAGCCTGCCCATAACTGGCAAGTTTTTCTCAAGCACCAAGGCCCTCCTTCCTTTGCTCAGAAAGATGCCCTAGCCATAGTTCCCTATTGTAGAATTATGAATTTATTGTCAATTTTATCAAACAAAGCTTTGTAAGGAGCTCTGGACTTGAGACAGGTGACACTTGGCTTCCAGTTCTGGTTCATATGTCACTTATTTAACCTCAGCCAAACAACCTAACCAAAAAGTATCTTCTCTACATCTCAGTTTTCTTTTTTATAAGACTGGAATTCTAGTCAGCTTTGCTTTCTGCAGCCAGGAATAACAGATGAGATCTTACATGAATGGAGTTTTGACAAAAGGGATACAGATATGGTACTATTTCTTAAGAATAATAGGGAATGGAACATTGAGTAATTCAATCTCCACAGATAAGTTGCTTTTTCTGAGACACTAAGAAAAATCAATTTACCAATAGGCACCTTTCAGAAATGTTAACTGTCATGGATAATGTTTACATCTAGACCACTTGCCATTTATCCAAGGATTTGGCCCCCAGCTTTCTTGAACACCGAATCCACAGATGAAGCCAGTCATGCTTTCTTTTGGATTCCTATTGAAATTACTACTTCCCTCCATGAAAGCGTTTATCACACTCCTCAAAGGCAGAAACCTTCTTCCAATCTGTCCCCAAGCCTAACACAGGACCTGGCACATAGTAAACCCTTAACAAATGTCGGCTGTTAAATGAATGAGTTTGGACACTGTCCAGCATTGGATTGGATGCACTTCAGGCCAAAGATTAGCACAATACACGTTCCTGAAATGGGATGGATTTTAAAGATTCATCTTGCCAACTTCCTGTCCAGGAAGCTGGCCAGAGCCAACTTTCAAGCACCTAATAAATTAGGACCCCTTATTTTTAGTTCCTTCTTGAGAAGGACATTGAGTGGTTTCACTGGCTAACTCATCAAGCATGAGTATCCTTTGTGCAGATGAAGTTCATTTCCTTTTCCACTTAAAAGAAATGGGAGTAGAATACACCCACATCTTGTATATAGTTTTTTTTTACATAATTGAAGGCTCCTCTTATATCACAGAGTCTGATCTAGTTTAGGTTGGAAGCAGGGCCCATCATCTCAATTAGAGTAGAATTGAAGAACTAAGAAATTGTCAACTTGAATTTTAGAATTACTTCTAACAGCAGCTGGTAACATGGAAATCAGCTTGAGTGCACTAAGGGGAGATGCTGCAGATTGGAACACTGCCATCCTTTTGGCAAACAGACCAGACTAATATGCAGAAGATCTTGGATTTCTTATGTCTGAATATTACTGTTCCACTCTCTGAAGGGTTTAGTCCTCTATGCCTTATTTGATGTGACTTGAATGAATTTAATTTACTAGAAGTCCTTTATTTTGGATAATGAGTATTTTTATTTCTCCTCTTTAGAAAAATACAGGGCATCTTTAGGCAGAAAGAACGTGATAATATTAAACGTATGGAAGAAAGTTTTACCCTCCAGTAAAAATCTTCCAATCCTAGAGCTATCTTGAGCTGTTAGCAACATGGCTCTAAAATTCTTTGAGTTTCTCAGAAGAATGTGGTAATAAAAAGTGAAACCACCTTTTTTGTGTTGTCTTAAAAAAGAAATCCAATTTAGAGTTGAGAAGCCAAAAGAAATTGTAGAACCACAGAAACGCACACCGTTATGTCACAGAGCCATCACTACATGATGACTCATCTAAGGATATTTTCTCTACTTCCTTCAAATATGATTATTTCTGGAAAATTTAATTTAAATACTGGTATAAAGATTATTTCTGGAGATGGGACATTTGCCCCCTGTGATAATTCTCTTATCTGCAGAAGGGTTGAATCTATTAATTCCCATGTAGCAATATTGAGATGTATCTTATTGGCTTGCTTGATTTTTTAAACTTCTATCCCAATTGATAGAAGCTAATTAAAATTAGGTGCACATGAGCTTTTATTAAATGGCTGCTACAAAGATGGTAAAATTCAGGAAGTGATGGTCCGACCCATTCCCTTTAATAATGTTGAAAGATTCACAATTGGGATAATTTAAAATTTATGAGATTCTAAGCATCCATATGTCCTTACTATTTCCTGAGGAATTGTTTTTAAAGAAATGAATGTATGTGCCATTTCAGCCTAATGAGAGCAGAACCACCAACTTAATAGTGTAGACCCTTACCTAAAATCAGAGTTCACCAACACTAGTAGTATGATTGTGGGCAAAACCATTTGGGGTTTATCTGTCAAGTTAATTAAAGGCTGTGTTTTCAGCTATTCCCCATTATATACTTTTATAACAAATTATGGGGAAATGATGAATTTGGTAAAACTTAGGATGCTAAGATCACAAATTAGCATATAGATTGTAAATACTTTTCTCATGTTTGTTTCATAAAACAAGTCTGGAGATTGGAATAAGTTATCCAAAATTTTTGTTGCAAAAACTAAACAGTGTGCCCCATACCCTGAGAATCCTGGCATTTGGGATCTGGAAGCAGCCTTTGAGAGCAACTCCTCTAGAGGGGAGGGATGAAGAAGTGGTCCCCAAGAGCTCTGGTTCCATACCTGCTTGCCATTGTGTAACCTTGTGATCTTGGTCCCATTAGGTAATGCCTTGACCCACAGTTGCCTTATTTGTAATGGAGTTGGCGATAACACATATACCCACCTGGAAAGTTGTAAGCATGAAATGAAATGTCCTGAAAGCATTATATGAACTATAAAGCCCAGTGTCAGTGTTAGTCATTATTATTACTGTTACCTAGAAAACCCTCCCCCTCACTTTGCTCATGAAGAGCACAAGTATGCAATGACTTGCCCAGGAGCTTTCTTCCTATCCCCAGGAGACACTGAAAGAACCAGGAGGGAGGCAATAAGTTCAATGCTAGGGCCACCACTGGCTGCTGAACAACTTGATTACACTATTTTGCCTCACCCCCTACAGAGGGATAAAGAACTATAGGATAGAAAGGATGCTATTGGATTAGCACACCCGCAGTACAGCTGGGCCCACTAAAGAAGAGAAAACCACATGGTGTGGGATGTACAGTGCACCAAGGCCCCTGAATAAAAACATTTTATAGGCAGCAAAGGGTAATGGGGCTGTCTGTAGGGGCACAACCCCTCTTACTACAGTGAAAGAACAAGACAGAGTGTTCTAAGACTGAGAAGAGCTCTTGTCCAGACTATCTCCAGAATTCTCCCTTGTCTTATTTTTTATTCCTGTTGCTCCTTACATTTCTAATGTCCAAGTGGTGTATTCACTCTTAACACTCTGGTTCAAACATTAACAAAAGTCCTTTTTTTTTTTCTTGGCTTTCTCTTAGTCATGTTTAAATTTTCAAAAGAATTTTACTAAGTATTAAATGCAGGCAAAAAAAAAAATCGTAAAGCCATCAAAACAGTGAAGTCAGGATTTAAATCCCAGAGTATCTGCCCCCCAAACCCTTGATTTTTTTGAGCTCATTAAATGTAAGATAACCATCACATTGTTAAGACAAATTATGCACACAGGAGGCAGGGTGCTTAGAACTCTCATGGGGATTTATATTTTCACACACAATGCATGAAAAATTTGATGCACAAAGAAATCACGTTTCTGCATGTGTTTCCAGAACTCAAAATATCAAGTAGCCAGGCTAACCAATAAGTATCATGTAAGTTTTAAATTATCAATACCAATTTGCTAGACTAAAAAAATAAAAAGTAATGATCAAACATTTTCATTGAGCATTTCATTTTCACTTTGTCCAGATCTCTGTCCCACTTCTTGTATGGAGATGGACAGGTTGAAGGAGGCACCTGCCTGAGCCAAGGCCATTGATGTGGCAAGGGCCAGTGGAGGAGGACAGAGGGTTGTTTGGGGCCATTGATGGACAGTGAGGCTAAGGTCCAGCATAGAAAGGTCACAAACAAACATGGGGAGAGTATCAGGATAACTGCCAGAAACTAAGATGGACTGAAAGTGTGTCTGACTCAAAGGTATAGATTCTAAGCAAACAGCTTTCTCATCAGGTGGAAAGAAAAAAGAGGATACAAACCAGTGAGAATGATGGACTCCTGTTATTGTCTGCTATCCTCACTTTCTTGGGGGTCAGAGGGAAGCTTAGCCCTCAGATACTGGATCAAGACAATAGAACAAGGCCCAGTTTGAGCTGAACCTCAGATCCTTTTGGTCTCTAAAGGGGGTCAGAATGATGTCAGGCTAGCAGTAGCTTTTTCTTAAATGCATGCAGACACACTAATAATGCTCATTAGGCATATAGCTCATTCGAATTTAATTTAGAGTGTTTAATTTGTGTCCCTGTGTAGTTGCCAGGACAGATGTGTGCATGGCTTAGGCATACTTCTCTCTGCATGAGACAGATGTCAGGATATTGGGCCATGTTGGAAAAATGCCAGTATGTTTGTTAGTGACAATACATTGTCAACCTCCCTTCCCCCAACTGATATTTTCATTTTTGTAGTTAAAATGCCAGTCCCAGCTCAGAAAAGAAGGATTTTGAGAGAGGTAGAAGAAGACAGAAGCAGGGTAAAGGTGGAGAAGAAAATAGAAAGTAACCAAGAGGTAGAAGAAAGGGAAAGCTTTGGGTCAGTCATTCCCTATAACTAAAATACTCTAGATCATTTAGGATTCACACACATTACTGGGATTCAACCTGCTTTTGGAGAGAGATTAAAAATGAAGAATCCTGGTGGTGCCTGGGTGAGTTAGTCTGTTATGCCTCCAACTCTTGATTTCAGCTTAGGTCATGATCTCATGGTTGGTGGGATCAAGCCCCATGTTGGGCTCTGCACTGGCAGTGTGGAGCCTGCTTGAGATTCTCTCTCTTCCTCTCTTTCTCTGTCCCTCCCCCACTCGTGCTTCTATTTCTCTCTCTCTCTCTCTCAAAATAAATAAACTTAAAAAAAAAAAATGAAGAATCCTGGCCCCACCCCAGAGCTGCTACTTCTTAAAGACCATGGACCTTTTATAGGCCATGGGCCAACCCTGAGAGCCACTGGCTGTGGCAATCTCTAAGGTTTCTTTCTAGCCTTGAGAATCTTTGCTTATGAGAAGGAAGGGAAAATAAAAAGAGTTGGAATGAACATCTAAGGCATGACTGTTACATCCCTGTTACTTTATCCTGGGGAAGCTGCCCTTCTGGTAAAGTCTGATAAGGTATCAAGATCACAGGAGGCGAGAGAAGGATGTTTGATGTGCGTGTTAATATCTTTCTGTTGTCAGAGTTATTTCACCAACTGTGGCACATCCCTCACTAATGAAAGTTTTTTATCCCCACCTTGTGAGTCTCAAATGTTTTGATCTCTTTGATGTCTTTATCCATCTAACCTGCAAAGATGCTCGAAGCTCCACCCCTCCCCCCTGGACCACCCCACTAGTGAGTCAGAGGTAGGTAGAAAGGAAGTGCCAGCCCCCTGGCTTTAGTCCCTCTTCTCTGTTCCTGGCTACTGAAACCTCTTACCCCATTTACCTTCCTCTTGGAGATATTCTTATGAGTAGGTTTCTATTAATTCTAGGTACAGCAGACAACTCCTCCTACTCTGCCAGAAGAACCAGAGGCTCAAGAAGAATGTCCCCCTCTGTCTATCCCATCACTCCTTAGTAAACCTTGTCAAGATTCCCTAAAACTTACAAAAGCTATACAAAATGTCTAGAAAACAGATCTCCTCAATCACAAAACAACTGTCTCCATTTTATGTAGTTTCTTGATGAATTTCCATATTCATATTTTACATAGAGCATTTACAATTTTCATGGGACCTTTTCTATTATAACCATTTTCCTCATCACTGTAGAGTCTTGATAATGATCTTTGAAAAAACTGCAAACTTCTCCATCTGGAAAATTACAACTTTATCAAATACTTACATAGTGTTCCCATGTACCAGGTACATAAATATTATGACAAATATTAATTCATCCTCATAATATTGATAAATATAAACTCCTTTCACACTTCTTTTTTTTTTTTTTCAACGTTTATTTATTTTTGGGACAGAGAGAGACAGAGCATGAACGGGCAAGGGGCAGAGAGAGAGGGAGACACAGAATTGGAAACAGGCTCCAGGCTCTGAGCCATCAGCCCAGAGCCCGACGTGGGGCTCGAACTCACGGACTGTGAGATCGTGACCTGGCTGAAGTCGGACGCTTAACCGACTGCGCCACCCAGGTGCCCCTCCTTTCACACTTCTAACAACTCTATTATTCTCGTGTAATAGATGAGGAAATTGAGGGTCAGAGATGTTAGATAACCTGCCCACTCACTCACACAGTGAGTGAGCAGTAGAGATAGGCATAAGCTCATCTGTGCTTATGACCACTATGCATTTCTCACATTTTATATGACTACTTTTATACTGTTTAACATTTAAGCTGCTTGTAGTTATAAATAACTGCAAACAATAATACTGTTGTTTATGGCTTCTTCATAAACAAAGAATGATCTTCTTTTGGATTGTTTAGAATAGGTTTCCAGAAGAGCTTCCTACTCCACTCCCTGTTTTGAGTTGACAGAGGACACAGTCCTACATAAATTCCCATTGGGGTAATCTGAACTGTGGAGAGAAAGAATACTTTCTTGCAAGGCTATTAGGTCTTGATTCATGGCCAGTGTAATCTAGGAACAATAAAGGGAAATTATTAAACTTGCAGTTTAGTGAAAGTAAAGGCTTCAGATATTAGATAATGTTCTGCAGCCTGGTGTTACTCAGTGCCTCGTGGGTGACCAGGTAGCCATAAAGCTACTCTCCAAGCAAGAGAAACAAATTGTCTTTGTTTCAGTGAGGGAAACAAAAGTGGGATAACTCTTCAGCAGCAAATGGATTAACCAACAACCAGTTGGTGAGTTTAGTCTTTCTTCTTAAATATGGCTGTCTTGACCTCCTGTAGACAGAAGTTGATTTAAAGATCAAGCCCGGTTCTCTAGAATTTCTGCATAGATGGAGATGGAGTTGGCAATCTTTTTGGAAAGAGGTGCTGGGGGGACCTTGAAGCTACATTCGCATAGCGAGTACAGCTGTTTCCTTCTGCAGTACATCTGTTTAGGGGATGGCTTGAAGTGGATGAACTCATGGAAATTATGCCTCACTCCACCCCTAGACCCACCACCAGGTCAGTCAACTTATGTTTAAGGTTTTTGCATGATATAGACTAAAATCACCAGAGGTCTTAGTGGATCATAGGGCATTTCTTTTCTTTTTCTCATTTGTGTCTCAGGCCCATAGTTCTTCTTTGCCTAGGATGATACCATAAATAACAAAAACTGAAAATGGTTCCCATTCCCCTAGGCCAATGTACATCTTCAACCTGACATACACACTCTTCTCCTGGACCGTTCCAGTGTTAACAATCATACATTTGTTCCCATTCTCCCCAGTTACAAATATAATTATCATATCCCATTTGCATATTTTATTGATGGTCTCCCTATCATATAGAAGTGACAAATATGAAAACCAGAAATAAGAAAAGTAGAATGTTAAAATGAGAGGAAAACAGGAATAGTTGATTTTTCACCCTAAGTTTCTGGGAAATTACAATGAGCCCGTGAGCCTGAGTAAAATGTGTCAATGTCACAGAATCCATAGGCTACCTCACAGGCCCATGCCTTTCCTTGCTCGGTATCTCACTGTGTCAAGCTATTGAAAACCTCAAAAGTGTTCAAAAGATAATGAATGTGGGAGGGGTTTTTACAGGGGTGGAGGAGGGGGAAGAGGTTGGTCCTGATGACATTTTAAGAACGTTAACACCTAAGTAAATAAGACCTAAAAGAGAGTGACTAATGTCTAGGAGCTATATGCCGCATACCTGATACTGTTGCCTGGCAACCTGTAGCCAGTCCTAGAGCAATGGAATCCCAGGCAAAGAAGGAAATTGGAAATGTGTCCAGAAGAGCACATTTACCACCCCTACCCTTGTTTGCTAATTTTGAAAAGAATTGGGTAAGGGACTCTGTTTTAAAATGTACCCAGGATTTTAATCAGGTCCGGTAAGATACACAGACATGGAAATGACTGTCACGAAGGAAGAAGTTTATACTCACAGATCCCTACAAACAAGGGGCACAGCAAGCCACACAGGGAAGCACCAGGGTCACTCAGGAGACAGAGCAAGGGGAAACATGGGTGAGCGACTTTTTTGTGGTTTTCATGGGAAAGACTAGGCGAGGCAGGGTAAGCAGTTTAGACAAGTTTAGGATTGGCTCGTTTCAATAATTTGAGTGGGGGTGCCTAGGTGGCTCAGTTGGTTAAGCGACTGACTTCGGCTCAGGTCATGATCTTGCAGTTTGTGAGTTAGAGCCCCGCATTGGGCTCTGTGCTGACAGCTCAGAGCCTGGAGCCTGCTTCGGATTCTGTGTCTCCCCCTTTCTCTACCCCTCCCCTGCTCACGCTCTGTGTCTCTCTGTCTCTTAATAATAAATAAACGTTAAAAATAATTTTTTTTAAATAATTTGACTGGGCTGTGGCCTGTAGGGGTGGTTCCTAGTTGCTCAGTACCTGACCCTGGGGCATGATTGGGGCAGAGGGATATAGTGTTCTGTACTGTAAGGACCTGATAAAAGGTAAGTGGGGGTACAGACTCACAACTGCTTGTTCTGAATATTGAAGGCAGACTCACAGGCAAGTTTACTGTATCTAAGAATTAGCTAATCCGAGGAGGGGCAGTCTGTCCTCAGATCTGCAAATGCCACAGAATACAGAAAATAAGAAAATATAGTTAATACAGAACCAATACACATATACAAGCAAAGGATCTGTTGTCTGTTTTGTAACGTAAGAGGTTTCTGTGTTTTAGGGGTTGGTTTTCCCAGAGCATGTAAGAAACCTTAAAGAACAACATTAGGAAGATCTCCTGTTCCCTTTCCCTTTAATACCCAAGTACACAAAAGCAAGCCTACATTCAGTTCTAATGCCAAGCAGTGTGCCTCCAGAAAAGCCATTCTTTCAAGATTTACACCTAGTACCTAAAAAGCATTGAAATATTTTATGCAATATCAGCATATAGTCCATAAGACACAGGCTTAAAAGGATAACTCCAACTAGTACAAGACTCATATTTGATCATTTTGATTGTCTCAACACAGAAAAGTGGAAAATGTATTTTTTTTCCCAGCTCACTTGCCAGGTTTAACCAGAGTTCAGGCATTAACTATGTCATTTCCTATCACTCACAGTGAGCATTGCTAAAAAGCATTATCTGGGAATACTATATTATGCCATTGTTGATTAGTTTCATTAACGAGAGTAAACATTTGCAGAGCCTATTGTGTTTTTAAAATGGTTTACAAGTACTGCTGGCTCACTTGTTAATAATTACGTTGGGGGACTCTTAACAATACATATTTAGGAGATAAAAGCAATGATTGTGATGGGATTAGGGGGAAAGGCAAGTAATAGCATTTAGCACAGTTATTTTCAGTTGCATAGTGTCTGCAAGCCATCATTAACCATTTTCACTGCATTTGGGTCCATATTCCTAATATTCAAAACCCAACACAAATACACAAACAAAATATGGTGAAACTATATTTTAAGCTTTATATTATCTACTCTTTCTCGTTGCCCTTTGGTGTCTTGATTTGCACCATAGCATGGGCACAACTGAGGCACGACTGTGAGTGTACCTACCCACCTACCATGGGGCAGGAGACCTGGTTCCCTGCCTCTGCTCTGATGGATGACCCCAAGAACTTCACTGCGTCTCTGTTCTCAGCTGTAAAACAACTGAGGAAGGGAGGTACAGTGGGAGCAAGGGATTTACATCCAATGAATCGATCATCTTGCCACTTTCATTGAAGCTTAAATGTGTAGTTTCAGGTGTCTCTCTACTTATTGTCTTACTAAAACTGACACATTAATGGGACCATAACACCATGCATGCATGTACACACACACACTTACCAAACTTTACATGTTGAGACATTTATACCTTTTTGGAATGGAGACATATTCCAAAGCCACTCATTAAAAAAGTAAAATTTCATGAATCTTCTGAATTTTCTAAGCTACATTTAGTATTATAGTGTTTTTACTCTAATGTTCAAGTAATATTGACCCTTCAAGTCAGCATTTTCCTATGACATTTGGGTATACCTGGCACACCCCCACACATGTGTCATGCCTGCCCTCAAGAGTAAGAAGAGCAATATTAAGCCTCATGCTCCTCTTTACTCCTTGATGGACCCTGAAATCTAAAGTGAGGTTGAGGATGGAGAGTGGACCTCATAATTCCCTGCCCTGTTTTTTAACTGACTCTTGACAAGTTCTGCTAGTAGAGACTGAAGTGGTCCAGGAAATATAATCAGAACCAGGGGCCTATTTGATAATAAAGATACATTCTTTGGGAAATTTTTCCATCACACTCATCTTCAATTTTATAATATAACTTTAATTGTAGAAATAGATGTTCTTTAAAGCCAACAGTGATACAAGTATCTCAAGAAAAATCTATATATTATTAGAGATGTCATTTTGAAAACACTTTATTTTAATAAATACTTTTAATAGTATTTATTAAAATACTATATATTTTAATAGTAACCACCATTTTTGGAGGATGTATATGCTACATATTCTGCCTGTCTTACATCAGCTATGTCAATCAGGGTCCCCTCAGGGAACAGATAGCACTCACGGGGATTAGTGGGCATGTTTTATTCTTTCAAAAGACATGTTCCAATAATAGTGACAAAGTTCACGGACAATAAACTTTATCAAGATTTGCCAAAACAACTTTCTTTGGTGCTTTCTGAAACATTTCAGTGTAGGGTGCCTGGGTGGCTCAGTCAGTTAAGCATCTGAGCCTGCGTTTGGCTCAGGTCATGATCTCACAGTTCGTGGGTTCAAGCCCCGCATCGGGCTCTGTGCTGACAGCTCAGAGCCTAGAACCTGCTTCAGATTCTGTGTCTCCCTCTCTGTCTACCCCTCTCCTGCTCGCACTCTGTCTCTCTGTGTCTCTCAAAAATGAATAAACATTTTTAAATAATTTAAACATTTCACTGTGTAGAAAATTAGTATAATTTAATAAGAATTTACTGAGTCAGTATACTTCTGAAAATAACTTCCTGATATCCCTCTCCTAACATCAAGGAAGTTAAGCACTGATGGAATCTAGTCATTGTTTATTCATTATTTATTCATTCATTACTCAATGAAACATTGAAAGCCTTAGTCATTAAAAATAACATATAACCCTAAATTGAATACTGTAAATTTACTAACCTGATTGATTTTTGAACATGTAATTATGTGACAGTTCAGTTTGAAAGACTTGACTGATATAATGAAATATCAAGGAAATCCAATTTTAATTGATTACTTTGTTATAGAGGTTTTTTTTTTTAATCTCTTGGAAAAACAAATGACTATATAATAATGTGGTTGCTGTTTCCTTTCTGCCCAAGCAGGGAATTGGAATTTCTTTCTGTTAATATAGTTTCTGACTTTATAACTATTTGTGGCTCAGAGCTTTACTTTGCTACATAAGCCAACATTGCCGTGCGGTGTCTGTTACTTTCAGTAAGTCTCATGATGTGAGATCGAGCTTCGTTAAGCTATGCTAGTATGTCTCTGCCATCTCAGTATCTTCTGCACCCAAACCTGCAAAATGGGGATAATTACCAACTTCACTGGCTGTCATGGTGATTAAATAGAACAATGTAAGAAAACCAACCACCATAATGCCTGCTACAGATTAACTGGCTCGGTTCTTTACCTTTCTTACATGTGTCATAAAAGGGCTGTGGTCATCTTCAAAACACTGCTTGACATCCTGATTCTGCCATAATCATGCAACAGTGGTCTGACAGAGCCTTATATATTAAACTTTCCTTCTGAACTTGGCTATCCTGATTTTTTAAACAGCTTTATCGAGGTATATATTACATACCATAAAATTCACCCATTGCAGATATGTAGTTCAGTGATTTTCATAAATTTGTGCAGTTATACAGCCATCACCTAGTACACTTATAGGACATTTCTATCACCCCAGAAAGTTTCCTCATGCCCATTTACAGCACCTCACTTTCCCCTCCAATGCTAGGCACTACTGATCTGCTTTCTTTCTCTATAAATTTACCTTTTCTAGACATTCTTACAAATGGAAGTGTACAATATACATAGTCTTTTATATCTGGCTTTTTCACTGTGCATAATGTTTTTGAGGTTCATCCATGTTGTAGCATTCTATTAGGGTTCTTCAAAGAAACAGAACCAATTATAGAAAGAGATTTATGAAGAAGGATTTGCTCACATGGTTATGTAAGCTGGAGATGCAAAAAAAAAGGGGGGGGGGTATAATTCCAGACAAATCTGAAGGCCTGGGAACCAGGGGAGCCAATGGTGTAAGTCCTATTGTGAGTTCAAAAGCCTGAGAACCAAGGGAGCCAGTGTCCAAAGACAGGAGAAGATGGATGTTTCAGGTCAGTCAGACAATAAATTTGCTTTTCCTCTGCATTTTTGTTCTATTCAGGCCTTCAAAGGATTGGATGATGCTCATGGGAAATTGGTAAGGATAATCTTCCTTACTCAGGCTGATTCAAAAGCTAATCTCTTCCAAAAATACCCTCAGTGACACATCCACAAATAATACTTTACCAGCTATCTGGGGATCCATTAGCCCAGTCAAGTTGACACATAAAATTATCACAAGCATGTATCAATATTTTACTCCTTTTAATTGCTGAATAATACTGCATTGTATAGATAGCCACATTTTATCTATTCACCAGTTGATGGAAATTTGGATTGTGCCAGTTTGGAGGATGTTAAAAATAATGATGCTGTGAACATTCATGTGCATGTCTTTGTGTGGACATATTTTCATTTCTCTTGGGTAGATTCTTCAGAGTCTAGAAATTGCAGGGTAATATGGTAAGTTTGTGTTTAAAACTGCCTAGTTATTTTCCAAAGTGGCTCTACCATTTTACACTCCCACTAGCAATGTATAAATATTCCAGTTTCTGTATATCATCACCAATACTTGTGTTGTCTTTTTTGTTATAACCATTCTAGTGGATATGAACTGATACTTATTTTGGTTTCAATTTGTCTTTCTCTAGTGACTAATACTATTATTAATTATCTTTTCATATACTTATTTACCATAAGAAGTGAAATGTCTTCAAAAGATCCATTCACATCTTTTGCCCATTTTTAAATTGGGTTGTTTTCTTACGATTGAGTTTTAAGAGTTCTTTATATATTCTACATATAAGCCTTTATCAAATCTATATTATGCAAGTATTTTCTCATCTATGGCTTATAGTTTCATAATAGTATCTCTTGACACACAAAAGTGTTTAAATTTGATGGGTCATATTTGGTATGATTTTTGAGAACTCTGTGCCCAACCCAAAGTCATGAATGTTTTTCTCCTATACTTTCTTGTAGAAATCTTATAGTTTAACTCTTACATTTAGGTTTGTGTGTCATGTTGAGTTAAGTTTTGTGTTTACTGTAAGTATCTAATTTCATTATTTTTCATGACACTATCTAATTGTCCCAGCATCATTTGTTGAAAATACTTTCCCCTCTCCCATTAAATTATCTTAATATATTTATCAGAAATCAGTTTAATGTAAATATAAGGATTTATTTCTGGACTCTCAGTTCTGTTCCATTGATGAAAATGCCTATCCTTGTGCCAGTACCACATTGTCTTTTTTTTCTTTTTCTTTTTTTTTTTAACTTCCTATTTTAATTTCAATTAGTTAACATACGGTGTTATGTTAGTTTCACATGTGCAATATGGCAATTCTACAATTCCATACATTACCCAGTGCTCATCATGAGTGCACTCCTTATTCCACATCACCTAATTCACCCATCCCCCCAGCACCTCCCTCCCCTCTGGTAGCCATCAATTTGTTCTCTGTAGTTAAGAGTCTGTTTCTTGGTTTGTCTCTGTCTTTTCCCTCTATGTTCATTTGTTTCTTAAGTTCCACATATGAGTGAAATCGTATGGTTATTTTTGTCTTTGACTTCTTTAACCTAGCTTTATACTCTAGCTCCATCCATTTTGTTGCAAATGGCACAGTTTCATTCTTTTTTATGGCAAAATAATACTCTATTGTATGTACATACCACATCTTCTCATTAGTCGATGACACTTGGGCTGTTTCCATACTTTGGCTATTGTAAATAATGCTGCTATAAACAGAGGGGCACATATATCCCTTTGATTTAGTGTTTTTATACCACACTGTCTTAATTACTGTGACTTCATAGTATGTTTTGAAATCAAGTAGTGTAAGTATTCCAACATTGTTCTTCTTTTCCAGAATTTTTTTGCCTATTCTCGGTCCGTAGTATTTCTATATAAATTATAGGATCAGCTTGTCAATTTCTACTAAAAAACCTATTAGGATTTTGATAGGAATTGTATCAAATTTATAGGTCACTTTTCAGATAATTGACATCCTAACATAACAGAATCACTCTTCAAAACAACTTTTTATTTGTAAATAACTTCAAACTTACAGAAAAGTTGTAACAATAGTACAAAAAACACACATATATCCATTATTCACATTCATTGAATATTAACACTTTGTCCATTTTCTTTATCACTTGAAAATAAATTGCATATATCATGCCTTTCACCCCTAAATACTTTAGTGCGCATTTCCTAAGGATTACATTCTCTTGCATAAGCACAGTAAAGTCACCAGCTTCACTAGATTTAATTGTACAACACTTTCCTCTGATCATCAATTATCCACATTCTAGTTTGACCAATTGGAATGTGCTTCATAGCATATTTTCCTCCTGAACAGAATTCAATCTGGAATCACATAATCCATTCTGTTGTCATGTCTCTTTCTGTAATCTGGACCACTTGCAGCCTTTCTTTGTATTTTATATCGACAGTTTTGACAATACATTTTCAAAAAACAACCACAATTTTATAAGATGTATTTATTATAATTTTGAAAATAACTTAAAAATTATTTTAAAATACACTTTAAGATAAATGTCTTTGCTTTTTCTTTGCCTGATGTTTTCTCCTGATTCCATTCATATTGTGTTTTCCAAACTGGAATGCCACTTAGGTGATGGCATGTACTCAGAGCCACACATCTGGAGGCGCATAATGTTTAATGTCCATCTGCCTCTCACTGACACTAATTTTCATCACCCAATCAAGGTTCTCCACTATATAACTACCATTTTCCTCTTACATTTAGTAAGTCCCCTTTGTTTTTAGACCAGCTTTTTAGATTTTTCTCAGTGTTCCTGGTATGGAGAGGAGCTGTTCCTCTACTTGCAACACTATAAGTAATTGCTACCTCCTGTGAAGAGAGCATTAATGTGGCATTAGAATGTGAGGGCCTTTTTAATGTGTATTTAAGGCTTTTCCCTAATGCATGGATGATTCAAATTAGAGAAAGCTACTACCAATTATATGACAGTTTTTTTATCCACTGTAATCTAATATAAGATTAACTCCTTTCCGCTGTTCTATTAATATCTCCAGTCAAAGACTTGCCTGATTTGATCCCTGCCATGCCTGTTCATGAATAAATGGATAGAGCTGTGTTCCTGTAGGAATTTTTAAGGTTTTTTTTTTTTTATTCCATCAAATCAAGATAAACGAACAGCTCAAAAGAAAAGAAATGGCTCAGACTTTATGGGAAAGAGTAATGCTTGGAGAAAAAAAAATATTTTTAATAGCTTGGGAAAATAAAAAGGATGGTAACAAATCCAAAGCGTGTGCCACCTCTCATCAGTATCTCAGCATTCAGCTAATGAGAAAGGATGACAGCTTTGTTATTAAATTATGTAGATGCTAATTGAAGGCACAATCAAATAGGAGGATCAATTACTTTTCAAAAGCACTTTCAGATTATTAGCTGTGATATCAGTGATGGAACACAATTTCTAGTTCTATTTCCAATTCTCAGACTGATAGATCTCCTAGGACCATGCATGCATTGAGAAGGAATGGTTATACAACTGGTCTTCGTGGAGAACCTCTTTCTCAAAGTCACTTTTGCATCTGAAGATGTAAAGCATCCCCGAATTATACATTACAGCCAAGGTCACCAGAGAGCTGTAACCTGCATACTAAATCCATTTCTCTACCTAGTCCTACGGACGTCTAGGGCTGGTGGGGATCTTCTGGTGCTTTATAGCATGGAATCTGTCCTGGTGATTAGTGAGTGGATTAATTAGACTTTGCCTGAAAGTCTATGCGGCAAGGACAGGTAGCATCAGTTTAGGATTTGGAATGGCCCAGTTTTTAGAAATGGCTCAGCCTAACCCCCACAGCTCATTACTATCAGTATATCTATCTGTGAGAAATAATGACAACATGGACATTTTTTTTTTAATTTTTGTATTTATTTTTGAGAGGGAGACAGAGTGTTAACGGGGAGGGACAGAGAGGGGGAGGGAGACACAGAATCTGAAGCAGGCCCCAGGCTCTGAACTGTCAGCAAAGGGCCCAATGCGGGGCTCAAACTCATGAACCGTGAGACCATGACCTGAACCAAAGTTGGACGCTTAACTGACTGAGCCACCCAGGCACCCAACAGTGACATCTTTGATTTACATAGTTCTCTGCTTGGGGCGCCTGGGTGGCTCAGTCAGTTGGGCATCCGACTTCGGCTCAGGTCATGATCTTGCGGTCTGTGAGTTCAAGCCCCGCATCTGGCTCTGTGCTGACAGCTCAGAGCCTGGAGCCTACTTTGGATTCTGTGTCTCCCTCACTCTCTGCCCCTCCCCCGCTCAAGCTCTGTCCCTCTCTGTCAAAAATAAACATTAAAAAAAATTCTTTTACATAGTTCTCTGCTCTTGCAAAGCACTCTTGGAAATATTTCCTTTGAAGCAATACAGCCAAAATGCCTTGGTTTAAATTTTGGCATCACCATCTCCTGACTGTATAATCTTAGTTATTTAATCTTGCAGTGTCTCAGTTTCTTCATCTGTAATATGGAGATAATAGTGGTTCCCTGCTCATAGGTGGTTATAGAAACTGAGATAATTTTCATCAAGTGCTTAGAACAATACCTGGAACACAGGAAGTACTTAATACAAGTATCATCGTCATCCTAATATCCTATGGAAGAAGATAAAGGCAGATTAATATCCTGTTTTGATGGATGAAGAAAAATTTAATGACTTGCCTGTGTCACATAGTAATTGATGCAGGATCCAAGACAAAGAGAAGCCACTCTAAGTTTTAAAGTCCTGTTTCAGGTCTGTGGGGAGGGTGTCTTCTCCAGTCTTTTGAGCATTGTATCACATTAAATGGTTTGAAAGCGTAGAAAGCCTGATGACCTCACCTGGTTGTATGGAATAAGGACTGGACCAGATTGTGTAGCCACAAAAATGCTTAGCCCCTCACCCCAGCCCCCAGGCTTACCAGAGCTTAGATCTGTGATAGCCACCAGACACAGATTTAATGAGGAACCAGTCAAGACGGGGACAGGAACAACACAACCCCCACTTCCCATGCCCCTTCCAGGCTCCCAGCTACCACAGGAGGAAATCTCACTGACGTGTTCGTTCTACCAAGCCCAATAGCAAATGTAGAGAGCTAGATCCCCCTCAGAAATGAAGACCAAAGAAATATCTGATAGTTGGATTTTGTAACTTCAGATCGCTAGGGAATGAAAATTAAATTTGACCCAACTTTGACAGTGGACACTATAGAAGCACCTTTTTGCAAAATCATTTTCATACATAATTGAATGAACACTGGCATTATTCAGTTATGAAGAGAGAGAAAGCATATGTGCATAGTCTGCAGTTTAGCTAGCACCTATTCTCAAAGTAGACCTCCTTACTAGTAAGATCCAGAGACAACTGAAAGCCCTGCAGTTTTTCCTGAAACATGTACAAATGACAAAAAAGAATGAGAGAATAATAAAAAGGCAAACATTGTTTCCAATAATCAACTGTTCTGGAGTTTCTGTTTCATTAGATATTTCATTAATCATGCAAAACAGGGAGAATAAAAGGAAATGCACATATGAGGGAAGGGGAGAAAAGGACTTTAAAAAGAAACAAATGAGCTCCTCATTTTTCTTTAAAAAAAAAAAAAAATCTGGAAGAAATGTACCAAAGGGTTGAGTGATTCCTTTTGAGTGGTAAGATAGTGGGTGTTCAGTTTGGTTCTCTTTCTGTCTGTAAATATTCTTCCATCTTTGTAAGAATGTCTTTTATGGGTGCCTGGTGGCTCACTTGGTTGAGTATCCAACTTAAGTTCAGGTCATGATCTCAAGTTTCATGAGTTCAAGCCCTGCATCAGGCTCTGCGCTGAGCCTGCTTCGGATTCTCTGCCTCTCTCTCTCTCTGCCCCTCCCCCACTCACTCACATGCTCTCTCTTTCTCTCTCAAAAATAAACATTAAAAAAAAAAGAATGTACTTTACAATAGAAATAGTAGAAAGCTCATTTTTAAAAATATTTTTAAAAGAAAATTGGTACTCATTGGGCACCAGGTGTAAAGGTATACAATTGATCTCTAACATCATCATTTAGGGAGCCGTGTGGTTGCCAGATTTCTTTCCATCCCAGTGAGAATCTGCTCTGTGAGAGTACAGCTACTATGCCTGCTATTCAACAAGTAGAGTTCTGGGACACCTGGATAGCTGAGGGGGTTAAACAAGTAGAGTTCTGAACCTTGGAAACTGAGGATCTTGCCATTACAAGGATGGGTGCGGGTATAATAACAGGTGTGAACATGTTTTCTTTGTGGATAAACCTTATGGATGCCTCTGGAATGTCTTAAGAATGAGTCAAAGTACCAGATTCCTCCTATTACCCAAACAGGGCCCAGCTGACAAAGTCCCCAAGGACCTGAATAAGACCCAAGGTGGGCATATGTAGCCCTTAGTTTATGGCAAATCTAAAAACCAGTCTTGGGAGATGCAAATCAAAAGATAGAAGACTTTCCAGGTGAGTTGGCATAGAGCAGAAAAAGCTGGATAGCAAGCCAAAAGACAGAGCCCAGGGAGCTAAGGCCCACAGAGATCAAGTTGTGGGTGGGAGAAAGTTCCATGTGTGGAAAGAGGGGTGCCACCAAAAATGCCATTGTGGGCTGGATGGAATGGTTTGTAAACCCCTTTGAGCTGGTCAGAGTGAGGATTTAGTCAGATGTGAACTACAGCTATGCCATTGTGAGTCATTGAATGCTTTTCAATCCAAATTCGCAGACTGACAGACATTCTCTGTGTTTCCACAACCCAATTATGCCCATCTAACTCTGACAATAGGGAAATTGAAAGGGTTTCCTATCCCCAAGGAAGATATGCATTGCTGTTACCATATCGCTGTAATGAATGGCTTTTAAAAAATATATACTATTCCCTTGACACAAGATGCTTGACATGCTCTTGTTAAAAATGCTGAACTCTACCACCTTTACTAAGGAAACAGTGAACTTTATCTCAGCAGGAGGAATGGGAAGATTTTTGCCAAATCTTAAAGATCTTGGCAGATATCAATAATAGGATTTTTATAAGAAATTAGATTCTCCAAATTGTCGGTAATGGATTTACAGATTGCCCAGATGGCTTAGTGAATAACAGATTGGAAACAAAACAAATTATAGGCAGGAACATAAACACCAAACCAAATTCTGAAAATAAGCAGGATAGAAATCTGAAGAGCATTAACAAATAGTAATTATTTGTAACCTTCAATGTCATCTTGGTTAAAGATGTTATTTGGTGTGGATGCCCCAAGTGACAACTGAAAAGGCTTCTTGCAACATGGTTCAATCATACCAGGTATAAATTGAAGGCCTTCTATGTGCCAGACACATTCTAGGAGTTAGGAACACAGCAGCAAGCAAAATAGATCAAGTCCCTGACCTCGTGAAGCTGATGTTCTAGTGGGGAAAGACTAATAAAACAGGAATAAATAAGCAAAATATATGGTATATGAAATGGAGGTATATGCAATGAGGAAATCTGAAGCCAGAACAGGGAAGGATGGTGCTTCAACTTGGAAAGGGAAGAACTTGTTTTCAGAGTGGGAGGCAGAAGGTTCCAGCAAGTCTTTTCATTCTGATCACTGTTTCTCCACCTATCACGTAAAGCAGTTAGACTGTGATCTTCATCATGAGCAAGCTCAACGGTGATGCTTTGATAGATAACAGAAGGGAAAGTAAGAAACAGATTGAATTTCAACCTTAGACAGTGATTCTTAGGTAGGTTGTCCAGAGGGAGGCTCCTGCCTTGGGGCAAATGCTCTGAGAAGTCACCACTGGTGCTTTCCACTCCTGTGATAGTTTATGGGAGGAGAAAAACAGAGGTAACTGGTTACATCTTGAGGATCTTACAGACTTTTATAATTGTCTCTTTCACATTTTTTCTTAGAATTCACCACCTGCAAGAACGTGTCATTTTTCAAGCCCATTTTATAGATTAGGAAATTAAAAAATAAAGATTAAGTAACTTGCTCAAATGCAAATAGTTAGTTGCAGTTCAAGGATTTAAACCCAGATTTCTCTGATTCCAGAATCTATAATCTCCACTGCACCTGGCCACATTCTTATAAGTGCCTTATTCTTTACCTTAAACATCTTTCCCAGATAGAGATGCTCTCAACAAAACCCAAAATGTGAGATACTAGACACTATACAGGACAAATTACTTGATTTCTTCAGGAAACAAACTGCAAGAAAAAGAGAAATAGCATGAGAAATTACTTCTAGATTAGAAGTGATTTAAGAGACAGCCAGTTTCAGTGGTTAGGCCTTATTTGGATCCTCACTTGAACAAACTATTTAAAATTAATATATGAAATACATTCAAGAACTTGAATACTAACAGGGTATTTGATACTAAAGAATTATTTTTTTAAGTGTGACAATAATATTGTGGCTCTGTTTTTTAAAAAGAGTTATTTTAGAGGCCCATACTTAACATATTTCCAGAGGAAGTGATCTGATGTTTAGGATTAACTTCAGAATAATGCATTGGAGGAAGTACAAATAAACAAGATTGACCATATGTTAATCACTATTATACCTGAGTCATAGATCTTTTTATACTTTTCTCTCAGTTTTATATATGCTTAAAGTTTTCCAAAATAAAAACTAGAACCAAACCAAACAGCCTGGGATAGCGAATGTAGAGTTGGTTGTACTGACTACCTGCCACTTTCTTAGGTGCTATCTCCTCTATTAGACTGGGGACAAGGACCAAATCTAATGGTCAAAGAACGTATGCCACTGCCTATTGTTGCTTTGGTTTTATAGAGCTGGCCTAGACATTGGACTTCCTACCCATGGTAGACTTTCCTTTCTGGGGTCTGCAGCTTTTATGCAGGCAGCCCCATAGACCATCTCACCCAAGGATACCAGGAGGCATTGTGATACAATGAAAAGAAGGTGATCTTGGCCTTTCATTAGAAGTTTGGCCTTACCCTTTAGTGGCTGCATAATATTGAGCAAAACCCTTTACCTTGCTGAACCTGAAGGACTTGAAATAGAAAAGCATAAACCTAATGGAAAAGCATAAACCCTAAAGATCCCTCCCAAGAATCTGGGCTCTTAAATGCACTGGTCAATTAAGATGCAGCAAAATGAATCAGGAGAAGAAGTGGTCTCTATAGCAAGACAGGCATTTTTCTAGATCATCTCTCTCTTCCACTGGTCTGTGCCCCTTGAATGGAAGAACCATACCTTGTGCTTTTTTGTGTTGCCAGCATAATGAGGTAGGACAAATGTGGACTTGGGATCAGAGAGTCCTGGGTTCAAATTCTGACTGCATTTCTTACTAACTGTAGAGCCTTTGGCAAATGTTTTAACCTCCTTATCTGTGAAATAGCAATAATAATGCCCACTAAGAGGATTTAATGAAAGAAGACATTCAAGTGCCCAGCTTACAGTTGGGTAGTATTAGTTTCCCACCATCCTCAGATACTCTCTTGATGCTCACTGAATGATTGAGTTTAACTAGATGTCTCTCTGGTATGTGGGTGCCTCAGAAACAAATCACCAGGTTTTCATTGGACAAAGGCATTGGTTGGACTCCTGAGGATGTGCACCTGAGTGTGAGACTCTTTGTCCAAAGGAAAGGTGGCTTTGTCTACTTTGTGCAAAGGTGCCAACTAGCCTATCAATGTCCCTACTCAGAAGGAAAATGAGTACTCAGAGAAAGGAATTTGTTTTTATAATACATGACTTACACTAGTGCCAAGAGTCAAGAGGAAAAATAACTCCAATTGATACTGTCAGAGCCCTGGGGCTTCTTGGAAGCAAACCACATTTTTAGACCATGTTAAAATGTCTTCTTGGTTGATTCAGTTCCCTAGCGTGGGCATCATGGTACCAAAGTTATTATGAAGACAGAAGTATGAAAATGCCAGTTATCCAAATCAGCTATCTGAATGAGGTGACCACCCAGGGCCTGGCTGCTTGTTAGGACTCACTTTACCCAGGCTACCCTCAAGTCACAGCTCTGCATGCCCAGCTTCTTACTGATGCCAGGTGAACCTTAAATAGTGGTAAGAGTCCCCCTGGCAAATATCCATGGGCAGAAAGGTCCAAGGACTGTTGCTTCCCTTGAAGTGTTTGAAGAGGTGCTGCCTCTCCATAGTGGTGTCAAGGTCATTTTGGTTGGGGTGAGCATTTATACTTTCTCTTTCCCTGTCACTGTCTTGTTATTTCATCTCAGAAGTTCAAGGCTGCAGAGACTCAGGGGCAGGGATCCCACTCTTCTGAAAGAAAAGACCAGAAGCAAGGCCCATTTCTGTATATGTCTTTGGTGTGAAGGTCAAAATGATTCAAAAGCCGGTCAGGACAAGCAAAGGCAAGAGAAAAGCCACAAAAAAAAATTGAAAAGAAGAGTAGCAGGGCTCAGTGAAGGAAGAAGGAAAGTCAAGAGAAAGGCTGACATAAGAGTATAAAGTGAAATACACAAATAGACACATTTTTTCCAAGTGCTTAACCATTTGTTGAAAACTACTTTTTCTTCTTTCCCAATACCACCTTTTCAGACTGATTTTTCATCTTTTTGGGGATTTCTATTTAGTTTCATTAATCTGTCTCTGATCTCATGGCAGTGTCTTGAGTTGATATATAGGAGAGCTACTAGTCCAAGGGGGTTGGGACTACATTCAGAACTGAAGTTAGATGTGTGCTTTCTCAAACAGGGAGCTCCTCTCTTTGTCATTTTGAATTTTAGCATAAACCCTAAACATCCTTCCCAAAGTCAAAAGGAACTGTTTGGGGCAGTGGTGTGCACCTACTAGGGGATTCATCATTTGTGCCTGAATGTAAGATAAGGTAATGACCATCCGACCACAAGGAAATAAAAGGATGTTGGAAAGAACTTTAAGCCTGTTACCTATAATTGAAAGTCTGGTAGGGGTAAATGAAAGTCCCCATAATTTGATCAGTCTTCCTTTTTTTTTACGGTTATCACCACTGTGTGAGCTCTCACTGAACTGCTTACTGTCTGGAGTCCCCAGCCTGGTTCAGCAGGGTGTTTTCCCTATCACCCTGTGAGAAACAGAGGGACTCTTCAGTTGTTTCTACCCAATCAGGGTGAGAACAATGTTATCAGTCATTTGCAGGCAGATAGCAGAAGTGGATTTTTCCTAACTTCATCCTACCCTCTTACACCTCCTTCTGTGGAACTATCATATGGCTGCAGGGTCGGTCCACCTTCAGAGAGCAGTGGACAGGGAAGCCAGTATGTTTTTTACTTTCAATGTCCAAGTTTACAGTAGGGTGGATATAACGTAGGACTGAACTCTGGACAACACTTTCTGAACCTGCTATGCCACAGTCTCCCCAAATAATTGGGAGATAAGGAAAAAGGAAAATGGTTAGAGATAATTATTCATTCCTCCCTTTCAGTCTCACTGTGTTAAACTCATACTTCTGTTTTAACTCTTATCATACTCTGGGTGGTGTTTATCTATATATCTCCGTCCACCCACCCATGAGCGGCCTAAGACTCTCAGGACTGTTTTAACCATTTTCATAATGTAGTATGGCCCCTGGAATATAGTAGGTGGTAAATAAGTGTTTGAAAAATTATTAAATGAATGAATCTTGGATTATATGTGACAATGCTACCATTTTGTTTAAAAAACCCCATTCCTCTGTTCAGTTCAGCCACATTGTGTGTATGGCAGGTGCAAGGGTGAGGGAAAGCATCTGCTTTAAAAAACAGCAACATCCCCACTATTGCCTAATGCCTTGGAACATTTTCCAGGTCTGTGTCACTAAAATCAGGGAAGGAATCTGGGAGATGAGATTGAGGCTCTTTGCTGAGAAAGATAAATATTGTTCTCTAAGCAGGTGACACATCGCAGCATGAGTTTATTGATGCCTACAGCCTGTGACAGCCTGGCTGTGACTGGCAGAGCTTTACTGGATCTTGTCTCTGCCAGACAGGATCCCAAGATTTCACAGAAAAGCTCTCTTGAGGAAGTGGAGGAGGAAAATCCTGGAAGTGGCAGAAACCCAACTTCCAATTCCTCCTTCACCCGTAGGTTTAACTTCTGAGCAGCTTTGCTAATCACATACGAACATCTTTTGGGAGAGATTTTACTTACCCATTCCTTTGCTTGTTTAGCCTCATTTTTATTGGCTTCTTTTAAGGCAAAGAAAAAGTTCAAATAATCCTTATCAAAGCTGGCAGGCACACAAAGTGAAGGCCCGGAACCCTCTATTCAGCCTTCACCCAAAACGGCATCCATCTAAGAACCATCCTAGGAATGAATGCTTAATTGCAAATTCAGCATGCTTCTAGGGTGTGATCAGGATTTCTGGGAGAAAGGGTTATAGGACAGTGCGTGTTTACATCCTCTCCACATAGAGAAGATTAAAACTAGAATTCCCCACATGGAGGAACTGATGCTAGGGATGATGCAATAAGGGTTCTCTAAGGAATGAGTTTCCTGTCTTTTCATCCTTTGCATTTAGCAGTTTTGCTTTTGAAAAGAAACTATCACGATAATGTGAAGGAGGAAAAGGAACATTAAAAATGCCATGAATACCTCCAGCTATTTACCTACCCTAAAACAGGCCTGGGCAGCCAGGTACACACAATTCCCTTCCTGAAGACAACTTTTTAAAAATAAGTAAGTTACCTATAGATAAAAGCTTTCTCTTCAGCAGCTCCACTTCTCGCGTGGAAGCCTTTGGTTAAGTAGCTGCGCTCCAAGAACACTTCTGTGTTGCTGTGGACAGCAGCTTGGACCAGGAGGTTCCATGGGGGAGGCAGAGAGGTGGGGAGGAAGCTCCATGCACTTGCACAAACAAGATATAAAGGGAATATGTTTTGCTTGATCTGTGAGTTATAGTTAATTTTCTTAAAAAAAAAAAAATCCTTTTCCAGAATGATGTAGGAGAAAGTCTTGCACAATAAAACCATATGGTTTTACAGGAAAGTGATCAGATAGAGCATAACTTGTGTTTTTCTTTTTCTTTCTTATTGCTGCTGCTAGTGTATTTGCTTTGTTTTGTTGCTCTTGAGAAAATAAAATACTGTGTCTTCCAACTATAATTCAGCCCTTTCTAGAGAATGGAGCTTGCCTTGTTGGCCTTACTGGATTCTAACTCATGCTTTCTATGCTAATGCACCATTTTTGTTTTGTTTTGTTTTAATGTGTTCAATTCCGTTAAAATTAATGAAAAGATAAATTTTTAAATTTTTTAATGTTTTAATAATTTATTCTTGAGAGAGAGACAGAAACAGAGCACAAGAAGGGGAGGGCCAGAGAGAGGGAGACACAGAATCCGAAGCAGGCTCCAGGCTCTGAGCTCTCAGCACAGAGTCCCATCCCACAAACCGCGAGATCATAACCTCAGCCCATGACCTGAGCCATAATAGGATGTTTAACTGACTAAGTCACCCAGGCACCCCTGAACAGATAATTTTTTAACAAAACATATCAGGTTGGGGGAAGAAAAGAATCCCTTTTTAAAAAAATTTTTTAAGGGGCGCCTGGGTGGCGCAGTCGGTTAAGCGTCCGACTTCAGCCAGGTCACGATCTCGCGGTCCTTGAGTTCGAGCCCCGCGTTAGGCTCTGGGCTGATGGCTCAGAGCCTGGAGCCTGCTTCCGATTCTGTGTCTCCCTCTCTCTCTGCCCCTCCCCCGTTCATGCTCTGTCTCTCTCTGTCCCAAAAATAAATAAACGTTGAAAAAAAAATTTTTTTTTAAATAAAAAAATTTTTTAAGTTTATTTATTTGTTTATTTAGAGAGAGACAAAGACCGTGCAATTGGGGGAGGAGAAGAGAGAGAATCCCAAGCAGGCTCTGTATCATCAACACAGAGCCTGACATGGGGCTCGAACTCACAAAACCGTGAGATCATGACCTGAGCCAAAACTGAGAGTCGGACACTTACCTGACTAAGCCACCCAGGTGCCCCAAGAATCCCTTAAAAGTATGATATTTGAGATTCACTTCAAAATAAAACCTTAGAGATGGGAAGTAGACAAGGGCATATATTAGGCAAGATATATTAGGCAAGGGGGATAAAAGGGATCCTTAAGTAATCATTATAATTTTATAATGCCTGGAATTCACCTCAAAGTTATGTGGAAATGGAGGGAAGTGGATGGGGGGTTAGATGAAACAAGACTATCCAGGAGTTGATAACCACTGGCATGTGTAAGGTTTATAATACTAGTATGCCTACTTTTATATAGACATCTTTGTAATTAAAAAGTGAAAGTTATACACATGTCTGTCAGCCCTTAGATATGGAAGAAATCAGAGTAGATCTGAAATAAATCAGGCTTAAGGCTACTAAAAGGAAGATACTGATATTTAGTGTGGAGTGGTTTCTTTATTTGGGGGTGTTCACTATTCAATGTCTCATTGGTAATGAGTAAAAATTCTAGAATAAAGAAACACCTGGCTATGGGTTCGATCCAGACTTAATAGGTCTCTTCCATTGCTGGTTATGTTATGGGGCAGTTTACCATACTAATGAAGCATTCCTCTGATGAGACATTCTAATAGAGGCAGAGAAACTAGACAAATGACTCTATTTCCTAAAACCAACAACAAAACATCCAGTGCAGACTGCAGTGTGTGTTGAATAGCCAAAATATTGCCTTTCTTCACTTTTTAGAACCTTCTAGGGAACATAAGACATATGGGATCTCTGCCCTTAGCTACTGTATTAGTGCCATTTATACATTGCATGCTACATGTACACAGCGCCCCCCAAGGACCCATATGGATTATCATTTCTTTCTCTTCTGGTTTCCCCAGAAGTATGACCACCTGTGTTCCACAATGAACATACTTACCTGGGGACAAACCTAATTAAATCTCAAGAATCAGAGGAAGCACTCTTACTAATATTTGTCAAAGGAATTCTAGTGATGGAGGATGGGGAAGTCTCAAGATCCAAGAAATCAGGCTAGAAGTCAATCTGTGTCAGAAATACATTCAGAAACTTTGAATTCAGTTTCCTGACTGGCAGCTTTGAATCATGATCTTTCGGATGAGTCAGGATCCTAAGAGGAGACTGAGGTATTCAGTTTGCCACTGGAATAGCCACTCCCTGTATTAGAAAGAGCAGTGTATGAAAGAAGTTTGGAAAATGGTTTCTTCGTGGAATCATCTCATCTCTTGGAGAGGTGAGGAAACTACACATTCAACATAGGCTAGAGATCCCACTAGGAGTAATTCTGTTGAAGGGAGATGCTGAATATCTGGAAAAGTCTCTCTGTGACTCCTGCTATAGCCATGACCAAAATTCACAAGAGAGAACTTCTTGAAATCCAGGCACCAACTGTGAATTGACCCATTCATTCCCACTAGCTCTAAAGGATAGTATGATCACCAAACAGGAAAAATTGGAACACTTGGAATACATAGTCAGGAGACACCAACATTGAAGTATAGAGATCAGAGATCTCCATTTCAGCTTAAACACTCTCTAGAGGGGAGTAAATGAAATAATGTTTGACTAGGATCCTTCTGCCGCTATGGTAATCAGCCTTATTTGGAAATTCTTGTAGCCCTGAGCTTAAATTTAGAGTCAGGTTCTGATGTATTTCAAGACTTTCTGAAGATGGTAGAAAAAAAGGGAAACCTCTACATCTTAAAGCCCTTCAATATTATGCATTATCAGTCACTACATTCAGTCTTCTTCCTATCCTTTAAGCTGATTAGTAACACTGCACAGCATGTTCTTGTAACCAAGGAACCATTAGGAAAGTCGGTGACCATTAGTGTTACTTTTTGCAAACTATTTCAGGAAGATAGAGAAAGCAGAGAAAACATGGAGTCTATCCCCTTCAGATCCCTGAGCATTTGCCATAGAATCAAACCACCTCCTCATTCCCTGACATTCCCTGACACTTACCCATCAAGACCATATCTGAGGCAAGTTTTGAATGACTGCATATGCCATGACAGCAAGGCCCTAGAAAACTCTCCCTGGGTGCAACACCTCTCTTTGCAGGATAAGGTTCTTTTCTCTGGGAGCCTTTGGGGGGTTTTGTCAGGCCTGTAATTCTGTCCACTATGGTATCCAATAGCCACATGTGGCTATTAAATTTAAATTTTAATTAATTAAAAAGTCAACTCTCCAGTAATACTAGCTACATTTCAGGTGTTCAACAGCCATGTGTGGCTGGTGGCTACCTTATTGAACAACAGAGATATAGAACATTTTCATTATTATAGATCTTGTGGATAGCACCACTCTATACTATGGGTCAGTAAACTATGGCTTATCAGCCATATTCAGCCCACATTCTGTGACTGAATCAACTTTTCTTGGAAAACAGCCATGCCCATTCTTTTACATATTATCAATGGCTGCTTTCTTACTACATGGACAGGGTTGAATAGCTTGCAACAGAGACCATCTGGCCCACAAAGTCGAAAATATTTGCTATCTGGACCTTTATAGAAAGTATTTGCCAAACTTGCTCTATACTCTTTGCCCAAAAAAAAAATGTACATGGATACATACAAAGTTTTATACACAATTTTAGGAAATAAGTGAACCCACTTACTTCCATCCATGTAAACCAAACTCAGGTTACAAGCTTCTCTGCTAGTTTCATTTTTCTAGAATCTTCAGATGCCATTTCCATACTACTGATATCCATAAATGCTAGATTGATATTTCAAAAGATTAAAAACACCTTAAAAACTAATGCCACTACAGAGTTTCAGGTTTTACTGTATGTGCCCCTTTCATATAGAATCAGTGATGCTGAGTTTCACTGACAAGCCCACCATCATTTAAGAATCAGGCTATTGCCTCCACTTAATATAAATCTTTTCCTACTTTTTTTTTAAATGTTTATTTATTTTGAGAGAGAGAGAGAGCGAGGACCAAGCTGGGAGGGACAGAGAAAGCGGGGCTCAGTCTCACAAACTGTGAGGTCATGTCCTGAGCTGAAATCAGGAGTTGGACGCTTAACCAACTGAGCCACCCATGTGCTGCTTTCCTACTTTTAATTCTTCCTCTAAGAGTCTGATTCAGTGACTTTTTTGTTAGACTTACTACCTAAGTGTTTATGTATAGAAAGTTGTCAAAATCCTAAATACTTCCCATCTTTTCTAGTCCTTGAGATCTTTATTACTAAAACACCTTCATTTAGGCTTCTCCTTCCTCTAGCTATTCCATTCATTCTCAAATATGTGCACGTCCTGCTGTCGTCACACTTAGGGGGTTGCCCTCTTAAGGTTCTATAGCACATCTTTGCAGTTTTTGTTATGTGTTGGTTGGAAGAGAATTTGTCTACACATATGGACACACACACATCTAGAAATTCTCTAAATTTAGCTTAAGTACTTGGTTCAATTAGCCAAGAGGACAAAATATTGTCTAAAGCCACAGGATGAGAGACTCACCAGAGGGAGAATATGATAGTTATTCTCCTTCTAGTCCCAGAATTTCTTAGAGTAACACAGCAGATGACACTGCACACTGGTCTTTCCAGGTCTAAAAAGCTCAAGTCTTGCTTGATAACAGCTTTCATCACCATCCAGAGAGAACATCTAACAGTCTTTGTGCTTCTGTTCAAGGGACTTTTGACAAATATTAGGTCCTCCTTTATTATTTTGTTTTTGCAAGGCACAAACATCTTCATTCATTCTGTCATTCATTCTTTTTTATTTATTTTTTTTAGTTTATCAATTGCCTGCTATTTCCAGGAACTCTTCTGGATGTTAGAGATATGCCAGTGAATACAACAAAAAAAGTGTTACCTTGGTGGTGCTTCATTCCACTGGATACTGAAATTAATTTTAAAAATAGACATATAATATGAACTGAGGTAGTGATAAGTATCGTAGAAAAAAGTAGTAATATTTAAAAATTAGGTAAATAATATGAAAGTAGTAATATGTAGTAAGTAATATGAAGGGTGATAAGATGCACTTTTATATGTGGGATGGTCACAGAAGGCATCTCAGATAACATCACAGCAGAAACCAACGTCAAGTTCACGAGGAGTCTTTGAGGCACTGACAACAGGTTCAAAGACCCTGAGGAGAGAGGTTGGTGTGTTGGAGGAGCAACATGCAAGTCAATGTAGCTAGAGCAGAGTGGGGAAAAGGGAAGAAATACAGTCAGAGAAAAGGTTGATGGCCGTTGTTAAGACTTGCTTTTTTGCTCTAGGTAAGCTGGAAGTCATAGAGGGTTTTCAGCAGAGAAGTGATTTGTTATCACATGTTTAATATTATCTTTCTCTGAATGATATTTTGCCCCTTATTTTTAAGCCTTCTGGGAAACACCATTATCTCTCAGCCCACTCCAGACTGATTTAATATTCCTTTTATCTGGGTCACCCAGGCACTGATTTGGATCTGAGGACCGCAGTCCCAAATCTAGTTCCCCTGGCCCCACCACCTTCACCAACCTGTTTGCCCCTTATTCTAGTGTTGCTACAGGAATCAGCCACATGGAGAAGTAACTGGAAAGCACCGCCTCAGCTAATGCCACATTTTTCTCAGTCTACCCCTGACTTCCCATGTAGGATATCTGTGAGGGCCATTAAGCCCTTCTGTTGCATACACACTCCTGACATGTGCAGGTTAACATCCAAGAGGCAGGCACCCTTTGACTAATGAGGGACAGAACCAATGCTTGGATTCTGCCTCTTGTGTACCTTGGAAGGTACATTCTACACAGCTCCTCCAAGGATCCCCAGCAAGATTATGCCCCAATTGACCATGGTGGCAATCAGCTCAGTAACATACCCTTGGATGTTCTTTCTCTCCTTTTCTTTTTATCTCCAGTCCCCTACAACTGTGTTCCCTGACATCACTGTGCACAATAAACTACCTACATTTAAGCCACATCTCAGACTACTATTTTTTGGAAATCAGGGTTAAAACACCCTGTTCTTGTTTTACTTTCCTTACTTTGCTCCTGCCTTTTCATTAAAAAAAAAAAAAAAATCAAATAATCTTAGAGTCAGAGGGACCTTTAGAGAATATCCATTTCTATACCTTTTGGTTACAGATAAGTAAACAGAGATCCACAAAAAAATATGTCTCTGCTATAACTTATCTTTCTGGTGGAAAAGATGAGCAAGTAGGGAATCAAAAACGTGTCAAAAACAATAGAGCTTGGCAGGCAGTTCCAAAGTCAAGAATAAGACTTTTTTTTTTTTTAAGTTTTTTTTTTTTTTTTTTTTTGAGAGAGAGAGAGAGTACATGTGAGCAGGGGAGGGGTAGAGAGACAGAGAGAGAGACAGAATATTAAGTAGGCTGCATGCTGTGGAGCCCAATATGGGGCTCAATCCCACAACCATCAGATCATGACCCGAGCTGAAATCAAAAGTTAAACACTTAGCCAACTGAGCCACCCTAATGCCCCAAGGATAAGACTTTATAACAGAAAAAAAGAGAGCTAACCTCTGGCATGACATAAAAGGAATTGGTGCCTTCCAGGAGTTGAAGAAATAGTTATACAATTTTGTAATAAATGATAAGTGTTTATGGATAGTCAAAGTTTGGAGGCAACTGCATTTTTCTGAAGAGTTTAGTTTCTTAGTAAGTCCATGTATGTATTTTCACTCACAAGGTTCCATGCTGGTGCTTTGGAGGAGTCAAAGAGCCTTCTGAGATAGCTACCAGCAGGCTGGGAGCAGGAGATTGAGCTTCTAGTTATATTTTGGGCATTAATTGATTCTGTGAATGTGAGCAAGTGACTTTCTCTCTCTTGGGCTGTGAGTTGGTTCCTTCTTTGTAAAATGACTATTCATCTTATCTTTTTTTTAATTTTTTTTTAACGTTTATTTATTTTTGAGACAGAGAGAGACAGAGCATGAACAGGGGAGGGGCAGAGAGAGAGAGGGAGACACAGAATCTGAAATGGGCTCCAGGCTCTGAGCTGTCAACACAGAGCCCAACGCAGCACAGACCGTGAGATCATGACCTGAGCCGAAGTCGGACACTTAACTGACTGAGCCACCCAGACGTCCCTCATCTTATCTTTTGAAGTGGCTTTGGAGCTCATCTCCATTTTGCAGGTCTAAAGAAATGAAGTTCTTGAAAGTCATTGATTTAGAATAAAATCTGGCACTGTAACTTGGTCTTCCTGATCCTCAATCTATGGATGAGTTTTGAAATTCTTCCAGGCATGAAACCTTGTCATTCCATGATCAAAGTACAAGACAGTATTTTTGCTCCATAGGATCCCATAATCAAATTAAGGAGACACTTAACACTTAACTATAATAATAGTTATTACAAGACAACAAATGAGCACCTGTAAGTAGAACAATAGTCTCACCTCTTTGGCCATTCAGAGGAGCAAGTTGTCAGGAAAATCACTGGTATTTGACCTGAGCTTTGAAAAAATGGATAGGTATAAAAGATCATTATGGATGAAGGAAAGCAGCAAGAGCAAAGTCATGGACATGATCAGCCAGGAGGACATGGATGAAATCTATCCTTCAGGAGCAGATGGTGAGATAGAGTTTATGAATTGTGGTCCTCAGAGACAGGGAATTCTTCGAAGTTATCTATCTATAGTGAGGCAATCTGACTGACTTCACTCTGTAACAGAGAGAAGTAGAATGTAGAAACAATGACCAAGATCTCTTATAATTAATTATATGCTATTTTCTGATTTGTCCTCAAGCAGTTTTATTTTTAAATGACATTTTAAGCATAACTGATGCACAATGTCCCTGGCACCAGTGCTAGTTAGATAATTCAATTGGTAGAATAATGAAGAACAATTGGTATTTTTTGCTGGTAGTTCTTTGGAACAGATTGCTTAAATAAGTACAATTGTTTATAAAAAGAAATGGGTGAGGTCAACCTGGCTTGATAAATTTCCTGTTGTAAGTAGGATTGGTGGAAAGGTGAGAGAAAGATTAAAAGTTTCGTGTTTAGGGGTACCTGGCTGGCTAGAGCATGTGACTCTTGATCCCAGAGTCATGAGTTCAGGCCCCACATTGGGCATGGAGCCTACTTTAAATAAATAAATAAAGTATTTTTTTAATAAAATAAAAAGGTTTGCGTTTAGCATGGATAATTAAAGAAATGTAATTATGGCAGGACAATAGCAGCATATATACTTTAAAAACAAATAAGGAAACATCAAAACAACAAACAATAAAATAGAAATCACAAAGCAAGATGAGAGAAATAAGACCTAACATTTATGTCAATAAATATAACTAAAGTCTCTATTAGATAATAAAGACTTTCACCTAAAACAAAATATAGCTATTTTCTCTATTCACCTAAAACATGATGACACAAAAGATTCAAAAATATGAGGATAGAGAAAAATTGAGCAAAAATAAAGCAGAAATATATTTTTATTGAACCTAATGGGAGTCCTCTGTGCTTCCTGGATTTTGATGTCTGTGTCTTTTCCAAGTTAGGAAAGTTTTCCACTATGATTTGCTCACATAACCCTTCTACCCCTATTTCTCTGTCTTCCTCTTCTGGGACCCCTATGATTCTGATGTTCCTTTTTAATGAGTCACTGATTTCTCTAATTCTTAAATCATGCTCTTTTGCCTTAATCTCCCTCTTTTTTTCTGCTTCATTATTCTCTGTAAGTTTGTCTTCTATATCGCTGATTCTGTTCTGCCTCATCCATCCTTGCCGCCACAGCATCCATCCATGACTGCAGCTCAGTTATAGCATTTTTTATTTCATCCTGACTAGTTTTTACTTCTTTTATCTCCACAGAAAGGGATTCTAATCTATTTTCGACTCCAGCTAGTATTCTTATTATCATGATTCTAAATTCTGGTTCAGACATCTTGCTTGTATCTCTGTTGGTTAAGTCCCTGGCTATCATTTCTTCCTGCTCTTCCTTTTGGGGTGAATTCCTTTGTTTTGTCGTTTTGAAGGGAGAAAAGGAATTAATTATATATAAAAAATTAAAATTAAAAAAATTAAAATTAAAAAATTAAAAACACACACACAAAAAATCGAATAAATTATGCTAGATCCTGCGTGTGTTTTGGTCTGGCTGTTGAAAGTGGCTTGATAGATTAGAGAAAAAAGGGGGGAAATTTTTTTTAAAAAGGAAATCATTGGAAAATTTGAAAAAAATGAATACACTGAAGTAGACTAAAATGAAATGATGGAAGTAAAATAGAATTTGAAAAAATTTACACAAAAGTAAAGAATATAGTAGAAAAAATTAAAAATATTTTTAATAAAAATTAAAAATAAAAATTTTTTCTCTTTCTGCTGAATTCTGTGGTTCAGGTTGTGCAGATTGTTGTGTTAATCCTCAGATCAGTTTTGTAGGTGTGCAGGATGGTTTAGTGTTGGTCTGGCTGTATTTCATAGACACGAGACACACAAAAAACTTCCTTGCTGTTCCACCATCTTGACTCCCTCCCTCAGAAATATATTTTTAAGTCAAAAAAGTAAATAAAGGAAGCAAAATAACACAGGAGTGGCAATATTAATGTTAGTTAAAATGAAACTTAAGGGATAAAAGTTTTCAGTGGGAAGATTGTTTTATAAAAACTGTGACCTACAATGAATGTATAATGTACTATAACATAACACAGAAATATGGAGAGCAAAGCTGTTAGAAGACAAAGACCTGAAAAGAAACCATTATTATGGAAAAAATTAGCACACCATATTTAGTCTTTAGTAAATCATGGAGTCAAAACTAAATAGAATGTAAATATGCTTAATAAAGTTCATCTGATAACTATATATCAAATTTTGTACCTTACAGATGATATCTTCATATATCCATGGATCATTTATTAAAAATTATTATTAAAAAAAAGCCTTGCTAAATTCAAAAAAGGTAAATTTTATTCTTCATATAATAAAAGTAGTGTTAGAAATAAAAAAATAAAAATTTAAACCAAATCTCACAGCCATTAAATCATCCTAAATATCAGACATTAAGGAAAGTGAAAAGTTCAAATGCAGATTCCATAGAAAATAACGGTAGTACAAAAACTTATGTCAAAGTTTATGGCTGAAAGGAGATTAAAATATTTTACAGAAGTAGTCATATGTAAAGGTTGAAGGAGTGTGATTGAAAATAAATTTTTTAATGTTTATTTATTTTTGAGAGAAACAGAGTAGGGGAGGGGCAGAGAGATAGGGAGAGAGAAAGAATCCCAAGCTGACAGCACAGAGCCCGATGCAGGGCTTGAACTCAAGAGTTTTGAGATCCTGACCTGAGCCAAAACCAAGAGTCAGATGCTTAACCACTTAACCAACTGAGCCACCCAAGCAACCCAACAATAAATTCTGAATACAAAAGCAAAATGAAAATCCTTAAGGCTCAATTCAGGCAAATCCATACCCTTAAAAGCTTTCATCATTTAGTAAGAAAGAAAGAAGATAAACAAAGACTGGCAGAGGGGATGGAGAACCATCTATCATGCTAGTAGATGTCAAAAGAAAGCTGAAGTAGCCATACTTACATCAGACAAACTAGATTTTAAAACAAAGACTGTAATAAGAGATAAAGAAAGGCATTAATTCATATTAAAGGGTCTATACATCAAGAATATCTAACAATTATAAATACTTATGCCCCCAACTTGGTAGCATCCAAATATATAAATCAATTAATCACAAACATAAACTCATCAAAGATAATGCCATTATTGCCCATTAATACCATTAACATCCCACTTACAGCAATGGACAGATCATCTAAGCAGAAAATCAACAAGGGAACGATAGCTTTGAATGATACATTGGACCAGATGGACTTCACAGACATATTCAGAACATTTCATCCTAAAACAGCAGAATATGCATTCTTCTTGAGTGCACATGAAACATTCTCCAGAATAGATCACATACTGGATCACAAATCAACCCTCAACAAGTGCAAAAAGATCAAGATCTTACCATGCATGTTTTTAACACTATGAAACTTGAAGTCAACCACAAGAAAAAAATTTAGAAAGCCCTCAAATACATGGAAGTTAACATCCTACTAACGAATGAATGGGTTAACTAGAGAATTAAAGAAGAAACAAAAAAATACATGTAAATAAATGAAAATGAGAATGTGACAATCCAAACCTTTTGGTATGCAGCAAAAGCAGTTCTAAGAAAGAAGTGTATTGCAATTCAGGCCTATCTCCAGAAGCAAAAAAAGTCCCAGATATACAACCTAACCTTCTACCGAAAGGAGCTAGAAAAGAAACCAGCAAATAAAGCCTAAAGCCAGAAGAAGAAGGGAAATAATAAAGATCAGAGCAGGAAAAAAAAAATGACATATAAACAAACAAACAATGGAACAAATCAACATAACTAAGGGCTGGCTCTTTGAAAGTATTAACAAAATTGATAAAGCCCTACCCAGACGTATCAAAAAAAAAGAGAGAGAGAAAGAGAAAGGACCCAAATAGATAAAATCATGTAGGAAAGGGAAGAGATCACAACCAACACCAAGAAATACAAACAAGTATAAGAGAATACTATGAAAAATTATATGCCAACAAACCAGGCAATCTCGAAGAAATGGATGAATTTCTGGAAATTCACAAACTCCCAAAACTGAAACTGGAAGAAATAGAAAATTTGAACAGACCCATAACCAGCAAAAAATTGAATCGGTAATCAAAAATCTCCCAACAGGGATGCCTGGATGGCTCAGTCGGTTAAGTATCTGACTTCAGCTCAGGTCATGATCTCGCAGTTTGTGGGTTCGAGCCCCCCATAGGGCTCTGTGCTGACAGCTCAAAGGCTGGAGCCTGCTTCACATTCTGTGTCTCCCTCTGTCCCTGCCCCTCCCCTACTCATGCTCTGTCTCTCTCTGTCTCTCAATAATAAATAAATATTAAAAAAAAATTAAAAAACAAGTCTCCCAACAAACAAGAGTCCTGGGCCAGATGGCTTCCTAGGGGAATTCTATCAGGCATTTAAATAAAAGTTAATACCTTTCTTCTCAAACTGTTCCAAAAAATAGAAATGGAAGGAATACTTCCAAACTCATTCTACAAGGCCAGCATTACCTTGATTCCAAAACCAGACAAAAATCCCATCAAAAAAAAAGGAGAATTACAGGCCAGTATCCCTGATGGACATGGATACAAAAATACTCAACAAAATATTAGCAAATTGAATTCAGCAGTACCTTAGGGGTGCCTGGGGGTAAGTGTCAGATTCACTTTCGGCTCAGGTCATGATTTCATGGTTCATGAGTTTGAGTCCCACATCGGTCTCTACACTGACAGTATGGAGCCTGCTTGAGATTCTCTCTCTGCCCCTACCTGCTTATGCTCTCTTTCTCTCTCTCAAATAAATAAATAAACCTTTAAAAAAAGTAGATTAAAAGAATTATTCATCACAATCAAGTGGGATTTATTCCTGGGCTGCAGGGCTGGTTCGATGTACCCAAATCAATCAGTGTGATACACCGCATTAATAAAGGAAAGAATAAGAACCGTAAGATCCTGTCAATAAATGCAGAAAAAGCATATGACAAAATATAGCATCAATTTTTGATTAAAACCCTCAAGAAAGTAAGGGTAGAAGGAGCATACGTCAACACCATAAGGGCCATATACAAAAGGCCCACAAATAATATCCTCAGTGGGGAAAAACTGAGAGCTTTTCCCCTACAGTCAGGAACAAGACAAAGATTCCACCGTCACCATTACTATTCAATATAGTACTAGAAGTGTTAGCCCCACCAGTCAGACAACAAAAAGAAATAAAAGGCACTCAAGTCGGCAAGGAAGAAGTCAAACCTTTTCTATTTGCAGATGATGTGATACTCTCTGTAGAAAACCTGAAAGATGCCACCAAAAACTTTCTAGAACTAATACATGAATTCAGCAAAGTTGCAGGATATAAAATCAACATGGAGAAATCTGTTGCATTTTTATACACCAATGATGAAGCAGCAGAAAAAGAAACCAAGGACCCAATCCCATTTGCAGTTGCACCAAAAACAATAAGATACCTAGGAATAAGTCTAAATGAAGTAGAAGATCTATACTCTGAAAACTATAGAACAGTTATGAAAGATATTGAAGAGGATTCGAGGAAATAGAAAAGCATTCCATGATCATGGGCTGGAAAAACAAACTTTGTTAAAATGTTTATACTACTCAAAGCAATCTACACATATAATGGAATCCCTATCCAAATACCACCAGCATTTTTCACAGAGCTAGAACAAACAATCCTAACCTTTGTATGGAGCCACAAAAGACCCCGAATAGCCAAAGCAATCCTGAGAAAGAAAAACAAAACTGGAGGCATAATGATTCCAGACTTTAAACTATGTTATAAAGCTATAGTCATCAAAACAGTATGGTACTGGCACAAAAACCGGCACATAGACTAATGGAAGAGAATAGAAAACCCAGAAATGGACCCACAACTATTTGGTTGATTCATCTTTGACAAAGGAGGCAAGAATATTCAATGGAAAAAAGACAGTCTTTTCAACAAATGGTGTTGGGAAAACTGGATGGCAACATGCAAAAAAATGAAACTGGGCCACTTTCTTACAACATACACAAAAATAAATTCAAAATGGATGAAAGACCTAAATGTGAAACAGGAAACCATCAAAACTGTAGAGAACACAGGCAGCAACCTCTTTGGCCTTGGCCAAAGCAACTTCTTACTAGACACACCACTGAAGGCAAGAGAAACAAAAGCAAACATGAACTATTGGAACCTCATCAAGATAAAAAGCTTCTGCACAACAAAGGAAACATTCAACAAAACTAAAAGGCAACTGATGGAATGGGAGAAGATATTTACAAATGCCCTATCTGATAAATGGTTAGTATCCAAAATCTATAAAGAACTTACCAAACTCAACACCCAGAAAACAAATAATCCAGTGAAGAAATGGGCAGAAGACATGAATAGACACTTTTCCAAAGACATCCAGATGCTAACAGACACATGAAAAGATGCTCAACATCACTCATCATCAGGGAAATACAAATCAAAACCATGACAAGATACCACCTCACACCTGTCAGAATGGCTAAAATTAACAACAGGAGAAACAACAGGTGTTGGCAAGCATGCAGAGAAAGGGGAATCCTCTCACACTGTTGGTGGAAATGCAAACTGGCACAGCCACTTTATAGAACAATATAGAGCTTCCTCAAAAAACTGAAAATAGACCTTGCCCTACAACCCAGCAATTGCATTACTAGGTATTTACCCAAAGGGTACAAAAATAAAGATTCAAAGCGGTACATGCACCCCAATGTTTATAGCATTATCAACAGTAGCCAAACTATGGAGAGAACCCAGATGTCCATCAATGGATGAATGGATAAATGTATATACACGTACGTGTATACACACACACACACACACACACACACACACACACACTGGAATATTACTCAGCCATCAAAAAGAACGAAATCTTGCCATTTGCAAAGACATGGATGGGGCTAGAGTGTATTATACTAAGTGAAATAAGTCAGTAAGAGAAAGACAAATACCATATGATTTCACTCATATGTGGAATTTAAGAAACAAAACAGCTGAACATATGGGGTGGGGAAGGACGAGAGGGAAATGAACCACAAGAAACTCGTAATGATAGAAAACAAACTGTGGATTGACAGAGGGGAGGTGGGTGGGAGATGGGCGAGTTGGGTGATGGGTACTAAGGAGGGCACTTGTTGTGATGAGCACTGGGTTTTGTATGTAAGTGATGAATCACTGGATTCTCCTCCTGAAACCAATATTGTACAAGTATGTTAACTAAAATTTAAGTAACATTTTTTTAAGTATGAACAGGCAAAAGTAGTAAAGACATTTTTTTTAAATAAGAGTAATGAAGAGGGGCTTTCTCTGCCAAAAATCAAAACATGTCAAACATGTCATAAAGTAATACTAGTTAAAATATGTATTACAAGTACAAAAAGTGGACAAATTAGAAAAGCATACTGCATAGCCCAGAAACAGTTTCTAGTATGTTTAAGAATTTAAAATGTAATAAAAGTAGCAGTCCAAAAACTGGGGAGAGGATAACTTAATAAGTGTTATTGAGATAATTATTTGGAAACAATAAGTTAGAGACTCACCACACACATTATATGAAAGTAAGTTTCAAATGCATTCAACTGTTCATCCAAGATTCCCTAGGAAAACAGACCTTAAGGAGATTGGCTATATAGAAGGTTCAGTGCTGAGGCACTTAGTTTGCTGGAGCAAAAGGGTAGTTAGGCTGACTTGTGGTCAACAAAGACAACTTAGCCCACACCAGGGGGAGCTGTGGAGCTGGAATTGCCCTTCAAAATTGTCCCAAATTAAGACAAGGGCCTTTGGACCCTGATGTCAACCAGATGTTGAATATGGGGTTCACACCAGAGTGTTGTAATCTTGGGTGAGACAGCTCCCTTTAGCTGAGAGAAATTCCAGGAGAGGAATTCAGCAAGCCAATCCACAACCAATACTCCCAGCTATTGGTGGACAAGAGCCTCAGTCTTGAAGACAGATCTGTGTGGCACACATATCCATTACATAGTGTAAAAGATGAAATTATGAAACAAATAGAGGAAAATATTGATAAATATTCCTAAAATAGGACTCAGAAGGACTTTTGAGACAAGAAGAGTTGACAGAAGAGTTGTCAGACAAGAGTTGTCAGACAAATCAGACAAGAATTGTAAAACAGCGACTGTGACAATTGGTTTTATCAAGGTTGGGAGTATAGGTGGGAAGAGAAAGCAGTAGAAAAAGCCACTAGCATCTCTGTGGTCCAGGTGTGATTTCCCTTGCCTGCAAGGCTGGACATCTGGAGGACTGGCTTTTCCTTCCAGTAGCGATTTTCTCAAAGCCCTGAGAAATAGAGCATGCCTGCCTTGGCTTGTGACCTGAACTGTTTGCTCCTATTAATTCACAGAATTAATTCACACTTGTGTCTGGTAGGGAGGGGCTGGTTTCAATCACCCAAAGTATTTCAAACTCAGTATGCTTATAAGAAAGCATGATCTCCAGAAAATATTCCCCTACCTCTCCTTACAATTACACATCACAGGTGGCCTCACCCCAGTTTTGTGAGTCTGTTTTAAAAAATCAAGCAGCTGCTGAACATCTAGCATGGTGGACTTTTTTCCAGGTGTGCTCTCTCAGTGTCCCATGTTGTCACTTGTTACTTTGTTCTGAACCCTTGGGAAGGCTGATGCATAGAGACTATGATGCTCTAAGAAGAAAGAAGGCATCCTCAGGGTTAATAATAATTATGATAATAGCAGCCACAGTGACTGTACCAGACACTGTGAGAAGCACTTTCATATATCATCTCACCAAATCATCCTAAGTCTCCACTTTACAGATGTAGGAAGTGAGACTTAAAGTGACCAAGTTGCCCCAGGTGACACAGCTGGAAGCACTCTCTGGAGCCACCTAGATGTGAATTAAGATCTCTCTGACTCCAAACACCTCACTCTTTGTACTACCTCCATTTCCTCTCGTGCCCCATTCAATGAGACAGGCTATGGAAACCACTTAACATGCAGCTTTAATTAGATCAGTGTTTCTGAGTCTTGGCTTCTCATTAGATTCATCAGAGAAGCTTCCAAAATCCTATTGTTTCTAGTGAAAAGCCAAGTTTGGGAACTATATATTAGATGCACACGAAAATACCCTAGAATACAAAATTGGTGTCTTCTTAAAAGCTAATGTTACCTCTCTTCCTAAACTTTGAGATTGTATCATTGGATATCCTGTGACTACTTTGAGAGTTTTGTTTACAATTTTATTTTCATGTTAACCTAACAGAAATGGTAACTAAACAAAAACACAGAACATAGAGGCTCTAGTTGGCCTAGAAATTTTAGGTGCTCAGGCACCTTGGTGGCTCAGTCAGTTAAGTGTCCTACTTCGGCTCAGGTCATAATCTCACAGTTGGTGAGTTCGAGCCCTGCCTCAGGCTCTGTACTGACAGCTCAGAGCCTTGAGCCTGCCTCAGGTTCTGTGTCTCCCTCTCTCTCTGCCCCTCCCCTGCTCACACTCTGTATTTCTCTCTGTCTCTCTCTCTCTCTCTCTCTCTCTCTCTCTCTCTCTCTCTCAAAAATAGACAAACATCTAAAAAAAATTTTTTTTAAGAAATTTTAGGCACTGCCATGCATCCTTATGTGTGATCGGGAGTTATAGCTCTGAACAAAATTAGAAGGCCTTGGTTCAAGTTTCAGCCCTACCACTTACTACCTATGTGATTTTTTTTTTTCACCTATGTGATCTTGATCTTGAAATAACTCCTTGAACTGAAGGAGGCCAACTAGATATTTGAACAGCAGAATGACAGGCTGGGGTTTAGGGGGAACCTTTTTCTAGAATATTAGAAAACAAAAGACCAAGATGTTGTTCAAGGGCAACCAGGGTATTAATAATGCTACCTTCACCCACCCATTCCAATCTTCATGAAGTTCAAGATAAGGAGAGCAATCTGATGCTGATTTGGGCTTAAGAGTTAGGAGACCCTGTTTTTTGTAAGGGCTCCTTAAACTGGAGCATATACATCATTAGCCTTAGTTGTTCGAAAATGAAGACATAAGATGCGAGCCTGCAAGAGCAATGACATAGCAAGAATCTGGTATGACCTCAGATCTTGTAAAGATCCTATCCACTGGGGAAGTGGAAGCCCAGTGTCCCATGCCAAGGACTGCTGTATATGCTTCTGCCCTGTGTATTCTACTCAACTCTCATTCAGTAACTTAGGACCTTAATTGACTTGGCATGTGGCATCTGTCCCAGCTCTATTACCTTCATGCTTCTAGATTGACAGAGAAGTACTAGGTATGAGATTTGAATTGAGATAAAGGTTGTACAGTAAAAGGAAATAATCACTTCTTACACACTACAAACATGGAAGCAGCTTTGGAGCCAGCCAAGGACCTCGTTGTCTTCTCCAGTTGCAATGCTCAGGCTCTCCCTTTCAGAAAAAGAACAGCATTGTGTCTTGCCTACCATCTAATTTAATCATACAGCCCATTTCCCAAACTTTCCTTCACAAGTACCAGACAGGCTCATGATCACTCCTACATTTTGTTCCTTGACATTCTGGAGAAGCATTGATTTGCTTGTGTCCTTTAAGGTTGCTTAGCAATGAAACCATAGGAGGCAGGGCCAGTAGCATGGAATTTCACAGGTGGCTCTTGCTTCTCCCTGTTGCATTGGTTTCCACCCTCTGTTTCAATGCATTTTAGTCTTTTTATTGCTCCGTAAAGTCTTGATCTCAGTTTTTATATTACAAGACTTATGTTTGTGCCTGTTCTCTTGCAAACCACCTTGAAAACATTTTGAAAGCATGAATGGCACACACCGTAGACAAGTTCTACCATTTCAGACTTCCATGTCTGTGGTGAGAGCATGGCATACACCACGTTAGGTGCATGCCAGTGAAGCTCGGAGCCAGGGACACATCTGGAAATTCACTCTCGTGTGGAGCCACCCAAGAAATCTGATCAGGCATCTGACAGACTTCTGCCATGCTAGAATAGGCACAGAAGGATGAGCTGGCATCCAGAATATCACATGGCAACCATCCCTATCCCTGGGGAAGCTTTGCCAGGAAGCTTATTTACTACAATGAATTGTATAGAACAGAAATATTAGGGTTTTGACATTGGGGGTTCTATCAGCACATTTGTGAAATGGCAGAGGATGAAAAGAACAGGAGCTTGGGATTAGACAAGAACCTGGGTCTGAACCTCAGGCAAGAGAGACACAAGATTCATAACCAAGAGAGCGCACAGTGTAGCGTGGTGCTTTCCCTGACACGCCAACATGCACTCACATCTCACTAGATCCCTGCTCTTCCAATCCTACCAAACAGAACCTGGCAAGCCCAGCTCAGAAAGGGGTTTATGGAGCCAGGCAGCCTCCTTAACTGTAGCAGAAGCCTGTCAGATCTTACTTTAAATGTCATGAAACCATTTTTTACAGGGATATAAATTTCTAAATTAGCTTTTTCCTTTACACATTCCTTTGGCATATGTGCTAAGCACATGTTTAAAAAAAACTAGCTATAGTTCAATTCTGATTTTCTTACTTTAAAATGATCAGCACTTCACACTCTTATGCATAATTCATCATGTAAACCATACATCTTTTTTGAGTTCACAGGAGGGCACACAAGTGCGAAAATACAGTTTTGTGGGTCATACCAAGTTAGCACCTGCAGGAATCTCATAGTTGGACGTGGGTCATACCAAGTTAGCACCTGCAAGAATCTCATAGTTGGACCTGTTACCATCCAGGTGACTCCAGTGCACAGGTTTTCAGCTGGAAGTATCTGAATATCACTGTGCAGCATTTGGAAATGGTTGTGAAGAAGAAAAATGTTACAACATCCTGCTTCAGGGCACTAGATTTTTTTCTTTACCTACTAAAGTTTGAAATTAGGACTTTGTTTAAACACACATCTTCATGTAGGTTTATGTTGTTAGAAACACTTCTGTTCACTTTAACATCCCTGGAACTACAATGCATATTGCAGTTGCTGTCAGCCAGGCAGCACTCATGACAGTCATCATTGTCTGTGCACAGGTGAATGTTGGTTGTAGTTGTTCACCTCATCTCTCTATTTGAGGCAAATGCACCATTGGTACTATGCATGTTTAAGTGCTGTTTGAAGAGTTTCCACACACACACACACACACACACACACACAAAGGTCACAAAGATTCACTGTGACAAAGCATGGAAACAAAAAGTTGCATTTGCAAAGGGCATTGAAGTAGGGCAGCAGGGCCGAAATTTGATATTTGTGGAAAAAACGTCCATGATTGTATGAATGGTCTCCATTCCATAAACCAAAGCAACAATTAAACTCTAGATGAAATCAAAAGAAGGAAAACACTTACATAACAGTTGAAATCGGGTTGTGTTTTTTTCCTGAGATGCTTGCAAAAGGATTGGCAATTACTTCATGATGTAAGTGAAGGGATATATGGTAAATGTGTCTAGGTAAGTCTAAAGGAGCTCTTTTAATAAGTATAAAATAAAAATTGTAATTGCAAGAAAGCATTGTGTCATACTTGGTATATTTTTTTCTTACTCATACATAAAACAATAGTATTTTACTTCTTTTAGTTGATGGAATCCGGTATTTAAAACAATAGCTAAAATTTTCTTAGATAACTGTTATATCTATTGCCCAATTGTTAATAAGGGAAAACTTACAAAATTTACTCCCAGAATTACATGTCTGGCCACAACCTGATGCATCCTCAGATGGTTTTGACATGAACAACAAAGATTTCATGGTCTTACAGATGGAGATGCTAAAGCCCAGAATCCAAAAGTCTCCATTCAGTCAGTGGACATTTATTTAATCAAATGGACCATGAAAGTGTGAAACATGGATGCCCTTTTCCCAGTGTTCCATGTGGACACCTGGCTTAGAGGGGACAAGAGGGGAAGGAGAGGCAAAAAAAAAAAAAAAAAAAAAAAAAAAGGAAAAGCAGTTAGGAGGAACTTTAATTTCAGGCAGCTATTGATTTAGCCCTTAGCAGTGTTTATTTTCTTTAACCTCTGCTCCAGGACACCTTCTCCACAATTCCCTCTCACCTTTTCCTTCTCTCTCCATCCCCATCTTCTTCCTTTGTCTCTGTCCCCTCCTTCCCTCAATTGCTGTCCTTCTAAACCTTGAGATGGGGCCTGTAGGGAGAAAGCACAAACAGCAGGCCTTGACAAAACACTTTAAAAATTTATAATTGCCAGTCCTTTACTATCTCAAATCCTAGATCAGGAGTTGCATACTACAGCCTGCTGCCTCTTTTGTAAATAAAGCTTTATTGAGTCACAGCCACACCCATTCATTTACATCTTGCCTGGGACAGCTTTCACACTACAATGACAGAACTGAATAATCCCAACAGAGACCATATCCACAGAGCCTAAAATGTTTACTAGTCTGTCTATATAATGTGCTTTCCCAAGAATATTCTGCAGAATTCTAGTTCTGCAAAGTTAAACAGATGTTGCTGGAAAGAAGAAGATTCTCAGGTCAAATATTTTTAGAAACTTTGCTTTTCAATTACAGGACTTCTTAGAGCCTTTAATACCTGAATGTGAATTGTGAATTTCTGAGGATTGGCTCAAGGATGCAGCATTTTCCCAAGTTTATTTGGGACCATTTTTCTTACACAGCTCTTGATGGGGATAAAGTTTCTCAGAACACACTTTAGAAAATATCCCTTTAACAATATCCAAGATACATTATTAAGTAAGAAAAGCAAGAGGTGTCAAGGACACATTTACCTGTATAAAGAGTGGGAAGGGAAAATGTAGTTAAGGGTTTGCTTGTGAATGTTTCAATTATCTCTTGAAAGGTCCACAACTAATTTTTCAGGTGAGTTGAAGCTGGGAGGGAGACTTTTCACTGTATTTTCTGCATTTTGACTTTCAATCATACCGATATACTTTATTACCTAAATAATTAATTCATCTGTCAATCAACATAATTAAATTTTGAAACAAAAATGTAAGATGGTAAACCACTTTGGAAAACAGTTTGACAGTTTTTAACAAAGTTAAATATATACTTAACCATATGTCCCAGCAGTTCTACTCCTAGGTATTTACCCTAAAGAAATGAGAACATATGTCCATACAAAGACTTGTAAACAAATGTTCATAGCAGCTTTATTCATAATAGTCCTAAACTGGAAACAATCCAAATGTTTATCATTAGATGAATGAATGCAAACTGGGGCATAGTCATGTAATGGAATACTACCCAGCCATAAAAAAGGAACAAACCACCGATGCAGCAAATGAATAAGTTTCACAGATGTTATGCTGAGTGAAAGCGAGAAACAAAACAAGAACAGAAGAAGCAAACCTGTAGTGATAGAAGTCAGATTATTGGTTGCCCAGAGTAGATATAGGGGAGGAGATCTGACTGCAAAGGGACACAATGGAACCTTCCAAGGAGATGGAGATGTTCTTTATCTTCACTGAGGATACTTGTCACAAGTATACTTGGATACTTGTCATAAGTTTGTATACTTGTCATAACTCATCAATGTGTACACTTAAAATGTGTGGATTTAATTGCATATAAGTCACACCTCAATAAATTTAAATTTAAAAGGAGAGAAATAAATGTCTCCCTGAATCAATCAAAAGGGAGCCATGAAAAATGAAGGAACATTCAAGAATGAGAAGATGGAGTCAAGGTAGCCCTCCAGTATGATTGTACACAGGATAAGTCTCTGCCCTATAGTATGGGAACCCCAGAGAAATAGAAATGAGCAGACCCTCCCTGCATTGGTTCTCTGTTTGCTACCTGGGGATTCTGATTTACAAACCAGCTCTGCAGGAGCAGAGCTACTCCACCTGGTTGAAGGCCCCTATTGGCCATGAGTGACACTGGTGACCCTGTCTCCCACATGCTATGCACTGGATCATACTGTGCTTCATGCTGTCACTGATTGTATTCCTTCTGTATCTGATGAGACCTTGCTAATTCAAAGGGTAGCTCCAATTGTCATTTGGGGTGTAACAGTTGGTGAAAATACAAGCAACACAGCTAACTTTGCTACAGCTCTGAAAGAGTATCCCAAATGGGTTGTCTCCTGCTTACAAACCAATTGAGCTCCAAAATAAAAGACAGCAAAGAAGCCATTTGACTCTTAGAATACATCTCATGATGGAAATAACATTATGGGTGGTTAAATACATACATACATACATACATACATACATACATACATACATACAAGCCAACATCTTAAAGTCCACTGGAATGAACTAAGACATTGCAACCCAAATCTAACCTCAAGGCAGCCTGTGTTCTTTTTTCCCATTTTCACTTCAGTGCCAAGTGTGTTTTCATACTGAGCATAGGAATCAGCTGTATCTGCAGACCTTTAAAAGGTAATCTTTCTTACCACACAGTGAAAAACCCAGAGGCCGTCTTTGTTTACAGATGTCCATGTGTAATCTAGCAGATATGCTAGGCAGGGGTGCAGACCCACTGGGGACTGTAGCACATGAATGGGATGTGTAGCCAAGGCTGGGTAGGATCTGACTCAGAACCTGCACACAGAGCAAGACAGACCTGGGCTTGCAGCTCAGCCCTGCCACATACCAACTGTGAGATTTCAGCCAAATAACTTAAAATTCTTTGCGTGTTTCCTCATCTGTAAGGTAGCTATGACAATAATACCTAGTTTGAAAGGTTATCACATAGGTTTAATAAGATGACGTAGGGGTTCCATTTATTATTACTGTGTAACAAACTTCCCCAAACTTAGCAGCTTATGACAATGACACCATTTATTTTGTTCACAAACCTGCATTCTGGACAGGACTCAGTGGGGACTTCACTTGGCATGAACTGGGCTGAAATCACCTAAAGATTAGTTTACTCCCATTTGGCAGTCAATGCTGGAGACACCTACAGCTGGGGGCTTAAAGGGCTAGGGCTCCTGGGGCATGTCCATCTCTGTATGATCCATGGCAGCAGCATCTTATTGCATGTTATTTTTTATGAAGTCATAGTGATGGGGTTTTGGAGTGATGGTGGGGGTCTGGAGCTGACAATTAAGAAAGAATTCTTGAGATGTCTTTGGTTCAAAAAGGTGATTTTATTAAAGCATAGGACAGGACCGTTGGGCAGAAAGAATTGCACAGAGTTTGTGAGGAGTGACTGATTATATAGGATGGAGTTGGGGGAGGTAAAAGCAAAAGAGAGGACTCCACACAGATTTTCATATGCTAACGAGGATTCATAAGATACTGGAAGCCTAGCTATTGTCAAGTTAAGGTGGTTTTTTCTCTAGCAAAGCATTAACTTTAAGATAGTAGGGAATTCCTGGAAGAATGTTTTACTCTGCCTATCTCAAGTATTTGTCTATGGGCTGCAGGTTATAAGGAAATTTGCTATTTCCTTCTCACATCACCACGAAGGGGGGTGTGTTGTTAGGGGTCCAGGAAACTCAGTACGGGTTTCTGGAGATGAGGCTTTTGATAAGATTGGCATTTTCTTATCATTTACTAAGACATTTGTAAACTGATGACATGAGACTCATGTCCTGCATGACGGTGATCTCTATCAGTTAACCATTGTTTTTTTTCTTTCCTTTGTTCTTGGACACTCAGGAGTGCCGAGGGATGTCACACTTATCCCATCTAGGGTGGGGGCAGAGAAGGTTGTTAGTTTGTGCTTTGCCCCCAGCTTGCCTTATGCTTCCTCACTAATAGAACTTGGAACTCATAGTGTCACTTCTGCCACAGTCACAGGTTTACCCAGGTATAAGAGAACATAGACCTCATATCTCAATGAATGTCAGCATCACCTTGTAGGAAGAACCTGTGGGATGATATTTTAGGGCAGTCTTGTTTGAAAACTACAATGTGGCATTGTAGCAAAGTATATAGCACAGGTCCTATTATTTATATAGGACCAAATAAATAATACCTTTTTGACCATTACTATTGCCACGACCACTGTCACTGCTACACTTCTATTATTATTATTATTATTATTATTATTATCATAATTGCCAGTAAACATGAGACACCTATCACTGCTAATATTCGGATGCTTGCCCTTCTTTTGGTAGGTGAAAGCCACAGACACAATGTCACTTCCAAGAAATCATTTAATGGAAACCTTGCACTGGCCCAAAACTTCTGCAGCATAATTGCTTTAAGGGAAGTGAGGGAAGGTGATATCATTCATCATTGTGAATGGAGAGGTCTATGAATACACAAGCTGTAAAAAAAAAAAAAAAAAAAAAAAAAAGAAGAAGAAGAAGAAGAAGAAGAAGAAGAAGAAGAAGAAGAAGAAACCTGGGGAGCAGAGAGCAAAGACAGGTTTCCATATAAAGATGAGTTTGTTATGCACCTGCAACCTCCTCCCAGGTGATGATGTCCCATGGGGCCCCTTATCCCCAGCTCTCCTCTCCCCGAGGAAGAGTAATGCAGCATCAGCTTACTAAGTCCTTTAATTCACAATGTGTCATACCCACATCATAATGCATGGACTTCTCTGGATTCATGTCCCTCTGTGTAGCCCCACTGAAGACCAAGGGCAGAATTTAGACTTCATTAAATGAAAGGCATTTATTTGGTAAGTGCCCAAGAGAAAAAAAAAGATTATAAATCCAAAGTGCAAAATCATGGAGTTAGTGTAGAATTGTTTCTTAATGGAAAAAGATCTCTATAGCTACCCCGTAATCCTCCTGTGGCTTATGATGTTCTCAAGAAGTGGCTCTATTTAGAAGCTGACCCACTTGTCATGGGCTAGCTCCTGAGCTGTTGCAACTGCTCTCTTGCACTGTTTCTGAACCTAGGCTGCCAAGTCAGCTCCACATCCACCTAGTAGGGAGCACAACACAGAGAATAACAAGCATGCCTTTTGAGGTTGTGCTTGACAAATGCAAATTAATTTGACCTAGGGCAAAGAGTTTAGATTCCCTTTGTTCTAGGCTCACTTTAGATTAAAAAGGTGTAGAAGACTGCAGACCCAGTCTGGCAAAGAGGGCATTGTTTCCAGAAAAAGCAGCAACTGAAGCTGCCAAGCAGTGTGGAATGGAGCATTGCTGTAGGCTACCTATTTGTATTTCAAACTTACTAAAATGCCTAGACCATTTCTTGTGTGGCCTCCCCTGCCCTACGTCTTCTCTCTAACTGGTGTGGATGGTGGATGACATGGTCTTCTCTTCTAACAGGACCTGTCACCAGTTCCTCTGCATTCCCTTAGCAGTGCCTATCAAATTTGGTGAAATTGGAATCACCTGGAAAAATTAGATATGTATTTTACACTTTCAGAACATCTCAACTTGAACTAACCACATTTAGAATGCCCAGTAGCTACATGTGACTAATGGCTACCATATTGGAGAGTGTAGACTTAGATAATACTGTCTACTAGACAGTGTTATAAACCCCTTATATATTAACTTATTTAATCCTCACAAAAATCCTATAAGATAGTGTTTTTAATCTGATTTTATAGGTGAGGAAATTAAGGCACAGACAGTTTAATTTACCCAAGGTCACTGGGCTAGAACATGGGAGTAAGGGGTTTGAATGTTGGCAGTCTAGCTTCAGAGTCAACCACATTACCACAAGCCCTCCTGCTCAACCATAACTCTCTGGTGGATAGGGAGGAAAAATTATTTCTTTGTGTATTCACATAGCATAAACAATGCTTAGTTCAGATAGGACACCCAGTGAATATATGCTGAATGAATTAACTGAGAGGAAGATGAGGTGGTTATAAGGGATTTGTCAAATGTTCAGCCAACAGGATTAGATGCCTTCAATCATCAGCGTATATTATTGGGTAGGAGGAATAGATTTTTTTGGTGTATTAATTTTTTTATTTTAATTCCAGTATAGTTAACATACATTGTTATGTATAGTGATTCAACAATTCTATATATCATTACTCAATACTCTTCATGATTAAGTTTACTCTTAATCCCCTTAACCTATTTCATCCATCCCCTACACCCCTCACCTCTGATATGCTTTTTTTTAATTTTTCTTTTATTTCTTTTATTTTTTTTATTTGGTTTTATATATTTTTATTTTATCTATTTTTTATTTAAAATATTTTCTTTAATTAAGTAGATTCCATGCCCAATGTGGGACCCTGAGATCGAGTCATATGGTCTACCAACTGAGCCAGGCTGATATGCTTTATTTTAAATGAGTACCCTCAGTTAGTTTTTTTTTTCAAAAATAACATTTTTTCCTTGAAACATGTTTCAGAATAAATGGTTCTAAAAGATATATAAACCATTCCATCTAAGAAACGTTCCATCCATTCCATTCCATTATGCTATGGAAATATACAAAGAAATAATATTTCCTCCCATCCTTCAGGGAGTTATGGTTGAGCAGGAGGACCTTGTGGTAATGTGGCCATCCCTGAAGCCAGACTGCCAAGATTCAAACCCCTTACTTATATATATATGTATGTATATGTATAAGTATATGTATATACTTATATACACACACATACATATATACATAAATATATACACATATATGTGTGTGTGTATAAAAAAAATAAAATCCATCCAAGAATACACATTTTCTTCAAGTACACACAAAAGAATCCACATAAAAAGAGATATAACAAATATTACAAATTTAAGAAGACTGAAATCAGGTGTACATAGGTGGCTCAGTTGGTTAAGCATCCAACTCTTGATTTCAGCTCAGGTCATGATCTCACAGTTCATGAGATCAAGCCCCATGGCCAGGTCTGCACTGACATGGCAGAGCATGCTTGGGATTCTCTCCCTCTTCTTTTGCCTCTCCCCCATGCTCTTTCTGTCTCTCAAAATAAGTAAATTAATTTTCAGAAAAAGACTGAAATCATGCCAAATATATTTTTCAACCAAAATGGTATAAAACTAAAGATCAACAATAAACGAAAGCTGGAAAATCTACACTGTAAATATTAAATATTTAATATGTAAATATTAACACACTACTGCACAAGCAGTGGACCAAATAAGAAATCAAAGGTCAAATCAAAATATGTCTCAAAACAAAAGAAAAAGAAAACACAATATTCCAAAATCTACAGTGTGCAGCAAAAGGAGATGTTAGAGTGAAATTTATGCTATAAATGCTTGTATCAAGGGAAAAAGTTTAAATAAATAATATTATACCATAAGGAACTAGAAAAAAGACAGCTGAAATTTAGTAGAGGAAATAATAACAAAGAAAAATCAGAAATAAATAGAGACTAGAATAAACAATAACATAACACTGAAAATAATGACCAAGTTTTCCATAAAAATAAATAAAATTGACAATGCTTTCACTCCATTAAAGAAAAAAGAGAGAGAAGAGTCAAAACCTAAAATGAGAAATGGAAGAGAAAACAATACAACAGATAACCACAGAAATACATAGTGTGATAACAGATTACTATAAAAATTAGATACTAACAAATCAGATAACTTAGAAAAAGAAACCAGATAATTCCTAGAAATGCCCAAGTTACCTTGATTGAATCATGAATTTTGAATCCAAGAAATAGGAAATCTTCTTAGACCAATAACAAGAATGGAAATTGAATTAGCAAACAAAAATCTCCCAGCGCAGAAAAGCCCAAGAGCACATGGTTTCACTAGTGAATTCTACTAAACATTTTTTAAAAATATTTAATGACAGTTTTGGTCAAAATCTTACCAAGAATGAAATAGAGGAAACATTCAAAATCATTCCGTGAGGCCAGTACTACCATCATACCCAAAGCAGGATAATAACAATACAAGAACAAAAAGCCTAGTTTGTCTGATATAAGTATTGCTACTCTGGCTTTCTGTGGACATCCATATGCATGATAAATGTTTCTCCACCACCTCATTTTCAATCTGCAGGTTTCTTTAGGTCTAAAATTAGTCTCTTATAGGTAGCATATAGATGAGTCTTGGTTTTGTTTTTTTTGTTTTGTTTTGGTTTTTTTAATCCATTCTGACACCCTATATCTTTTGATTGGAGCATTTAGTCCATTTACAGTCAAAATAATTATTGATAGATATGTATTGTCATTTTATTATTTGTTTCTGGAGATTTTCTCTAATCCTTTCTTGTCTTTGTCACTTTTGCACTCCAAAGTTCCCTTTGATATTTTTTGCAGGGCCGGTTTAGTGGTCATGAAATCCTTTAGTGTTTTTTGTCTGGGAAACTCTTTATCTCTCCTATTCTGAATGATAGCCTTACTGGATAGAGTATTCTTGGCTTCAGATTTTACCCCTTCAGAACTTGAAAATATGCCACTCCTTTCTGGCTTGCCAAGTTTCTTTTTTTTTCTCCCAAGTTTCTATTGAGAAATCTCCAGCTAGCCTTATGGGTTTTCCTTTGTAAGTTAGGGATTTCTTTCGTCTTGCTGCTTTTAAGATTTTCCCTTTGTCATTGTATATTGCAAATGTAGTTATAATGTCTTGATTTGGCTTGCTTTTGTTGATTTTGATGGGAGTTTTCTGTGCCTCCCCGGATCTGGATGTCTGTTTCCTTCCCCAGATTAGGGAAGTTTTCTGGTGTTATTTCTTAAAATAAATTTTCTGCCCCCTTTTCTCTCCCTTCTTCTGGGACTCCTATAATATGTGTGTTATTATGTTTGATGGAGTCACTGAGTTCCCTAAATCTATTCTCATTTTGCATAATTCTTTCTGTCTTTTCTTTGGTTTCATTATTTTCCATTAGTTTGTCGTCTAGGCCACTAATTCATTCCTCTGCTTCTTCCAGCCTGCTTTTCATTACATCAAGCCTGTTTCCAATCACATTTTTTGCACTCTTCATCTCTGATTGATTCGTTTTTTAACTCTTTTATCTCTGTGGTAAGGGTCGCATTGATGTTGTCTTTTCTCAAGCCCAGTGAGTATCTTTATAATTGTTGCTTTAAATTCTCCATCAGGTATATTACTTATCTCTGTTCTGCTTAGACCTCTAGCCATGGCCTTATCTTGTTCTTTCATTTGGGATAAATTCCTCCATCTTGACACTTTGTCTGAGTCTATGCATTCTGTCTGTTAGAAAAGTCAGTTATGTCTCCTGCTTCTGACAGTTATGGCCTTATAAAGAAGAGATGATGTAGTGCTCAGGATCTGGTGCTTCAGGGAATGTCTCTGGTGTATGTTGCATGTACTCTGCTATTATATTTTGCTGCTGTATCCTTCAGGCCAGTTGTCTACAGAGGTTCTTCTTGCCTGCTATGCGCAGTGTTTGGTGCCTGGCCTGAATGTGGCAAGTTTTATCTTTAGGTGTGCTCTGGTTTGCTTGTGAAATGAAACCTGACACCAATGTCACCAGAACTGAGACCCTGTACAACTCACTCTCTGATTAGGCGACATAGTTGGGCAGGGGTTTGTGCTGGTCTTCTAGGGGCAGGGTCTGCCATGCTGTGACTAAGGCAAGCTTGACTGAGAAGGGCAGTCCCACCAAAGCATGGTGGGTGGGGCTTGATATAAGCAAATTAAGCAGCCAGTGTTGGTGCTGTGCTGCTTCCCACAGGTGGCTCTGTGTTTATGCAGAGGGGCAGGGGAGGGAAATGGCCCTGGCCAGCTCTCCTGTTCCCAGAGAGACATCTACATGAATGCTGCCTCCCAGGGTTGCTCTCCAAGATGATCTCCAAGATAATCTCCCCACTATGCCCCAGGTGTTTTTCAGATTGCTATTTCTATACTGTCTGCCCCTGGGTGGTTTGTCTGCCTTCTCTCCAGGAGCAGGGCAGTGCCCTCTGGGCTGTTTTCCAGCCAAGCCTCCTGACCTTTAAAACTCCAGATTTTAAGACCCACTGGTTAGAGAACTCATGAAATTCAGCCCCTCTCATTTTCCAATGGCTTTGAGGAAACATTCTCCTTGTCCATTCCCCTGTGTGCACCTCTCTCCTCACCTTGCCTCGCCTCACCTCACCTCTCCTCTCTCTCTCTCTCTCTCTCCTCTCTCCTCTCTCTCTCTCTGTCCTCTCTCCTCTCTCTCTCTCTCCTCTCTCCTCTCTCTCTCTCTCCCCCTTCTCTATAACCACTGCTCCCTCCCCTCCACAACACACATGATCCATTTTTCTCCTAAACTACATCTCCACACTTCCTTCCTTCTTCAGTGTGGTCTCTTCTCTCCCTTTAGTTGTGGAATTTGTTCTTTCAGTCTTCAGTACAATTTCTGGGGTAGTTAGGATGATTTGATAGTTATCTAGTGTGTTCCTGGAACAAGCCTAGGGTCCTCCTACTCCACTGCCATCTTCCCCTCCTCAAATTTGGGTGAGACTGATATTTTTAAATTGAATTTGAAAATACTTATTCTCTCAAAGGGCTTCCAGGATAATGAAAAGATGTCAGAAATACACAATGACAAAAATATAGATCTTACATATCATTTAGAGTGACAACCATGGTTATAATGACTAGGACCAGGAAAGGGCTACACCAAGAGACGGTATCTAAAAGTGGTGAATCTTTAAGGGAATATTAAGTGAGATGGAAGGAATATATGGTTAAGACACAGGACATAATGGGTAATATATGAGTAAGACATAGGAAAAGAATGACAAGGGGGGGGGATCATCCTCCTCCTCCTTATCAGCATTGATTGGATACTGTATGTTGCAGATATTATTCCCAGAAAGCATACTATGAGCTGTAAATTTGCATACTGGATGTTTTTTGGAAGTGTTCCCAGAATCAATACCTTTAGTAGAGTAAAGGAAGCAGTATTGGGCAGGGGGAGAAATTGGCTGTGATGCAGTCACACCAAAATCCTCAACCAACCCTATGGGGAACTCTGGAGCTGGAGTGGCCCTTTACGCTTGTCCCAAATTGAAGCAAGGAGAGTAGTCCTTTTAACAACAGGATCCGGTCATTGGATGCAAGTTTCCCAGGAAGAGTGTATATCCATGAACAAGGCAGCTCTGTCAACTGAGAGCAATTCCCAAAGAGAAACTCAGCTGTGTGCCATCAGCTGCCAATACTCCTAGTAGCTATAGAATAAGGACCTCCTTACTGGGGGTGGAAGGAGGAATCTAGATGGCAAGCAACATTGTCCACTGCACCAACTTAGTACAAAATCTTGAGAACTAATGAAAGAACATCATGGTGAATAGAAAGCACCAGACAGAATCCCAACATAGCCACCTTGCCTGGGAAATTGATACAAGGCCATACAACTAATGAGTGAATTTCTACCTAGTCCCAGTGTCTGTTTTCTCCCCATATCTCTCCAGGAAAGAGAAGAGGGAGGAGAAGGATAGAACTTAAGCACCCTTTATTGCAAAGAGTCCTATTCCTAGGTCTGTAGGATTTAAACAGTGTGTTCTAGATTTTAAAAGAAATTTGTGTCACATTTGTTCAGGGGGACACCACTTACCTATGTGCCTCAGTACCTGTTGTGGGAGCTGTGGCTAGAGTAAGGGAAGAACAGCTAACCAAATTTGGGGCAAGGAACCACCTCCCATCCTCCCCATGCCTAGGAGGTAGGGGCAGCTACCTTAGGCTACTGAAGAAGATGTCTACAAAAAACAACATTCTGGAGTTGGGCTGGGGTGGTGGTCCCCATGTCACCCTAGGCTTAGCCTGGGAGTAGAACATTTCAGGATGTGCTTCAGGTTTGATTCTGATCTTATTTTCTTTGGTTCAAGTCAGAGGCAGTGTTTGAACTGTGTGCTATGTATTCATCTTGGCTCCCCCTTGAATGTGTGACTTTGAATAAGTCTTTTAACATCTCTGAAACTTGGCTTTAGGGAATGAAACCCACCTCTTATAAAATATGAGTATTAATTGGGTTTTTAAGAGTAAAATACCTTCAAACCTAATTTGATATTTAATAAATGTGTGTTCTGATTCTGAACATAAGCATACTGTAAAATATAAAATGCTGAAGTGTTTTCGACCCATGGATAAATTCTGAAAAAATTCCTTTTCAGAATTTGCCAGAATTTTCTCTACCAATATGCATTTTAGTGCCCATCATGGGGAATGAGGTAATAGCAGCCATCCCCATGTCTGAGATCAGGATGCCAGTTTATCTAGAAAACACAAAGCTACCCTCAGCTTAGCCCTCAATAAATGTTTGTTGAATATATGAATGAAGAAATGAATGAATGGTGGAATGGTAGTAAGAGAATTCAGATTTCTCCTCTTCCAGGAAGACTTGCTGGGTTCCTCTGCCTTTCATGGGTTCCCTGCCAAGCTAGTGTACATCAAATCTGTTACATCCCACATAGTCTTGAATTACAGACTATCTTCCATTGTTCTTTCCTTGTTCTGTATATGTTGTTCTTATCTCCTTGGTTTGACATGCACAAGATGATTTTATTAGTTTTTCCTCCAGAAAGCTACCTCTAAGTCCACACTGAATTGTTTAAGTACCTAAATCCATAGATTTCTACTCCAACAGAGAAGAATAAAGAGGTGGAGGGTGGGTACCCTTGTAGTCACATGGATTAAGGTTTGTTCTTTTCTCCCTCATAGGGTTTTACGATAACTGAGTAAGATAATATATAAAAATCACCTAGTAGAGTGCCTGGCACATAGTAGTTTCTCAATAAGTGGAAATCTAAAATTAGTGAATAGTTATCAGTATTGGGGAGGAGGGACGAGCAGGGAGGGAGCAAAGCTTTAATCCCCAAGCACGCACAGCCTGGAGGGCTGACTCAGAATTCAATTGTGAAATCTAGCTCATGCCCAAAACCTAAATTATACCTTAGAGTATGGGCATTCTGCCTTGAAATGGGAAATTAGGCAATTTCACAAGAATGCACAGCTGTGTTGCCTGAGCCGTTTTGTTCCAGGCAAACTGGAACAGGCAGTGAACTTTGGCAACTGATGAGAGCCGTACCAGACAGTCTGCAGCCAGCCCCATCAGGGAACCAGGAGAATACCAAGCAGCCTTGCACAATGCTAGTGGAGAAGTTGCAGGAGCTCAGGAGCAGGCAAGCCAATGTGCCAGAGAGAGCAGACACCCTTCTTTGATGTCAGCCTCTCCACTCAGCCCACCCCTTCCCCTCAGGCTTGCTACTGTCCCTGCTGGCCTCCCATTTTCCTCTCAGTAAACAGCAAGCTCTTTGTGAAGAGGAGTGGGTGCTGAGAGATAATGCTTCAGACAAGCCCCAGAGGATGTCAGGTCAAAAACCCCAATGCTCTTTTTAGGTAAATGATTCTCAGGCATGATCAGGCCCAAACTTTGTGCCTTTTCTTCTTCCTTTTGAGAATTTAAAGCTGAAAGTAGACAGATACTAGTGACCTTGCCTATCTGACAAGGTCCTCAGAACTATCTAAGGGGCTTCTTAGGAGTCCCAAAGATTCTCTTATGCTCATTGAGAAGCCCACTGGCCAAGACCCCAAGCTGTGGGACTTCAGGCCCTGGAGGAGTCATTTTATTGGGTTTATAGGAGCCAAGCATCTGGAGACTCTATGGGCTTCACAGGGCTGGCTCCCCTGTCAGCTGGCCCTCAACATAAGTCCTTCTGTTCATCCTACTTCTTTATCGCTGTCATCAAAACCTACCCAGGGGCACCTGGGTGGCTCCAGTTAAGTGTCCAGCTTTGGCTCAGGTCATGATCTCACAGTTCACGGGTTCAAACCCCGCGTCGGGCTCTGCACAGACAGTGCAGAGCCTGCTTGGGATTCTCTCTCTTGTGTGCCTGCGTGCCTGTCTCACTCTCTCTCTCTCTCTCTCTCTCTGCCCCTCCCCAACTTGCACTTTCTCTTTCTCTCAAATTAAATAAATAAAAAGTTAAAAAACAAAAACAGAAAACCTGCCCAGAGCACACCCCTTCAATCAGGAAGCCAAAGCCAAGACATATCTCTGTAAAGCCCAATTCCTGGCACACACTTTCACACAACCCTTTAGAACTTTGGAAGAAAGAAGGCTTATTTGCTTTTGTAATTAGGAATGGAACGTGCAGCAGTGGGCACAATTGCGGAAGAGGATCTTAGGAGGATACATAGGATGTAGGTTCCGTCTCAGCCTTCTCCTGCCTCACTCTGTCTTATGCGTTGCTGTGTTCATTTGAACTAGTTAATGTTAACCACAAAAACAAGCAAAGTAAAAGTGAGATAAATACCCACATGAAGACACACGCAGGCTTTGTATAGCCACATCACAGGACTCACATTTTTTTACTGCTTTCTTCTGTTGACATTGTCAACAAATAAATAAACATCTATAATTTTGTTGTAAGCATTCAGCTGCAGATAACTCAAATGCATGAAATTAAGTATTCTTTTATTCCCACATTGTTCAGAAAACCTTATTCTGTTCCTTGTACGAGTCAGACAGTAAGCTAAGTTCTGGGGCTCCAGATGCTCAAGAAGTTCACAGCCCCAGGGGAGTGACCTAAATGTAGTAGAAACTAAAACAACAGTTGCTACCTGTTGAATGCCACTACTGTGTGGACCCTCTGTACCTCTTAGTCTCCTCTCGCACCTCTGAAAGCACCCTGAAGTTAGGCATCATCATCCTTATTATATAGCTGGGGAAAACAAAGCTTAACTAATTTGCCTGAGGTTACACAACTAGGAAATTACAGAGCCAGAATTGATCCTAAATACCATTAACCCCACCACCACCACCACCACCAGTCCCATGCCTTCCTACCACACCCTTGAATAAAGAACTCTGTAGGGAGAAGGGCCACAATATAAATGGGAACAGAGTGCCCTGGGAGCACTGCACAGGGAGCCATCATTTCTGACCAGAAATACTGAAGGGCCTTGATCTTGTCAAAACAAGTTGATGGGGCGCCTGGGTGGCGCAGTCGGTTAAGCGTCCGACTTCAGCCAGGTCACGATCTCGCAGTCTGTGAGTTCGAGCCCTGCATCAGGCTCTGGGCTGATGGCTCAGAGCCTGGAGCCTGTTTCCGATTCTGTGTCTCCCTCTCTCTCTGCCCCTCCCCCGTTCATGCTCTGTCTCTCTCTGTCCCAAAAATAAATAAACATTGAAAAAAAATAAAAAAAAAAAAAAAGTTGACAGCCAAGTTGGGTTTTTAGAGATTGATACATTATCACATAGCAGGAAGGGGGTATGGGTAGAAATTTTGAATGAGGTTAGAAGTATCTATCTATATCCAACACCTTATATGGCTCCCATGGTTAAATGGTAAGGCAATCTAGCCCCATAGTAATGATAAATAAGCCTTGGTTTTCATGCAACCTGCTTCCTGGGTCAAGGAAGTTGTGACTATATTAAGTGAGTGGCATTTACCCTGACCCCTCAGTTGGATTTTGAACAGATTTAAAAACTATGTGTTCAGGCTGTTGGTCTCTCTGTTTCACCTCCAAACTCTACACTTTGGATCTGAATGCAAATATTTAAAAAGCTGAGAATCAGAGGGAATATAGATAAATGTATCTGGCAATAGTCATGGAATCTTTTTTCCCCTTTCTCTTTCTTCAGGTAGGCTCCACAACATATCAGTAGCTAGGTTAAATTAGAATCCACCCACTAAGTTAAGAAAGATAGGAGGAGCTGGAAGCTGCCATTAGGGCGGCAGGGTGGGACTCAGTCTTTCCCCCTACGCAGTGTTGTATCTGCATGCCCCCTTCTGTGGACACATGATCTTATATCAGGTTGCTGGGAAAGTTGCCTGCAAACCTCCCTTCAACTATGTCCCCCTCCAGGACCCACGTGAAACTTAAAAAAAAAATTTTTTTTAATTTTAGAGTAGTTTTAAACATACAGAAAAGTTGCAAGAGTAGAACAGAGAATTCCTATGTACACTGCACTCGGTTTTCTCTTAGTAACATCTTATATTACTATAGTACATTTGTCACAATTAATGAAATGATATATTATTATTAACTGAAGTCCAGACTTTATTCACATTTTCTTCATTTTTCCCTAATGTCCTTTTTCTGTTTCAGGACTCTATCCAGGATATCACATCACATTGTCTCGTTTGGCACCTTTTGGCTATGATAATTTCTCAGACTTTCCTTGTTTTTGATGACCTTTACAATTTTGAGGTGTATCAGTCAGATACTTTGTATACTGTCCCTCAATTTAGATTTTTCATATGTTTTTCTTATCATTAGAGTGGGGGTATAGGGGAAGGAAAACTACAGAGGTAAAGTGCTATGTTCATGTCAAGGGTACATACTGTCGCCATGACTTTATCTCTGTTGATGTTAACCGTCATCGCCTGGCTGAGGTAGTATTTGTCAGGTTCTTCTGCTGTAAAGCTGGAACATTTTTTATTAGCCTTTTCCTTTTAGTTTGGCAGAGTACAAGCCAGTCGGGGCTGTATTTGTGTTCTTTCCCATGATGTCAGTGATATGTTCCCTGAATATTAATGATCCGTTATTTTATTAGAAGCTGAGTTGACCTTTTCATCCATCTAATTCTGACTCTTATTTTTGTTTATTTGAGGGAAGTCTTTGAGAGAATGTCTTTGGTGTATGGGTTTATGCCCCTATCATAGCTGATTTTCTTCCCTTCTAAAATTGTAGCTCCTTGAAGGAAATGGTCATATTCTCCAATCTGTGGCCACCATATACTAGCCTCCAGCTGTATTCCATCTGTCTCCCTGAGCCACAAAGTGCATGGTGGACCAAGAAGCTCCATGGCACTCCTAGGCTGCCATGTTCCTTTCTTCCTTTGGGGGAACTTGTAGCCTAAATTGGAGAAATCATGATGCTATAGAAAGAACCCAGAATTAAGATGTTTCCCTTTCCTTAAGTCTGAGCAAAAGAGAAGGAAAATAAGGGAACCCAAGTCAAAATCAGCATGTTGAGTTCCTGCACTTAAAAAAACAAACAAAAAATAACTCTGATCCATAAGGTGAGAATTATCACTGAAAGAGCTCTAAGTTCACTTCTATATAGGTCGTATTCCAGTCACTGTTGCTGCCTAACCAACCACCCCAAAACTTAGTGGCTTAAAACAAAAATAATAATTCATTTGGTTCATAAATCTGTGATTTGGGCAGGGATCACTTGTCTCTGCTCCATCAAGATTTAGCTAGGGTGGATTGTCTGGGGCTGGGAAATCAGTCTTCAAGATAGCTTACTCCCATGGATAGCAAGTTGGTGCTGGTTGTTATCTCAAAAGTTCCACTGGGACTGAAGTCCAGGGGCCTCATTTCCTTTCCACGTGGACTCTTCAATGGACTACTCAGACTTCCCCATAGCATGGTGGCTGGCTTCCAAGAGTAAGCACCCAAGAATAAGACATAGGAAGAAGCCAAACCACCTTTTATGACCTAGCCTCAGAAGTCATGTGGCTTCACTTCAGCCACAGTCATAGCCCCAGTCAGATTCAGGGGGAGAGAACAAAGACCTCGCCTCTCCACTAGGAGTGCCAAGTCACGTTTAAAAAGAGTTGGGTGGGTTGGGATGTATTGTGGTGATTATTTTTGGAAAATACAAACTACCACAGCTGACCAGTGAGTAATTTAGGTTTCTTATCCTTCAACAAATATTTGTTGTAGCCACAGTGTTACACTAGATATGGAGATATAACATTGAACCAGACACAGTCTCTACCTTCTGGTAGCTTACAATTCTGACATGCAAATAGATAAGATGCTATTTCCATTCAAAGAGATAGGGGTTAGAATAGGTTAGGCTTAGAGATTACAGGCACACAAGGAGGGATACCTAAAAGGTCTTCAAGACCAAGGAGGAGTCCTAGGTGGAAAATGTTTGTACTAAGAGGAGCTGAATGGCTAAGGCAAAAAAGCTAAAGCTGAAGGTAGAAGGCAGCATAGTTGTCCTAAGTGTTGCTATCTTTGGGGAAAGTTTTATTTTTTAATTGTAGTCATCATAGTTGTTACTATTGTTGCGTCATTGCCTGTCTTCATAAAATGTTCTTCTGCTCACGTAGGGTATTTTCCTGGGCCAAAAATCTTTCCGTTCCTAGGGTCTCAAGCAGCCAAGATCAGAGAACCTACATTTAAATCCTGGTACTTCTACATGGTAGCTGTTTTGACTTTAGACAAATGAATTGACCATATGTTAGCATGAAGATTATAGGAGGACCCCGGCTGCAAATTCTTGCCTGTTTCCTGTTCCTAAGAGAGAATCAGTGCTGTGTGTGCATGCACATATGTGTGTTCATATATGTATATAATATTTTCCTTACGAAGCTGTGTTATGTTAGCTTCCCAGAGTTATAGCACAAGGAAATTCATGCTGGCTGGAGGCCACAGGTATGGCTACTACCTGGAAGGAGGGCAACAGCAAAGATTTGCACCCTAAATTCCCTGGTTTCATAAAGAAGCCAAGGTCATAAGCATAAGTTACCTCTTAAGAGCATTTGTCCAGCACACCCTAAAGGCAATGATGCATATTTATTTCTGAGGGAAATCATGGTCTGAGAAATGAGGATTTCATGTTTGATTTTTAAAATAAAAGGGAACATTGAAGTTCAGAGGATGGAACACACTAGAATATCAGGACCAGTGATTTAAAGAGAGGATTGTGGGGGGCATCCAGGTGGCTCAGTTGGTTCAGCATCCAATTCTTGATTTCAGCTCAAGTCATGATCCCAGGGTCATGGGATCAAGCCCCACGTGAGGTTCTGCACTGAGCATGAAGCCTGCTTAAGATTCTCTAACATTAAAAAAATTATTTAAAAAAAAAACGGGGTGACACCTCAGTGGCTCAGTAGGTTAAGTGTCTGACTTCAGCTCAGGTCATGATCTCACAGTTCATGAGTTTGAGTCCCACATCGGGCTCTGTGCTGATAGCTCAGAACCTGGAGACTGCTTCGGATTCTGGGTCTCCCTCTTTCTCTGCCCCTCCCCTGCTTGCACTTTCTTTCTCAAAAATAAATAAACATTAAAAGTGTTTTTAAAAAATTCTTTCTCTCTCCTCTGCCCCCTCCCCTGCTTTCTCTCTATATAAAATAAAAAATAAAATATTTTAAAATATTTTTTAATTTTTAAATTATTTTTAATAAAAATTTTCAAAAAGCCTTATCATCTGTAAAGTGAAGGAGTTAGATACCAGAGAGTCCTAACATCCCTTCCTACTAAAAGGTAATAATATTGAAATTAGAAAAGCCCATTTCCTAGCAAGAAGGTGTGTTCCTGCCCATGTTGAGAACAGAACCCCCTGATGATCAGACTTGGTATGCTGTGAATACGCGTTCCTTTTGTTGTCAAAACATCACATGCGGAAGCTAAATTCCTAAGTGTTCTAGTTATTCATTGCTGCAAAACAAACTACCCCCAAAACAATGGCTTAATCATTTACTTTGTTCCCAAATGTTAGAGTTGACTGAGCTTACTGAGGCAGCTCTTACTTGGAGTGTCTTGTGTGGTTGCAACCCAACAGTGGCTGGGGCCACAGTTGTCTCTAGGCTTCTTTACTGTCATGTCTGATGCCTAGCTGGGGCTGGAACACCTGGGACTCCTTAGGCCTTCCTCTCGCTCTCCACGCAGTCACTCCACAGTGGCCTGGAGGCCACTGGACTTCGTACATGGGGCCAAAGTCCCCCGAAAGAAACTTGCAGAATGTACATGACCTTTTCTGTCCTGATCTTGGAAGTCAGGTGCTGTCACTTCTGCCCTGTTCTATTCGTCATGGGGGTCACAAAGGCCTACGTAGGGCCAAGGAGAGAGGAAACTGATCCTATCTCTTGGTGGGTAGAGTGTCCTTGAACTTGCAAAAGATGGGTGAGGTGCCTCTTGCTTGGTGACAGGGGTGACTCAGAAGACTTCTCAGACTCCTGATTCTATGATTCTGTCACAGAGTTTAAAGCAATGGGGAAAATGTCTGGCAGTAGAAATCTAGTTTAATGGGGAGGGAAGCTCTACTTAGAAGATGAAGACATTTAAATTACAAGGAAAATGAAATAGAATTGTTTAGATGTGGAAGGGAATTTTTTTCCATGTAAGAAATATGTCGTGTGCGTGTGTGTGTGTGTGTGTGTGTGTGTGTAAGCAATTTTAAGACAAAACTTAAACAGCAATATACATGATATGTCAGGATTGGAGAAGAGCAGAATTAAGGCCCTTTTATTGTACAAAAACAAGTTTCCCTAGTTACTTACAGGATAAAGTTAATTGGCCGTCTTATTAAAAACAACATCAAATCTGTCATATAGAGCCCTGAAAGAAAACAGGTAAGAGGGAAGAAAATCCAAAAGACCAATAATAGGAAATCAGTTCCTAAAAGATTGTGGATCATTGCTTTTGAATGTGCAGAGTAGCTTGATGGATGGGAGAAGGTGTGGTGCCAAGCAGATCCCTAAGTGAAAGTGTCTAAGAGTGTAGACTCTGGAGCTGAGGTGCCAGGTCAAATCACAGTTCACCATTCCCCACCTGTGTGAAAGTAGACAGGTTCCTGTACCTCTCTGTGCTGCTTTTCCCCCATTGCAACAGCGAGCTAATGATAGTGTTTGTCTCATCAGGTTGTTATGAGAATTAAATATATCAGGAGAGGCTTAGCCCTTCAAGCAGTGCATAGTACATAAGAAGCACCTCAGTACATTCAATTAGCCATTTCTCTCTTCACCAACTCCCTCCTTGCCTTTCCGGATGCAAATATCATGCCTAATATGCACTGTGGGCAGCCAACCAAATAAACATAAGAGAGAGGACTTTTCCTTTCCTTGGGCCCTGAGATCATGTATACATTGGACTTCTAGGTAGGAGGAGGCCTTCCTGTGACATCTGGTCACCCATCAGTCTGTGAGTTTCCACTCCCCACACTTGTCCTTATTCCAAGATACTTTAAAAATCAGTTCCACATTTAAAGCATGTCACGCTAGATTTTAGTTTTAGTCTCTCTCACATATTTGGAATTAGAGCCTCCAGAGGCTATTATGCATAATCTATGCAAATGATATTCAAAGAAGCGGTAGCCCCAGATTGTAGGGAGAGGAGTGAGCAGACCAACACAAACGGACTTGAATGAAAATTTGCATCTGTTAGGGGAGCCCCAGGTTGAAGGCCTTGCACAGTTATTGTGACATTGTGTGCCCTTCCATTAAGTTATTAACCTTTTATGCCAAGGAGGAGAGGTAAAGTCACATCTTATTTTCTTAATGAAGGTAACAGTGGAGGTTGAAGGAGGTGTTTGGGCAGTGCAACATTGTAGCAATTTTTATGACACAAATGAAAGTTGCTTCGAAATAATGGCTGTGGTCCAGGCTGTGTCCCCAACCTGATGTGTGTTCTTGGACAAGTCACTTTGCTCCTTCCATTGCCTCTTCTGTGAAATGAAGAGATTTGATTAAGTTACCTCTTAGGGCCCCCTCTCACTGTGACAGCTAAATGTCATCCTTCAAATGAAAACTCTGTGCACCCAGGATGACAGTATCCATTCATTGCACCAAACAAAGTTTTACTCTAAAGTCTAAAGGTCTGAGAGGTAATTTAACAGTCCTCACAGAGAGAAAAATAACCTTACAAGACACTGATAACTTAAAAAAAAAAAAAAAAAGCAACAAAGGCAAACATTTACTTATACTGTAAGTCTTATAGCAAGAAATGATTGTAGTCATATTACTTCCCAGCCGGGGGGATTTTAGTCCCTGGAATGTTCCGAGTGGGAAAGTCAGGAACATTTCTCTCCCCAAGTCTTTTAAAGACTAGGATGTGTTAACCCCTCTGCCTCTAGAGTGCTGCAGAAGTTCTGGAGGCCAAGGTGGCTCCTCTCCCACTCCCAGGCCTGTCACTGGGATCATTCAGGGTCTCTGAAAGCTTTGCACTGCCCTTGGTGCTGCTGCCAAAAGACTGCCATGTCCTTGGTCTCTGGTTTCTGATTGTCTCCAACACATCTGGTGTTCGACCCCAGGACTCCTCTGGGCCCTTAATTTTAATTCCAGCTGTCACTCCAGCCACCAGCTGGGCACAGACATTCCCTGACAGCCCCTCTGCCCAGGGCTTCTCTTATTCAGCCACATGGGCTGTGGGCCTCGTGCAGGAGTGAGGAAGTACAGAGGGATGAGCACCTGGGGAGCAGCCCTGGACCAGTGGAGACGGGAGCTGTTGGGTAACTGAGTGCTCTTCTCACTCAGTTTGAGGTGCGGTCTACTCAGCCCCTCAGAGGTCCCCAGGAAATAGGAGTTGCTCACCATGATCAACTCATAACCTACGCTCAGATTGATTTTCTCTATTTAACTCATCTCAGACCCCCATGGTTGTCCCCTTGGATCACTTCCCAAAATAAGCTACTTTCACACAAGCCCTGGTCTCTCCCTTTCCTGTTTCTGAGATACCTGTAATGTAAGATAAGACACCTGTCTTAGCTCAGGCTGCTGTAACAAAGTATCACAGGCTGGGGTGCTTAAACAACACAAATTTATTTTCTCACAGTTCTAGAGGCTAGAAGACCAGGATCAAGGTACTGACAGGATTGGTTTCTGATAAGACCTCTCCCTTTGACTTGAAGATGGCCACCTTCTCACTGTGTCCTCACATGGCCTTTCCTCTGTGCACAATCATGTCTGCATCACTCTGTGTGTCTTAATCTCCTCTTATGAAGGCACCAGTCAGGTTGGATTAGGGACCACCCCTAATGGCCTCATTTAACTTAATAACCCCTTTTAAAGGCCCTGTCACCAAATACAGTGACATTCTGAGGTGCTAGGGGTTAGAGCTTCAACATATGAATTTGGGGGAAACAATTCAATCTTTAACACTTATATTGAACCAAGAAACTTATGAGTAAATTTATGAGGCTCATAAGGGAATGTCTCTCAAAACATCTGAGGTCAAGACTCCCAGCCATAAGAACAGATTGTCCCTGTGGTGTTTGACTGCAAGAGAGGAGTTAGAAAAACCCTGAACCCATCAGAGCACCATGGCACAGCAACTTCCTGTCAGCCGCTTCCTCCTCCTGCATCACCGGTGTGGCTGACCAGGAAAAGCAGGCATCTTAGACATAGTCGGTTTCATATACTGTGGCTACTGTGGGACTTTGAACATGTTAGTTAATCTACCTGAAATCTCAATTTCCTGCCCTGTCGAGTGGTTGTGAGGATTAAATCGAGCGTGAGAGACTGGGTCAGAGCAGGTGCTCTGTAAACAGTTTTTAGGATTGACTTGAACAAACAGAGCTTACAGTTGTTACATGGTTTAGGTCACCAATGAAAGTTTAGAAGAAAAAATATGTCGCTTAGGACAAACTTTTGGTCCTAGAGACTGTATGTGCTACAGTCTGTTCAATCTGCAGTCCCTTGGCCTCCTTCCACCTACTAATTTAGAAGTGCAGAGTACGGGGAGCAGGTCCACGCTCAGAGGTGGCCTCAGTGGTGATCCCGGGCCTCCTTTCAAAGGAATGCCAGGAGATGATCTCCCCTTCTGTTTCTGAAAGCTCACCAGGGCCCCTGTCTTCCTGTCAGCAGCTTTGCTGACTGTCCCACACATGCAGAAATCACTGCCCAGGCCCCTGCTTTGGCCATTTGTCTTGCTTGAGTCTGGTGGGGGAGGGCAGCTCCCAGAGAGTTACCAGATAGTGACAGATCTCTACCATTGTCTGGGTGGCCAGCAGAGCTGAAGGAAGGGCATGAGAGTGACCAGGAGGGGTTTCATAAGTACAAGGAGGAGTTCACAGGTCAGAATCAGACCTTAGAAGTCTGTCAGGCCACACCTCAGCGTGGAGACCAGTTCTTCTCAGCCCATGTATTCTATTGGGGTGACCAATCTTCCAGTTTATAATCTGAACAGATCCTATGTCTCACATTTATATGTGGTGTGTTATTTGCAAAATGTGGCACATGCTATTATGATTCATAAAATCCACATACATTTAGAAGTATTTTTAAATTTATAGGTTTTTGTCCTTGTGCATTTTCTCAATGAGCCAAAAGCATACACACTGATCATCATGCAAAACTCATGATTTTCTTTTAATGCTCAAAAGGCGTCCTCCTACTCAAAAGGCTGGGCATCACAAGTGATTTTCCACAGAGAGTTCAGCCACATGAACACCACAGGAAAAGCAGTTAACATTAATGAGAACCACAAAACCAGCTGGTGTTCACAGTGTGCATCTCTTTTAGGCTCTGTGCGAAGTGCTGTATGGGCACCAGATCTGGTCACCCTCTGGACCCTTGTCCCCCTCTGCCTGTTGCTCTTCTATGGCACTGAGATGTTGCTGCCTTGCTTTAGGATTGTTTGTGGATTTCTTTGAGCTCACCCAGAGCCAGAGACTGCCCTGTTCATTTTTTGTCCTCTAGGGTCAAGGAGAGGTCTGGAGACCCTCCCTACTTGCCTGGTGAGTGGGTCTGAAGAAAGAGAGCATTTCTGACCATTTCTGCCTTTGTCTAGTCCATAAATGGAAGATTCAGAAAGGGCATGAGAGTTGGTCAGCTCTGCTTATGTAAGCATTCCACATAGAGCTGCCAGCTTCCCTTTGATCAACCTGGCCTTGACCACCCTCTGGCTGCAGAGGGGTAGCAGACACTCAGAGGCCACAAGCCTTCTTCCTACACCCAGCCCAGCCTGTTCTCAGAAGCTGCTTTTGGGTGGAGGGCTGATGGCGTTTCACAGGCACTCAGCAAAGGATGGTCCTAACCAGCTTAGCTGCCTCTCCCCAACAGTGCTGGGTAGCACCTACCTAATAGACCTGCCCAACTTCACATGATCTTGTATCTGATGAGGGTCAGGATGGCAGTGTGGACCTCCAGAATGCTCCCAACGTTTCCTTTGAGTTCCCAGAGTTTTACAGGTTCATGGGTAAGGAAGGTCCAGACTCTGAGCTATTCCCCAGGCATTTCACCTCTTCTCTCTGTCTTCCTCTCAAGGCTTCCTCCTGATCTTGGCACTGACCGAAGCACTGGTATTTGCCACCCAGGAACCATCTCCCAGAGAATCTCTTCAGGTCCTCCCCTCAGGCACCACCCCAGGCACCATGGTGACAGAATCCCTCAGCTCTACCAGACACTCATCCATGGCAACTGCACCCACTTCTGTGGTGACACTGACCCCCTATCCTGATGGACCCTCCTCACAGGCTGCAGCTCCCATGGCAATGACAGCACCCCATCCAGATGGACACCCTCCTACAAACACCATCTCCACCATTATGGCGACAGCAACCACCCCACATTCTGAAGGCCCACTGCCCACAGGGCCCCTTCCTACTGCCATGGCAACCACATCCTCCCCCTCAGAGGGCCGCCCCCAGGGAGAAGCTGCACCCACCATCCTGCTGACAAAGCCAAAAGGAGCCAGCAGCCGTCCCACCACAGCACCCACCCGGGCTACCACGCGCAGACCTCCCAGGCCCCCAGGCTCTTCCCGAAAGGGGGCCGGCAGTTCATCACGCTCTGTCCTGCCTGCACCCAGTGGCCACTCTGGGAGGAAGGAAGGCCAGCGGGGACGAAATCAGAGCTCCACACATCTGGGGCAGAAGCGGCCCCTAGGGAAGATCTTTCAGATCTACAAAGGCAACTTTACAGGGTCTGTAGAAACTGACCCCTCCACCCTCACCCCCAGGAACCCACTCTGGGGTTCTTCTTCCTCACCACAGCCCCAGACAGTGACCACAACCATGGCGCCCAGCAGGACCTCGTGGGCACCACCCACCAACCCCCTTGTGCCTGCAGAGGACAAGCCAGGCCTTAGCAGAGCAGACCAGGGGGGTGGTTCCACTTTCACCAGCCAAGGAGGGGAGCCGGACACCACAGTAGCCTCAGGTGCCCCTGCCAGCCCACAACCTGCCCCAGTGCCTTCTCAGCGCCCCCGCGGTGACCCACAGGATGGCCCCAGCCACAGTGACTCCTGGCTTACTGTCACCCCTGGCACCGACAGACCTCCATCTACCAGCTCTGGGGTCTTCACAGCCACCGCGGGGCCCACCCAGGCTGCCTTCAATGCCAGTGTCTCAGCCCCTTCCAAGGGGATTCCTCAGGGAACATCCTCAACCTCGCAGGCCCCAGCCCACCCCACCGGGGGCTCAGAAAGCACTGTTTTCCAAGCCAAGGAGGAGGCTACAGCCACCCCCACCATGACCAACAGGGTGCCCAGTCCTCTCTCCACAGTGGTGTCCACGGCCACAGGAAACTTCCTCAACCGCCTGGTTCCTGCTGGGACCTGGAAGCCTGGAACAGCAGGGAATATCTCCCATGTGGCTGAAGGGGACAAACCCCAGCACAGAGCCACCATCTGCCTGAGCAAGATGGACATCGCCTGGGTGATCCTGGCCATCAGTGTGCCCATCTCCTCCTGCTGTAAGTGCCTCACCCACTCCCTACTCCTCCCTCTCTCCCTCCTCTCCCTCTACCACATCAACTTGTCGGTCCCCAGAGTTCCTTTGCCCTGGAGCTGGACAGTCCCTGCCAAGTAGGCTGCAAAACTTCCCAGAGTTACAGGAAACCAGGTGGCAGGACAAGAATCATGGGTTATCTCTACCCCTAGTCCTCTGCTCTGCCAGGCTATGGCTCAGATGCTCACTGATCATAAAGACAAAGCTCCCAAGAGTTGGGAAGAACCTTCCAGGTAGTCCAGTCTGACTGCATTTTTTAGAAAGGAACACCAAGCTAGAAAGGTCCCATGGCTCACTCAGGAGCCCAAGGTTAAGCAAGAGACAGGCCTAGGAAGGGACTGTCTTCCCACCCAGTGCTCTTGTCATGACACCACCCTGCCACACTCACCCTGGAGGGCAGCCTGATAATGGCTATAGTGACATGGCACCAAGACACCGTAGGTGAATGTTGGCACTTCTAAACGTACAACCTCCAAGTAGCAAAACCTTCACCTTCCTCTCCCACTTCACATCCATCTTTCTGCCTGCCTTTTCTCCCATCCCTCATCTCTTCTCCTCCTACTCTCTCTCTCTTTCTCCAAAAAAGAAGAAATGAAGCTTTGATCTTGCAGGGATTTCTATCAGCCTTGGCAAAAGCAGTTCCTATAGCTAAATTGAGCCTTGAGAGTTACATGTAAATTTAGCTCTTCTCTCTCTCTTCCCTGGTTTTATTTGTTCATGGGTGGTGTGAGCTAGATAACAATGTAGATCCCATCATTGCTTCCACTGGTACTGGTGGAGAAGGGCTCTCCCCAGGCCACCAGCACCTCCTTGCTGCTCCCTGTCATTACTTTAATGAGAATTCAGGAGACCTTCTCCCTGATGTCTCCATACAGAACCTAACATAATCACTCAGAACCTTAGGGCTTCCTTTTATGTCTTTGCCATGTATTTGATCCTAGATTCTTAGAGTTTCTCTGATAACCTCACAGGAATCCTCACTGATCTTAGCTTCAGCTCACCCATAACAGTTATCATCTGGCCTCCTTCTGAACCCTTCTAGGGGTGAGAAACCCCCTGTGCTCCTCATTCATTGGACATCCCATTCTCCTATGACCCCCTCAGGTTGTTACCCAACTCTCTTGGGAGCCTGACATTTGCCTCTTTGTAATTTCCACTCTGTGGTCCTAAGCCATGTCCTCTGAAACCACACAAAACCAGTCCATCTACCAATCCGTAAAACATTTGAAATGGCACTCAAGGGCAGCCTTTCTTTTCCCAAGTTGCTCATTACTATTCATTCAAGTCTCTTCGTAGGGCCAAATTGCCCTGGCACTTCCCCCTTGTCTGCCACTCTGGATGGCCACCAGTTTATCCCTGCTCTCCTAGAAGGAAGCACAGCATTTAACATGCCCAGCCATGGCAGAGGAGAGCAGATGGTCGCTCCTTTGTTCTGGACATTTCGGTCACATTCAGGAAGCCAACACTGGCATCGGCTCTGTTGGTGGTACCGTCACATCACACCATGGGCTCATCCTGATCTCAAGAGGAATGAAACCCCAGAAACTTTCCACAGAGGAGGCTTTTAAGCCAGCTCTCCTAGCCTCTCCTCAACCCATGGGTCATTTGAACATTAGTACAGGGGGTGTGTGCCTTTAACATGAACATAATTTCTGCTTGGCATTGTACCAATAAGATCTTTTAAAATCTAGATTCTGGATTCTTTCCAGAAGCCACCTCTCCCAGCTTTTTGTTTCTTTCTAGTTGATAAGCAAAGCAAACTTTCCATGTCGAAAGTGGACGGCCTATTTCTGCTCAAGGACCCAATTCAGGAAAAGTGAAAATGTTTGCAGATTGCATATTTCATTCTTTCATTAAGTGGCTTTATTGTCTTTCATGGAAATACAAATGAATTCTTAAAACTGATTGCCCACTTCTGAAACAGAAGAATGATAATGAGAAAATGTAGCACTGTTAGCCAATAAATTATTAATAATGGTCATATTTGAGAAGTAACCACATTAGAAACAGCTTTCTAATTTTCTATTCTCTACATGTCTCCAGAGGCTTTAGTTTACAAAGTGAGTTCCCATTATTTTTAATAATTCCATCCTTGGGGCACCTGGATGGCTCAGTTGATTAAGTGTCCAGCTTTAGCTCAGGTCATGCTCTCATGGTTTATAGGTTCAAGCCCCACATTGGGCTCTCTGCTGTCAGTGCAGAGCCCTCTTCACATCCTCTGTCTTCCTCCCTCTCTGCCCTTCCTGTGCACTCTCTCTCTCTCTCTCTGTCTCAAAAATAAATGGCCATTTAAAAAAAATCATTCCATCCTTAAAACAGACTAGCCAGAGGGATTAAAACAAAAACAAAAACATAAACATGCTATGCAAGGAACACACTTTACAGGGAGGGAATAAGTCACCAGGTGAAGTGACTTTTCCAGGGTCCTAGCTCACATAAGTCAGCCCAAATCTGGTGGTAGAATCTGTTTGATTCAACACAATATTTCCCAAGTGCCCGTTGTGTGCCAAGCACTACGCCAAGCATTAGGGAATTGATATACGTGATGTGGCTCCCTTCCCCAGCTCCCAGAGCCCTCTCCCCACCTGGGCCTTTCTCTTTGCCTGGTTTGGACAGCACAGAGTAGATCCAGCCTGCACCCCACAGGCCACACCCACCTGTGTTTTATAGTTCTGAAAAGACTTCTACAGCCCTTTTTACATGTGTGAGTTTGAAATTAGATCAGATCTTACTGCAAAGCCAGAAAACCCATGGGCTGCCTAAACCATGCATAATAATGTCAACTAAGGTAGTAGCAAATACATAGCCTGGAACTGCACCCAGAGAATGCTTCGGCAGTCTGAAAAGAGCCTTCAGGTGCTGGGACCGAACATACCACTTCGTAAAGGAAGATATGAGTCTTTGTTCAAAGTGGACTCTTGCAACCTCTTAGAACCAGACTCCACTTCTTTAGCATCTGTCTTACATTTCCATCGTCCACATGGGAGGGTCCCCTAACCTCTCACTCCTAAGGTCCCTGCCTTAGCCCTGGCTGCCTCCACATAGGGCTCCCTGCCCTTAGTCGTGGCCCCAACTCCTGTGGGTCCTCTGGGGCCCTGTGAAGGCCCTGATGCAAGGGACATCAAGATAGAATATTTGTCCAGCTGCAGAATACCATGCTCTTTCAGAGCACAGATGAACAAATATCCCAACTGTTTTCATAGCCTAATCCCACTCCAGTCATTAGACAAGCAGACCTCTTCCAGTGGCTGCATTTATCCTAAAGTTCACTCTGCTGCCCTCAAAGATGGGTCTTTGCCAGTTTGCCAGATATTTCAGGCAGTCTAGGTTGGTATCAAAGTGCGTGCCTAGATTTCCTCACACCTGGCTTTTCAGACCAGCCCTGGTCTTGTTCCTGCTTTTCTCCATCCACCAGAAGCCAGAATTCAGGTGGCCAGGGTTGCTAGGCAGGTGGGTGAATCCTCTACTTCTGTTGGAAGCAGGGGGTGATCATAGCAAATCTCAGGCCTGTGCAAGAAGGGATGTCATCAATTACACCAGCCCTTGCAAATTGAAAGCTCCACCCAATGGCTGGAAGGCTAGATATGCCACAACTGAGAAATGCTTTGTCTCCTGAGACATGCCAGAGACAGCCACACAGGGTTTCAGATGTGCTGAGAACCGAAACTGATTGGATCCAGGCCACAATTGACTGGGGCAAGGGAGCCATGTGGCTCTTGAGTTGGTCTCTGCTGCCACCATCAGGAATCAAAGAGCCCACTACCTCCTGCCGGAACCCTCTGGGCCTGGCACTGAATTGATCCTCCCGCACTGCTATCAGTGCTCTGGGTTTTCATCAGGAGGTCAGTTTTGTGACTCTGCCAGGCTCCCTGGCGTCTCTTGCACATGACGCATCTGTTCTCGAGAATGTCTTCACTCCGCTTCCCTGAAAAAGATGAAAGCCTTTCTGGAGGGTGAGAACAGAAAACAGGCCAGTGGCAGATGTTTTTCATACCAATCTAAGTTGAGCCTGGCTGGAACCGGGAAGCAACTCTCTCTGACCCCGGATATGTGAGGGTCCATGTGCACCTCACCCCAGAGCATTCTGGCTTCTTGCAGACATGCAGTTAATGTCACTGGAGTATCAGTGCAGCATTCAGCAAGATAATATATCCTGTGGTCATGCAGTTCTTGGCTATGTTCATTGTTCTGTGAATGTTAGTCCAATCTGAATGTGTGTATATGTGTGTAGTTATGTATGTGTATGTATGTGTATATAAAATATATGTGTGTGTGTATGTGTGTATATACACACACACACACACACACACACACACATACATATATATATATGTGTGTGTGTGTGTGTTTTATAGGCCCAAAATAACTTTGTAGTTACTACATAAGAAGACACGGGTCAGAGTTACTCTTTCCATGAGAAGAATAGAATAAATTGGAATGAGAAGGAAGTGTGTCCAGGAGGTTTGTCTCCTTGGGGCTTATGAGCTAACTGAAGCCAGGGTGGTGGGGAGCAGCCTCAGGGCCAGGGGATGTCACTTCAGCTGGACCAGAGTGTCATACCTATGTTCTCACAGCTCATCTCTGCTTCCCAGTCAGCACCTCCTGCTGGGGGCCTTCTAATCCCACACACCAGGATGGGGAGCCAGACAGCCCCTAAACCTGCTTTCCTGAAGCCCATAGCCTCGTTTTGAGCCTGGCCTCCTTCCCAAACTCCCAAAGGTGGGAGACAATGGTCCACAGTCTGGCCCCTCAGGCCGGCACCACTGGACCAATCCTTCCCTCCAGGGTGTCAGGCTTCTCCTCTATAAGATGAAGTGCCCAAACTGAAATATGTCACACCTCCCTGTCCTCTAACTTTCTAACACTTTTTAAAAACTCTTCGTTTATTTATTTTATGTGAGAGATCGAGAGAGAACGAGCAGAGGAGGGGTAAAGAGAGAGCGGGAGAGAGAGAATTCCAAGCAGGCTCCATGCTGCCAGCCCGGAGCCCAACGTGGAGCTCGATCCCAAGAACAAACAGTAAAATCATGGCTTGAGCTGAAATCAAGAGTCAGACACTCAACCAACTGAGCCACCCAGGTGCCCCTGTTCTGCTGCATAAATCATTGGAGAAGAAGGCTGGTGTGACAGAAAAGCTTGGCTCATGGACTCAAACATACCTGGATGTCATGCCAGCTCTCCTGCCGGCCACCTGTGGGGCTTGGACAAGTTATTTAACTGTCAGTCCAATGTTTCCTCACCTATAAAAATAGGACTAACATCCTCTGTGTTAGTTCAGGACTTCAAGAGGCAGATGCCAGCATGGGCTTGTGTTTGCCCAGAGTTGTGTCCCTTACCAAGTGCTTCCACATGCCTCAGATGTGTTCCCAGCCATGTCCAGGGTGATCTCACACAACAAGCATCACTCTGAGGGTCACAGAGACCCAGGTCAGGTTCCATTAATTACCTGAGTGATCAAGATCAATTTTGTTAACTTCCATGAGCTTCAGTTGCCACTTGTGCAAAGGGGAAGAGTAACAGTACCTTTCTCAGAGAGCTATTTTGAGGGTTAAATCAGACCATAAAGTGCCTAGGTCAGCCCTGGGCATGTATTAGAGACTCCATAAATCTGAACTGTACTTTTCTTTCTTAGATGAAAGGTCAGGCCAGCAAAACAATGAAAGTTCTAAACCACAGGTGGTGCCTTGGCCTTGAGCCACTCAACAGTCATGCAGCCCGGTATTTCTTTCTACATCTCTCTTGTGGAGGGTACTGGAAGAACAAGAAGAAAACTGTCATTAATTAAGCACCCACTGTGCATCCAGCAGTTTGCTCAGCATTTTGCATTCATGATCTCAAGCTCTCATTACAGCCCTGAGTCCATAGCAGTCAGTATGAGGAAGTGACTTACCTAGTGTAACGTGCAGCAGTCAGACTTCAACCCAGGTCTTGTGGATTCCAAGCCCACGCTCTTTCTATGTCAGGCCAGCTTCTATTATATAAATGAAATGGCACTTGAGAGGCACTGGGAACTCCTGGAGAGAAACAGTCAGGCCTAGAGCACTAACAACATTTGAGGAGAGAAAGCTAGGAACTGAGCCCCCTGTTCCAGTCCCCAGGCCATCCTGCAAGCAGGCCAACCCTTCCCATCGAGACAGGGTCCTGGTCCCACATTCTAAACAGGCCCTGGCTCTGGAGCCAGGGGCAGTGTGGGCTTGAGGGAGCACTGGACTAGGAGTCAGAGGACCTGGACTCTGCACCCTGTGCCAGCCCAGGTTAGCAGCATGAGTTCACTGCAGCCTAACCCTCTCTTTCTGGCTTCTGTTTCACCAGTTCGAATCCCCCCCTCAGGCCACTTAACCATCCCAGTTCCAGGAGCAGGGTAGAAAGGTAGTGACAATGAATAATAAAGATGCCAGAAAAAGGGACACAGGACCTAGGGTCTTGCCCCAACCCTGCCACTCGCAGACCTGTGACCTGTGGCAAGTCAGCTGGATGCTTTGGACCACAGTCTTCTCATCTGTAAAATAAGGAGAGTCCCTAAATTAGCAGATTTTCAGGCTGAGTTCTGCAGCTCCCCTTCCTCACCCCCATTCATCCTCCAACCACCCCCGTCTTTGGAAGGAAGGGAAAGAAGAAAGGAGAACTTGAATTTGGAAATTTTTCAAAATTTAAAAAAGTCTATACCAGCCAATATAAAATTCCTTTTATCTCAAACATTCAGAAATCTCCTTTATATCTTTAAAACTTTTTTAAGGGGACATGGAAGAATAATGAGCAAATTAGAGAAGTCTTTCTCATCAAAGTAGATTGGACCAATAGAAACTTGCCCAACCTCAGTCTTGTCTGGAGGACTTTTCAGGTTGAGATAAGAGAGTTACAGAATTCCTACATCATCCTGCGGGGGCCTACAGGGTGGGCCCTGTGGTCTTAGCCTGTGTGGGTGCCAGCTTTTTCAGGTACCCCACACCCCGGCAAGTACAGGCGCCCTGATGCTGGCTAACCCTCAGGCTGCTGCGAACAGAGCTGACACTCTGCTGCCCCCTGGTGGTCGTTGCTATCTTGGTGCCGGCCTCTGGAATGCTCAGCCTGGGGTCCCCTCTCTGGAGCACACATGGTTGGCACCTCCAGGATGTTAAGTGCAGCCCTGCCCACCCCTGGCCTGGAGTTTCAGCCACTGCACAGGCTGTGGTGATGATGAGTCTTGGCAAGGGATGCCCAGTCTTCATTTACTGGCTTCTCCCCAAGAGGGTTACTGTCACCCTTGTCAAAACATCACCCGTTGCACTGTGTGAGCCGGGACAGGCCACCTTACCTCCCCAACTTCAAAAGCCTTCCCCATTGGCATGCCGAAAGCCCTCTGTTCACACCTGATTCATAAGCAAAATCCAAACATACTCCTTCCTCCCTGGGGCCCTGCAAATCTCAAAGATTGGACAGACGGGGTCACACATCAAGCTGCATAGAGCCCCAATCAGGCCCATCTGTGCAGTGTGGACTTCTGTGCATCAGTCTTTGTGAGGCAGAATCATGAATGGTTAAGAGCACAGATTATGGAGTCCAGATGTCTGGGTTTGCTCTTGGGCAAGTCGCTTCACTTTTCTGAGTCTCAGTTTTCCTGCCTGCAAAATGGGAACCCTAAAAGTACCTCATGGAGTGAAGTGGAAGATTAAATTAATTAATATTTCTAAAGTGCTAGGAAACCTTCATGGCACATAAACACTATATAACTGTTAGAAGCTTTTTTTTTTTTTTTTTTTTTTTTAAGGGAGGAGGAGGAGGTTGGTGATAATGGAGGTGATGGTTATGGTGCCAGAGCAGCTGTTTTATCAGGGTCCAAGACCTCTGCTCAGTAATACTATTCTAAGTCTCTACCATCAAGCACTCCTGTGGTATTCAAGGGCTCATTTTGTAAAGTTCACCAAGTCCTGTTCCTCTTTCTGCCATACTCCTACTCTGGCTGAGAATTCTCCTCACCAGTCCAGCAGTACAACTGAGAGCACACAGCCATTCTCTAAGCCTTTCCACCAAATGAGCAAGGCCTTTTCTTGGAGCAAACTCGAGGAGTGGCAGTGCAGCACCCATAGATATCTGAAATTATATCCAGGCCTCTTTCCTGTGAGCCCTATGGATGCAGCCACTGGACATGACCCTGGCTTCATCTCCTACCTCACTCCCCTACACTCCAGCCAGGCTACTCTTTTCACTCACATCAAGTGTGTCCCCACCTCGGTCCCTTTGCACATGCTGTTCTCTCTACCTGGGGCATACTGCCCCATTCTGCTCTTGTCTAGCTCCTTCTCCATATTCTGTTCTCAGCTTTAAGGTCACCTCAGGAAAGCTTTACATGATGACCCTAAAACATTCTCTCCCCAAACCCTGTCCATTGTCTTTCTCACTTCACACTGTTTTATTTTCTTTCTTCAGTTACTGCTATCTGAATTTATCTTATTTATTCATTTTGTTTATTATAGATCATGTGACCCTGCCCCTCATCCCGAGTATCCCTCCTTACACACACTAGGAGGGATGTTTATGATGCAGGGCGGCCTTGTGTTGTTTTTTTTTTTTTTCATTCCCTCTCTCCCAGAACCTGGCCCACAGTAGGCATTCAGCGTACGTAGATAACTGTTGAACGAACAAGCAAACAAAGTGACTGATGGAGTAAGTGGTTGCATGTATGGCCATCACAGCCCCACCTGGAGACTGGCGCCTGTCACTCAGCACTGCTGGCTCCATGCTTGTTGTCTCCCTCCCCTGCCTCTAACTTGGACTCTCTCCACAGCCGTCTTGCTGACAGTGTGCTGCCTGAGGAGGAAGAAAAAGACGGCCAACCCAGAGAACAATCTGAGCTACTGGAACAATGCCATCACCATGGACTACTTCAACAAGCATGCTGTGGAGTTACCAAGGGAGATCCAGTCCCTTGAAACCTCTGAGGTAATGAGCCCCAAACCAAGGGGTGCCCCTGAAAGGTCTGGCTCCAGCACAGGGAAAAGCCTAGGCTCCAAAGTAAGCTATGGAGCCTCTGCTTGCTTCTCAGTGTCTTGCTCCTTGAAGGGTGGTCTCTGGACCAGGAGACTGCAGGCCCCACCCAGTCCTACTGGGTCAATCTGTACTTTAGCAAGAATTCCCAGGTGCCTTCTACATATGTTAAAGTTTGGGAAGCACTGTTCTTGGGACCTCTAGTTTCTGGGAACGGTTCGATAAGTATTCACTGAGGACCCAGCTTGTGGCTGGCAATCCCTGGGGACTGTCAAGATGAGAGCTTGCTCTCAGGGGGCCCAGATTCCAAGATGTGGTTGAGGTATGATGAGCCCCACACATCATTCCAAAGCAAACAAACTAGGGGAGATACAAGAAGAGTTGCAGAGGTATAGAAACCTAGGAGAAGAAGGCCTTCACAGTGGGGTTTCGGAAGGATAAATGGATTTTGACAGGTTTCCCAGCAAAGTAAGTAGCCTGAGTAAAGGTGAGGATGTGGACTGGACACAGCATATTATGGGGGAAAAGAATACACTGGGTCAAGAAGTGTTTGCCCAAACACCTGTCTGGCCAGTGAGAGAGCCAGACTTTGAGGTGTTCCTTCTACCCTCACACAGGTGGGGCAGAGGACAGGACACATCAGGAAAGGTACATGGATTGGGCATGGGCTTGAATGGGCTTGAATGGAGTTCATACTTTAGTCTTGGGCAGTGGAGGGTCATTGAAAGTTTTGAGCTTTGTGTGGCCTAGTTTTAGAAAGATTGTGCCAGTGGTCTGATGAAGGCACTGTATACGTGAGTAGTGAGTGAATAGGAAGGAAAGGAAGGGTGGTTTAATGGATGGATGAATGGATGGGATGACCGGAAGAAAGACTCAAAATAAGTAGGCCAGCTGGGACCAATCAAGGTCCAGGAGAAAGATGGCAGACATCTGAGTTAAAGCAGGGAGAGCCAAGAAGAGTTCTTCTGGAGACACAGTGCCCTCTTCCCCTGCAGATCCATCCCCCACAGCAGCCAGAGTGGGCTTTTACAAACATAAATCTGATCACATCGCTCATGTACTCAGAGCCCTTCAGTAGCTTCCCGGTGCTCTCAAGTTAAAATTCAGAGTCATCTACAGGGCCTGGGAGGTTGGCCCGGCCCTGGCCCGACTCTCCAGCCTCACGTCACTCCACTCTCCCTCTCATTTGCTAAGCTCTAGCCACACCAGATTTCATTTCTTTATGGCACCAAGTTACATTCTGTTCTAGGGCTGTGCATGACTCTCCCCTCTGCTGGAATGTTGTCTGTCCCTCCCCAGCACCCCCTCATGTTCACCTCAATAACTTCTCCCTATCACTCAGGCCTGTCATCTGTCTCTGCTGCCTGAGGGCAGGAGCCCTGTTTGTTCTTCTCACCACTCTATCCCTAGCACCTAGAACAGTGCCCAGCACTTGCTAGGTGCTTGGTAAATGTTTATCACATGAATGAACCACAAGTTTTGTTCATTATTGATCCATCACCCAGCCCAAAGCCTAACACACAGTGGACGCTCAATAAAAAATTTTAACTGAAGGACAGAGGGACAGGCTTCATGAAGCAGTGACCTTTAGTATGGTCAGTGCAGCAAAAGTGGTAGCTACAGTCATTGTGGTGAACATTTCATCATGCAGACAATTGTCAGATCACTATGTTGTACACCTAAAGCTAAAATAATACTGAATGTCAACTAAACTTCAATAAAAAATAAAAATTTATTTTAAAGATTTTCTGAAAACTATTATAATGAGCGAAAAATGGCTAAGTTAGCAGAGGGGCTGGCCACACTTTGAATGTGGGCTGTGAATCCCTGAACTCTAAATTTCTCATATTCCTGGGGTACCTCGGTGACTCAGTTAAGTGTCCGATTCTTGATTTCGGCTCAAGTCATGATCTCACGGTTCATGAGATCGAGCGCAGTGTCAGGCTGTGCTGAAGGCACAGAGCCTGCTTGGGATTTTCTCTCTCACCCCTCTCCACCCCTCCCCTGCTCGCTCGCTCTCTCTCAAAATGAATAAATAAACGTTAAAAACGTTTAAGTAGGGGCGCCTGGGTGGCTCAGTCGGTTGAGCGCCGACTTCGGCTCAGGTCACGATCTCGCGGTCCGTGAGTTCGAGCCCCGCATCAGGCCCCTGTGCTGACAGCTCAGAACCCGGAGCCTGTTTCGGATTCTGTGTCTCCCTCTCTCTGACCCTCCCCCATTCATGCTCTGTCTCTGTCTCAAAAATAAATAAACGTTAAAAAAAAAAAATTAAAAAAAAAAGTTTAAGTAAATAAATTTCTCATAGTCTCTTTGCAAACTGATAAATGAAAACCAAAGCCAAAGGGCCGTGCCTGTGAGCTTACTATAGAAAGGGCCCTGCCTGTGCAGCGTCCCAGTTAGTCATTCCAGCCAGGGCACCTGGGCTGCCATCAGACACAAGCCAGAGGCTCTAGTAGAGGCTGCCTCTAGCAGTCACCCTCCCAGGGTCAGGAGGTTGCAGCAGAACCAGCAGCAAAAAGGTCAGTTTGGCTTCAGCACAGGCTTTATGGCTGTTTCCCTCCCAGCAGGCCTCCTGCCCTCATCCTGCTTTACTTAGCTCATTGTTAGTTTGTTCCCACTCTCTGGGCACACCCAGGCGCTGTGGACCACCCCGAGAGCAGCCTTGCCACCACAGGGCATGTGCCCCACACTCCACAGCCGGGGCAGCCCTTACTGTCCGCCCTGTAGGCTGCCAGCGCCAGTGGCTGCCAAGTGCTTTGCCTAAGCAGGTTTCTCTGGTGCCCTGCTCCCCTTCTGGGTTGATGAAAGAGCAAAGCACAAATCTAGGCTATACAGGCAAAACTGTGATGCCCAAAAAGTGCCTGGAAATTTTTCCATGCTTTTTTTTCCCCTCCTCTTCCTTCCCTTCCTCCTCTTCTTCTTTTTTTTTTTTCTTCTTTCTTGTCTGTTATTTCTTAAGTAACTTTCTTTTTTATGCTGCAAAAAGTATCCACATGGTTCACCCATGGTGAACACTTGCTTTGTAAGAACTATAAAGGGGGAGCCTAGGTGGCTCAGTTGGTTGAGCCGCCAGCTTCGGCTCAGGTCGTGATCTCACAGTTCATGAGTTCGAGTCCTGCATCAGGCTCACTGCTGTCAGCACAGAGCCCACTCTGTATCTTCTATCCCCCTCTCTTTCTGCCCCTCCCCTGCTCACACTCGCTCTCTCCAAAATAAACATTAAAAAACAAAACAAAACAAAACAAAACCATAAAACGACACACCAGATCTCATCCTCCAAAATTCCCCTCCACAGCTCCACCCAAAGCCCAATGAAGAATGGGAATGGTAGTCCCCTCAGTGACATGCTGCCTTGTTTTCCTTACTTAGAGGGCTGACTCTGTGTCTGCCTCTGAGATGGGCACTCAACCAATTCCAGACATTGATGGAAATTCTCGTCTTCTGGAAAGTCATTTTAACGACAAATGGCCTTTCTTTCTTTCTCTCCTTATTATCCATAAGGCAATATGTACTCCTCAAAAATTATACATGTTTTGCTTAAAAATAAACTTGAGAGAATTAATTATGTCTTCTTCAAGTGGAGACATCTAAGCAAGTCTGGCTTAAGCCAGCTCTGCCTCAGCATATTACTGAGTCTTTGCCCTGATGTAGCCTGCAGGTTCTGAGACTTCAGTGTTTGACAATTAGGACAAGCTGTGACTTTTTTTCCCCCCTAAATTATACCTGGGCCTGAATCTGAGTATAGACATTTAGTGGCCCACAAATGCTTGCAGCCTTTATTGGATGAGGCCAAATCTATTCAGATGACCTGATCAGTGAATTACCTCTTTGTAGGCTTTTCCATTTCTGGGGCTGTGGAGACAGACTGTATTTTTCACTTACCACCCATTGTCACACAGAGATTCAGGTCCTTTCATCTCAGAACCATCTAGTACTACAAGAAATGAGGCTATAATTCTAAGCAGGTTTTGAGAGGACTCAGGATGGGGAGGAGTGAGCCCTTGAAGGCCCTGCCGGGTGGGTGGTAGGAGAGGAAGGAGGTGGGCAAGCGTAGGGTGTGAAGGTGGAGGGAAGAAATGCAGCCACATCTCCCAAAGATCTGTGAGAAAGAGGCAGGAGGGAGAGTGTGGGTTTGCCCACTAGAGCACCGAGATACGCTGAATGTCACTCTTGGCGGGCCCTCTCGGACTTTTACAAGGAGAGCAATACCATCTCTGGCAGCCTGAGCTGGGAGTGATTCAGGAAGCAGGAAATCTTGTTCAGAAGCTGCTGCAAAAATATGAAAGAAGAGCAGAGAGGGCTCTGCGCCTCCACACTGGCAGTGAAGATGATGAAAGGTGTTTACCAAAGCAATCCCATGTGGAAACAAATGTCCTCGTGTGTGTATTTCTTTATGAATGGCCACTGCCTAAACCCTCTGAGATCATCCCATGTCCTGCCTCTCTCCTCCCAGGACCAGCTCTCAGAGCCCCGCTCCCCAGCCAACGGCGACTACAGAGACACTGGGATGGTCCTTGTTAACCCCTTCTGCCAGGAAACACTATTTGTGGGAAATGATCAAGTGTCGGAGATCTAACAGCAGCAACCCTTGCTTTGCCGTTCCCTACCATTCGTCTCTAAATTATAAATATACAAATATATATTATAAATATAACCTTTGTGTAACCCTGACTTAATGAGAAACATTTTCAGCTTTTTCTCCCCCTAAGAATTGTCAACATCTTTTTTACAAGTGTGGTTTAAAAAAAAAAAAAACTTTACAGAACGATCCGTGGCTTTATAAAATAAAGGTATTTCTAAGCAAAGCAGTTGCATTGATTGCTTCTCTTAATAACTGTCCTTGAGCACTTGGGGTCCCAGCAGCCCCAGGCAGGTGAGGGAAGAGACAGACCTGTAGAGGTGCGATTTTAAATTGGTCAAGAGTACGGCCCTTTGCGTGCTCCTTAAAGTTCTGGTTCCTCTTGATTCAGTGGGATTCCCTTCCCTCCCCCTCTGTGTACACACCAGTGAAGGCAAGTGGGCCACCGGGGGAGAAGCAGTAGACTCGTGCACAGAGCAGGAAGGGGGAGCACCTCGCCACCCCAGCAGATAAACGTCCTGCACCTGCACAGTGGCACCATTGGCTGTCAAGCGTAATTCCAACTGAGTTAAGGACCGCTGGCAGGAACATGCAGCCCTCAGGAGCCTGTGGAGGACATCGTGGGCGTCCCGTCAAGGCCACATCCCCCTAACATCCCACGACAGGGAGTTTCCACTGTGCTAACAACAGGACTGCCTTACCCTGGTGGAAAATAAGCCCCCCCCTTAAGCACATTCCTGCATCCTCTCCAACACCCACATCTGCTTTAAAACTCGTGCCTTTCTCTAGAGATGGTTTAGATGTGGATCCTAGCCCGGGAGCTTTGGTATGCTTGCTCTCCTTCAAGGATCAAATGTTTATTGGGGTTCAGCTTTGTTTTCTCAAAAGGCATCGCACTGTGCCCCTGAGGAACATGTTAAGAGGCCTTGAATTATGGGGCTGTAATTTTCTAAGCCCTCCTGTGATCTTAAACAAGATTGCTAAAGTGGATCACTTGGGAGAAGACATCCTGATATCCCTCCCTGGCGTTGCAGACCTGCCTATGGGTCAGCAGACAGGCTTGCCATCCAGCTCGCATTCTCCAGTCTCCCCTCCACTGCTCCCCTCGCCTGTCCACGCTCAGGAGGGCTCAGACCCACAGAGACGCAACAGAGGCTTCCACAGATGGCTGCTTCTCACTTTTTCCCTAATAGAGAGTGGTTGGGAGAGAAGATAACTGCTTTGACTCTTTCTCTAAAAGAAAATTAGTTTGATAGTATATTTTCAATATAGATGTTCTTATAGTCAGATTGGGAATTGAACTTGAATGTTGATTCGTATGTTCGTGTTGTTGCTGTGGTCTTTTTATCATACCTTTTTCCTTTCTTCCTACATTTTTTTTTTTTAAGATGGCCTTCAAAAATGTGTGTTCTCAATGTTGTATGAACCTACTTAACATGAGTTTGGTGGATGTGTCTCTTTAAAGACTCTTCAACCCACAAGGAAGCAGGTTAAATGTTGCTCTGAGATTCATTTCCCAGTGTGCTGCTGTATGACCTTTTAACCTTCTATTTCTGTTAACTATTGCATTTAATATAGCAATGTGTGTGCGTATATATAGAAAGAAATCTGTTTGTAAAGTAAAATTATATATAATATATGTAATCAAAGATACATATGTTATATATACATATGTGGATGTATGACTTATTTTTCCTTATCCACAGAATTCAACTACCATGTATATATAAATAAACTTATTTTACTAGCCAGAGGATTAAGTTGCTAATACATTTTGCATTCTTTTCATTTTAAAATGACTTTTAAGTCTTCCTTAAGTCCCGACACTGCCTAATGTCCATCTGTATTTTTTAATCTATTTTAACAATAAGTTGGGTTTTATGAGTAATGAGCTATTGGCAGTTTGTCATTTGGTAATACCAATCCTTTAGAACATGTTTGTGACTTCTCCAAAAGTCCTCTTTCTTTAGGTCTTTGGAAACTCTGGTGTCAATTAAGGTACATCCCTTCTTCCCCTCTCCCTCCACAGGGCTGGGGGTTTTACTGTACGTATCAGAGAAAGGTCAGAGAAAGCTGGGGTTAACCTGTCCACTGAGAGTTACCATTCTGTAGGAAATAACAGTGCCTAAACATGACACCTGTGCAAACAGCTTCATCAGTAGTTTGAACCCTTCATTTAGCCTTGGATGATACACCCTGAAATTCCTGCAGCCCCTTAAGACCCAGGCAGCACCCCCTGTGCTAGGAGGATATTATTATAAGAGTCTGGCGGGTGTGGTGGGGCCTATAGGGTGCCTCAGAGGTGGTGTTTGCACCAAGAATGCCACGTCTAAATAAGGACACTGCCACCTTTTACTTGATCAAGTTGGTTCCTTAATCTGTTAATCATATGCCAACATTGATCTTTATACAGTATCTTCTGTGTCAACTCAGACAAAGTAGAAAGGGGAAAAACAGTTATGGTGTCCTAATCAGCAAGGAAGAGCACATAGAATATCCCAGTAGGTAACTGTAGTTTTGAACTCTGCTTGTGTGACTTTGGATAGTACCCTGTTCTCTAGGTGGTGGGAGACAGAGGGCGTCCTACATAAGTCACTGGACTAGGGGTCGGATGAGATTTTCTTGTCCTAGCTCTGTTATTTTCTGGAGAGGGGACCTTGGAAAAGTCATTGCAGCTTTCAGGATCTTCATCACATAAGGAGTTAATAACTGATCATTTGACATGTGATGATACTTCTGGAATTGTACAGTGCACAGCCCAAATAGCAGTACATGTCAACCCTGTACCTACCTTCCAAGGTTAAATTGAGAATTCAGTGAAACAAAGTATGGAAATTATGTACAGCACTAGGATAGATTCAGTACTTACTAGAAATTGGCTTCCTTCCCCTTCTCTCACTTGAGGTACGTCCCCGTGGTGCAGGATTTGGGATAAATATCCAGCTCTGGGTTTTGGCTACTTGGTTTCTCTACTGTAAAACTTACGTGCAGTGGAGTTTATTTAGGTCCATTTTGTTATCTCAGGATAACAAAGAGGATCTTTTCTAGATCTGGGAAAGTAATTGAGGTGTGACCATAACAACAGGCCTTACTGGATGCTGACAGCAGGAATTAAAACCCAGAGGGTGTCATCAAAACCTAACTTGAAGCACCCACCCTTAAAGAGCTTACTGGAAAACCTTCTCTTTGCTTTGATTTACTAGTTTTCTGGCAAATGGAGAAACAGAGGTGTAGGGAACAGCTACAGCATAAAAGGTGCCCAACATGTGTGGGACCTGAATTCCCAGGATCCCTTGCACAACTGCATTAGGGAGAGCTCAGGCCAGTGCATGGAAAGCAAGATCCAGAAAGGTGAAGCAACGTGGCCATGGTCAGGCAGCTGATAAACAGCAGTGTTGGGGGAAGAAAAATGCCACAGAAGGACCTGAAGCTGCTACCAAGATTGAAGGAGGGGAAGGGAGGCAACAGGTTTGGTTTGTTTCTCTTCAGTTCATGGGGCTGCCTCCCACTGTGGCTGGTTCACATCCATTTCCATCCTCTATTACCTGTGTGGACGTGCATGCACATTCACACATTTACATACACAACACATGTAAGGAAAGCTCTGAAATCGGCCCTGGAATACCTGGATTCAGTCCTGGGTCACTACACTTGTGATCCGAGGCCTTTGGGTCTCAGTTTACTCATCTGTGAAATGGGCTGCTTGATGCCTGCCTTGCTCTCTCTTAGGTAGTAAAGTACACAAATCCAGAAGAGCCACCCCCACAGTCCGCACTGATCTAGCACCCCCATCACCAGCAGAAAAATCTGGGAGGTCAGGCACATGACCTTGCAGAGAATGCATGAGTGCCTTTCTGCACACAGCCCTGGGCAGGGCCTGTTTCCCTTTCAGCTCGGTGAATGGTGGAAGCTCATGGAAAACAGCAGACAAAGCAGCCCTGGGGATAGGGGAGCTTCCAGAGAGGCCCACAACTGAGCCACAGGGACACTGGGGCTGGAAACCAAAAGTCACTGGGCTCTGTAAGCCCACTAGGCACAGCAGAGGCAGAAGGGATGACGAGCAGCAGGCGAGTGGTGGTGGACATGCCCACCAGTACCAGCTCCAGCTTGCCCCTCCAGAGGCACAGGGCGTCCTTTGGGGGAACATGGTCATCATCCTCCCTGGATAGCCCCCCAGCCTCCAGGACCAATGCCATGGGTAGTCTCGTCCGAGGACCCAGAGTCTATGTAGGGATGGTACCCAGTGGGTACACAGGTGGCCTGGGCACCCGCGTGACACGCCGGGCCCTGGGCATCAGCAGTGTTTTCCTGCAGGGCCTGCGGAGCTCAGGTCTGGCCACAGCACCAGCTCCAGGCCTGGAGAGGAACCTCGGTGCCGTTGAGGACCTGGGGGGTTGCCTGGTGGAATACATGGCCAAGGTTCATGCCCTCGAGAACGTCAGCCAGGAGCTGGAGGCACAACTGCGCGTGCACCTGGAGAGCAAGGCCACACGCTCCGAAAGTTGGGGTGCCCTCAGGGCTTCCTGGGCCAGCAGCTGCCAACAGGTGAGTACGTGGGCTATGCCCAAGGGCTTTGTGTAGGGCCAAGAGAGGATGCTCACAGCTGCCTGGGGGGTCATCATCAGAGAGCAAGGATGCTGAGGCAGGGGCAGGGGAGTGAATGGTCTCAGGCCAAAGAAACTGACCATAGCCTCTTAACTCTTTCATGCTCGGAAATACTGATGGCAATGATAACAATGACAGTCGCCATTTACTGAGGTAGACTAAGGGCCAGGTCCATAGGAGTCCCTGTACATGCACTGTCTCCTGTGTTCAAAGCAGTGCTAGGCAGGGACTTATTCACTGACTGCATTTTTCAGATGAGAAAACTGAGGCACAAAGAAATTAAGTAATTTGTCCAGATCATGCAGCCCATAGGGAAGCTGAGCTTTGAGCCCAAATTGTTCCAGTTCCAAAGCTTGCATTCATCCCATTAGCCTGGGCTGACTCTGTACCCTTTGTATTAAGCAAGAGTTTTTACAGACATCATCAAATGGAACACCATCGAATGGATATGGCATTAAAAACAATGGATAAATGGGGGTGTGTTCCTGTATTCATCGACTACAGCGCTGTCCAATAGAAATAGGAGCCTCAGGGTAATTAAAAAGTTTCCATTACCCACAGTAAAAAAAAAGTAAAAAAGAAACAGGTAAAGTTAATATTAGCATATCTTATTTAACTCAGTATATTTTAAATGTTATTTCAACATGTAGTCAATATTTAAAATATTAATGAAATAATTTACACTGAAATAGAACTTTCTGCCGTGATTGAAATGTCCTATACCCACACTGTCCAGTCTGGTAGCCACTAGCCACATATGGCTATTGAGCACGTGAAATGTGGCTAATAAGATAAGGAATTGAATTTTTATTTTTATGTTTATTTTATTTTATTTTATTTAAATGTAAATATGGGCTCCTGGGTGGCTCAGTCAGTTGAGCATCTGTCTCTTGACTTCAGCTCAGGTTGTGATCCCAGGGTTATGAGATCCAGCCCCAGGTCAGGCTCAGCGCTGAGTGTGGAGCCTGCTTAAGATTCTCTCTCTCTCTCTCTCTCTCTCTCTCTCTCTCTCCCCCCCCCCCACCCCTGCCCTGCCCTGTGTGTGCTCTTTCTTTCTATATAAATTAATAATAATAATAATAATAATAATAGATTTAAATAGCCACATGTGGCCAGTGGCTATCTCATGGGACAGGGCAGGACACAGAGGTTTCATCATTCCCCCTTGCTTGGTCAGGATGTGCTCTCCAGGCTGATTGCTGCAGAATGCTGAGCTCATCTGTCACGTCTGGCCTGCGGCCTATGGTTCCACCACTGGGACTCCAGCCAGCATTGCATATCTCATCAGGTCTCTGTGGGTGGCTCTTTCTTGTCCCTTCCCTCCCCCACCTCCACCCAACAAAGGCTGGCCTTAGGATCCCTCTGAGCTAGATCAGCCTCCAACTCAGCTAGGAACTGCCCTTGTACCCTGGGGCCCAGCACGCAGTCCCTGGAGAGGAGATCACAAGCCTCTATTTGTGTGTGACTGGGTGATGCAGAGCAGGAACACTGAGAGGCTCCCCATTCCCTGCCTGCCTCCCATTTCATCCCAGGATGCTTCTCCTTCATGGGCTCATAGACAATCAGTGCCCAGCTGTCAGCTCAGTATGTGTGATGTGCAATACTGTCCTCTTGGCTTTCCTCTGGAGCTGTTGTCCTGCTTGCATCGATCTGGGCTGTGAGAGAAAGCCAACTTAAGAGCAGCTTGGGGCTTAACGCTGTCAAATCTAAGACAGCCATCCCTCCCAGATCCTCCCTGGCAGCCCTGAGTCCAAATATTTGTGTCCTATAAACCACCAGGATGTCCCCAGATATTCCAATATTTCAGCATGTGCAGGACAATTTCTCACATTCAGATGCCACACAGGCTTTTCATGAGAAGTCAGGCATCCTGACTTCTAAGTCAGAAAGTATGGCCACAAAACATAGTCCATATTCAACTGTAGCTAGCTACAGGAGATTGGGCAACTTACTCAACTTCTCTATGCATCATTGGCCTTATCCGTAAAACGGGTCTAATGCTGTGGCTATTACAGCGAATCCATAGATATGTAAGTTGCATGGTTCCTGCCTGCAGGTAGACTACAGGTCAGAAAGCTACACCATGACGGCAGCACAGCCACAGGGCTGCCAAAGCAAAGGCTGGATGCCAAGACATTCAGCCCTGACACTGGTGGTCATTTTCCTCTTAAATGACCATAACTGGGGCACCTGGGTGGCTCAGTTGGTTGAGAGACCGACTTCGGCTCAGGTCATGATCTCATGGTTTGTGAGTTCGAGCCCCGCGTTGGGCTCTGTGCTGACAGCTCGGAGCCTGGAGCCTGCTTCAGATTCTGTGTCTCCCTCTCTCTCTGCCCATCCCCCACTCACACTCTGTCTCTCTCTGTCTCAGAAATAAATAAACATTAAATGACCATAAGTGAGATCCTTCATATGACTACAGAGTTCTCTTTTTCTTCCTTTTTTTAAAGCATGAACTTGAAGATACAGTTAGACCAACCTGTAAAATGAAGTTATTTCTGTATCACACAGCCCAGCCTTCCAGCCATATTAAGCTCTGTTCCGCCACAAAGAACCAAAGAAAATTCTACATATGCACATTAATTTTCCTTTGTTGCAGTTACAAAGCTGACCCACACTTTCTACCCCTCCAGGCTTCAACATAAAGCTTTAAGATGGCTTTGCTGATGCCTGCTCTCCTTCCTGGTGTTCTCTACCAGTCACCAGCATCATCTTTTGGACGTATGGGATCTGACTGTATTATGTCCCTGCCCAACACCTTTCTGGACTCCTCATCACTGTCAGGACACAATCCATGACTCTGGGCTCAGTCCCCAAAGCCCTCATGAAGCCATGTCTCTGTCCCAGCCACGCCACCCACCTAAGAGACCCTGAACACAACTGCGTGTCCTCAGCCTGCTCCTTTGTGATGCTCCCCCTGTTCCTTCTGTGATCTCATGACAGCCTCTACACACATCCACAGTGGTAGTTAGTTACCATGTTGTCCTGTGGTCCCTTGCCTGGCCATGCCCTCTCACTCTTGGCCACTTAGGAAGAACCAGCTCTCCCCACCAGTGGAAAGACTGGAAAGAGTTTAAACTAGTTCAGCTTACAGTGAACTTACATTTGGATGTTGGCTCTGCCACCTGCTCACTGGGTGCCTTTGGGTCAGTTACTTAACTTCTCTCAACTTGACTCCTCATTTGCCGTTTGGGGATTACTTTATCTACTGAGGAGAACTGTTAAGGGGGTTAACTGAATGTTACGGACCTGGTAAAATGAGTGACTAACAGCTTAGAGAGACTGCTTCACTCACAGCATTGCAGCTACCTGGAGCCATGGACAGGATTGATGCTCAACCGTGAGTGGGGCCCCGCTTCAAATCCTGGTTCTGCCACTTACTTGGACCAGCCATTCCTTTGCTCTATGTCTCCCTTTCACTATCTATAAAATGAATGAGCACTGCCCAGGGTCCCTGTGTGCATGAGATGAAATAAGATGCAAAAAGGTGCATTGGGAACTGTGAAGTACGATGCACAGGCAGCAGGCCATCCTGAGTCAGAACACTCTACCCCAGTCCCCTGGGGGCCGAGCCTTAGACCAAGGGACTCGCCTCTGGAGGCCATGGCCCCCCTTCAGGGCCTTAGCTTGATCCTTTCTTCCTTTCTCCACCCCAAGAGTCCTCTTCACCTAACAGCCGTGCGATGATAGCTCCTTCCCAAGCCCTATCTGTCCTCAAACGGCAGGCCCAACTTCTGGCTACTCAGAAACCCAACTTCTGGCTAATCAGAGACAAAGCCTTTCCCACTGGGGAATGGGGGCCCCCACTGCCTTCCAGGGTGCTTTGTCATGGAGCCCTAGACCCACCAACCAGCCAGTTCCCATAGAACTGCAAGAGGGGCCCACCCCAACCACGGCCCCTAACCTCTTCCAGGCCTAGAGAACAGACTACCAGCATTTCATTTATTTCAGAAAGTGCTGCCTTCCCCTCACACAGGCTTCAGAGGCAGCCATGCCATGCTAAGAGTATCTGGGCTCCGAGAATCCAAAGCTCTCAGCTGCTCAGTCCCGCGACCCTGGGAACCCCAGACCCCCACCCACCACCAACTCCAGTTAGGGCCTCGTCACAGGCTCAGGGAGGGGTGGTTTGATTCCTGGGGTGTGGCACAGAACCAGGAATGGCTGCACCACACTGCATCTAGAAGGCAGCTAGAAGGGAAGGGCGAGCCTCTTGTCTACCCTTGACCCAGGCACCTGCAGGGCCACACTGAAGTTCAATCCTCTTAGTGTTGCCTATCCTCCATGGGTCAGAGTGGCTAGTCTGTGGGAAAGGCAGATGCCAGGCAGGGAAGGAAGGCTAACCAAGCAGTTGGTATACCACACAGTGCCACAAATAGTGGGGCAGGGCCCCCGGGGGGCCTAGAAGAGTTTGCATTTGCCCCCTTGAGTACCCTTGTGTCTGAGGATGTGCAAGATTAACTAGCAAAAATTACCATGACAAGACAAGAGAAAAACCACAGAGTTTTATATTTTTCCACCATTATTTATTTATTTTATATTTTACCACCTTTCAAAGCACTTTACCCCCTGCCTTTGGAACAAGGAGCTCCATGTTTTCCTTTTGCACGAGGACCCACAAATCACATAGCCAATCCTGCTAGGGTTAATGTATACAAAGTCCCTTTTCACTTCCAAACCTCTCTCTCCCCACTCCTTAGTTATATTAGAAACTCAGCCACTTCTGCTAAGCAGTAAAAACAGACAGTAAAACTCTCAGGTGATGGCCCCAGAGGCCAAAGAGGGCATAGTCCCTGCCCATTGCTTGGGCAGAAACTGACTCTTTTCCTCTCCTGCTTTGCCGAGTGCTCCCGACTTCTCTTGCCAAGTGAATGGTGCTCATAATAAGTTCTGGCAGCAATGTCAGACCCTTTCATCTTCAAATAGGCCAAACACAAGCTTGGAATTAGGCAGCCTCCCTGTCTCAGAGCTGCAGAGAAAAGGAGACTGGGACAGAAGAGATGCAGCCATGGAGGCAGAGTCTCAGAGCACAGGGATCAAGCCAAGGCCAAGGCCAGAGAGATGCTGCTTGGGAAAGAAAGGGGAACGTGGAGGCTTCGGTTTCCACTGAAATTATTGGTCTCCGTGGGAGAAAACAGCAGCTTACACCTCACACAGCAAAGGTTGTTAGCTGGAAGAAAGGGGAAATCAAAATCATTAAAAAGCAAGAGAATTAGAATTTAAAATGAACCTGATTTGAATATTTCCTGCCTTTCACAGTTCCTCTTTCTGTCCTTGCAAAGAGAGACCCATACTCTGGGGATCTGCCTATTTGGGGAAACTGCTGGAAACTTAGCCAATCCAGGTGAGGGCCAGTTTCTCTCTCCACAGAACCTGTGGTCCTAACAGGGTTTTTTGTTTTTGTTTTAAAAGAAAAAGAAACAAGAACTAACCCCCCAGCCCCAGCCCCCAGTGCCCCTGAATAAGAAGGCCATAAGATCATTGTTCATGATTCACAACCTGGTGTCCCTGAAAGGGGGAGGGAGAAAGAACCCTGAGCTATTTTAGTATCTGCAACACCCTGCATAAATTTACCCAAGATAAACCACCCCATCTCTTCTGAGTACTGTACATATACTTTGGTCAGAGGAGGCCAGTAAGTTAACTACTTTGTTAGCCAAGTTATAAAGGACACTAAAGTATCATTAGAAATGTTACTTTATGGAGAAAAAAATGTATTTAGGAGAATTCCTCTCAGGGAGAGTGACATATAAGAGAGGAAGAAATCTTTGGAGGGAGCAGAGGCAGAGAAGGAGGCATGAGGCTTCCCCCAAGGGTCTTGGTCCAGTAATATAGGCAGTCACCAAACTGCTTTCTAAGAAGGGTAGTTTCTGATTTCCTGGGGGTTCTAGCTTTTCTAAGTAGAGGATATCTGTGCAGAAGCAAAATTCTGCTACAGAATACAGGGGGAGAAGGAGTCCTATCATTGGAGGCTTATTGTCAAATCTCGTAACATCTCTTAAAATGCGCCGGCCATGTTGAAGAGTAGAGGACTGGGCTGTCCCAGTGACAAAAAATAGGGGATGGGCTACAAAGACTGACAGCAAATTCTTCACTGATCTTACTACATCTTGATTTCTCACCTGAATAATAAGGATGATTGGAGACTTTCTTGACATGATAAAATAGCTAAGAAAGAAATACAAGAGGACTTCCTATAGAAATTAAGAACAAGATAAGGATGCCCACTATCTTTACTGTTATGGAACACTGGTCAGAGGTCACAGTTAATGCCACACAAGAGAAAGCAATTGGAGGTATAAGGATTGGAAAGAAAGAAGGAAAATGCTGGTCTTTCTGGAAAGCCCAAAAGGATCCACATGAAAACTGTACAATAGAAAATAAGTTAATTTAGGAAAGTAGCAGGTTATACACATTAAAGGTATATGCTAAATATATATATATGCACACATAGACATATGTTTATTTCACATATAAATGGCTGCCATCTCATTTATGATAGCAAAAGTTAAAATAACTCTAAATAAACTTAACAAGAAATGTCCAAAATGTATATGAGACAATAATAAACCTCTCTTGAAAGGCATAAACGGAAACAAAGACCATGTGCTTGAATATAAAGACTCAAGAAAAATGTCAGTTCTCCCTAAGTTAATTTACATATTTAATGCAATCCTAATTTTACAATACCATAGGGGTTGTTTTTTTTTTTTTAACTACAATGGCTTATTGTAAATTTCATTTGTAAAAACATAAAGGCAAGAGGGGCGCCTGGGTGGCTCGGTTGGGCATCCGACTTCGGCTCAGGTCATGATCTCACCGTCTGTGAGTTCGAGCCCTGTGTCCGGCTGTGTGCTGACATCTCAGGGCCTGGAGGCTGCTTCGGATTCTGTGTCTCCCTCTCTTGCTCTGCTCCTCCCCTGTTCATACTGTCTGTCTCTCTCTCAAGAATAAATAAAACATTAAAAAATAATTTTTTAAACATAAAGGCAAGCATAGCCAAAAAGAAAAACTGAAAGAGGAGAGCAAGGAGGGAAACGTCAGCTCTCCCAGACATTGAAATATACTAGAATCTCATTCACAAAGCAGTTCCATATTGGTCCATAAAAGATAAGAAGACCAATGGAACAAAATATAAAATTCAAAAGTAGGCCCTGCTACATACAGAAATTTAGTATTGATAAATGCACTATTTGAATCTAATGGAGGAAATGATGGATTTTTTAATAAATGGTATTCAGGCAACTAGATAGTCATAAGGAAAATAAAATTGGATCCATCCTTCACTGTTCCCTAAATCAATTCCAAATATATCCCATTTGGATACATTTTTTTAATGTAAAAAAGGAAACCATACAAGTAGAAAGCATGGGTGAATTCCTTTATAACCTGGGTGTGGAAGAAGTCTTCCTTGATATAATTCAAAATCTAAAAGCAATAAAGGAAAATACTGTTAATTTTATTACCAAAAAATTTTAAATTTTGCATCACAAAATAACACCATAAGCAAAACTAAAAGATAAATGACAAACTAGAAAAAAGTATTTGCAACTTTGAATTCAAAGGATTAATACCTCTATTCTATAAACAGCATTTAGAATTTGAGGTTTTAAAATAAAAGCCAACAATGTGCTTACTGTTACATAGGCTGGAGACACAAATGGAGAGTTGACATGAAAATAAATGAAAATGGCTCTAACCACGTAAAAGGATGTTCAACTTCACCCATGATAAGAGAAATACGAACAAAACAAAACAAAAACCTACCTGAGATATACTTTTCACTTATCAGATTGGCAAAACTCCAAAAGCGTGTCAATCTATTTTGTTGGTGAAGTGCTAGGGAAGCAGCCAATTCCACACAGCGCTGATGGGAATAGAATGTTAGAATGCCTATGGAGAAGAACTTGGCAATATCTAGACAAACTATATATGCATTTATGTGATTTAATCCAGCAATCCCACTTCTAGGAATCTCTCCTGATGATACCCTGGCAAACACATGAACAAGAAGTACGCACAAGGTTGTTCATTTCAATCATAGCTATAATGGCAAGAGACTGGAAAAAACCCAAATACTTAGCAATAGGGGACTAGCTGAATAAGCAATGATACATCCACAAAAGGAATGAGGAAGAGCTCTATAAGTATTATGGAGTGATGATCTCCAAGATGTATTGTTGAGTTAAAAAGCAAGGTGGAGATAGTGTGTATTTCATTCTACCATTTATCTAAGGAAGAGGAAGATATATGAACATATACATACATATTCACTTGTAATTGAAAATAAAAACCACAAATGTTTTTAAATGATCATTTATAGGAGAATGGAGGGAGTAGGGTAGAGGGGAAAGGAATAGGCACTAGAATTCTTTTAATTTATCTTGTTATGTGGAGATGACTTTGGAACCATGAAAGTATTTTTGCGGAATTATAAAAGTGACTTTTATACTAAAGTAATTTGCACATCCCTAGTGGGATGCAAAGAGTATTGAAAAAAAAATCTTATTAAATCATTTTCAATAATGATATTGTTCATATTGTTATTCTGACACTGGTGTGTGTGTGTGTGTGTGTGTGTGTGTGTGTTGTACTGTGGGATAAAGCAAAAGAGTAATTCTATTTGTGTCATTGAGATCTGAGACTTTTAGTATGGATAAATGGAGACACACTTGTAAGGCAGATAAAGTTTAGTGACAATTCTCTAGTCCTGAATTTGAATTGAAACTATCCATTTAAAATCATGGTGTATGTGGTCCCAAAATAAATATATACCCATTTCCTAACTCTGGCCAGTGAAAAGACCTAGAAACAATTGTCAACCCACTAGCAATGAGTATTTTTAGCCTCTGATTTGGATCACTAAGTACCATCTTTCATTACAAGAACTGAGACTCCTTAGTTAGAGAAATGGCTGAATCCAGGTTTGGGAACAGGAAGTGTAAGAGATGAATCTGAAACCTCTTATCATACCAAAACCAAGGAAGCTATAAAGAACTGCTAGAGTCATGTGAAAAGACTTAGGAGACAATTTGAATAAGCTCCCACTAAACAAAGATGACTACATATCAATAAGAATATTAACCACAAGGCATTGAGACACATCAAGTAGGTTTAAATCTATGAGTTCAGTATAATACAAAAAAAAAATCCCACTTATTAGTTGTGTTGGAGTCCACTGGGAACCAACTCATTATTTTGAAACCTGGTAAATAACTAGAAAGAATTAGTCATTTTTCCTACCTTTCCTATAAGAACTGTAGATCCATCAGCATTAACAAAAAAAAAAAAAAAAAGAATTGAAGAGAGTAATTATCTTTTTTTAGAAATAATACAGCTAAAAAATAAATAATAATGTAACTATTAACATTTTATTTATATTTATAACTAATATTAATCATTAAAATAGAATTCAAATATCACCACTTTGCAAACACAATTTAAAAATTGGATCTAGACAATAACAATCATCAAATGGCTGCTAATATCACAAAAAGAGAAACCAGCAGACAGGTACCCCCCAGTAGAGTACACAACATCACCTATGATATAGTCTTGCCAGAAAAGAAAAAGAAAACTGAATGTGATTATGCTTCAAAATAAAACTACGAATTTACAGAAAATGCAGAAGTCAGATGAACATGTTTATTGGCACCCACTGCGATGAAATCAGCAAAACGCAGACTGGGGAAACTATAGAACTAAACACCCAATGTTTTCAACAAGAAAATGCTGCAAGGAGCAAAAAGGGAGATGAGGTAGAGCTATACATTAAAAGAGATTAAACTGACATATCACCCCACTAAAATGGACATTATTTGAACCACTATCCAAACAAACTAAAAATTAGACAATTGAGGAAAGATGAACTGGGTATTTGAGGAATTGTTATTAATATTTAGATGTCATTTTTAGATGTTTTTAGAAGTTATTTTTAAAGCATTTTTATAATTTAACACTACATACTGAAATACATGAAGAAGAAATAATGATATCTGGAATTTGTTCAAAAGGATCTGAAGTGTAGTAGGAATGTGAGGGGATATAGGGGAAACAAAATAGGCCATGCATTTATAATCATTGGAGCTGGATGACGGGTATATGGATGAAATAATGCTTGTAAGTTGCCACGTGTATGACCAATGCCCAATTAAATTTGTGGAATTGAATAAAGGAGAAGCTACAGATATTAAGTGAGTAGTAACATAAACAACTGTGTTCACACACGTGGATTCATGAGTCATTCAACCCACCCATGCTGCGGGAGTTTAGAGAAGAGACAGGGTATTCGCTGGTCCTCAGTGAGGGTACCCCAGGAGGTTGACACTCAATGTGGGACCCACAGAACATGCCAGAAGATGGCCCTTCAGACCGGGGCCCCACATGGACGAAGGTTGGGAATCAGGAAACGGTCTGACCATCCACAGAGCAGTCTATGCATGAGGCAGACTTCTCAACTGTCAAAGAGAAATTTTGCCCTGTACACTTGTTAAAATTGGCAAGACATACTTTATTCAGACTACTGCAGTAGAAGAGAGACACTTGAGGATACAGAACTGAGCTCGACTCCACTGAAACAAAAGACAGAAGGCTTTTTAAATGCTGGGTGTGCCAAAGGAAAAGTGCTGAAGGAGGTTAAAGAAGGGGGTGGTCTATGATCCGGCCATCTGTGTTTGCTAATTGGTGCTTATCCAAAGGAGAAACACACTTCTCATAGCTTTATGACAGGAGCGAATTGGAGAAAGACGCCCACCAAAGTCAGCATCCGACCCTCCCACAGGAACTGGGAGACAGGGAACTATCTCCTCAAAGTGTGCATTTCACAGAGATGGTTCCCAGGTCCTTGAAGCAAAATTCTGAATTGTAGATTTACCTCTCAAAGGCACCAAAGGATTTACAATTTCGAGTTTCCTAAAATAACTGCCAAGGAAAAGGGAGGTCAGGGGCTTTTTGTCAGGTTTTAGCTGGAAGGAAGAGTAAATTCTTTTGGCAGCATTGACCTTTCTCAGGCAGGCATTTTAAGGGGCCTAGGTCCACGCTAGGAACATGGTCTGGGCTGACAGAAGCCATGCCACGGTGTGGTCAGGCTCCTTAGTGGCTGGGCCGGTGGGGGGGGCGGGGGGAGGCGGTGGGTGGCTAGATGGTGTCATTGATGCTGAGGGTTTTCATTCTCACCACCAGGCACCAAGCTCTTCCTGGTCTCTGCACTGTCCCCCTCAGCTCTCTATTCTAAGTCCGTGGTGTGGAGTGGGTGTGCCCCAGTACACAAAATGTGGCCAGCAGATGGTTGCACAGCCAGGGCTGAATACAGAATCGGACACATTCAAGGTTTCAAATGGGAACCCTGAAGTTACGGGCAGAAAGCCTCCTAAAATCCCACACCACGCCGAAATACTGGCAACAGCCTGAATGTCCAATATAGCTAACTAACACACCAGAATCCTCTGTGGCTGGAGGAAAAGAACTAGGAAGCTTGTTATGTACTGATGTGGGACTGGCACCAGTGTATATTTTTGAGGAAAAAGGCAGGCTGCAAAACCCCATCTATGCTATGCTGCACTCTGTGTGTTTTGTTTTGTTTCCATGTGGGAAGGCTGACTCAAAGCATACACCAGGGGTGGTAGCAGCAGATGCTTCTAGTGAGGGCTGGAGACAGGGGTAGGAGCAGGCGTACTTCGGGCGATTATTCTTTTTGCAATGTTGGTATATTTTACCTAAAATTTAAAAAATGAGGTAATAGGGGCGCCTGGGTGGCTCAGTTGGTTAAGTGTTCAACTTCAGCTCAGGTCATGATCTCACAGTTTGTGAGTTTGAGCTCCATGTCAGGCTCTGTGCTGACAGCTCAGAGCCTGGAGCCTGCTTGGAATTCTGGGTCTCCCTCTCTCTCTGCCCCTCCCCCACTTGTGCTCTGTCTCTGTCTCAAAAAAATAAATAAACGTTAAAAAAAATTTTTTTTAATGAAATAATAAATAAAACTCCTGCCAGCGACTTGGGTTGGGAGTGGGGGTGTTCCAGCCAGGCCAGGGTGGGCGAAGCCCTCACAACCTCACAGAAGCTACTGACATGTCCTGGTGGGAAAGAAGGCTCATCTCAACACTGTCATCTCAAAGCAAAAACCCAACCAAATTACATAAGCATGTGTAAGAGCAATAGGCAAGACTTCGTAGTGGCCTACACTCTCCAGAAGCACTAAATTAAAATTTCATCCAGGCAGGTGGCACAGGTGCCAAGGACAAACGTGATGGTTCCTTCCAGGGAATTATCAAAAGAATGGGTGAACCAAGTTCCCCAGCACTCCTCCACAGGGTTCATGCAGATCCACTGAAGCCGAGGACTCAATTTAGGGAAATAAAACCCAGTTTATCATCGTCTGGCTGGAGGAATGCACAGAAAGACTCATTTATCTGGTTGTAAACGAGCTAATAGAGCTGACTGTCACAAATTCAATACTCAGCAGAAATGAGAAGTTACTTCAGCTGTTATCAGTAAGTAATGAAAAGCTGTGCACAGGGAATGTCCGTCACAAAAGCAACCTGCTCTCAGAAAACGACTGGGACTTTCTATTTCTTTCTTTCGAGGGCCAGTGAATAACTCTGAATAAGTCTTAGAGGAAACACCACAGTATTCAGAGAGAAACAAAGTTAGAAAGGCCCCTTCCGCAGACTCTGGACAAAGTTGTACAGAGGCAAAATACCCTGCCTGAATTCTAAATGCCCATACCTGTCTGCCCCCACCATTACCCTGCTCCTCCCTGCAGGCCTTCTCTCTCTCCACAGCCCCTCCCTCCAGGCCCCCCTCCCTCTAGCCCCCACCAGTACCCTGCCCCTCCCTCCAGGCCCGCCTCCCTCCATACCCCCACCAGTGCACTTCCCCTCCCTCAGCGCCCCCTCCCTTCGCACCCCTCCCTCCAGGCACCCTTCCACAGCTCCGCCCGCCCCCTCCCCCAATGCTGCCCTCAGGAGCACTTGCAAGCATCATCCCCAGCCTGCGACTACACACCTTCCTCATCCTCATTCCCACCTGAGGGTAAGAGTCCCTTCCTCAGACCCACTCCCAGCCAACGCTGAGGAGGAAGCTGAACTGACAGATGGATTTATTATTATTTACTTGCCAAGGAAACCTGGGCTTGTCTCAGAGCCTCGGTGAAAACTCTCTCCTGCAGTGTTGTGAGGCCTAAATGAGGCAAGGAGGTGAAGCCCTGAGGCATCTCTAGAGTTCACTGTCCCTGTCCCTAAGGAACCCTGCTTGGGAAGTGAATTGCTTCTGGTGGTATTTCAGAGGGCCTGCAGGTGACTGGGAGGGAGCCCAGGGCCCCTCAGTGTGGAGTCTGCACCTCCAGGCCAGCCCTGCCAGGCACTACAGGCAGGCCCCTGAATTCCTGGGGTTTTTTGCCCACATCCCAGCCACCCCCTGGAGGAGGTACAGTCACTCTAGGGGTTCTACAGGTTCCCCTCCAATGTCTCCTGAGAAAACCAAGTACTGTGATAAGTCTCATGAAGATGAAAGCAGGCCTCCGTGCGATGCTTATTTTGCGTGACATAAGCATTAACAAGAACTGTCACTCACTGTCTCATTTGGTTGTCTCAGTAACGTCTGTGTCACCCAGGAAGACGCCCACTGTCTGCTGGGCAGCCATGGCAGAGTACCACAGGCAGGATGGCGTGAACAGCAGAATTTATGCCCTCTGGTCTGGAGACTGGAAGTCTGAGATCGAGGTGTCAGCATTGTTTTTCTGAGGCCTCTCTCCTTGGTTTCTCCATGGCCATCCTTCCCCGTGTCTTCACATGGTCTTCCCTCTGGACATGTATGCCCAGACTTCCTCTTCTCATAAGGACACCTGTGGAACTGGATCGGGGCCCCACCCCCACAGCATCATTTTAACTTAATCACCTCTTTATTTTTTAATTTTTTAAAAAATATTTGTTTGTTTTTGGGAGAGCATAAGCAGGGAAGGGGCAGAGAGAGGATCTGAAGCAGGCTCCGCACTGACAGGCTGACAGGAGAGAGCCCGATATGGCGTTCGAACTCACAAACCACGAGATCGTAACCTGGGCCAAAGTTGGACACCCAACCAACTGAGCAAACCGAGTGCCCCTTAATCACCTCTTTATTTGTTTATTTTCTAAATATAATTTACTGTCAAGTTAGCTAACAGACATTGTATACAGTGTGCTCTTGGATTCAGGAGTAGATTCCCATGATTCATTGCTTGCATACAACACCCAGTGCTCATCCCAACAAGTGCCCTCTCAATGCCCATCACCCATTTTCCCCTCTCCCCACTGCCCACCCATTGACCCTCAGTTTATTCTCTGTATTTAAGTCTCTTATAGTTTTTCTCCCTCTCTGAAACTATCTTTCCCCTTCCCTTCCTCCATGGTCTTCTGTTAAGTTTCTCAAATTCCACATATGAGTGAAAACATGTATCTGTCTTTCTCTGACTGACTTATTTCACTTAGCATAATACCCTCCATTTCCATCCACGTTGTTGCAAATGGCAAGATTTCATTCTTTTTCATTGCTAAGTAGTATTCCATTGTATATATAAACCACATCTTCTTTATCCATTCATCAGTTAATGGGCATTTGGGCTCTTTACATAATTTGGTTATTGTCGATAGCACTACCATAAACATTGGGGTACATGTGCCCTTATGAATCAGTGCTCCTGTATCCTTTGGATAAATTCCTAGTAGTGCTATAACTGGGTCATAGGGTAGTTCTATTTTTAATTTTTTTGAGGAACCTCCACACTGTTTTCCAGAGCGGCTGCACCAGTATGCATTTCCACCAAGAGTGCAAGTGTGTTCTCGTTTCTCCACATCCTCGCCAACATCTGTTGTTTCCTGAGTTGTTAATTTTAGCCATTCTGACAGGTGTGAGGTGATATCTCAGTGTGGTTTTGATTTGTATTTCCCTGATGATGACGGATGTTGAGCATTTTTTCATGTGTCGTTTGGCCATCTGGATGACTTCTTTGGAAAATTGTCTATTCCTGTCTTTTGCCCATTTCTTCACTGTATTATTTGTTTTTTGGGTGTTGCATTTGGTAAGTTCTTTATAGATTTTAGATACTAATCCTTTATCTGATATGTCATTTGCAAGTATCTTATCCCATTCCTTCAGTTGCCTTTTAGTTTTGTTGGTTGTTTCCTTTGCTGTGCAGACTTTTTTTTTATCTTGATGAGGTCCCAATAGATTATTTTTGCTTTTGTTTCCCTCTCCTTCAGAGACAAGTCGAGTAAGGTCAAAGAGGCTGCTGTCTGTTTTCTCCTCTAAGGTTTTATCACCTCTTTAAAGGCTGTATCTACAATCACCTTCTGAAGTCCTGGGAGTTAGGACTCCAATACATGAATTTGAGGGGGGACATAATTCACCCTATAGCTGCCATTTTATAGACAAAGAAACTGAGACCTACAGAGATTAAGTTCCCCCTTTGAATTAATGTCCCAGCCAGGACCAATTCAATGTTGTTTCCACCCTCAAAATATTATGAAAGTCCTCCTGTTATACTCATTTATAACAACAGGGTCAGTCCTGCCTCAAACCCCAGGCCCTAAAAGGGTATACTGTGAGCGCCCACTGTCTGAAAAGACAGAGTCATAGTCAACAAGGGCCATTCTCTGTGAGGAGTTTAACCACTAAGATGAACCTCCTTTTTCTCCTCCTCTGTCTCGCTTTTAATTTGGAAAAAAAAAAAAAAAACTGTCAGAAACAGTGATTGATCCTTAGCCAAGCACACTTTAACTGGAACTAACTGCTGTAGCTCGAATGCGTGAGGCTGGGTGGCTTCCAGATTGTCAAGCAGCTCAGTACTGGGACTTGAAAGTTTAATAGCTTTGCTGCCAGGAAATGGTGCGGCATCCCCCTCCCCCTGCCCCAGGGACTTCGACTTTTCTTTTTCAGTGATTTTAATGCCCAGAAAAAAGTGCTGAGCAGTCGGCCCTTGAGGCAGAATGTCTATATCTGAGCAGAGTTCAGGAACTCCCCGAGGGGCACCGCTCCAGTGTAGGTGGGATGAGTCCTCCTCCCAAACCGCGCACAAAGGCATCGGTGCTTTCCACAGACTTCTGGACTGGCTCCCTGTCCCCTGCAGGGTGACCCCCCTCCACCACCCAGTTCCAAGTACTACTTGAAGAGTTGAGGGTTCCTCAAGGGCCACATCCAGTGGGAGGAGCCCCCAGGACCAACCCCCATGGATCCTGGTAGAGGGGTGAGGCGTGTACCTGCCTAAACCAGACAGGCCACTGAGAACACACTTCCCGGTGGACAAAGTCAGGTTTGTCAGCTTGCTGCAGCAAGGGAGAACCTGGGACATCTCAGAAAGAGGGAGTGAGAGGGGCTTGTTTTGAGGTCTGCGCTTGTGCTGGTTGATTGGGGTAAAGGTTCAGAGCAAGGATTTGTTCTGTATCTGATGCTGTCAGAAATTGGGGGCAGTGTGATGACTGGGTGTCTTATAGGTTTTATCCAGGAGATGGGAGGCACGAAGCAGGCACAGGGCGGGCATTCATAAACAGTAAGTAGTAAACCTCGTCACTTGTGCTGCTGGAAGAGGGATGTTGAGTTTTGTCAATGCAGAGCATCCTTTCCTCTCTGTTTGGATATGATTTCAGCATGGTCTTATCTCTATCTCTTTCCACCAGGATCACAGAGTGACCCTGTGTGGCTATCACTGATACCGTATGCACATTCAGAGCAGGTGAGGGTTCTATGGCCAACTTGTTAGCTGGCGGGGCCGTGGCTCAACTTCTCCCCCCAAACTGGGCCTCCTGAGCCCCCTCATTCTCAACGGGGGCAGCAGGCCTGTGGAGACAGAGCAGGAGTGTGAAGGGTCTCTGCCTCACACGACTATGAGGCCCCTGGAGGCCTGGGGCTGATGTGTCATTTCCTGACTGTAACGTGACTTGGGGCCCACTCGGTGCCTCTGGGACCCACACTCCCACCTTTCTCACCCTTCTCCCCCTCAAAAGTCTATCTAGGCAGTCATGCACGTAAGCAGTAAATGAGGTAGAACACAGTGAGGGGTGAATGTAGAGCAGTGGCTCAGACCGAGCCAAGTCCAGGCCCCTAATCCTTACCAGAAGTGAGGCCTGGGCCTAGTTACTAACGCCTGAAGAGTGAGTTTCCTTATCTCTAAGTTGAAAGAGAATGATCCCTATTTCGCAGGACTGTTGTGAGGACTCTGGGAGATGATACGGGTTAAGTAGAATGTAAGCTTCGGGAAGACAGGAGTTAGCTTCTCTCACTCCCTGCTCTCTCTCTGGCACCCAGCGTAGTGCCTTCCACCCAACAGACACACAGGGAACATTGGCTAAATCAACAAATGGTCTTTATCCAGCAAAGTAATTGGTTAATAAGAGGTACCTGTTTTGGTTTGCTAGGGCTGCCATGACAAAGTGCCACAGTCGGGTGGAGTAAAACAACAGAAATTTATTCTCTTCTGTTCTGGAAGCTGGAAGTCAGAAATCTAGGAATCGGCAGGGTTGGTTCCTCCTGGGACAGTGAGAGAGATTCTGTTCTGGACCTCTCTCCTATTTTGGTTGTTGGGTGTCCATCCTTGGCCTTTCTTGGCTTGTCGAAGCATCACTCCAACCTCTGCCTTCATTTTCCCTGTGTGTCTGTGTCCACCTTTCCCTCAAAAGAGGGACAGTCACATTGGCCAGGAGCCCACCCTAATGACCTCAACTTGACTTGATTACATCTGCAAAGACCCTACTTCCATTTAAGGTCACATTCACAGGTCCTGGGGGACTAGGACTTCAACGTATCTTTTGGGTGGTACACAGTTCGACACATAAGAGTAACTATTGTTTTCTTTCACACTGTAGTCCTGATTCCCAATATTTTAAAAAAATTTTTTAAGTTTATTTATTTATTTAAAGAGATAGCACAAATGGGGAAGGACAGATTGAGAGAGAGGGAGAGAGAATCCCAAGCAGGCTCTGCACCACCAGTGCAGATGTGGGGCTCAAACTCACAAACTGTGAGATCATGACCTGAGCCAAAGCCAGACACTTAACTGACTGAGCCACCCAGGCGACCCCTGATTCCCAATATTTTATCCCAGTTCCTCAAATGTCATTTAAAATTTTTTTTTCAACATTTATTTATTTTTGGGACAGAGAGAGACAGAGCATGAATGGGGGAGGGGCAGAGAGAGAGGGAGACACAGAATCGGAAGCAGGCTCCAGGCTCTGAGCCATCAGCCCAGAGCCCGACGCGGGGCTCGAACTCACGGACCACGAGATCGTGACCTGGCTGAAGTCGGACGCTTAACCGACTGCGCCACCCAGGCGCCCCTCAAATGTCATTTTAAAATGTTCCAGAATAACCAATATTTCTGTACATACTCCATTTCACCCTCACTCCTTTTGCACTTGGAATCAGATCCCAAATCCTATCAAAGCGCATGGAGCTGCAGGTTCAGAAAAGAGAGACTAAGAGAGGACTATTCATGTAGTAGAAATACAGTAAATGTCACTACGTTTCTATGTGATCTTAGACAAGTGACCCCACATTCTCAAACCTCAGTTTCCTCAACTGTTAAATGAAGAGATTGGGTCACACTGACGTCTCCCTGCAGACACACAGGGGATAGGCCGGATTCCCTTCCCTAACTCTGGTCAGCAGGTGGTCGCCTTATCCAACCCCTTCATGGACGTGAAGACACCAAGTACAGCCGACCCCTCGTCCGTCTTCGCTTCTGACGGCTAACCAGTTCTGTGCCCTGCAGCAATCCCTCTTGCTCTGAGGCTCCTCATCTGTGAAATGAGAGGGTGGAATTCTCTGATCTCCCAAGCCTCCAACAATACACCTGTCTGTCACCGCCCATCATTATCTCCGAGCAGTGCAAAGCCTAAAGGGAAGAAGTACCTAAAGAACCCTTTGTGGTTCGGCTGATTGGCCGACCCAGACCTGGAACAGTCAGTACATGTCGGCCACCTCCTTCACTTCTGAGGGTCGGGTGGTAGCCTGTGCCCCACCCCTGGTGAAGCAGCAGTTTTATTAGCTCCCCACATCTGCCAGAATATACCCCAGGTTTCTCCAACCGGCGGGGGGCCCCCCTGGAGATGGGGGAGTCCCCGACTGCTGCCTCTGACTCTGTCCCTTTGGCGGGCGGCACCACCTTCTAGCTGCTCCGAGCACTGTCTTGCATACCTAGTCAGCCAGCTGCAAGATGTCATTTGTGTTAAGTTTTGGACAGCTATAATCATCCTTTCACTGCCAACGCCACCCTGATCTGAAAGGCCAGCCACGCGGTCCGTGCTGCCCTGCAGTCTGTTTATGTCAGAATTTCCACAATGGCTCCCATTTCCTGAGGATTATAAATCAACCATAAAATTTCATTTTTCCCTGAGACTTTGCATATATTAGCCAGCAAGTCTGTTCATATTCTCTCCTGCTTCCATTTATGATGGAGAAACAACCCCTCCTCTCCACCCCCCCCCACCCCCGCTCCTTTTCTCTTTCAGTTGCATTTTCTGTGCATTTGGGTTTTAGGTCAGAGCTTAAGTTTGAATACCCCAAGTCTTGGCTCCCCAAAGGCTTCACCCAGGTCCCCAATCTCTCCCATCTGCAGCTTCCTTATCTGCAAAAAAGATGGAGATAATTACACCTGCCATCATGGCCCCGACCCTTTTAAAATTTAAGGAGAATAATGTGAGTAGAAAAAGTCTTTGTCAGTGTCACAGATTCAGCTGCAGATTCTCAGTCCATGGGTGTAATTAGTGTCACTTGTAAGTACGGAATCTTTAGTGATGTTGGCATGCGTTGGCCCTGCCTCCCTCCTCACCGGCAGTCTTGACAGTGTTACATTTGTCATGGTAGCTGCTGTGGGGCTGGCACAGAATTCAGTTTTGTTATGTTCATTCATCAGGCATTGAATGTGGGTCCACTGTGTACCAGGAACCATGGGAATTCAAATATTATTAAAGAGTCAAAATTCTCAGACTCTAGGACCTGAAGTTCTAAGAGGTATGATGAGTAAATAAATCCACACATTGTTGAGTGCCTGCTACATGCCAAGACCCGTATGATGGATGTCAACCGTACATTGAACAGGAAGGACTCATGAGGCATCGTTCTAAAAGCAGCTTTGGGGGCGCCTGGGTGGCGCAGTCGGTTGAGCGTCCGACTTCAGCCAGGTCACGATCTCGCGGTCCGTGAGTTCGAGCCCCGCGTCAGGCTCTGGGCTGATGGCTCAGAGCCTGGAGCCTGTTTCCGATTCTGTGTCTCCCTCTCTCTCTGCCCCTCCCCGGTTCATGCTCTGTCTCTCTCTGTCCCAAAAATAAATAAACGTTGGGAAAAAAAATTTAAAAAAAAATAAAAGCAGCTTTGGTTTGAGAGGAACCTCTCCTGGTTCACTGGGAGGTAAATATCGTCTCCTGCCTCTGGTTGAAAACTTGGGTAGTCTCATGACTTTTCTGATCACTTGTCATTACCTAAAACTTCCATGCTCATTTTAAGTCATGAAACACGGTCCCAAGTAGTAAATAGAATGTCTAGTGGGTATATCATTCAACACGTGGACCCTTGTCTCCCTTCCCCCACCCCCGCCCCAGGTAGGGCCCAGCACCTCTTGCTGGAAGTTCTTCTATCCTCACACCCCACTGCTGTTTCAACCTGACCAAAGTGTAAGCAGGGAGAAAGGAAAGGGAAAGAGGGCCAGAGAGTTCTTCCATGAGAGAAACTGTTGTGAGGTCACTTCACAGTGTCTGGGTCTGACTAAAGTTTAAAACAGATTCTCTTAACAGATTTTTCTGGGTTCTTCTAAGATTCCCCTGCTGGACCCACCGCAAGGAGAAGCCCCTTCTTCAGCTGATGCCCCCCTAGCAGCCCCTCTCCCTCAGCCCCAGCCCCAGGCTGCCTTCCTGGGTAGGACCCCTCTCCAATGAGCCCAGGCTAACATGCCTGTCATGGGCTCCACCTCTGTGCCCAGGATGGGCGCACCTTTGGGGGCCATTAGAGGAGTGCAGGAACTTCCCAGTCTCAGCCCAGATGAGTTAACATTGTGTTGTTACACATACATTTCTTTATTATTATTATTAAGTTTATTTATTTTGAGAGAGGGAGAGTGTGCTTGCTCGTGGGAGCGGGGGAGGGGTGGAGAGAATCCCAAGCAGGTTCTGCAGTCAGCCCAGAGCCCGATGAGGGGCTCCATAAGATCACGACTGGAGCCGAAATCATGAGTCAGACACTCAACCAACTGAGGCACCCAGACACCCCCCCATACATTTCTTCTCATCATCTTGAAACCCTGGGGAGCAAGTTTCCTTTTCCCCAGGCTACAGATAGTCTACAAATAGAGCATCACAATCCCCAAGTAACAAAGACAGGGTTTGAAGCCCTGTCTCTCCAGTCACAGCCCGTGATCTTCCCAGAAGTCCTTGCTGCTGGACTCTAAAGGGCAAAGGACCTGCCCTGGGGCCTGGCGTCGGCCATCACACCTCTCTGTGACTCAGGTCTTCATCTTTCATGATCTTCATGAGCCCTTTGCATTCTAAGACTGTGTAATGACATTTCTGACTTAGGTCTCTTGGAAGCAGATGGCGGAGAATTCTGCAGAGGCCTCCCACCCCCACCCCCACCCCTACCCCCTTCCCCACCCCCACCTCCCATGTGGAAGGCAGCCCACAGCTTAGCTCTTCACCTCTTGCTCCCACACCCTGTATCTCCTGCAGGCACATGCCCTAAACAAGAATGGGGAAGAGAGAAATGCTCTTTAAATAGTGCCATTTAGGGGTGCCTGAGTGGCTCAGTCGGTTGACCGTCTGACTTTGGCTCAGGTCATGATCTCACAGCTCATGAGTTCGAGCCCACCATCCGGCTCTGTGCTGACAGCTTGGAACCTGGAGCCTGCTTCAGATTCTGTGTCTCCCTCTCTTTCTGCCCCTAACCTACTCACATTCTGTCTCTGTCTCTCTCAAAATAAACATTAAAAAAACATAGTGCCATTTAAACACCATTTAAACTTCCAGTGGAGATTAATTAATACACCTAACATTTATTGGGCATCTACTATATATGCCAGAATTTGTTCTGAGGTTCTTAACTCATTCAACCTCGCAACAACGGTATGAGGCCAACACTTTCATGACTCCTTTTTTGAAGATGAGGAAACTGAGGTACAGAGCAATTAAATAACTTTTTCCAAGATCACACATCTAGACAGAGATCAGTTTGGGCAGTTTGGTTCCAGAACCTGTGTGCCCAGCTCCACTGAGACAGACCAGGCTTAAGGCACCTGTACTCCAGAGGGTTTCTGGGATGCAAGGCAGGAGGCTGAGAAGAACACTTGTCCCAGACGGATTCCCAAGAAGCAGAGCCCGAGTCCAGGATTCTTTAGTGAGGGACACACTATGGAGGTGCTCCCAAGAGAGACCAGCAAGGGAGGAACCAGCAAGAGAACAGTCTCTGGCCAGGTCTCAGCTTCAGCCTGACCCTGCAGGAACTGGGAGGGAAGCTCCACCTCAGAGCTGCCCCAGCCCCCAGCAAGGGAGCTGGCTTTCCCACTCCACACCTGTCAGTCATTCCCAGAGTGGCAGTTAGCCCAGGGGAACTGGAAAGTGGGCTGGGGTGGCCTGAGCGCACTGCTCCAAAAAGAGCCCAGGGGCAGGCTGGGGCAAGGATAAAGAAGCAGAACCTGGGGGCCCACAAAGGGGTTTGAAAAAACTCTGCGGGCTGAGCACTGACGGTCTGCCCCAGCAGCCACCCCTGAAGTAGACAAGAAGAGCTCCTCATTTGCTTTAAGCCTCAGCAGGTCCCCGGTGAGAATACGGACTCCTCTGACTCTGGCCGGCACGCAGGAAACAAACCTTGTCAGAAGGAAGTCCAGGCTAACCATTTCTAAAGGGCCCCCTTAGGATGAATACAAAGGGCCGCTGGGAGAGCTCCAGTGACTGTGACCTTGACACTGGCCCACCCACACCTCCGCAGCCATGCGCGCACTGCCTCTCCCACACTCGCCCAGCTGTTCTCGGTTCCCCTGTCCCCATACCTCCTGTCCTGCTCTGCTGGCCCCCAGACCTGAGTCCACAGCCAGTCCCACTCCATCTTCAACCCCAGCGGCCCAAGGAGGCCTTTTCTGGAGCTCTAGAGGCGGTCCCCTCCCCCGAGTCTCCGTCACCTGCCTTCTCCAGCCAGTCTCCCTCTCTGCACATTAGGAGTCTATTGCATTCCGTTCACCACGCTAGATTTCTTTCCCTTGTTGTTGATGTTCTCTCATTCTTTTCTTCTTAATTATGAAATATTTCAGGCATATGAAAATGGGTGCTCAACATCCAGAATTGTCAGTCTCTGTGTTATTTGCTGCAGACCTTTTATATTTAAACATGAAATCAAAGATTTCAATGGAAACCTCATTTGTGCTCTGTCCTGATTCCAATCCCCTCCCCAGAGGCCAGCACCACTCTAAATTTGGCTTTTTACCACTCCCACCAATGTTCTTCCAGTTTTGCTATATATGTATAATAAACCCTTTATAGGATTGTTTTGCATGATTTTAAACTTGATATTAAGTTGTATCATACTGTGCATTAGGGTTCTCCAGAGAAACAGAACCAATTGGATGTTTCTAGAGAGAAAAAGAGATTTATTGTAAGGAATTTGCTCACAGGATAATGGAGTCTACATGTCCCAGATTAAGGAGTCAGCGGGTTGGAGACCTAAGAAAGAACCAACGTTGCAGTTCAAGTCCAAAGATCATCTGCTGCTGGCAGAATTCCTTCCCTGGGGCAGGGGAGCACTCGTCTTTCTTCTATTAAGGATTTCAACCCATTGCATGAGGCCACCCCCTCCCCACTACAGAGGGCAATCTACTGTTTTCAGAGTCTACTGATTTAAATGTTAATCTCATCCAAAAACACCCTCACAGAAACATCTAGAATAACGTTTGTCCAAATCTGACCACCATGGCCAGTTGACACATGAGATTAACCACCCCAGGGGCACCTGGGTGGCTCAGTTGGTTGAGCGTCCGACTTCGGCTCAGGTCATGATCTCACAGTTCGTGAGTTCGAGCCCCGCGCCGGGCTCTGTGCTGACTGCGTGGAGCCTGGAGCCTGCTTCGGATTCTGTGTCTCCCTCTCTCTCTGCCCCTCCCCTGCTCATGCTCTGTCTCTCTCTCTGTCAAAAATAAACATTAAAAAAAAATTAACCATCCCATAATATTTCTTTCTGCGACTTGCTTTCTTCGCTTCTCATTTTGTTTTTGAGATTTATCCATGGTGATACATGTAGCATTTCATTGTATATACATCATAGGTTATGAAGTTTTCCGTTGATGGATGTAGGTTGCTTCCAGTTTTCTCTGTCGCAAACAGGAGAGGGCATACATAAACCTCACACACCCAGAAGAGCTTCCCTAGGTCAGAGGTGGGCAGACAATAGGCAGGCCAAATGCAAACAAGTACCTGCTTTTGTAAATAAAGTTTAATTGGAACACAGTCACATCCACTCATGTACTAATTGTGTGCTTGTGCTTTCATCCTACAAGGGCGGGGTGGTGTAGTTGCAACAAAAACCGTGGGCGCCCATAGCCTCCAGTATCTCCTGTCCGGCCCTTTGTAGACAAAGCGACAAAGTTTCTGACCCTGCTCCAGGCCAGTAGGTAGGAGCAGAGTGGGCCATGCCTGCCGTCAGCTTTTCTATGGCATTGCCAAATTGCTTCCCAAAACGGCTACACGAATTTACGTTCTGGAACAGCATGTGAGACCGACCTCCGCTTTCTCCACACCCTCTCCTCCCACAGGTTTGCCAGTCTGTTGCTTGCGAATTGGTTTCTCGTTATTTCATACGTTTGCCTCTTTAAACATGTATCACTTATTCGTTTAACAAACATCCACTAAGGGATTACCGTGTGCCTGGTACTATCACGATAAAGTGGCCCCATCTCTCAAGAGAAGAAACGGAGCCACCTAACGTTGGACTCCAGCGTGGTGGTAAGGCAAGGTGGTTTCGTGGGGGTGTGCATGCAGCACCGTGGACCATAATCAAGTAGCTGACATTTTTCTGCAAGCCCGAGGATGCTCAGCTGGGAACTAAAACAATTTGGCTATCTGCCCATAGCTTCTGACAGGGGCACCTACATCGTAATTCCTAGCAGAAAGGACCTGTATTTCACACAAGCATCAGTGAAGTAGGTTAGTAATTAAGCTGGTTTTGTGTCTTCCCTTTGGCCTTAGAAGATAAATCACCTGTGATTGTAAGAGGGAGCAAAAGTGTGAAAGAGAAACTCCACAACTGATACAGCGAGAAATAGAGCTTCATTATTTAAAGTTATCAAGATGGTCAATAAATACAGGAAAAGGGTGGTGGAGTGTGAGTGACATAATCTTCATTTGTCAGCTGGGAAGTCAGTAAATGATGTCTATGGCTGATAACTCAAACAATCAAAAACCTGTAAAAATATAGGGCAAGCTCCCGGCAAACGAAAAGTGGAAGCTGCTGGGGACTGGGGCTCTGGGACAAGACGTGGGGCCGGGAATGCTTTTCTTTACCAGCATTTCTTCTCAGAGTTTACCAGCATTTCTTCTAATCAAGTGTACGTGTTACTTTGATACCTTTTAAATTAAAATGCAAGGAGTACAACATCGAGCATGACTCCTGCAATATTTATAGATGAAGTGATACTTATGTAATAATCTCAGACGGGAGAGGGGGTTTGCAGCAACAGAGATTTTGAAAATTAGCCTTGAGATTTTGGTTGTTGAAGTGGGGAGACAGGGGGGCCATTATTCTATTCTCTCTTCACCTTTAGATATAGTTCTACCTAGCTGAAATTCCCCATAAAAAAAGGTGTCTTTTTAAGGGGGTAAAAAAAAAAGAGATGGGTTGTGGAGTCCAGGAGACACGGGTTAAATTCAGCAGGGCCATGTGATGCTGTGGGCAAGTCTCTGGGTCTATATCCTCCCCTGTAATGAACACGCACCCATTTTGTATAGCCGCTGGTGTGGGGTTCATTGACTGTGAAGGGCTTATCGTGGCATAAAACATTGTTAAGTGCTTTAAAAATGTTTGGGTTTGCTTTGCTTTTATTTTGGGTTTTATGAAGTTTGGCTCTAAGTTTTGAGTTCTCAGCCATCTTATACTTAGTCCTACACATCTCATTACATACTGCCTTATGTGTTTGCATTATTTGCATTCCTCAGCTAGCTTACCTCACCTACTGAGTTAACAAATATTTAATGTCCCTGTTCCAGGCACTGAGCCGGGTGCTGAGGAGGCAGAGATGGGAGACTGTCCCCATCCCAGGGACACACAGGTCAGTGGTAGGGAAAGAGAAATGAATCAGAATAAAATACAGCGTGACGACTGCTTTGAAAGAGATATGCCCACAGGGCAGTCTAGGGAGGACAGAGGATTCCCAGTGCACCTGAGCTGGGGTTTTGAAGGATGGCTAAGAGTTTACCAGGCAGAGAAGGAAAGCATGGAGGCTGGGTGGCATGGTTAGGTCATGACATACAGAGGCAGCAGCATGGGCCGAGGTTCTGAAAGCTGGAAAGGCCTGAGTCTGTTCAGAAGAAATAGTTCAGTTCACAGCAGAAGAGTGAAGAAGAGAGAAAGCTAAGTGCAGAGAAAGGCGCAAACTGTGAGGGTTTATTCAAGAACACCCTCTTGAATAAATGTGAGTTCAAGTTTGCATTGTAGTAAGCTCATTACAGTAAGAAAGGGAATGGAAGATTAGAAAGCATTCACTCTAAATCTAGAAGAAAAAGAGAGAGAGAGAGACCAATCAGCTGGCTGCCCAGACAGAGCCTCCCAGGGTCACTGTCTCTTGATGTGCCTGGCACTCAAAACTCAGATTTTGTTGGGACGTCTATAGAAACTTAGGCCCTGAAGGACAGGCTTTGTGATACAGACACCCAGGACTAGGGGGGCCCACACAGTGGTGGCTACTCTTTGGTGCTCAGCTCCTTAGGGCTTTGCTGCTCTCCAGATCAACCCCTCTGTTTCCCAGAGAGGAGGCAGGATGCTAGGTAAGCCCAGAACCAGTCCTGGGAGGGGTAGAGACATTTCTGGGAAAGGTGAGGCCTAAGGAGGTTTGTACTCATCAAGACAGAGGACAACCTGTAGAGATCAGAGTGTTCCTGATTGCCCCCAAATTGTTTATAACACCACTCACCAGTTCTGGCCTCTCAGCCCATGCTCATCTGACCCCTTCTACAATAACATTCTTTCTTCAGACCAAGCACAGCTTGATGATGAAGTCAACATTTCTCTGCAGTACAGACTCAGAAATGTCTATTGTCCTGGCCTCCCAAAGTAAGACCCAACCTTAGCCCTCAGGTGTCCCTGGTCCTCTCTGGATCCCCACCGGCTGTGACTGCACTCAGGGGTGAGCTATTGCTGGAGAAGGTTCAACTTCTCCATGACATTGTGACACGCTCCCTAACTGCACTTGTAGCTGTAATCTTAACTCCATATGCTTGGGCTTTGTGCTGTCCATCCCTGGGTAGCAACGATGAGGTAAAACCACCGGAGAGACAACCGGGCCTCGAACCCAGGCTGGGCAGTGTGGCAGAAAGGAACTGGAGCACATCGATGCAGGGGATCGATGGAGTTCTGACATAGGAGGTAAGGGAGGTGGTCTTAGGTAGGAGTCAGGGAGGAACCGTGTCTTCACCGCCTTGTTCTCCCTAGAGAGGCAGCGCTGTTGCTGGGCTCATTCATTCAACTGATACCTACTGTACCGGATCACCTAGGGATAAAAGAACAAGTCCCATGACCCAGCCTGGGACTCTCTAGCACGCAGAGGTCAGTTGAGGGAGAAAGACCTAGTGAAGAAGACTGAGCAAGAATGGCCAGTGACGTAGGAGGAAGCGCGGGAGAAGAGCTGTGTCATGACGGCCAAGAGAGTAAAGTACATCTTCTGTGACAAATGTCACTGGCAGGTGTAGCTGAGCACAGAGAAGCATCTGTTGGGCTTGGTAACATGGTGCGTCTTCACCATCGTGATGAAGATGCAGTTTCAGCGGGGTGCTAGGGACAGATAATGACTTCCTGTTCGTTTACTGCCAGAACAAGTCGTGCTGAGCACTCCTCCTAAACTTGAGAGTCAAAGAAATGTGTAAAGTGTTTCCAGGGACCCCTATCCCCTGCCACTGCACCAGCCACGTCTAATTTCCCAGGGGCCCAGTTTTGCCCACCTCCTCCCCGCACCTGCAGCTCTAGCTGCTGGCAGGCCAATGTCTTTAACTCCAAATAAAGCATTAATTGTACCCTCGGGCCAAATGATAACCCTTCTAAAAATACTCCCTGTCCTTGCCTTTTTAAAACACAAGGAGGGTCAGATTCCTCACCTGCCACCAGCAGCAGCATTTATTTTAATAACTGTACCCATAGCAAGGAACAGCAGTAGGGAAGGCTAAGGTCCTCTTCATCATAGTACCAGTGACCAGGGCTTTTTTCAAATGACTATGGACAGGAAAAAACTGAAAGAAAAAAAAAAGCCACTAGATGGAAGTCTTCATTCAACTGCCTGCACAGAGAAGAGGGAACAGTGCCAGGCTGCACACACCCATCAGATCCATTCAGCAGTCATGGGCCAAGTGCTGTGGCCTAAGACATGTAACAGTGATAATAACGGCTGCCATGCATGGAGAGCCTACTCTGTGCCAGGCAGCCAGCCAGCCAAGTGCTTTACCTTCTGTGGTTCGTTTAACTCTCACATCTTCCCTAGGAGGCAGGGGGTGGTGTTATCCTCATTTTCTGGATGAGGAGACCGAATCTTAGAAATGTCCAAGTAACTGGCCCAAGCTGGTGAATGGAGGAGGGGGGTTCATGACCGATGTCATTGTCTACTAGGTGTGGTACACAGGTCAGGGTGTGGCTCCAATGCACGAATGATCTAAGGCGGGAGGAAGAGAGTCAGCAAAGGCACCATGCACCCAGTAGCTCAGGCTAAAAACTTAGAAGTCACCCTCAATTACTTTCTTTCCCTCTCTCCACAACTGTTCCATCACCAAAACCCATCTGTTCCATCCACAAGATAAGTCTGCTTCTCTTCATGGCCCTGATGACCACCCTAGTCAAAGCCACCATCATCTCCCAGAGCTTCCTAGCTGGGCCCTCCTACAATCTGCCCTTCCCTCAGGAGTCAGGGGACACACTGCACAGATCGCACCTGTGCCCGTCTCAAAACCTTTCACTGGCTGCCCAGCAAATCCCGCCTCCTGTCGCTCCCACAGCCTTCCCTTCATGCCTGGCCTTTTCCTACCTTTCTAATGGCATCCGTTATGGTAGCTGCTGATTCCTCTACAACCAACACAGAGCCCGCCACAGAGGAAACAATAATCGTGTGCTGAAGAAATGAAGGCAAGAATGAGTGAGTAGATAAATTAAAAAACTTTGCAGAGGAAGGCATGTTTGAGATGAGCATTAAAATGGGGGGAGGTTTCTCAGGAGGCAAGGCCTAGGAGTGTGAAGTGGTAAAACGGGGTGCTCTAGGTTTACACAACGACACAGGCAAGGTCACGGAGGAACAGCCAGGAGCAGGCTGGGAGGCAGCACGAGCAGGACTGGAGGAAGGTCTGCGCAAAGCTGCTGTTCTCCAAGCCAAGTGTGCCCTGCGAGCCCTTGGAAAGCTTTTCAAACACGCATTGTCGGGCCGCCCTCCAGAGACTGACTCAGACGTCTGAGGTAGGGTCTGAGAGCTCACGTTTCCCGCAAGTTTCAGGTGGTGCTGATGCTGCCGGGCCTGGGACCGTACTTTGAGAACCACCTACATAAAATGTGCTGAGAAATTCTCCACGTGGAGGTGAGAGGAAGATGGTTCCAGGGAGGTAACTAAGAGAGCTGCGCGCCAAGCCAAAGCAGTTTGTAAACACTCCCTTACCCCTACCTGCACCATACCTCTCAGAACAAAGCCTGCGCCTTACTTGACTTCTGACTGCCCGTCCCCATGGTACTTAGTCAGCTCTGCTGTTCTCCTCCACTGAACTGTATGCTTCAAAGGTGTCTTCCATTTCTCACTCCAGCAAAACTTCCAAATCCTGAGACCTATCCCCTCAAGACCATCTGATTTCCCACACCAATTCTCACTGATGCTGCTATGAAAATCAGCTTGTCTTTAAAAAAAAAAAAAAAGTTTATTTTGAGAGACAGAGAGCAGGGGAAGGGCAGAGAGAGAGAGAGAGAGAATCCCAAGCAGGCTCTGCACTGTCAGCACAGAGCCCGATGTGGGCTCCACCTCACGAACCATGAGATCATGACCTGAGCCAAAATCAGGAGTCAGACACTCAACCGATGAGCCACCCAGGCGCCCCTCGGTGTCTCTTTTTACCAGGAGACCTGGTGTTAAATCATCTTGCACAGATGAAACAATCATCACATGCTGCTGGCAGGAGTCAGCTTGGTTTGGGCAGAAGGAGAGAGAGAGGAGGAGGAGAGGTCATCCCCTCTGGCCCTCCCAGCAGCCACACGCAAGCTGCCAGCCAGCCACCCTTATGGTTCACCCTGCTGTGCAACTATTACCTTGGTTCCGACTTTCTTCCTATTAGAAAAGAGGGCAGGAGGGGTTCCGGGGTTACGAGTAAGGACACTTGTACGCATGGCATCAGCCTAGTGACCGTACATATTACTATTTGGTCTTTGTATGGCCTTCACTCCTGGAAAGAAAAGATGACCAGAGAGGTGAAGTTAATTTGCATCCTCTTCAAGCGTGAATCTCAGAGGACCAGATAGCGAATGTGCATTTCCCTCAGTTTTAAATGCAGATGATGTCTCTTCTGTAGGCCGGACAGCAAAGCACTCCGCAGCAGGATTTCTCCAGGCCTTCTTCAGAGTTGGCCCCACTGTCTGCTCAGCTCTGCTTAGCTTACGGGCTCAGAACTGCAAGTTCAGGAGGTTGGCGTGGGAACTGGTTTGCTTTGGTTTGATTTGGTGAGCTGCCTCACGTCAGTGGGGAAGACATCCCTTTCTCTCTGTGACGCAGCCCAAATAGGAACCACAATTCCTGGCTGTTCCGTTCCAGGAAAAAGACAGAAGACGGTCCTCCGCAATGAGTTTCTCTCTTGATGCTGATGAGCCCTTTAGTTTCCAAAGCTGATGACAAAAATACGCACACTTTGGAGTCGCGTTGACCTGGCCCGGCGTTCTGGCTCTGCCTTGCTCCGTCCGGGTGATTTGGGGCAACTTCTGTATGGCCTTGGCACCCTCCTCTGTAAAATAGGTGTGTTGCTGTCAGGGCTGAATATCAGGAGCACTGAGCGAAGTCATGAGTGTTAAGTATTCAGTAGCATGCGAGGCCCAGCCACCGAGCCAGGATCTGTGTAACAATCAGCTTTCCATAAATAAAAGGCTCTGGTTTACCGTGTTTGCCAACTTCCCTGGTGTAAACACTCTCACCCCGGCTGATACGAAGCTACCACCATGCTGTCACTGAATGCACACTTGAGAAGAGACGCACATAACATACATCATACGGTGTTTCCACTGTGCAGACACAACAGGAGGAAATAACCTCACTAGCAGGATGATAGTCAAACATAGGAGGAAGTGATGAGTAATCATGGCCTTTGTATTCTGAGCATTTATTAATGGTGTTTTTCGTATAATTTATTTAATTGTAAGTTCACATAATTAAAATGTTCGTGATGGCTGTGTTTAACCACTGGCTCCCAAAACTCCTGAAGTATTTACCAACCTGCCCCTGCAAGCCAGTACAAGCCAGCCCCAGCAGGTGTGCCGGGCACATCCGTAGGTGGTCAGTGCATGCCCTCCCCTCTGCAGTTCCCGTGCTCAGCCCTGGGGAGGATTTCACGAAACTTTCCCTGGTGGGAAGACAAAGAGCCTGTGCCGCGGCAGGCTCCGTGCTTTACTCTGGGCCTTGGCCACCAGCCCGGTCCCCAGCCCGTGCTAAACCTCGACCAAGGTGCCAGCCCTGGTCATGCTGCCTGACGGGCCCTTTCTACAGTGGGGGAGGCTGAGCCACCACGAACTCCAGAGAGGACGCCCCTCTGCTAGGCTGAGGTGCCCACAAGAGAACAGTGAAGGGCTCTATGGCTGAATTGGGGGCTGGCGGTTTATTTTAAGCTCCTCATGTGAAGGAGATGGGGAAGCACGGACAACAACCGTGCTTTGGCAAGTCAGGGCCTATAATTAGCCTCTGCTTGAGGCTTGAATAAGCCCCTGGTTGTCACTAAACAACAGTTAGAGCAGGAAGGCCTCCAGCTTCCCTGAGCCCAGTGCCACACGAGCCGCCTGGGACAGACATTTGGACGCAACTACCCCGTCTGCTATCCAATTTACCCCAGGAAGCGCTCCTGTCCTCAACCCCAACTGAGCAGGAGGACCACTGAGCAGCCGACCCCTCACCGCAGCCGGTCACGCAGTGGCTGGCATTTCCTATCAGACTCCTTCGTGGATGGCTCCCTGCCACCTCTTCTGCATAAAGTTTGCAATCAACTAGGGGAGCGTTAAAAATGAACACACCGGGTACTGTTGTAGCTGGGCAAAGCAAAGGCTGAGAGGAAATACAACATATCCAAATGCTGGCGGTGCTTATGCTGGATGGCAGGACTTGGGGCGATTGCATTTTCAGCCATCTTTCTGTTCGTCCCGAATCGTAGGACTCTCAATACGCGTTTCCAACATAGGCACCAGAGTGTTGCTTGGTTTGTACTTTTTCTGCCCACCCCCTGGGGCCCAAATTTAAAAAGCACAAACAGACAAAATTAAGCTGTACCAAGGTGAAGAATTTTAAGAATTTAAGCTTCAGGGTCCCTTATTTGTGCATAGCCCTTTGTATTAGTCTTTATTTTTTTTCTTAAAGGCAGTCTCCCACATTGCATAAGCTCCAGGCCCCACAGCTGCCCACAGCTGCCTTTGCGTGGCCACAATCTCTGTCTAAAGAGATTGTAAAGCCGCCTTCTCTAACAGCCGTAGTTTTGGGGCCCACAGTCTAGATACCTGTTGTGATTCGGTGTCCCACACTAGAGTGGGACATTTGCTTGGGCATTGTTGTGAGAAATCCAGCAGGGTGATTGATTGCCTTTGGCTTTAAGTCTGTCATCTGCAAAATGGCATCTGTAAAGTGGCAACCAAAGTCTGGAAAAGGGGCTCCTGAGTGTGAGGGCCACAACTGCGTGCAGGAGGTTGAAGAGAGCCTCGGCCAGACCAGTCAAAGGCAGTCCTCAGGGAGGCCTCACATAGCCGTGGTCCTTTAGATGAATTATATTCAACAATATTGACTGTATTTTCTTTTTTTCTGTATTCTTGGTGCTCTGGCATCTAGGGCCTCGATGTTAGCCCCTCACTGAGCTAGCTGATCTTAGAGATAATAAGCCACTTGCCCAACATGCTTTTGATATGCAAACCAGCCAATCCAAGAGTCCGAGAGTCTGTACGCCATCTGCCTTCTCTTTCTGGCACTTATACTCCAGGAGGCAATATTCCTCTGCTCTAATCATCCCAGGTGGCCCGAGACCATTCCAGGGACCCATAGAGACCGCTGAAATGATTCAAACTACTCAATCCTAAACCCGCTTGGCTATTTACCTTGCCTCACCCATTCCTTCCCATCCTTCCCATGAAAACCGCAATAAAGGCTTTTGCCCACACTTTCCCCTCATCCTTTTGCAGCTGACCCTTGTACTTCGTTATATGGCCCCTCTTGGTGTGGCTGTCCCTCCCTTTGGGAACTGTGAGTAATATCTTTTCAAGGTCAGCCATCTCCCAATCTGTTGGCCTTGCCCTACCTGACTAAAAACAAAATCTCAGGGGGCTTCTGAGGAATAGAAATGACCTCCAGACCCTGACGGGGGAAGGGAGGGGTACGGTTCACCCATGGTCGCACCATTCATTCATGCATGCATTCATTCAGCAGGTATCGATGCAATGTCTACCATAAGCCAGCCTTTGGAGACCTAGCAGTTAACAAGGAGCCAAGCTTGGGGAGGGTCCATGTCAACACGGTGGGCTAGGGGTCCCATGGGGAAACGGAGAGAGCACAGGGGTGGGCCAAGTCCCAAGCACAGTGAGAGTACTGATTTGCATCCTGCCTTGTTTCAGTGGGGATGTCCTGTCTCGTTTCATTGAATTTCCTGCTACCAAATTTGATCTTCTCTCAGCTCCAGCCCAGCCCTGGGGAACCCTGGGGAACAGGCAGATGAGGGTCTCTCCTCTCCTACTTTCTCATCTCATGCCATCTCTGACTTCTGGTGCTGGAAGACCTCCCACTCAGTGAAGAGCTTACAACACTTTCACATCCAAGTACAAAAGGACTGAAAACAGTGACTTGTGTCCTTCTTTTAAAGTAACTGTCCTCTTATCCCCCCCAAACTGAAGATTATAGAAAAGATACGTATGTAATATATATGTTTCTCAGATCAAGGAGAGAACTACCCCCCAACCCCCACTTTTGAAGGACTCTGTAGGGTTTGGGGAGCCAGTTTTGAAAAGCCACTCTTCGTGGCTCCAGGAAACTCCCAGACTGTATGCATAGTGTATCTATGTTCATATGTACGTTTTGAGGATGAATGAAATTCTAGAGCTGCATTGCCCAGTACAGTGGCCACTAGTCACAGGTGGCTATTTAAATTCAAATGAAATTAAATTTTCAGTTCCTCAGTCATCCTGGCCACATCTTGAGTGTTCAGTAGCCACGTGTGGCTGTGATAGTGCAGACATAGAAGAGTGCCATAACCACAGAAAGTTCTATTGGACAGCACTGACCTAAAGATTTCGTCAGCCTTTCAAAGGCACCCATGAGCAGAAAATGTTAAGAGCCACTAAATCAAACCAGTGAAACTTCATTTAAGCAGCCAGAAGCTTCACTGGCAGTTGAGAGCTCAGCATTATGACAGAGGCTAGGAACAAGTCTGCCTTTGAGTAATATTTTAGCTCCAAAAATCCAACTCTAAAGGCTCTTAAAAGACAGCCAGATTTTATGCTTTGTGGTTTATCTCCTCCCTACCTTTTTGGAGAGAAATACTTGAATTCTAAAAATATTTGCTGTAAGAAAAGTGCTCTATTCCCCAGAACCTCTGTGCCCAGTGCGAGTCACAGTGGGAAGTAAGGGAAGATGGTCCAGTGACCTCGTCTCCTCTGATGTGTGTGATCTTTCTAGGTGGGCGAGGCAGTCTTGGAAAATGCCCGGCTCATGCTTCAGACAGAGAATATCCAGGCGGGTGCAGACGACTTTAAAGAGAGGTAACTTCTTCTTCTTTTTTTTTTTTTTTAAGTTTATTTATTTTGAGAAGGAGAAAGAGAGAGAGAGAGCAGAGGAGGGGGAAGGGCAGATAGAGAGAGGGGGGGAGCATCTCAAGCAGGCTTTGTGCTGTCAGTGCAGAGTCTGACATGGGCTCAATCCCACAAACTGTGAGACCGTGCCCTGAGCCAAAATCAAGAGTTAAACGTTTAACTGACGGAGCCACCCAGGTGCCCCGAGAGGTAACTTCTGCAGCAGGGGGACAGTCACTCTGCACCTTCAGACCACTGTGCAACTCGGGGACTGCTATTCCGAGGGTCTGCAGCGTTCCCTTCCAGCGGCACAGAAGGCTGGAGTGGGATAGTGGAAGCCCCAGGAGAATCCAGAGGAAAGATCGTCCAGTTCAAACCCTCCTTCTAGACACAAACCAGGTCCCCAGGGCTCAGAGACTTTGCCCAGTGTCACCTGGTTCAGGGCAGGGATTCTCAGACTGTAGTGTGCTTCAGAACCACCAGGAGGTCTTCTAGAAAACAGATGGCTATGCCCCACCCTCTGAATTTCTGACTCAGTAGTCTGGGGTGGGGCCCCAAATTTGCATTCCTAATGAGGTCCCCATGATGCTGATCCTGCTGGTCCTGGGACCACACGTGGAGAACAGCTGGTTTTGAGCAATGCTTCTCAATTGCAGCCACATGTCAGAATGACCTGGGCACTTAAAGCTGCCAACATGCAAGCTGCACAGACAGATGAAACCACCGTCCCTGGGGGTGGGTCCAGGCCTCAGTAGTTTTAACTCACCAGCCTTGAAAAACATCTTTTGAAGTCTAGTACAGTGTTTCCTAAAATATGGTGTGTAGACCACTGATGACGATCATTTTAAGCGATAGAAGGATAGACACTTTGTTTTTAATAGTTATGGATTTTTACAGTTACCTTCTATTTATGACTCATGAAACTGTTTTTCCACTATAGCTACTATAATTTATAGTACCAATTTAAAATGTATTTAATATAAAGAGCTTTTAAAGTTTACTGATTTAACATGTACTTTTTAAGTAGATAAATTTAAGGAACAATTTGAAGTACTAGTGACAGGAGAGAGATGCATTTAGGGCAAAGTCATGATGGTGCATGAGGTCTGTGGTTCGTGTTGGAGAAATGAAATGAAAAAGACCTTTCATTATGAACACAGTGATTTTGGGAATATTCTGCGGGGAAGGTGTTCTGGATGTTGGGCAATTAGATGGGTGATGGGATAGTTATTCAAGGAACATTTCCTTAAATTGATAAAGGCAAAGAGGAAAGGCATATAGTTGGGAGTCTTTGGGGAAGACAGTGACCCCACTGCCATTCTTGTCTTAGGATAGAAAGGGTATCGTGATGGAAAGGAAAATCGCTACCGTCTCCTCAGACCCAGAGTCATTTCCTTTCTCTAAGACCAGTCTTCACCATCTGATAAAAGGACCTCCACTAGTGGCCACTCTCGAGTCAAGGAAACTCAATCAGCTGGGGTTGCTGTTTTGGACAACACTGTGCTGGCCAAGGTCACAGAAGCACAAAAAAGTGAAGCCATCAGCTGGCCACTGACAGCTAACTGCACAGTTAGAGATGGATGCCAAGAGACATGAAACCATTTGTGCTACATTTAAGATAGAATTTAATTAGGTGTGAAGTTAAGTTAGGATGTAACCAAAATTTCATTCATTCATTCATTCATTCATTTGTTAATTCATTCATTTATTCATTATGCATTCGTACATTTCTTCATCCATCCATCCAACTGAGTAGCAGGGGCTTGGTCTGTTTTGTTCCCCAGTGTATTAATAGTGCCACGCACAAGATAGATGCCTGACAAATAGTTGTTAAATTAATGAATAAATGAATAAATTCAAGAAATGTTTGAATAGCTGCCCGGACCCTGGCCAGGTCCTGGGGATGAAGTAAATGGAACCTCGAGGAGCTCACGTTCAGTGTCAAAGACAGAGGAGTGAACAGATAGTAGCATCATGGGGTGGTTGTGCCATCACTGAGAAGAGCACAGGTGGGGTGGGGACATTTAGTCGGCCAGGGAGGGTTGACCAAAGAGGTGATGCCTGATTTGGGTCCTTTGCAGGAGTTGTGCAGGCCAATAAAGGAGACACAAATTTCCAGGCAGAGAGGGCAGTATGTGTTAAGGCAGGACACGAGAAAACATGGTGTATTCGTGGCCACCAAGTAGCTCATTGTAACTGGGGCATGTGGAGTGAAGAAAGGAGGGACAACCAATGGGGCTTGAAAATCAGGGAGAGACCAAATCCTGGAGTATCATGTCAGCCTACCAAAGAGCTCAGAGATGACCTGAGAGAAGAAGAGACCCATAGAAGGGATCTGAGCAGTGGCTCATCATGACTAGTCTTCAGCTTCAAAATTTCAGCTTTGTACTGGTGGAGAGGAGAAGCAGGGCAAACCAGCAAGAAGCAATGGGAGCAAAGGGGCTGGACCAGTGGAAGGGCAGAGTCTGTACTGGGAGCCATGGCTGGAAAGTAAGGTGAGATCAGATTACTTAGGGGCCAGAGGATAACACTTAAGGCTCTGAGCAGATGGTGACTGGATGTGGTTAAGGATGGTTCCTCTGGAGGCACTACTGTGGGTCAGTTGTGGGAAGACGATCAGAGGCTGTTACAGCTCAAGGTCTGCCTGGGACGGTGGCCATGAGCAGACTTGAGGGATGGGTCAAAGAAATCATTGGCAGGGGTTGATAATTATCTACATATGCAGCCTGAAAATAGAAGGCAAAGGTAAGTTTCAGGTGTTGAACTTGGGTAAGTGAGAAGATTTGCCATTCTCTCGACAAAAATAGAAAATTGTGGAAGCAAAGCTGGTCTAAATTCAAGGGTAGTAATGAGCTTGGCTTTGAGCAAGCAGAGCTGAGCTGAGCTGATGGAGCAGTTGTGGTGGGCCACTGAAGATGTCGGGCCAGAGTGGCCCACAGGTCAAGACAGGCACTTCTGGGCATCACCAACACAGAGATTCTATTTGATGACTTCAACATGGAAGGGGAAAGGAATAAAAGACAGTGAGAGAAAGCTGAAAGTTTAGCAGCAGCCTTGGGGATATCACAGATATGTGTCAAATTCTAAAGGGCTTCCAAACAAAGGTCTGTAGAGCACCTAAGACCTTCCATAATGCTGAGTGGCGCATATCCTGGGAAGGACCAGGTTCCCTGGAGAGATAAGCACAACAGGACTTTGGAGGCACACAGAGACTCTTCCAGCGGGGGTCAAAAGGGACCAATCCCAGTGCTATGGGTGGGTTTTCATTCCAGCTAGAAGGGCAAGACTCATTTCCAAAGGATTAAATGTTAATAAAAATACAGTACTTCCTAAAGAATACATTTGGGTAGAAAATCTAATCCCACATAGAGAGTACATAAAAATGCTTTAGAAACCAGCTCCTCAGGGGGTGATTCAAAGGTGCAGGTCCAACTCTGAGGAAAGGTCTCTAGCAGTATGCCACAGGGCTCTGTCCTTGGTTCCTTCATTTACTATTTTTAACCACAGGTGCATGAAAGCAGGTAGGGCAAAATGGCAGAAGATACAAAGCCAGGAGGGGTGGTGAAGAGAAAGATGACAGACAGAACTAGGAATCAAAATGATCCCCACACATTGGAACACTGGGCCAATGAAACTGAGAGAAGATATATGCGGATCCTCTCTTTGGGTTCAAATGCCAGGTGCACCCAGAAAGGACAAGGTAATTGGGCTTGTGAAAAATGCTCAGGGTCTCTAGTTGAGAGGACACCCAATATTAGTCAACAGCAAATACAGCTGGTCAAAATCAAATGAACAAACACACAAAAAAACAAACCCCCTCAAAGGAAACCTTAGGGCCCAGGGTGAATAGAACTGAAGGGTTTAAACAAAGGAGCAAACAGTCCCCCAGGACTTTGAATTGATCAGGGAACATCCGGAGTTTTACATTCCATTTTCTGTATCACATATTGAGAAGGACATGGACCAATTAGGGCATTTCTAATCATTCCACAAATCTATCTGAAGCCTGGAGGTGGGTACTAAGAATACAAAGACAGAAAGGTCATAGTCCCTGCCACGGATGATGAGGGACATGGAAACCAATTTGTATGAAGAACGGAAGAACCGGGAACGTTTAACCTGAGGAACAAAAGGCTTGGAGGGAGAGATGAGCGGGAAAGAAAGAGTGCTGTAAGAGACATTCTAAATATTTATAGGGCTGCCAGAAAGAAGGATTAGACTGACTTTGGGTACTCCAGAGAGTGGAACCCAGACTCTTACAGGAATGAAGGCTTAAGCTCTTTAAGGAAGAAATTTGTAATAATTACAGCTGTCCCAAAATGGAACGGTGGCCTTGATAGGTGATGAGTTCCCCATCACTGGAAGTAGTCAAGCAGAGACTACATGATCACCTATCAAGAATGCTATCGAGGCATTGTCACGGAGTGGGAGACATTTAGGAACCCTAAATGCCCTTAAAACTCTAAAGCCCTGAGATGCTTTCTTCAATGAGAAGTGTGAGCTTTCTCCATCCTATGGATGGGTGAAAGTAAGGTGTGAAATTTGGCTGATGGGGTACACCTGGGTGGAAGGCTGTGGAAGAAAAGGAGTTAACACTGGGGGAAACTGGCAAAGATGTTGAGTGGCTTTTAGAAAGAAGGTTCTGCGCAAACCAGAGATGGAAAGAACTCAGGGGGATTCTTAAAGACAGAGAACAAACTGAGGGTTGATGGAGGTGAGGTGGGTGAGGGGATGGGCTAAAGGGGTGATGGGAATTAAGAAGGGCACTTGTTGGGATGAGCACTGGGTGTCATATGTAAGTGATGAATCACTGATTTCTACTCCTGAACCAATATTGCACTGTATGTAAACTAGAATTTAAATAAAAACTTGGGGAAAAAAAGAAAGAACTTGGTGGTGGGAGGGGAGGGCACAGTTTCAGACTTGTGTCAGTGTGTGTGTGTGTGTGTGTGTGTGTGTGTGTGATTGTATAAGCTGCAAGTTTTTAAAACTCTGGATATTTTACATATAAATCCAGGTTTCCTCGTTTCTCTTGAAGAGAAAGGGCACACACCTTTCCACGCAGCAGCCTCCCCTTGCCTGAAGGGTGAGCCATCCTGTGTGTTCCTGTCCTGTCCCCACCTCTCCCTGCTTCCCAGACCTGGGCCTCGTCCCTCATCTATATTCCCCTCTTGGCCCCTGATGGCACTGGGGTTTGCAGCCACAGTTTTAAAATTTCACATGGGTTCTTTGGAGCAGAAATCATGCTTTTTATTTTGGGATCACTAGCACATAGCCTGGTACTTAGCAGACTCTCAGTCATGTCTGTGAAAAGATCCTCAAGGGAAAGGATGACAAATCACAATAATGGTGACAAGGCCAGATCCCCTTACCTGGATCTCAACTCCCGGAGAAGCTTTCCCTAGAGTTCTGTGCCTCCAGAGCCCCTGAGCCTGGCAGCCTGTGAAGCTGGGCCATCAGAAGTTGGCTGCAATCATTTTCATGATAATAAATCAACATCTAAGACTTGCATTAACAGTGCCCTCAAAGCTGTTGGAACAGTGACTTTTCACATCTGTTTGTCTATGACATAATTGGCCTATTGGTAACGTTTCTGATTATTTTCCCTTTTGGGTTGCCCACCTCTGCTCTTTACCTTCCTTTATCTGCAGATATGAAAATGAGCAGCCATTTCGAAAGGCAGCAGAAGAGGAAATTAACTCTCTGTATAAAGTCATCGATGAGGCTAATTTGACAAAAATGGATCTGGAGAGTCAAATAGAAAGCCTGAAAGAAGAACTTGGCTTTCTGTCAAGGGGCTATGAGGAGGTAGGTGGGGACCGGGGCAACGCTGGGTTGGCCACAGACCACAGGCACTCACCTGTCTGACGGAGGTTCACAACAGTGATGATGGCTCATCTCAGCCTCTCCCCGTCCCTTGCCCAGGGCTGCAGGGAAAATGCGGGTAAAATACCTTCAAATCCTTGTAGTGGGTAAGGTTACCCCGGGGAGTCTCAAATTCAAGTGGCTTTGAGACCAGGCTGGTACATAAATGGAGGAGACAGCAGGTCCACACCGGCGAGAGTGACAGAGTCTGTGTTGAACTGGAGAGAGCATCCTCTACCTCAAGGCACTGTATTTCACGTCTTTTTTTTTTTTTTTTTTTTTTTTTAGCACTGCATAGGACAAACAAGACAGCTCTGAAGGTAGATCCAAGCTGTGGTTTACACACACTCATTAATGAAATTAGGTCAGATGCTTGAGTGACAGGACTCAGTGGGACCTCCAACGGGGAAGCCCTCCAGTTCCCTGCGGAATGGCACTGACTCTAAACCACCTCACACAAGTCGCTGATCAGACACTTAAAGTGCTTTCAGTTGAAAAAGTCAAAACTCACTTAACCATGCTTCCATTGGGAAGTCCCTTCTTTTGTCCGACCTCATGCTGACCAGGAACCCAAAGCCCACTTCCTGTTCCTAGCTCAGTCGTTTGGTACCACTCCCCCCACCTCCAACCCTTGGAGACTCCAGAGTTACCTTTAAACCTCTTCCTGCCTACTGTGACTTTACGAAATCCATCAATTTCATCTTACTCTTGCTGCTTGCTCTGTTTGTGTTGTTATTTGGTTATTTATTTATTTTGACGTTTGCTTTGAGTGGGTCTGGGCTTGCGAAGACCAGCCTAAGAAATACGTCCTTGGGGAAGGAGACTATGGCACCGGTGCTGATGACAGGGTCAGGGACTTTGTCAGTCTCTGCGAAGCCCCACTTTTGGCAGTAGCAGAATGAGAAGCATAAGGATTACCCAACAGACCTGGGCTTATGCTGGCTCAACTTCTGTGTCCTTTCCTTCACCTCTGGAACTCACCTGAAGCGTCTATCGTCATTTGCAGGATGTGAAAGTGCTGTACAAACAGCTGGCAGGGTCTGAGCTGGAACAAATGGGTGTTCCCATTGGCACTGGTCTGGACGACATCCTCGAGACCATCAGAATCCACTGGGAGAGAGACGTGGAAAAGAACCGGGCAGAGGCAGGAGCCTTGCTCCAAGCCAAGGTGAGTGTGCTCCCCTCTGCCCTGTGCAGAAGGAGGCCAAGCAAAGGTGAAAAGCAGTCAACAAAGAAAAGAAGAAATGCAAGTTTCAATCTCATTAGACATAAAAGAAATGCAATTTAAGATGATAGCTGCTTACCTGTCTAAATGCAGAACATGTTTAACACTTAATGCCGACAAGTGTGTGGAGAAGTACGTTCTCCCCTATATTACTACTGAGGAGTACAAACTTGTATGACGTCGTTGAGTGAGGGAATTCACGATATGTGTTAAAAGTCTTGAAATGCCCCTACCTTCCAGTTGAATAATCTGGACACTTTCCTGAACAAATCATTGAAAACACAGATAAAGTTTACATCCAAACATACTCACTGAAGCATCCATTTAAAGAATGAAAAAAAACTGGGGTGCCTGGGTGGCTCAGTCAGTTAAGTGTTCAACTTCGGTTCAGGTCATGATCTCACAGTTCGTGAGTTCGAGCCCTGCGTCAGGCTCTGTGCTGACAGCTCGGAGCCTGGAGCCTGCTTCAGATTTGGTGTCTCCCTCTCTCTCTACCTCTTGCCTGCTCACACTGTTTCTCTCTCTTATTTAATGTTTAAATAAACATTTAAAAAAAAAGAATGAAAAAACTGGGTGAGGGGACACAGAAATGTTTAATAATAGGGGTAAGGCTAAGCCACAACCTAACCATGCAATGAAATTCCAGGAAGTTGTTAGAAATATTTATGAAGCATTTATAACAACACAGGAAATGCTCACATAATAAGGTAAAATGGGGGATACAAGAGTACAGAAGGGTATATGCCAGGAACCAATAAACTTTTTCTGGAAAGCACTAAATAATAAACATTAGACTTCCTGGGCCTGACAGTCTCTGTTGAAGCTATTCAATCCTGCCATGGTCCTGTGAAAGCGGCTGTAGACAAAAGGTAACAAATGAGCATGGCTGTGTTCCAATAAAACTTTATTTACAGAGACAAGAGGTGGGCTGGATTTACCTGTGGGCTGCAGTTTGCCAACCCCTGGTATATACAGTAGGGTGAAGCAATCAAACAAAGAAATGAGGCATCAGGGAAGAATTAGAAAGAAAACGCAAAAATGTGTTGGAGTTAGCAGCGGTTGTCTTTGAGGGAGGGGCCTATTTGACATGTTGAGATGGTTTTGCTCGCTTGTTTTTGACCACGGTGTTTTTAAAGTTTTTCTTAAATATTATGAGTTATATTCATGGAGGAAAACATCTTTTATTAAACCTCATAAATAATCAAGAAATTAACGAGAAAATAGAATGCATAGGGTTTCTTCTTCCCTTCTCCATCTCCCAGCCATGTATGACTTGGGGCATTTTGAGGCCCAGGATGAGAGGAACAGAAGGGAAAGAAAGGTGTGGAAAAGGTAAAATGAAAAATGAGATAGCTCATCTTTTGGAGAGAAGGCAAGTGGACTGCTCCTATGCTTTGAGTCACTGTTTGGTGGGACTCCATTCCAGCTGCATGGCGGGATTATTTCAGAGCATTTTCAAAAATGCTCATTTCCAGGTGCCATCAAAGACCATTCAAATCCGAAGAAGGAGAGGGTCTCTGTGATTTTTTTTTTAATTTTTTTTTCAACGTTTATTTATTTTTGGGACAGAGAGAGACAGAGCATGAACGGGCGAGAGGCAGAGAGAGAGGGAGACACAGAATCAGAAACAGGCTCCAGGCTCTGAGCCATCAGCCCAGAGCCCGACGCGGGGCTCGAACTCACGGACCGTGAGATCGTGACCTGGCCGAAGTCGGACGCTTAACCGACTGCGCCACCCAGGCGCCCCTCTGTGATTTTTTTTAAGCTCGCTGAATGTTTCTAATATACAGGAAGGCTGGAGAGCCACAAGAGTTTATAAAAGCTACTAAAAGAAAACCAGGAGGACGTTTTCTGTTCTTCTTTCTTCCCCCTATGGCCCCTCAATCCCCTGGCCCCTAAGTATCAACAGAAACCTCCAGATCAGGGTGTTCACCGATTCTGGACCCCCTAATGTTCTGCAGCCCAGGAAACATCTTTACTCCCCCATCTCTCTACCCCTTATCCCCTTTCAACACCCCTTTTCTTTCTAACCTTAATTCCATGGGCCAGGTCACTGCAAACATTTTTTATCGCAAATAGTGCCTACTAACTGCACAAAATGCAGCTCCCCACCTCCAACCAGGCCAGAGGTGCAACAACACAAAGGGAAAGTGAAACCAAACCACAGGTTTGATTTTGGTCCATTGCTTCTTTTTTAGAAGATCCATGAATATTTATAATCCAGGACCTTAGAGACCATCCCATTTCCTCATTTCAAAGGTGAGGAGACAGATCCAGAGAGGGCAGTGATGTCCTGAGGTCACACAGCTGGCTGGCAGCACCACTGTCCAGCTCTCCAGGCTCCCAGTCCAGGCACCTTTACTCCACACTGGGCTGTCATTCCTGCTTGGCTCTGTTCCCAAAGCAGAATCTCTGTGGTGTGCAACCCTGTTCTGTCCCAACCCTCCTGGGGCATACACCACACTGTAGTGATCATTTCTTCATTTGTTTGTTTGTTTGTTTGTTTGTTTATTGAAGAGGGGGGAAGGGCAGAGAGAGAGAGAGAGAGAGAGAGAATCCCAAGCAAGCTCCACACTGTCAGTGTGGAGCCAGACAAGGGTCTGGATCCACCAACCGTAAGATCATGACCTGAGCTGAAATCAAGAGCTGGAGGCTTAACCAACTGAGCCACCCAGGCACCCCTGTAGCAATTATTTCTTCAGGGAGGAGGGAAGGGGCATTGAATTCACAGAAATAAATCCTGCATAGTTTGAAAAGGAAAAAACTCCTGGCCATTATTATTCACCCTTCACACTCTTGAGAATCATTACCAACCCAACAGTAATTCAACCATTAATTCTGAACAGATTCATTAGTGTTTTTTTTAATAGAGTAATCTGAAAGCTGCATCTCAGAGAAAACAGACAGTACTTGTTTTCATTTGGCTAATGCTGCCTGGGCCTCTTGCAGAGAGGCGGAGCTCAGAAAATATTTGCAGAATGAGTGAATTCCTCTGATCATCAACAGAGATCAGAACTGACAGCCAGAAGTCCTCCAATAAATAGTTTTGTCAGTTGCTGTCATGCCCTTGGGGGCTGACATTTGCCCGTCCTGAGCATCTCCTGTCGGTTTCCTGGCAGCAAAGCATAAATGTGAAATGGCTTAGCACACACTCCTTTCAAAACCTTTTGCAGAGAGCATACAAACATGTATTTAATTACCTTTCAGCCTGGAAAGCCTGAAAATTAATTGACATGATTAATTTATGTCTTTGTTTAGGTTTCCCCAGAAACTGACCCTGAGACAAATATTAAAGTGGAAATGGTTTATCTGGAAGTTGGCCGGGGCGGGTGGGGAGTACAAAATACCGGTAGAGAAGGGAACCAACAAAGAACTCATTCTCCAACCAGCAGCCACTGTGGGAGACTGGACTCTGAAGCCACAGGGCTTCTGGGGAACGGTACAGAATACAAGAGAAGGGAAAGGCGAGGAAGCTGGGGTAGTAATACCATCCCCATCAGACATCTGGCATCTGCTAGCAGAGTGACCTTTCAAAGACTTCAGAGAAAGCTCTCCCAGGCAAAGAAGTATGGAATTTGGCAGTGGAATGGAAGCTGGGGAGAACAAACATGTTTCAGCCTGAGGGATAAAGGTGGATGCCATCAGCATCTGCTACCAGTTATCTGCTAACTCCTCCTAGTTTTAAATCAATAAAAGCTTATAAAGAGGTTATGGCTAGGTTCTCTCCAGCCACAGTCATGGATGTCAGGAACTTTGGCGGTCCAGTTTTTGGAACTTCTCAAATTGTATAACTCCATGTTTGGGGAGATCAGTTTGGTCCAGAAAATTTCTGGAGGGTCTTGCAGCCTGGCCCTTCCTTTGGTTTATTGTGGTTACCCACCTCAAGGTATTTGAGGATGTTCAGGGAACCACAGACAGCATGCCATACCACCCTCCAGACCTCCTGGCTAGCCATGGAATACGTCCCCCAGTCTGCAGCCCACAGGCCACCTTGGGAATATGGGGGGGCCACTATCATGCACCTCTTTCCTAGCATTCCTAATCTGAGATTTTCCATTCTGGAGCAAGCAAGACAGGCTCTGTTTTGCCTTCTTAACCACCCCCCTGGGGTCTCCACACCCTCACTCCTGGAAGCCTCATCCCTGCCCCCTGTTCACTGCAGCGGGAGGATATGGGCAATAACCAAAGGCTTACTCAATTACCAGCACAAGCTGGTGGGGTGGGGTGGGAGGTGCCACTGAGAGAGAACTCAGCTTCCTATTAATAGCTCCTGGGGGCCAGGAACCCCACAGCAAATGCTCCCACGCTACCTATTCTGATGGTGGTCTGCACTCGCCTCAGATCAGCTCAAGGCATTTGTGGTCAGGAACTTCATTGGAGCTCTAACCATCATGCCTCCCACAGTCAGGATGACAGATTGTGGAGACAGTAGAGAATGAAGAGAGGTGAACAGATTGAGATGAATTGTGAGGTTTCTGGTTATTGATGGTCTTAGGGCTGGAAGACACATTAGCAACTGACTAGAGCAGTGCCCTCTAATAGAAATTTCTGCAAAGATGGAACTGTTGTTGTATAATCTGTACATCTTTCCAGTATGGCAGCTACAGGCCACCTGTGCTTACTATGCTCTTGGAATGTGCCTCATACAACTGAGAAGCTGAACTTAAAAAAAAAAATTGTTAACATTTATTCATTTTTGAGAGACAGAGCGCCAGTGGGGTAGGAGCAGAGAGAGAGGGAGACAGAATCTGAAGCAGGCTCCTGGCTCTGAGCTGTCAGCACAGAGCCCGATGTGGGGCTTGAACTCACTGACCGCGAGATCATGACCTGAGCTGGAGTTGTGTGCTTAACCGACTGAGCCACCCAGGTGCCCCGAGAAGCTGAACTTTTAGTTTTATTTAATGTTTATTTAAATAGCTATGTGTGGCTAGTGGCTATCATATTGGACAACATAGGTCTAGATCTACCCATAGGAGACTAGAAACCTTGGATAACATGTCTACACATTACCCATATTCACAAATAATAATTTATCCTGAAAGGGCAAATATTTTGTATAGGCTGCCATGTCAACACATTCCCTTTGCTTGCTTGTACAAAAGTGAATATTTTCTAGACTATATGAAATTGGATTGAAATGGGTTTCTGCTAGTCACCTGGGGTCACTGACTCTAGATGGCAAGATAGCCAACTGGGAGAGTCCCTTTGAAGGAGGACAGAAACAGCAGAACCCCTAAGAGCATCTGCAATCTAGGAGACCCTGTGTGTTGATGAGTTGGCTATAATCCTGATGCCTCTTCAGTGAAATAAGCCATGTTTTATTCTGATGCGCTCACTACAAGCACTGAGGGGGAGTGTCACAGGAAGAGCTTTGGGCCCAGCTTGTTTTTCTTTCTTTTTTTTTTTTTTTTGATTACTTTTATTTTATTTAAGCATTTTTGATATGTAATACCTTCACTTGCTTCAAAATTCAAAATGTGCAAAATGACATACAGTTCTTTTCTACTGGGTCGGTCAATGTTATCCTTATACTATGAGTCCTTTCAGAGATATTTTATCCAGATACAAGGGAATACGTATATATTCTCTTTCTCTTTACACAAATAGTAGTATTCATGCTTTTTAGATGCATGATATTATACCACAGGGGGCAGCAAACTATGGCCCACAGCCAAATCTGACCTACTGCCTGTATTTTGCAAAGAAGCTTTATTGGAACACAGCCATGCTCCTTCATTTACATATTGTCTATGGCTGCATTTGCATACACTAGTAGAGGCGAAAAATTGCATTAGAGGCCATATGGTCTGTTAAGCCTAAAATATTTACTCTCTGGCCTTCTACAGAAAAAAATTCCCAACCCCTGTTCTAGCTAGTGGATATCCCAGGATTTATTTAATGCCCTGCTGATGAATATTAAGGTGGCTTCCAATCTTTTGCTTTTATAAGATGAGTCACTAACTACGTATGTCCCTCACTTCCCAAGATGGAAATACATCTACTGAATAAATTCCTAGATGTGGAATGGCTGGGTCAAAAATTATGCACATTGGTAATTTTGATAAATGTTGTCGAATTACCCTAGGTAAAGGGTGTAACAATTTACGTTCTCCTCAGAAATGTTTGAGAGTGACCATTTCCCCATATCCTCGCCAATACTGTGAGTTCTCATACCTTGTGATCTTTGTCAATATTATAGGTAAAACATGGTTTCTCGGTGCAGTTTTATTTTGCATTTCTCATATTATAAGGTAGGTGGAACATCTCTTTACATGCTGAATTTCAGCCATATTTGCTCTCATGTATACTATCAGATCATACCTTTTACCCATTTTTGTTAGGTCTTGGACTTTTTTTTTTAATGTTTATTTTTGAGAGAGAGAGACAGACAGAGCATGAGTGAGGGTGGGGCAGAGAGAGAGGGAGCAGGCTCCAGGCTCTGAGTTGTCAGTACAGAGCCCAACACAGGGCTCGAACCCATGAACCAGGAGATCATGACCTGAGCCAAAGTTGGATACTTAACCGACCGAGCCACCCAGGCACCCCAGTCTTGGACTTTTTATTATTGGTTTGTAGTGACTCTTTGTACGTTAGAAAAGTTCATCCTCTCCCTGCAATAAGTTATAAATGTGTTCTCAGCTTGTCAATTGTCTTTTTACTTAATTTGTGGTAGTTCCAGCTAGCTTTCAAAAGGTATTGTTAGCCAGTAAGGCAGGGTTACTAGAGGAGCCAGGAGACCACGATTTGGTTCCTGTCACTGTGTGGTACAGTAGTGTAGCCTGGCTGGTCTGGCCGGGGGACAGGTCGGGGGAATCAGAGTAGTTGTTAGAAGGGAAAATAAAGAGACCGTCTCATTGAGGTAGGCACTGGCCACTTTCACCTGTTCTTTACCCTACCAAGTATAACGTGTATACTGCAGAGGGCACTCCTAGACCCTCACCATCCACACTGTGTTTCCAACCTCATAACTGGTCAACGACCAATATTTGAGTGACTCTCTAGATAGAGGATCACCCAACATTGTAAGCTCCTCCTCATACATTCTACCAAGAAATCTTCACTCACTCACTCACTCAGACTCCATTTGTTAAACACAGACCAGGTGCTTGGTGCTGTGGGCACAAAGTCCCTGGCCCGTCCCTGGCCACCTGATTCTGTGGTCTCAAAATATCTTAGATATTTCTCAGTGGTAGCTCTTCCCCATGAAAAGTATAGGGACCTTGTTTCTAAAATAAGACCCTTGCAAAGATGAAACAGCTCCAATCCCTGATAAATTAAAGTAGTACGGTTTTCATTCAACACGTGTTAATCTCCAAGAAGAGACAGAGCAGAGGATTTCCTTCTTAGGAATGGGATGGTCTCCATGAACCAGAAGAAAAATACTATCATTTAGACTTCTCCAACAATTGCTTTAAGAAGAAAAACATACTTTTCATACTTTTACACTCACTGCCAAGCCTCTTCTGCCACTTTCCTCAGCGGGACGTGCTTTACTGATGGCCAAGGGGCCGCAAGACCACAAAGCCACGTGCTCCTCGCTGTGCCCTTTGCCAGTTTCCACTGAGACTGGGAATTGGTCCTATAGCCTTAAGTGAGCAGCTTCAACAGCCAGGTGGCTCTTGTGTAAATTCAAGGAGAAACCTGGCTTAGCCTCGCCAGGCCAGCTCTCCTGCCAACACTGAAGTTTCACCGAGCGAGACACGTATTTCTTTTTAGTTCCCACACAGGAGAACTCATGTCTCAGGTAAAGACTGGATAGCATCCAGCCTTCTCCCAAATAAATCCTACATCTGGCTGGATAGGTCAGGGGTGTGTATGCTGCTTATCAAAAGCTATCCTTAGCTAAATACCATTTATATGACACCGCAGGACTATAAAGTGACTTATAGTCATTATAATAATGATAGCTAATCCTCCTAATGAAAAGGAGATGTGATTTAATTCCACTGCTGGTAGACCCTCCTCTTCTGTAGTCCCTAGAATGTGCCTAGGACACATTGTAGACCTTTAGTAAATGTTGCCGAGCATGTCCTAGGTGTAAAAAACCATGTTAGGTCACCAGGGCAGACAGAGGAGTCAGTGAGAAGTTGTCCACTCACGCAAGGTACCTACAATCTAGTGTGAGGTTGGCTGAGTGCATGTGGGAGGCAATGGAGAGAAAGACCATTCTTCTAGGGGCACCTGGGTGGCTCAGTCGGTTAAGCGTTCAACATCGGCTCCAGTCATGATCTCTCAGTTCGTGAGTTCGAGCCCCACATCGGGCTCTGTACTGATACCTCAGAGCCTGGAGTCTGCTTCAGGTTGTGTGTTTCCCTTTCTCTCTGCTCCTCTCCCACTCGTACTCTGTCTCTGTCTGTCTCTCTCAAAAGTAAATAAAACATTTTTAAAACGAAGAAAAAGACTTCCGCAAGGCAGAATGCAATGTGTCATGAAGGCATTGCCAACAGAGCATTTACCAAGTATCAGCGGTGTTCTGAGCACCTCACAGGCTTATTCTTATTTCGTGTTCCCATGATGAGATAAGTATTGAAATATTATCCATTTTACAGAGGAGGGAACTAAGGAAGGCCCAGAGAGGTTAGTAACTTACCCAAGAATACACAGTTACAAAGCGGCAGAACTGAGATTCAAACCACACATTCTGACTCCAGTATCAACATTCTTAACAGCTAGGTTGACCTGGACAGATCACATGGGGTGGGAGTGGGGGTGTCTTGATTCATTTTCTTAGAAATGAGCAAGTGACATCTTGTGGAAAGTGAGGTTGAGAAGCCTTTGTCTTGAGGGTCCAAAAGGGTATGCCAGACTCTTGTCATGATCTTTCCAAATCATGTTTCTGTGTCCTGCCCCCACATGGGATAAGATTCCTCTGTGATAGAAGATCGGGAACCCCGGTATCTTCAAGGACTCCATTGCTTTCCCTTTCTCCTCGATAGTGAACATAATGAGGTTAGTGTGACCCCGTGAGATCCAAGAGGCTTGAGAGCAAGGCGGTTAGCTGTACTCTGAAGCAGAGCAAGGCTTTTGTAAAGCTGTTTTTCACCAGCTGCAAAAAGAGAGAGCTCCAGTGATTTGCTGAAATCCACACAGCACCTGCTGGGAAAAGGCAGATTGCACATTTCCACGTCTGAGCGCTCATCTTGGATACATGTTCTGCTAAGAACACGCCTGCATAGCAGAGGGCTGGGTTAGGAGATGGCCCTTTTCGCCCTCCATTTGGAGACTCTCAGAGACTTCATTCTGACTCACTCCAAAGCATGCTTGCTGTTCTTTCTCACACCCATCTTACATGTGCAATAACATGCAAAATTTAAAATTTAAAACGATTTTTTTTTAATGTTTATTTATTTTTGAAAGAGACAGAGACAGAGCATGAGAGGGTTTGGGGCAGAGAGAGAGGGAGTCACAGAATCCGAAGCAGGCCCCAGGCCCTGAGCTGTCAGCACAAAGCCTGACGTGGAGCTCGAACTAACGAGCTGCGAGATCATGACCTGAGCCACTTAAACAACTGAGCCACCCAGGTGCCCCCTTAATTTAAATTAAATTTTTTTTTTTTTTTTTTTTTTTTGCCAGGGCACCTGGGTGGCTCAGTTGGTTAAACGTCTAACTTCAGCTCAGGTCATGATCTCACGGTTTGTGAGTTTAAGCTCCACATCAGGCTCTCTGCTGTCAGCACAGGGCCCACTTTGGATCCTCTGTCCCCTTCTCTGCCCCTCCCCCCCCTCCACACTTGCTCGTTCTCTCTCTCTCTCTCTCTCTCAAAAATAAATAAACGCTAAAAAAATTTTTAAGAAATCTTTTGCCAGTTTTCAAAATGTCAATATACTCTCCTGTCCCAGAAATATAGATGGAGTGCAAACATGGGAGCCTTCTCCTGCACAGTAGAGCCAAGATTTCAAGCTGGTTTGAAAGCCTGGGGACCAACATATTTGAATCTCATTACACATCCTAGCAACTGCACTGAGCAACAAAACAGAGCCCTATGTTCCTATCCTCAGGGTCTAGACTGACACACCTACTGTTTGGTCTGTGAGGAGAAATCTGGAAGCATTGGATTGAAATGGAAATAGAAGTAAAGTAATTATTAATCAGAAAGCGTAACTCCAAAAAGCAATTGGAGAGAACAGGTAATACTTTTAGGTGAGTTAAAGCAGTTAACTGTCCCCAAATGAAGGGTAAGTATTACTTGTGGTAAGCTGTTTTGAGAAGGTATTGGGCATGATATAAAATGATACTGAAACCCATAGTAAGCAAGTTAATTTATTTTTCTCTTTCCATATTAATTAAACTGTATAAGAAAGTTTCCATTTGCTGCTGGTAGGTCATTAACACTTCCCCTGTACTTATTTTTTTAAGCTTATTTATTTATTTTGAGACAGAGAGAGAGAGAGAGAGAGCACACGCAAGTAGGGGAGGGGCAGAGAGAAGGAGAGAGAATCCCAAGCAGGCTGTGCCCTGTGAGTGCAAAGCCCAACTCAGGGCTTGACCCCGTGAACTGTGAGATCATGACCTGAGCCAAAATCAAGAGTTGAACACTTAATGAGCCACCCAGGTACCCCGACACTTCTCTTACATTATTAATTTCAACTTCCAATGAAGAGAAAGCAGGGTTTGGCACTTAGCAACCTGACAACCAAAATTTGCTCCATTTTTAAAATTTTTTAATGTGATTAATTTTTCAACTATCTTTTGTCTGTGACAAGTGACACAGCTTTAGCAGTTTCTGTAGCAATCTAGAACTTTGCTTCCATGAACCAGGCATCACATGGCAGTTTTTTTATTTTAACTTTATTTATTTTGAGAAAGAGAGGGGCAATCAGGGATCCCACGAACTGTGAAATCGTGACCTGAGCCAAAAATCACATGGGACTTTTAAATGCAGGTTCCCAGGCCAGCTCAGCTCTCCTGAATCAGAATCTACGTTTTCACAAGCCCCCCTAGATGATTCTGATGTGCACAAAATTTGAGAAATTATCTACAGTTTCCATTTTGAACACATTTCTTTATAAAGAAAAAATGAATTGATTTAAATAAAAATTGTTTAAATCAGTATTCAGATATGTGCAAAACCATGCTGCTTGTGGAAACACTTGGATAAAGTGTTCATCCCCTCAAAGACCAGTGTGAAACTCTGAATACAAACCACCTACTGCCTGAGTTGAGAGGAGGGCAGATCATATGGGGGACTATGAGAGCCTGGGCCAGCAGATTCACCCCAGACCCACCCACCTAGGCTTTGAAACTTGCCCTCCAAAGGACCTGATTTCCACCCATCTCCATTTCTTACCCAGGATGTGCTGGTCATGTTTCACACCTGCTCTCTGGAGGGGGTAGACATAAGCATGTGTATTTATGTGCTAGTCAGATTTCACAGTACCATTAAAAAGTAACAGAGAAGTTTCTGTTGATGTTTTCTTTATATAATTTTAGAGATAACATTAATTTTTTTTTAAATTTAAATCCAACTTAGTTAACATATAGTATAATAATTTCAGGAATAGAATTTAGTGATTCATCACCTACATATAACCCCCAGTGCTCATCCCAGCAATTGCCCTCCTTAATGCCCATCACCCATTTAGCCCATCTCCCCCACCCAACACCCTGCCAACAACCCTCAGTTTGTTCTCTGTATTCAAGAGTCTCTTAAAGTTTGCCTCCCTCTCTGTTTTTATCTTATTTTCCTTCTCTTCCCCTATGTTCACTTGTTTTGTTTCTTAAATCTCATATATGAGTGAAATCATATTTATCTTTCTCTGACTGACTTATTTCCCTTAGCATAATACACTCTAGTTCCATCCACATTGTTGCAAATGGCAGGATTTCATTCTTTTTGATCACTGAGTAATATTATATTTTGTATATATATATGTAAATATATACACACACACACACACACACACACACACACACACCGCATCTTTATCATTCATCAGTCGATGGACATTTGGGCTCTTTCCATACTTTGGCTATTATCAATAATGTTGCCATAAACATTGGGGTGCATGTGCCCCTTAGAATCAGCATTTTTGTATCCTTTGGATAAATACCTAGTAGTACAATTGCTGGATCGTAGAGTAGTTCTATTTTAAACTTTTTGAGGAAGCTCCATACTGTTTTCCAGAGTGGCTGCACCAGTTTGCATTCCCAGCAGCAGTGTAAAAGGGTTCCTCTTTCTCCGCATCCTCGCCAACATCTGCTGTTGCCTGAGTTGTTAATTTTAGCCGTTCTGACAGATGTGAGGTGATAAGAGATAACATAAATTTTAAGATAAAATACTCACTTTGCTTTTCCATTTGCACCTATACCTTCAGTGTGACTTGCCAAAATCTTGCAAAATCTGCCAATTGTTTTTATAATTCTGTCATCAACAATGTCACAAAATCAGATTACAAAATATGCTTGATTATTAATATCCCATTAAGCAAAAAGTCACTCATGTCAAAGATAAATGAGGATAGTTCTCATGAATTTTCGGTTGATATTTCCATTGGCCTTAATGAGTCCTTTCATCAATGATATGAGTAACTTCTTTGCAAATCAGATAATAGTTTGTAAATATTGGGAAAATACTCCCTCTAATGTTTTTGCTACTCCTTTTTTTTAATGTTTATGTATTTTTGAGAGAGACAAAGACAGAGTGTGAGTGGGGGAGGGGCATAGAGAGAGGGAGACACAGAATCGGAAGCAGGCTCCAGGCTCTGAGCTGTCAGCACAGAACCCGATGAGGGGCTCCAACCCCGGAATGTGAGATCATGACCTGAGCTGAAGTCAGATGCTTAACCGACTGAGCCCCCCAGGCGCCCCTGTTTTTGCTATTCTTTTTTTTTTTTAATGTTTATTTATTTTTGAGACAGAGAGAGACAGAGCATGAGCAGGGAAGGGGCAGAGAGAGAGGGAGACACAAAATGTGAAGCAGGCTCCAGGCTCTGAGCTGTCAGCACAGAGCCTGACGCGGGGCTCGAACTCATGAACTGTGAGATCGTGACCTGAGCCAAAGTCCGACGCTTAACCGACTGAGCCACCCAGGCGCCCCTGTTTTTGCTATTCTTAATGCAACGGCTACAGACATGACCCAACTTAAAGTTTAATCTGCATTATTAACATTTCCTTAAGTCTAGATAGTCAGCAAAACAATAATTCAACCCCTGATTTGTGGTGTTTACCAATTTCCATGAGGTAAATACTCTCATGGCTGATTTCAAACTCCTAACTTGATGTAAATGAGCACAGAGTTTGAAAGACATACTCAGAGGTCCATTAAATGTTATTCCCACCACACAGGTACCATCAATATAAAGACCATGGATGGCACAGATAATGATAAAATGTAAACAAATTAGCAAGTGATGTGTTTGGAGTATTTGTTACCATTTTAATAAAACTTAATTAAGTGTAAGTTGATGCAATTTAATTTTTAATGATGGCGGTGTTTACCAACCAGCTTACAAACATCCTGAGAATTTAACACTCAGCTCCTGTGAGGGGTCAGGGGCCGACTCCAGCTCCCGGCTGCCCCTGGCCGCTCTGTGCCCCTGCACCGCCAGACTCCATTTGTCTGCCAGAGCACCACCCTCCCACTGCCCACCCAGCCACACGGCCTACATGGTCAAGTCCCAACCGGAAAGAGACAGAGAAAAATAGGGCAACCCATCGCAGGAGGGCTTGGCAGACCACAAAGATGTTTTAGAGTGGTCCACCTTCACTTTGGGTGAAGGCAACTCTGCTTTCAGGAGCCTTGATGGGTTGGTGGAAACAGCAGCACTCAGTACTGGTTAAGAGCACAGGTCTGGCATCTGTCTCTACACTGGAGCCCAGCTCTGCCCTCCTAGGACATACGATTTTGAGTAAATAGCCCAGTCTCTCAGTGCCTCAGTTCCTCATGTAAAATAGGAATACCAATGACACTTGTTTCATAGGGTCGTGAAGATTAAGTGAAATAATGGACTTAACCCTGTTAATGAAGCGCTTGGCACAGTTAAGTGCTTAACGCCTATGAGTTATCATTAGTAGTATCCAACCCACAATATCTTTTACAAACTCATTTATTGGCTAATAGTACTCTTTACATATATAGAGAATATATGCTGTCACTATTTGCATGCTTTTAAGGTTCTAAAAGTTTCCACATGCATAACCTGATGGAAGCCTCAGAGTGACCCCTAGAGATAGTCATATGATTATCATTCTCCACTCACTGTCATCTGCATTCTGTGGGTATGGACGGGGCTCAGAGAGGCTGAATGACAGTCCAGGGACACACAGCCATGCACTGACCAGTCAGAGCTGGGCCCACAGCTTCCATTCTCCTTCAGCCGATCCCAGAATTTTTTTTTAATGTTTATTTATTTATTTTGAGAGAGAGAACATGAGCAGGGGAAGGGCAGCGAGAGAGAGGGAGAGAGAGAATTCCAAGCAAGCTCCATGCCATCAGCACAGAGCCAAACGCAGGGCTCAAACCCACAATCCGTGAGATCATGACCTGTGCTGAAATCTGGAGGCAACAGAGCCATTCAGGCTCCCAATCCCAGAACTTTCTTTTTTTTTTTTTAATTTTTTTTTAACCTTTATTTATTTTTGAGACAGAGAGAGACAGAGCATGAATGGGGGAGGGTCAGAGAGAGGGAGACAGAATCTGAAGGAGGCTCCAGGCTCTGAGCTGTCAGCACAGAGCCCGACATGGGGCTTGAACCCACAGACCGCGAGATCACGACCTGAGGTGAAGTCAGATGCTTAACCGACTGAGCCACCCAGGCGCCCCTCCCAGACCTTTCTTTAATGGGTGTTTTTGTTGAGGTCTTTATAGCCCTCACACAGAAAGAACTACTCCTGAGATATGAGCCCTCTGACCTGGGTGTTCTTAGTTAGTCAGTTAGATTGGGCTATTTTTGCATAACCCTATAAATAAGTATTCAGATGTAGTAAAAATGGCCAACCCAGCCAGCCAGTAACCTAGGAGAGAAAACAGGTGTTTTCTCCCATATCACTGGCTCAGAGATAACCCTTCGACTACTCTCAGATGAATGAAGGTGACCTCTAGTTTTCCCTGTTCTCCAGCACAAAGAAAAGGGGAGCGATGACCTACTCCACTGAAAGTATGGGGAAGAACCAGACTATGTCCATCTCGCTCAGGGAGAAATTTCGAAACACAGACCTTCCCCCTGTGTTCACAATTGTGGCCAGACTGCTTTTTATGAGGAAACAGGGGCTGTGAGAGAAGTTGGAGTGCTCCTCGTCTGAAGCAGATGTGGGGATAGTTGGCACTACCTTACGGTACTGGACAGAGTTAGAAGTTCTCTGAAGGGCAATTTGGCAACGTTACTCAAAATGATAAATGCATGCCCTTTGACTCAGCAGTTCCACTGCAAGGATTTACCCCCTCGGAGATACGCCCGTGTGGAAAACGAGGGTTATAAAGCCATTCTTCACACCATTGTTTATAACAGGCAAAGACTGGCAACAAAGTGCTCATCGGTGCAAGGGCTTCTAAATAATTAAGGTGCTTCCAAACAAGGCAATACTATGGAGCCGTTTAAAAGAATGTAATTGAGGGGTGCCTGGTGGCTCAGGCGGTTAAGCATCTGACCTCTGCCTAGGTCGTGATCTCAAGGTTCATGAGTTCCAGCCCCGCGTGACAGCCCCTGCTGACAGCTCAGAGCCTGAAGCCTGCTTCAGATTCTGTGCCTCCATCTCTCTCTGCCCCTTCCCCACTCACACTCTCTCCCTCTCTCTCAAAAATAAACACCCCCCCAAAAAAAATTTTGTTAATAAAAGAATGTAATTGATCTATATATACTGGTAGAAAATATTTTCTAAGATATATTAAGTACCAAAGCAAGAGGATGGGGGATGACCATACCTATTTACTTATAAATATATGGAATATTTCTGGAAAGAGGTATAGGAAACTGGAAACAAGAGAACTAGATAATTAGGGCATAGGGACAAAAGGAGACTTTCTCCTATAAATCCTTCAGAAAAATCTTTTGAATTTTATTCTATTTGCATGCACTATATGTTCAAACTAAGTAAATGCTTGGATACGAATCGGTGGGGGCATCTGTAGAAAAAGGGGGATATTTCAATCTGCCAGCTGTTTGCCCTAAGTGACATGCAGTGGAGTGGTCACTGGGAAGGGCGAGAGGGAAAGCGAGGTTCGGGCTCTCCACGCACCCCTGCTCACGCGGACACCTGACCCTCCACAGCAACAGGCGGAAATGGCCCGCATGGCGCAGACCCAGGAAGAGAAGCTGGCCGCCGCCCTCAGGCTGGAGCTGCACAACACTTCGTGCCAGGTCCAGAGCCTCCAGGCTGAAACGGAATCCTTGCGGGCCCTGGTGAGTGGGCCGGGAGGAGCCTGGCGTTTCTTATGTCAGTTTTAACTCTCAACTGTTGAACCCTAGCCGTGTGGGTCAGAGTTTGCAAGAGATTCCCATTTCACAGCATGAGTTTTGAGTCCTGAAAGGGTCGTCTGATACAGAATCACAACAAGAAGAGTAGACGCTGTTAGTGCCCCACCGAAATACCCTACACAAGGCTGCTGCTGTGAGTGATGGCCGCTGATACCCCCAGACGTCCCTCTTCAGGGGCCCCACTTCTCCAGGGAATTGTCCTCAAATAGTAGACACCTGGCCTAGAAGGTTAGGCCCGCCACCCCCACCCCCCCTCAGCCAATGACGGCTGACATGAGGTTTAAAAGTCCAGCCCACTTGCTTCCAAGTGGAGTAGGTTTTACAGTGTAATTCATACTCCAAGCTCTCTGTGGGATCAGGCTGTCCCAGTCTCCTGCTGAGACTACCTCCTGGCTTAGCACCTTCCTCCGCTCTATACTGCTTTCCTTGCCCCCCCTTTTCTTGAGAACAACCCCTTAATTATTTACAGGTACCAGGATCCCTACCTTAGGCTTTGCTTCTGGGGAACCAAACCTAAGACACCTAGTAAGCGCCTCAGACTCACTGGGGTTTGTGGAAAGATCTCTTGCATTATTTATTATTATTATTATTATTATTATTATTATTATTATTATTATTATTAGATTTGAACCACAAGCCTGTTGTCCACACTGGAGTGCATGAAAGGCGATGGTTCATGCAATCCTTGTGCAGCTGTGGTAGTCTGGACTCCACTGAGGCCCAGGGAGCCCATCTCTCCCATCAGTTTCAAGCCTTGTGGAAGTTCCAGTATTATTGTTAGTGCCCCTCTCTTCTACCATTCCCCATACACTCCCATCTCAGTCTTGCCACCCAAATCAGTTCCGACACCAAACCAGCAGCCCCACCTCCCAAGAAGTTAGCACAAGGATTTATTCTAGTTGATTCCCTCAGAAACAACTTTTTCACTGCCTGTGGCCAAGCTGATCCCATCACCCCCAGCTCCCCTCCTTTACATCTTCAGTTCACTTGGGTCCATGTCCTCTGGCCAACAAGGTCACATGGTGCCCAGTCAGCTCAGGAAGATGCTCAGTCTTGCCATGCCACAGCACGACACGACACACATCTCACCGCTCCTCTGCTCTCCCACACATCCTGTGATGGGATCTGGGTCAGTGCAAAGGGATGTGAGAAAAGGATTTGAGGTGAGAAAAATCAGGAAACTACAGCTGAGAGCAATGTGACTTTAGCCAAAAAATTGGAAGACATTGCATTATTTACTCAGAGCTATGTGAATTCTATTGTAATCAGTTTTACTCACCTGCCATAACCCTTGATGCTAATGTTAGGGGTGCTGCCCTTTGCCCAACTTGCTTTAAGCACAGTTAAGGGGCTGCCGTTTGTTCCCCAGATGTTCTTGTGGCTGTCAAAATTGCCACTCTTCCAGTCATAGAAAGTGCCAGGCAAAATGTGGGGGACATACACTCAACCCCACATCATCAAAAATCCTGGATGAATCGCACCTGAGTAGAGGTGGCTCATCACTCAGCACACATTCCAAACGTGTATTGGCCGCCTCGTGTGTGCTAAGCCCTCCCTGAAACAGGTCCCAGGGATGCAAACAGGAAGTGGATGGTTCCTGTTGTCTAAAAACTCATAACAGACGGGTAAGAGAAAACCTGTGCGCAAATGACTGAACACAGCAGAGGGTACTGGTTCCCCAGAGCAGGTCCTCCCAGCAGCCTCCATTCTCAGCAAGTCCTAGCCTGCTCTCAACAATGTCCCTCTGCAGATGCTGTCACCACCATGCTGCAGGTAAGATTCAGGTCCCCCAACACCGAAGGCTCTGTCTTCCTTTTCCAAACTCGAAATACCTCTAAAGCTTTATCCATCCTCTCCTCCCTTCAGTAAACTTCACCTGTCCACTGTTGCCCCATCTGGGACATTCCTCTATCTACTGTCCCCTCTCTTCTACATGTTTGGTGGAATTGCCTGGGGGTAAAGCAGAAAGGCTTCCTTTGCCAGACCTTCCAGCACCACCCAGGTTGGGTTTCATTCAGAGACCAGCCCAGATTCCATAGGAAGGGAGATACCCAGGACTCACCCTTTGCTCTCCTACCCTTGAGCCCTTGGACATGTTCTTCCCATGACATGTTCTTCCCATGACTCCCCAGCCTTGCCCACTCTACCTGTCCTCACATACCCTTAGCACAGGTGAAGTGGAAGACCTGCCAGTGCTTCCCAGTGAAGAGCCTAGATCCTGACTCCCACAGCTGGGGTGGTCTCTCCACCTGCCACCCACTCACATTCAGAGCGCTGTGGTTCGTGTGGTATATCAGCTGATCCTCTGATGTCACATTAACTTCTTCAGGGCAGAGACCATGTCTAGTTAGCTTTATGTCCCCAAAGCACTTGGTGAGTGTTCAAAGTGATACCAATAGCAATGAGAGCATACTCACAAGCATTCTGCCCTTAGACCTTCATAGAAACACTGAGAAGTGTGGTGGGCTATGACTGACATCCCATTTTGCAGAAGAGCAAACTGTGGTTCAGGGGTTTGCCCATTAACACGAGTAACAAGTGGAGGACCCAAGCCCTTCTGGCTCTGTTTCTCTACTAGACCACGGTAAGCCTATGGGATTGGGGGTTGGTACCAGACTCTGGAACCTGGAATCCTGACTCTATTCACTAGCTGCGTGACCTCTCTAAGGTTCTGTTTTCTCACTTGCAGAGTGAGGATCTATTTGGGTTATCATAGCTCCCTTCCGTGTTAGTGGCCGAAGACAACAGTAAATCATTTGTTCATTCACTCTGCAATTTAGGTGGAGTCCAGCAGGGACAGCTCTTCTCCGTTCCATGTGGCATCTGCTGGGGCTGGCCCATCCAGGAATGGCTTCAAATCACATGTCTGGTGCCCCAGATGTGCCTCTTTTTCTCCCTCCATGTGACCTCTCCATGTGGCTGGCTTTGACTTCCTCAAATCATAGCAGTCGTATAGTTGGACATCTGACATGGAAGCGGCTTCCCTCAGAGCGTGAGCACAGAAGCTCCCAGGCCTCTTAACACCTGGACTTGAAAGTCCCTGCATATCACTTATACGGAATCCTGTTGGTCTAAGCAGGCACAGACCATCCCAGATCCCACAAGAAGAGAAATAAACACCACCTCTTGATGAGGCAGTGGCAAGGTCACATAGTGAAAGGACATGTAGGATGGAGATAATGATTATAACTGCCTTTGGAAATGTGATCTACCACTGGACCTAACAGTATTTACTTTATAAAGTCATTGGGATGATTAATTAAACAATGCAGGTCAAGCCCTTAGCGCAGTGCCTGACACAGAGTGAGCAGTCGGTATATGTATCTATTATTGATCATCATTGTAAAATTATTATAACCACTGGCAAAGTAATCCCAAGTTGGCATCATCTGATCACCTCACTTAAACCCCATGGTCCTAACTATTGGAACAAATGGGAAGAAAATTCACACCCCCCCAACCAGAAGTCTTAAGAGTAATGACATGCTGGTGGTGCTCAGGACCCAGGACAGGCTGCCTCTGTCCCCTGCTGCCTCGAGTAGATCAGAGTTCTGGTCACTGGGCCGTGTGGGCAAGGTTGGGAGCACAGACTAAGCCAGAATAAGTAGCACACTTTCCTGCAGCTTTCAAATACAGCTCTGCTCATTCAGGCATCCCCGTTATCCTCAGTCTGAGCACCCTGCACACACAAGGCCACCATGGCTCATATACGTCTCAGACAGCCACGCTGGAGACACTTTCAGTCCCCTTTGCCAACAAGGCCCTATTTATATTGGCAGCCAGACACCAATGATGGTGCTTAAAGCCTACTGAGCTCTGTGTTCAGTCAACTCAAACCAGGAATAGGATTCAAGGCCAGAAATCACATAAGGTCACTATTTTACTTTCTGGAGGGCTTAGCAGTTCAAGGAAGTCCCTTCAAATCTCCAGAGACTGGGGAATAAGTTTGGTTCTGTGACCTCATTTTGCTTGCTGGTGTTGTGTGGCTGAGGGGGCCAGAGTTAGGAGATGTGCATCAGTGGCCTGATTGCCATCATCCAAGCCCAAGTGTCTCTGGGAGGACCAGGCCAGGATTTCAGGGACTTAGGTGGGGAAGCTGGACTGTGACTCTGAGGGTGGGATGGAAGAGACAGAAGACCTCTGATAGGGGTTCCTATGAACCCACCTTGGGCAATGGGTCCTAAGTCATCAGAGAAAACCCCAGGCCACATGGAGAAGTCACCCATGAACATGGAGCAGAAACTGTAGACAGATGATCCAAACATGATTCCATAAAAGGTTTTTCCAAATAACAGGTGTTACAGGTCCAACATCAACAATAAACACTACAAACCAAGCAATTTCCTGATAAACAAAGGGAGAAAACCCAGTGTGGAACAAGTGATTCTCAATGTGCAGGTGGCCATTTCTGCATCCTCATTGCCATGGAGCGGTTCTCAGATCTCACCAAAATAATAACCCTAGACCAGATACTGATCTAGATTTATTTTCTATTAGTCACATTTTTGCCACCTGTAAATGTACCTAGGATGGGAATCTGGTTTAATATCCTCATATCCAATGGAATTAAGATAGTTTAAATAAGATAATAGTGGCCCCTGCTTAACAGGAGCCATGATTCAAGATGGCATCATGGCCAACAATCCTCCATTTCAACCACAGTCATCAAAAAGGTATGAAAAATCTCCTCCTAGGGAAGAGAAACAACAGAAAGTTGCTTCATCGAGATTTTATTCAATCCAATTTGAAAAGATATTTATCTGTTCTTATGTGTTGTATAAAAAGTCAGATGCTAAATTATAAGTACACCATAATTACAACTATTAAAAAATGTTAAAAACAGACGCATGCAGTTTTCTAAAGGTGTTTATTGGTCAGCCCTATGGTCTGCAACACTTGGTATATGGGAGACAGGTAGGGCAATAAGTGTAACCATAGTGCTGTCATCCTGGGCAACACACCCAGATGAGCACCTACTCTGTGCCAGCCTCTGTCTTATCACTGGGGTTACAGAAATTTCATTTCTGCTCACTCTCCGGTAGGGGAGACATGCCCCTAAGAAGCTCAGCCCACTATTACAAGTTCAAGGGCATGCATGTACTTGGGCAGCTGTGGAAACCCAGAGGAGGTAGCCCTAACCCAGCCTTGGGGGGGGGGGGAGGGGATGGGGTGAGAGACTATCAAGGAAGTCTTCCTGGGGGAGGTGACCCCTGAGCTTGGACTTGGGGATGAGTAAGAATGATCCAGATGAGACGGAAGAAGAGATACAAACCCGGATTTGGACTTCAGGCAGAGCACTATGTATGGCTGCTCTGTGGGGAATGCAAAAGCAGGAGGCTAGAGACCAAGAGACCAGCTGCAGGCTACTGAGGTTACCCCAGGGGAGCAGTGATAAGCATCCATCCTGGGCACCTGTGGCTGGTGGGGAGTGAGCACGAATGTGAAAATTTTTCAGAATATACAAGAGGTAGAATTCACTGATGATGAACTGGGGAGGGAGGGAAGACTAGGGACATGCCTTTCTTTCCCTGGTTTCTAGTCCATGTGAGTTCACCAGCTGAAGCACAGAATAGGAGAGGCAAGCATGTTCAGAAGGAAGCCGGTGGCTCCATTGTGGACACCTTGATTTGAGATGCCCATGGATTGTATATATTTACAGTAAGAAGTTCAGGAGCAGGTTTGTGCTCGGGGGAGAGGTCTGTGCTGGAAATATCAATGCAGGAGTCACCGGGAGAGAGACAACTAAAATCATGAGTGTGGCAGAGACCAACCAACACAGACAGGAGAAGCACAGCTCAGAGAGAAACAGACTCAGGAGAGGGTGGTGGGGTGCCCACAGAGAGGGGACAGCAAGGGGAAGAGACTTAGCCAAGGTGTGATAGTAACACACTAAAGAAAAAATGCTGAGTGTGTAAAGGCCAGAGATGCTCATGCTAACTCTGGCAATGTGGGCAAGAATGCTGGAGGAAAAGGCTTTTTAGCTTAAAAATGGATGGGGTTTCAGCAGTGGAGGAGGAAAAGGCCCGCCAGGGAGTGAGAAATCAGGGGCAGAAAGACCCAGAGGCAGTTCAGAGAGCAAGATTTCTTTGAAAACCACCTGCAAACTGCCTCCCCCTTGTGTGCCTGTGTGTCAATTTCTCACTCTCGTTTTTTTTTTCCCCCTCATTATTCTCCTGACTCTTTCATTCTGTCTCATCACTATACCTCATCTTTCTCCCTCTCCTTCCCCTCTTCTCTTTCTTCCTCCCCCCACCCCCCATCAGAAGGCTCAGTGAATCAGACCAAACAAGAGTCTGGCCTCCCCAGGAAGAGTCATCATTTCCCCCGGGGAGCCAGCGAAGCCATTGTCCTGGGAGAAATGGACAGCCCGGGCCCATGCCAGCCCCTCCCACAGCTCCACCCACCTCCCTCTCCAAGGGCCCTGCCTGCGGCCTCGGGTTCGGACCCGCGTTCTCTCTTTGGCAGAAACGAGGCCTGGAGAACACCCTGCACGACGCCAAGCACTGGCACGACATCGAGCTGCAGAACCTGGGCGCCGTGGTGAGCAGGCTGGAGGCGGAGCTCAGGGAGACGCGCTCAGAGGCGGAGCAGCAGCAGCAGGCTCGAGAGCATCTGCTGGCGCACAAAGCCCAGCTGCAGAGGGACGTGGCGTCCTACCACGCCCTGCTGGACAGGGAGGAGAGCTGGTAAGCCCCCGTCTTCCCGATTCCCGTGAGTGACAAGAAGACATGCCCATGGGTTTGAAACAAAAAGTTTTTCGAACGCTAGAGAAGTAACTAGGGGAAGGGGCGCCTGGTTGGTGCAGTCAGATAAGCGTCCAAGTTCAGCTCAGGTCATGATTTCACAGTCTGAGAGTTCGAGCCCCTGGTGGGGCTCTGTGCTGACAGCTCAGAGCCTGGGGCCTGCTTTGGATTCTGTGTCTCCCTCTCTCTCTGCCCTTCCTCCACCCCCCCCCCCCCCCATGCTCTGTCTCTCTCTCAAAAATAAAGAAACATTTAAAAAAGGTAGTAAAAAAGAAATCATCCTCAAACTCCCAACACAAATATATACACACACACACACACACACACGCTCCCACAGCCTAGGTCCCTGAAGGGTTTTTTCTGTTCATATATTCACATAATGCAGGCACGCACGGACACACACACATGCACACAGACATACCTCTATGTGTTCATACATACTGAGTACACACATGATGTCTGTTAGGAATACTTTCAGCTGAATGTAATAGACCCTCATTAGTGGGTCCACAAATCAATGCTCCTGAAACTTTAATGTGCACTTAAAACGCCAAAACCTGGGCATGTTTTATTTTTATTGAAGTATAATTAACATAGTGTTATGTTAGTTTCAGGTGTACAAAATAAGGATTCAACAATCTGTACCTCACTCAGTGCTCATCAAGATAAGTGCACTCCTTAATCCCCATCGCCTATTTCATCCATCCCCCACCCACCTCCCCTCTGACAACCACCAGTTTGTTCTCTGTATGTAAGAGTCTGTGTTTCCACTCATATGTAGAATTTAAGAACAAAAGCAAATGAACAAAGATAAAAAGAGAAAAACAGAAAAAAAAAAAAAAACAGATTCTTAAAGATAGAGAACAACCTGGGGACTTTTTTTTTTTTTTTTTTTTTTAATGCAGACACTGCTTCACCAGGTCTGGGGTAAGGCAGGAGAGTCTTCACTTCTAACAAAACCCCCAGGTAGTGCCCATAACTGCTGGCCCAAAAAACCACAGTTTGAACAGCAAGGGCATAAACCACATTTATCTAAGAGTTCCAGAAATAAGGTGGTGTAGGTTACTCAATGATTTCATTAAGGTCCCAAGCTCTTTCATCTTTCTGATATACCATCCCTGATATATTGTCTTTCTGTCTTCATTTTGTCACCCATGGTTGCCAAATGCCTGCCACATCTCCAGACATTCATGGCAAGAAGGGGAGAGAAGAGGGAAACAACAAAAAAAATCTTTTCCGTTTGTGGCTCTTTTCTTTTATCAGTGAAAGAAAAGCATTTTGAGAAGCCCTGCAGTGGATTTTCCTTATCTCACATTGATCATAACCTGCTCATGTGACCATTCCTACCTGCAAGGGATGCTGGGAAAGCAATGATTTAGCTTTTCCAGCCTCCATACTAGAGAGAGACAAGGGATAGGAATGGCATATATGCATCTGTGTATGTATGTGTATGCTCACACACGTATGTGTATATATAGTCTTTTTTAAATGTTTATTTATTTTGAGAGAGAACGAGAGAGAAAGAGAAAGAGTGAGTAGCGGAGGGAGAGGGGGGAAGAGAGAATCCCAAGCAGGCTCCACACTGTCAGTGCCGAGTCCCATGCAGGGCTCAATTTCACGTACCTTGAGATCATGACCTGAGCTGAAATCAAAAGTCAGACGCTTGACAGACTGAGCCACTCAGGCTCCCCTGCAGTCATTTTTTTAACGGATAAGAATTCTAGGAGCATATACATAAGTCTTGAGGCTCAGTTTCCTTGCCAGCTCTTTAAGGAAATCCAAGCCTTTATTTTATCATAATTCTGTGTTTCCCTCCAACGCCCCTTCCAAGACATACATTGAATAATGAATAGAATATCAGCTCTGAGAGACAACTTAGTGATTCTACAGTCCAACCCCTCAATTTCAAGGAGAGTAGTAAAGCCCAGAGCAGAACATGATGTGTCCTTGATCACACGGGAAGGTGGAGGCAGAGCTGGGACTAGAGCCCAGGTCTCCTGGCTTTTCCAATGTGCTGTGCCACATTTTTCTTCTGAAGGCAAGAGATCTGAATAGAAGCAACCTAATCTTCCCTCCTTTCAAATGGAAAATATGTCACCCAGCTCCTTTCCAACTGCCTTTTTATTGGATTGGTTTCTATTGATTATAAAAGCTAGATGCTCCTAAGAAAGCTAATTTTTTCAAATGCCCATGAACATCTGAATAAATACATAAAATTGTTTTAAACATATACAGAAAGTAATGAGTTAGGCTGAATGTACTTCAGGAATATAAGAACTCCATTTAGTGAGTGCCTGCTATGTGCCAAGATAGTCTTAGGCTCTTTATCTTCATTTCTCCCCAAAATTGCCAGGATGACATCATTCTCCCCATTTTATAGACAGGAAACAAAGCCTCAGAGAGCTTAAGTCATTTGCCCAAAGTCACATATCTAATAACCATGGGACAGGGGGTTGAAACCCAAACTGCCTTGCTCCAAAAGCCAAATTTTTTCCTGTCCTATACTCCTCCCATGATATCTTTACTAATTTTCATCATCTATGACTTCTTTCACATGTATGTATTTTTTGTTTGTTTCAGTTAATGAAGAAACTTCCTCTTTTCATAAAGGAAATGCTTCCTCCCTCACCAAGTGACCAGTGAAATTCCTAGAGGAGTTCCTCCACACCCTCATAGACTCCCACCACCGCCCTACCCTCCTGAGCTGGATTCCCTGCTGGATTCCCTGGTTGATTCAGCTTAATCTGAAAAGCATCCTGGAAGTGGAGAGGGTCCTTCTGCCTTAATTTAAATAGTCTGTAGCTTGATCAACCTCCCTTGTGCCTCTCCAAATAAAGGCTTTGTGTGTGGCTTCCAGTCTGCCCACCTTGCTCGGCCCACTGTCAGGTGGAATGGATATCACATTACCTGGCCGGCTTTTGCTCATGGAGCCATTCTTAAAGGCTTCTGCAAGGGTCCTTGAGCTTGACTCCATCTGCCTCGTCATCCAAGGGCCAGGCACTCTTGGGTTTATGGACATAAACGCGCCGCTTAGGCAAGGCTTGTGCTCATGGCACGCCGGGTTGACCCAATTTGGGGCAAAAATATCACTCTTGCTAGAGAGAGGATTGGCGCAGTACTTTATCGAATATATCATGATCACAGACATCACAGAGCATTCAGATCTCTTGAATGAACTCTGCGCGGGCACTCACATGCAGACACACACGTGCAGACACACATATTCCACTGTGATTGGCAGACTATCTCTCAATCAGTTGAAAGGGTACTTCAATTTAAGTCTTGTGGGGGAGGGCATTAATTAGGTTGTGGCTGCCTATCCCACTTGCAGCCTCGGAATTTTCTTCCAGGATCCTTCCCCCAGCCTTCTCAGGACCCATCCCACCCAAATATGGTTCATGAATCGCCCCCTACCTAGGCAAGACTCCCCGCCTTCTGATTAAAACTGAAACCACCACCTGTGTCCTACCACGGGCTCTTAGTGTCTCCAAAACCACACACGCAAAGCCCAGTCTTAATTTCTTAATTCTTCCCCCAAGCTTCTGTCAGTCCAGAATTACAGACCCGCCACCCAGAATTACAGACCAAAATATCCAAGCGGAGTCTGTTCTCACAAGTGGCTAATCCAGCCGGGGCGGGGGAAGTGTCCAATATGGGCATATTCAAAGACACCCTCCCCCCTAGCCCTGGGATTCCAAATAGCCAAAGCCGACATAAACAAAAGAAACCTTCTTTACCCTTAAGAAAGCTTAGAAGAAAAGCAAGGCAAGAAGCGGAGTCTCCTGGCTGAAAATGCACCAGCTGGTTTCCCTTTTTGGTTTCTAGGATCAAAGGAATTGTATTCATAACTCGTGTGTACAGGACAGGTGTTTACAGTTTGCACGACACCTTTACATAATTCTGTTTGTTGTCTGAGGCACGGAAATAGCCAAGGCACCACCTACTGCTACGTTTCAACAAAGCAGCCATCCCCCCACCCCCGCCACAGCCGCACACCCCAGGAGTGCCCACAATTGAAGCACTGGGAGCAAGGGCCTCCCTAGAAGGCAGAGCGTGTGCCCTGGCCTAGCTATGGTGGATGCACTGTACACAGAGGTCTTTTCTTTTCTTTCTTCCTTGTTAACAATTGATTTTCTGCCCCCCAGCCAAGACCTAAATCCCTAACCTACACACAGCTGGAGGGCCCCGAAAGGTCAGCCATCAAAAGGAGGTAATTCTGTGTCTGAATGGCCACGCGTTTTCCAGACCCCGGAAGCAGTTTCAGCTATTGGACGCAGGGGAGGTTGGATTTGCACACCATCCTGAGTTTCCACCAGTGTGCTGTGTGGGGCTGCACACATTCCATCTCCTCCGCTCCCTAATCTCAAAGAGCAGCTGCCGTAAATCATTAAGTTAATCATCCTTTGGCAGGGAGAGCCCAGGCAGACTGGTGCTTCCAGTTCTCAGCAAGGCTTCTTGCTGTTTCTAATGAGGCTTCATTAACAGGTAAGAAAAGGCACTGCTGGCCCCCTGATTGCGCTAGGGCCTTATTTAACTCAGGCTTCCTCTCACAACATCCGGTAAAATTACACTCTGGCAGCAGTGTGCTGACAGGTGGCTGGGGAGGCTGCTGCTTCTGTTGGTGTCAAGGACAGAGCATTTGTTCGGGAGCGGACCAGAGAAGGGCTTCCGATGGACTCCTCCAGAAGCGCAGATGCGTGCTATTTCCAGACTAGGTAACGCCACTGGCCTCTGGCCCCTGGGGCACGGTGTAACACCCAGTGAGACTGCTAGAACGTCCACTTGCTTTCAGACCCAAGAACAAACTCACCTTCGTTGTCATCTACGACACTTCCGAGCACTTACTCATCTTGTTGGACTTCAAGGATACCAGGAAACAGAAGCCGCTTTCTGCTCCGGTGGGTTTACAATCTCACTGGGGAGTCTGGGTGTGCACATGAAAGGAAAAACAAAGCAAAACAGGCCAAGCAGGCACATTACAGTTTGCACGACCCCTTCCTATAATTCAGCTTATTATAGAAGGCATGAAAATAGACATCCGGATCTGATCTCTGTGGGCTTTCAGTAAGATGATTCAGCAAGAATCCTCAAGGCCCATGCTGGTCTCTGATTATCTCTAAATAACCCACAGATATTCTTTCTTTCCCCAGACTTATTGAGATGTAATTGATAAACAGCACTGTATAAGTTTAAGGTGTATAGCATCATGATTTGACATACATATATATTGTGTAATGATTATCACAGTATGTTAACATCATCATCTCATATAGACACACATATAAAAAAGAAAAATTTATGTTTTCCTTGTGCTGAGAATTCTTGGGATTTACTCTTAACTTTTACATATACCATACAGCAGTGTTAGCTGTGGTCATCATGTTATACATGAATCCCTAGTATGTATTTCTCTTATAACTGGCAGTTTGTATCTTTTGACCACCTTCTTCCAATTCCACCCCCCACCTCTGCTAACCACAGATCTAATCTCTTTTTCTAACAGTCTAGTCGTTTGTTTGTTTCTTTGATAAGATTCCACGTACAGATGAGATCAGACACTATTTGTCTTTGTGTGACTTATTTCACTTAGTATAAAGCCTTCAAAGTCCATCCATTTGTTGCAAATGACAGAATCTCCTGCCTGTTATGGCTAAATAATATTCCCATCTGTGTGTGTGTGTGTGTGTGTGTGTGTCTATATATATACCACAACTTCTTTATCCATTCATCCATCCATACACACATCTTGGCTATTATAAATTATGCTGCTATGAACACGGGAATGCAGATATCAACTTGACATAATGTTTTCATTTCCTTCAAATATTGTCCCAGAAGTGGGGTTGCTGGATCATATGGTATTTCTATTTTTAATTTTTTAAGGAACCTCCATACTGTTTCTCTTACAGTGGCTGTACCAGTGTGCATCCCCACGAAGAGTGCACATTTCACCAGCATTTATTTCTTGTATTTTTAATGCTAGCCATTTTAACAGATATGAGGTGATATCTTATTGTGGATTTGATTTACATTTCATTAACAGTTAATGATGTTGAGCATCATTTCATGAACCTGTTGGTCCCTCATCTATCTTCTTTGGAAAAATGTCTGTTCAGGCCTTTTGCCCATTTTTTAAAATTGTAATTTGCTAATTTATGTATTATCAGACATTAATACTTCTTCCAAAGTTGAATATATTAATTTTTTTTTAACATTTATTCATTTTTGAGAGACGGAGAGACAGAGCACAAGCTGGGGAGGGGCAGAGAGAGACAGAGACACAGAATCAGAAGCAGGCTCCAGGCTCTGAGCTTTCAGCGCAGAGCCTGACGTGGGGCTCAAACTCACGAACTGTGAGATCATGACCTGAGCTGAAATCAGACGCTCAACCGACTGAGCCACCCAGGCGCCCCTGAATATATTACTTTGAAAAAAAAATTGCAGAAATCAGCATAGGGCTTTGGCTATTAAAGAAATGAGTGATTTTCAACATATCTGGAAGGGTAACTAATTTTTAGTACTCTAGCTGTGCAGAGCTGTCATCCCAATCTGTTAGCATAACATTCAGTTTACCAGTTATTACAAACGAAACTGCACGGGCCCTTTGAGGAAACATGTGACACCAGTGTAAGGGTGCCTACAGCAGCCAGAATAAGAGGATTTTCTTACAAAAAGGCAAGAGTAAGTCGAGCATTAATGGAGGTTTGATACTACTCTTCAGGGAAGCAAAGCTGCCTATTTCATATTCTAAGTGATGAAGCGGTAACACATACGCGTGATCATCTGACCTAGTAGCTCACTGGTGGGGCATGATGACTACGGCTGGCCTATCACCCATACAGATCTAACATTTTGCAGTCTGAGAGCAGGGACTTTTCGCTGAATAGTCTTATCCCAAAAGTGAGGTCCTTCTTTGGAGAGAAAGGGCACTCTGTCCCCAGGAGGACTAAGGTGGCAGCACCAGGGCTGATATGGTCCCCAGTCAGGACAAGAGTCTCCAAGTAGATTAGAAAGGAGACACGATCTCTCCTTGTATATGCCCTTGTCTGGCCAGTTGGCATTTCGACTTTGCTAAACCAAACACCTGTTCTTCTTGAAACATCTTGAGGTGCTAGTGGGATACAGCAGCGGGTCATCCAAAATGAACCACTGCATGCTGAGTGTCTGCCCAGTCGGTGGCCTGGCACCCCAAGGCTGATGCTGCCACAGCTGTCCCTGCTGCCATGCCAGAGTACATGAGCCATATGTCCTGTCTGTGGTCCTTGGCAGGGTCACAGGGCATTGGGAAGTGACAGCCTTGAAATGCTAGGACCCCTACTTTTTCCTCCCCCCCAGATTTTTAAATTTATTTTGAGAGAGAGTATGAGCAGGGGAGGGGCAAAGAGAGAGGAGAGAGAGGATCCCAAGCAGGCTCCACACTGTCAGCACAGAGCCTGATGTAGGGCTCAAACTCACAAACTGTGAGATCATGACCTGAGCTGAGATCAAGAGTTGGACGTTTAACCAACTGAGTCACCCAGGTGCCCTGCCCAAAACTTTTTAATTAGATTATTTGTTTTTTGCTATTGAGTTGTGTGAGTTCTTTATATAATTTGGATATTAACCTCTTACCAGATATTTGGTTTACGAAATTTTTTTCCCATTTAATAGGTTATTTTCCATTTCATTGATGATTTCCTTTCTGTGCAGAAGCTAATTTTTAGTTTATTTTAGTTCAGTTCAGTTCCACTTGTCTGTTTTTTACTTTGTTGTTGTGCTTTAAGTGTCTTATCCAAAAAGTCATTGCCAAAACCCATGTCAAGAAGCTTTTTTCCCTATGTTTTCTTCTAGGGGGTTTATAGTTTTTCGTCTTACATTTAAGTCTTTAATCCATTTCAGGTTAATTTTTCTAAGCAGAAATAGGATGTGGGTCCAGTTTCATTCTTTCACGTGTGAATATCCAATTTTCCCAGCACCATCTGCTAAAGAGACTGTGTCTTCCCCGTAGAGTACTCTTGGCTCCCTTGTCAGATACAATCAACTGTATATGCATGTGTTCACTTCTGGGCTCTAAATTCTCTTCCATTGGTCTGTGTGACTGTTTTTTGTCAATATCACACTGTTTTCAATACTATAGCTTTACAATATACCCTCAAAATAGGAAGTGTGATGCCTCCTGCTTTGTTCTTCTTTCTCAGAATTCCTTTGGCTATGCAGTCTTTTGTTGTTCTATGTTAATTTTAGGGTTTTTTTTTTCTACTACTGTAAAAACTGTCATTGGAATGGTGATAGGGATTGCACTGAATCTCTAGATGGCCTTGTGTAGTATAGACATTTTAACAAGACGAATTCTTCCAATCCATGAGCACTGGATACATTTTGGGTTGTGTTTTCTTTGATGTCATTCATCAATGTCTTATAGTTTTCCCTGTAGAGATCTTTCACTTCTTTGGTTAAATTTATTCTGAGCTATTTTGTTATTTTGATGCTATCGTGCCACAGATATTCTTTCATGAACTCTTACATCATCTTTTTTGTTTTTATAAATGGCAAAAGAGAATGGTGCCTCTTTGGGGCAATACTAGCATCTTATCTAGGGTTGCTGAACTTAACAAATACAATACAGGACATCCAGGTAAATTTCAATTTCAGATAAACAATGAATAATTTTTTAGTAGAAATACATCCCATGTATCGCATCAGACATACTTCTACTAAAAAAATCATGCAGCCCTAATAGTATCAGACAGAAATAGTCCATCCTCACATTCCCCCACAGTTTTCTGACCTCAAGTGATTCATGAAGATTTGTCTGGCATTTCTAGCTTGGCTATCCCAACACCCAAGAAGGGGAATGGGTGACCCAGGTCATGGTCTTGCCCAGTCTTGATTGGAAACTCAGTCTCCTGACACAACAGCACAGCAGGCCCAATCACGTTCAAGATATTAATCTGCTGGTTGAGTGAAGAAAGCATACTATTTTCTCAGCTGAAGTGACTGGCTTAATTGGATCATATAGACCAGTTATTTTGAACAATAGGTGGAGAAAGAACCAGAGTAGATCCCAGCATAGATGTGCTGTGTTGCAGAGTCAACAGAAAACCCAACTTTCCCTGTCACGCCCAAGAGGAAATACTCCATTTTCTCTTTCTCCTCCTCCTGAGAATGAAAGACACTGAGTCAGGTTTTCAGTGTACTTTTGGGGTTGGACACAAAAGCTGTGTTGCACTTGTGGAGAATGGGCTTTGCAAAGTAGATGAGCAAAAAACTCCTGAATTTCTTTGGACAAGCCATAGGTACTTTGGCCTTTTTGTTGTTGTTGTTGTTACTCATTTTGTTTTGTCTCTACAGCTAAAGTTCTTATTGATGACCTACCTAGGCAGGAAAAATGTATAAATGAGGTTCAAAATTTTAAATTAAAAAGTCTAGGGGCATCTGGGTGGCTCAGTCATTGAGTGTCCAACTCTTGATTTCTGCTCAGGTTATGATCTCACTTCTTGTGGTTTCAAGCCCTGCGTCGGGCTCTGTGCTGACAGCTCAGAGCCTGGAGCCTGCTTCGGATTCTGTGTCTCCTTCTCTCTCTGCCCCTCCCCTGCTCACGTTCTGTCTTTCTCTTTCTCTCTCTCTCTCTCTCAAAAATAAACAAACATTAAAAATTTTTTAAAAATTAAGATTAAAAAATAAAAAGTCTACTTGGCAAACCTGACTAGATAATTCAAGCAAGTTGTCACCAAGTCCCTTTATGTCAGTGTTGCTATGGGGACTTTGAGATGGGAAACAAAAGGGCAGAACCTAGTGGTAGGTTAAGCACCTCATCACTTAGCTACTAGTGACCAAGAAAAAAGAGGCAAGAGAAACATGTAGGGTAATAACTGTCCTGGGGAAGTAAAATTGTGGTTTTATGTATTATTTGGGGAATTCAGTCCCAGCAAACTAGCAACCATCGTGCTCAGCAACTCTCTCCTCTCCAAGATTAAATCCTCTCCCCCCCACCAAAACAGTTATGCAGCCTCTGTTACATGTCAACACCTGCTAGGTGCCACGGGTATGGAGACCTGCCTTTAAATAATCTAGATCAGCACAGTCCAAAAGAAATAGAATCCAAGCCTTGCACATCATTTTAAATTTTCTAATAGCCACATTTTTAAAAGGATCAGAGGGAAACAGGTGAAACTTATTTTAATAATACATTTTACTTATCTGAATATATCCCAGGTCCTAACATTTCAGCATGTAATTGACATTTTAAAATTATTAATAAGATATTTTAGATTCTTGTTTTGCTACTAAATCTTCTAATCAGGCTTCTAGTTTACCCTTCCAGTCCCTCCCAATTTGGATATTAAATTTTCCTCAGAAGTATGTGATCCATATTTAGAATTTACAAAATGTATAGTTAAAAAAAAAAAAGTAGATTCACAAACCCAAGTGGTCCCAAATATACTTAGAAGTTTTTCAATAATTGAATTGAGGACCAAAAATTGTTTTCCTTTGATGTTTATATTTTTTCCTTTGATCTATGTTAACAAAACCTTGTTCATCTTTTTTAGAATTTATTGGCTTTGAAGCAAAAGCATATTGGCTTCAAAACCACACCTGTCCAAGTTAAGTAAACTCACTAACTCTTGTGTTCACTCAATGTTATTAGCATCATATTTAAGACGGTATGGTATGTATTGAAAAGCAACTCTAATAAATCTGTAACTATCTAAAAAAAAAACCACTTTTCAAATTTGTCTTGTAAGTTTTACAGGACAAATATTCTATACTGCTTCTATTTTTAAATTAAAAAATTTTTAAACGTTTATTTATTTATTTTGAGAGCACGAGCTCGCGAGTGGGGAAAGAGCAGAGAGAGAGAGAGGGAGAGAAAGAATCCCAAGCAGGCTCCACTCCGCAATGTCAGAGCAGAGCCCCGTTCTGGGGCTGGAGCTTGCAAACTGTGAGATCATGACCGGAGCCAAAATCAAGAGTTGGATACTTAACTGACTGAGCCACTCAGGTGCCCCTAAATTAAATTTTTAATTAATCAAAGTTAAATAACACTTAAAGTGCATTACCTCAGTCACACCAGCTGTGTGTGGCTGGTGGCTACTGTTTGGACAGAGCAGATAAAGGTTGAGTAGAGGTGGGCAGGACGGATAGATAGCTTGTGAAAACTACTGCAAGCTTATCTGTGGGAAGTCCTGCTTTCACCTCCTCAGCAATGTGAGAAGTGCTTGGTAGGGACGTGTCCCAGAGTATCCTAGGCAGGTGTAAATAGAATGGCTGCCATTCCGACTGTTACACATGCCTCCTACGTGGCTCAGGTAGCCCTCCACTTAACGGAACTGCCTCTCATAACCAACTCTTTTGGAAGGAGTCCCTTTGTCAGAGCTCTTGAGCCTCCTATGACAGGTCTTTTGTTTCATGTCACATCCCTCTCCTTTCCTTGGCCCCCTAACACACAAGCCCTAGAGAGGGTGAGCTGAATCAAAATTGGCCGCCATGATCTCACCACTGGCCCCCTCTTGCTCAGCTGCATCATTCTACCAGTCTCTTCTTTCCCTTGTAGTGATTTTCTCTCCAAGGTTCCATAGTCTCTCAATCCAGCTTTATCAGGACTCACCCCAATGATTTAAGTTCCTCAGACAGATATGAACCCCATATTTGGACTGTATTCACATTCTGCCCTCAGCCCCATGCCAGTCAGGGCATATGACCAGGCATCTGTTTCAAAGTCCCTAAGTATTTCCTGAGTTTTAAGAAACTCCTGAGTTATCAGTAGTCACTGTAGGCTAATCTCCCCAGAGTACAAGAGGGACATCCAGCGGGTAGTGTGGTCCAACACTAGCCTACTCGTCCCAACTGGTCCAGTTTGAGGGCCCCATTATATATTATGTTCATGGAACTTAAGGCATCATTGATTATAAGATGCACCATCACTGCGAGTAACACTAAGAAATAAAACCACTTCATCGGGGCGTCTTGGTGGCTCAGTCAGTTAAGTGTCTGACTTCAGCTCAGGTCATGATCTCACGGTTCATGGTTTCAAGCCCCATGTGAAACTCTGTGCTGACAGCTCAGAGCCTGGAGCCTGCTTCAGATTCTGTATCTCCCTCTCTCTCTGCCCCTCCCCCAGTCGTGCTCTCTTGCTCTCTCTCAAAAATAAATAAAAATATTTTTAAAAATTAGAAATAAAACTACTTCAAACAGAAGTCTAGTAGGAGACCCCACATACAGCTGAGACACTAAAGACCTCGGTAGAGGAGGAAATGACAAATTTACAGAAAAGAGATAGCAGGAAAGGAACATGCAGAGTGGGGCAGCAAGGGAAGTTGCATGTTTCAACTCTGCCCCTGGGTGGAGGGAAGGAAAATATCTTCCCTAATCATTTGAACCCCAAGTTGGTTCTCATGCAGACTGTAGGACCATTTGTGCAGTTCAAAACCCTCAGATTGAGGTATCGTATTATTGAATTCACTAGCAGGGGCAGAGCCCAAAGCTTATAGAATTTGAGGCCATCTTTAGGAAAATGAATACAAAATATCTTATTCTTGCAAATTTTACAAAAACATATGATCGTATGAAACTGCGACTAGGGCCCTTGCAGGGCTTTGGAAGAGACACGTGAGGGAGGGACCCTGAGGCCGTAGTTTCATTGGCTTCAGGTAATCTGCCTCCGCTTCCAAGAACAAACAAAAATTCTCTATGAACAAACCCAGTTTGGACAGCAATAACACACCACCAGCTGTTACCATATTCTAGTTTCAGAGATGTTCAAGTGTGAGATAATGTGCTCTTAGGATGGATGATCAATGAAATTTGGTACTTTAGAAAGGGAAAATGGTAACATAGATCTTGGCCCTGACCTGGCTGACACAATAACAACAATGAGGATGGTGATGACCATTCGTCAAGCTCCTACAGTGTACCAGCCTCTTACAAATGTCTTCCTCTGCCCTCATGAGAGCTGAATGCTACCACCAGAGACCTGAAGACGCAGGGTGGTGATTGCTACCATATCCACGATTAGCTCACCCATTTAGTCAGTGTACAAATCAGCTGGGTCACAGAGAATAATTGCAGATTATCACAGAGTAATCAAATGGTGACGTGAATCACAGCAAGATTGCAGAGGTGGCATTTAAAAAAAAAAATTTTTATGTTTATTTTTGAGAGACAGAGAGAGAGAGAGAGACAGCATGAGCAGGGGAGGAGCAGAGAGAGAGGGAAACACAGAATCCGAAGCAGGCTCCAGGCTCCGAGCTCTCAGCACAGAGCCTGACGTGAGGCTCCAACTCACGAACCGTGAGATCATGACCTGAACCAAAGTCAGACGCTTAACCAACTGAGCCACCCAGGCACCCCAACAGAGGTGGCATTTTTTACATTGACCTAGCCAATGCTTTTCTCCCCATATTCTTCTACAGAGACAACAGTGTACCTTTACTGTATTGCCTCAGGCTATGTCAACTCTCCTGCACCTGCTCATAATGTAGTCTAGACGGACCCCGGCACACCAAGCTGATCCGTTTCATGTTTTCATCATGCTAATTGGACCTGGTGGGCCCGAAGGAACTAACTAGCAAGTAGATGCCTTACTTAGGAAGGCATGCCAGAGGATGGAAGGTAAGCCCTGAGAACATTCAGAACACTGCCACATGGGTAAAGCCTCTGGGGTTCGTTGGGATAGATGTTCTAAAGTGAGTAGTGTGGGTTGTAATTTACACCAGCCACCATGAGGGAAGAGGCACAGAGCTTGATTTTCAGAAGCAATACAAATCAATTTGGGCTGAGAACTAGTAACTCAGAAGACTACAAGGTTTTGGGTTTGAGGTTTTTTCTTTTTTATTTTAACATAATTTCAGATACAGAAGAGTTGAAAGAATAGTCAAAGAATTCCATTATACCATTTGCTCAGATTTCACAAATATTAACATTCTAGATAGATTCTTAATGCAGTTTTAAACTTTATTAACTTCAGAAGTATAAATGCTATAAACTTAGAAAAAATTATTTTAAAGTTAAAGCATGTAAATGTCTTATATACTTACCTAGCTTTAGAAATTTTGACTGGCTGGGGTGCCTGGGTGGCTCAGTCGGTTAAGCATCTGACCTCAGCTCAGGTCATGATCTCTCAGCTTGTGAGTTCGAGCTCTGTCACGCTCTCTGCTGACAGCTTAGAGCCTGGAGCCTGCTTCAGCTTCTGTGTCTTCCTCTCTCTGCCCGTCCCCTGCTCATGCTCTGTCTCTCTCTCAAAAATAAACGTTAAACAAAATTTAATTTAAAAAAAAAGTTTGGACTGGCAAACATTGAGTCAAAAAAATTTTAAAGTTAATATTTAAAATTCATTAAATTGAGTAATAAGTTCTAATGGGTAGACTTTATTCTTTAGAATGGTTTTACATTTACAGAAAAGCTGACAGATTTACAGAGTTCCCATTTACTCCCTCTGCCACACATTTTCCCCTATTATTAACTACGCACATCAGTGAGGTACACTTATTACAATCAGCGAACCAATACTGACACATCATTAACTAAAGTCCATAACTCACATTAGGGTTCAGTCTTTGTGTTGTACATTCAGTGGGTCTTGATAAATGCATAATGTCCTGTATCCACCATACAGTGTCACTAGAATAGTGCCCCTGCCCTAAAAATCCTCTATTCACCCTTCCCCTCTTATTTGAGCCCCTGGCAACCATGATCTTTTCACTTTTTATAGTGTTGCTTTTTCCAGAATGTCATATAATTGGAAACATGAAGTAGGTAGCCTTCTCAGATTGCCTTCTTTCACTTAGCAATATGAATTTAAAGTTCCTGCAAGTCTTTTTGTGACTTGATAGCTCCTCTGCTTCTATTATTCAAGAATACCTCATTGTATGGACGAGATATGAGACACCAATTTGTTGATAAATTCAACAATGATGTTGAAGGGCGATTTGGGTTGCTTTCAATTTGGGGCAATGATGAATAAAGCTGCCATACACATCTGGGTGCAGGTTTTGTGTGGACAAAAAGGTATTTTCAGCTTATTTAAGTAAATACCTAGGAGTGTGATTGCTGGATCTTAGGGTAACACTATGTTTAGCTTCGTAGGAAATTGCCAAACTGTCTTCTGAACCGGAAGTGTCAGTGCAAAGTACCGTTTGCGTTCCCAACCGACAACGAATGAGAGTTCTAGGACTCTGCAACCTCGTCCGTGTTTGCTCTTTCAGTTTTGGGGATTTTAGCCATGCTGATACAGTGGTACATCAACTGTTGTTTTAATTTGTAATACCCTAATAGCGTATGATGTTGAGCACGTGTCCATGTGCTTATTTGCCACCTGTATATCCTCTTTGGTGAGGTTTCAGCTCAGATCTTTTGCTTGTGTTTTAATTGGGTGGTCGTCTTCCTGCTGGTTTTAAGAGTCCTTTCCATATTGCGGATAAGAGTCCTTTACTATACCGTCTTTATATGCTGTCTATTCTTTCACAAAGCACACTATTTTGATTTCTGTAGCTTTATAGTAAGTCTTGAAGATGGGTCATGTCAATCCTGTAACTTTGTTCTGCTTCTTCATCATCGTGTTGCCCATTCTGGGCCTTTTGCCTTAAACTTTACAATCAGTTTGTCAATATCCCCAAAATAGTTTGATGGAATTTCTAAACTGTTTAAAAGTCAGTTACAGGCATAATGTTTCTTTACCCCTATTTTTATTAATAAATGAATATGTCTTTAAAAAAAGGAACTGTCTTAAATAACTATAGTACAACTACATACACTGTATGTTAGCTAACTTGACAATAAATTATATTTTTAAAAATAATAAAATAATAAAAGGGAGATACTTCTCATTTCCTAAAATTTGAAGAAGTGATTTAATTTAAAATGGAAATTTCCAATGATTAAAAAAAAGCAATTAATTAATGATGTGGCACAGATATCTGTTTTAATTTCACCTGGTAGTAAGTTCACTTGTGTAATAAGTTTGTTAAAAATGATTATTTAGGGGCACCTGGGTGGCGCAGTCGGTTAAGCGTCCGACTTCAGCCAGGTCACGATCTCGCGGTCTGCGAGTTCGAGCCCCGCGTCAGGCTCTGGGCTGATGGCTCGGAGCCTGGAGCCTGTTTCCGATTCTGTGTCTCCCTCTCTCTCTGCCCCTCCCCCGTTCATGCTCTGTCTCTCTCTGTCCCAAAAATAAATAAACTTTGAAAAAAAAATGATTATTTAAGGGGAGCCTGAATGGTGCAGTCAGTTGAGCATCCTACTCTTTTTTTTTTTTTATGTCTTATTTTATTTTTTGAGAGTCAGAGAGAGAGAGCATGAGTAGGGCAGGGAGAGGGAAAGAGAGGGAGACACAGAATCCAAAGCAGGTTCCAGGAGAGACTGATGCGGGGCTCAAACCCATGAACACAAGATCATGACCTGAGCTGAAGTTGGATGCTCAACCAACTGAATCACCCAGGTGCCCTGAGCATCCAACTCTTGATTTCTGGGCAGGTCATGAACCCCAAGTAGGCTCCACACTGAGCATGAAGCCTGCTTAAGCTTCTCTCTCTCTCTCTCTCTCTCCCTCTCCCTCTTTCTCTATGCCCTTCCCCTGCTCACATTCTCTCTTAAAAAATTAATAATAATAAAGATTTAAATTAAAAAATTGTTTTTAAAAGCAAAAGAAAGAAAATAAATTAACATTGGTGACAATACTATCATCCAATCTGAAGACCTTCTTCAGTTTTTATCAGTTGTCCCAATAATGTCCTTTAGAACAAAAGAAAATCCCATATCATGGATTATATTGACTAGTCATGTCTCTTTAGTTTACTGAAATCTGAAAAAGTCCTCAGTCTTTCCATCTGTGTTTCATGACACTGACATTTTAACAAGCACATTCATTTCCTAAGACTGCTGTAAGAAATTACCATACACTGGGTGACCGAAAACAACAGAAATGTATTGTTTCACTGTTCTGGAGGCTAGAAATCCAAAATCAAGGTGTCAGCAGGGCCACACTTCCTCTAAAACCTGTAGGGGAGGATCCTTCCTTGCTTATTCCCAGCTTCTGGTGGTGGCTGGAAATCCTTGGTGTTCCGTTTGTATCTGGGGCACTTCACTCTCGGCCTCTGTTTTCACGGACATTCTCCCCTCTGTCTGTGTCCTTGGTTTTTCTCCTCTTTTTTTGTGCGTGTTTTTTCTCCTCATCTTAACGCTTACATCAGCAATGACCCTATTTCCAAATAGGGTCACATTCTGAGGGATTAGGATTTCAACATATGTTTTGGGAGAACACAATTCAACACATACCAACTGAAATTTATCCCTCAATTTGGGTTTGTCTGCTATCTCCTCAAGATTAAATTCAGGCTGTATACTTTAGGTTAGAATACCATAAAACTGATGAGGAGGCACATCGTATTATTATGCCCCATTGCTGGTGTTGTTAACTTTCATCAGTCGGTCAAGGTGGCGTGAGTCAAGCTTCTCCACTGTAGTTACTGTTTCCCCCTTTGTCATTGATGAGCATCTCATGGGAAGATACTTTGAGACCATGTAAGTATTCTGTGAGTCTTCAAACTTTGCCCCACTGGTTTCAGGTTGCGTATCAATTGATGATTCTTGCCTGGAGCATTTATTACTATTACAGTTGCCAAATGGTGATTTTTCAATTGCATCACTTCTACATTTTCAGGTGACCTTCTCCTGGAAGAAAGAGTTTTCCTTTCTCCCCTATTTGTTTGTTTGAATATTTATATCAGGATGCACTCGTGGAGGGGCTAGAGCAAGACAGGGATCTGTAGGAGGCTCAGATAGGCAGGCTATCTGTGTAGGCCGCCCTGCCCCTGGGCTTTGTGACCAGCACGCCCAGTGATGTTGCAAGTGTCTGCTGCAGAGAGAGACGCTGTTTAGAACCCCGCGAGCCACAGTGGGAGGATCGCAGTGAAGTCCCCCAGAGTCTGAGAAAGGCTATGCCCGCCATTGCTGACAACCGTTCTCCATTGACGAGCAGCCCCTGGGTTCCCCCACATTCCCTGGATCCGGTGGGCTGCACAGGCAGCTTCAGGCCACCTACTCTGCACCTGGAAGGCAGATCTGTGGGCACTGTGCGAATGGCTCGCTTCCCTGTAAACTCCAGCGTATGCCAGCACGAGGGAGCAATAGGGGACACCACAGGAGAATGACAGGGAAGAGAGTGAGGCCAGGGTATTTATCCCCTGCCCTCCCTGCACCATTACCACAGCCTGGCCCCCTACCTAACTAAAGCTTTCACCTCATCAGGCAGCCCTCTTCACCCAACTCTGTCTTTCTGAGTCTGCGACTGGCTCCTTCCACTCACCTTCCCAAACCTAGAGGTGTGACAGTGCCCTATTGTTCCCAGGCTGGGATACTGCACCACCTTATATGATCTCTGCACCCTGTACCTTTGTTCATAACCCATTTATCGGGCCCTACTCAAAGCAGCCAGGTAGAGCGTGCCTTCTGCTCAGTGCCAAAACTCTGGTCACACAGACAACTGTATCAGGAAGTTGCACAAGCTGGCCTCGTAGGGGTTCACATAGAAGCTACAGACACCATAATGGAGGAGGTCTCCTTACATAGGAGACTCCTTCCAAACAGGTGGCTGCTTTAGTTGACCCTAACATACATGTCAGGTCACTCTTCTAACATTGTCACTTGAGCAACATTAAGATAGCCCTTAATTTTATTTTTGTTTATAATTGATGCCCTTATTATTTTTGATAGAACAATACATGCTCCAAGAATGAGCCATATGGTTATCGTGTGCCTCCTGATGATACACTGGGAGAGACAAATGTCTGTCCTATGTTATTCCCACCAAAAAAATGCATGGTCCAAACCTAATCATGAGAAAACATCAGACAAACTCAAATCGAGGGACAGTCTGTGAAATCACTGACCTATATGCTCTAAAAATGTCAAGTTTATAAAAGACAAGGAAAGACAGAGGGATTGTTCAGATGAAAGAGAACTTAAGAGACGTGACACCTGAATGTAACCCACACACCTGGGTTGTATCCCAAGCCAAAATTTTTCTTTTTTCCATAAAGGACATATTTGGGACAATTTACAAAATCTTAATAAGGTCTGTAGGTTAGATAACAGTATTGTATCAGTGTTTACTTTCTGATTTTTATAACTGTACTCTAGTTATCCAAGAATATGTTTGCTTTTACACTTGGGGTATGTAGGAGTAAAGAAACCATCCTGTCTACAACCTATTCCCAAATGGTTCCCAAGAAAAAAAGAAATACACACACACATGTGCACACACTCAGAATGATAAAGCAAATGTGGTAAGATATTAGTATTTGTGAAATCTAGATAAGGAATATGGAAATTCTTTGTACCATCCTTGCAGCTTTTCTGGTGGTTCACAATTATTTAAAAATATAAATCTAGGGGCTCCTGGGTGGCTCAATCGGTTAAGCCTCTGACTTTGGCTCAGGTCATGATCTTGCAGTTCATGAGTTTGAGCCCCTCATTGGGCTCTGGGCTGACAGCTCAGAGCCTGGAGCCTGCTTCAGGTTCTGTGTCTCCCTCTCTCTCCCCCTCCCCTGCTCACACTCTGTCTTTCTCTCTCTCTCTCAAAAAGAATAAACATTAACAAAAATTTTAAACAAAAATCTAAAAGCCTTCTCATTATAGAAATATTAAGCCACACCAGAAAGTTCAAATAAGAAACAGTAAATCACTTAAAATCTCACCCTGCAGAAATACCCTGCGCTAGGGTTTGGTGATCATTTTTCCAACCCTCTATCTATGCCCACAGTGGGTGAGAAGTATTGATCAGAAGAGATCTGTTAAAGAGAGGCACCCGGAACAAATTATATGTGATTAGGCTCAAGCTACACAAGCTGCTTTTTTTGAAAAGAAAAAAAAAACTGAGGTTTTAGTTTAATTCCACATGAACTTAAAAAAATGATATTGAAAGAAATACTGAACTTTTGATAAATGCTTTTTTCACCTCAAGAAATATTAGTTGCTATAGGATTCTTTTGGGCCCAGAGTTAAAAATAAATAAATAAAGATAATAAAAACTGTTAAGAGGTTGGAATATTATATATTACTTTTAAATACGTGTTTGTTTTATATATAGTATCAATTGTCCCTGTACTAGAACACATGTAATTATTAACACAGCTACACTTTTTTTCTTCTTTCCCTCTTAATGCTCCTTTTTTTTTTCTTGCTCACATCATTTTTACTTTATCAAGATTTATAGTATTCCCATTCCTTTCTGCAACCATAATTCCTTTTATGATTTAGACTTGGTCCCCCTACATTTATTTTTTTTCTTCTTTTTTTTTTTAATTTAAATTCAAGTTAATTAACTACAGTGTAGTCTTGGGTTCAGGAGTAGAATCCTGATTCCTCTCTTACATATGACCCCCAGTGCTCATCTGAACAAGTGCCTTCCTTAATGCCCATCACCTATTTAACCCATCCCCCCAATTACCTCCCCTCTAGCAACCCTCAGTTCTCTGTATTTAAGAATCTCTTATGGTTTGCCTCCCTCTGTTTTTATCTTATTTTTGCTTCCTTCCCCTATGTTCATCTGTTTTATTTCTTAAATTCCAGAGATGAATGAAATCATGTGATATTTGTCTTTCTCTGACTAATTTCGTGTAGCATAATACACTCTAGTTCCATCCACATAGTTCCAAATGGCAGGACTTCATTCTTCTTGATGGCTGAGTATTATTCCATTGTATATATACCACATCTTCTTGATCCATTCTTCAGTCGATGGACATTTTGGGCTCTTTCCAAACGTTAGGTTATTGCTGATAATGCTGCTGTAAACATTGAGGTGCATGTGCCCCTTCCAATGAACATTTTTGTGTCCTTTGGATAAATACCTAGTAGCATAATTGCTGGATCATATGGTGGTTCTATTTTTAATTTTTTGAGGAATCTCCACACTGTTTTCCAGAGTGGCATTCCCACCAACAATGCAAAAAGGTTCCCCTTTCTCTGCATCCTTGCCAACATCTATTGTTTCCTGAGTTGTTAATTTTAGCCTTTCTGACAAGTATGAGGTGGTATCTCATTGTGGTTTTGATTTGTATTTCCCTGATGATGAATGATGTTCAAAATCCTATAGGAGAAAACAGACAACAACCTCTAAGCAAGGGAAATAAAAGCAAAATTGAACTATTGGGACCTCCTCACAATAAAAATCTTCTGCACAGCAAGGGAAACAATCAACAAAACTAAAAGGCAACCAATGGAAAGGGAGAAGATATTTACAAATAACATAACAGATAAAGGGTTAGTATCCAAAATCTATAAAGCACTTACCTAACTCAACACTCAAAAAGTGAATAATCCTGTGAAGAAATGGGCAGAAGACATAAATAGACACTTTTCCAAAGAAGACATCCAGATGGCTAACAGACACATGAAAAGACGTTCCCTTACATTTAAATGAACATGAGTACTTTTACCACAATATTGTAGTTCCCGAGCTCTTTATTTTCTTTCATCTCTTGGTTGAATGGATTTATCTTTAAGGAGTTTTCCAAAAAAGGCTGATGGCTAATGTATGCTCCACTTCCTGACTTTTCTCAGGTGTGAACATGTCCGACTGTCTCTGCTATATTTTAATAAGAATTTGACTAAGTACAATGCTCCTGGGTCACATTTGGTTTCCCTCAGCACTTGGCAGACATGGCCTCATCATCTCTTGGCTTTGACTGTTGCTGTGAAAAAGTCTGAGGCCAGCCTCACGCTTTACCCTACCTGCTTCTTCCTGGACACCTGAGTAGTTTTTTCTTCATTTTTCAAGTTGTTAAAGAAACCAGAGGGTAGATGTGCTTTGATTGCCATCATGTTTAATCAGTTTTCCCAAGTGTATGATATGCCCTCTTTGCCTGAAAATTCTATTCTCCTTTCATCTCAAGGCAACGTTTTTGGGTTATATCTCTGAGTGTTCTTTCTGTTCCATTTGTTAGAGTCTCTACTTCAAAGCCATCAAAGGATTGCCTTTGCTCTTCTCTATGTCTGTCATTGTCTCTCTAGTTTTTAAAGTCTTTTTCTCTCTTTTCTCTGCATCCTCTCAAACCCCTCCACCAACATTTGACTGCCAGTCATGTCAGTTCATGATGCATTGTTTATTTATTTCATATCTAATAGCGTTAACTTTTCTTTTATCCTGCAGTATCCTCTTCAACCCATTTTGTTGTCTTAGCTTATCGTCTCATAGGTCTTATTGTATGTAATGAATATTCTGTATGTTCTCCTAGTGCAAAGCACTTATGGAGAATAACCCCTGTGTGGGTGGTATTTTCTTCTATACAGATATCTTTCTCTATCATTTATTTTCAAATTACTTATTCGACATATATTTGAGTGCCTACCACTGCAAGACAGCGATCTTTGGCGGCGCCACAAACAGAGAAAGAACTTGCTGTCATGGCGCTTACATTGTGTGCATGTGCCTTTGCACATACATGGTACATGTGAACTAGGGGTTTGCGATGATATGCTTACATTGCATCTCATCATTTTACTGATGGTTAAGCTGAACGGTGCTACCCACGTCCTTCATCTCTCTAATGAAGTGAGATTGAATTTTCCTTGACATGTATTGTTTTCCCATTATCTGGAACCGTTTGAATTCCCCTCAGAGCTTCAGATTAAATTACCCATGTTGATTCTAATCCACTTTTGTGGAGCCTGAAGATAGAATTGCGTGATTAAATTTATGGACTTTAACCTTACAAATGTGAATTCAGTTTGTTGTCATAACAAACTTTTCTTTATAAATTTAATTTTTAATTACAAATTATATAACCACATTTTCAAAAAGTTGGAAAAGAATATAGTCACCTATATATGACTCTATTGGAAAACTATTCTTGTGTGTGTGTGTGTGTGTGTGTGTGTGTGTGTGTTGTTTGGAGGTTTATTTGTTTGCTTGTTTTTATTGTTGTTTGAGTAACTGGATCATTACCTAAAAATGAAAAAGCTGAGGGAGCCAATAGGACAAGCCATGGTCTCTATAGTAACCTACAAGAACATTCATCATATAACTCTGGAAACTCTTTACTGACTGCTTAGAGGCAAAGTACAAAGCGTTTTCTATAACTCTGGAAACTCTTTACTGACTGCTTAGAGGCAAAGTACTAAGCTTTTTCTAACAGTTTCACACAAATGAGCAATCCTAAAGGTGTTCCATATCCTAATTGTATTTCATGACAAAAATAACCACACGCATGGCTATAATCCATGTGCGAGGATAATTTCATTTGGGTCCAAACCAGAAATATGGCCTCCACCTTCTCCTTTGTCTTCCTGTCAGTCAAGAATCATGTTAGTTTCTCAGGTGGAATGGAAAGGAATGATGTCAAGTATCCAAAATAAAGAATTTCCTCTCTAGGTTGTCTCTAAAACCCAAGGAGAAGGCAAGAGGGATGACCTTTAACAAATTCAATAAAGACAAAATTGCCTCAAGCATCCACAAAGAAATTTTTCAAAGGGCATTACAGATTCTCAAAGGAACCAAGTACAGAATGAGAATACAAACTCAGATTAAAGAACACTTCTGCATCCAAGGAGGAAACATATCTCTGAGTTTTCTGACAGCCAGTGAAAAAAAGGAAAATAAAATACATGTCATATTTTCTTTGCCTTAAAAATGTTTTCCAGACTATTGGAAGACTCAAAATTACCTCCTATTTTTGAACACTGAAAAGACAATTTTTACGTGGATCTGTATGTATGGGACCATTAACAGTGGAAGAGATGATATTCTCAGTAATGGTGTTTTTTTTTTTAATGTTTATTTAGTTTTGAGAGAGAGAGAGAAAGAGAGAGCCTGCAAGCAGGGGGAGTGGCAGAGAGAGAGGGAGGCACAGAATCCAAAGTAGGCTCCAGGCTCTAAGCTGTCCACACAGAGCTAGACTCCGGGCTCAAACTCATGAACCATAAAATCATGACCTGAGCCAAAGTTGGACATTTAATCAACTGAGCCACCCAGGCGCCCCCTCAGTAATAGCTTCAATGAAAAATAAGGAGAGATATATTTATAACTATTTCTTCTATGATCCCAAATATGAAGACAATATAGCAAGATGTTGTTTTATAAAGCCAGTGCCACAAAAGTCATTCCTAAAATTTCTGTCTAGATTCATGAATCCATTGTGCGATTTTCTTCTTATTCAGTGTTCTATTTTCCACTGCTCCTGCCTTTGTACATTTTCTCTGATTGTGTTTCTCTCCTGGGGATGAAAGCATCATCTGTTATAAGCCATTGTTCAACAAACCATGTTGACAGCCAGAACAGACTGAGTAAGCTGTCATCAGAGGCAGGTCCTGGTGAAAGCAGGAAGCAGAAACCATTCTTCCTTTGACACTCTCTCCTTTCCATGGCCTTTAGATCCCCAAGCCCCTGAGGGTCCTCAGTGCTGTCTGGGCTTACAACTGCCCACTATGTCCTGTGCAGGTTCACCTTCTCCAATACTGCCACAGCTTTAAGATTACTTCTTCTTTTTATTTCCTATCAAAACCTCCCTTTCCCCAGGGCCGAGTGCAGCATCAAAAGGAAATGATGTATATCAACTCAGGTTCAGTTGGAGAAGCGGAACCACAATGAACTCAGGAATAAGGGACTTGGAATTAGACCTTATGCAGTGATAGGAGGAGCTGGGAAGTGCAGGTTGGAGAGGAAGAGTGAGATCAGAGAGTCACCAGCCTGTCCATCTGAGAAGCACCATCCGCTGCCAAAGTGGGATGCAAAGGGGAAGCTGGTAAAGAAATCTTTAAGGAGCTATTGCTTCTGTCGGCTGTGGGAGGTCCACAGCCAAGCATCTGGTGACGGGCCTGGGGCTGCCGTTGGTCTTCAGGGTCAGCACTTGGATAGATGAGCTGCTCTCAGAGTATAGGAAGACCAGGACAAGAGGAACCTGCTGGCACTTCATCTGTCGCTGCATTTAACCACGTTGACGGTCTAAAAGCCATGGCTGCGGCTTCTCTTCCATCTCCCAAATTTTATGCAGGTTCCCCTTTTGGCCAACTCTAACTTGAAACCATCCAGGAAAAAATATTTGGAAACATTCTTCCCAATTTAAGTTGCTTGCTGGATATATTTCTTAACTTTCTCTCCCCTCACCATTCAGTTGCGTAGAAGATGCACCCATTTACCCTGTGGCTTCAAAAGCCCCGGCCACCACCACCACACCACCCCTGCCACATCACCGAAGTCTCCACCACAAGCCGCACCACCCTGGAAAGTGTGTACTCGAGACTGAGAAATATGGGCTTTCTCTGGATGCTCAGCTAATCAGCCACTCCCCTGCTTCAAAAGATCAAAGGCTCCCAACTGCTCTCAGGATCAAGTCCAATCTCCCTAACCTAGTTTTCAAGGCTTCCGTGGTCTGGGCTCACTCCCCTTCCCCTGCTTTGTTTCCTATCACTCATCACCCACTTCTGCCTCTGGAAGTCTCCTTTCCAGCACACTTCCGTGAGTCCCTGACTCCCCTGTGCTCTTGCTGGTTCCTCACACTTCCTCGTGATGTTTCTTCTTCTCTGCCCTGCTTCTTTGCCCGAAGAAATCTTCCATAAGCCTCAAGACCCAGCTCACATGCCTGTCACATCCTTGAAGTATCCCCCACCCTTCACCTCTGTATCATGAGTGCCACCTTTTTCACTTTGCATTACCTGCTGGTGTTTTGTTGGACTTCCCAGTAGACTGTGAGACCCCCATGGCACACCGTCAGAGCCTACCCCAGCCTTTCTCCTCTTCCTACTTGCTAACATTAAGACCGATCGTATCGGGGAGGGGGGGGGTGGGGGTGGGAATCATGAGCAGGCTAAACCAATTACGGTGACCCCGTTGTCTTTTTCCAGGAAGTGATCTAAGGTCGGGCACATGGCTCAGTTCTGGTCATTAGTATGTATAGAAAAGCTTGCCATTCCTCACTCTCTATGCACCGTGTGAGGGCACAGCGAGAAGGCAGCCATCTGCCAGCCAGGGAGAGCCCTAACCACGAAGTGAACCCTGCAAGCCTTGATCTTGGGCTTCCAGTCTCCAAAACTGTGAGAAAATAAATTTCAGTTGTTTAAGCCACCCAACCTGTAGTAATTTGTTATAGCAACTCAAATTGCTAATCGATACATACTTAGATAGCTAAGACTTACTGAATGCTTATCATATGCCAGACACTGTTCTAAGTATTTTTAAAGCACCAATTCATTTAATATTCACAACTTTCCAGTGAAGTAGGTACGAGTACGACCATAGCCATCTTAGAGGTAAGGAGTCTAAGGCACAGAAAGATCGAGAAACTCACCCCAAACCACAAAGGTGATAAATAGCAGGGCTGGGGTGTGAACTGAGGTCGTCTGGCTCCCGAGTTCACACTCAGTCACTATGTTCTACTGCTTCTCAACAGCTGGCCTGGGTATCTGGTTCACCTTAAAATTCTCAAAGGCCAACAACGTGCCCAACACATGTTAAAGCATTTGTTAGACCCTGATGTGCCAGGCGTCTGCCATGCTTTGTCAACAGTCATCTAACTTCACCCTTACAACAAGCTTATCAGCAGGGTGGCTGATGTACCACCACCCCCCCACACACACACACTGGCTGAGGGGTCTCCTAGTACATGGACTTTCAGTTTAAAACAGGGACAAGTTGGAGCACCTGGGTGGCTCAGTCAGTTAGGCGTCTGATTCTTGATATAGGCTCAGATCATGATCTCATGGTTTGTGAGTTCAAGCCCTGCATCAGGCTCTGTGCTGATAGTGCAGAGTCTGCTTTCAATTCTCTCTCTTTCTCTCTCTCTGCCCTTCCCATTCTCTCTCTCAAAATAAATAAATAACTTTAAAAAACAAAAAACAGGGGCAAGTTGGTCACCCCACCTAATCAGGTCAGTTCATAATTGCATTATGACTTTCATTGCCCTAGATACTTTTTCTTCTTTGGAGGGCCCCTGCAACCACAGTAGATTTTTGTGGGCCCCCCAAAGTTCATGTTTTTAATGATAGAAGAAAAAAAATAAAATAGTTTCCTCAGGGGCACCTGGGTGGCTCAGTCGGTTAAGCATCTGATTTCGTCTCAGGACATGATCTCACGGTTGGTGAGTTCAAGTCCTGCATCGGGTGAGCTTGAGCCCCGGGTGGGGGAAAAAAAAAAACAAAAAACAAAAAACACGAGCCCCTCTTTGAGTAAGCCCTGCTTCTCTCTCCCTCTCTCTCTCTCTCTCCTCTCTCTAACCCTCACTCACTTGCGCCCTCTCTCTCCCTAAATAAATAAATAAATAAATAAAAATTAAATATTTTCTTCAATGCTGAAGGTTCATTTTTATTCCTTCTAATTTTAAAAGAAATCAAAGCATCTTAGTGAAGGTCCTAATAATATTATCTGCACTAGTCATGCCCACGTGCCTCCTGGTCCTAATGGATGCACTGGCCCCAGGTCATAACCTAACATAACTGCATTTCACAGAGATTTTAAGTAATTTCCAAATATTCAAAAATCTAGAAAATAATGGAACCAGGATTTGAACTCATGCTGTCTCACTCCAGTACAGAGACTGTACTCTTAACTGCTGTATCAGTGTTTTCAAACATTTTTAAAAAATTTTTTTATTACATTTAATTTATTTTTGAGAGTGAGACAGAGCACAAGTGGGGGAGGGGCAGAGAGAGAAGGAGACACAGAATCTGAAGCAGGCTCCAGGCTTTGAGCAAGCGTTCAGCATAGAGCCCTACATGGGGCTCAAACCCACGAACTGTGAGATCATGACCTGAGCCGAAATCGGACACTTAACTGACTGAGCCACTCAGGTGCCTCCAAATATTTTTGATGGTGACCCACAATAAGAAATAAATTTCTAACACAATACAGTATACACACACACAAATACAGCTGAATCAAAAGTTTCACGTAACAATATATTTATCCTTCTACGCATAATTCACATTGATGTTTCTATTCTACTTTATTTGGTTTTATTTCACTTTTGTATTTTTTATTTTATGTCTTTATGTTTATTTGCTTTTGAAAGAGAGAGAGAGAGAGAAAGAGAGAGAGAGAGAGAGAGAGAGAGAGATGGAGCATGAGCAGGAGAGGGGCAGAGAGAGAAGGAGTCACAGAATCTGAAACAGGTTCCAGGCTCTGAGCTGTCAGCACAGAGCCCTACACGGGGCTTGAACTTACGAATCGTGAGAGATCATGGCCTGAGCCAAGGTCAGACACTTAACGGACTGACCCACCCAGGCCCCACTTTATTTCACTTTTTAAAATGCCAGTTGCAGCCCAACAGAGTTCATGATCCATCAATATGCTCTGACCTAAACTTGAAAAATCTTGCACTCCACTGTAATTCCATTTAATATTTTTTGAATGAATGTCTTAGGTGTAGGGACAGGATAGGGACATCACCCAATACAAATATTTTCAGTCGAAAAACTGTCAGTTTGAGGGGCGCCTGACTGGCTCAGTTAGTAGAGCTTGAGACTTTTGATCTTGGGGTCAAATTTATTTTTTTTTTTAATTTTAGGGGCACCTGGGTGGCTCAGTCAGTTGAGCGGCCGACTTCGGCTCAGGTCATGATCTCATGGTCCGTGAGTTTGAGCCCGGCGTCGGGCTCTGTGCTGACAGCTCAGAGCCTGGAGCCTGTTTCAGATTCTGTGTCTCCCTCTCTCCGAGCTCCCCTGTCATGCTCTGTCTCTCCCTGTCTCAAAAATAAACGTTAAAAAAAAAATTAAAAAATTTCAAAGTTTCATTCCAAATCTCTGTACTCTGTATCACCCCATAGTGCCTACATCCAAAAGAGAATAAATCTTTAAGAAAAAAAAAACTGTTTTATCTGTCTCTTTAACAACTGAAATAACATGAAAAGGAAACACATGTTTAGAAAGACAATGCCAGTGGTTCATTAAAAATATTAAAGTATCTCCTTCCTAAAAAGAATGGAGTGTGGTAAGAGCTTTGATTTTATACAGTTTTGACTTGAATAAGTCTTAACATTCCGTCCTTCTTCAGCAGTTTGTAAGACTGAAAGGCATGAAACCATGCTTCAGAAAACTCATGAACCTAGGGGCTAAAATGAGACAGTTCAATCTCTTAGGTCTATGTATGCCTACTTCCTCCTTGATTAATCAAACGTGAGGCTTTCACTGGGTTTCCTTAACGGCGTACTAGAGGAAAAAGTGAATTTCAAGCTGGCTGGGTAGATAATAATTGTTGCTAAACTAGACATAAAATGCAGACCAGGCAATGTAAATATACTATTGGGCTCACTTAAAATCACCCTGATGCCTGTATGACTTCTGAACAAAGATGCTAGTGCATAATTAGATATTCTCAGGTGACACTGAGGAGCTGGCTCTCTGTCCCTCTACATTTGGGAACTAGTCTTGATAATGAAAAACCTTCATTCACTGGGACCCTCTGATAACCAGTGGTACACTCAATGTCTAGACTGGCACGGGCATCAAATAACAATTGGTCGATAATGGATGAATAAAGGCCTGCATGAAGGAAGGAAAGAATGTCGGCATGATCTCAAATCAAGGAAGTTCAGACCAAGAAGCTATAAAACCCAAGCTCTCAAAGTGGGGCTTAGAAAAGGAGGGGAAGCAAGGAGAGGAAAAGGAAAGGACAGTTGAAGACATAGGTCACGTCATAGTGAGAAGAGTTCAGAACTGGCAGGCAGGGGGCATAGGATCTGACAATTTATTTTTTAGTATTTGTTTTTTGAGAGAGTGTACCAGCAGGGGAGGGGAAGAGAGAGAGGAGAGAGAGAAAGAATCCCAAGCAGGCTCCACGTCACCAGCACAGAGCCCGGCACTGTACTTGAACTCACCAACCATGAGATCATGACCTGAGCCAAAATCAAGAGTCTGACGCTCAACTGACTGAGTCACCTAGGCACCCAGGTTCTGTCAATCTTGGTGTCTAACTTGCTGTATGATTTTGGCCACAGCCTTGACTTTTCTGAGTCTTGGTTTCCTCAACTATAAACTGAGTTATCTCTGCTCAATGGCATTAAATTTTCCTTTCAGCCCCCAAATTTCAAAATTCTCAGATCTGAACTGAAGGCCCTGGCAATGGCAGGCTATGCATGCCACAGTTAAGGATGTAAGGCAGAGAGAAGGGAATTTCCTCTTGGAATTTTGATGTTAGAAAGGGGTTCTCATGCCCAAGGATGTTGGGACCTACATTTTCACTGGTGGCACTGCTTTCCTGGGGCTGGGGTTAGCAATCCCCCCTCCTGCATTAATTTGCTAGTTACTCTGAGGAGAAGCCCCAGCACGCACTGTACTTTATGTTCCTAATTATGAGTACATTTGATAAATTTTTTTATGTGCATGATCTCACTTTGTCCTCACAGCATTCTGTGAAGTAAAGACTATGCTTGATTATGCTGCAGATGAGTAGAGAAAGCTTCAAGGAGATTAAGTGGCCCACCCTAAATCATTCAGGTGGGATGTAGTAGAGGTTGGATTTGAACCCAGCTATATCTGCCTCCAATTTTCATGTTCTTTCTACAGCACCAGGCTGTACAAGTCTCCTGATTTGCAAGAAATAAGCCTCTCCCTCCCCATGCATTTTGGCCTAACAGAAGGATTAACATATATCTCACCGGATACTTTTTATTTCTTTGTAATTTATAACACACTTCTAAAAATGGATCTAGGGCAGCTCAAAATATTAAAATACATACTATAGGACAGTTTTTAAAATTAAAGGATATACATAAATAAGTGCATACACACGAATGCAGATTTAAAAAATGATAACAACTGAATAAGGTCTATAGTCTACTTAACAGTAATGTACCAATGTCAATTTCTAGCTTTGTTGTTGCTACAACTATAGAAGCAGTCTCCTTTGGAGGAAGGGTTCACATGATTTGGTACTATCTTTGCAACTTCCTGTAAGCCTACCTTATTTCAAATGACAAGTTTTAAATTATATAAACAAATAATAAAAAGATTAAGGGGAGGTCAGAAATAATTTAGATAAGAAATAATGTAGATGAGAAATAACCTGGGATCACATGCTGGGAAGTGCTAGTCCTCCACCTGAAATCTTTCTTCTCCCTGGGCACTGAAGCTAGACTATGTCCCAGTCGTCTTTGGAGTTTACAACGGTCATGTGACTGAGTTTAGCCAATAGAATGTGAGGAACGAATGGGTACCATTTGCAAGCTGGTAAAAAAAAAAAAAACCTCCCAAAGGCTTTCTTCCCTGTTCTTTTCCTGTGTTAAAAGAACACAGATGCTAACCAGAGTCTAAGAGTTGGTATAACAAAGGAGAAGCCTGAATGACTAATTACAGTGGGAGAGCTGCCCACTGACCTTTCCACCTTGGGACTGTTACTTGCCTATTACTTGCCCCAAGAAATAAACTTCTATTTGTTCAAACCATACACTCTTTATGATTTCCCCTCTTTACATTCTTACAACTATTGAGGGCTCAAAAAGTTTTGTTTATGTAGACTATATCCAGTGATATTTACTGTATTAAAAATTAAAATTGAAAAATATTTAAAATACTTATCAATTCCTTTAAGAAGAATAGATCTAGGGGCACCTGTGTGGCTCAGCTGGTTAAGCATCCAACTCTTGGTTTCAGCTCAGGTCATAGTCTCATGGTTCCTGAGATCAAGCCCCACATGGGGCAATGTGGAGCCTACTTGGGATTCTCTCTCCCTCCCTCTCTCTCTGTCCCTCCCCCAGCTTCTGCTTGCGCATGCACTCTCTCTCTCTCAAAATAAGTGAAGTAAACTTAAAAAAAAAGAATAGATCCATTACATATTAACATAAAAAGCATTTATTATAAAAAATAATATCTTCTAAAATGAAAAAAAATTTACATTTTTATAGATCTCTTTAATTTCTGGTTTAAAATAGAAGACAGGCTAGATTCTCATCTCTGCTTCTGCATTTGATCTGTGAGATAAATTGTTTTTGTTTAAGTACATGAAAAAACCCAGCATCACACAGATACGTGATTGAAAAAAGAGGAATATTTTAATAGATTTTTTCAGATAATTGTGGATATTTTTCTTTATACTACATCTAAAGTCTACAGGTGATAGTTTCTTAAAAGTTAATTGCAATATAACTTCTGAAATCATATCAATGAACTTTTCATATTCTGTTAAATTAAAATCCACTGATTTATTTTGTACTTTGAGTGGATCTTTTACCCACGCATAATTTTGTAACATCATTCATTGGTCATTTAGAAAATGGTGATTCACTGAGCTATGCATATTTTCCAAATGTTGACATATGTTATTACACAACATTTTATTTTATTTTATTTTATTTTATTTTAAAGTAGGCTGTATGCCTAACGTGGGGCTTGAACTCAGAACCCAGACATCAAGATTCACATACTCTACTGACTGAGCCAGCCAGGAATGCCCATATTACACACAATATTTTAAAAATCACATGTGTTAATATCACCACCATTATTATCCGAAAAGTCTTTAAAGTATTTGGGAAGATGTAAAGTTCATAATGGCAGATACTAGTTTTCCAAAATTCTAATTATCACTTAAACCCTGAGTATTATCACTGGCAACAAATGCTGTCATTTGTTTTCCTTAAAATAACAGATTTGGGGGTGTTTGTGGGTCTCAGTCGGTTAAGCATCTAACTTTAGCTCAGGTCATGGTCTCACAGTTCGTGAGTTTGAACCCTATATCTGGCTCTGTGCTGACAGCTGGGAGCCTGGAGCCTGCTTCAGTTTCTGTGTCTCCCTCTCTGTCTGCCCCTCCCCCGCTCATCCTCTGCCTCTCTGTGTCTCTCAAAAATAAATAGACCTTAAAATTTTTTTTTCAAGTAACAGGTTTGCTTTATTCAATAAAATGGTTGTCCAGTCTCCAAGCCTAAATTATAAGTTTTCTGTCAGTCATTCTTTCTGGTAAAACTGAAGTTCCATGAAAAAAGCATCTAGTTCATTCACCTCACAGCTCAATTGGGTGAGCGCTCTCCCCCCAAGACAATAGGAGTGGACTTCAGTGTGCGACAGCAGTCACATATCCTTTGTCATTTTTTCTCTTTCTCATAGTTGTCTCGGCTTCACCATTGGCAGACCCTGAAAGACATGGATTCAGGGATAATCCATTTGGTTTCCTTTCATATCTTCAGAAGAATGACTGAAAATACAAGCTAAAATTATCACCATTATCTTTCCCTTTTTCTGATGACCTGTCTTTAAAATGATACATTTTGGTATATTTTAGTCATATTTTATGAAGTTTTCTTTCTTCCTTTCTTTCTTTCTCTCTTTCTTTCTTTCTTTCTTTCCTTTTCTTTTTTCTTCTTTTCTTTTCTTTTCTTTTCTTTTCTTTTCTTTCTTTTTGCCTCTCTGCCATTTTTAAATGTCCCGGTATTCATAATATATGGTGCTGCCCTCAAATCATCAGGATTTCTGAATTCCATAACAGAAATTCTAGCAGTCCCAAAGGCTTCTGGGAAACTCTTGACCTGAAAGAGAAAGGAATGTCCCTTCTCTGGAAAAGCCGATTGATCATTTCTATCCAATTAAGATGGCCACATGCAGCAAGGTCACAGGATCAATAGAGATAATAGAAGCCCCATAAATGGGAATTCCAGACCCTTCTGATTCCTCTCTGCTATAGCCCCCCTACCTGCAGAGATTTCATTTTCTCTTTTTTCTGTTCTTTTCCTCTTCCCATCTTTCAAACTCCTTCCTGGGGCCCAGATGGACCCCCTGAATTTGATAATCCCCCCTCCTTCTTGGTTAAACTGACTATGAAAATCTCATAAGATTCTATTACTTAATCCTCTGGTATTTGTTACCTAAGCTTTACTGTATAATTCTTTGTGTTTAGTTATTCTTGTTGGTTTGGGAATTTGACTTGAACCAGTAGTATTTGCTACTCTTCATCTCACGTGTTGCCAGTTTCCTTGAATGATTTTTAAATTAAAAGCCATAATGGATTCCCCGCCTGTGCACCTGTGGAAGATGCTTTCTGTGGTGTCAGTGTGGCTTGCCTCACCCCTTCTTGAGACCCCCTCATCCACCTTTATAAATAGGCCTTTCAGTCATTATTGTTAGCAGTGCTCCTGCCCTTCCCAGACCACAGCTGACTGGACCAAGGGTGGATACCCAACTCCAGCAAGTCAACGAGAATTTTTTTTTCCCAAGAATGTGCTGTTGGGCCTAAAATAAATTAGTCACATTTTGCTGTTGCTGGATTCAAAGATGGGTCAGCTCAGGAATTGTGGGTAGGTAGAAAAATCAAGAAAGCTGTTCTACTGAGGCAGGGGCAGGAGGCAGATGTGAAGAGGAGAGACATAGACCTCAAAGCTTTGGCAAGTCAGATGAAATCTCTACTTTGGTTCCCAGAATCTGTCCAACTCCTGGTCTCAGGCCTTGAGAGACCCTGTTTCCTGTGGGTTCCAGGACAGCCCCTGGGTGCTCTGCAAAACTCCCCCTTTTTGCTTAAACTAGCTTCAATTTAACCAAGATCCTCCTTACCCGTCTCATCCACCAGGTCTCCTTCAAGCCTAGGCACAAATATCCTTGCCCTGAGAGTCTTTATGCTTTCGGTGTAGTGACCATGTCTTGACCAGGATTTCTGTACTACCACAGACCCCTGCATGACCACAGTTCCCACATACTACCATAGTCCCCTGCACAGCCTCAGTCCCTGAACTACCACAGCCCCCTGTGCTACCACAATTCCTTGCATGACCATAGTCCCCTGCACTACACCAGTACCACTCCACTACTCCACTCCCATTACTGCCATTGGTTCATAAGTTTATCTGTCATCTATTAGACCTGAGCCCTTAGATGACAATGACAATCTCGTATGGTTAGAGCAGCACCTGGGACCTAGTAAGCACTAAACAAATTTTTTTTTATGTTTATCTATGTATTTTTTGAGAGAGAACAAGTGGGGGAGAGGCAGCGAGAGAGGGGGAGAGAGAATCCCAAGCAGGCTCTGCACCTTCAGCACAGAGCCCAACATGGGGCTCGATCTCATGAACTGTGAGATCATGATCTCAGCTGAAATCAAGAATCAGACGCTTAACTGACTGAGCTACCCAGGTGTCCCACTGGCTGAGTCAGTTAAGAGTGCCACTCTTGATCTCAGCTCAGGTCATGATCTCACAGTTCACGGGTTCGAGACCCAAGTCGGGTTCTGCACTGACAGCACGGAGCCTGCTTGGGATTCTCTCTCTCTCCCTCTCTCTGCCCCTCCCCACACGTGTGGGTGCACTCTCTCTCTCTCAAAGTAAATGAACATTTTAAAAATAAATAAATACATAAAAAGATTTTTGAATGAATGAGTCAGTGAGAAAGTGAAATTTATGAGTGTGGAATTCACTTGACTATTATTTAACGACTCCCATTCAACATTTCAAGTTGAAATATTTTAGCTGCTCAGGAGAACTAGAAGGCGTGCCCCGAGGGAGCAGGTACTTCCTGTCCTGTGACCGGTGTGGCCCCAGTACCCAGCACAGCTCCCAGCATAGCAGACACCTAATGTTAGTCAAATGAATGAATCAGTTAGCAGGTATTTAAGGAAGGAGAAGTAGGGGGTGTTTGGGCTGCAAAAAATCTCCCTTAACTTCCTATAAATCCTTGCCTGTGGATGGCAATTTTCTAAGTTCTATTCATAATTCTTGCCCTATTATTTGCATGCCTTTTAAAAGAGAATCTACAGAAGGAAATGAAGTGTTCATTTAGAAGGAGTTATAGACCCCTGGTTAGGCCTACCCATCCCCCAATTCTGCATTTCTGAGCAGGGCAGAAAGGCCTCCAAAGTTCTGCTGTTTGCTCCTCTTTGTCATCTCAGGAGAGATTTCTCTTCATTGATGCCGGTAGCCTCATATTGGCATACATACAAGTTTGTAAGGACTGCCATAACAAAATTCCACAAACTGGGAGGCTTAAATAACACAAATTTATGTTCTCGTAGTTCTAGAAGTGGATGTCCAAGATCAAATTGTCGGCAGATTTGGTTTCTTCTGAGGCCTCTGTCCTTAGCTTGCAGATGGCTACCTTCTTGCTGTGTCCTCACGTGGTCTTTCCTCTGTGCACACGCATCCCTGATGTCTCTCTGTGTGTCCAAGTTTCCTCTTCTTAATAAGGAAAGCAGTCAGATTGGACAGGGACCCACCCTAATGGCCTCATTTTAACGTAATTGCCCTTTAAAGGCCCTCTCTCAAAATACAGTCACATTCTGAGGTGCTGGCGGTTAGACCTTCAACATCTGAATTTTGAGAGGACACAATTCAGCCCATATAGTATTATATTGGCCAAACACACTGGAACCAATTAAATATATAATGATAAGATAATGATTAAATTCATTCAAGAAATATACCCTCAGTGCCCCCAGGCCCGGATACTGCACTGGGTGCTCAGTCCAGTGGGGGCAGGGGGCAAATGGGCAGATCATAAAGGAAGCAGCCTAACATGACACTTCCAGGCACAGACTCTGGATGTGGATTTCCTTGCTGCCCACTCCCCACTTACTGACTGGATGACTGTGGGCAAACTGTTGAACCTTCTATGTACCTCAGTTTCCTCATCTGTGTAGTGAGGTTCATAACTGCACTTACCTCATAGGTCTGTTTTGAGAATTAAATATTTATAAAACACTTAGAATAGTTGCTGACACCTAACGTTGTATTGTGTGTAAGTAAATGAATTTGTGAGCATCCACGTGAGTCATTGAAAATGAGGTGTGCAGGAGACTGCGTTATTGGCCCCAAGTTTACCTCCCTCCTTGTATCCATGCACTTTGCCACGTAACTGTGATTCCTCCACAAACCGTGGAGTCTACTTCTTTGTCTCTTTACTTCAGGCTCACCCACATGACTTGTTCTATCCAAAGGGATAGTAGCAGATATGAAATTGGTAGATATTTGAAGTGTACCCATTGGGTGTGTCCCCTTGTGTTTCTCTCATCATCATGAGAACATGCTGGAACTAGCCTGCTGATCCTAGGGGCAAGATGGAGACATATGGACCAGAGTCATTCACACGGACCCACAAACCCCTACATGAGAACTAATTTACTATGTGTCTGTATACTAAGACTTTGAGGTTGCTTGTTACACAGCAAGAACTGACTAATAGAAAGTTGATTGAGACTATTTAATGGTGTGAAGAAATGTTCCCACTAAATTAAGTAGTGGAAAGGCAGATAACAAAACCATTTGTACAGTAAGATCCTATTTTTATTTTAAATAAGTGTGTGTGTGTGTGTGTGTATCCCTAAAAAATAGACCAAAGTGTTAATCTGTGGTAATTGCTGATTGGTGGTGATATTTATTTTGTGTGTGTTTCTCTCCATGCTTCAAATAATTGCCTTTGGATTGTGAAATGTTATTTGAGATGATATCTAGACAGATGTAATGATGAGTGGTAGCTGGGTATTCTGAACAGTCCCTCCATGGTGCCTGTTCTTTCATCCCAGACTTCAGTCCAGATTCTTCTATGGTAACCAAACCCACACTACAGTGGGGTTGCAGGCCATACAGAATGTCTGTGATTGTAGGAGTTTGGAAATCGATTTGTAAGATAGCCTTTCAAGGTGAGACAGCTTGTTAAGATTCTCTGGTGCCCTCTGAATGGTTCCCTCAGGGCTTGGAACATTGTGTTTAATGCATTTTGGACACATGCCAGGTCAGTGCTGAAATTAGAGGTTAACATCTAGTTTAAGAGCAAAACAACAGAGGGCCTGAGGAGCAAGCTTGAAATACCTGATTTGCTTACAGCAATTACTTCATTTGTGGCCACATTGTCCCACACCACTGCAGTGGCCTCCCCAGGTGATCAGCTCTGGTAAATGGAACCTGACTGGATGGGGCCTGGCTTCTCCAGACAGAGCAGAATAAAATGGGCAGGTCCCATCATAATCTACACTGGCACCACAAGTGGTTTCCAGGCCTTGGGAGGAAAGACTATTGCTATTTTCTTTTTTCTTTTAATCAACTTTGTTGAGGTATTATTTAGAGACAATAAAATCCATCCATTTTAAATACACAGTTCAATGAGTTTTGACAAATGTATACACTCTTGTAACCACCACCACAGTCAAGATATAGACCTTTTCCATCACCTTGAAAGGTTCCTGCAGGTCCCCTTGCAATTAATCCCAACCCCCACCCCAGCATCAGGCAACCACTGATGTGTTTTCTGACTATAGATTAGATCTGCCTTGTCTGGAATGTGATAGAAATGAAATCACACAGTATGTCACCTTTTGTGTCTGGCTTCTTTTTCTCAGTATGATGTGTTTGAAGTTCATCCAAGTTGTGTGTATCAGTAGTTTGTTTCCTTTCATTTATTTTTTTTAAATATTTATTTTTGAGAGAGAGAAAGGGAGAATGAGTGGGGGGAGGGGCATAGAGAGAGAGGGAAATACAAAATCTGAAACAGGCTCCAGGCTTTGAGCTGTCAGCACAGAGCCTGACACGGGGCTCAAACTCCGGAATGGCGAGATCATGACCTGAGCCAATGTCAGACACTTAACCAACTGAGCCACCCAGGCACACCCTGTGAGTTTGAGCCCCATGCTTGGGGTAAAACCTACACACACAAAAAAAGATGAATGAATAAAGAAATTGTGGTTCATCCATACAATGGAGTACTATTTTTTAATAGTATTGAAATATATAGAATATATAGAATATAGTATAGAATAGTATTGAGCCTGGGTGGCTCAATCAGTTAAGGGTCTGACTCTTGGGGTACCTGAATGGCTCAGTCAGTTAAGTGTTCAACTTTGACTCAGATCATGATCTTATGGTTCATGAGTTCAAGCCCCACATCAGGCTCTGTGCTGACAGCTCAGAGCCTGGAGCCTGCTTCGGATTGTGTGTCTCCCTCTCTCTCTGCCCCTTCCCCACTCTCTCTCAAAAATAAAGAAACAATAAAAACATTAAAAAAAAAAAGAGTCCAACTCTTAATTTCGGCTCACAGAGCCTACTTGGGATTCTCTTTCTTTCTCTCTCTCTCTTTCTGCCTTTCCCCGACTTGTGCACACATACTCTCTCCCACTGTCTTAAAATAAACATTAAAAAAAATAGTATTCCGTTGTATGGGTGAACCACAATTTCTTTATTCATTCATCTTTTTTTTTTTTTATGTAGGTTTTACCCACAGCATGGGGCTCAAACTCACAACACTGAGAGCAAGAGTCACATGCTCTACCAACTGTGTCAGCCAGGCACCCCTATTCATTCACCTTTTAATGGACATTTGGGTGGTTTCTAGTTTGTGACTATTATGAAAAGCCTTTTTTTTTTTTTAGTTTCAACTGTACTTGTTTGGTGGGTTTTATGGGACTCACTAGCTACTGATTAGATAATTTTCCTGGAAGCTTGCTTTTGAACTAAGGAAAAAGTAGATGATCACATGAGTTGATAGTTTATTCATTCATTTAACCACTCATTCAGTTAGCCATTTATCCAATAAACATCCACTCACCACCTACTATTACCACCAGTAATCGTTTAATAATATTATTTATTGAGTGCTTAGGGAACAGTAAGGTCACTGTGCTTAGAATGTACCTGGGATGATACTGCTCATTTCTCACAGCAATCCTGCAGGATAGCTGTTAACTGGCCTCAGCTTTAAGTGTTTTCTTCAACCAAAAATGCTATGCAAATAAAATCGCATTTTTTAAACAAAAGCATTTTCCATACAACTGAGGTCTTTCATTTATTTATTGGCCTTTCCTCCTCTCTCTCATTCCACTTCCTGTGAATTGATGAGGTTTTATTACATCTCTTCTTTAATCAAGACCAAATGGTCTATGACATTGCTCTGGCTTTTATGTTTATTGGGGTTGAAGTGGCGCCTGGCTGACAGTGAGAGGAAGACATTACACTCCCAACATCCCTGGTGTCTGAGGTAGATTGGTATTCATTCCCAGCATACACTGAACACTTCATCTTCCAGACACACAATTGAGCCAAGGTGCTATATAAGTCAAATAAATAAGTAAAGCCAAGGACACTTCTGTCCTTATTGGGCACGTGGAAATATAGTTAACTTTCTCTGAGTTTCTACTGAATGCTAACACTCACCAGTAACTTTGGAAAAAGAAAGGAAAAAAAGAGACACAGAGAAAGACTGTTTTGACTCTTGAGGAGTTTAATCAGTATGAGAGCCAAGAATAAGCTGGAAGAATGGTTATCAAGAAAGTATAAAGAAGGAGAGAAAATTAGCATTTCTTGATATTCTACCATCTGCCAAAGAATGTGCTAGTCCAGTGGTTCTCAAAGTTGACCAGTCATCAGAAGCCCCTGGAAGGCTTGTTAAAACATAGATTGCTGCCCTGCCCCCTGGAATTTCTGATTCAGATCTGGGACAGAGCTCAAGAATTCATACTTCTAATAAGTTTCCAGGTGATGTTGATGCTATCAGTCTAGGGACCACACTCTGATATCAACTCAGAGTTGTAAATATGTGCTAGATACACATATTATCTCATTTAAACATCCCAGGAGCACTATTAATTAGGTCTCATCCCCATTTTGTACATGAGGAAAGTAAGAGTTCAGAGAATTTTCAGAATTTGCCCTGGGTCCACAGCTGGTAAATGGCAAAGCCGAACATTGAACTTTGATCTGCCTCACTCTAAAACCCATGATTTTCCCCCTATTTCAAACTTCTCCCAAATGCTTCCTGGAAAAAGTAGACATAGAATATTATCTGAGTTTCTCCATGTTGTTAGAATCTCCAGGGTTTGGGAGTAAACAAGCATGGTGACATCATTTAGGATCACATGCTACTAAAATAATAAGGCGGTTAAGTGAATGGTTTGGAAAAGATCCAGAATGTAGGAGTCAATGGCCCTGACCAAAACTACCTGATTCTTTGAAGCTAACTCAGAATTCAAAAAAAAAAAAAATTCAAGGCAACCTATCCTCTCCATTTTCTCGTTTCATAATGACAGAGCCTGGTTACAAATCAGATTTTCATCAGACTGTCTCCCTTCTGCTTCCCATAAGCCTCTGGCTGCATGAATTCAGCATTAGAAACAATTCTATTAAAATGTGTAAAAGCAAAGACTTCAAACTTAAATAAGTTTTCTCATGTGAACAAAGGAATTCTATCTTCCTGTTGATTTTTGTCTCCTAAAAGTCTTTAATGCAGACACAAAGTACCAATTTAAGAAGTGAGAGAGGAACTATCACTATAGATTCTACAAAGATTAAAACGATGGGGACATCTGGGTAATTCAGTCACTTAAGCATCCCACTCTAGATCTTGGCTCAGGTCATGATCTCACAGTTTCATAAGTTTGAGCCCCACATTGGGCTCTGTGCTGGTGGTGCAGAGCCTACTTGGGATTCTCTCTCTCTCTCTCTCTCTCTCTCTCTCTCTCCTATCTCTCTGCCCCTCCCCTACTCACACTGCCTCTCTCTCTCTCTCCCTCTCTCAAAATATATAAATAAACATTAAAAAAAAATTTAAAGATGATAGGGTAAATTTATGAACAACTTTATGCCAATAAATTTAATGATTTAGATGAAATGGATGAATTCTTTGAAAGATACAAACTACCGAAGCTCACTGAAGAATAAGTAGATAAACTGAAAATCTATTAAAGAAATTAATTTATAGTTTAAAACCTTTCCATGAAGAAAATTCCAGGTCCAGATGGCTTTACAGGTGAATTCTACCTGACATGTGAGGAAGAAATAATATCAATTTTTTACAAATTCTTTTGGAAAATTGAAGAGGAGGGATTACTTCCAAACTAATTCAATGAAGCTAAAATTACACTGAAATGCAGACTTTCGTTCAAAATTAAAGATTGTACTTAAGGGGAAAAAAATGTCACAATTTGGTAATGCTAGCCAATATGGAATCCTGAGCTTCATAGCAGCTCCTGGGAATAAGCGAGATTCATTCATGTTCCTGTTTTGCAGATAAGGAAATAGGTGAGAAAAGCTCAAGCTACACACCTTTCCTTAGGTGGTAGGGAAGGCAAAGATAGGAAGACGTCAAAAATAAACTATTTCACAACTTCCGTGTGAATGAGGTTAGAAAATGTTCAAAGTCACCAGAGAATGTTAAAGAGTGTCCTTAGAGTAGGACCCCAGAGATGGCAATTTACCTCATGGGAAGGTTTTTTAAAACTTTTTATGCCAGAGAATTTCAAACTTATCTAAAGGAGGTAGAATATAATGATCCCCCCCATAACCCACACCAAACCCCAACCAACAACAATCAACCAGCCTATGCATCTAGACCTTCATCCATTTCCTCTAACACACATTATTTTGAAGCAAATACCACCTATAGTGTCATTTTGCCCATCAATATTTCAGTATGTATCTCTAAAACAGGGCCTCTCAATCTTAGCACTGTTAATATTGAGGGCCAAATAAGTCTTTGTTGTGAGGAGCTGTCCTGTGCATTGCAGGATGTTTAGCAGCATCTGTGGCCTGTACCCACTAGAGGCCGGTAACACCCCTTCTCCTCAGTTTTGACAACCAAAAACATCCCCAGACATTGCCAAGTGTCCTAGAGAGCAAAATCTCAAAACTGAGAATCACTGCTCTAAAAGATGAAGACTTTTTTATTTTGTTTAAACATCGGGTTTTTTTTTTTAATGTTTATTTATTTATTTTGAAAAAAGTGTCAGTGGGGAAGGGGCAGAGAGAGGGAGAGAGAGAAAGAGAGAATCCCAGCAGGCTCTACACTGTCAGTGCAGAGACTGATGCAAGGTTAGATCCCACAAACTGCGAGATCATGACCTGAGCCAAAACCAAGAATCAGATGCTTAACTGACTGAGCCACCCAGGCACCCCAAGATGAGAACTCTTGTTGAATCTAATGGGAGTTCTCTGTGCTTCTTGGATTTTGATGTCTATGTCTTTCCCCATGTTAGGAAAGTTTTCCACTATGATTTGCTCAAACAAACCTTCTACACCTTTTTCTCTCTCTTCATCTTCTGGGACTCTTATGGTTCGGATGTTATTCATTTTTAATGAGTTACTGAGTTCTCCAATTCTTATATCGTGCTCTTTTGCCTCCTTAGTTTCCCTCTTTTTCTGCTTCACTAGTATCCATAATTTTCTCTTATATATCACTGATTTGCTGCTCTGCTTCATCCATCCTTGCTGCCATGGCATACATTCAAGATTGCATCTCAGTTAAAGCATTTTTAATTTTGTGCTGACTAGATTTTACTTCTCTTATCTCTGCAGAAAGGGATTCTATGCTTTTTTCAACCCCAGCTGGTATTCTTATCATGATTCTAAATTCTAGTTCAGACATCTTGCTTATATCTGTGTTATGTCCCTGGCTGTAATTTCTTCCTGTTCTTTCTTTTGGGGTGAATTCCTGCTGAGTTCTGTGGCTCACGTTATGCAGATTGTGTTAATCCTCAGATCAATTTTCTAGATGTGCAAAATGGTTTGGTGCTAATCTAGCTGCATTTCAGGGATGAAAGAATCAGAGTACTTCCATGCTGCACCACCATCTTGGCCCCTTCTCCCCAAGATGAGAACTCTTTTTAAAAATACAGCTATGGTACTATTATCACATAGAAATAATTAATAACATTTCTGAATGTAATTAAATAGCTAGTGTCCAAATTTCTAATTGTCTCATAAATGTTAAAAAGTTCATTCTTCCAATAGTTTTTTCTTTTTTTTTAAATAAGAATCCAAATAAGGTCCATACACTGTGATTGACTAATATATCTTTTGGATATCTTTTAATCTTTAGGTTTCCCCCCAGTTTTTATTTCTTCATTCATTTATTTTTTTCCCTAAAGAAAAGAGACCATTTTACCTATAGAGTTTCCCACAGTCTGGATTTCACTGATTACACATTCATAAAGTAGTTTAACATTTTCTTTGTGATCTCCATTTCCTAAAAATTGGTAGTGAGATCAAGAAGCTTAATCAAATTCAGGTTCCAAGGCTACTTCAATGTGACATTGTGTTCTTCCATGGGGCACCTGATATAAACAACCACCGATGATCAATACAATTCTAATTCAATCATTCTTTCTCCATTTATTGACTGAGTTCTTCTCTAAAGGGAAATTTTCCCTGAGAAGCAATTGTTTAAGATCAGTAATGGCCACCTGCAAAACTAGGATGATTTAAGATTCTGAAGCCTTGTCCAAATGCAGTATAAAGAAAGGCAGAATTAATGACTGATGTCTGATATGGGCATGTGTTGGAACAGTCAGTAATTTCTATCCCTAATCTGATTTCTTCTCTATTTTAGAACTGAAGACTCAGTAGAAAGAAATAAAACTATTAAGAGTGGCTTAGAATGTGCTGAATGTGATTATGGAGTCAGGGTAGTCTCAGAATCAAAATGATTATTTTTCGTGTTTGTTTTTAATGATAATCCCCAGTGTTGGCAATATACAAGGGATACCACTTTGGAATACTGTTTGTGAGGATGTAAATTGGCACAATTTTTCTGAAGGGCAATTTGATAATATGTAACAAAACCTTAAAAGTTTGCATGTCCTTTGACCTAGAAATGCTACTGCAAAAATTTATCCCAGGGATGAGCAAGGAGACTTAGCCAAGATTGTTCATGGCAAGTCTATAATAATGAAACATTGGAAACAACCTAATGGTTTGTCTATAGGGAGATAGCTAAAGGCAGCATGCTATCCAATTGATGACCTTGCAGGTTTGAATATTACAGAATACATAAGGGCATGGAAAGATGTTCATGATATATTACTGAGTGAGGAAAAAAAAATTCTGAAGTAGTATATTCAGTAAATCTCATTTTCTATTTTTAAAAAAGGAATTTATGCATATAAGTACATGCATGGGAAAAAAGGTCACAGTAGATGTATCAAAATATTAAGTTAATATTGAATTATTAATATTACCCCATGGTAAAATTAGGAGTAATTTATATTTTCTTCCTTTTGCTTATATGATTTTTCAAAATTTCCTATAGGTAATTCACATATTTTAAAGGAAAAAGTTTTAATAACAAGTACTTTTAATTAGGGTTGCCAAATGAAATACACCATGGGACATACTTATACTAAAAAATTATTGTTTGTCTAAAATTTAATTTAAGGAGCCATCTTGTATTTTTATTTGCTAAGTCTGGCAAGGCTACTTTTAATGCAGAGTAGCTAAAGGAGAAGGAAGGCCTGGCTGGCTCAGTCAGTAAAGCATGTGACTCTTGATCTTGGGGTTGTGAGTTTGAGCCCCATGTTGGGGGTAGAGATTACTTAAAAAAATAAATAAATAAAATATTTTTTCAAAAGTAATCAAAGAAGAGATTGACCCCAACATGCTGGCCCCTCTGAGGACAGGAGAGGAAATTATTGTTCCAAGATTTTTAAGCCAGGAAATAGGATTTAGTGGAATAAGAAAAGATCAGTTTATTTTTTTTTTTTCTGAAATTTATTGACAAATTGGTTTCCATACAACACCCAGTGCTCATCCCAAAAGGTGCCCTCCTCAATACCCATCACCCACCCTCTCCTCCCTCCCACCCCCCATCAACCCTCAGTTTGTTCTCAGTTTTTAACAGTCTCTTATGCTTTGGCTCTCTCCCATTCTAACCTCTTTTTTTTTTTTTTTTCCTTCCCCTCCCCCATGGGTTCCTGTTAAGTTTCTCAGGATCCACATAAGAGTGAGACCATATGGTATCTGTCTTTCTCTGTATGGCTTATTTCACTTAGCATCACACTCTCCAGTTCCATCCACTTTGCTACAAAAGGCCATATTTCATTTTTTCTCATTGCCATGTAATATTCCATTGTGTATATAAACCACAATTTCTTTATCCATTCATCAGTTGATGGACATTTAGGCTCTTTCCATAATTTGGCTATTGTTGAGAGTGCTGCTATGAACATTGGGGTACAAGTGGCCCTATGCATCAGTGCTCCTGTATCCCTTGGATAAATTCCTAGCAGTGCTATTGCTGGGTCATAGGGTAGGTCTATTTTTAATTTTCTGAGGAACCTCCACACTGCTTTCCAGAGCGGCTGCACCAATTTGCATTCCCACCAACAGTGCAAGAGGGTTCCCGTTTCTCCACATCCTCTCCAGCATCTATAGTCTCCTGATTTGTTCATTTTGGCCACTCTGACTGGCGTGAGGTGATACCTGAGTGTGGTTTTGATTTCTATTTCCCTGATAAGGAGCGACGCTGAACATCTTTTCATGTGCCTGTTGGCCATCCGGATGTCTTCTTTAGAGAAGTGTCTATTCATGTTTTCTGCCCATTTCTTCACTGGGTTATTTGTTTTTCGGGTGTGGAGTTTGGTGAGCTCTTTATAGATTTTGGATACTAGCCCTTTGTCCGATATGTCATTTGCAAATATCTTTTCCCATTCCGTTGGTTGCCTTTTAGTTTTGTTGGTTGTTTCCTTTGCTGTGCAGAAGCTTTTTATCTTCATAAGGTCCCAGTAATTCACTTTTGCTTTTAATTCTCTTGCCTTTGGGGATGTGTCGAAGAAGAGATTGCTACGGCTGAGGTCAGAGAGGTCTTTTCCTGCTTTCTCCTCTAAGGTTTTGATGGTTTCCTGTCTCACATTTAGGTCCTTTATCCATTTTGAGTTTATTTTTGTGAATGGTGTGAGAAAGTGGTCTAGTTTCAACCTTCTGCATGTTGCTGTCCAGTTCTCCCAGCACCATTTGTTAAAGAGGCTGTCTTTTTTCCATTGGATGTTCTTTCCTGCTTTGTCAAAGATGAGTTGGCCATACGTTTGTGGGTCTAGTTCTGGGGTTTCTATTCTATTCCATTGGTCTATGTGTCTGTTTTGGTGCCAATACCATGCTGTCTTGATGATGACAGCTTTGTAGTAGAGGCTAAAGTCTGGGATTGTGATGCCTCCTGCTTTGGTCTTCTTCTTCAAAATTCCCTTGGCTATTCGGGGCCTTTTGTGGTTCCATATGAATTTTAGGATTGCTTGTTCTAGTTTCGAGAAGAATGCTGGTGCAATTTTGATTGGGATTGCATTGAATGTGTAGATAGCTTTGGGTAGTATTGACATTTTGACAATATTTATTTTTCCAATCCATGAGCAGGGAATGTCTTTCCATTTCTTTAAATCGTCTTCAATTTCCTTCAGAAGCTTTCTATAGTTTTCAGCATACAGATCCTTTACATCTTTGGTTAGATTTATTCCTAGGTATTTTATGCTTCTTGGTGCAATTGTGAATGGGATCAGTTTCTTGATTTGTCTTTCTGTTGCTTCATTGTTAGTGTATAAGAATGCAACTGATTTCTGTACATTGATTTTGTAGCCTGCAACTTTGCTGAATTCCTGTATCAGTTCTAGCAGACTTTTGGTGGAGTCTATCGGATTTTCCATGTATAATATCATGTCATCTGCAAAAAGCGAAAGCTTGACTTCATCTTTGCCAATTTTGATGCCTTTGATTTCCTTTTGTTGTCTGATTGCTGATGCTAGAACTTCCAGCACTATGTTAAACAGCAGCGGTGAGAGTGGGCATCCTTGTCGTGTTCCTGATCTCAGGGAAAAAGCTTTCAGTTTTTCCCCGTTGAGGATGATGTTAGCTGTGGGCTTTTCATAAATGGCTTTTATGATCTTTAAGTATGTTCCTTCTATCCCGACTTTCTCAAGGGTTTTTATTAAGAAAGGGTGCTGGATTTTGTCGAAGGCCTTTTCTGCATCGATTGACAGGATCATATGGTTCTTCTCTCTTTTTTTGTTAATGTGATGTATCACGTTGATTGATTTGCGAATGTTGAACCAGCCCTGCATCCCAGGAATGAATCCCACTTGATCATGGTGAGTAATTCTTTTTATATGCCGTTGAATTCGATTTGCTAGTATCTTATTGAGAATTTTTGCATCCATATTCATCAGGGATATTGGCCTGTAGTTCTCTTTTTTTACTGGGTCTCTGTCTGGTTTAGGAATCAAAGTAATACTGGCTTCATAGAATGAGTCTGGAAGTTTTCCTTCCCTTTCTATTTCTTGGAATAGCTTGAGAAGGATAGGTATTATCTCTGCTTTAAACGTCTGGTAGAACTCCCCTGGGAAGCCATCTGGTCCTGGACTCTTATTTGTTGGGAGATTTTTGATAACCAATTCAATTTCTTCGCTGGTTATGGGTCTGTTCAAGCTTTCTATTTCCTCCTGATTGAGTTTTGGAAGCGTGTGGGTGTTCAGGAATTCGTCCATTTCTTCCAGGTTGTCCAATTTGTTGGCATATAAGTTTTCATAGTATTCCCTGATAATTGTTTGTATCTCTGAGGGATTGGTTGTAATAATTCCATTTTCATTCATGATTTTATCTATTTGGGTCATCTCCCTTTTCTTTTTGAGAAGCCTGGCTAGAGGTTTGTCAATTTTGTTTATTTTTTCAAAAAACCAACTCTTGGTTTCGTTGATCTGCTCTACAGTTTTTTTAGTTTCTATATTGTTTATTTCTGCTCTGATCTTTATTATTTCTCTTCTTCTGCTGGGCTTAGGCTGCCTTTGCTGTTCTGCTTCTAGTTCCTTTAGGTGTGCTGTTAGATTTTGTATTTGGGATTTTTCTTGTTTCTTGAGATAGGCCTGGATTGCAATGTATTTTCCTCTCAGGACTGCCTTTGCTGCGTCCCAAAGCGTTTGGATTGTTGTATTTTCATTTTCGTTTGTTTCCATATATTTTTTAATTTCTTCTCTAATTGCCTGGTTGACCCACTCATTCGTTAGTAGGGTGTTCTTTAACCTCCATGCTTTTGGAGGTTTTCCAGACTTTTTCCTGTGGTTGATTTCAAGCTTCATGGCATTGTGGTCTGAAAGTAAGCATGGTATAATTTCAATTCTTGTAAACTTATGAAGGGCTGTTTTGTGACCCAGTATATGATCTATCTTGGAGAATGTTCCATGTGCACTCGAGAAGAAAGTATATTCTGTTGCTTTGGGATGCAGAGTTCTAAATATATCTGTCAAGTCCATCTGATCCAATGTCTCATTCAGGGCCCTTGTTTCTTTATTGACCGTGTGTCTAGTTGATCTATCCATTTCTGTAAGTGGTGTATTAAAGTCCCCTGCAATTACCACATTCTTATCAATAAGGTTGCTTATGTTTATGAGTAATTGTTTTATATATTTGGGGGCTCCGGTATTCGGTGCATAGACATTGATAATTGTTAGCTCTTCCTGATGGATAGACCCTGTAACTATTATATAATGTCCTTCTTCATCTCTTGTTACAGCCTTTAATTTAAAGTCTAGTTTGTCTGATATAAGTATGGCTACTCCAGCTCTCTTTTGGCTTCCAGTCGCATGATAAATAGTTCTCCATCCCCTCACTCTCAATCTAAAGGTGTCCTCAGGTCTAAAATGAGTCTCTTGTAGACAGCAAATAGATGGGTCTTGTTTTTTTATCCATTCTGATACCCTATGTCTTTTGGTTGGCGCATTTAATCCATTTACATTCAGTGTTATTATAGAAAGATACGGGTTTAGAGTCATTGTGATGTCTGTATGTTTTATGCTTATAGTGATGTCTCTGGGACTTTGTCTCACAGGGTCCCCCTTAGGATCTCTTGTAGGGCTGGTTTAGTGGTGACAAATTCCTTCAGTTTTTGTTTGTTTGGGAAGACCTTTATCTCTCCTTCTATTCTAAATGACAGACTTGCTGGATAAAGGATTCTTGGCTGCATATTTTTTCTGTCTAGCACCCTGAAAATCTCTTGCCAATTCTTTCTGGCCTGCCAAGTTTCAAAAGAGAGATCAGTCACGAGTCTTATAGGTCTCCCTTTACATGTGAGGGCACGTTTACCCCTTGCTGCTTTCAGAATTTTCTCTTTATCCTTGTATTTTGCCAGTTTCACTATGATATGTCGTGCAGAAGATCGATTCAAGTTCCGTCTGAAGGGAGTTCTCTGTGCCTCTTGGATTTCAATGCCTTTTTCCTTCCCCAGTTCAGGGAAGTTCTCAGCTATGATTTCTTCAAGTACCCCTTCAGCACCTTTCCCTCTCTCTTCCTCCTCTGGGATACCAATTATGCGTATATTATTTCTTTTTAGTGTATCACTTAATTCTCTAATTTTCCCCTCATACTCCTGGATTTTTTTATCTCTCTTTTTCTCAGCTTCCTCTTTTTCCATAACTTTATCTTCTAGTTCACCTATTCTCTCCTCTGCCTCTTCAAGCCGAGCTGTGGTGGTTTCCATTTTGTTATGCATTTCGTTTAAAGCGTTTTTCAGCTCCTCGTGACTGTTCCTTAGTCCCTTGATCTCTGTAGCAAGAGATTCTCTGCTGTCCTGTATACTGTTTTCAAGCCCAGCGATTAATTTTATGACTATTATTCTAAATTCACTTTCTGTTATATTATTTAAATCCTTTTTGATCAGCTCATTAGCTGTTGTTATTTCCTGGAGATTCTTCTGAGGGGAGTTCTTCCGCTTGGTCATTTTGGATAGTCCCTGGCGTGGTGAGGACCTGCAGGGCACTTCCCCTGTGCTGTGGTGTATACCTGGAGTTGGTGGGCGGGGCCGCAGTCAGACCTGATGTCTGCCCCCAGCCCACCGCTGGGGCCACAGTCAGACTGGTGTGTGCCTTCTCTTCCCCCCTCCTAGGGGCGGGATTCACTGTGGGGTGGTGTGGCTCGTCTGGGCTACTTGCACCCTGCCAGGCTTGTGATGCTGGGGATCTGGCGTATTAGCTGGGGTGGGTAGGCAAGGTGCTCGGGGGCAGGAGGGGCAGGCTTAGATCGCTTCTCCTTAGGTGATCCACTTCAGGAGGGGCCCTGTGGCAGCGGGAGGGAGTCAGATCCGCTGCCGGAGGTTTGGCTCCGCCGAAGCGCAGAGTTGGGTGTTTGCGCGGAGCGAGCAAGTTCCCTGGCAGGAACCGGTTCCCTTTGGGATTTCGGCTGGGGGATGGGCGGGGGAGATGGCGCTGGCGAGCGCCTTTGTTCCCCACCAAACTGAGCTCTGTTGTCAGGGGGCTCAGCAGCTCTCCCTCCCTTTGTCCTCCAGCCTTCCCGCTTTCCGAGCAGAGCTGTTAATTTATGACCTCCCAGACGCTAAGTCGCGCTTGCTGTCGGAACACAGTCCGCCCGGCCCCTCCGCTTTTGCAAGCCCGACTCGGGGGCTCTGCTTGGCCGGCGAGCCGCCCCTCCGCCCCGGCTCCCTCCCGCCAGTCCGTGGAGCGCGCACCGCCTCGCCGCCCTTCCTACCCTCTTCCGTGGGCCTCTCGTCTGTGTTTGGCTCCGGCGACTCTGTTCTGCTAATCCTCTGGCGGTTTTCTGGGTTATTTAGGCAGGTGTAGATGGAATCTAAGTGATCAGCAGGACGTGCGGTGAGCCCAGCGTCCTCCTAAGCCGCCATCTTGCCGCAACCCAGAAAAGATCAGTTTAGAAGCCACACAGTCCTTGTCTGAAATTCGGACTCTACTACCCCCACCAGCTTCCCCATTCCCTGCCTTTCCCCAACACCATTCACCCCACAATAGGTATGTCCTAGGGACGAGTTGCTTGTCTTCCCTGAACCTCAGTAATAATGCTTGTCTTGCAAGGATCACATGAAAAGTGTGTGATGGCACTTTGTAAATTGCAAAGTGCCAGGCAGCACGTTATTATCATGTTAGTAAATTATACACACAAGGACATGTTGAAGAGGAACAAAACATCTGCCACAGATGACTGTAGAATTGTTCCTTGTAGAAGATTTTTGATGGCTCTCTGAGGTCAAAACAACTCAAGGTTTAGTCACTCGGAGACTGAACCCATATATTAGCATCTATCCAAATTGTTCTTACAATCCTATTTATAGATGCACTGATCACTAAACATTGTGGGAATACTTTGCCGCAAGTCGGTTGCTAAATTGGTTGGCGAGCAGCGGGCCACGAGTGGCTCAGAGGAAGCCTGTGTTCTTTACGAGTTTGGCAGCTCATAATTCCAGGCCCTCACCTTGTCCTCACACACTAGTCGCGGTCACCTTGGAAACTGCCCTATTCTAGATGCAGAGCACAGAATGCACTGGCTGGCATGGAATTAATCAGCAGCTGCTTCTCTCTTGCTCTGTTATTGACAAACCATCAGTACCTCTCAAGCCACTTTAGGGAGGATCCACGGTGGGGTTTCAAGGCTCTTCCAGGGGAAAATTAACACCAGAGGTTAAGGTTTATGGAAGAACAGAAAAATAAAACAAGGGAGAAAGAAATTAAGGGAGAAGAAAGGAGGAAAGGAAGAAGTAAAAGAAGAAAAGTTCAGAAGGAGGCAAATGAGATTATTATCCTATTTTACAGATGATAAAACTGAGGCCTAGCAAGGTCACACAACCAGTAAATATCAGAGCTTTATTTCAAATCCAGGAGAAATAAAATCCATGGAGGAGGAAAACAAAATCCCCTAAGGTGAGTGAATTTTCCAATGTCCAAAAAAGTTCCTGATGGGAATCAGACACTCTGGAAATAGTGCCTCAAAAATGCAACTTGTGGCATGACACAGGCAGGACGCAATGAGAGGTGGCCATCTGCAAGCCAGAAGAGGGCCCTCACCCAGAACCCAGCCCTGATCTTAGACTTCCTAGCCTCCAGAAGTGTGAGAAATAAATATCATCGGTTAAGCTCCCAGTCTGTGGTATTTAGTTATACACAGCCCGAGAAAACTAAAACATGGTAATTCCATGGTTAACTTATTAAGGAATCGCCCAACTATTTTCCACAGCAACTGCACCTTTTTCTATTCCCACCATCGGTGTTTGAGGGGAGAATGCCAGTGTGGAGTCCCACCATCCTCAGCTTCAATCTTAGCTCTGCTACTGATGTGACTCAGTAACCTCCTCACATAACCTCTCTGGCTCTCAATTTCCTCACTGGCAAAATGGGGGTAATAGAGTTGATGAGGATTACACGGATGACGTAGGAAAAGCTCCTAGTCCACGCCACTCAGTACATGTCAGTGGTTTTGTTACTGTTGCAGAGAGAATCACAATATCTCAGTATGGGAAGGGGCCCAACAGGCACAATACACAATTTTATTTCCTGGTTTATCACAGCAGGATTCCACATCATGTGTCCTGCCAGAATATCCCCATCACTGCTCACCGTGAGGCATTAAGGGTGAGAACCAGTTCCTCTGGACATTGGGATCGCATTTTCCAAGTGGGTTGTTGGAAACGTGGCTTTCACAGAGTATAAATGAGGGTTATGAAGAGGGAAAAAGAATTCTGAGGTCAAATAACTTTGGGAAACACAGGGTCAAAAACCCTAAAGCAGGTTCCTTTCCTGCAGGACTTCTCAGAGCATTGAGCAGGGTTGTACACTTTGAAATCACCAATGAGGAATGGAGACTGCAGCATTTCCTCAACTTCCCTGTCCTGGGAGACCTTTCCCAGCTGGACAAAGTCTGCATCCATAAATGAGGCATTTATGTCCCCACAGTGCAGAAACCACACACAACCACCAAGGTCACCCTCAGCCTTGAGTTCTAAATATTCACTCTAAACCACAGCATTGCAAAAATTTTCTCCTTTGCCACTTTGTCCCAAATGGCAGTTTAGAAACTGCAGCCACCGCTGCTCTGCAGTCTTCCTTAGTGTCCCCATTCATCCCTGCTGTGTGAAGCCAATCTCCAAGTACAAATTTCGGGTGTTAGATAATCTTCCGAGCCTGAAAGAAGAGAATCACCTTGTCAGGCCTGAGGAAATCCGCCCTCCGCATTCCCATCCTGAAGCAGGTCCTGGACGAAAGTGGGCAGGGCTAAGTTTCCCTTCTCAGCCAGGTTTTTCAACTGCTGTGTTCAGTAAATTTCCAGAGCCACTAGAACTCACTAGAGTTCTGCAATTGCCCCTTCGTATGCTAATGCACTTTCTTAAAAATCCATGATAAGTTTGGAGGCCATAACTAAGCGATATGAGGAAAGGTCAGGATCTGGGACAAACCAAAAGACTTAGTAATTTTCTGAGACACTAGGGAAGGGGCTGGAGGCATTGTTCCAGAAGACCTGACCTCCAACATTCGCACATAATGCAGATGAATGCAAATAAGTTACCGCCTTCTGTTGTCACTTCGAATGGTGAATAATTCCATCTCAGTGACCAGAGGAAATGACTCTCACTTCACATACAAGCTTACCTTGAGTCTTTTATTCTCAGGGACACCGAGGAAACTCAGGGCTTTTCCTGAACCCTGAACTAAAATGAAAAAGACAGCCCCGGGTTGACCCCAAGACAGGAACGCTAGCACGGGTGAACCTTCGTTAAGCATTTGCCATGTGACAGATGCATGTGGTCCCACAGCCAGAGAGGAGAGCCAACTGCACACACATGCATGTGGCTGGGATTAATCCTAGCCAGCCCCAGGACCACCACCGGCAGCTCCTCAGACAACTCAGCTGGAGTTTGGGAAACTGAGCAATGTCTGCAATGTAAGGAATCCAATCCACCCGACCCTTATAGACTGAGTCAGAAGGCAGCAGCTGGGGGTGAAGCCTTTGGGAAGATTTGCTCAAGTATACTGGGCACGGGTTTGTCTTTCACTGACACCCTCGCACAGAGCAGGCCCTGGAAGTAGCCAGAAGGAAGGCCGGCCGAGCTCTGCGGGTAGGGAAGACGGACCTCTGCATGGGAGGCAGGGGGCCTGGCTGCAGAAACTATGGGGTGGCATGCATCTGAATCTTCAGCTCAGGACAGCAGCAAGTGTGCTGAGGAAGAGAAGCAGCCTGCTGTGGCAGGCCGAAGGTCAACAGCGTGGCTGCACCCCCGACAGGCTGGGTGATCTCACCAGGTCATTCCCCTTTTCTGACCTCAGCTTCCTTGTCCGCAAAAAACGAGACGGCTGGTCTAAATCTGTTGATTGGGATTTGTTTCTTCTTCTTGCAATAAAATTCATGTAACATAAAATTTGTGGTTGCTGACATCTGGCACATTCCCTGTGTTGTGCAACCATCACCACTCTCTAGTTGCAAGGCATCTTCCTCACCCCAAAAAGAAGCCCGTACCTATTAAGCAGGTTATCCCCCTGCTTAACCTCCCATTATCCCCCACCCTCCAGTCCCTGGCAACCACTAATCTTCTTTCTGCCCCTGCAGACTTGCCTGTTCTGGACATTTCATACAAATGGAATCATACAATAACATGGCCTTTCCTGACTTGGCTTCTTTCACTTAGCAAAATGTTCGCAAGGTTCATTCATGTTTATCAGCACTTCATTTCTTTTTATGGCTAAATAATATTCCATTGTACAGATGTACTACTTTTTGTCTACTCATCAGTTGATGGACGTTTGGGTTGTTTCCACCTTGTGGCTATTGTGAATAGTCAAACATTCGAACATTTGTGTACAAGAATCTGCTTGGGAATCTGTTTTGAATTCTTTAGGGTATATATCCAGGAGTAGAATTGCTGGGCCACATGATATGATGGACCAAATATTTGTGTCCTCCCAAAAGAAGGCCTAAGCCCCAGTAAATGTGATGGTATTTAGAGGTGGGGCCTGTGGGAGGTAATTAGGTTTAGGTGAGGTCATGAGAGTGAGGCCCCCATCATGGGATTAGCACCTTACAAAAAGAGGAAGAGATTAGAGCTCCTTCCCAACCCCTATGTGAGGATACCGTGAGAGGCAGCCAAGTGCAAGCCAAATAGAGGGTCCTCGCCAAGAACCTAGCCCTGATCTCAGAATCCTAGCCTCCGGAACAGTGAGAAATAAATGTCTGTTATTTAAGCCACCTAGTCTATGGCATTTTGTTATAGAAGCCCGAGCAGACTGAGACATATGATAATTGTATGTTTAAGTGACTGAGGAACCCCGAACTATTTTCCACAGTGGTTGTACCATTTTCCATTCCCACGGTAGATGTTTGAAGGTTCTGTTTGCTCTTCGATCTCACCAATGTGGGAACTTTTTTAAGCAGGGAGGGCATTTAGTAATAAAACTATTTCTTCTGGGCACCTGGGGTGGTTCAGTTGGTTAAGTGTCTGACTTTGGCTCAGGTTATGATCTCACGGTTCAGTTTGTGAGTTTGAGCCCCGCGTCAGGCTCTGTGCTGACGGCTCAGAGCCTGGAGCCTGCTTCATATTCTGGGTGTCCCTCTGTCTCTGCCCCTCCTGGCTCGTGTTCTGTCTCTCTGTCTCTCAAAAATAAATAAACATTAGGGGCGCCTGGGTGGCGCAGTCGGTTAAGCGTCCGACTTCAGCCAGGTCACGATCTCGCGGTCTGTGAGTTCGAGCTCCGCGTCAGGCTCTGGGCTGATGGCTCAGAGCCTGGAGCCTGTTTCCGACTCTGTGTCTCCCTCTCTCTCTGCCCCTCCCCCGTTCATGCTCTGTCTCTCTCTGTCCCAAAAATAAATAAACGTTGAAAAAAAAAAATTTTTTTAAATAAAAATAAAAATAAATAAATAAATAAACATTAAAATTATTTTAAAGAAAAGGAGGGGGGCGCTTGGGTGGCTCAATCAGTTAAGTGTCTGACCCTGGCTCATGATCTCACAGTTCAGTTTGTGAGTTCGAGCCCCGCATCGGGCTCTGTGCTGACAGCGCAGAACCTGGAACCTGGTTCGGATTCTGTGTCTCCCTCTCTCTCTGCCCCTCCCCCCACTCACTCTCTGTCTCTGTCTCTGTCTCTGTCTCTCTCTCACAAATAAATATACATTAAAAAAAAAAAAAACTACTTCTAATGAAATCTATCTTGGAACCCTACCATAACAAAACAAGATTAAAGGGAAACTGTCAGGGTGAGGTGATGGCACCTCTAAAATCCTAGGGCTCTAAAAAAGAACAGTGTGAAACCTGTTGCTCCAGATAGGTTTGTTGGATCCTTCCTGGCTTAGAATCCAAAGATCCCATCTTGACCTGCTTCCCAGATCCATCCAGGTCCTCAGAGGTTTGGCTTAGAGAAGACTCACCCCATCTCCATTCCATGCTTTTATGGAAGTCCTGAGATTGCAGCCCTCTTCCAGATGCATATGGGGCCCATCTGTGCAAAAATCATCTGGTTCTCATGAAAATGAAAATTCTGGGATTCCCACCCCAGACTTACAGAATGGGAATCTTTTTCAGAGGAACCCTAGTATTTGCAATTTTTTTTTTTACATACTTCCAAATGTATTTTGATGTCCCCCTGTTTGAGAACCACTAGACTAGAAAGGGCTGAGAGGTGAGGGAGCCAAGGGTAAATGCCTAAGTTAATGAGGCCAAAGAGCTACTATCTCGCTGAACTGTGGTGACTTTCTCCTTTGCTCTTTAAGTGAAAGAGAGGCATTGGATTTTGCTTTGAGATCCAAGCGCCAACTGGGGCTACCCAAAGGTCATATTGGCACCACTTCTTTCCCACAAGACTATGAAGTTCAAAGGATAAGGACCCTCTTAGGCCCCTCAGAAACTGTGCACAGTGTTTAAGCATTTCCAAGTGCTGTTATTTTTTTTTAATGATGGTTATTATGGTTACTTTTTTGAAATTTGAAAATATAGCAGATCAGTCATAAAGCAATGACTATTTATGCAAGTTTTAGCAGCGTTAAGCAATGCCTTCCTTGTGCTGAGAATCAACATTATTTACTTTGGGAATCTTGCCCAGATTTCTGTTAACTAATTCACACATAGTTTCTCCTCCCAGCCTTGTGACTCAGTGAGGTTTTTCCCAGCTGGGGCAAGGAAAACTGTTATATACAGACCTAATCCAGTGCAATGAACTCATCAAGGATCATCAAAAGCCCCCTACCCCAGTTACACCCTCAGAGCAGAAAACCACTCTTCAGGCTCTGTGGGACTCCTCCAAGAATGAGTAACTCCCCACCTGTTTTGGTTATCCATTGCTATGTAACAAATCTTGCCAAAACTTAGTGACTTAACACAACAACCATTTTATTAGTTCTTGCTGGTCTTTGGATTGACTAAGCTCAACTAAGCAATTCTGGTCCATCTGTTGTCTGTTGAGGCTACAGCCATCTGGGGGCTCAACTGGCTGAAGAATCCAAGCTGGCTCACTCACATGGTTAGTGGCTGATGCTGGTGTCAGGTGGGAGCTTAGTTGGGCCTGTTGTCTGAAATGTCCTATACATGGCCTCTTCATGAGGCTTGGGCTTCCCACAATATGGCAGCTGGGCTACAAGAAGGAGTAACCCAAGATCAAATGTTTCAAGAGGGAGGAAGTGGTTCAAAGCACTGATTGGGATTAAACCCTAGTTCTAAGGCCTTGGACAAATTACTTAATCTCTTAGAACCTAAACTTCTCCATCTACCACATGAAGATAATGCCTTTCTCATCAGATTGATGTGAAGACTGAGATGGTATATATATGAAGCTCTTCACGCAGTGCTCCAAAAACAAGAGTTATGATCATGGACATACCAACACCTAATCCTGGGACACCCTGGATAGTGCATGCTGGATCTCTCCACTTTTTCTCCCAGGCTTATTATACAAATTCCCCAGTTGCCATCTGTCATTTGAAGAAAAGGGAGAGTTGCTGTCTTCAACGAGATCCTGCCAGTCTGATGCAGAGATCAGAAACCGACATGACTCCTTGGAATTTATCTAAAAAGAAAAAAATCTTACAAGTATTCAAAGATATTTGTAGAAAACATGTTACAATAACATGCTATCAAACTAAATGTCTATCAATAGGGAATGAAATATGACACACTCATATTCTACTGGATGGTTTTTGCTCTTAGCGTATCTAGGACCTGATCATCCTCCCTCTTAGGGGGAAACTTTAAGACAGGAAATAAACACCCCTGCTGTTCACTACAGAGGCCAAAAGAAGGCATATAGGCCCACTCATGCTCCCTGGAAGGCAACATATAGACAACGTATAAGCATGTAAGCTGAGTGTGGCCAGTGAGATTTTCCTGCCTGAGGCTTTGCCCACAAAGGCACAAGGACAGTTAGTGATTTTCAAGACTGTCATGTTGGCAGTGGAGCCTAGATTCCAGTGACATATAGGCAAGTGTCTGGTGGAACAGAGCTGCCTCCCTGACCTAAACAACTCAGCTTGGAACTGATATATATGAGAGAAATAAACTTTTATTCATTAAGGCCACTCTAAGTTGGGCTTTTTTTTTAAATTATTATTATAGCAGCTTAGCTTATCCTAGTTACGGTGACTTTAGAATATGGTCACATTCCTTCCATTGACAAGGAGACCCTATGTCTCCTCCTCTCAAATCAGGGCAGGATTGTGAGCACTTAGATCAAGAGACTACAGTGAAAGTGACTCCCAAGGCTAGGTCATGAAAGGCCACACAGCTTTCTCCCTGCTTAGTAGAACACTAGCTCCTGAGCCACCCTGTAAGAAGTCAGACTACCCAGAGGCTGCCACACTGTGAGGAAGCCAAGCCATACAGAGAGGCCATGTATAGGCCCTCTGGACAAGAGTTCTAGCTCAGCCCAGGATTCAAGTCATCCCAGCCAAAGCTCCAAACGTGTGAATGAAGAAGCTTCCAGATGATTCCATTACCCTCCCCCTTCACCAGCTTTTCATCTCACTCCTAGTTTGAGTTTTCCCAGCTGAGATCCCAGACATTGTGACATCATCCTTGCTGTATCCTGTTAGAATTCCTGACCCACAGACTATATGAGCATATTAAAGTGGCAATTGCTTTATGCCACTAAGTTGTATGAATTGCTATACTGCAATAGCAAATAGAACACTAAACTAACATATAATAGATTCTGTGGACTATTATACACCCTTACAAAAAATTCCTCTTTTATTGATTCAGTTAGCCAGATTTGGTTGCTGTTGTTGCAATCAAGAATCTTCATGGTGGACTGGGGCGGGGGAGGTGTGGGTGGTGCACCTGTGTGGCTCAGTCAGTTAAGCATACAACTTCAGCTCAGGTCATAATCTCACAGTTTGTGGGTTCGAGCCCCACATCAGGCTCCACACTATCAGTGCCTGGGATTCCCTCTCTCCCTCTCTCTCTGCCCCTCCTCACCCCTCTCTCCCTCAAAATAAATAAATAAACTTAAAAAAAAAAAGAACCTTTATTGGTGGATATACAATGAAACACTCCACAAAGCTTAAACTGATGTAGCTCTATGTTAACTGTCCCAGAAAGATGTTCACACTGTAGTTTTAATGAAAATGGCAGGTTCTAAAACAGGTACAGACTAGTTCTATTTTTGTAAGATAAAACTTTTTGCATAGAATTCTAGGATGCTATGTACTAAAATTATACAGTATAGTATTGTGTTTAGGTATTGGAAATACAGGGAGTATTTTCTTGTGCTTATCTGTATATTCTAATTTCTTATTAGTGAATATCATTACACAGTTACTTGCATAATTTTTTTAATTAAAAAACATTTTAAAAAATAAAGCCAACATTATAGATCAAGAAATTTGAGAGTGGTTGGCACACCTCTCCACCTCTCGGGATTTTGTACATTTTCCAGTGAGAAACCCAAAAGTAAAATCTTTAGGGAGTGTGATAGCCCCTAATAATTCCTCCTCTCCCTATAAACATATGCTGTTTCTCACATTAAGAAGTAGTGTTTGGGCATTTGACTGGCTCAGTAGAGCATGCAACTCTTGAACTCAGAGTCATGAGTTCAAGCCCCGTGTTGGGCATAGAGATTACTTAAAAAAAAAAAAATAGGGGCACCTGGGTGGCTCAGTCGGTTAAGCATCCAACTTCTGCTCAGGTCATGATCTCTCGGTTGGTGAGTTCAAGTTCCACATCAGGCTCTGTGCTCCAGAGCCTGGAGCCTGCTTTGGATTCTGTGTCTTCCTCTCTTTCTGCCCCTTACTGCTCATTCTCTCTCTCTCTCTCAAAAGTACACATTAAAAGATTAAAAAATATATTTTTAAGTAGTGTTTAGTTCCCCTTTTCTTAAGTCTAGGCTGTTCTTGTGACTCCTTTGGCCAATAGAATACAGCATGTTTGAGGATATCTGATCTCAAGCATTAGGAGGACTGGTAGCTTCCGTTTCCTTCCTCTTACATGCTTGTTCTTGGGACATTCTCTTAGAACCTAGCCCAAGCCCTGTGGAGGAGAACCAAGACTCTCCTGTTGGTAGCCTCAGCTGAGCCCCTAGCTAATAGCCAGCACCAACTGCCAGCTGTGTGAATGAGTCATTTGGAAATCTAGCCCAACTAAGCCCCAGGTGACTTCAGCTCCAACCAACAACCTATGGGACAGAAGAACCACCCAGCTGAGCCCTGTTAACCCACAGACTCATAAGAGGTACTAAAATGGTGATTGCTTTAAGCCACTGACTTTTGGGATAATGTAGTAGCTAGTTTCCAAGATGGCTCCAATGACCCCCACCCTCTGATATTCACACCCTTGTATAGTCACTTTGTACATTGTACCAGGGCTTGTCTGTGTGACAAACAGAATATAGCAGAAGTGATGTGTGTTATGTTACTTCCAAGATTAGATTATAAAAGATCTTGTTGTTTCTGTCTTAGTCACTCTCTCAGATCACTCTTCATGTTGTGAGCAGCCCCAGGGAAAGAAATCTACATAAGGTGACCAACTTGTCACCAGGTTGCCCAGGACTTTCCTGGTTTTAGACTGAGAGTCTCATTCTGAAACCCCCTCAGTCCTGAGCAAACCAGGATGGTTGGTCACCCTACACTCCTGATAAGGAACTGAGGCCTTTGGACAACAGTGAGCTAGAAACTGAAGTCTTCTACCGCAGCTGCATGTGACGTGCCATCTTGGAAACAGATCGTCCAGCCCCAGTCAAGCCATCAAATGACCACAGCCCCAGCTGACCACTTGACCACAACTTTGTAAAAGACCCTGATCCAGAACCACCAGGCAAGTTGATCCCAAATTCCTGATGCCCCAGAAACTATATAAGATAATAAGTATTTGTTATTTTAAGGTGCTAAATTTGGGGCAATTTGTTAAACACCAATAGATAATTTAAACAGGCGGCCTATTACACCCAAATAGGTAACAGAAACAGGGAGCATGTTCATATTCTCCACCCTGTTTGAAATAGCCATGATAATCTTTCTGTTTGGGGACTTCCTTTACCTTCCTGAAAATCAACCCGAGGGAATTTTGCTTCTAGAGTTCCTGAAGAGCAGTGCTGCGCATGGCCCCTGCTTGCTGTTGGGGAGCTCAGTCCAATTCTAATTATCTTCCAAGCTTTAACAATGAATCTCTTGGGCTCCCAAGGTCCTCCCAACTCTCCATTTCCAAATGCTCTTGAGGCCATCATGATTTCCCAAAAGGCCTGAGATGCTTACCCAGGCTGCTTAAACAGCCTTCTATACTGGAAAGTATGCCCTGATCTCTGACAACATGAATGTCTGCATGCAGAAAACAATGCATGGGATGCATATGTCTGCAGAACATGCAGATGGTTTTATGAGGGTCTGGGAGACTTGACCTAAGTTTTTTTCCAACCAGCACCAAGGTATTTGAGATTTTACCTTTTAACTTACTTAGGAAGGCTAGTTTATTCACAAGCACCTTCTTCTGGACGGGTTTTGAAGACATCACGTTAGTCCAGGGGAGCACAACAGGCGGGTGGGCACCTTAAAAGCCTCTCTTGGCTCCTCCTTCAGTCTAGTATGGTTTACACTGACTCTGTCTACAGGCAGGCTTTGGGCTCCGCACATGCAGGGCACCCAGCGCGTCTGGGCAGGCTACTGTGTGCACCCAGAGACCCAAAGACACCTGGAAGATAGATACAGATACAAGAAACACGTGCAAGCCATTAGTTTCCTGGAGCTGCCATAACAAAGTACCACAAACTGGGTGGCTTAAAATAACAGAAAACTATTCTTTTAGAGTTCTGGAGCCAAAAGTCCAAAATTAACGTGTCAGCAGGTTTTCTACCTTCTGGGGCTGTGAGGGAGAATCTGTTCCACGCCTCTTTTAGATTGTGGTGGTTCGCTGTCCATCTTTGGCATCACCCCAATTTCTTGTTCACATGGCATGCTCCCTGTGTGTCCCTCTGTGTGCCCAAATCTCCTATCCTAATTGACCTCATCTTAACCTCATCATCTGTAAAAACCCCACTTCCAAATAAGGTCCTATTCACAGGTACTGGGAGTTATGACTCCATCTTTGGGGAGAACACAGTTCAAACCATAACACCGAGCATTTAATAAAAACAGGAAATATCCATGAAATGCCAGGCACTTGCTATGATAGGCATTTTATACACATTATTCTTAATCCTCACAAAGATTTCCTAATTTTATAGCTATAGGAACAGGATCGGAAAGATAACAGTGCTTATCTTAACTCATATAGCTAGAAAATGTAGGGTTCTGAAATCAGATAGCCTGGCTTCACCACTTACCTGGGAGGGAGGCCTTGGACAAGTTATTTAACCTCTCTGTACCTGTTTCTTTATTTGTAAAGTGAGGGTGATAATAATCATGCCTCCATCTATGCTGAGTTGTTGCAAAATCTTTAAAAGACAATGCACAGAGTCTGACACATAATAATTACTGAACTCACGTAGCTGTTATTATAAGTAGTAGAGTCAAGATTTAAATCCACATCTCCTTAGCTCTGATACCTTCATTCTGTCTCATCTATGATCCAGCATAATGAGGTGCCAGGCACTTTGGCATCCATGATCTCACTGAATCCTCAGGATCCCTGGGAAGTCAATATTTCTGGATATATTTTATGGATGAGGGAACTGAAATACAGAGAGGTGAGGTGACCTGACAAAGGTCACCTAGCAAATAAGACACTCTGATCTAGCTCTGCTGACTGTAGTATTTTTCCACTATGTTACCCATCATCCCATTGCACAGATACAAGGTGGTGGAACACTCTCCTCTACCGTAGTTTGCTAATAATCTCTGGGTCTAAGGTAGTCAACCAAGTTGATGAGGTCAGTCAGTGGCCCACCCCAAGGCTGTAACAGTCAGCTCCTGCCAGTTCAGAAAGCTCAGCACAGAAGGTATGCTATTTTTTCTTGAGAAAATCCTTCAGAAGGAAGAACTCTTTCTCACACACACACAAGCACACACACCTGCACACACATGCATGTACACACAAACATACAGAATGCTTACACAAGGACGCACCCCTGGAACAAAGTCACTAACAGTTGAAAGGGAATGGGCCATAGAAGAAGATGTCTCAGTTAGAAAGCCTAAAAAGTAAGAACCAGCTGCTAGGCCCAATCCAAAATTCCCTGGCAAACTAGGGTCGAGAAGATTCCAAAAGGCAAAAATAAATTCCAGGGGCGCTTGAGTGGTTCAGTTGATTAAGCGTCCAACTTCAGCGCAGGTTATGATCTTGTAGTTTATGAGTTCAAGCCCCGTGTTGGGCTCTGTGTTGACAGCTCAGAGCCTGGAGCTTGCTTCGGATTCTGTGTCTCCCTCTCTCTCTCTGCCCTTCCCCTGCTCATGCTGTCTCTCTCTGTCTCTCAAAAATAAATGTTAATTTTTTTTTTTAGTAAAATAAAATAAAAACCAAAAAAACCATGCAAACACCTCAGACATAAACTCCCTCAGACTTCTCTGCCAGGATGGAAAGAGAGACAAAGCAGCTAGGTTCTCTGGCCTGGACTTTCTCAGATCTTTGTACCACCACCTCTGTCCAGCTGCTCTTGCACACCACAGCTCAGCCCTACAAACACCTAAGGAGAGTGGCCATGGGATAATGGCCACCCGTAGGCCTCCTCTGGCCCATAGACAAGTTTTATTTAGCCTGCACACAGTTTTTAAGTTAGTTGTTAACATTTCGGGTTTTTTTTTAATGTCTGTTTATTTTTGAGCGAGAGACAGAGCACGAGCAGGGGAGGGGCAGAGAGAGAGGGAGACACAGAATCCGAAGCAGGCTTCAGGCTCTGAGCTGTCAGCACAGAGCCCGATGCAGGGCTAGAACTCATGAGCTGTGAGATCATGACCTGAGCAGAAGTCAGATGCTTAACCACCTAAGCCACTCAGGCACCCAATTGTTAATATTTTAAAAGAGAGACATTTCACATAATAATTCTTGGTTTTTGCGCCTTGGGAAAATCAAAAGTTCTGGCCAAGTGGCTCTGTATCTGAGAGGCAACTGTGAGCCAAAGCTGAGTGGTGGCTGCCTCCAGGTTCATTATTTTTATACCTAGACCACTTGACTCATTTATCTTCCTTGCCTGACCCCTCTAGGAATGTAAGTTTTTCACTCAGGCCAACTGAGACCTCCCCTCTGCTAGCAAATAAAATAGCACCTCACCTGCCCTGGCATTCAAAAGTCCTTCAGAGCATGGCTCATTCAGACTTAACACCTGTGACTATACTTCATTCCAAATGTATCTACTCCTTCGTGTCCAAATGAGTCCCTTGTCTTCCCACACTGGTACCTTTGCTAGTGCTTTTTTATTTCCTCTAAGATGCATTTCATTCCAACTTGGCCAGAACTCTCCAACACTCACTGAGGTCCGTATGAAGGCCTTCTCAGAACCTCCCAAGCAGATGTGAGCTTTCTTTCATTTGATGCTCCAAAGCACCTTGTCATTTTGAAGTACTAGCTCCAGACTCTCAGGGCTTCACACATTTGCATATTATAATTATTCTCCCTGTGATTCTTTCCCCCTCAGCCAGTAGTTCCAGTGGATCCCAGCCTTGCAGTCGACTTCACCATAGCATTAGTGTGAATAAGGACACTATCTTAACCCTTCAGACCAACCTGGTCACCAGAAGAATACCACTGAACTAATCCCTCAGTTCATGCCACCTGGAACAGAAGAATTGCCTGACTGAGACCTGCACACATCTTTGACTTTTGTGACAATTGTGAGATAGAGCGAAAGGGTTGTTGTTTAAGCCACTAAGTGTTAGGCCAGTTTGTTACACAGCAGTAGGTAACTGAGACAGTTGGGAATCTTGCTATTGATTTTCTTCACGTCTTTTTATGAAACTAAAAATATATACATACACACACAACTTAGAGATGGGGAAGAGAACTAGTATTTATGAAGCTCCTAATTTGATTTCTGTCTGACACTTTTACATGCATTACCTCATCTAATACTCAAGACAATCCAGCTTCTATTATTATTTATGCTTAAAAAAAAGAAGAGGGGCACCTGGGTGGCTCAGTCCTTTCAGTGTCTAACTCTTGATTTCGGCTCAGGTCATGATCCCAGGATTGTGGAATCAGGCCCTGTGTTTGGCTCCACACTGAGCATGGAACCTGCTTAGGATTCTCTCTCTTCCTCTGACCCTCTCCCTCCCTCACTCTCTAAAAATAAAATTAAAAAAAAAAATTAAAAAAAAAGTAAAATTAAAATTAAAATTAAAAGAAGAAGAAACCAACCAAAGCCTAGAGAAGTTCAGTAACTTGCAAATGATCACATAAGTCCTGAGTGGGGGAAATGGGAATTGAATGCCTAGTCTGCTCTATCCAGCTACAAAATCCTTGTTTTTGTCACCACCTCACATCTCCACACCACTTCTCTGGGCTCAGATAGCGGTCTACACTCCTCTTAACCTGACACCATATGTGGTCTCTTCATGCTGCCGCAAAGCCTTCAGAACCTTTCTCTTAAACGACCATACATTATTCCAATTATAGTTTACATACCATTCCCCTCCTGTGGAGCATTTACATTCCTTCCAAATCTTTTTGCCATTAAAAGAATTCTGACAGTTGCATTCTGCTACAAAGAATAGGAATTCCGAGGGCGGGGTGAGCCTTTCTTGGGTTTCTTTGGTATTACCAGGAATCTCATCAACGTGACTCTTCCAGCCCTCTTCCCACCCACCCTCTGAGCCCTGACTGCCTTAGTGAACCCCCTCACGTCAAGCTGTGGCCTAAGGAGAGTGTTCCAGGTGGAGCAGAGGAGGGGAGAAAAACAATCCCCTTGAAACTCGCACCCATTTGGCCCAGATGAGTTCATCACCTTTTATCAGTGTTATGCAGACCTCATTAATCTTAAATCGCTTTGACGGCTGGAAAAATGAAGACTGTTTCAGGATTCTTGTTGATTTTGAAAAGATTATACACATCCTGTTATTTCTAAAGGGCCAGGTGAAAGATTTTTAAATCCTGTTAAGAATTTTAGCCTATATCCTGAGAGAGTAGGTAGACATTAAATGGTTTTAAATACAGGAGTGATGACCTAATCTGATTTTTTTTTTTTTTTTTTTTTAACTAGAAAGAACACCCTGGTTTGGAAGATAATGACAGGATTTAGTGATTGAGAGGACAGAGGGTAGAGGCTAAGGGAGGACTCCAGCAAGACCCTAGGATTCTGCCCAGGACAGCTGGGTGGGTAGGATGAGAAGCAGTAAGGGAATAACAGCACAGTAGTTCCCTTTGGGACCAGGTGAACTAGGGGCGCCTGAGGGCAGCGCCTGGGACAAGCCTACTTCCGCAGGGACCAGGGACACAGGCCTGGGAGAGAGGGCCCCCTAGGCCAGGAGTGAGAGGGATGTGGAGGGGCCACCAGCAGGCCCTGCTGGAGAACTGCGGACCCTGGCGAAGGCCCTGAGGCCTCAGCAACCCATGAGGCTGCTAACCCTTTCCTTCCCAGGAATGGAGTCCTGAACTACTCCATCTTAAGGGGCTGTTTGAGCCAGTCACCGTGTCCCTGGAGGTTTTCAGGTCAAAGATTCCCACTGATTTTATACTTAGGAGAAAGCACTACCCCCCAGGAAGTAGCCCCAGGAAGAAAATCCCCTTGTTTCTGACCTCCCAAAGATCTGCAGCCAGCCAGACACAAATGCCCAGGTGACCTGCACAGGCTTGGATCCTTGCTTTAAGAGGAGCAAAGACAGGCTGCTGGGGAGAGGCAGTTTCACCCCACCTGGGCATCTGGGAGCGTGAAGACGGGATGGGTTTTCTTCTGAGCCGTAAAAGAACAGGTTGACTTCCTCAGGTGAGTAGGAGGGGATAGAACGCTCTAGGAAGAGGGACCGGCCGTGCAAAGATCCAAAGAGGGGGAAATACAGGACAGGCTGGAGCTGAGGGAGCTTTGCATGACTCTTCTTAGATGCAAGGGGATGAAACTGTTTCTACTACTCAGACTCACAAGTCTGTGACGTTCTGGAGCAACAATCTAACCATGGCCCCGAAAGCTTCTTTGTCATTAGTGGCTGAGACAGAAATTTCCTGTGACGTCATCTGGGAAAATTGCTAGGAAGCTCAGTCCCTAACTTGCCCTGGCCTGACCTCTAAAAAGCAACTTTCCAGAGCCTGTGGATGTGCATTTTTTGAACTAGCCTCATCTCTCCCTGCCTCTTCCTTTCCTACCTGTATTTTTCCTTTTACCTTCTTTCTATTTAAACCTTTCGAGGAAGAGATAAGCTATGTAAAATTAAGCCTATAAAACACTCAACCTACCATCTTTCAAAAGAAAGCCAGTGTCCACCAAATCTACAGAGGGGTCAGTGGTGCGGCAGGTCTCATGGATGGAGCTAGATGGAGGCCAGGTAGGCAGGGTCCAGGGAGGAAGTACAGGAAAGAGCAGGCCTGGGCAGAGGACTCTGGGGACAGCAACTGAAAGCACAGAAAATCCTGGGGGAACCCGGAAGGTTATTAGTCCAGCTACATACTTAGAGTCAGCTTCAAATGAGGCTGGTCAGGCAACCCCAGGTCATTTTGTCCCAAATGTCGTATTCAAGAGTTAGGAGAAGAGGGGTGCCTGGGTGGCTCAGTCAGTCGGTTAAGCATCTGACTTTGGCTCAGGTCATGATCTTAACAGTTTCAAGCCCCGCTTCTCTCTTTCTCCCTCTCTCTGCCCCTCGCTCACTTGTGCCCCCTCTCTCTAAGGAAGAAAAAAAAAAAAGATTGAAGAGAGGGGATTTTCAGGCTTCATATTTTCTACCCCCGTCCCCCCCCCCACCACCAGTGAGGTTCCCTTTTGTGTGGGGTATCCTGGGAGATGTGAAGGGCCCAGGGATGTGGAAATCGGGTGGGGAGATTATGACAAGCACTCTTGAACAACTTCAGATTTGCTGCAGTTTGGCGGGGACAGCAGCGGTAGGTTGGGCTCTGAGCTGCTTTGCCATGGGTGTCGGGGTCAAGAGGAGGAAGAGACACCATACCCTTAGGAGTCTTTAATTCACTTGGCCATTTTTGCTGAGAACTTACAGGTGGAATTCTTCTCTGTGGAGCTGTGTTTGGCAGCAGGCTCAATATATAACATGTAATCGTTACATAAATCTATAGTTGTTTACAAATACACGACATGGTATTTGCTCCTCCAGGGCCAAGACCCACAGATGCCGGTAAGGAGATTTGCCAGCAACAAGGGAGAAAGCCCCAGGCAGCCTCACAAAAGTTTTCCAGTTTCTAACCTTCCAGCATTCCTCAGGGAGGGCCTCTTAGCTCATGGACCGGTCCCCCGGGGCCTGTGGGGAGGGACTATTGGGGCGGCAGATGGCAGAATCATACCATCTAGGACTAAGTCCATGCAGGAGGTTGGGTCATCGTCATTGAATGCTTTCTTCCTCTGTGTAATCATTTGACAGGAGGCTAATCAGTGCTCACCTGAGGAGACCCCTAGCTCAACCTTCAAACCCCGGACGGGGGAGTCCTAGGCCGGAAAGTCCTGCTCTGCTTGCGCTGAGTGGGAGAGGGACTCCCCAGCTCAAAAGACTGAGTGGGACAGCAGGTAGCAGGACAGCAGATGTGCTCGGTCTGTCACTAGGCAGACAGGGTACTTTGTTATGGCTATTTTGATCCAGACATCTTGAGGGCACAGAGAGTTTAGCATGAGTAAAAACTATATGATCAGGGGCGCCTGGATGGCTCAGTCAGTTAAGCATTCATTCTCGATTTCGGCTCAGGTCATGATCCCAGGGTCGTGAGATCAAGCCTGCTGTTGGGCTCCACACTGAGCATACTTGGGATTCTCATTCTCTCTCTCTCTCTCTCTCTCTCTCTCTCTCTCTCTCTCCCCAGCTCATGCTTGTGCTCATGCTCTCGCAAAATAAACATTTTTTTCAAAAACCTACATAATCATATTTGAGAGAAGATGCCAAAATACTAAGTGATTTCATACATAGTAACTGCAAACATGAAGCATGAAACTTTATTTTTAACAGCCAACAAATGTTCAGTGATTGTCTACTCTGGGGATGGCACTCCGTAGGCATAGCACCGAAGACCCAGTAATGAAGAAGAAGCAGGGTCAAAGAGGACAGATAAAAAGAACAGTCAGCAAACACCCCCATATAACTCTAATTCATGATACATGCCTTAGCAATAACATGAGCACTCTTTTTTTTAATGTTTATTTATTTATGACAGAGAGAGACAGAGAGAGACAGAGCACAAGTAGGGGAGGGGCAGAGAGAGAAGGAGACAGAATCGGAAGCAGGTTCCAGACTCTGAGCTGTCAGCACAGAGCCCAACGTGAGGCTTGAACTCACAAACTGTGATTGTGACCTGAGCCGAAGTCAGATGCTTAACCGACTGAAACACCCAGGCTCCCCAACGCGAACACTCTTAGTAACAACAATACCTAACATTCATTGGGCTGACAATTCCAGGCACTGAGCTGAGTGGTCTTCAATTCGTCCCATCATACAGTCCTCACACAACTCCACAGGCAGGTGTATTTATCAGCCCCCTTACAGATGAAAACACCTAAGGTGCAGAGGAGTTAAGAGACTTGCTAGGTAGGAAGAGGCGGAGCTGCTACTTGAACCCAGGTCTGACTCCAGAAAGTAGGCCCTTGACCCTGAAGTAAAGAGCAGGAAGAGGAAGTAAAGATCTTGCCTTCAGCACGGGGGAGATCTCTCTGCACTCCCCGTACCCTCACCCTTTCCTTGCCCTTTTTAGCCCAAGTAGGAATGACAATTCCATTGACCTACTGGCCTGGTAACCAGGGCCAGACAATTTCACATCTACTTGTTGGGTCATGAAATAGGATCAGGAACGGAGTTAGGGTCAGAAATAGGATGATCGTGCCTTGCGAACATAATTATATCCCTTGCACTCTGTGATCAAAATAAGTCAGAAGGTTTTGCTTAATGTCAGAGTCACTTGACTGGCTCTCAAAGAGGTCACCCAGGGTAGTTTTACCTTGATGAATTTTCCACAGAGCTGAACCTGCTTCACAGCCAAGTCGGTGCTCTGAGGTTCAGCTGCCTGGAGAAGCCTGACTCCCAGTAATCCAACACATAGGAGGCTGAAGTATATAACCAGATACTCACGTATTCATTAACAGTTGGTATTAGTCCTTCAATAGCTGGAACGCTCCTCCCTCACCTGGAGCACCCTTTTCTCAATATCAGCAATCAGAAAGCCAAATCACCCATCAGCTGGCTGGTTACTGAGTGTATCCCAAGAGTTGGCATAGGCAGATTTCTTTCAAATCAGGGTGGGGCTTAGTGAGTCATCTTTACTTCACAGCAGGGCACATCTGTATGAGCTCCAGTTTCATTTGCTCTTTCCTGGACAGTGGTGGATAATAAGTGTCAGCTCTGGCCTCTGGGCTTTACCCTACCTCTTTTTGCTTTCTCTTCTCCAGCTTTCTCTCTCATTCTTGTTTCACACTTTCTCCATACAGTACAACTGATTAGGTTGCTGACCATTCAACTGTTATCACATTCCAGCCCTGCCCCCCTGAGATTACATGAGGGAGATGACCTGATGGGTGGGTTGGTTGATCCAAACTCTTCATTTATTTATGGACTTTTTGTGTATATTCTCAGATATATTAGGTTGAACCATATGAGATTGCTATTTGGGTAGGTCAAAAACAAAGAGCAGCAACTTTATGTGGTATAACTAACAACAGACCAGATTTATTAGGGGTGGGTTTACTGAGTCCAACTCCTTTTTGCAAGCCTTGATGGTAAGTGTGTGTGTATATGGAGGGTCATACATGGCAGGCTTTTATGTCTCTCTGGAAACAGGCATCTCTGGCTAGCCATTAGCATCTGGGACTTCATTCCTCTTGCTGTCCATTCACCCTCTGACAAGGGCCTTAATGTCAAGGATGAGCCAAAGAGGGACTTGAGGTTGAGGGAGAAAGTCAAACTCTTTGTTATATGTGACAGAGTATGTGTTCTGAAGCCAACAGAGAACAATTTTAAGGAACACTTTTAGATAGTTCATATTTTGTTTATTCCCCTATTCATGTGAAAAAATTAGGGACTACTGGAGACCTGTGTGAAATAGGCTCATGCCCGACACCATTCCTACCTTCCAAGGTTTTCACTGGCTATAGTTGTATGTACATATACCTGTGTGTCTGTTTCTGGTAGCAGATTACCATATGATAAGCTCTGTGAGGGTAGGGCTTATCTCTGACTTACTGGTCTTTAATTCCTATCATAGGGCCTGGCATACAGTAGGTGCTGATTAAAAAAAAATGTTTTATACAAATTAATGAGCGAGTGAATGAATGAATGAGGTTAAACAACAAACAAATCATGGAAATACCAAGAAAGCATCAAATACCATACCAAACAAAAGGTCTCTGGACCTTTAAAGGTCAGGAACCAGGCTGCCTGTAGAAGTCAGCAAGGCTCCCCAGGGAAAGTAACCTGAAAACATTTGCTCCCCAACTGGAAAAGGTTGGTGGAACAGCTCAGGCAGTAGCATAGTCTGCCTCACAGATGTGAGAGAGGAAGCCACAAATGAAAAGAAGCCACAAATGAAAAGTTGTTCCCTATTTCCTGGCAAGCTCTTTGGTCAGCATGAGCCGCATTCCTTTGAGCTGAGCATGTGTGGAATTTCCAGTCTAGGTAGCAGAATGGAACTTGGAACAAATAGCTCAGCAAAAAAGAACCCGGGAACAATGGGACCAGACCCAGCTGCCCTTTGCCAACTCTTGAGCTCACAGAATATTGGCTCAGTGGGCCTTGTTGAGGGAGATAAATGATGTCGTTTGGGCTGTACCACTTCAGAGGACTCAGAGAGACATTTCCATGTTCAGACAGCACTAAAATCCTTAGAAGATATGCTAAATATCTAGGAATGGTCTGAGTCCTCACCATGTTCAACTTTCCATCTAGCAAGGACAAATTAAGGTCTGTTTTGCTTTACAGATGGGGCAGGTCTAAATACTGGAAGGTAGAGGAGAAGAAACCTTCATCAAGAGAAAGCTGGAGGATACTTCAAGGTGAGGACAGGTGATGATGAGGGGGTGATGGCAGGATTCAGGGCCCTATGTGATCAATCTGGAGGAAGGAGTCAGGGGAAATTTAAGAGGAACTGGTGGGAATATATGCTGTCAGTTTCAGGGCAGAGGATTCAAATAGGAAGGGATCAGCTTCTTGGAAGAGACAGTAACTGCAGACAATAACACAAACACAAAGATACTGGTCTCTCTACTGGCCTGACCTGAATTTCTTACATATGATCGTGTTCTAGGAGCATGTCATGAATCACACTGAAAAATGTAGTGGGCATTTCTGCTGTGTCAACCCTCAACTGAGGTTCCTTCTCTGCATTTTCCCAAGTCATTAATTCCTTCAAAACACTGATATATTGATGGAGACCTAAGAAAGGAGAGACTGAACTCCGTTTACTCATATCTCGATCTTCTTGATTATAATGGAGTTGCAGGCAGGAATGACGAATTACTCAACCTAGAATAAGCTACGTAACCTTAAATATAGCTAAATAGGTGCTTCATAGATGAGGAAAAAACGAACGAAAGGGAGGAAGGGAAGAAGGGAAAGGAAGAAAAATGTTACAAAGATGTTAAGGGAGATGGAGTGGGAGCAGTACTTAACTTGGCCTGCATCACAGGGAGATAGGTAGTGTCACAGAAGGAAGTTACCTAGGGCCCATTTTGAGGGTGGGGCAGTTAATGTTTGGGGAATAATATGTAAGCTTGCTGCTGATCAAGGCTAGGTACCTGATTTACTTTGTTGACATATTTTGGACTTAGTTCTTTTAACAAGTAGTGGAGGTGGGGGAGGGAGGGAAGACACCTTTAAATTCCAAAACTATAAAGGAAAAGACAAAGACGCAGCTCCATTTACTGGCTGTGCTGTATCTACCCCATGAAGCTACTAACATAGTCTGAGTCATTTCCTCAGTGGCTGTTCGCTTCTCTGTCCTTAGAAGGAGGAAGTGGAAAGTCTAATACATTATGGTACCTTTTTCTTTTTCTAAAATTTTTTTAAAAGTTTATTTATTTTGAGAGCGTGAGAGTGGGGGAGGGGGTGAGAGAGAGAGACAGAGAGAGACAGAGACAGAGAGAGAATCTTAAGCAGGCTCCACACTCAGTGCAGAACCCAACGCAGGGCTCGATCTCATGACCATGAGATCATGACCTGAGCCAAAATCAAGAGTGGGTGGCTCCACCAACTGAGCCATCCAGGCACCCCTAGGCCACCTTTTTCATATGAAAGGATTCCTGGAACACCTGAGTAGCTCAGTAAGTTAAGCCTTGGACTTTTGATTTCAGCCCAGGTCATGATCTCTGGGGTCAAGTCCCGAAACAGGCTCTGAGCTGAGCTTGGAGCCTGCTTAAAATGCTCTCTCTCCCGGGGTGCCTGGGTGTCTCCATCCAACTTTGGCTCAGGTCATGATCTCACGGCTTGTGAGTTTGAGCCCCGCATTGGGCTCTGTGCAGCCTGCTTCGGATTCTGTGCCTCCCTCTCTCTCTCTGTTCCTCCTCCACTCGCACTCTCTCTCTTTCTCAAAAATAAAGATTTTTAAAAATTAAAAAAAAAAAAAAGATTCTCTCCCTCTCTCTGCCCATCCCCTGTTCACATTCTCTCTCTCTCTCTCTCTCAATAAACTTAAAAAAAAAAAAAAAAGGATTCCTTTCATTCTCAAGGCCCACAAAGTACTTAACGTAAGACCAGGATTGACATGGGTGTTTTATCCGCACCCTATGACACATCATTCTCCTCCTTTTATCAGATATAAAGGCTAAGGATAAATTGCAGCCATCATCTAGACTCAAGTCAGGGCAGGGGGCACTGTTTAAATGTATTAAAAAGTCACATATTTCGCATCCAATGCGTGTTAATGCTGGGAAGGGAACAGGTCCTCTTTTCCCACATAGCTAATACCCCCATTTCACAGATCAGAAGCTTGAGGATCAGATTTCCTCAGCTCGATCTTGATGGACGCATCTAGCAGCGGATGGAGTCCAGACAAAAGTCAATCCGTGTCTATCTACCTACTGGCTTATTAAAGATCTTTTCTTACAGAACCTAAACGTCAAGCCCACTATTTTCCTAATAATTATCACATGAAAATTAAAACTCGTCAGACCAGAAAGAGTGGAAGTATAAAGTAGAGCGGTGGGAGAGGTACCATCTCTCCCACCACTAGTTTAACACAGTACATTTCCGTTTCGCTAAAAGTTCAAGCCACAAGGCCACACAGTTCACTAAGGGCGAGCAGACACACGCGTGCACCCTACGCATGCGCTCAGCTGGGACCCACCCGCCCCTTTCACCGGACCTCTTCAGCCAAGTCACCAATTAGCCCTCTAAATGCCCGCCCTCAAGGCTAAACCCTCGGCCAATCGGAAGAAAGGAGCCATCAGGCACATCACTTATGTAGCATACACCCTTCTCTCCCCTTCCCAAGGCCCCGCCCCGTCTGAGGCAGGGATTGTCGCCTAAGTGCTTCGTTCTGGCACCTGATTGGCTCCTTTCCCAGCCCCGCCTCTGTCTCCTCCCACAGCCCTCCCCACCGCAGACCCACAGCGGCGGGCGGAGCTAAGTACGCAGGCGCGGGCACTGCCTCTCTTTTCTAGTGGCCCGCCCTCCCTCCTCCCCCTCCCTCCCCTCCCCACCCCCTCTCCCTTCCTCTCCCGGCCTGCGCGCGCGTGTCTTCCTCCAGCACGCGCCGCCGCAAGCCAGGCACTCTCGCTGGAGCCTCTGGCCCGCGCGTTCCTTTTCCCCTCCGGCTGCGGAGCCGACGGGATTCTGCACCGCCGTCGCGGCAGCAGCTGCAGCCCCGGCAGCCTCGAGCGGCGGGAGCAGCGCGCGATCCCCCCAGGCGGACCGTACCACCGCCCGCCAGCTCGCGGGGGGAACCGCCCGCCCAGCCACACACGCCTCGGCGACCCCGCCGGGCTGAGGCGTCGCCGCGCCCGGGAGCGTGAGCGCAGAGCCGGCCTCGACCCCGAGCTCGGAGTCCCGCGGGCCGCGCCCGCCGCTGGCCCCACCCATCCGGGCCGTGGAGGCTGCGGCCATGGCCGAGACGGAGGAGCGAAGCCTAGATAACTTCTTCGCCAAGAGGGACAAGAAGAAGAAGAAGGAGCGGAGCAGCCGGGCGGCGAACGCCGCGGGAGCGGCGGGCGGCGCCGGCGGGAGCAGCGGAGCCGCGGGCGCGGCGAGCGGCGGGGCGGGAGCGGGGGCCCGGCCGGGCGACGGCGGGACCGCAGGCGCGGGGGCCGCGGGCCCCGGGGCCGCCACCAAGGCCGTGACTAAGGTGAGGGGCCGGGATGAGGGGCCGGGCCGCGCGCTTGCGCCCATGTGCCCGCCCCCGCCGGCCGCCCGCCCGCCCGGGGAAGCGTCCGGGAGGGGCCGGCCGGAGGGCGGACGGGCGCGGGGGCTGGCCATGTGACGGGGGCTTCCCACGCCAGGCCGGCTCCCCTCTTGCCGCAGGACTCTCCCCTCGCCCCCAGCCCGCTCTCGCCCCTCCGCCTTGTGTCGCTGCCTGGGACCGAGACCCGGACAGCGGCACCCTCGAGGAGAAATGGGTCTGGGGCCGAAGTGCCTGGCCCAGAGCAGCATTTATCGGGTGACGTCTACTCTGAGACTCTTGAGTAATTTGGTGTTCCGACTTTAGCCCAGTTGTCTGAGCTGAATTTTCTAACAATCGCATTTGTGGCAGCTCGAACTGGCAGAGCTTGGCCTCTAAGCCTGTAACAGAATAAGTCTCATGACTACATTGAGGTAGACATTTAGTTGTGGGGTTACTATTGACTTTTTCATTCCACTTTTCCTGGTTGCTTTTAAAGTAACCGCTCTCTTGAAGGAACTGGTGGAGGTAAAAGAAATTTGACTGCTTGGGCACGTTTGTCCTCCAGCCTAGTTTGTCCTCCAGTCCTCCCTCCCTCCGATCCCTCCGGCCTCGGGATCAAGTAAGGGCTTTGGCCAGAAAATGAGTCTATACTTTAGGTTCCAGATATTTGATCCCCTTTTCATAGTCTGATATTTGCCTTTGTTGTATTTTAACAAATAGCTTTGCTTGATCCAATGGTGTGTGTTTTACAGGATGAAGATGAGTGGAAAGAATTTGAACAAAAAGAGGTTGATTACAGCGGCCTCAGAGTTCAGGCGATGCAAATAAGGTATGGTCTGCTTACAACTGTGTTTAGATAACCCTTAGGATAGGTGTTGTATGTTTGGTTTTTCTCTAGCCCCAAAGCATCTAGCTAGACACAGTGACCTCATGTTTTAGATACGCTTATTAGGGCTGTAAGGATTGTGTCTTCCTCTCTCTGATGGCGGTCCTTTCTATATGCTGATCAAATCAGCTGCCAGCTCCAAAATCCTGTGAGAGCTTGCCTACTTATTTGAGACAGCTAAAATGAAATGGATTTTGTGGCCTTTAAAATTTTTACTTTTAATATTGGTGGCTTGAACAGCGTGGTTTTCACATCCTGTCCAGTAAGCAAGTTCATATATATTTTTGTAGGTGAAGCATACTTAGAAATACGGATTTTAGGTGTTCACACAATGAAACCAGCCTGTGTAATCAACAGCAAGTTCAAGAAACTAAACATTGCTGCTACAGAAGAAACCTAAGTGCTTTTAGTCACTGCCTTCATTCCCAAGAATAACCGCTATCCTAACACTGTAGATCAATTTTCCTGAGGATTTTATAGGAATGGCATTGGATAGTCCAAGCATGTTATCTTTTTAAAGTTTAAGAAAACAGGACTTTTTAAAAAATTGGGTTGGTTGCCTTAAAGTATTTGAAATTAACATATTCAGTCCAATCTATGGTATTTTGTTTTAGATTCGTGTAAATAAATGTCATATTTTAATGGGCTCATAAGGTAGAAAAAACAAGTGAATATATGGTTCCACCATTTTGAGATAAAAACTCTTTAATCTCAGTTTAAAGAAGTAAATGAGATCCTAATGAACTGCCTCCAGTTTAAAGTTTGCAATTTGTAGACACCAGTGACCACATGGCACACTGACGGAAGTAATTTTCCTTAACCAGAATACAGCCTTTTGACTTCTCTAAATGGTGACATTTACGGCTTTGAGTAACTGACTCAGAAACCAGGACTAATATTTTTGACATTTGTTGCATTCCTTCCATAGCCAGGCATTATGTCCTAGGTTCTTTCACATTATTTCATGAGCTTAACCAAAGTGAAACCTGACTGATAGGGGGAGACTTTTTAGGAAATGAGGTTTTTCCACTCTTGAAGTTCTTTTGTAGTAATGTTACGTAGACATGATTAGACTACAGTTTTATTCCCAGCCACTTGAATTTGTGTTAGATGTCTTTGAAGAGGTGTGGTTTAGAAAATATCCCTGTTTGGGGCACCTGGGTGGCTCCATTGGTTAAGCAACTAACTAACTCTTGATTTCGGCTCAGGTCATGATCTCAGGGTTGGTTTGTGAGATTGAGCCCCTTCGAGAACCCTGCTTGGGATTCTCTCTCTTTCTCTGCCACTCCCCATGTGTGCGCTCCCTCACTCTCTCTAAATAAACTTTGTTTTTTTTAAGAAGAGAGAATATCCCTCTTTTCCCCAGGGCTTGCCCTGTAAAAATGAAGAGGAGGTATTGTGAAGTTCTTAATCACTGGGGGGTTGTAGAACTGCCTGCGTATGTGGTTCCTGTTTGGCTGTAGAATAAGGCTCTAGGTCTGCCTTGCTTGACCACAGGCCCTTGACTGCACGTTCTGTAGATTTGAATGGACAGGAAGGATGACAGTAAGTGAACTTACTGAGCAAGAGTAGCGCTTTCTGAGGGAGAAAGGTTTCAAATTCACTGAATGCAAGAAACTGATTTTGTTTTATTATGGAGGATATTACCTGTTTTTCTGTCATTGACTCTAAATTCCGTACCCATATTCAGAGTTATTTTTGGCTACTTCAGAGGTGATGAAATAGTTCTTAAGTTATTTCTTTCACCTTTGCTAGGGGCACAGGTAAATCTCAGCTAGGCTAGTATGAGTGTTTAAGTTCTGCTTGACCTGAAGCAGACCAGCTTTTATGTTGTTTTTTCATTATTCTTAGCATGTAGTCATTTCTCCTAAGTGGTCCTCCACAGGTCTTCCCCTAACCTGCTAACATTGAAAAACCTACCTTCAGGAAGCTGTTTTTGTGGATCCTCCCGTCATTGTGGAATCTAAAGTCTATATTTCCATTCCCTTCATAAATCATTCAATAAAGAGGAATCTAACAGCCTTCAGGAAAAACTTGAGTGTGAGAAGTCCTGTCATCTGAGGCTTAATAATAATGACTAATATTTTCACTTTATATATTGAAAAACCTTGTAAACTTTGTATTAAATGTTCTTGACACTGAAACTCAATTGGGTTGGGGTCCCCAGGGAAAGACCGTTTGGTTCATAGGAATGGAAGTAGGTTACTCAGTTAAGTGGGGTGGAGATGATAATGTCTCGAAAACATGGGCTTTGGAGATAGACAAACTCAGGTTTGCATTTTAGCCTGCCGCTTATGTGTGACCTTGGGCAAGCTGGTTGGTTGTTGAATGTTGGTTGTGATCTACAAAATTGAGACATGCTAGGATTGTTGTGAGGATTTTTGAGCAGGGTATTTGTAAAATACCCACTTGGTGACATTAATCATCTCTGTTCAGTAGGTAAATTAGGATGATTCAGTGTTGAGAATTTCTGTTATTTAACCATGAGGTACCTGGTTTATAATACCAAGATTTGAGGGAAAGGGTAGTGGAGATGCATAAGATTATCATGTCTGATAGACTTTGGTGAGTCAGTTCACAGTGGACTTAATAGGAGAAAATTACATGTTCGGGTTGGCATTAGTATAACCATATAAACAAAAATCCCTCTCTCAAGAGCCTTAAACACTGCTGTCGACTTCCAGTTATTGTCTTCTGTAGCTTGGTCTTACTTTTTAGGCAGAAACCCTTAGAAGGGGGCAGAGAAATGAGATATCTTTTCTCTGAGAAGTTGGGGTGGGTGGTTCTTTATGCCTTTAATCTGTTACCTTTTTCTGTCTGAGAGGCAGCCTTGCCATCTCAGAATGAGATAAGGGAATATGAAACTTTGGAAATTGACGTAAAGTATCTTTTTTTTTTTTTTTTTTTTTTTTCAACGTTTATTTATTTTTGGGACAGAGAGAGACAGAGCATGAACGGGGGAGGGGCAGAGAGAGAGGGAGACACAGAATCGGAAGCAGGCTCCAGGCTCTGAGCCATCAGCCCAGAGCCCGACGCGGGGCTCGAACTCACGGACCGCGAGATCATGACCTGGCTGAAGTCGGAGGCTTAACCGACTGCGCCACCCAGGCACCCCTGACGTAAAGTATCTTGAGGGGGCACCTGGGTGGCTCAGTCAGTTAAGCATCTGACTTTCAGCTCAGGTCATGATCTCACGGTTTGTGATTTTGAGCCCTGCGTCGGGCTCTGTGATGACAGCTTGGAGCCTGCTTTGGATTCTGTGTCTCCCTCTCTCTCCTCCACCCCTGCTTGTGCTGTGTCTCTCAAAAATGAATAAACGTTAAAAAAAATTATTTTTAAGTAACTTGAAATTTTCAGACTTATAAATTTTTTCATCTAGCTTTTTGCTTTGAAACATTAGAAACCTCAGAAAAGTTGCAAGAATAGTAAAATAAGTGCCCATTTATTTTTTGCTTAGATCTACTGATCATTTTTGCCTTACTTGCTTTATCTTCAGTCCGCTGCAGGTATGGCATATCACCTTAAAGTTCTTGACACTACTCCTCAGGTAGGTTAGCCTTCATGGACCTTTATTGAAGATAAGTGTGCATTTGAGAGAGGAAATTTTTGAGGGGCACCTGGCTGGCTCAGTTGGTGGAGCATACGACTCTTGATCTCATAAGTTCAAGCCCCATGTTGGGTATCAAGACTACTTAAAATCTTTTTTAAAAAGAAATTTTCAGTAGCAACAAACATATCATACTAACATCCTGTCACACATTTACCAACTAGCTCAAGATTTAATTACCAAGAGTATTATAAGAGCTTGGAGCGCCTGGGTGGCTCAGTCGGTTGAGCATCCGACTTTGGCTCAGGTTATGATCTCACGGTCTGTGAGTTTGAGCCCCACTTCGGGCTCTGTGCTGACTGCTCAGAGCCTGGATCCTGCTTTGGCTTCTGTGTCTCCCTCTCTCTCTGCCCCTCCCCCACTCATGCTCTGGCTCTCTCTCTCTCTCCTCTCTCTCTCTCTCTCTCTCTCAAAAATAAACAAACATTAAAAAAATTTTTAAAGTATTATAAGAGCTTTTGTCAAATTTTGTGTCTAAGTTAATAGATGTATTCAAGGTCATCATTGTTTGTAGACAAGTTCTTTGGAGGGGAGCCATTGGGGTGGTGATAAAAAAAAAGGGACCTAATACTGGAGCTTAGATTGTTGGTTGATGGTAGGACCTGTGGCCTCTCCTCTCTTTAAAATGGATTTTTGGGAGAAAGAAGGATTTCATTTAATATTTGAAGTAAATGTTGAGCATTTGTCATCTTTAATAAAGAATTGAGCTCTTGGAGCCCAGTGGGTGTTTTTAGGAACCTTCTTAAGAGATGTAGACCTTTAAACCCATTAAGTAGAGCTAATTAAGTTGTTCTTTCAAGAAATCATTCCTGCATCCAAGCTGGATTCAATTGTAGCAAATACTAGTGTGACTGAAGTGTGCCAGACGTCAGGGTTGTAGAAATAAGTCCTGCTCAGCAGCACTTTCAACAATAGCCAAATTATGGAAAGAGCCTAAATATCCATCAACTGATGAATGGATAAAGAAGTTGTGGTTTATATATAAAATGGAATACTACTTGGCAATGAGAAAGAATGAAGTATGGCCTTTTGTAGCAACATGGATGGAACTGGAGAGTGTTATGCTAAGTGAAATAAGTCATACAGAGAAAGACAGATACCATATGTTTTCATTCTTATGTGGATCCTGAGAAACTTGACAGAATACCATGGGGGAGAGGAGGGGGGGCAGTTAGAGAGGGAGGGAGGCAAACCATAAGAGACTTTTAAAGACTGAGAATAAACAGGGTTGATGGGGGGTGGGGGGGGAAGTGGGTGATGGGCATTGAGGAGGGCACCTGTTGGGATGAGCACTGGGTGTTGCATGGAAACCAATTTGACAATAAATTTCATATTAAAAAAACAATGATAAAAAAGAAATAAGTCCTGCTCTACTAAACACCAGTAGATCATTTCAGTGATGTGCAGGGTGCTGTGGAACACAGGAGAGAGATGCTTGGTCTGCCGTGAAGAGGTTGAGAAAGTCTTTGGAGGAGGTGCAGTGCCATTTTAGGCTGCCGGCATAGCTCATCGGGCATGTCCGTCATTTTGCTGTTGTCTAACAGTGGTTCGATAATAGGGTCAAACCAATGGAGGTACCTACCATTCTCATAGAAGCACAGCTACTAAAATCCTAACGTTGGGATGCATAAATTCTCATGTAATGTCCCTTGAGATAAAGAGGTAAGAATGTTCCATTTTTATTAATAAACTGCTGCAGGATGTATAATCCTGATCAACCTTCCTGAAAGTGAATTTCTCAACATAGAGAAAATTTCTGTGTCATATATTAGAGCTCTAAAGAGGATAAAATGAAAGAGGCAACATGAAAGAATATGGGCTCTGGAGACCCAGGGATTGGCTCCCCTACTTTGTAGCTCTGGGGGAGGGACTTAATGTCCAAGTGTCAGTTTCCTCCCGTGTCAGTGAGCCTCCTGCCTGCTTTGGTGGTATTGTGAGATTTAACTTTGCAAGGTGGTAGGACACTTCCTGGCCTCCTAGATGCTCTGTAAATATTCCCTTTGCTAGCATCATCATTCCGCCTTACGACCAACAGTGCCTTATGGACTTTTGCATATTTAAGACTGTATACTTTAAGTTGTGATAATATACTTACAAGTAGCAGAGTAGTGTTTGGAAATGTGAATTTTAGCTGATGAGAAGCTATGTATATTTTATTTGGGTCAAACACAATTTTAGCCTATTGACTTCTGTGGGAATAATTCTTTGCAACATTTGTCTTACTACAGTATTTAGAGATTTGACATTTCCTGGAGTGTGTAAATGCAGAAAAGGAATCAGATATTTAAATCATTTCTACCCTGCTCTTAGTACTATGGCATTTTGGCAAGGCTGTTAGCATCTCTGGGCCTTAGTTCCCTCTGTTGGATGAAGGGTCCTGACTAGACAGTTTCCAATGATTCATTTAACTAATACTTCAGAATGTTAAAAAACCAAAATATTAAGTTGTCTTGTGCTTATTATTACCGATATACAATTCTTTGAATTAAACAAATCACTCTTATTTCTTAGGAATAGTTTATAATTTAACGGGATTTTTAGATTAGTGATTCAGTTCTTCACTTGTCTCTGAGGGTGAACAGGTAATAAACACTAGATAGTAAAGGAACCTTCTTTTACAGTGGACCTACCAGACCAAATTGGGGGTTTTATTTAATGTTTTATTGTGAATTACAAAAACTATACATTAAAGACATTTGAAAAGTATAACAGCATAAAGAAATGTATTAGAATTATCCATAATCCATTCGGCTCAGGGATTATCAGTGTTAGAATTTTTTGGTTTTTAGTTAATTGTTTACTACAAGCTGATAATTCTGGGGTTTAGACGTATTAATCACCAAATATAAAAGCAGTTTAAAGAAAAGTCTGTCTTAAGAGTCTGGTGTATGTATTTGAAAAATAGTGATTCAGCATATTTTGCTGAGTTAACTGTTTCAAAATGTAGATGACCAACTGAAATGAAAGCTAACATACCTTGGGGTATATATGACAATACAAGTGCCATGAATGTTCTTAAATCTTTGTGGGGATCTTCTTGTCTAGCCTGGATTGGGATGCTGCAACATTACTAACAAGTCTGATGTAACTAGGTATATAACACGTATGTTTTTAACTCATGAACCAATATTAAAGTGTAACTGCATTGCGGTGGGTTCAGAAGTGAATTTTAAAAAATGGGGGGTGGTGGACAGTACTAATGATTGGATACCACTGTTTAGACTCCTAGGTAAGTTAGGACCTTACTGTCCTTACCTGGTCATTCATTCCACATATAAACTTTAGAAAACAAGGTTATAGTGTTTGGTTTCTATTTTTAAAAATCCATTTAAGGGGTGCCTGGGTGGCTCAGTTGGTTAAGTCTCCAACTCTTGATTTTGGCTCAAGTCATCATCTCACGTCAGAGCCCTATATTAGGCTCTGCACTGACAGTGTGGACCCTGCTTGGGATTATGTCTCTCCGCCCCTCCGGCGCACGCTTGTGCGTGCACACGCTCTCTCTCTCTCTGCCTCTCTCAATAAATAAACAAGCTTAAATCCATTTAAAAAGAACATTTTTTTTTCAAAAAAAAAAAAAACATGTTCATGTTGTGGATTTTAGAAATTTTGAGTTTTGTTCCATCTTAGTTGTTTCTTAATAAGGCGGTGGCATCTGTGCTGCTTGTTTGAAAGCTCAAATGAATATTAAAAAGCAGGTAATAGTAAACACTTAACTGCTTAATATATGCCAGGCATTGTTCTCAGTGCTTTGTGTGTGTTAACTCACTTAATCTTACTGTTCTCCCCATTTTACATTTGTGGAAACTGAGGCATACAAAAGTTAAGTGCTATACTCAGTCTCCTGGCTAGTAAGTGGCAGAACCAGGCAGTCTGGCTTTAGAATCTGCTCATAACTACGTGCTGCATGAACAAAAATAAAATCACGCTTTCTAGTACCCAGCTACTTCTTTAAACATTACAAAAAAAAAAATTATTCAGGGGTCCCTGGGTGGCTCAGTCAGTTTGGCATCCAACCCTTGATTTCAGCTCAGATCATGATCTCAGGGTTCATGAGATGGAGTCCCACATCAGGCTCCAAGCTGACAGTGCTGGGCCTGCTTGGGATTCTTTCCCTTTTTCTCTGCCCCTCTGCTGCACACACACTCTCTCAAAATAAAAAATAAAAATAAATAAATTTAAAATCATTTTTAAAATAACTTCCTATTTAATATTAGGTATATAGATTTTGTTTTAGTAAGTCCTTGGTTTAATTGACATTGAATTGAATATTACTGTCATGTTAGTATAGGCCTAACATTTTAAACAGCAGCACTGGATTCTATTATATATTAACAAAAAGGGAAACTGAAAGGTGGCTTGGCCATATTCTCTGTTCTTTTTTCCTCTTGAACTATAGTCTCAAGTAAAATTGTGCTACAGATGCAGATTGAAGATGCGTCTGTTCCCCTCACCCCTTCCTGATTGCCACTCTAGACCTCTAAATTTGGTGGACATTGTCTTTGAAATTATTTGTGTGTGTGTCTTTAAAGGAGACCATTAGTTATTCAAGAAGGTTGTCTTATAGCCAGGACTTCCCTTGAAATGGAAGGAAAGCACACTTAGATGTCCTTTTGCAGAAGCCAAGAGAGGCCATGATGATCCCAAGGTCACATGGTAGGGTGGGAGTCGTCTGTACATTGTTACAGCCATGATCACTGATTAGATATCAAAGGGAGACATGTCTTAAACGTGGAAGGCCAGGGACAGCTTTAGGCAACATCCTGTTTTTTCAATAGGAGAGAAGAGGGAGGTTGATAGGCTGAAGTTCTAGGAAAAACCACCATTGTCATAGAACGTGATTCATGGAAGGGTTGGTAGTCTGCCAGAGGTGGCATCAGCAAGGACAAATAGCTGCAGAAAGGAAGTTAGATTTGACAGTTAACTCACTGATTTCTGACTCCAGCCCATAAAGAATAAAGAAATAAGACATTGGCATTAAAACCACCGCAGACAGTCTTAGGATGGTGTGTAACCATGATGTATGTGTCACATTTATAATCACTAGTAAAGCCGAAGACTGAGTTTTTGTATTCCCTTCTTTTTTAAACAGGTGACAGACATATCTGGTGATCGGGACCAGTTCTAGATATATTCCCTGTGTCACACAGTAGAGACTGGCACTAAAAAGTCTGTAGCAGTGATGTAAATACTGAACGCAGATTTGTTTTCTCTTTTGGAATGTGAATTCTAATTTTGAGAGTTTTTTGTGATATGTACTAAACAATTATCCAATGACACACAACTTCCAAAAATCATTTCATCCCTGAAAATAATGCTTACCATCAGTGCTAAACAAGTGGGGGATTGGGGCTCTGAAGAGGTTAAGAGACTTTTCAAGGGTCATACAGATATCAGCATTGATAGAACTAAGGGTTTGGATTGACACTTTTCCTGGTGGTTTTATAATTGAATTTCCTGGGGCACCTGGGGGGCTCATTCGGTTGAGCGACTGACTTCGGCTCAGGTCATGATCTCGCGGTTTGTGAGTTCGAGCCCGCGTCAGGCTCTGTGCTGACCACTCAGAGCCTGGAGCCTGCTTTGGCTTCTGTGTCTCCCTCTCTGTCTGCCCCTCCCCCACTCATGCTCTGTCTCTGTCTCAGAAATAAAACATTTAAAAAAAAATTTATAATTGAATTTCCTCATTTGCTTTTCCAATAGTGAAAAGGAAGAAGAAGATAATGAAAAAAGAGAAGATCCAGGTGACAATTGGGAAGAAGGTGGAGGTGGTGGTGGTGGTGTCGAAAAATCTTCCGGCCCCTGGAATAAAACCGCTCCGGTACAGGCACCTCCTGCTGCAGTAATTGGTAATCTTAATGTTTTATTTTCATGAAGATGTCTAGGTATGGTTTTACATATGGTTAGCTTTCAACTGAATGAATGCTGTGGTAGAATGAGAGGGGTTCCTTTCTGTTCTTGGGGGAGAGGTTTGTATATGTCTGTTTAAAGATTTTTACATCCTTAGGAAAGGAATTTGGAAGTTAAGATATGTGCTTTTCTGTAGGCTTCTTACATTTGTATGTAAACTAACTTGCCAAATTTAAATATTTAAGTCATTTGTTTTACTTTTTGACAGTTGGCTAATGGATAATTGAGTACCTGTGTTTCCACCTGTGTTTCTTTTTTTTCTCTCCATTTTACTGTCTTGAAGCATGAATTCTCACAAGGGCAGATTTTATCACTCATTTTTTATACAGAATAGTACAAAGAATAACAAATCTTAACTGCCCAGAGATCACAGATAACTACTGTGTGTCAACATTTTTGCATCCTTTTTAGTACTGTACTGTGTTATGTTTTTCCATTCAACTTTGTGTTTATTTTTGAGGGCATGTGAGGGAGGGTCAGAAAGGGGGGCGGAGGGGAGGGACAGTTTCCAAAGCAGGTTCTGTGCTAACAGCAGAGCTCTTAACATGTTTTACTGCATCTGTCACTGATCCCTGATGACCTCAGCATTGCTAAACTCCATTTCCCAGTCTCTGTCCTCATTCCATGTTCCCCATCCTCAACATTTGCTGTAGCTCATCACCCCTTTGAAACACACTCTTCTATTGACTTCCAGGACACCACAGTCTCCTTGCTTCCTCAATGGTTGGCTCTCAGACTCCCTGGCTGGGGTCTCTTCTTCCTCCCTGCCTCTAAGTGATACTCATCCCCAGCGCTCAGCCCTTGCCACTCTCTTCTCTGTGGCCTTACTCCCCTGGCAATCTCCACATGCCAGCGACTCCAGAATTCACATCCACTCAGATCTCCCCTGACCTCCAAACACGTAGATCTTAACCATGTACCCAGCATCTCAATATTCACATATCCAAAACTGAACCCTTCACATAGAGTTGACCCCGAAACAACATTATATGAATTACTGCAGTAACCTATTAAGTGGTCGGCCTGCTTCCCTACGTACACTGTTCCCAATGCAGCCAGTGGCCAGTGTAGTGATCATTTCAAATGTGACCTGAAAGTGTCTCAGATGTTGACAAGCCTCCATTGGTGTCCCCTCTAATCAGAATAGAAGCTGAAGTTCTCAGACTTGCAGCACCTTAGATGCCTGTCTTGGGATCTCTTTTTCTGATTTTGTCTTTTAGTCAGGTCCTTGCTCACTCTGCTCCTTGGACCTACCAGGCACATTGCTGCTGCAGGCCCTTGTGCATATGTTTTCAGCCTGAATTCTCTCCTTTATATTGGGAGTCTCTAAGTAAGCTTTTTCTGTAAAGGGCCAGATAGTAGGTAATTTAGGTTTTGAGGGCCATACAGAAGACTATTTTAATTACTCAGCTCTGCTGTTACAGCACAAAAGCAGCCATAGACCATACGTACACCCATTGAGTGTAGCTGTGTTCCAGTAAAACGTTTATAAGATCAGTGTCAGACCTGATTTGGCTTGTTTACCAACTCAGTATGTTGGCCTCCTTTCAGGCCTTGTTCACTTTTCACTCGTCACTGAGTCCCTACCCATCATGTGTTCCCTGGACAGACCCTTCCCCCACCTTAATTTTTGGTATGGCACCAATTTTCACATATTTGATTTCCTTACTCTGGATAACACTGTCCAATAGTACTTTTTGCAGTGATGGAATAGCACTGTTCACTATAGTAGCCACTAGCCATATGCGGCTATTGAGTCCTTAAAATGCGACTGATACAACCAAGAAACTGAATTTTTAAGTCTTTCATTTTAAATAGCTGCATGTGGCTAGTTGCCAAGAATATACAGTTCACGAAGGCCAGTCCTTAACATTTGTATGCCCACTACGAACAGTACCTGACACATAGCAGGTGCTTAGTAACTAATGAATGCATGTTATATTATGGCTTTCCCACGCTTAATTAAAAGCCATATGAGACAATAACCCTTTATGCATTATGCATTATGTTGCAGCTAATAAATGATGTAGGCTTTTCTTTGAAAGGAAGTTTTCGATAAATGGAACAGCATGTAAAATACTGAATCCATGTTGAGAATGGGGAGAAAAAATGATAACATAGCAAAAAGCCAGAAGGCTCTGTCCCCAAAATGTTAGCCATCATGGAAGACTTTGGGCTGTTCAGCGGTTTAGTTTTTTCCTGCTTTTCCTGTGTTTTATAAAACAAGATCCATTGATGATATGACAGTGAAATTAAGGGTATCGAGTATATTTTTTTACTAGTCTTTTAGAATTAAAAATATATACATAAGCATTTTAGTAAGTAAATTCTTTATACTGGCATCTTATTTAACCCATCAACCAGGTAAAGAGGTGATTATCCACATTGCCGATATATATACTGAGGGCTGACATGGTCATACTCTGAAAGGCAGTCCCTCCTGGGCCTGCCTCCCAGGTCCAGCAGATTTCTTTCCCACTTCCAGTAAGTTGAATTCTAGAAAGAACTCATTTACATAGGTAATTAAAATTGTACATGGGGGAAAAATTAGACTACCCTAGAAAAATAAGAGTATTTTCGCTTTCAGACTCTCAGGTGACTTTCTGTTTTCCAGAGACTGTCATGTAGGTATTGTTTTTTTCTGTAATTATCAAATGATTGGGAATGTGAGAATAGCTTATTAAAATGCCAGGCGTTTGAATGGTTTCTCTAAACTGTTATGAAATGTCAGTTACAGAAACCCCAGAACCAGCGATGACTAGCGGTGTGTATAGGCCCCCTGGAGCCAGGTTAACCACGACAAGGAAAACACCGCAAGGCCCACCAGAAATCTACAGTGACACACAGTTCCCGTCCCTGCAGTCCACTGCCAAGCATGTAGAAAGCCGGAAGTAAGTACTCCAGCTCTCGCCTTTTTTATCTTGGCGTGCTCTGTCCCTTGGCCAGGGAGTGGGATGTAGGAGATGGGAGAACCCACCTGGGCTGGGGGAGGGGGGTCGTTCTCTTGTAGGTAAAGCCCAGGCCACAGCTGATAGGCAGCTGAGAATTAGGGTAGGACTTACATGCCTTAGGTCTGGAAAGGGGGAGCGCTGGAGGGGGCTGTGGGGAAAGAGCGCCAAGAGACCAGGTCTCTTTATCCTTAGTTTATATGTTGTTCTGTAGCTATTACAAGTCATGCCTAGTTTAGAATTCTTCCTAACATGGTCTAGAAATGTAAGAGCGGTATTTTCATTGTATTCCCAGTTGATGTGAATAGATGAAAGATGTTGGCATTTATAAATCTAATATTAAAATAATCTTATTTCAGCAGGTACTTAAAATGAATGCTACCTGGAGTTAAATGACCACATTTGGCACATCCACATCTTTTTTAGGGACATGAATTTTTTAAAGTAAATAAAACGGGAAGAAATGTAAAAGACATTAGGTGGAAATACTGTTGGGGGGGGGGGGAGTAGTAGCTTTTTTAAAGTAAATCCAAGCCTTTTTTGCCTCTGAGAGCCTAATTTAAGCCTCCACTTTATCTGACCCACTCCCATAAGGAAGAAGTGAGGAGAAATCATTGAATGATGAGTAGAATTTTACTTGAATAAGAAAACCATTGCCCTTATGCATAAAGAAAGAGAGGTATTATTTATTGTTTGCTAAAAATAAAAGTGACTCTTAGAAGGAATCACCGTGTCATTAGATAGCCTTTTGACTTTCCAGTTGTCTTCAAGTTGGTCCCAAAATAGATTTGCCACCACAGAAAACAACACCATAGAGCCTCAGTACTCATGTTTTCTGTTCCTTTGAAGCCTAGAAAATGATTTGATGATGATTTTATGTGCAACTTTCCCCTGTCAAAAGCAAAGCATTCCTAAGTCAGAATGGCGTAAAGCAGAGAGGATCCCTCACTTTCTGGAAGTTTGCACTACACTCCACTTTTACAGGAAGACCTATGTTAGTGCGCGTTTTTGCTACCTGAAAGAAATCTGGAGAGATGTTCACTGTTACGGGAAAAGGCTGTTGCCATCCTAATGTACGTCTTCTGTAAAAGCAAGTGGTGTAACAGGAACTTTCAGGAAGCAGGGGATACCTGTACCAGTTTCCCTTCCTATTCCTCCCTCAGGATACTTCTAAGGGGTGACTTGTTTTTTGGGGTTTTTTTTTTTGTTTTGTTTTTTGTTTTGGTTGGTTTTTTTAATTTGAGGAAGAATTTACACAACAACCCAGTGAAAAAGAAATATTTACTGATTACATTTCTTTTCCCTTAGGGATAAAGAAATGGAGAAGAGCTTTGAAGTAGTAAGACACAAAACTAGAGGTAGGGATGAGGTTTCAAAAAAACCAGGCCCTTAAACTTCAGCTAGACAACCAGTATGCTGTGCTTGAAAATCAGAAAAGCAGCCACACACAGTACAATTAAGGAATGGTCTTTGCTAACCCTTCTAAGGTAACTAGACCACAGCTAACCACCAGGAACAGCCATTCATCATCTGATCTCTGCTGGACCCGCGGCCGATGCAGACCACTCGATATAAGTGACCGTCCCTATTGCACTATGGAAGCATAAGTGTCACACTGCTCTTTGTGTTGTATTGGATGTAGGGGGAGTCTCATTGTTCTATAAATGCGTGAACTAGATTCAGCAGTGTTCTTTCGTTATTACTCTGCAAGTACAAAAACAAACTGCAGCCAGTGGTCATTTCAAAATCTTTTTATGTTCAGATACTGAGCCTTCGTAAGGGCTGACTACCTCAGGTTTGCTGCACTCGTCGCGGACTTCTTGTGGATCACAACTTCTGGACACGAAGGTTACAGCTAGTAAGTGTCGGTGTGAAGCTTGAAACCAGCTCTCCTGGATTCCTATCAAATCCTGCAGAAAGTCAGCCATCTCGGTTCTGATCTGCTGTAAAAGATGAAGATTTAAGTGACCTTAATTAACCTGTCCTGTGCCCCACCCTTAAGGAATACTCTGTAGTGGGCTGTGTTAGACTTCCTGGAACGTGCCGCTCTCAAAAGAACTCCTGTGTTCAGATAATCTGTGTAGTTGGGCTGTGATTTTATAATTTAAACTTTGAGTTGTATCCTGGGGTAACCATAAGTTAAATTCAACCAAACTTGGGTCCACCCAGTGGGAAAGGGGGTGGGGGGAGTGATCTTTCTTCTTTTAGTGATTTCTTATTATTATTTGGGTAGTGCTTTTTCTGTGTTCCACATTAAGGCCTTTTTTTTGGGGGGGGGGAATAAGTTTTTGACAGAGCATATTGCTTGGTTGAATAAGTAACCTGAAATATGCGTTAGGATTGTGAAACGTCTCGTGAAATTTGCCAATCCCTAGAGTGGAACCAAATAGCCTTTGATGTAAAGGGCAGTGGATGCAGGGGGCTCTCCTTCAGGTGCTGCTAAAGCCTCCTCTGATCAGGTCTAAACTGTACAGTAACCTGCAGTGGAAAGAGTAAGGGCTCTGCTCAGGCCGCGTGATTCACTGACCTGTCCTTATAAATCCAGAGCAACGTGAGCAGAACCTTCACCTAAAACCCACTTGGGTTTTCACGGATCTTGCGTGATCTTTGACAAGATTTCCAGATACACTTGTGCCCAAATTGTTAAGGTATTGGACCTTCCGTAGATGCAATGACTGTGCCAGCTTAGCTCTGTTCTCAACCTTTTGGTATGTCTGTGTTCGTTTGAAGAGTCAGGGGCGAGAGGGACAGGTGATGTAGCACTTCTGTTTTTAATAATTACAGCTTAAACTATCCAGTAATTTTTAGTCCTTAAAGGGACTTCAGGAAGCTACCCAGGATTACTGAGAAGTCTTTCCATCTAATGAGATAGTCTGGTAATTTACTAGTTTTGTATCTTTGGTTCAATAGAAATACTTCAAAGTGGTATGTGACTGCTTGATGCAGAGTCTGGGTTTCTCTATAATAAATCCCTTTGCCAAATGCAGGAGTTGCAGACTTGCTACTGGCAAGAGTGAAGCAAACGAGCGAGTAGAGCGAGTAGAACTATTCCTGTGTGGGGGCATCTCCTATGGGAGTTTAGTCTGATGAAAGTGTCAGTGCAGGAATCAGCTCCTGGGAGTTGACAGTATCTCCTGACAGGACCTGCCCACCACACTGGGCCCTAACGGCGTTGTTGGAGGCGGCAGGCAGGATGCCTGGCCTCTGGTGTATTGGGGCGAGTAGCTGAGCCAGCCAAGGAGAGGTTGGATGATTAAGCAAGAAACAAGGGATTCTTGGTTAAACTGAAGACTTCGTTTGGGAACCAAAAATCTTAACAAATAGTCTCTTGGACCTTGAGCCACATATTTCCCCTGAAAAGTATGCATTTTTTTTCCAGCAAAATTTTGTTGGGGGTTACGTTATTGAGGAATGAACTGAGATGAATATGCGCAACTTTTATTTAATGGCATACTACGCTAGAAATCTGAAGACCTGCGGGAGATATAAAGTTCCAACTCTTGTTATAACTTTTTAAAAGATTGTGAAATTATAAAAATGCACATGAATCAAGTTTTAATATACTGTATGATGGGTGGGTGAGGCTGTCCATTGTACCATTTCTTTCTTTGAATTCTCAGGCATGGTTTGGCAGTGCAAGAACTCTGTAACATTAACAAATTCAATAAAAAGTAAATATATGGATTCTGGAGTCTGATAGTCTTTATTCCTTTTCCCCCACCTCCCTCATAGTTTTTTATTCTTAATCTTTAACCTAGTCTCTGTTTTTGAAAATGGCAAATTGATGTCATGCCTCCGTTGGTGTGGGAGGATGATAATCTCATCTCGGGTAAAACTCCCCTTTGATAAATGTTTGCAGAGTACTCTGAATGTTAAAAAGACATCTGGAATGGAAGCGGTGGATACTCTTCACCAAAGTTAAAGCGTTGAAATGTACTTTTTTTGTTACTATATTACATTTTGTTGTCCCAAACCATGGCAACAGAATCTACAATCTTTACTGTGTGGAATAAAGATCTGGGGCCTTACCCCTTGAAGCTTACAGATTTCTCAAATGAGCCATTTTAAATTTCGGGATTTAGTCTGCATTATAGTCCCCAAATTTCTAAGCTAGAGAGTGTATCTCAAGTCCCTTTTGGTAAATGGAGTTTAAGTGTTTAGTGGTAACAATTGCTATTTGGTCATTCTGGCTCCTCGATTGAGTATTTTGACAGCCTGATTTAAAATGTACGAGATGCGTGGGTGGCTCAGTCTGATGAGCATCAGGCTTTTGATTTCAGCTCAGGTCATGATCCCAGGATTGGGGCCAGTGTGGAGCCTGCTTGGGCTTCCCTCTCCCTCTGCTCGCTCTTTGAAAACAAACTTTTTTTTTTTAAATATTTATTTTGGAGAGAGGAGGGGCAGAGAGAGGGAGACAGAATCAGAAGCAGGCTCCAGGCTCCGAGCTGTCAGCACAGCTAGATGCAGGGCTCGAACTCACGAACCGTGAGCTCGTGAAAGTGCTTTTAAAAAATAACGTACAAAACACCATCCCTGATTTCAGTTACTCCATAGTGTTTTGTGGGGGTTTTTTTCCTGAGTTGCCTTTTCAAAGTGTACACTTAGTAGTTTTTAGTATATTCTCAAAAGTTGTGCAACCATCGCCACTATGAATTCTGGAACATACTTCTCCATCTTCCCAAAAAATTCCATACCCATTAGCAATCCTTTACCATTTCCCCAAGATCCCTGCCTTAGACAACAAGTATTCTGTCTCTAGATTTCTCTCTGGACATTTCCTCTCAACAGCGCTATCCGACATGTAGTCTTGACTGGCTTCTTTAACTTGGTGGGTTCTGAGGTTTGTCCCTGTTGCAGTGTGCATCTCGCTTCATTCCTGTTTATTGCCGAACAGTTGGGTACATCACGTTCATTTCGTCAGTTGAACATTTAGGTTATTTCCACTTCATTCTTGTTACGAATAATGCTGCTATGAGCTTTCGTGTACAGGTTGGATCAACATGTTTTCAATTCTTGGGTATTTATCTGGGGTGGAATTGCTGGGTCATAGAACTTTTTGAGTAACTACCAAATTTGCAAAGTGGCTGCACCACGTTACATTCCCACTAGCTATATCAGAGGATTCAAATTTCTCCACATCTTCATAACTACAGATAGTTAACCTGACTTTTTAATTCTAGTTATCCTAGTTGGTGTGAACTGATATCTTGTAGTTTTGATTTATCTGCATTTCTGTAATGACCAATGATGCTAAACATCTGTGTGCTTATTGGCCACTTGTATATCTCGAAAAATATCTATTCAAATCCTTTGCTAATTTTTTGAATTCATTTTTATTATTGAGTCATAAGAGTTCTTTATATATTCTGGATACTTGCCCCTCATTATCATAATTTGCAAATATTTTTCTCCCATCTTAGTGTCTTCTGAAGCACAAGTTTTGTTTTCGTTTTGTTAAGATTTACTTATTTAAGTAATATCTACACCCAATGTGGGGCTTGAACCTACGACCCCAAGATCAAGGTCGCATGCTTTTCCAACTGACCCAGCTAGAGGATTGGAAGCGGGCTCTGCACTGACAGCAGAAAGTACAATGGGGGGCTCAAATCTACAAACTGTGAGATCACGACCTGAGCCGAAGTCAGACGCTTAAATGCCCGAAGCCACCCAGATGGCCCCAGCACAAAAATTTTTAATTTTGATGAAGCCCAATGTATCTTTTTCAGTTGCTTGTGCCTTGGGTGTGTCTCAGAATTGACCTAACCAAGATCACAAAGATTTATGCTTATTCTAAGCTTTACAGTTTTAGCTCTTTAATTTAGATTTTTGATCCATTTTGAGTTAATTTTTGAGTATGGTGTGAGGAACGAGTCCAACTTCATTCTTTTACGTGTAGATACCCAGTTATCCAGCATCATTTGTTGAAGACTTTTCCACTATTTGGCACCCTAAATATTTTACTTATCTGCCTCTACTAGAATGTGAAACTGGTTTGCAGTAGAAACGTAGGAAGGGATGTCGAGTTGGGGAGTGTGGGACAGGAACTGGAAAGAAAAGCCAGGCTGAGTCTGCTGATGAAGCACAGAGGTCAGAATCTGTACAGGCATTCCTCAATGTTACAGGTTCCCATTCCTGCGCACCACAATAAAGCAAATATTGCAATGAAGTGAGTCAAATGAATTTTTTGGTTTCCCAGTGTGTATAAAAGTTATGTTTACACTGTAGTCTAATAAGTGTACAATAACGTTATTCAATTTACGTACCTTAATTAAAAATATCTTGCTGCTGGGGCATCTGGGTGGCTCAGTCAGTTGAGTGTCTGACTCTTGATTTTGGCTCAGGTTCATGAGATCGAGCCCCGTGTCAGCCTGGACACTGACAGTGTGGAGCCTGCCTGGGATTCTTTCTCTCTCTCTGTCTGCCCCTCCCCTACTCATTCTCTCTCTCTCTCTCTCTCTCTCTCTCTCTTTCAAAATAAATAAACCCTAAAAAATATAAAAATCTCTTATTGCTATCAAATGCTAACCATCATCACAACTTTCTCAGCAAGTTGTAATCTTGCTGGTGGAGGATCATGCCTCAGTGTCGGTGGCTGCTGACTGACTAGGGTAGTGGTTGCTGAAAGTGAGGTTGACTGGGGCAATTTCTTAAAAAGTGAAGTTTGTTGCATCGATTGACTCTTCCTTTCATAAATGATTTCTGTATACCATATGATACTGTTTGATAGTATATTACCCACAGCAGAACTTTTTTCAAAAGTGGAGTCAATCCGGGCGCCTGGGTGGCTCGGTCAGTTGAGTGTCCGACTTGGGCTCAGGTCATGGTCTCGCAGTCGGTGAGTTCGAGCCCCGCATCAGGCTCTGTGCTGACAGCTCAGAGCCTGGAGCCTGCTTCGGATTCTGTGTCTCCCTCTCTCTCTCTGCCCCCCTCCACCACTTGCACTCTGTCTCTCTCTCTCTCTCTCAAAAATAAACATGAAAAAAAGAATTTTTAAGTGGAGTCTGTCCCCTCAAACCCTGCCGCTGTTTTATCAACTAAGTTTATGTGATTTTCCAAATCCTTTGTTTTCATTTCAACGGTCTTCCCGGCATTACCAGGAATAGATTCCATCTCAAGGAAACACTTTCTTTGCTATCATAAGAAGCAAGTCCTCATCCGTTCAAGTTTTATCCTGAGTGCAGCAAGTCAGTCCCATCTTCAGGCTCCACTTCCAGTTCTCTCGCTGTTTGCACCACATCAGCAGTTCCCTCCTCCACTGAAGTCTCGCACCCCTCAACGTCATCCATGAGTGCTGGAACCAACCTCCAAACTCCTCGTTAATATTTACGTTTTGACCTCTTCCCATGAATCACGAAATGTTCTTGATGGCATCTTGGATGGTGAATCCTGCCAGAAGGTTTTCAATCTACTTTTCTCAGATCCGTCAGAGGAATCTGTGGCAACTAGAGCTTTACCAAATGTATTTCTTAAATAATAAGACTTGGAAGTCAAAAGTATTCCTTGATCCGTGGGCTGCAGAATGAATGTTAGCAGGCATGCAAACATGACTTTTGTCAATCTCCATCAGAGCCCTTGGATGACCAGGTGCATTGCCAATGAGCAATAAATAATACTTTGCCTTCTCTGAGCAGTAGGTGTCAACAGTAGCCTTAAAATATTCAGTAAACCATGTTGTGAACAGATGTGCTGTCATCCAGGCTTTGTTGTTCCATTTACAGAGCACAGGAAGATGATTTAGCATAATTCTTCAGGATCCTAGGATTTTTGGAATGGTAAATGAGTGCTGGCTTCAACTTAAAGTCACCAGCTGCACTGGTCCCTAACCGAGTCAGCCTGTCTTTTGGAGCTCTGAAGCCAGGCATTGACTTCTGTCTATAAAGTCCTAGATGGCCTCGTCTTCCAACATAAGGCTGTTTTGCCTACATTCGAAATCTGTTGCTTAGTGCAGCCACCTTCATTCGCGGTCTCAGCCATACCTTCTGGGTCACTGGCTGCAGCTGCTCCATCGGCACCTGCTGCTTCACCTTCTTATGGAGACGGCCGCTTCCTTAAACCTCATGAACCAACCAACCTCTGCTAGTTTCAGACTCTTTTTCTTCTGCAGCTTCCTCACCTCTTAGCCCTCATAGAACTAAAGAGCGTCAGGGCCTTGCTCTGGACTAGGCTTTGGGTTAAGGGAATGTTGTGACTGGTTTGATTGCTCCAGATCATGCAAACCTTCTTTGTATCGGCAATTAGACTGTTTTTTTTTTTTCTTTCTTATCACTTGTGTGTTGTTTACTGTGGTAGCACTTTTAATTTCCTTCAAGAACTTCTCCTTTGCATTCACTACTTGGCTACCTGGCACAAGAGGTCTCCTTCTGGCCTCTCTAGGCTTTTGACATGTCTTCCTCCCTAAGCTTAATCATTTCTAGCTTTTGATTTTTTTTTTTTTTTAATTTTAGAGAGTGAGACCACAAATGGGGGAAAGGGGCAAGAGGAGAGAGAGAGAGAATCCCACGCAGGCTTCATGCTCAGCACAGAGCCTAATGTCGGCTTGATCCCACAACCCTGGGATCATGAGCTGAGCCGAAATCGAGTCAGATGTTCAACTGAACCACCCAGGCGCCCCTCGAGCTTTTGATTTAAAATGAGAGACATGTGACTCTTCCTTTCACATGAACACATATGGTTCTACTTTTTTTTTATGTAAAAAAATTTTTTTAAGCTTATTTATTTTGATAAAGACAGAGACAGTGTGAGTAGGGGAGGGGCAGAGAGAGAGAATCCCAAGCAGACTCCGCACTGCCAGTGCAGAGCCTGACACAGGGCTCGAACCCACAAAACTGCAAAATCATGACCTGAGCCAAAACCGAGAGGCAGACGCTTCACTGACTGACCCACCCACACGCCCCCACATATGATTCGTCATTGCCCTAATTTCAATATTGTTGTGTCTCGGGGAATAGGGAGGCCCGAGGAGGAGAGAGACAGGGAGATGGCCAGTCAGTGGAACAGCAAGAACACACACACCTTTGCCGATTAAGCTCAGTGTCATATAGACACAGTTTGTGATGCCCCAAAACAATTATAGTGACATCAACTGACTACAGATCACCGTAACATATACAACAATGAAAAAGCTTGAAATATTTCAAAGAATTACTAAAATGCGGCATGGAAACACGAAGTGAGCAAATGCTGTTGGAGAAATGGCGCCAATAGACTTGCTCGATGCAGGGCGGCCACAAACCTGCAATTTGTAAAAAACACAGAATCTGCAAAGGGCAATAAAACAGCATGCATAACACAAGGTATGCCTTTATTTAAGAAGTGGAGACAGAAGTTAATGTGGTAATCAGCTAGGCAGGAGAGTCAAAATAGAGAGTCATAAACAGATACTCTACTAACTAATCTCCTGATACTGCAGGTTTGTGATATATATATCCTAAATCCTTGATGTGGACATAATTTTGATGTGGACATAAAATTTGACACTGTAGCCCAATGAGACTGGAATTCTAAATGATCATCGGATGTGTAGTAACGCTGGGTCGAACTTAAGTTGTCAACTCATTTCACGTGGGAATACCCTCCCCCAGCTGAACTTTCCAGGGATCCTGTCAGAGCATGCAGCAGGACACTTTTGTGAGGGTAAGCTCCTTTGTCTCCAAACGTGATGGAAAATGATGTGTTAAGTAGGAAGGACGCAGCACCCGGCCCTGTAGTCTAACTGTTGCTAGGCTGGAGCAGATAGCTTTAGTATCAGGTGAGATGTTGGGTTAACAACCAAGTAGGAGGCAGCCATTTTCTCACCTGAAGAGGTAGTAAATTTAACAGGGAATAACTTTAAAAAGTTCCTTGCAGGGACACGTGAGTGGCTCAGTCAGTTAAGCATCTGACCTCAGCTCAGGTCATGATCCCATGGCTTGTGAGTTCAAGCCCCACATTGGGCTCTATGTTGGCATCGCAGAGTCTGGAGTCTGCTTTGGATTCTGTCTCCCTTCTCTCTGCCCCTTCTCCACTTGCACTCTGTCTCTCTTTCTCTCTCAAAAATAAATAAACATTTAAAAAAAGTTTCTTGCAAATAGTGTAATGTTGTATATTTTGCAGTGACATTTTAGGAAACCTGGTCTTCTGTTTTTGTTTTTCATTAAAAACCTGAGCAGTTTTTGACCCCAAGATCTGAAGGTTTAAATCTTAAACCAATGCATTTTGCCTTTTCTTACCTTGTTAGGACAAAGTGGCAATAATTTTCTTTGTTTTCTTATTTTTTTAACTTTACTTATTTTGAGAGAGAGAGAGCAGGGGAGGAGCAGAGACAGAGAAGGAGAGAGAGAATCCCAAGCAGGCTCCACGCTGTCAGTACAGAGCCTGATGCAGAGCTCAAACTCACAAAACGTGAGGTCGTGACCTGAACTGAAACCAAGAGTCGGACGCTTAGCTGGCTGAGCCCCCCAGGTGCCCCACAATAATTTTCTATATGGCCTCTTAACACCTATCGGGTGATTTTTACCTTATTCCCAGGAAAACTCAAACTTTGGTTTCTTAATCTTTTTGTGTAGGATGGCAACACGTACAAAATTAATAATTATTTTGAATGTTAGCATATGGAAACACAAAACGTTACCTCAGGACAGAGTCTCTGTTCTTCCATTTTAACTTAAGGGGTGCTTGGGTGGTTCAGTCAGTTGAGTGTCTGACTTGGGCTCACGGTCATGATCTCACAGTTCATGAGTTCGAGCCCCGTGTCAGGCTTTGTGCTGACAGCTCAGAGCCTGGAGCCTGCTTTGGATTTTCTGTCTTCCTCTCTCTCTGCCCCTCCCCTGCTTATTCTCTCTCTCTCTCTCTCTCTCTCTCTCTCTCTCTCTCTCAAAAATAAGCAAACTTTTTTTAAAAATAAAAATAATTTTTTTTTTTTTTTTTTTTTTTTAAGTACTGATGATGCCTGGCTCCCACCTCCACCCTCCACCTGGCATTCTGGTTTACTAGGTATATGGTGCGACTTGCCCATAGGGAATTTTTGTTTTTTTTAAGTTCCCCAGTAAATTCCAACCTGCAGCAAAGTTTGGGACCCACTGGGTTACTTCAAAATAAGGGACAAATGATCTCTCTGTGACTGAGTTGGAAAAGTCACAGAGCTAGATAGAGAAATTTAGAAAAATATTTTCAGTTGGTTCTTAGCCCAGAAGGATTATCATATTTATAAATGCACTTTTGGATACTGTGAAATGGAGGTAAATTGATACTGAAGTGAGGTGGCAGGAGACTTGTAAGCTGAAATACTAAGCTCTTGATTTTTATGTATACCTTTTTATAGTTCATAACTGTCAACACAAATACCCTTTCTAGTGTTTCCCATCATTTCTTAGAAAATGACCTCCCCATTAATAGGATTACTGTAGCTACTTTGCTTTCCTTCTCTATACAGTGATCTGACTCTGTTGGGCAGTGTCTTGGCAGTAAGTCCGACCAGGTCAGAATTCTGTCACTATAAATACTAATCTGCCCTCCATACTTGTGGCCACTTTTAATTTGCCCATCCATTAGGTTGCCCAGTTACAACACCTTTGGGTTTCAGGGCTTTCTTTAGAATTGTGCAGTTCTCCCTGATGACTGTGAAATAAACCCTAATTAACTTTGCAAGAGATAAGCATCAGCAACTGCAGAATCCGGGAGCTCACCTACTTAGGAATTAGAACCTCAGATGCTTCAACCACCCACGCTCTTGGCCTGAGGTTCACTTCACTCACCAGCTCCTTCCTTTTAAGGGTCAGGTGGGCTGCACTTCGGCATCTGTTTTAATGGTGTGTAGGCACAAGGAGGCGTTCTCCTAGGCTTGTTTTTCACTTTAACCTGCTCGGATGATTGTGGTTTTCTTCCTGGGTTTCTCTGATTTTACAGTTCAAATTTTATGCTTTTCATTAGAACCTGGATTAAAGTTAGAAATCAGGAATTCCCATCCTCAATGGCACCATAGTAATGGGGGTAAAGGGAAGTGGCAAGTTTACATTATATTTCTTTGTTCTTCCCCGACATTCCCTCCTTCCTTCTCTCTCGTTTTTTTTAAACTTAGTTCCAGTGGGCAAGAGTGTTAAGTAGCAAATCATTCATTGGGATTTTTTTAAAGTACTCATATAGTATTTAACCTTGGGCCAGGCACCCTTCTAACCAGGAACAAGTGCTGCTCATTTAATCCCTGGCAGTCCCTTCAAGATGGGGAAATAGGTTCTGTGAGTTAAGTAGCTTGCCTAAATCACAAGGCTAGTAAGGAAGGAGCCAGGATTCTGCCCCAGGTGTTTTGCCTCCAGCATGTTCTTAACCATGAGGCTCTGCTCCCACTGCTCTAGCCGGACTTCAAGCTGGAGAAAGGAGAGGGGAAAGAAATGCTTCTTCGAATTTGACTTGAGAGCCCCTTTTGCCCTCTTCCCGTCCCAAGGTCAGCATGGGCGCACTAGAGCCTGGCTTCTTCACCCTCTCTCTCTCAGAACAGCAGAATATAGACCTCCTAATGTTGAGGTGAGTTGTACTATCCCTTATTTAGTTGCTGGGGGTGGGATTTTATTTTTCTTAGGATATTTTATGATGAAAAATTTCAAATACATGCGTATAGAGAACAGTGTAATGGATGTCCTTGAACCTATAACCCACCTTCCATGATTATCAATTTGCATCCACTCTTCTTTCACTTGTGAGCACCCTTCCCATTCCCTGGATCTTTTTTTTTTTTTTAATGTTTATTTATTTTTGAAAGAGAGAGCACTAGCAGGGGAGGAGCAAAGAGAGGGGGAGACAGAGGATCTGAGGTAGGCTCTGTGCTGACAGCAGAGAGCCCAATGTGAGGCTCAAACCCATGAACCATGAGATCATTACCTGAGCAGAAGTCAGATGCTTAATCAACTGAGTCACTAGGCCCCCCCCACCCCCCCGTCCCCCCCTCCCCCCCGCCCAGGTCGTTTTTAAGCTAAACCCAGACCTACTTCATCCATAAATATTTCACCTAGGGATAAAGACTCTTAACTATAATACCATCGTCACACCTAAAAAAAAGCTAACATTTTCTTAATATCAAATATCTTGTTGGTGTTCACATTCTCTCTGATTTTGCATAGTTCTTTATAGTTGGTTTGTTTGAAACAGAATATGGGCAAGGATGACCTATTTAGTTTTCTAAGCTTCCCAGAATTTCCCCATTTTAGTCTTACCATTCAGTTATTGAAAAAACCTGGTCATTTGGCTTGTAGAATTTTCCACGTTCTGAATTCAGTAGGTTGCTTTCCTAGATTTTCCTATGAATGAGTTCAGTGGTGTGCCCGTTACTAATTTATGGCCTCTGGCTTCCAGAGCTGCCCTTCTTTGCCCCGTGTTGTGAGTCAGGAACTCTGTGCCCTGCACATATCTCACCTGTGCCAAATGGCTTTGCCAACAGAGGCTGCTGGAGGAACAGTGTAGAGTGGGCAAGAGCGAAGGCCTTGCTTTTCGTCCTCAGGGCAGCTGGCAGATCAGCAACCCTCAGGGATCAGCCACGACTCACCCCCCACTCCAGCAAGTTTCTGTGCCCCTGGCAGGCTGGGTGCTGCACTGCGACCATGTCCCTGCTCATGGCTTTGAGCCTCAGCGTTGAGCAGGACCCCACCTTTAAGTTTCTAATTTCCTTCGGTGTTCACCCCTCCTCAACTGTAGGGGTAGTGCCTGCCTTCTCTGCTTGCTGCTGCTGTACCCCATGTACTCTCTTACCCTTCTTAGTAGTTAACCAAACTTTTTACTAGTTAATCATTCTTCGCATTACATGTTTTCCTATTAAAATTACTGGCTTGATTTGCTTCTTGACTAAATATTGGCTAATGAAATGGTACCAGGAATGGTCTCAGGAGACAAATCTTCAAAGTTTGGTTCTTGGGATTAGTTGCTGGTTCTTGCTGGTGCCTTTGGACTCCAGTGAAATGATAAGGTCCCTGCTGGTGAGAAATGGGGTACTCCTAATCCGTGACAAGCAGTGGCATTACAATGAGGCTGCCGCCTCTGCTTGTGATGAAGCAAGTGCTGTGGGAGCTGCTAGGACCTGGGTTGCACTTGACTTTCACAGCAGTAATGATGTCTGCAAGGACCTGTGAGGGGCTAGTTCTGCATTCACTGTGATCCTATGAGAATAAGTGGCAAGGAGGCTCAGGTCCTTAAGCTCTCAGCTTAAGCCACAGTCCAAGGACCAGAATGCCTCCAAGCCAGACCTAATAGAATCATTTCATATAGGTGGGGGACTGATGGATGTTCCTGAAAACCAAATAAAATTGTCCAGATTGCAGAATTACAACATCAGTTGAATTCGCAGCCTTGTCTTCTTGTGTGACATTTAGGATATTGATCAGGAAAGATGGCACCTGACACTTGAAATGACAACATGGGGTTGGACTCAGAGAATCTTAAAACTTCAAGTCTCAAGGTGCCTGGCTGGTTCAGTCAGTAGAGCATGTGACCCTTAATCTTGGGGTTGTAAGTTCAAGCCCCACATTGGGCATAGAGCTTACTTAAAAAAAAATAAATAAACTGGACTTAATAAAACTTAAATTAAAAAAAACACAAAACACGAAATCTCTCTGAGCTTGCCTTGCCACTGGACATAGTTTGCCCTTCTGTGCTAGGCTGAGAAGGCTAACCTTTTCTTGAAAATCCTGAGATTCCACACTTGGTACAGATTGCCTTGCAAAGACACGCTCATTTCTCAAGAACTTCTTGGTGGCCACTACACCCATAGCTAGAGTGAGCAAAAAGAAAGAGACTTGCCTAACACGTTATTGTCAGAAATCTGGGGAAAATGTGCAGGAGTGTGTTTGAAGGGAGAGAGCCAGGAGAACAGAATGTAACACTAGATGGAGCTGAATTCATTGATATGGGTGCACTTACTAGAGATTCTGGGTTTAAAGTATTAGCTCTTAAGACTCTAACAGCTTGTTTGGTTGGTCACCAAAACTTGGACACAGCCGTAGCCTATGTTGTCTGTTTTTGTTTATATTGATGTCTAATTTACATATCACTTATTAGTTTCAGGCACACAATGTAATTTGATATTTTGTATATATTACAAAATGATCACTACAATAAGTCTAGTTATTATCTGTTAACATAGTTCCAATTTTTTTTCTTGTGATGGGGGGTTTTAAGATTCATTCTCTTAGCACCTTTCAAATATGCAATATAGTATTATTAAACATACTCCCCATGCTGTACATTACATCCCCAGGACATATTTATTTTTAACTGGAAGTCTGCACCTTTCGACCCCCTTCACTCATTTCTCCTACTCCACGCCCCACTGCTGGTAAACACCTATCTGCTGTCTGTATCTATGAGTATGGATTGTTGGGGTTTTTTTTGTTTTTTTGTTTTAGATTCCACATATAAGTGAGATCATCTGGTATTTGTGTTTCTCTGTCAGACTAATTTCCCTTAGCATAATGTCCTCAAGGTCCGTCTATGTTACACAGATGGTAAGATTTCCTCCTTTTTTATGGCTGAACAATATTCCTGTGGGGTGTGGGTGTGTATATACATCAGTTTCTTCATCCATTCATCCATCAGTGAACATTTAGGCTGCTTCCTTGTCTTGGCGGTTATAAATAATGCTGCAATGAACATGGGGTACAGATATCTCTTCAAGATACTGATTTCATTTCCTTTGGATAGATACCCACAAGTAAGATTGATGGATCATATAGTAGTAGATCCTATAGTAGTTCTATCATATAGTAGTTCTTTTTTTAGGAACCCCCATACTGTTCTCCATAATTGCTGTGCCAATTTACATTCCCACCAACAGTGCACAAGGGGCCCCTTTTTTTCCCATGTGCTTGCCAACACTCACTTGTTATTTCTTGTCTTTTTGATTTCAGCCATCCTGACAGGGGTGAAGTGATATCTCACCGTAGTTTTGATTTGCATTTCCCTGATGATTAGCGATGTTGAGCAACTTTTCACATATCTGTGGGCCATCTGTAGGTCTTCTTCATGTCTATGCAGATCCTCTGCCCATTTTTAAATTAGATTGATTTTTTTTTTTTTTTTGCTTTTGAGTTGTATGGATATTAACACCTTATCAGATAGATGATTTACAAATATTTTCTCCCTTTCTTAGGTTGTCTTTTCCTTTTGTTGATGGTGTCCTTTGCTCTGCACAAGCTCTTTAGTCTAATGTAGTCCCACTTGTTTATTTTTGCTTTTTGTGTCAAATCCAAAAACTGATTACCAAGACCAATGTCAAAATATTTGCCACCTATGTTTTCTTCTAGGAGTTTTATAGTTTCAGACCTTATGTTCGAGTCATTAATTCAGTTTCAATTTTTGTGTGTGCTATAAGATAGTGGTCCAGCTTCATTCTTTTGCATGTGACTGTCCAGTTTTCCCAGCACCATTTATTGAAGAGGCTGTACTTTCCCTATTGTATATTCTTGTCTCCTCTGTCATAAACTAATTGACCATATGTGTATGGGTTTCTGGTTTCTCTGTTCTGTTCCATTGATCTGTGTGGTTTTTTTTATGTTCACACCATACTGTTTGATTGTTACAGCTTCGTAATATAGTTGGAACATAGAGAGGATGATGTTTCCATCTTTGTTTTTCTTTCTTGTTTCTTCTTTGTCTAAGCAGTCTTTTTTTTTTTTTAATTTTTTTTTAACGTTTATTTATTTTTGAGACAGAGAGAGACAGAGCATGAACAGGGGAGGGGCAGAGAGAGAGGGAGACACAGAATCTGAAACAGGCTCCAGGCTCTGAGCTGTCAGCACAGAGCCCAATGCGGGGCTCGAACTCACGGACTGTGAGATCATGACCTGAGCAGAAGTCGGACGCTTAACCGACCAAGCCACCCAGGCGCCCCTAAGCAGTCTTAAGAAAGAAGAAAACAAAGCTACAAGCACCACAATCCCAGATTTCAAGATCTGCTTCAAAGCCATAGTAATCAAGTAGACATTTGATTACACATTTTTCCAAAGAAGACCTAAAGAGGGCCAACAGACACAGGAAAGGATGCTCAAAATCACTAATTATCAGGGAACTACAAATCAAAACCACACTGAGCTATCACCTCACACCTGTCAGAATAACTAGTATGAAAAAAAAAGAAATAACAAGTTTTGGTAAAGTTGTGAGAAAAAGGAACCCTTATGTAATGTTGGTGGGAACGTAAATTGTTACAGCCATCATGGAAATCAATATGAAGGTTCCTCAAAAAATTAAAAATAAAAATCTTACCCAGGGTTATGTGGCTGGCTCAGCTGATAGAGTAGCTCCTAAGATTGTGAGTTCAAGCCCCAAACTGGGTGTAAAAATCACTTAAAAATCTTTCAGAAATACCTTATCCAAGAATTCCACTATTGGGTACTTACCCAAAGAAATGAAAACACTAATTCAAAAAGATATATGCACTCCTATATTTGTTGTAGTATTATTTACAATATCCAAGATATAAAAGCAACCCAAGTGTCCATCAATATATGAATGGATAAAGAAGATGTGGTGCATACACACACACACACACACACACACACACTGGAATATTATACAGCTATAAAAAAGAATGAAATTTCTGCCATTTGAAACATCGTGATTGGATCTAGAGTATATTATGTTAAGCAAAATAAGTCAGAGAAAGACAAATGCCATATGATTTCACTCATATGTGGAACCTAAAAAACAAAGAAAAAGCAGAAGCAGACCTATAAATACAGAGAACAAACTGATGTTCACCAGAGGGAAGCGGTGGGGAGGGATGAACAAAATGGGTGAAAGAGAGTGAGAGATAGAGTCTTCCAGTTATGGAATGAGTAAGTCACAGGAATAAAAGGCTCAGCATATGGCGTATATTCAATTATACTTTAATAGCATTGTATAATGACAGATGGTAGCTTAACTTGTGAGCATAGGGTAACATATAAAGAAGCTGAATCACTATGTTGTGTACCTGAAACTAATACAACATTGTGTGTCAACTATACACAAATAAAAGAAAAAAATTTTTAAAGATTGTTTTGGCTATTCAGGGTCTCTGTGGCTGCATACAAATTTTAGGACTGTTTGTTGGATTTCTGTGAAAAATGCTGGTGGGATTTGGTAAAGATTACATTGAATCTGTAGATCGCTTTGGGTTTTAACATTTAAGAATGTTAAATTTTTTTTAATGTCTACTTATTTTTGAGAAAGCGTGAGCATGTGCCCGACTGAGGGAGGTTCAAAGAGAGAGAGAGGATCTGAAGCAGACTCTGTGGTAAGCAGAGGCAGGGCTCAAACCCATGAACCTTGAGATCATGACCTGAGCTGAAGTCAGAGGCTTAACCAACTGAGCCATCCAGGGGCCCCTACCAATGTTAATTCTTGTCTTAACAATGCTAATTCTCCCAATCCGTGAGCGCAGAATATCTTTCCATATATTCCTGTCATCCTCAATTTCTTTTATCGTGTCTTCTAGTTTTCAATATACAGGACTTTGATCTCCTTGGTTAAGTTTATTCCTAGATATTTCATTCTTCTGATGCAATCGTAAATGGAATTGTTTCCTTAATTTCTCTTTCTGATAGTTCATTATTAGTGCATAAAAACACAACTGATCGGACACCTGGGTAGCTCAGTCGGTTGAGCTTGAGCGTCTGACTCTTGACTTTAGCTCAAGTCATGATCTAACAGTTTGTGGAATCGAGCCCCATGTCAGGCTCTGGGCTGACAGCAGTGCAGAGCCAGCTTCATATTCCCTGTACCCCCTCTCTCTCTGCCCGTCTCCTGCTTGTGCTTCCTCTCAAAAATAAATAAAACTTGAAAAATAAAAATAAAATAAATAAAATAAAACACAATTCATCTTTGCCTATTGATTTTGTATCCTGCAACTTTACTGAATTCATTTATTAGTTCAAATAGTTTGTTGGTGGAGGCTTTAGAGTTTTTTATGTATAATATCATGTCATCTGCAAATAGCAACAGTTTTACTTCTTTCTTACTGATTTGGATGCCTTTTATTTATTTTTCATGTATAATTGCTGTGGCCAGGACTTGTAGCACTCTGTTGAATGAGTGTTGAGAGAGGACATTTTTGTCTTGTTCCTGATGTTAGAGGAAAAGTTCTCTGCTTTTCACCATTGAGTATGGTGAAAACTGTGGGTTTGTAACATATGGCCTTTATTATGTTGAGGTATATTCTCTTAATACCTGCTTCGATGAGAGTTTTTACCATGGATGAATGTTGAATTTTGTCAAATGCTTTTTCTGCATTTATTGAGAAGATTATATGAATTTTATCATGCATTCTGTTAATGTGGATGTATCATGTTGATTGATTTATGGATATTGAGTCATCCTTGTATTTTGGGACTAAATCCTACTTGATTATGGTAAATGATCCTTCTAATGTACTGTTGAATTCAGTTTGCTAATATGTTGTTGAGGATTTTTTTGTTTATGTTCATCAGGGATATTGGTCTGTAATTTTATGTAGTGTCTTTGGTTTTTAACACCTCATAGAATGAATTTGGAAGCATTTCTTCCTCTTCTATTTTTTTGGAATAGTTTAAGAAGGATCAGTATTAATAAATGTTTGGTAGAATGCAGCTGTGAAGCCAACTGGTCCTAGACTTTTGTTTATGAGATTTTAAAATTATTATTACTGATTCAATTTCATTACTAGTAATCTGTTCAAATTGTCTGTTTCTTCCTGATTCAGTCTTAGAAGATTGTATGTTTCTAGGAATTTATTTACTTCTAGGCTGTCCAATTTGTTGGCCTATAATTTTCATAGTATTCTCTTATAATTCTTTATATTACTATGGTGTTAGTCGTGTCTTTGCTTTTATTTTATTCTGGTTTTATTTGAGCCCTCTCTCTTTGGTACTTGATTCATCTGGCCAAGGTTTTATCAATTATGTTTATATTTTCAAAGAACCAGCTCATAATTTCATCTTTTTCACTGATTATTTTAGTCTTTATTTTACTTATTTCTACTCTGATCTTTCTTTCTTTCTACTAACTTTGGGCTTTGTTTGTTGTTGTTCTAGTTCCTTTAAATGTAAAATTAGATTCTTTGAGATGTTTTATTTGTTGAGGTAGAACTGTATTGCTCTAAAGTTCCCTTTTGGAACTACTTTCACAGTGTCCCGAAGATTTTTGAAGTGTTCTGTTTCCATTTTCATTTGCTTCAAGGTATTATTTTTTTTTTTCTTTCTTCATTGACCCTTTGGTGTTTTAGTAAAATGTTATTTAGCTTTCATGTGTGTGTTTGTGTTTTGTTTTGTTTTTCAGTTTTTAAAAAATGTTTTCTTTTGAGAGAAAGAGAGTGCACACACATGAGCAGGGGTGGGGGGGTGGGTTGGGCAGAGAGAGAGAGAGAGGGAGGGAGAATCCCAAGCAGGCTCTGCGCTGTTAGCACAGAGCCCAATGTGGGTCTCCATCTCATGAATTGCAAGATCATGACCTGAGCCAAAATCAAGAGTCAGATGCTTAACCTACTGAACCACCCAGGCACCCCTTTTCAGTTTTTTCTTGTAATTTGATTTCTAGTTTCATAGTCTTGTGGTTGGGAAAGATGCTTAATGTGATTTCAGTCTTCTTAAATGTATTGAGACTTGTTTTATTTCTTAACATGTGATTTGTCCTGTAAAGTGTTGCATGTGCATTTGAAAAGAATGCGTATTCTTCTATTGTGGATGAAGTATTCTGTATGTATCTGTTAAGCCCCATCAGCTAATGCACTGTTGCAACACAGTTTCCTTATTGATTTTTCTATTTGGATGATCCACTGGTGTAAGTGGGATGTTAAATTCCACAACTGTTGTATTATTGTTAATTTCTGCATTTGTCTCTTAATGTTTGCTGCATAAAAATTGTTTTTTGCTTTATATATTTACATGGCTCCTATGTTGGGTGTGTACATATTTATAATTGTTATATCCTCTTGTTGGACTGATCCCTTTATCATTATGAAATGCCCTTCTTTGTCTCTTGTCACAGTCTTTGTTTTACTGTCTATTTTGAAAAAATACCTATTTTGTCTGATTTAAGTATTGCTATCTCAGTTTTTGTTTTCTTCCATTTGCATGGAATATTCTTTTCCATCCCTTCTCTTTCAGTCTGTGTGTGTCTTTAGGTCTGAAGTCTTTTGTAGGCAGTATATAGATAAGTCTTGAGTTGTTGTTGCTTTTATCCATTCAGCCACCCCATTTAGTCATTTTACACAAGTAATTATTGACAGGTATGGACTTATTGCCATTTTGTTCATTGTTTTCTCATTGTCTTTGTATTTCGACTTTGTTCTTGTTGTTCTCTTCCCTTGTGAATTGAAGAGTTTCTTTAGTGCTATGTTTGGATTCTTTTTACTTTTTGTGTATCTATTATAGGTTTTTGATTTGTGGTTACCATGAGGCTCATATCAAACATCCTATGTATAGAACAGTCTTTTTTAAGTTGATGGCCGTTTTAAGTTCAAGCATTCTAAAAGCACTACATTTTTACTGCCCATCCTCAAATCAACATTTTATATACAAGACATTATATTTTACATCCTTTTATTTTGTGTATTCCTTAAATTATTGTATATATAATTGATTTTACTACTTTTGTCTTTTAACTTTCATACTAGCTCTTTAAGTGATTATTTTACCTTTAGTATCTGTTTTTACCAGTAATTTTTTTTTCCTCTCAAAACTTTCTTCTATTTATAGCCTTTTCTTTTCCACTTAAAAAAAGTCCTTTTAGTATTTCTTATAAGGCTGTTTAGTTGTGATGAGCTTTAACTTTTGTGTCTGGGAAACTCTATTTTTCCTTCAATTCCAAATAATAACCTTGTTGGGTAAAGTATTGATGATTGTAGGCTTTTTTTCCCTTTTAGCACATTGAATATATCCTGTCCCTCCTTTCTGGACTGCAAAGTTTCTGTTGAAAAATTAGCTGATAGCTTTGCGGGGGTTTTCTTGTATATAACTCATTGCTTTTATCTTGCTGCTTTTAAGACTCCCTTTTTCTTTAATTTTTGAAGAAATTCTTTGATTTTTAATTTTTAATATTTTAATTACTATGTATCTTGTTTTGGACCTCCATAGGTTTATCTTGTTTGGAGCTTTCTAGGCCTCCTGGACCTGGATGTCCATTTCCTTTCCCAGGTTAGGCCATTTTCAGCTATTCTTTCTTTCTTTTTCTTTTTTTAAGTCACGTCATATATATTTATTTATTTTTTATTCTAGTGTTATATTTGCTTAAGATGTACAATATAGTGATTCAACCATTCCATACATCACCCTGTGCTTGTCATGACAAGTGCACTCCTGAATCCCCATCACCTATTTCACCCATCCTCCCACCCCTGCTCCCCTCAGGTGACCATCAGATTATTCTCTATAGTTAAGAGTCTGTTTCTTGGTTTGTCTCTCTCTCCCTCGCTCTCCCTCGCTCTCCTTTGCCTGTTTGTTTTGTTTCTTAAATTCCACATATGAGTGAAATCATACAGTATCTGTATTTCTCTGACTTATTTAATTTACCATTTATACTTTCTAGCTCTATCCATGTTGTTGCAAATGGCAAGGTGTTATTTATTATGGCTGAATACTGTTCTATTGTGTATATATACCATATTTTCTTTATCCATTCATCTACTGATGAACTGGTTCCATAATTTGGCTATGGTAAATAATGCTGCCATAAACGTAGGGGTGCATGTATCCCTTTGAATTAGTGTTTTTTTGTATTCTGGGGGTAAATACCCAGTAGTAAAATTACTGGATTACAAGATTTTTTTCTTAATGTTCATTTATTTTTGAGAGAGACAGACAGACAGAGCAAGCGGGGGAAGTACAGAAAGAGGGGAAGACACAGAATCTGAAGCAGGCTCCAGGCTCAGAGCTTTCAGCACAGAGCCCAACACGGGGCTCCAACTCATGAACTACAAGATCATGATCTGAGTCAGAGTCAGATGACTCTGACTGAGCCACCCAGCCACCCCAAGGATAGTTCTATTCCAGCCTTGCTTTGCTTTTCAAAATTGCTTTGGCTCTTTGGGGTCTTTTGTGGTTCCATATAAATTTTAGGAATGCTTGTTCTAGTTCTGTAAAAAATGCTGTTGGTGTTTTGATAGGGATTGCATTAAATATATAGATTGCTTTGAGTAGCATAGACATTTTAACAATATTTGTTCTTCCAATCCGTGAACATGGAATGAATTTACATTTCCTTTTTTTTTAAGTTTATTTTATTTGTTTTGAGAGAGAGCAAGCAAGCGTGAGTGGGGAAAGAGCAGAGAGAGAAGGAGAGAGAGAATCCAAGCAAGCTCCATGCTGTTAGCACAGAGGTTGATGCAGGGCTTGATCTCACAAACCATGAGATCATGATCTGAGCTGAAATCAAGAGTCAGCTGCTTCACTGACTGAGCCACCCCTGTCTTTCCATTTCTCTGTGTTTTCTTCAATTTCTTTCATCAATGTTTTATAGTTTTCAGAATACAGATCTTTCACCTCTTTGATTAGGTTTATCCTAGGTATCTTATTATTTTTGGTGTATTTGTAAATGGGATTGTTAATTTCTCTTTCTGGTGCGACATTATTAGTGTATAGAAATGCAACAGATTTCTGCTCATTGATTTTTGTATCCTGCAACTTTACTAAATTTATTAAGGAGTTTTAGTAGGTTTTTGATGAAGTCTTTAGGGTTTTCTAGATAAACTATCATGTCATCTGCAAATAGTGAAAGTTTCACTTCTTCCTTACCACTTTGGATGCTTTTTCTTTGTTTTTTGTTGTCTGATTACTGTGGGTAGGACGTTCAGTACTATGTTGAATAAAAGTGGTGAGAGTGGACATCCTACTCTTGTTCCTGACCTTAGGGGAAAAGCTCCCAGTTTTTCCCCATTAAGTGTGATGTTTGCTGTGTATTTTTCATATAAAGCCTTCATTATGTTGAAGATTTTTTATCATGAATGGATGATGTACTTTGTCAAATGGTTTTTTCTGTGTCGATTGAAATGATCATATGGTTTTCATCCTTTCTCCTATTAAGGTGTTGTATCATGTTGATTGATTTGCAAATATTGAACCACACTTGCATCCCAGGAATAAATCCCACTTGGATGACTTAAAAAAAAATTTTTTTTTAACGTTTATTTATTTTTGGGACAGAGAGAGACAGAGCATGAACGGGGGAGGGGCAGAGAGAGGGGGAGACAAAGAATTGGAAGCAGGCTCCAGGCTCTGAGCCATCAGCCCAGAGCCTGACACGGGGCTCGAACTCACGGACCGTGAGATCGTGACCTGAGCTGAAGTCGGACGCTTAACCGACTGAGCCACCCAGGCGCCCCATATTGGATGATTTTTTAAACGTATTGTTGGATTTGGTTTGCTATTATTTTGTTGAAGATTTTTACATCTGTGTTCATCAGAGATATTGGCCTGTAGTTCTCTTTTTTAGTGGTGTCTTTTTCTGGTTTTGGTATCAGGGTAATGATGGCATCACAGAATGAATTCGGATGGTTTCCTTCCTTTTTATTGTTTGGAATGGTTTGAGAAGAATAGGTATTATCTCTTTAAAATGTTTGGTGGAATTCACCTGTAAAGTCATCTGATCCTAGACTTTATTTGGGAATTTTTTGATTACTGATTGAATCCTCTTGCTGGTAATTGGTTTGTTCAAATTTTCTATTTCTTCCTGTTTCAGTTTTGGTAGGTTAAGTTTTTTAGGAATTTATCTATTTCTTCTAGATTGTCAAATGTTTTGGCATATAGTTTTTCATAATCTCTTAAAATTGTACTTCTGTGGTATTGGTTGTTTCACCTCTTTCATTTGTGATTTTTTTTTTTTTTTTAGTCCTTTGTCTCTGTTTGTCTGTCTGTCTCTCTTTTTTTCTTTGAGAGAGAGAGTGCAAGGTGAGGCAGGGGGCAGGGGGAACAGAGAGAGAATGAATGAATCTTAAGCAGGCTCCATGCTCAGTGCAGAGCCCAATGTGGGGCTCAATCCCATGACCCAGGCATCATGACCTGAGCTGAAATCAAGAGTCAGACGTTCAACTGACTAAGCCACCCAGGCACCCCTCTCTCTTTTTCACAGATCCGGTTAAAAAGGTTTATCAATTTTGTTGATCTTTTCAGAGAACCAGCTCCTGGCTTCATTGATCTGTTCTATTGTTTTCATAGTTTCTATATCCTTTCTTATCTTTATTATTTCCTTCCTTCCACTGGTTTTGTTTGTTCTTTTTCTGGCTTTAGGTGTAATGTTAGGTGGTTTATTTGAGATTTTTTCTTGTTTCTTGAGGTAAGTCTGTATTGCTATAAACTTCCCTCTTAGAACAGCTTTTGCTGCATCTCAAAGGTATTGGACTGTTTTCATTTTCATTTGTTTCCATGTAGTTTTCTATTTTTTCTTTGATTTCTTGTTTGACTCATTCATTGCTTAGTAACATGTTTTTTAACCTCCATGTATTTATGGTCTTTCCAGACTTTCTTCTTGTGGTTGATTTCTAGCTTCATGGCATTGTGGTCAGAAAAGATACATGGTACAACTTTGATTGTTTTGAATTTGTGGATGCTTGTTTTGTGGCCTGATATGTGATCTGTTTTGGAGAATGTTCCATGTTCACTTGAAAAGAAGGTGTATTCTACTGTTTTGGATGGAATATTCTGAATATATCTGTTGAATCCATCTGGTCCAGTGTGTCATTCAAAGCCACTGCTTTCTTAGTGATACTCTGTTAGGATGATCTGTCCATTAATGTAAGTGGTGTGTTAAGGTCACCTACTATTATTGTTTTACTATCAGTTTCTTTGTTTTACTATCAATTAGTTCCTTTATGTTTGTTATTAACTGTATTATGTATTTGGGCACTTCCATGTTGACATAAACATTTACAATGGCTATATCTTCTTGTTGGAGTATCCCCTTCATTATTATTTTATTTATATCTTTCTTCCCTTCTCCCTTTCTTTCCTTTCTTTCCTTTCTTTCCTTTCTTTCCTTTCTTTCCTTTCCTTTCTTTCCTTTCTTTCCTTTCTTTCCTTTCTTTCCTTTCTTCCTTTTCTTTCCTTTCTTTCCTTTCTTTCCTTTTTCTTTCCTTCCTCTCCTTTCTCTCCTTCCTTTGTCTTTCTTTCTATTTTATTTTTAAGTAATCACTACATCCAACATAGGGTTTAAATACATAATAACCCTGAGACTGAAAGTTGCATGCTCCACTGACTGAATCAGCCAGGTGCTCCACTACTTAGCTTTCTTTTGATGACCATTTGCATGATAAGTATTTCTGCATACCCTCACTTTCAATCTGCAGGTGCCTTTAGGTCTGAAATGAGTCTCTTCTAGGCAGCATATAGACGAATCTTGGTTTTTTCATCCACTCTGTCACTCTGTGTCTTTGGCTTGGAGCATTTGGTCCATTTACATTCAAACTAATAATTTTTTGTTTTTCATTTTTTTAAATGTTTGTTTATTTTGAGAGAGGGCGCATGTGCATGTGAGAAGGGGGAAGGGCAGAGAGGGAGAGAGAGAATCCCAAGCAGGCTTTATGCTGCCAGTGCAGTGCCCGATGCAGGGACTGATCTCATGAACTGTGAGATCATGACCTGAGCTGAAATCAAAAGCTGGACGCTTAACCAAATGAGCCACCCAGGTGCCCCAAAACTAATTATTGGTAGATATGTATTTGTTCTCATTTTGTTACTTTTGTGGGTTTTGTAGCTTTTCTCTGATCCTTTCTTCTTTTTTTCTCTTTGATGATTTGCTGGTTTTCTTTAGTGATATACTTGGATTCTTTGTTCTTTATTTTTTGCATATCTATTACTGTTTTTTGATTTGTGGTTACCATTTGGTTTATATATAATATCTGCATATAGCAGTATATTAAACTGATGGTCACTTCATTTTGAACTCATTCTATCTCTCCTCCATGTTTCAATATTTGGTATCATATTTTACATTGTGTGCCTCTTGACTGATTTTTATAGATATACTTAATTTTTTGCTTTTGTGCTTCCTATTCTTACTCTTACGATTTTTGCTTTCCACTCAGAGTTCCCCTTAACATTTCTTATAGGGTTCATTTAGTGATTATGAATTCCTTCAGTTTTTGCTTATCTGGGAAAATATCCTTCCTTCTATTGAATGATAGCCATGAATGATGGCCTTAAATGATAGCCTTACTGGATAGAGTATTTTTGGCTGCAGATTTTTCTCCTTCAGCACTTAGAATGTATCATGACACTCCCTTCTGTCCTGCAAAATTTCTGCTGAAGTATTAACTGATATCTTTATAGGGTTTCCTTAGTACATAACTGTCTTCTTTTCTCTTGCAACCTTTAAAATTTTTTCATTGTCACCATTTTTTACCGTTTTAATTGCTATGTGTCTTGGTATGGACCTCCTTGGGTTGCATTTGTTGTGGGAAACTCTAGGCTTCCTGAATGAGGGTCTGTGTTTCCCTCCTGAGATTTGGGAAGTTTTTATATATTATTTCTTCAAATACATTTTCTTCCCCCCTTTCTCTTTTCTACTAGAATATACTACTACTAGAATGTTAGTATATTTTATGTTGTCACAGAGGTCCCTTAACCTATCTTCATTTATTTATTTTTCTCTTTAAAAAAATTGTTAACATTTATTCATTTCTGAGAGACAGAGGGTGAGCAGGGGAGGGGCAGAGTGAGAGGGAGACACAATCCGAAGCAGGCTCCAGGCTCTGAGCTGTCAGCACAAAGCTCGATGCAGGGCTCAAACTCACGGACAGCGAGATCATGACCTAAGCTGAAGTCAGAAGCTTAACCGACTGAGCCACCCAGGCACCCCTATCCTCATTTTTTTAAAATCTTATTTGTATGCTTTTTAAGTAGACTCCATGCCCAGCATGGAGTACAACACAGGGTTTGAACTCATGATCCTGAGACTGAGACCTGAGCTGAGATCAAAAGTCAGACACTGAACCAAGTGGGCCACTCAAGTGCCCCATAACCTATCCTTACTTTTATTGTTTTGTTTTAATGTGTATTTTTATTTTTGAGAAAGACAGAGACAGAGCGTGAGCAGGGGAGGGGCAGAGAGAGAGGGAGACACAGAATCTGAAGTGGGCTCCGGGTTCTGAGCCGTCAGCACAGAAGAGCCTGACGTGGGGCTCGAACTCACGAACCGCGAGATCGTGACCTGAGCCAAAGTCAGATCCTTACCTATCCTCATTTTTAAAACATTTTTCTTTTTGCTGTTTAATTTGATTGTTTCTACTACCCTGTCTTCCAGATCACTGATTCATGATGCTGCATCCTTTAATCTATTGCTGACTCTCTCTAGTGTATTTTTCATTTTACTTACTGTATTCAGCTCTGATTGGTTCTTTTTACATTTTTTTATTTCTTTGTTGAAGTTCTGAGTTCATCTACTCTTACTCTTCTCGCAAGTCTGATAAGCAAGCATCTTTATGACCATTACTTTTGAAAAATCTTTACCAGGTGGATTGGTTATCGTGGTTTTGTTTTGTTCCCTTTTGAGGTTTTGTCTTTTAATTTGGAACATGGAACGTTCCTCTGTCTCTTCACTTTGATGATTTGTGTTTGCTTCTGTGTATTAGGTAGGCCAGTTACAGTCCTGGTTTTGAAGGTAGTGCCCTTATATAGAACCAGGCTAGAACCAGGCCCTCCAGGTCTTCCCACGTGTGGACTGTGTGTGTCCTCCTGTTGTGACTTGACTGCAACTGGTGCAGACGTGCTGGTGGGTAGGGCTGGCCTCCAGCACAGTTGGCTGAGAGGCCCTGCTGCAGCTGCTGTCCTGTTGGGTGAGGTTAGTCCCCAGAACAGCTCACTGAGAGTCCTTGCCGCAATTCTTGCTGACGTGCCGGTGGGCAAGGCTGCCTCCCCCTCCCTGCTGGTTCCGGCAAGGGCTGTCCAACATGTCAGGGCAGTAGTCACTTGGGGAGGATGCTGGTCCCATCCAAGGTTGTCAGTTGGGTGTGGCTGGGCAGGAGCTCCTTTGGAGGAGCACCTGCTGGGGTGGGTGGTGTGGGTCTGAAGGGAAATGCTGGGGTGGGGTGAGTGATGCTAACCATTACATGGAGAGTGTCCAAACTGGCTCTCATCAGCACTGGGGCAGTTAGGTTGAAGGAGGGCAAGAAAAATGATATGTGCCAGCACTTCTATCCCGGAGAAAGTTCTTACAGATTCTTGCCCCTCTGACACATGCCCTACAGTCCATCAATTTCTTACACATGAAACCCAGGTGCTTTTGAGACTGCTGCCTCTGTGATGGGTCTTGGAGTGAGTGATAGTGTGTTTGCCCTTTAAGAGTGGAGTCTCTGTTTTCTGTATCCCTCTGGGTCTCCCAGAATTAATCCCTGCTGATTTTAAAAGCCAGAAATTATGGGGGCTTGTCTTCCCAGGGCAGGGTGTGTTGGATGTGGGGCTTGATCCCCTCATTCCTCAGGGAGGATCTTTGTACTGTGATAACCCTTGTGTGTGTGGTTCCCTACCTGTGGTTCACCACACTGGGAGTTTAGTTCCTAACCACATCTCTGGCCTCCTTCCTTCTCAATACGGCTTTCTCTTTATGACTTCAGCTGTGGAAGAGCTGTTCTGCCAATCTTCATGTCATTTACAGAGTGAGCTGCACTATATTTAGCTGCAGGCTTGATGTGTCTGTGGGAGGAAATGAGTTCAGGATCCTCTTACTCTGCCATCTTTTTAAGCTCCCCCTTATTGTCTCTAACTTTTGACACTTTAATTATAACATGTCTTGGTGGGGGTCTCTTTGGATTCCTTTTTATTGGAACTCTATGGGCTTCCTTGGTCTAGATGCCTATTTCCTCCCCCAGATTAGAGAAGTTTTTGGCCATTGTTTCTTCATACATTTTCTTCCCTCCTCTCTTCTCCTTCTGAGAGCCCTGTAGTGCATATAGTGATTTTCTTGATGATGTCCTGTAAGTCCCTTAAGCTATATTCACTTGTTTTCATCTTTTTTCTTTTTGCTGTTCTGATTCATTGATTTCCACAGCCCTGTCTTTGAGTTCACTGATCCTTTCTTTTGCTTCATCTAGCCTCCTTTTGTTTTCGTGTGTGTGTGTTTAATGCTTATTTTTGAGAGAGAGAAACAGAAAAAGAGAGCAAGAAAAAGAGAGAGAGAGAGAGAGAGAGAGAGAAAGCATGAGTGGGTGAGGGGCCAAGAGAGAGAAGAAGGCACAGAATCTGAAGCAGGCTCCAGGCTCTGAGCTGTCATCACAGAGCTCGATGCAGGGCTCAAATTCACGAATGGTGAGATCATGACCTGAGCTGAAGTCAGACGCTTCAGTCCAACTGAACCACCCAGGTGCCCCTATCTAGCTTCCTTTAGTTCAGCTATTGTATTCTTCAGCTCTGTGATTTCTGTTTGGTACTTTGTTATATTTCCTCTCTGTTGAAATTTTCACTTCGTTCATTCATTATTTTGAGCTTGGTGAGCATCTTTCTGACCATTATCTTGAAGTCTTTATAAGGTAAATCACTTACCTCCATTTCACTATGGTCTTATTTTGAGGTGTTTATTTTTTTAAGTTTTTATTTTTTTATTTTGAGAGAGAGAGGGAAGTGGGAGGGGCAGTGAGAGAGAGTCCCAAGCAGGCTCCGCACTGTCAGTGCGGAGCTGGATGTAGGGCTCAAACTCCCGAACCGCGAGATCACAACCTGAGCCGAAGTCAAGAGTCATATGCTTAATGGACTGAGCCACCCAGGTGCCCCTTATTCTGAGGTTTTTATTCTTTCTTTTCCTCTCTGTTGGTTTCTGTGTATTAGAGGACAGAGCCACCCCTTTCAATTTTGAAGGAGTGGGCTAGTGTAGGAGACCATCCTTACTGTTCAACCCTGCCCTAGCTCTTGAGTGTCTCATCAACCTTTGTGATTGTACAAGCAGCTTACTTTACTGTTACTGATTCCTGGTAGTTGAAAGTATGCCAAGACCTGCCCATGTCCCAAAGGGGAGGATCTCAGTCAGTACCCAGATTCAGGCTGGTTGGAAGCCAGACCCTCACACAGAAGCTTTTAAAGTATGCAAATACACCTTTTTCAGGGAAGAGTGGGAAATGAGCATTTCTGTCTGCCCCCTCTGCACTGAGCCCTGGGGTGATTGCCAGTTAAGAAATGTTTCTTTATTTGCTACTGTCCCATTGAACCTTGAACAGAAGCCCCACCAGCCACCAGAGCCAGCTATCAAGGAACCTTTTGGGTGGTATAAATGCTGGGGTACCAGATGGTGTTGGGGCACCACATTCCTTTCCCAAAGGCACCAGTGACCTGGGTGGGACAGAGGGAGAATGAGAATATGGTGCCCACTGGACCCCCTTCCTGGCCTCCAGATGTGTATTCAATTAGAAGCCAGCCTCTCAGACCACAGCTATGAGGCTAATCAGCTTCTCACACACCTCCAGGCTCTCTGTTTCAGTCTGCTGGACCCTGGCGGTGGTAGCTACTTATGAACTGTTTCTTGGACTATCAAGGCCCTGTGGGACCCATGAACATAAGACCTGCTGGCCACCAGACCCAGGTGGTCAAGGGGTGTCTCCTAGGCAGTAGTTGCAAAAAGTGGGGCACCAAATGTGTGCACAAGCTCCTTTTTAGGAGATACTGGTGATCTGGAGCAAGACAGAGGGAATTTGAAGATAGCATCGCACTCAGGTCTCTGGAGAGGATTGTACTGGCCCTTAGATACATGTTTTAATTAGAAGCCAGCCCCTCAGGCCACAGCCATAAAGCTAAGCTGACAGAGCTCTCACAGAAAGACTGCCGTGTGTTTCAGTGGCTGTCCCCAGGCTGTGCCCCAGGAGGCAGCCAGTGAAGCACTCTTTCTGCATTTGTTAAAATACGGGACCTGTGAACTTAGGCCCTACTGGCCACCAGAGCCAGGTGACCAGGGGTGTTCTCTAGACAGAAGCCACACAAACCTGGGCACCAGATATGTGCACCAGCTCCTCCCTGGGAAATGCCAGTGACCGGGAGTGAGGCCAGAGGAGGGGGCAGAAACCGTGCCCTCATGCCTCTAGATGTGTGACATCAGAAGCCTGCCCTTCAGGCTGAAGGTTAAGATAAGCAACACGGCCTCCTTCACACAAAGTCTGGGGCTACGTTTCGGTGGCTGGCTCCACACTGTGCCCTGGGAGGCGGTAGCCAGTTAAGAACTGTTGCTGCATTTGTTAATAGTCCCATGGAACCCCCAAATGGAAGCTGCTTGTGCCGGGTGATCAAGAGGTGTCTCCTGGGTGGCAGCTGCTGCAAAAACTGGGGCACCAGACATAAAAGCAGAGCACCACATGGGTGCACGAGCTCCTTTCCCAGTGTGTGTGGGGGTGGGGGTTGGGGGGGGAGGACAGTGGGGGGGGTGCAGAGGGAGAGGGCAAGATGGCGCCTGCCAGGTATCAGACTTTGGAGGGTATTTCAGTAGGGCCTATGCGTTTTAAATTGGGTGCCTGCCCCTCAGGGTGGAGCTTTAAGATAAGCAACTAGGCCTCTTGTACAAAACGGGCACTTTCTGGTCAGCTGCCTCTGCTCTGGGCCCTGGAGTCTGCACCAGCCCTTTAAGAGCTGTTTCTCAGATTGCTGCAGCCTTGTGGGTCTCCTGGATACAAGTCCCTTTGGCTTTCAAAGCTAGTCGTTCTGGGGTCTTGTCTCTCAGATGTGGCTCTTAAAAGTTGGGAGTGCCAGATGTGGGATTCAAGCCCTTCAGTCGGGGAGTTTGCTAGGGGTCGTGAGGTCCCTCCTGACTGGGTTGCGAACCAGAAGCGAGGTTTATGCTGAGATTGCAGAAAAACAAAGAGCTGCGTGCTTTGCTTTGTTGACAGATCTAGATTAAAAGTATTTTTAGGATTATAGAGTGGGAGTCAGTGTTCTGTGGCCCACTGCCTATTTTTGTGTAGCTGTGATTTTTTATGGTTTTAAAAGGTTGGGGAGAAAATGTCACAAAGATCCAGCCCACAAAGCTTAAAATGTTTACTATCTGGACTTCTATAGAAAAGTTTGGCAACCCCTGATATAGAGCAATGTGTATTAAAGCACCTCTGGGTGAGAGGTGTACCTGTGAAACAGGTTTAGATTAATTACAACAGTGGTTTGTCTATTTGGAGTGGGAAATTAGAGATGTGAGTTCTAAAACTAGGAGCTCTGCCCTAAAAGTGTACATATACCAAATTGTTCCTGTGTCCATTCTAGCCATTATGGCCCCCAGATTAAGAATCTTTGCACTCTAGGGACGCCTGGGTGGCTCAGTCGGTTGAGTGACTTCGACTCAGGTCATGATCTCACAGTTCATCATGAGTTCGAGCCCCACGTTGGGCTTTGCATTGACAGTGCACAGCCGGCTTCAGATCCTCTGTCTCCCATCTCTCTGCCCCTCCCCTGCTCATGCTCTCTCAAAAATAAACATTAAGATCTTGTCTAACCTAATTACCTCCTTAAAAGCCCTATATCCAAGCACTTTGGGGGTTAGGCTTCAACTTCTGAATTTGAATTGTTTCACACAGTCTGTAATACAGATCCTGCCTCTTTAATCTCTGTGAGCAGGCATGCTTTCTAGGTGGTTTGCTCCTGAATCCCACGTACTACTTACAGTCTAAGGAATATTTGCTGGATTAATGAATGCTGGACACCAGGCAGATGTACAAGAGAATGCATGGAGGAATATGAAATGCTAATTTGTCACATTAAAATGCCAATGCAATTCTTTGGAGAAACTAAGAATAACTAAGGAAAGCTTTTGTTTTTCTTCTTAAATGAGAGAGTTTCCTATTTGGCATTATTTGCATGTAAGAAGGCCTATGAAGCAAAGCCAAAGCCAAAATTGTTGATCTAGAGATTCTGGAGAATCGGGAGGAGTTGACATCTGGACTCTTTATAAACTATGTGTTTTCAGAACCGACTGGAGAAACCGTTCATAATCTTGGCAGAAAAGAATATGGTACATTATATAATTTTATGTGGGATAGAGAGAAATAGAATCTTTTACTGCCAGTGAAAACTCAGATCACACAAAATGGCTGATAAAAAACAGGCCAGTGTGGTTTCTATGTGGGGAGGGTGAAGTTTACATGCGAAGGCTATTTGTGTAGGAATTTTTGTCCTAAGCCGTGAATTAGCTCAAAGCTGAAAACTTTGAAGGGCCAATTGTGAGGGCTGCGATAACCCATTATTTCCCTCCATTCAGAGGAAGATCTGATACAAACTTGAGAGGTTTTGTTCTAGGTTAAGAACTTGGACCCATCACCATTTGAGTTTGCCTTTCAGAAAATCATTAGGAATGGGACCGTTTACATAAAAACCATGGTTCTAATTCTGGTTTGTGCCTTCAACAAAATGAGGTAGCTTTACCTGTAGAGGACTGTGGTAACACATGTAGTACTTGGGGTTCAGATTAGATTAATAAATGCTAATGCAATTTTATAGTTCCAACAAAAGGGTTTTTTTTAAACCCAGTTAATACAGTATTCTAAATAAATGAGAAATAGAGCAATTTGCTTAAGCTAAATTTTACACATCATTTATTGTTTCAACAAGAGAAATGCTTTGCATTTAAAAATTTAATTGAATGGGGGGCACCTGGCCAGCACAGTAGGTAGGTAGAGCGTGTGATGTGCTCTTAAGGTCATGAGTCCGAGTCCTATGTTGGGTGTAGAGATTAAACTCAAACTAGTTGCCCAGATAGGTTTTCTTTGGTTTTCTTTTTTATTCTTTATTTTCCAAGTTTTAGCACCCAAACTTGGCAAATACCATGGAGATTTGTACAAACATGCATGTACATATATATACACTCACACATTTCAGTTTAAAGCCTTGGTTCCTCATTAAACCTTGTGCTCAGGCTCCTGTTAAAAAGCAGGAAAGTAGTGAGGAGAATCAGGGGAAACGTGAATAAATCCCAATTGATAACTTCCTTGTTATGAATTAATGCAGGCATTTTAAGGTAAAATCCATCACCTTGCTAAAACTTCCACTAAACTACAGCCTCAGCTATTTACAAGAAAATAAATAAAAAGTCCCTTACACACTTCAATGTGGTTTAATGACAAGCTAGAGGAGGATTTGTATTTTGTTGTTATTTCAAGTAAGACAGTTAATGTTGCAGTGATTAAAATTTCAGGTGTTAAAAACTAATTTCAAGCAAGGTCATTATTATACGCTGAACCTGAATTCTTCAGACACTTGTCTTTAAATCACTATGCAAATCCATGACCGTAGCATTCAGGTTTTGTAATTTAAAAAGATCAGGTTTGGTCACTAAAGAATAAACACGATTAGTTTACTCTAGGTCGTTTGAGTTTGTTTTTCTCTGTAGGAGCTTTCCTCTTCTGTGATGATCCAGGCCCAGGTTCCTTATTCTGAAGAAATGAAATAGTTTCTGATAGACAGTAGTTTTCTACTTGAGGAGGGGATTCCTATAAAAGGGGGGAAAAAAACATTGTTCATTTTTTTTTCAGATTTCAAAGTGATATTAGGTAATTCTTTAACCAAAATAATTTTGTCTTTTAAGGTGCTACCTAGCCCTTGTCACATTTAGGGAACAGACTGTGTGTGACAAAATCTCACCTTTTATCAGAAAAATTCATAGTTTGGATCTTGATAACGGTTTCATTTGTAAAGTAGGGTTAAGAAGTGACACCTTACACTTAGTGTCAGTTTTTGAAAATCTTTTTTACTTATTTTACAGATAAGATAAAGGTTAAATAATATCATAGAACTAGCAGGTGGCAAAGCCAAAATTCATATACTCTACTCTACCTGCCTCAAAAACCTTTGCAATTCTCTTATAACCATATCCTGACTGAAAAGGACCTTTCCTCCCTATTACAAGTGTGATAAAACTTGGTTTTCTAGCAAGATGGCAGACTGGATAACATGAAAATGAATCTTTTGATTGGACTCTTCCCCTGGATGACAACTTGTGACCCAAATATATTAAAAGCACCTAACACAAGACACAGGAGAGGAAACGAGATCAGGCAAATACTAGGGTGAGTTTCTCTTTTTATCATTTGTTTGTTTTTGGTCTGAGGAGAAGCCCCAGTCTGTGTCATGTGTTCTGGCTAAACCTCAACAGAAAACATGCAGCATTAACGGTCTGAAACCACAGCCACTGGAAAATGAGGTGGGAAATCTCAGGAAGGAGCAGGGGAAGTCCCAAAGTCTGTTGTGAACTCTGCCCAAATCTTTCACTTCTCCCCATGGATGTACAGAGGTGGCTCAACGTAAGGCTAAAGATTTAAGCCCCCACGTACTGCAGAAGGTGCCTGCGAAGCAAACAGAATGGCATTCTCCTGAGGAACACAACAGAATCTAGAGTTTCTACAACTTATAATGTCCAGGTATATCCAAAATTACTCCACATCTGAAGAACATGACCCATTCTCAAGAAAAAACAATTCGAATCCAAAAGCCCAAAAAAGAAATAGATATAAAACCTAAAACATATACTGAAACTTACAAAATGCTGATGAAAGAAATCAAAGACGACCTAAGTAGACATGCTGTGTTCATGGACCAAAAGGCTTAATATAGTAAAGATGTCAATTCACTCATAGTCTTAATGTGATTCCTATCAAAATGGTAGCAAAATGTTTTCGTAGGCATGTAAATAAGCTTATTTAAAAACTTACACAGAAAGGTGCAGGCCCTAGAACAGCTGAGACTGTCTTGAAAAAGAAGAGTAAAGAGGACTGCTTCACATCAGGGCTTACTACATGTATAATAGGACGCTATTGCAGAGGTAAAGACACCTAGGCATGTAGGATGGAAAACCCAGAAATAGCCCCCACAACATGCCCAAGTGAATTCTGGCAAAGGTTCAAAGCAACTAAATGGAGGAGGGTTTTTATGGTGGAGCAACTGGACATTCTAAGACCATTTTTTACCTAAATTTCATACCTACATGAACCTCACACCTCATAGGACCTTTATGAAGAGGACAAAAACATATCACAGTCACTCTGATGAGCCATTATAGAAATGCACATTAAAGCCACAGCGAGAGATTACCTACACATCAACTGAATGGCTAAAATGAGACAGATGCTGATAAGGATACAGAAAAACAACACTGGTAGGAACTTAAAATATGACCACTCTGAAAACACACTCTCAATCATTTATCCCAGTGTAATGAACTCTTTTCTCACAAATGTTCATGGCAACTTTTTTTTTTTTAAATGTTTGAGAGCACACGTGGGAGTTAGGGAGGGGTAGAGAGGGGGTGGAGAGAGAGAATCCCAAGCAAGCTCCACACTCAGTGCAGAGCCCAAAGCAGGGCTCAATCCCATGACTGGGAGATCATGACCTGAGCTGAAATCAAGAGTTGGTTGCTCCAGTGTCTGAGCCACCCAGGTGCCCCAGAGCAGCTTTATTCATAACAGCCCCAAACTAGAAATAACCCAGATGTCCTTCAATAGGTTAATGGTTAAAGCTGTAGTACATCTGAACTATTCAGCAATAAAGATAAAATTGATACAAGTAACAACCTGATTAAAAAAAAAAAGCCAAAGATTACACACTATACTGATTCCATTTAAGATTTTTTTTTTTAATTTTTTTTTTTCAACATTTATTTATTTTTGGGACAGAGAGAGACAGAGCACGAATGGGGGAGGGGCAGAGAGAGAGGGAGACACAGAATCGGAAACAAGCTCCAGGCTCTGAGCCATCAGCCCAGAGCCCGACGCGGGGCTCGAACTCACGGACCACGAGATCGTGACCTGGCTGAAGTAGGACGCTTAACTGACTGCGCCACCCAGGCGTCCCCCATTTAAGATTTTAAATGACACAATTACAGAAACCGACAATGGATTAGTGGTTGCCAGAAGTAAGACAGCTCAGAGAAGAGAATGAAGGGAAGGAGGTGGGTGTAAGAAAAACCAAAATGAAGGACGGCTCTAGTGGCAGAGTGTTCTGTATCTTGACTGTGGTGGCAGACACATAAGGAGAAGTGGGGGGTATTGGAATACACATAGACTGCATCGTGTCAGTGCCCCAGCTGTAAAATTTTACTACATTTTTGCAAGACCTTATCTATTGGGGGACACTGCATTATTTCTGATAACTGCATTTTTAAATCTACAATTAACTCAAAATAAATTGAACATCTTGTCATGACCCAGATGTTGGAGATTAGTAAACAGTGATACCAAAGCAGCTATGACACTTGAGTGAAATGAAAAAGCAGAACTAGAAGGCATAGAGATTCCAGATACAAAAAAACTTAATATCACGGTGCCTGAGTGGCCCAGTTGGTTATGTGTTCCATCTCTTGATCTCAGGGTTGTGAGTTCAAGCCCTGCCTTGGGCTCTGTGCTGGGTGTGAAGCCTATTTAAATAAAACAAAATTCAGTATTGAAAAAAAAAAAAAATCTCCTGGAATAGGCTTAAGAGCAGAATGGAAATAACAGAAAAAAATCAGTAAAGTTGTAGGCAGATAAAGAGGTATTAGTCAATCAGAAAAACACAGAAAAATGACTGCAAATAAACTAAACACAGCTTTAGGGACCTGTGGAACTATATCAAAAGGTATGAGTGACTAAATTCCTAATGGAGCAGAAATAATGGCCAAAATTTCTCAAATCTGGTGAAAGTTCCAGACTGACACAGCTCCGCAGAAACCAAGCACGATTAATATAAAGAAACACCATCTGGAAATATCATAAATGGTGAAAACCAAAGATGAAAATTGTGAACAGTCAGGAAAAAAAAAATGACATACTGCATTGCATACAGAAGAATTCAAATTACCACTGACTTCTTATCAGAAACCATGGAGGTCGCAAGAAAGTGGAATCTTTAAAGTAGCAGAAGAAGAAGAAAAAAAATAACCCCAAATCCTATATCCTACAGAAAGATCCTTCAAGAATAAAAGTAAAATAGACACTTTCAAAAACAGAAAAAAAAAACAAAACCCACTAGAATTGGTCCCATCAGACTTATACTACAAACCAAAATTTTTCAGGCTGAAGGAAAACTGATACCAGAAAGTTTGCTGGCCCCTGCTTTACATTAAAGAACTAGACATTAAATATTTTAGGCTGTGTAGGACAGATGGTCTGTTGCAACTACTCAAGCCGGGTGTTGGAGTGCAAAAGAAGAACAGAGAATATGCAAATGCGTAAATGCAGCTATGTTCCAGTAGAACTTTATAAAAAAGGCAGGGGATAGGATCTGGCCTGTGAGCTACAGTTTACTGTCCCTGAATTTAAAGGACAGGGGAAGCAAAGGAACCCGTATGATTCCAAGTTTTCTGCCTTCTGTGTGAAGTGGCACATGATTCTACCTAGACTATGAAAGGTTAAGGAAGTATATTGTAATCTGTCGAGCAAAACACACCCTGCCGCCAAGCAAAAAAAAAAGGCAAGAAAGGAAGAACACAAGAACAAAGGAGAGAAAATGAAAACAAATTGCAAAAAACCATAAACCCAGTCATATTGATAACTACACTAAAGAATTAACAAACAAGACCCAAAGATACCCTGTTTAAAAGATGACAAATGAATAGATATCTGTGCTCAAGAACTGGAAGAATTAACATTGTTAAAATGTCCACACTACCCAAAGAAATCTACATATTCAATGCAATCCCTATCAAAATTCCAATGGCATATTTTTACCAGAGATCGGACAAACCTAAAATCTGTATGGTTCACAAAGACTCCAAATAGCCAAAACAATCTTGAGAAAGAACAAAGCTGGAGGCATCATGCTCCCTGATTTTAAACTATATTACAATGCTATGGCAATCAAAACAGTATGGTACTGGCATCCAAAGAGATCAATAGAACAGAATAGAAAACTCAGAATTAAACCCAGGGATTTGTGGTCAATTACAAAAGAGCCAAGAATATCTAATGGGAAGAGGATAGTTTCTTCAATAAATGGTGTTGGAAAAACTAGACAGCCACATGTAAAAGAATGAAATGGGACCGTGATCTTACATCATACTCAAAAATAAACTCAAGATGGATTAAAGATTTGGATGAAAGACCCAAGACATAAAACCATAAAACTAAGGAGCTCCTTAAAAAAAATTTTTTTTTAATGTTTATTTTTGAGAGAGAGAGAGAGAAAGAGAGGTCATGAGCGGGAGAGGGGCAGAGACAGGGAGACACAGAATCCAAAGCAGGCTTCAGGCTCTGAGCTGTCAGCACAGAGCCAAACGTGGAGCTCAAACCCACGAACTACGAGATCATGACCTGAGAGGAAGCTGGACGCTTCACTGACTGAGCCACTCAGGCCCCCCTGTAATGAGTGAGTTCCTTTGACATTTCTCTTGGTAAAAATTTTTTGGACTTCACACCAAAAACAAAAGCAACACAAGCAAAAATTAATAAGTGGGATGACATCAGACTAAAAAGCTTCTGCACAGCAAAGGAAACCATCAACAAAAAGAAAGGCAACTTAACAAAGGGAGAACATTATTTGCAAATCATATATCTGATAGGGGTTAATATCCAAAACAATCTGATTAAAAATGTGAAGATCTGAACATTTTCCCAAAGACATATAGAAGGTCAACAGGTACGTGAAAAGGTGTTCAACGTCACTTATCATCAAAGAAATGCAAATCAAAACCATAACAAAATATTACCAAACACATTAGAATTAAAAAGTGTTGGTGAGGATATGGAGAAGAGAGAACTCTTTGTACTCTTAGTGGGGTATAAATTGGTGCAGCCCTTATTTTTTTCCTCAAAAAATTAAAACTTGAACTACCTTAAGAGTATACTTCTCTTGATAAGCACTGAACCATGTACAGAATTCTTGAATCATTATATTGTACACCTGAAACTAATACAACACTGTATATTTCAATTTAAAAAAATGAAAAATAGAACTACCTAGGACTCAGCAATTTGACTTGTACGTATTTATCCAAAATGAAAACAATTTGAAAAGATTTCTGCACCCCTATGTTCATTACAGTATTATTTTCTTTAAAAAAATTTTTTTTAACGTTTATTTTTGAGAGAAAGAGACAGAGTGTGAGGGGGAGAGGAAAGGAGACACAGAATTGGAAGCAGGCTCCAGGCTCTGAGCTGTCAGCACAGAGCCGGATGCGGGGCTCGAACTCACGAACCGTGAGATCATGACCTGAGCTGAAGTCGTACCCTCAACTGACTGAGCCACCCAGGCGCCCCTACAGCATTATTTTCAATAGCCAAGATATGAAAACAACCTGAGTACCTGCAGACAGATGAATAAAAACCTAATATACACACAACAATGGATTAATCAGCCATAAAAAATATTTCAGCCAAGGAACCCTGCCAACTGCAGCAAAATGGATGGACCTTGATGGCCTTAATGCTAAGTGAAATAAGTCGGATAAAAGACAGAATACCAGATGATCTCACTTGTAAGTGGAATCTAAAACAAAAACTAAAATAAAACCCACAAATCCCCCAAATGTGATAGACACACAGAACCAAAGAGAGGCTGCCAGATGCAGGGCTGGAGGGCTTAGGGAAATGGGTAAGGGTGACCAAGACGTACAAACTTCCAGTTATAAAATAAGTCCTGAGGATATAATGTACAATATGGTGACCACAGTTAATACTGTATGGTATATTTGAAAGTTGCTAAGAGACTCAATCTTGGGAGTTCTCACAAGAAAGAAAACTTGTCAATGTGTGGTGATGGATATTAACTAGACTTATGGTGATCATTTTGTATATATATATTAACACACGCAATTGTTATGTTGGACATCTGAAATTAATGTTATGTCAATTGCATCTCAGGTAAAACAAAAGGTGGCCAGACTCCTCCTTGAGGCAGATTGCAAGACTCCTTGTTGTTTTTCTTCATGTCAATTGTTTATTTAAATTCTACTTAACACGTACGATAAACTGGTTTCATGTGTATAATTTACATATAACACCCAGTGCTCATCATAACAAGTGCCCTCCTTAGTATGCATCACCCATCAGCCCATCCCCCCACCCCCTTCCCTCCATCAACCCTGTTTGTTTTCTGTATTTAGGAATCTTTTATGGTTTGTCTACCTGTTTTTATCTTATTTTTGCTTCCCTTCCCTTATGTTCATCTGGTTTGTATCTTAAATTCCACATATGAGTGAAATCACAGGCTATTTGACTGACTTATTTCACTTAGCATAATACACTCTATCCACAGGAAGACTCCTTTTTGAATCAACTGAAACAATTCAAGAAGTACATGAAAGTATGAACCTAGAAGAGAGTCCCCAATAACTAGACCACCCAGACTACTGCATTCAGATCAAAGCTGCCAAGACTTGTGCACTCGGTACTTCCAATCAGCTTTTAATCCTCTACTCTTAACCATGAACAGAAAGCCAAGAATTACCAAATGTCTGATAAATTCCTCTAACATGGAAGATAAAGACCCAAAGAGGTGAATGCAGCTTAGTGGATGCGGAGAGTATGCAGAAATAAGAGAAGTTTGAAAAATAAACCAGTAAATCCTGACATCTAGTAGAAGGTATCACATCTATGAAGCAAAAAAAGATGTTATTAAAATACTAAAATGTAAATTCAAAAAAACTAAAAAAAGGTCTTGTTTATTAAAAACATGATACCCAAGTGAAGAGCTAACAAAAGGAGAAGAATGAACTGAGGGAACCTCTCAAAAAGTGAAGATTAAAAATACTTGCGAAATAAGAAAATCCAATATGTAAGTAGCAGAAGTACCAGAAGGAATGAACAGAAAATGGAGAGGGAAAATAAAAATCATCACTGAAATAATTCAAGATTTCCCAGAACTGAAAGATACAAGTTACCAGACCAGAAGAGGCTTATCATGTATGGCATTATATAAACAGAACTCATGATAACCTATCATTTTGAAATTTTAGAAAACTAGGGATAAAAAGAGCTTCCTACTAGATTAGTTACATAGATTATGAATCAGGAAGGCTTTAACTACCCAATAGCAATACTAGGAGCAAGGAGACAAGCAATCAAAAGTCCAAGGAGAAAACAGTTTGGATGGGCGTCAAAGGCTGGGTTGGAACTTATCTATCAGTCAAGTGTGAGCACAGAAGAAAGAACTTTCACACATAGAAAATCTCTGTTTATCTCTCATGTGCTTTCTCAAGTAATTACTATAAGATGACCCTCAACAAAAGGAGAGATCAGGATGACATGGGATTCAGAAACAGGAGATCTGACAAAGAGAAAGGATAGTGAATGGAGGTCCTGGGAGGACAGCAGTGCACAGAAGTAGAGGGTGACCGTCCAGATTGGAGCGACGTGGCTAAAGACAAGCTAAAAGCTATCATCACCAAGATCCCTGTGGCTACTGCACCCACCTTTATTTTTTTAATTAATTCATTCGTTCATTCCCCCCAATGCACCTAGCTTTTAACCTGAGGTCAGAACACTGCGGTGAGCCTATCTGAGTTGTACTTGTACCTAGCTTATCTCGACCATGAGCTTGAACATGAAGTCGACACTCTCCCCTCCCTACTCTGCTGCTTTGCTCCACGCAAGTGTTCTGTTTTGAGCTACTTCTGAGAGCTAGGTAGGCAGTGGTGAGCTGAGACACAGAAATACAGAGCACCCTACTACTCCCCCACTGCATTCCTCCAGACATCTAGTACCCAACTCCCAACACAGCCCCAAGAGAGGCAGGGAAAGAAAAAGCTCGAGATTTTTAAAAAGTTATTTAGGTGTTTCTAGGAGTTAGTATTGCCTTACTAATTCCTCTTTGGTACACCTCACTGCTTTATGATAAAGGCTTTTTAAAAAAAAATGTAAGAAAAAAAACGTAAAAAAACATAAACGTGTTTTAGCCATTCTTTCTATAAATCCTGAGCCAACTCCCAAACACAAACAGCAAAACCTACACAGCAGGCTGAGTTTTGGCTTACCTTAATTAAAGCTTTTAGAGGTACCTAGATTTTTATACCTGCCTCATTTAACTCCAAGTTCAATGTTTACATATGTGTTATTATAAAAAACAGAATGAAACAGAGAGGAACTGCATACAGGAGAACAACAGGAGACGAATATTCTATTAATACATAAGCTAACAAGGGTTTTGTTGTGCGGTCACCTCCCTATGCATATAAGCCTGTCTCTGGGGATGAGGAGGGCAAGGACAAACTCGTACAAACCTGCGTCAGATAATCAGCAATGTAATCTGTTTTCAGGCAGTACACATTCTGGGCAGCAGCCTCTGCTATGTTAACTCCTGAGTCATCTTGTTTCAGTTTACTGAAGTCAGAGAAGAGATGTGTGGCCTCTTTAAATAGAGGTACAGAATGACCAGGTAGCACCTAAAGAAGAAATAAGCATTACAATCTATCATTGTCCCAAAGTAGTTCAACTGTATAATTTGTGCTTGAGGATTACCATCTCATAAAGTACAGAAAATCACCTGATCACAGCAATCATGGTTAGAAAATAACTTGTGTAAAAAATTTAGTAAGTTGACTCAATACAAACCTTCGCTCCTCCTGACTGAAGAAGGCGTTTGAATCCTGCTTCTCGGGACTGGTCAAGATGTAAGATGACCTTCCACCCACTAAATGCCCCCTACAAATGAAAAAATACCAGTGTTGAAATTATTTGGGAAATAAAATACAAATACATTATTTTATCTGTAAATTTAGTTTTATGTCAACAAATAACCTTTACTTCTGCCACAAGTGGTAATTGTCTTTGGTCAGAATACTTTGAAACACACAGCCAGGGTGTTGGGCACACAGTAGGCCATCAATAAATACTTGAAGATGAAGGAAAATGCTTTACTGATTAGCTAACATGAAAACATGTTAGTTTAGTCTTTTTTCTTATAATTAATCCAGGGTAGAATTTCATGCACAGCTTCTTTAAAGAAGCTTCCATTATATTTCTCTTGAAAATGTTTGCAAATTGGAAATACAAAATATTTAGCTAGGGAATAACAATCAACAGAAGCCAATGGAATTACCCTAAAGAAGGGAAATTAAGGCTAACAAGGGCTTGGATAAAGGAGAGAACTCAGAATACAACACAAAAGATTATCTAACTTGGGTTCCTAACCTTTTTGTAAGCCAGGACCTTTTTGACAGTTGGGTGAAACCTATGGACCTGTTCTTTAAATAATGATTTTAAAGTAACATCTTTATTGAAATGTAATTTCCATGCCACATGAACAATGTTTCAAAATATTGTTTTGTTTTTTTAAAGATTTTTAAAAAATGTTTTGAGAGAGAGGGAGGGAATATATCCCAAGCAGGTTCTGTGCTGTAAGTGCAGAACCTGACATAGGACTCTATCTCACAAACTGAGATCATGACCTGAACAGAAATCAAGAGTCGGATGATTCACCGACTGAGACACACAGGCGCCCCTAAAATATTTTTAATATAAAGGATTACAAAAAAACCCCACATCTTTCAAAAAATTATCCAAATATTTACAAATTTATAACATAACAGATGTGCTTCTGCACAAAAGACCTAGTGATGGCTGAATAACTACTAAAATTTTAGAGCAGTAAAGACAGATGGTAGCTATACTTGGTGAGCATAGCATAATGTATAGTTGTCAAATCACTATGTTGCATACCTGAAACTAATGTAACACTGCATCAACTACATTTCAATTAAAAAAAATGATGGGGCACCTGGGTAGTTCAGTCAGTTAAGCATCCAACTTTGGCTCAGGTCACAATCTCACAGTTTGTGGGTTCGAGCCCCATGTCGGGCTCTGTGCTGACAGCTCAGAGCCTGGAGTCTGCTTTGGATTCTGTGTCTCCCTCTGCCCCTCCCCCACTTAGATGCTGTCTCTCTCTCCCCCTGTCAAAAATAAACATTAACTTAAAAAACAGTGATGAACACAAACAGTATTTTAAGATACTTGCAATATAACGCAAAGCAAAAATATCTTGATTTTTGTTGGGGTAAAATCACTGGTACTGTTAACAGCGTTGGGATTTGTTACCCAGACTTCTATAATGAAAGGAAATGCTTTCAATTAGAGGTTAGTAGAAATAAAGATGTATTCTTCCGCCCCACCCAGAGTGTGTATACAGGCTTCCTGATTCAATCTACAATTCCTGAATGCCATTCAAATAACTATATATATGTTAATACCTCAACAATGCCCGATTCTTGTCTTTGCTGGATTTTTTTTCTCCATCTCATTGCTGCAAGTGCTAGTCTTCGTTGCTGTACAGTGATTCCAGTCAAAACGTCAAGTATGGAACTACTTCCCCATTCGTAGTCTTCTTCCTAGACAATCAGTACAACACACTTTGGAGTTGTCCTACAGTATGTCCTTAAGGAGTCCATGATCTAGTAAGAGTTAAAAGCTATACACTCAATTGTTATAAATATAGAGCACAAAATAAGCATCAGTTTTTGAACAGAGAGAAGGAAATGTACATGAATTTCGATTCATATACTGGGATTTTAATTAGAAATCAGAAAAATACTGCATACGTTTCTAAGAGACACAGATAACTATACCTTAGTAATTGATAAACATAGATTATTTGGTTTCATCTACTGTAAGATGAACCTCACAGAAGGACATGTTCTCAGTGGACACATGTATTAACAGCTTGATTACCTGTCTACAGAAATCAGATCCCTAAGGGATGTTGATTGAAAACTTCAAAAAACTACATGGTAGGTATTACTGTGATGGTTAGTTAGGAACCAAAATATCTCACACAACTTAGTATTTAATGGACTGGCAGTAAAGATAAAAGCTTATAATGAGATAATCTTGAAATTTTCTAATGTTGTTCCAATAAGAAAAAAAAAAGGCCCACTTCCAAATTAAAATTGATATCACTAAGAGTCTGGGTTTGTGATCTCTATACATTTTTTTGTTTTGTTACTGTGGGCCTTATAAAATTGGTATAATCTAATTTGTCACATTTAGTTATTTCAATTATATGAATGGTCAGTGGAAGTACTGGAATCAATTGTTAAGAAATTTACTTTTAAAATTTTTTTTTTTTTTTAACGTTTATTTATTTTTGGGACAGAGAGAGACAGAGCATGAACGGGGGAGGGGCAGAGAGAGAGGGAGACACAGAATCGGAAACAGGCTCCAGGCTCCGAGCCATCAGCCCAGAGCCCGACGCGGGGCTCGAACTCACGGACCGCGAGATCGTGACCTGGCTGAAGTCGGACGCTTAACCGACTGCGCCACCCAGGCGCCCCAAGAAATTTACTTTTAAAGAAACATGATTCTTCATGTTAATTTGAATACACACCGGCACGAAGTGCCCAGCAGTCCGGGATGCTTCCAGGTAGGAGCGATGAAGCACCCACTTCCCAGCTGCCAATGAAGCTAAATACTTCTCGTTTCGAAGTGGATGTCCCACAACAATGTGTGTACAACTGGGATCAAAGCACTGCTTCTCTATTACTAGTCCACCTAAAGTAGAGAAAAATGGATACTTTATTGGAATTCTTAACTTTTCCTAGGAAAAAAACATGTCAACTCTGCACAGAATTTACAAAATACACCAAATAAAAAAAAACCTTGACTGAAAATTATTTCATTTCACATATATTTTTATAAAGTAATATTTTTTACGAAACTTTAAAATATGAAAGCAAAACAGTAAAATGAACACTCACACACTGGCCACCTGGCTTCTAAAATTATCAAAATCCTGCTATGCCACTTCAGTCTACCTCCTTTCCGGCTTAACTATTTTAAAGTAAATTCCAGACACTGTGTTACTCTATCCCTGTCCAGTCAGTATGCATTTCTAAAGTACATGGCAATTTTCAGGGGTGCCTGGGTGGCTCAGTAAGCGTCAGACCTTGGCTCAGGTCATCATCTCACAGTTCGTGGGTTCGAGCCCCACATTGGACTCTGTGCAGACAGCTCAGAGCCTGGAGTCTGCTTCGGATTCTGTGTCTCCCCCTCTGCCCCTCCCCTACACCCACTCATGTGCTCGCTTGCTCTCAAAAATAAACATTAAAAAAAATTTAAAGTACATGGTAATTTTCTTATACAGCCACAATGCCATTATCAGATATAATATAACAAAAGTTCTTTGCTATCTCAATACATTTCCTTGTTCAAACTTTCCAGTTTGTCCACACTTGGTTACAATTAAGATATAAAAAGAAACAATATAAACAGAGGCCATATACTACTGCTGGTATCTCAAGTCTCAACCACTTTTGCAGTTTCCAAGCACTGAATATGCATAACCAGGGAGACAGAAGTCAAAAAGGGGCTTCTACAGACTAAAAGCAGAAGAAAATTTTCTGTGAGTGGAAATAAGGTCAGTAGCCCAACAACATAGAAGCTTGGGAGGAAAACACACACAATAGGTAAACAGAGATGAAGCAGCAGGTGGGGGCTGACCCTCTTCTCATACAAATGTATGAAGCCTGACTTAGAGGAAAGAAGGTGGCGTAAGCATATGTAAAGCATGGCTTTTGATTTATACTTCAGAAGTGAGATTACTGGTTAGGCAGAGTTGTTTTAAGGACTTCGTGAGAATTCAACAAAACATTCAAATTCTACTCATGCTGAACTCCTTTAATTCCCACAACTCTATGAAGGTAGGTGACTATTGTTATCTGCAATCTACCCATGATGACACAGATACACAGTAACTCACCCACTATTAGAGTGACAAAAGAACAGTAAGGTGAAAATTCCACATTGTAACAGGATCTAATCCTATATAACAAATTCATGCTGTAACCCAGACAACACAATATACTGACTCATGTGTAATCAGCTGGCCACGCTTCATTTATAATATGGTCTCTCTGCATTCTAGTATCAAAAACTTTCTATTCAGACTCAATTCCAGCACAGTCTGTCCTCATCTGCCTCTCTTCTCTGTCCTCTTCTAGAAAATGCTCTGCTAGTTGATACTACTCTTGTCCACAGTTTACAGAGATGGAACAAAATACAGGAGATGGACACCTGAAACAGCTTCTTTCATTTTGGGACCTCTACGTAAAGCTTAACAATTGTGACTTACAACTCTATCTGATTTAGCAAGTAACCGAGAAACTGTTCTGCATGAGTCCAGTTTCCAAGAAATACAGCTTTGCAACTGTATGACTGTATTTGACAGAAATTTTTTAAAAAATTTTTAATGTTTATTTTTCAAAGTGGGGGGGAGGGGCAGAGAGATGGGGACAGACGATCCGAAGCGGGCTCTTAGCTGACAGCTGCAAGCCTGATGTGGAGTTTAAATTCACAAATGGTGAGATCCTGACCTGAGCCAAAGTCAGACACTCAACTGACTGAGTCACCCAAGTGCCCCAGTATTTGACAGAAACCTTAAAAAAATAATGGTTTTCCACATTCCCAAAGGGCAGCACTAAATAACATTTAATACTTTCTTGATAACTCAGGGCCATTACTAAAACAACCATTTCTTCTTTTAAAAGTTTTTTTTTTAATGTTTATTTTTGAGAGAAGAGAGAAAGAGCAGGAGTGGGGGAGGGGTGGAGAGAGAGGGAGACACAGAATCTGAAGCAGGCTCCAGGCTCTGAGCTGTCAGCAGAGCCCAACACAGGGCTCAAACTCCCTAACCACGGTATCATGACCTGAGCTAAGGGTGGATGCCTAACTAACTGAGCCACCCAGGTGCCCCTAAAACAACCATTATATCTTAATGTTTTCTCAATACCAAGCTGTCAGATTAAGTTCTCTTCCTATACTTTCCCTAACCCTGTACAGCTGCTTTGTCCAACAGAGTAGGCACCAGCCACATGTGGTTATCAAACACTTGAAGCAGAGCCGGTCCAAATTGAGAGGTGCTAGAAGTGTAAAATATACCTCAGATTTCAAGAACTTAGTAAGGAAAATATCATCGGTATTTTATATTGATTATGTGTTGAATATAAGATTTTGAGTTCACTAGGTTAAACAAAATATATGTTTAAAATTAATTTCACTTGTTTTTTACTTTTTAAAATGTGGCTACTGGAAAGTTTAAAATTACATATGTGGCTTATGTTCTCTTTAGGTTGGACAGTACTGCTAAAGAGCACCAGGTTACCTTCCTAGTATGCTGCTTCCAGAATGACATCAGGTGGACAGCCTGACATATATAGTGGAATGTTACAGAAGAGGTTGTTCCTCTCTGGGTATTACTCTACCTTCAACCTCAATTAAATGCAGTGTTATTTTAAACCTACAATTGCAATGATTTCACCAATGAACAAAAAGCTCAAAGCAGCACAAGACATTCTTAAATCATTTTGATGGTTGGTTTCAATCTAAATAAACTTTAAATATTTACATGCTATAACCCAGTGACTTCAGATTTATTTAGACCTTTATAAAATCAAAGTTCTAATGCTGACTCAATACATACAGCCTTAGACAAGTTACCCATCTTTTTAAATTTTATTTTGCAAGTAGGATCCACACCCAATACGGGGCTTGAACTCACAACCCCGAGATCAAGACTTGCATGCTCTACTGACTGAGCCATCCAGGCACCCCTGCTCCAATGTTTTTAATCTCAATTTCTACACCTTACAAATGATATCAACTACACTAGTTTCCAAGTAAGGTTGCATTTTTGACTTAAGTAAAATACTTGTACCTAGTTTTTCAATCAGATGACAATAATCAATACGTTCTTGAGGATTCAGAGATGACAACTGAAATATGTACTGTTTTTTTAGGTCTTCATGAGTTTCCTCTATTGTTATAGTCTGAAATGGAAGAGTTTTATTTTAGAAAAAAATTAACACTAAAAAGGTTATCATCAGCTATATGATTCTTTTTCAGGACACTTTACTTAGTCTTCCGGTTTATCAACTACAGAAACAATAATACAATGCAAAGAAATGCAGTTTTCAACATCTGTGAACTCCTGATACTGTTATCAATAAATTTTTAATGCAACACAATAGCAATATCAAAAGGGCATATCATCATACTTAGGATAAACTAACCTTTTCTCTAGGGTGTGGAGCCACCGGTGGGTTGGCCAGGGGGAAGGCAATACTGGGGGCTTGAGGTGTAGGGATCAGGTGGCTGTCTTTAACTGGTGTTTCCAGTTCTTCAGAGATTGGGTGTTTTGGGGCTTCAGTTACACACATGTTTCCGGAATCACAGACAGCTGAGGGCAATAAAATGCTGCAGTGTGATGTTACCCAAATATGACTAAGAACAAATTCAGGCAAACAGTCTCATCTGTCTTAACCAAGATGAAATTAAACACAAACTCTGGAATATACACGTAAAAGTAGCCTACCTCTAGAGCTTATAAATAAGTGCAATTAATTAGCTTTTTAAAAAGGCAAATAGGTTATCTGCGGGATTCTCCCAACCCTTTCTTTAAATACCAAGCTTTCATCAGTAAAATGGAACCCAAATTTGTAAAATGACAGCAAAAGCTACAATTGGAGAAAATCTATTTAGTGTAGAGATAGAATCATGCGATATGAGAAAAAGGGGGAGAAAAAATGACCAAAAATGAAAGATAGGAATCATTTTGTCTTCAAGGTGGAGCCCAAGGGAAAAAATAGGAGAATTCAGAAAGAAACACATACAAATTCAAAGAACAGATATAGGTACCTGCTGGCTCAATTTAGAAGATTTAAATGAAAATAAAGTAACTGGGCAAAGTCCAAACTTTAATGACACAAATGTACAAGGATGAGAAGGAGAGAAAGAACAATACTGAAAAACTATGTCTGGAAAACACTGCCCAATCTTCAATTTCCAAATTTAAGAACCAAAACATGTTATTCAATTTACTGATAAATTATCTCAATTTATAATTATTTTTTGTCTCTTACTAAAATCAAAAATATCTAGTAAGTTTTTTGTTTGCATGTGTCATTCAGAGAACCACAATGTGCTTATCTATTTTTAAGAAGTCAATGTGTACTTCATGCAAACAAATGAATAGATTTCCTCTCATTACCCTGTTCAGCAGTTTCTGCGTCATGTAAAGGCTCCTGGAAAGGAGAATCCTCCAATTTTTTAATGTCAACCTGAAGCTCAGAATACTGTGTGGGACAACTAGGCCACTGCAGATTGCTGGCAAGCCGTGCTCTCTCCTCCCTGGCTGTTGGGTCGTCCCAAATGATCTGTTCATTCTGGGAGGGCTCCGTGTTGACATCAGGTACTGTTTGACGAGACTGCCTAAGGAGTAAAAGTGACAATTTTAATAAACAGATAGGCACGACAAAATCTACACTCATAAATTCCATTTGACTGCAAATTTGAGGCTCACCTTTGTATGCCCACCATCTAGCACACAGTAAGCACCTGAAAATATGGAATAAATGAACTTTGGGAAATTTTTTCTTTTAAAAATATTTCTTTCTAAAACTTACTGTTTTAGTTAGAAAACGAAATATCTATTTCGACTGAATGTCCATATATTTAAAACTTTAAAAGGGAAAGTTTACTGTCAAGAAATTGTTTTCAAAATTCTAAAATGATTGCTACATTTGAAAATGGAATTTTTCTTAATTATAAAGGCTTAGGGAAACACGGTAATGTTCAGAAAACCAGTTACTTTGCTTACCAGCAGTTGTATTTTATCACTTGAAATAATAAGAACTATAATTACACAGGAAAGACCCTATAAAAGCTGCCTTAAAAGAAGGTGCTTTTGGCTCTTGGTAACCGAACCTCCCAGAGTCTTAGATCAGTCATATACTGAACTAGAGTGAAGCATGTTTTATGTCATAATTATAATAATTCCACTAGACGGTAAATATAATTCCAACTGTTTTCCTTCTAAATATTAAATCTTCCAATGTATGTAAATGGAATCTTAACAAAAATAATTTAGCCCAGAGAGTTCATTTGCCTCAAATACAAGGCAGATAGCCTTATTCTGAGTATACCTATTTACTCTGACTTGGCACAAGATTTAGGATCTCTGTAATTACAAAACATCATCTGAAGTATATTAGACAAAAAGTCACGTTTACTCAGTATGCAGATATAGAATTGGCCTCATGAAATATACAGGGAGCTTAAGACAGATGCATAGTTCAATCAATCAAGATAGAAGTCCCCTAACAGTCATCATACAATTAGAGATCCTTCTATCAGGAAAAAGATGAAGTTATGCGACTGAACTTGTCATATCACACTGAGATCTGTCATCACCTTTTCTAGAAGGTAAATTTGTAAAGAGAATACAAAATGAATGTGGTTCTAAAAGAATTTAAATTTCTCTCTCTGTATTACAATGTTTAGAACGATTATTATTTAATACCAGCATGACAGAACTATCCACTGAAACCATTTCAAATGAGGCTTTTTGAGAGAGAGAGAGAGAGAGAGACACAGACAGAGAGAGCGAGCCACAGAGTGCAAGCAGGGGAGGGGCAGAGAGAGGGAGACACAGAATCCAAAGAAGGCTCCAGGCTCTGAGCTGTCAGCACAGAGCCTGATGCAGGGCTTGAACTCATGAGCCGTGAGATCATGACCTGAGCCAAAGTTGGATGCTTAACTGACTGAGCCACCAGGAGCCCTGGTAATAAAAAATATTAATCATGCCTCAATGTGAAGCAGTTGCTTGGTATGGAACAAACCTTTGTCTGCCTCTTACCCCAAAGTAAGAATTCTACAACTGCTTGGAACAAGAGAGGGAAGGAGGAAAAGCTAGGAAGTAATGGAAGAGAGAAAAGTCTACAACCAGTATAGTATCTGCATATAATATATGTATATAGATTGGGCTAAGTAAGGCCCAGTACTATAACCCTTTTTCCTGTTCTGTTCTTGTTATTCTAAACTTCTGCTTTGCTGGAAAAAAAAAAAAAAAGCAGAATGAGGCTTAACTTATGGAACTGAGCGAGTAGAAACCCAAATAAGGAGCTACCTTTCTGTTGAGTCACCTAGTTGCTCCTGTCTGCCACCAGTGACAGGTACATACCTCAGTGCCTCCAGGACTCTACTTCGCCCACTGCGGGCAGAGCGACTGCTATCAGGGGTTGAAGAAGTGCTGTTACAACCACTTCTTGAAAGGGAAGCCCTCTGCCCTTGGGGTTTCACTATTGACGTCGCGGACATGATCTCCTGCAGCTGCTTCTGAAAGTTCTCTCTCATCTCCAATGTCTGTGTCAGAGCTTGAAACACACGCAAATACACCAATTAAGGTAAGTTTCTCTTTTTTATCACATCTCATTCACATTAACTATTTTGTCTATATTTGAACACAGATTTATTAACTTGGCATTTATTGCTTACTACAGGCGACAGTAATGAACAAGACTATGAATACTGCAGAACCTTAGGCCGTCCTTACCAGGACCGTATATGAAAAAATCAAAAAAGCCCTTCCAAGACATCCTGCTAAGACCTGCAGTGATTCTCCCTTTTGTAGAACTCCCTGTCTGCTTCTGACCCTCTTGTGTTATGTACTATGCTCTGAGGTGCATCCATAATTAATGTATGTGATTTCTACCCCTTGGTCCTTAAAAACAGACCACAATATATATATATCTTTGGTTTCCTTGTAAACACAGAAATAGATCCTAAATAAACATTTTTGGAATGAACTGAGTGGGACTAACTAAATAACTAAATAGGTAAGTCATAAGGAAAGCTCCAGTAGGGTAAGATGAGTAAGGAAAATAGAAAATATTAATCCATTAAAAAGAGGACATCTACAGATAGTTATTTGCTGCTGTACTCTTTGTAATAGCAAGAAATTAGAAATAGCCTGCATGCCCATAAAAGGGACTGGCTAAATGGTCATTCATATAAATGTGAAAGAAGATTCAAAATGGAAGCATTGCTAAGAGAGTCACTCAAAACAGAGTCAAAGGACAAAGGAAGTAAGGCTATGCAAAGTCTCCTGTTTCAATTCTCAGGAACACTATGAGCTTTTAACTTCTGTCAATTGCAGCTTGTCAACCACAAACTCCACCACCTCTTAGAACATATCCTTCTATTTTGGACTCAAATAAAGGTTATCATCTGTTAGCTAAATAACAATCTTGTATTAGATAGTCAATTTAAACTCTGACAGCCCCAATCATATTTCTTCCAAAGCAAGTTATATAACCTTGCTGTTTCTGCCTTTATAAGCCTGTACTCCCTGCTTGCAATGACGAGTTTCAATGGACTCTATCTCCTGGACTGCAATCCTGAAAATCCCAAATAATTGCTTTTGGTTGCTTTGTAGCCTCTTCTTGGTCAACACAATCAATACTATACAGTTACAAAAAAAAGAAAAAGAGAGACCAAAGAAGCTCCTTATGTACTAATATGAAACACTCCAAAAGTTGAACTATTAAGCAAAAAGATAAAGATGAATGTATAAAATAGCATATATAGTTATGTCCACCATTTATACACTTTTTTAAAAGTGCAGAAGGAGTGGGGCACCTGAGTGGCTTATAGTCAGTTGAGTGTCCGACTTTGGCTCAGGTCATGATCCTGCGGTTTGTGAGTTGGAGCCCCACATCGGGATTGCTGCTGTCAGCTTATCAGCACAGAGCCCACTTTGGATCCTCTGTCCCCCTCTCTCTGCCCCTCCTCCACTTATGCTCTCCCAAAAAATTAATATTAAGAAAAAAGTGCAGGAGAGAACATATGTATTTATGATTGTATATGCATAACACAGCTCTAGGATACATAAGAAACTAAAAACACTGGAAGGCAGGGAGAAAGTTCATGCCTCCTTCCATACCTTTAAACCATGTGAATATATTAAAATATACCACATATACAAATAAAGCTTTTTGGAAGTTACTGAAAACTGAACTGAAGAATAAATTTTTACAAAACCACCAATTCCACCTACCTTTAACAGAATAGGGCTGTATCACACTAACTCTAAAATAACTTGTTCCACAGATTTCACAAGTTTGGACACTTATAAATCACTTAAAGCTTTGCAAATTATTACTTAATGATTGGCATATAACCTCAAATCAATCCTCAAATATATGCTTTGCTTGTATTTAGCAACACAGAAAACAAAGGAAGCATTCTGTATGAAAGATGGAGATTTGTAAAAAAATGTTTTTTGTAACTTAAAATATTTTACCTCCTTTAGAGTCATTCCTTCCATCTCCATTTGATGTTACTAATTCTTTATTACTGGTGGTCATATTGTCTATGTCATTTTCTTCTACAGGCAAATGATCTGGCTATTCAAGGAGAAGAATTATAATTTCTCAAAACAAGTCATTACATTTGGTTTCACAGCACTATAAGATTATGCATTCAGCTTAAGGAGGGGGTAAATGCGTCATCCATATCATCTACCTCATCATCCTTTGTTGCTGAATCAGCTGAGAGCAGTCGACTATTACAGAGTCTGCCATCTTGCACTGTACTGATATCCAAGCTCATTTTGGGATTGTAAGTATGTGGATAAAGAGATTCAGGAAGATGCTTATACTCTTGGGCACACTGCAATACAATGGCAGGCTTTAAAACAGGGCTGAAAAACATCTTAATGAATAAATGATGTTAAGCAGAATAAGGACAACCAATCCATTATGTTCTAAGATGGCAAAAGTTTACAGAATTAAAGTTTTGAAAAGTAGGTGACACTGAAACATTCCACCATACAAACGAAAAATTATTCTCACTGTTTATTGTCATATACACTAAAGAACAAAACATATTTCATTCCTGTGCTTTTGCCAAGGTATCAATCCTATTCCTGGGAATACCCAGAAACAGAGAAAAATTCTAGAAAACACAGTTCTAAACTGCACTGGTGTGCCAAATTAATTCGCCTTAAATTTTTAGAACATTTTATTTCACATCATTTTGATTAGCGACAAGAATCAGAGAAGTCAGAAAGAGTATCCATTAAAGACTTGTTAAGTATGGGGTCGCCTTGTGGCTCAGTTGGTTAAGCATCTGACTTCACCTCAGTTCATGGGTTTGAGTCCTCCCACATCGGGCTCTGTGCTGACGGCTCAGAGTCTGGAGCCTGCTTCAGATTCTGTGTCTCCCTCTCTTTCTGCCCCTCCCCTGCTCATGCTCTCTCACTCTCTCTCTCAAAAATAAATAAATGCTAAAAAAAAAAAAAAAAAAAAAAAAAGAAAAGAAAAGACTTAAGTATTTAGGGACTAAAGATCTAAAGTTTTTAATGCCAAAGAAATGAAATGTGCACTGTTAACTAAGGTTATCAAACTTGTTTACATATATGGAAACTAGCTTATGTCTGGAAATGTTTATATACATTCTCATTTAATAGAAAAGGAAAAAAAAGTATTGCTTACTTCTAAAAGCCAGTGCTCTGAAACAATGTGTACTCCTTTTTCTTTTACAGATTTATATTCTCGGTTAGTGTCATTTGGTCGGCCTTGATAAATGAAATGAGTCACCGTTTCATCAAAACTCCATCTGAAACAACCAAATTTTAACAAATAACTAAGAGAAATAGCTAAATAAATTTAAGACGATCATTACTCTCTATGAATATATTTACCTTCAAAAAACTTCTAAGATCTGGAGTAAACATGGACATTAAATGACAGGCTTTTTTTGGGGGGTTGGGGGGGTCAAATTTTACACACACTAGGTATGTAAATACAGAGAGATACCAGGAAAGATAGTCTTTAAAAGTATTACTTCCTTCTTTATACTTTTCCGAATCGTTTAAATTTTCTTTTTACAATGAGTATCACTTTATAGTAACAATAAAGGTATTTTCAAATCAATAAAATAGGCAAAACATCCAATCTGTCCTCTGGTTGTTGGAGGTCACTGGTCACTGTACATTTGCTCTATGCCCTGTAATAAACTATGTACTTGAAACAACATTATCTCAGCCATTCCTTGCAACAATCCTAACACGCTGGTATTATTATATATTATTATATTAAAACTGTACAGATAAGAAAACTAAAGGACACAATTAAGTAACATGTTTTAGGATATTCAGTAAGTGGTAGTTTTGACTTCAAAACCCATATTAACTAATACATAATGCTACAATCTCCTGACTCTTCCCACATAACAGTTTCCTGATCTAGGAAAGTAATCTAAAAATTGTAAAATATGTGCCATCCTTCAAAAGATCAAGTAAAAGCCAAAGAGAAAGTAAAATATTTCTGCATAAAATCACCAAAGTTAAATAGAGTTTTCTCTTTATGGACACTTAACATACTTTCCATTTCCTAACTAAGAAATATCCCTGGTTAAGCATCTGACTCTTGATTTTAGCCCAGGTCATGATCCCACAGTTGTGACAGCTCCATGAACATGCAGCCTGCTTGGGATTCTCGGTCTCTCCCTCCCCTGCTTGCGCCACACTCTCTCTCATGTGTGTGCCCTCTCCCAAAGTAAGCAAACATTTAAAAAAATATATCTTTAGGGTTTTTAAATAGTCAAATTAATTAAGGCATATTTCCTTCTAAATTATATTATAAACATCTCTATTTCTTACTCTATTGTGTTTCCTTAAAAATAATAGTAAAGAACACCTTGCCTAATTTAGTTGTTAGTCTTTCTTTTTTTAAGTAGGCTTTATGCCCAGTGAGAGGCAGAGAGAAAAGAGAGGGAGAGAGAATCCCAAGCAGGCTGTGTGCTGTCAGTGAGATAAAGACCTGAGCTGAGATCAAGAGTTGGACAATTAACTGACTGAGCCACCCAGGCACCGCGAGTTGTTAGTCTTTCTAATGGTTGTTCCTATTTCTGATGTTAAGGAAAATAATACAAATGTAAATAAATCATAAAAATAATTTTAAAAATAGAAGAATGTTTTTGTCTGAGTCATCTTGCTTCATTACTCACTGTGATAATATAGAAACTATGGGTTTTAGTCCTCAGAGATCCTTCAAGGACAGACTCTCAATGGTTATAAATGGTTTAGACCAGGGATTAGAAAACTTTCTTTTTTTTTTTTTTTAAAGTAGGCTTAACACCCAGCATGGAGCCCAACACGGGGCTTCAACTCACAACCCTGAGATCAAGACCAGAGCTGAGATCAAGAGTCAGACACAACAGACTGAGCCACCCAGGTGCCCCAAAAAGTTTTTCTTAAAAGGCCAGATGATAATTATTTTAGGCTTTGCAGCGAAAATCTCTTTTTCCAACTACTCAACTCTTGCCTTGTATGAAAGCAGCCACAGATAATAGGTAAACTAATAGGCACGCTGTGTTCCACCCTCTGGTCTAGATCAGTGCTTTCAGCAAAATTGTTACTTTACAAGCTATTGTGTAGATTTGTAAGAGTGATTTTGGTTGTTACAATAATGTGTTTATATGATGGAGGGTGCTACTGGCATTCAGTAAAGTCAAGGGATGCTAGAAATCCTGAAGTATAGTTATATATACAATTATCCCATGTCTTACATGATTTTCTAATGTCTTGACACAAATTCACAGATGTAAAAAAAAAAAAAAGTTTGTTTATAATTAGATGAGTCTAGAAGCCTGTTTTACTTACAAGCCCAAGTGTTTTGTTTTTGCATTTTTAATATACACTAATATACCAAACATCCAACTCAGTAATTGATGGAGGACTGTACTTTGATTAATTTGTAACTTTGCCAAACTGTGAACAACTCTTGGTAAAGTCCTGTTACCAACAGAAATGGTGCTCATGGTATCAGAGTCTCTACATTGGTTTCAGCCTTGTGGCTATAGCGTTTGAAGTGATTTTACATATATATGCAAACATAAGAATACTCTGTTTTCTTCTAGTGTCATCAGGCACAGGCATTTACATATTAAATATATATCCTATGATTACGTGCCTTCTGATGACTTTTAGTTTTTAAAATTACAAAAGTAGTTGGGGCACCTGGCGCTCAGTTGGTTAAGTGTCTGACTTTGGCTCAGGTCATGATCTCACAGTTTGTGGGTTTGAGCCCCGCGTTGGGCTCTGTGCTATCAGTTCAGAACCTGGAGCCTGCTTCGGATTCTGTCTCCCTCTCTCTGTGCTCCTCCCCTGTTCACGCTCTCTCTCTCTCTCTCTCTCTCAAAAAATAAACATAAAAAAATAAAATTACAAAAGCAGTTAAGTTATATTTGTGAAATCCATTTAGTAGAGGTAATGCTGTGACATGCTGAGGAGATCTGGTCTAGATGTTTAAACTGTAGGAAGTGGTAGGTAGTGTCATGACCTCTTCAGGATGTTCTGTTCTAGCTTATGGATGGGAACTTCTAGGACAGTTTTATTTGAGAACGGATCAAGTATTGTAAACTCTACATGTTAAAGTGTTCTTCCCTCTCTTTTATCACCAAGTCTGAGAAATCTTTCAGGAATAGATTTAATGCAAACTTTAAATCAGTTATATCTTTTTTAGGAATTTCAGCAATAGATTCTATTTTTCACACTGAGAGGACTGGCATTTTAAGTCTTATTAAAACACAAGTCCTATAGGTTCCTTCTACATCTTATATCAAGTCCACATCCAAAGAGAATAAAGAAAGCATTCAATTTTGACAAATATATACACCCTCATAGGACTTTTGTGAAAATGAAATGAGACAAAGCTTGGCTCATGCTAAGAACTCAGCAATTGGTAAAAGGTAAGATGAATACTGTAACATGTAATTATACAGTCATTAAGATTATATAGTAACATATGAAACAGGTAATATAAATAATAATTACAAGTAAACAGCTTTTCTTTTCTACAACAGATACATTAAATACATTAAGATGCTTATAACTATCCCAGATACTTTTTATTTTTATATTCTCCCAATCTAATCTATCAGAAAACTAACTAAAACAAGACTTACCAAAGGGAAGATGAAGCCAAACATATTTCTCCAACTGTCTATTACTTGAAGAGCCAATCATTATGCTGCCACAAACGGTTGGATACAAGTGATCAAGAAAGCTAGCACTGCAGACAGTGGAGTACGATCAACCCAGGACTGCCTGGCATAGGCCAGGGCCTCTCAATCCCTGGCACACGCACCATCTGTGCTAGAGACCTGTCTCTAGCCTGGCTGTCAGGAGGAGGGGCAGATCTGATAACCCAGGTCTCCAAAGTAGTAACAATGAACAGAAATCAAAACATCCTTTAAAAAAGACCACTTTAATTCAGGAGTGTAGCAATACTTTAGCACTACTCACAGGGCTCTACTCTGAAAATCACTACTAAAAATATGCTTAATCTCAGACCTCATCTCATTAACTGTATTATTAGATTATAAACTCCTTAAAGACAAGGATTCTAGACTGTATTCATAATTCATGGAACCCAAGTTTCCAGAATAGTGAGTGGCACAAAATAGGTTCTCAAATATTTGTGCATTACACCCTATGAAATATACATATCAAAGTGAATTGATATGGAAGAGGGTATTTTTCAAGGATGTAGTAAATTAAAAATCAACTGGAGACTGTAGACAATACAATACAGGAAAAGGCAAAATAAATGTTCCTTTGTGGATGCTCACAATAACTTTAGGTTTTCCTATAAATTTAGACAATAACAGTACCAAACAGAAAGATGTGTCAACTACCTGTAATCTGCTCCTAGAGAGGCTGCAATCCCATTCAGCTCACTCTGCTTCTTACTGAGTTTCTTACTAACACATACCACTACCTTGTGAAGTGGCTTTGGAGCTTCTTCCTGTTCCTGGAAAGAAAATAAAACTGATCAACTATTATTATTTGAAATATTTTACATACAACTTGCTTTTACTAAGAAATCTAATTCTACCTTCTTGGACTGGGCATCCTTCAGCTGAGGGCTGGCAGAAAGAGCAACAGCATTTCGGGAGCTGTTTGCCACAGCAAGTTTCAAGTTTCTGACAATGACTTCTGAAAGTGGTGTACTCAGTTTCCTTTTCTGTTGGCTGGGACCTCCTGGAGTTTCCAAGGCTGCAAGTGCATCCTAGATGTATGGTGAGGGAGAGGGAAAGAAAAGTTAAGAGGAAGAGGACACAAGGAGACAAGGGAAGAGATAAAAGAAGAGGAACGTAAACAGTACAGGGAAAGGGAAACAGGAGAGGTAAAGAGAGGAGAGAGAGGAGAATCCTCAAAATTAACTGGATTACAGCTTTAGCCTCCTCCAGTTTTCCTCCAAACAACAAAAAGAATGAAGTATTATCTGCATCTGAACACAATAAAGAAAAATAATTTTGTACTGTCCAGCAAATGGGTTCAAAGAGACAAACACACTTACATTTTCAGCTGTGCTACCCATGTTCGGCCAAATCTTAGACTAGGAGGTGCAGTTAAAATTAACGACACCTTGGGGTGCCTGGGTGGCTCAGTCGGTTAAGCGTCCGACTTCGGCCCGGGTCACGATCTCTCGGTCCGTGAGTTCGAGCCCCGCGTCAGGCTCTGTGCTGACTGCTCAGAGCCTGGAGCCTGTTTCAGATTCTGTGTCTCCCTCTCTCTCTGCCCCTCCCCTGTTCATGCTCTGTCTCTGTCTCAAAAATAAATAAACGTTAAAAAAAAAAAAAAATTAACGACACCAAAAACCAAAATGAACAAACAAAAATCATGGAAGGAAACGGATAAACAAGGATGGATATAACCAAGATGTGAACTATAAGGTTAATAAGTCAGACTGAGCTGAGAATTGTGAAAAATCCTCAAAGGAACAAAATATATTCCTGTTCCCAAGCCACCCACAGTTCCCTCATGGGAAGGGGCCCATGCTGCTGCCCCTCTTTCCCATCTGTATAGTATTCCATGCAGACAGCTGACTGACTGTATTTAGCACTGCTCTCCTGATGAATATTTAGATTAACAATCTTCTGCCAGAATAATGATGCAATGAACAACCTTGCACACACACCATTTTTCCCATGTAAGAGTAAAGGGAAACATTTAAGCAAAATTTATATAACAATGTTGACATTCTCATGAGCCTTGAAGCATGTTTCCCAACATGCTTGACAGCACAGTGGGTAATCAGATTTTTCTTTTTTGCCCATCTGATAGGTTAAAAAAATTTAATTTCCCACCCTATTATACCAAATGATATTAAACATCTTTATGCATGTATATTTCTATTGAAGTTTTTGTGACAGCTATCTCTTCCTAGCTCTTGCCCATTTTTCCTATTGGTTTGTCTTTTTTTTTTATTCTCTTGCCTAAATATTTGCATAAATTTATATGTATACATACCCACTGAGATATACATATATTTGTTTCCAATTTGTTGTCAAATTTTTGCCATGGAGAATTTTGAAATACTTTTATTGCACATTTGTAAAATCTGCAGTTGAATGTGGAGAATTTCTTTTAATGCTGTCAGATTCATATGAATTCTTTACTTTAAAAAGAATTTTTTTTTTTTTTACATTTATGTATTTCTGAGAGACAGAGAGAGACAGAGCACAAGTGGAGGAGGGGCAGAGAGAGGAAACACAGAATCCAAAGCAGGCTCCAGTCTCTGAGCTGTCAGCACAGAGCCCCACGTGGGGCTCGAACTCACAAACCGTGAGATCATGACCTTAGCTGAAGTCGAACACTTAACCAAATGAGCCACCCCAGAATCCTTTACTTTCTTAAGGGTATATGTTATAGTTAGAAAAGACTTCCTAATGGTGGGATTACTGAAAAACAAACTGACTCTCTCGAGGTCTGTTCTATAATTTTTATGCCTTCATTTTGTGTATGTAAATAATATCTAATCCTCTGAAATTTATTCTGATGTAAGGGGTAAGGGTTAAGTTCTCATCCCAAGTGTATTCTCAGATGTTAACCAGTTGGCTGATTTGAATGCCCCCTTTATCATATAATACATTCTCCTAACTATGGGTGTAATCCTGTGTATTGGGTACTCATGTGATAACACACTCCTTCAATTGTTCCAACTTCATACGATGTATGAATAACTATTAGGGCTAGTGCTTACCCTCAGTTATTCTTTAGATTCTTAATACTCTTTTTGCTTGCATTTTTAATAAGATTTATATTATCTTTATAGATCTTTACAATGTTTAATCTTTTCTGTGAGAACATGGTAAGGCTTTCTATTTGCTAAAAATTTTTAAAGGTTTCTATATAGCATTTAAAGGATTTTTCATACAAAAAAAAAAAAAAAATCAGAACCTCCCATACCACATCTACCTTTTTTCTGCACCTGTGCCATTAACACTGCTTGCTTTCTGGTACTTCCTAGCACGTACCAGCTCAGAGATGTGGCTTTCGCAATTCTCCCGTTTTGTCTGCATCATCAACTGGATCTACTAGATTGGCCATATTGGCACACAGTTATTTTTTCGATCTTGCAAACAAAACAACCTTCTTTTAACCCTACTCTGCCCTACAGCAACCATCCCATTTCTTGGTTCCCCTTTCCAGGGTGAGATTCCTCAAATGCATAGTTTATATCCAATGTCTCCAAACTTCTGCATTCCTGTATGAATCTACACTGGCTTGCACTTACACCACGTCATCAAAACTCTTCCTGTTAAGATCACCACTGACCTCCATAATGCTAAATCCAATGGCCAATTTTTGATTCTTACCTCTCTTGACTTTCAGCAGCATCTGAATAGTTAACCCCTACTTCCTCAAATACTTTCTTATGTGACCTCTAAGACAATCTCCAGGCTTTCTCTCCCCTCACTGGTGGCTCCTTCTCCAGTCACCCCTGCTGTTTCATCCTCTAAATGTGAACCCCTGAGAGTATTCCTGGACTTTTTTTCTTCTCCTGCTCTCTTGGCATCTAAGTTTTATATGGCTTTAAATATTACCTACAAACCTCAACTCCCAAATTTCTTTCTCTAGTCCAGATCATTACCCAAACTTCAAGCTCTACATGTAACTGCCTATTTGACAACAGTACTTGGATATCTAACAGGCATCACTAACATTATGTGTCCAAAATACAAACTCTTGATCTGAGGCCCTGATCCCAATCCATTCCATTCAACTCAGCTGACTGGCATCTCCATTCTTCTTATCTCTCAGACCAAACATTTGGAGAAGGATCCGAATTCCAAACATTTAAAAACCTGCTATGTTCTAGGGAAAACTGATGGAGAATGATCAGTATTCTAGATATATCCTTGTAAAAGAAAACTCCACATGGCCTTCAGGCACAAAAGATGGAGTAACTTACAAAAAAAATGTAGACTGGCATCAGAATTTTCAAAAACAATATACACAAAGAAAAGCAGCAGAGCAGCATTTTCAGGAAACTCACGAAAACAAAAATGCAAACCAAGAACACTACAACCTGTCGAATAATCAAAGCCTTGGTAAAGGTTCTGAATGTGCACAACTCAGGAACTACTGCACACACGTGACCTTCCTGAGTATTCTATTAGAGGATGAATTTCATCCTACCAAAAGATGACAGAAAGCCTTTCACGTATTTGATTGTAGGGTTAAGATTAAAACAAGGGTGAGGGCCATGGGTTGAAAAACTATATAAACATTTTATTTCCTGACAAAGTAGAAAAACATAATTAAAAACAGTGGAAGAGAGAAAATGGAGAAACAGAATAAGATCATTGACTCCAACAGATGCAATAAGTAGGGGTCAAAACATAATTTAAAACTGACAAAAGGTTAAGTAAGAAGGGGGCTTAAGGGCCCCATAAGAATAAAACTAACAAATCCTTTCCTAAATATGAAAAGGAAAAAAAAAAAATCCCCAAACAGAGGACACAATATGTGAAGAAACACACAGTATACACACATACGTGATATAAAATAATTACAACATATGACAGAATTGAGACCAAATATAAATCATATTAAATGTGAAAGGGCTTAGGTCCCTCAGTTGAAAGAGAATAATTTTCAAAATGGCTCATAAAGCAAAACTCAGTTCTATGCTTAATTCTACATTTAAAACACAGCAATCCAAAAAGGCCAAAATAAAGGAACGCACAGATTTATAAGGCAAAGAAAATAAAACAGCAGGGATTGAAATCCTGATACCAAAGTAGACTTCACAAGCCAAAAAGTGTTAAATGAGACAAAGGACACATTCCAAGTTACACCAACAGTTACAAATATCTATGTACTAATTAACATAGCAATCACCTATCTAAAACAAAACCACATGTGATGCAAGAAAAAAAAAGAAACACGCCATATTAGGAAACCTGAAAATACCACTTATGAGATGGGTTAAATGAACAAAATCTAGGAGGGACTATTATAAAGGATCTAACTAAACAACATAATCAGTAAAGTCTGATCTTCAGGGGTGTGTGTTTGTGTATATGTATGTGTGTGTATACATATGTATGTGTGTGTATACGTGTGTGTGTGTGTGTGTATGTGTAGCAAAAACTATCCCTGATAGAGAATATATCTTCTCACAAAATGTTCTCAAAAATCAAGAAATGTTATTATATACTGATATGACAGGGAATACACATAAAAAATCAGTAAGTTCTATGAAACAGAAATAAACACTCTGATCACTATGTAATAAGAAATTAAAAACACAGTCTTTCCATCTGGAAAGTAATGAAAACTCCATTTCTGAACAATTGGTATATGAGTATTCCTTCTAGTATTTTCATTTTGCAACTTTTTGTAAGTTAGAAATTATTTCCAAGTGAAAAGTTAGAAAAACCTCAACTTATAATTCCTTGCTGGCAAGGATGGGGAATGCTGGGTGCTTCATACATTACTAGTAGGAGTATAAACTGGTATACCACTTTGACAGTTTGTCAGTCTCCCCTCAAGTTGAAATATGACCCAGCAATTTCACTTTTAGGCATATATCAAAAAGAAATGCATGCACACATATTCCAAGAGACATGCATAAGAATGTCCACATTATGTAACACCAAAAATCTAGCAGCCACCTAAATGCTCACCAACAGTGGAATGGATATGTAAATTGTGGCATGTCCATATAATGGAATGTTACACACCTATGAAATCAATGAACTGCAGTTACAGGGAAATGGACACAGCTTTCAAGTGAAGGCTCCAGGAAAAAAATTACTCAAAAGAATACATATTATAATTCGACATATTTAAGAGTCAAAAACGAGCATAACAAAGCTACAGTGTTAGAAGTAAGGAGAAAACAGTAAGGAGGAGCAGCATGAGGAAGGTTCTATGGCACTGGCAGTGATCTCTTTCTGAACATATACAGTGGCCTCCCAGCTGTTAACTCTGACTTCATTTAGCAGATTTGTTGTACTTTTCTGATGTATATCAATTAAAAGTTAAGTTTATATAGGAGATTTTTAAAATGTGAGGCCTAACATATGTCCAATTTTGTAATTATTCCATGGGCTCTTCTGTTTTCAGAGCAAAAATTTCAATATACCATGCTACATCAATGTGAAGAACCAATGATTTTAAGATGAAGCACTATTTTATCACCAAAAACCACCAAACCTCCCCCTGGCCCCAAAAAAGAGAAAAACACTGCTAAATAAACTATGACTCTAAACAATAAAACCTTTGAGTGTGTTTTGTACCTTTCTGAAAGGTATCTAAAGAAGAACCGTCTCAATGACTGGGAATATTTCTTCTATTGTCTTGCCTACTAATAACATTTCATTTACTATTCAAAGAATCTGTGAGCTATAAGACCTGAGAGACCATCTAAATATACCTCATGATTTTATAGATGGGGATGATGGAGCCTAAAGAGGTTGAAAGAAGTAGGAAACAAAGCAGAGGCCTGATTCTAGATCAAACCAGTGGTTTTCCTCTATTTCTTAAGGCATAACAAGCAGTGCTAATCACAGCACAAAATGTTACTTTAGAAGAGATCTCAGGAAAGGTTTTGCTTGGTGAAAATTGTCCAAATATCAATGCATATTTATTTTCTGAAGATGAACAACCTGTAAGCTTTATAAACCTACTCCAAAACGCACCAGTAAAAATTATTAGAATGTTGTTTCTTAATACCCTATCAGCAAACTCTAATATATGAGTAATAACTATACTTGTGCAAAGGTTCATAGAAAAAAGTAAAAAATCATAAACAACGATTGGAATAGCCGCTTGAAAGGCCAACAGCTGTTAAAGGAACAACAAAGAAAATCATCTTTGGGGAATAAAAGGAAACCAATTATTGTCAAATGAGCTCTTGATTTGTGCATGAATTTTTTTTAGAAAGGGTGTCATACTCCAAGTGCTCAGGAGATCAAACAAAGAAGCAGATTTAACTCATCTTTTCAAGGGAAAGGACTTCAAAATAAGGTGATAATAGACACATTCTCAGAAAGCAAGCACCAAGTGCACTGCTAGAATTGAAACATCAGTAGCAATGTGTTTATAGGATTTATAAAATTATTTCATCACACCATTTCATTTGATCCTATGATAAATCTGTGAGCTTTCAGGGCAAGTGATATTCTCTTTGTACAAAAGAAAAAAACCTATGCTTGGATATGCCAAATGATCTGTCTAGAGTCACACTGTTCATGACAGATCTAGGACTTGAACCCAGTCCTGATTTCACACCATTTTATCTCCAGTTGTTATCTCAACCCTGAGTATACGGTGGGACTCAATAACATGAATCTACCTTCCAATATCTCTACAAAACTTACTACTACAAACTTTAGAGGTGATGCAGAATTTGGAGCTTTAACTTTATACACTACGAAATTGTTAACTCCAGGACCATTTTCTATGAACGTTACCTTCACATCAAAGGAAGGCTTGAAGAGTTTGTCTTTGGACAGAAATTTTGATGGTGTATCCAGATGCAAGGAGGGTTCCTTCTGAAGCGGCTGTCCTACTGGTGGGGACACAGACACTTGTTTGGTGTGTTGGGAGATCACGGCATGGAAAGCTTTACTCTGAAAGCTGTTCATATCTAAAGGTGTAACGGCTGTTTTCCTGTGAGTGTTCAGGTGTGTGACAGGATGCTCTGCAGTATCTGGGCTTACGTTCACCCTGTTTGTTATTTCAGTTTCCAAACCTTGTTCTAGAGATTTAAAATGAAAAGAAACAAATGTGAGCCACTAATGTTATCACCTGTCTCTAAAGAGACACACCTGAAGTGATCTTTTATACCTTGTTAGTTTTCACATGAATTCTCAAGTATACTTTAAACCACAGTTATATATACCCACCTTTTAAACGTTTATTTTTAGAGAAAAATAAAGTGTGAGGGGGGGAAGGGGCAGAGAGGGAGAGAGGGAGGGGCAGAGAGTGCTGAGCCCGACATGGGGCTTGAATGCGCAAACTGTGCGATCATGGCCTGAGCTGAAGCTGGACGCTTAACAGACTGAACCATCCAAGTGCCCCCATATGCCCACTTTTCAAAAACAAAACAAAACAAAACAAAATGATGTATTAAAATCTATGTTGAATTAGACAAAGCACATCAGCTGAAACAATTAATGAAATTTTCTATTTCATCTTGTTTAACTTGAAATATTCTCAATAAAGCTCACAATTTGCCAAAAATTATCTAAGTGTCATCTTAAGTCAATGGCAGAGTTGAAAAAAAAAAAATCCCAATTATGTGTACTCTGAGTTAACAAATACAGTGGAGTTTTTGGAAAGTCCTTAGTGAAATCTTAATATGTCCTAAACATCACTTTGCCTCAGTTGTAAAATTTCCAGTCTGTCTGGGTAAGTAATGGCTCTGAGAGCTAATCCCAAGATACTGATTTGACCCTGAAGTTTGCACAGAGATGCCATCACCTTAGAAGAGAAGCTACCGTGTCTTTCCATCCGCTTATCTTTTTTCAATATTTAACAAAAACAATTAGATGGCTAGGCCATGCCAGCCCAGTGCTAGCCAAGGAAAAATATATAATGCACAAGACATGCATATTTTTTGCCCTTTCAGAGCTTATAATGAGTGGGAAGACACAAAAGCAAACTAGAATTAGGATATTGGGATCAGAAGCATAAAAGGCATAATGAAGGGAGTTTTGGCCAAAGGCTGTACTTGGTGGATTAAGGAAGGTTTCCCAGGGAAAGTGACATTCCAGCTGAGAACTGAAAGATAAGGATGAAGAGGTAAGCACGAAGTAGGCTAGAGAAAAGATGTAAAAGTCCGAAGAGGAGAGGAAGGGAGAGCACATGAATTATAGTCAGTGTGAGCCACAGAAGGAACAGTAAATGGGATCCGAGCCCACATCTTAAGGCTTCAAACGTTGAGACCCTAGATTGCTAGAAGGTTGTTTTGTATCTTCCAGCTTTCAGACAGTACCTACAGTGGAGAGCAGATACAAATTAAACATCTGTGCTATGAACATGTTTATTTTGCCACCCGATAAGGAATGTCCAACATCACATGCACTACACGCGATGTGAAAAGCAAAACTCAATGAACTTTCCTAAAAACAAGCTTTGGCACATTCATATTCCAGGAACCATCCAATTGTAAAAATACATACAAAAGAACAAAATAAAAGTACTAACCTTCTTTAGTTGACTTTTCAATCAGAAAATGGCTTTCACTTGCTCTCTTTCCCGTTCTAGCAGTCTCCAATAGCCATGATATGTTGACTGCCGGTAAATTCCACTTCTTGGCAGCTTCGTATTTAGAACCACTTGGTTCCTTCAATACAAGATGTGTACTGGCAAACATGCCTTTCTTTGCATTGGATTTGCGAACAAAGTATTCTTGAACGCTGAAAAGTATATTTAAATAAAAGCAAATGGTCATATATACAACTAGTGTGCAAACTAAGAAGAAAGTTTCTAATACAACTGTTGTTAGCGTTCTAAGATCATACTTGCTGATAAAAATTTGATACACTTAAGAATCCTCTTACAAATGCTTACTCCAAGGTAAAAATGCATTGCTACAATAAAACTTTTTATAACAACATTAGCAAATTAGACTTTCAAGAACTAACCAGGAAAATTACCTCCTTAGTCTCACCTACCCACCTTGGCCTTTCTTCCCAAAAGGAGGCATGGAACTAGGGAGCATAGAAAGGTTATGAATAACAGTTGGATGCTTAACTGACTGCTCATCTTTCTAGCTCACTATGTCTTCCCAAAGCATCTTCACACATAATCTCATTTGATACCCTTTTAAAAAAAAATGTTTATTTATTTTGGGGCGGGATAGGGCGCAGAGAGAGAGAGGTAAAGAGAGAATCCCAAGCAGGCTCCATGCCCAGCACAGAGACCAATGTGGGGCTCCATCTCACAACTTTCCTGCTTCTAACCTTTTCTAATGAAATTAAGAATGTTTGCTTATTGCCCTCCCTAAAAACTTTGGATGGCACTTTTACTGGGATGTTAAATTTATATATCACTGTAGGGGAAAGAGAAACTTTATAATCTTCTTTCCAAGAACATGTGTATCTTTTCTATTGTTCCCTTAATAGAGTTTTATAAGCTTCTATAAGTCTTCCAAGTTTCATGTTAAATCTGTTGGTATTTTATCTCTCATTGTAACCTTAGCTTTCATTAGCTTTTCTAACTGGTTGTACGAATGTCAATGGTTTCTGTATATTAGTTTCCTACATAGCCATTTTACTGCATTTTTCTCTGAGCATTGCTTTGGTCTACCCCATGGAGTCTGATCTCATTCTTTTGCTATTGTTACTTTCTAGATTTTCTACAACTTCAGGGTTTTGTTTTTAGTATTTGTGCATTTTTGAGAGACAGAGAGAGAGAGAGAGATAGAGCACAAGTGGAGGAGGGGCAGAGAAAGGAAGACAAAGAATCCAAAGCAGGCTCCAGGTTCATAGCTCTCAGCACAGAGCCCGACGTGGGGCTCGACCCCATGCACCGTGAGATCATGATCTGAGCCGAAGTTGGATGCTTAACTGACTGAGCCTCCTACGCACCCCATGCAACTCAGGGTTTTTTTAAACGTTTTTTATTGTTTAGTATAATTCAAATACAGGACACAACAAAAAAGGAAATATATAATTTAGCGCATTATTATAAGATGAAAACCCTTGTATCTACCACCTACATCAGATGACAGAATCTTGCCAGCCACTCCAGAACCTTTCCAACATGTCTCTTACTCAATTACAACCCCACCATCCCTCCCTTCTTAATAACAGTAGCCACTATTTGGGTATTTATGGTAATCACTCCTTACCTTCTAGGTTTATCACAGAGTGCATCCTTAAACACTAAATCTATATAAGTAAAGTTTATTTCTGAGAAAGAAAGAGGGAGAGAGAGCGAGCGAGTGTGCAAGCAGAGGAGGGGCAGAAAGAGAGAGAGAATGAGAATCCCGAACAGGCTCCACACTGTCAGCACAGAGCTCAACATGGGGCTTGACCTCATGAACTGTGAGATCATGACCTGAACTGAAATCAAAGAGTCTTAACGCTAAATTGACTGAGTCATGCAGGCACCCTACATGTTTGCTTGTTTTGGTCTTTTAGCTTATAGGATTCGTCCTTTTCCCTATCCTGTTAATGTATATTTGTGAAGACACTGTATTATTTATAACATAAGGTTATCTCCAAGTCTGATTTTGCTGACTGCATTCTATGCTCTAGTTTAACATACTACTCTCCTACTTCCTATGAATCAGTAGTTGAATCTAAAGGCTTCATCAGACTGACGTCACATCACTGTGGTAAGGCCACTTCAAGGTGGCACTATGCTCTACATTAAGAGACATATAATGTCTGTTTTCTTCTTTATTATGTGATTACTGATTTTCAAGGCTCGATGCTATCATATATATCATATATGATATTATGAGTTATAACCCTATCCTTCATTTATTTGTTGGAATACCTCTGAAAGGGAAACTCTGTCTTATCCGTTATTATGGTACTCTGATACCGATTACATAGGAAAGACTGGATAAATACTTGATCCTTTCTCTTTATCTAACACTTTCAAAATAATGAGCTGGTCCTGCTTCAGGTGAGCCCAAGCCCCACATCGAGTGAGCCTCATTTCTCTCTCTCTCACAAAAGAGAAAGAAAGAAAGAAAGAAAGAAAGAAAGAAAGAAAGAAAGAAAGAAAGAAAGAAAGAAAAAGAAAAAGAAAAAAGAGCTGGTTTCCTAGCATCTTTCAACATGACCAATTAGCTTTCTTTGGTGTCATTATAAAGTCTTCATTTAATATTATTTGAAGTGTTTGCATCCACTGCCATTATGATCTCTGGTGACACATAAATTTCCTGTCTTTGGCCAGTGGAGGTCCTTTGCACACAACTTCCTTAGTAGTCCTTGCTATCTGGTCTGACAATATTCCAGACTTACTGGCACCTTTTGTGAACTTAATCATTTCTTTACATTTTAATTTCTTTTAGTGGGAAATGGTATTTTTAACATCACAATCTAGGCACTGGAATTGCTTATTACCATTCGGTTGATAATGATTTCTAGATATATAAATGGTTTTGAATTCCTCTTGGAACCAAGAGTTATGAAAAACAGTTCTAAAATGTCCAGTTAATAAGATCTTTTCATTTTCTATTTCTACTACTCATTTCTAATCTTTTTGCACTGTGATTAGAGAATATGGTCTGTGCTCTTTCTAGTTTAGGAAATTTACTGAGGTTTTCTTTGTGGCCAATTTCACAGGCAATGTTTATAAGTGTTCCACAGGCACTGGAAAAGGTATATTCACCTTTTCAGGATAGGGGACTATGCTACTGAAATCTAGATCTTTCCCTGTTTTCTATTTGACCTGTCATGAAGTAAAAGATGAGAGTTAAAGTCTCCTACAAGTCATGTATTCCTGTTGATTCCACCTCCTATCTCCTAAGTTTTGTCTTATGCATGACAGTCATGTTCTTTGTGGTGTGTGTGTGTGTGTGTGTGTGTGTGTGTGTGTGTAAATAAAACCTTCAGTGTAAATAGCTCTTTACTTGCGGTGCTATTCTTTTTCTTATTTAACACCTTTTTAACTGAACCCAAACTTGTCTGACATTAGAACTGCAACTCCTTCTTTCTTTTTGTTTGCATTTCTTTGACATACCTTTGCCCATCTTTTTTTTTTTTTTCTGAGATGTTCTCAAATCAGTTTGTTTTAGGTATGTCTCCTGTTTAAAATCATTTTAAGTGTTGCTTCAAGATCTAACCTAAAAGAATTTTTTAAAAAAATTTCTTTTTATTTTGAGAGACAAAAGAACTTTTAATATAAAAGTTTAGTCCATTTACATTTACCATATATATAACAGTTTGGTACTTCCTTTTAAAACAGCCACCACTTAAAGTTCACTTAGGGGTTGGGCTCATGTGGATTTTGGAAGTAACTTTTAAGTTTTTTTTTTCCCTTCCCAAGAATTACTGAAAAAGAATCAATCATCCATATGGTACATGGAAGGGAATAACGCTTAGATGTGTAATATTCAATAATGGCCCTTGTATCAGCTTTAGATTTTCCCTTTCCTGGTAGGTAAGCATTAATGCCCGTGATCTTAACATCTGCCAGGAATCCATCTAGTAACCCTGAACCATCACGCAGGTACACTACATAACTCCTAAAAATATTATAAAGACACTCAGCCTAATTCCAATTTGAATTTTCACCAATTAAGTCAAAAGCATAAAAGGTACACCATGATAGTAGGTGTGTGAAAAATACCTCATACCTTGCTCCAAGGCGTTTTGCTAAGAATATCAACGAATCTTTTTCGGCTCCTGCACACTGGCTGAATGAAATAACACAACCCTCTAAAGGAGTCATTCCTGCCATTACTGAGACTGGCACGAAGAGAGGATTTGACTTCGGATCAACTAAAGTCTGATAGTCTATGCAAGTTACCTTTTAAAAACAAGAGAAACAATAACAGCAACCTGAAATGAGCAACCAGTGGTTAATACTGGGTTAGTTACAGCAGTAATTTTAGTTTAGATGAAAAGCAATTTTACTTTAATATAACCTTGTGTATGCTCATTCTCGATATATTCCAAATTATAATTAAAAAAAATCAAATTGTATAGGATATTAAGATCAGTCAGGTTTATCACCAAAATTAGGAAATATTGCTTTAAATTTAATGTCTTCCAAAGTATTAGTTTATAAATTTTTTTAATTCTTGTAAACTTAAAAAAAAATGGTGAAGTTACCAGTGTTCAGCCAGTAACAAGCAACAATACAAAAGTGCCTGTCATGCTTTGGTTGTGAGAAAACAGGGAAGACTGAACCAGTACAAGATGACCTGGAATAACTTTCTTAGAAGGAAAGCTGCTCTTGTGGCCCCAAGGAAACAATAAGCTCTACTCTACCAGGACCAGGACCAAGAAGCTTGCACATTTTCAGATCTTAGAATTTCTTTTGCTAAAAGCAAAATCTAAACTGCTCAAACATAAATACCAATATACCTAAACTGCACCGCACTGCCTAGGAAATACACATGAACACTTCCGGCATCTGACATCCTTCGCATCTGACATCCTTCCACACTACATTTCAGCTACTCCAGGGTTTTCTTACCAGCCACGTATTTGTAACGACTTCTCCTACAGTTGCTTGTACTTCACACCCCAGCAGAGGAACCACAGCATAATCAGCAACAATTCTGCTCTGAAGGGAGACAATTTTTCCAGCATTTTCTCTTATGACGTTTGCAATATTAGATTCATTTTCACTACTAAAACCCACAACAAGGAAACTCTTTTGGCTAAATAAACCTTCTTCAGTAATTGTAGAAGCGTCAGGATGGCAATGAGTGACAGAAGACTGGTTTTCTTCTTGCAGGGAAATATGAGTAGAGTCATTAAAGGGCTCAACTTCAGACTTGGCAGCTTCAACTGAAAGAGACAAAGAAATGTATTCTACCAGATATAAAGGTAACAGGGAGCCTGAGAATTGTGACCACACTTAAAAAAAAATTAAGGCTCGGTAAGTACACAATGAAGAAAAGATATGAACCCATCCTCTTGGTTACCAAGAGTATTGTCACTATTTCCACCTTCGGAATGATAACAGCAATCATGTTACTGTTCTAAATGTTCTTACTATACTAGAAACTCCGAATTAGTTGAAAATTTTAAAGCACCAGTAACTGGGTCTCAGTTCCAAAACTTGTTTTAATAATTCACAACAGAATTGAGAAAATATCATTAAGGAAAAAACAGAAGTAAACTCCTAAAATTTCCATATGAAAATTGCAGCTACTTAGCTACTATATGGATTTAAGAGAACTGATTAAGAACCCAAGCAAATGGTCTCAACTATTTCATTTTAGAATCAAGTTTGCTTATAGATGGGTAGGAAAAAAAAAAACCAGGTGTATAAAAACATAAATGTCAGAAACTAAAATATATAATACCTAATATACAATAAACATTGTCAAATCAAGGCTAAAAGTTTAAAAGGGCAAAACTCGGTAAGGTTTTTAGAAACCCTAGTGGTGCTATGTACAGGGATTGGCAAACTACAGGTTAGGGGTCAAACTGGGCTCACAGCCTGTGAGTTAAAAATGGTTTTTAGGGGCACCTGGGTGGCTCAGGCGGTTAAGCATCTGACTTCGGCTCAGGTAATGATCTCATGGTTCGCAGGTTCAAGCCCCATGTCAGGCTCTGTGCTGACAGCTCAGAGCCTGGAAACTGCTTCAAATTCTGTGTCTCCCTCTCTCTCTGCCCTTTCCCTGCTCATGCTCTGTCTCTCTCTCTCTCAAAAATAAACATTAAAAAAAGAAAGGTTTTTGCATTTTTAAATGGTTGTAAAAACAAAATAAAATACATACAGAGACAGAATGTGACTGACAAAGCCTATAGTATTTACCATCCTGTCCTTTACAAGACAAGTTTGCCACTGCTTTATGGGATCTCAACAAGCCTGGAAGCTATTCACGGATTCTTCATTTATTCATGTACATGTAAAGCACATACATGTGATTAGTGCTCGTGACACTATGAGGTTGATAATACTAGTATATCTATAGCCTTTCTTCAAGAGGAATCTCAGGATTAAAGAAGTTAAGTAATTTGCCTAAAGTCATACAGTTAACTGCAGAAATGATATATAAATCAAAGGCTGTCTGACTTCAGAACCCATAACACTGTTACAGTGCCACCTTCTCATTCCTATCCTCATCTCCAACAGATATTAACACTGTAATTTTTAAACTATTGCCATATAAAATAAAACTTAATAAATAAAATTTTCCTACTTCATACAAGTAGATTACTCTTATTCATACTCTGAAGAAGCACAGTTTTATCTAGAACATTTACTGATCAATACATCAGGAGACTCTTTGAACTTCAGATTCATTATATAAAGAAAAAGGGTTAATAGTGTATTTATAATTTTAGAGATAGGTGAGGATGAATAAGCTTAGAAGGAAACAAAGGTGATATGACACACAAAGGCAATATGAAAATAGAAAATATCCTGGAAAGTAATGTTTAAAATAGCTATTCTTTTTACTTTTTTAATTTAAATTCAAGTTAGTTAATATATAGCATAGTATTCATTTCAGGAATAGAATTTAGTGCTTCATCACTTACATATGACACCTAGTGCTCATCTGAACAAGTGTCCTCCTTAATGCCTGTCAACCATTTCGCCCATCCCTCCACACACCTCCCTCCATCAACTCTCAGTTTTTTCTATTTAGAGTCTCTTACGGTTTGCCTCCCTGTTTTAAAATAGCTATTCTTAATATAAAAGACTTTTTTGCATTTATAATTATTTTATAATCACATCTAGAAGGGAAAAGAAACAACTTTGTTTGATATCTATATCCTGCTGGTGAAATGGAAGATGGAAACCATGTAGAATTTTATTTTATTATTTTTAATTTACATCCAAGTTAGTTAGCATATAGTGCAACAATGATTTCAGGAGTACATTCCTTAAAACCCCTCAGCCATTTAGCCCATCCCCCCTCCCACAACCCCTCCAGTAACCCTCTGTTTGTTCTCCATATTTAAGAGTTTCTTATGTTTTGTCCCCCCCCTGTGTTTATGTTATTTTGCTTTCCTTCCCTTGTGTTCATCTGTTCTGTGTCTTAAAGTCCTCACAGGAGTGAAGTCATATGATATTTGTCTTTCTCTGACTAATTTCACTTAGCATAATACCCTCTAGTTCCATCCATGTAGTTGCACCATGTGGAATTTTAAACTAATACATAAAAACAAACTGGCAATACTAAGTTCTTATAAGCTGCAAGTAAAACCCTAAAGTTACGAAGAGACTCAGAATAAATTAGCATGTTCTACAGCGGTCCTTTCCATTTATTTGAACAGAATCCTTCTTTCCATCAGATCTCGTTTAGGAGCCCAATAAACACATCTTGATAAACCTAATACTAAGTAAGCACTCTCAAAAATAATTTTGCTTTAACTATAAAGAACTTGATTACATTCTAAGGAGCTTGGGGATTCTGTCAGGTTCACTATCATTAAACCCTTCCAAAGTAGGTAGACCACTAACTGCCAGAGAAAGGAAGATTTGAGAAACTAATCACTTGATTCCACCACGTACCCTTGGCTGAAGGATAATGCATAAAACTGCTGAGTCAGTCTGCGGCTTTTTTATGCCAAAACATCCTAGAAAATTGAGGATCTCCTGACATAATGTACTACTAAAGCATAAGCAAATAGTCTGACAAAAACCAATTTTTCAATATACCATTAACAGAAATAGTGTGTGTGGGGGGAAAAACTGGACTGGTAACGAGGAAAGAAATTAAATGAGTAATTAAAAAACTCCCAACAAACAAAAGCCCAAGATGAGATAGCTTCACAGGTGAGTTCTACTAAATATTTAAAGAAGAGAGAATACCTATTCTTCTTAAACTATGCCAAAAAATAGAAAAGGAAGGACAACTTCGGAATTCATTCTATGAGCCAGCATTATCCTGATACCAAAACCAGATAAAGACACCACTAAAAAAAAAAAAAAAAAAAACCATAAGCCAAATAACCCTGATAAGTATGGATGCAAAATCTTCAATAAAATATCAGCAAACCAAATTCAACAATACATTCAAAAAATCTTTCACCATAATCAAGTGGGATTTATTCCTGGCATGCAAGGATGGTTCAATATTCGCAAATCAATCAACATATCACATCAACAAGAGAAAGGATGAAAACCATACAATCATTTCAATAGACACAGAAACATTCGACAAAGTACAACCACCACTGATGGAAAAAACTCTCAACAAAGTACGTCTAGAGGGAACATACCTCAACATAATAAAGGCCATATATGAACAACACTCAGCTAACGTCATCCTTAATGGGGAAAAACTAAGAACTTTCCCCCAAAGGTCAGGAACAAGACAAGGGTGTCAACTCTCATCACTTTCATTCAACACAGTACTGGAAGTCCTAGTCACAGCAATCAGATAATAAAAAGGAATAAAAGGCATCCAAATCAGTAAAGAAGTAGTAAAACTTTTACTGTCTGCCAATGACATGATACTATATATAGAAAACCTGAAAGAATCCACCAAAAAATACTAGAACTGAGAAACAGATTCAGTAAAGTTGCAGGACACAAAATCAGCATACAGAAATCTGTTGCATTTCTATACACCAGTAACAAAGCAGCACAAAGAGAAATTAAGAAAACAGTACTATTTAATAAGATATCTAGGAATAAGTAATAATAATAGAGGAATAAATCTAACCAAAAAGGTGCAAGACCTGTACTCCAAAAACTATAAAACACTCATTAAAGAAACTGAAGACAACACAAAGAAATGGAAAGACATTCCACCCTGATGGACTAGAAGAACAAACATTGTTAAAATGTCTATACTACCCAAAGCAATCTACACATTTAATGCAATTCCCATCAAAATACCAACAGCATTTTTCACACAACTAGAACAAACAACTCTAAAATGTATATGGAACCACAAAAGACCCCAAAAAGCCAACACAATCCTGAAAAAGAAAAGCAAAAGCTGGAGGTATCACAATTCTAGTCTTCAAGTTATATTACAAAGCTATAGTCATCAAGACAGTATGGCACTGGCACAAAAACAGACACACAGGTCAGTGGAACAGAATAGAAAATCCAGAAATAAACCCACGATTACATGGTTAATTAATCTTTGACAAAGCAGGAAGTAATATCCAATGGGAAAAAGACAGTCTCTTCAACAAATGGTGTGGGAAAACTTGACGGCAATGTGCAAAAGAATGAAATTGGACCACTTTTTTTTTTTTTTCACTTTCTTACATCATACACAAAAATGGATTAAAGACCTAAATGTGAGACCTGAAACGATAAAATTCCTAGAAAAGAACACAGACGGTAACCTCTTTGACACTGGCCATAGCAACTTCTTTCTAGATAGGTCTCCTGAGGCAAGAGAAACAAAAGCAAAAATAAACTATTGGAATATTACATCAAAATAAAAGCTTCTGCAGAGAAGAAAACAATCAACAAAACTAAAAGGCAGCCTACAAAATGGGAGGATATTTGCAAATACGTTTCCAGTAAAGGGTTAGTATCCAAAATATATAAAGAACTTCTACAACTCAACACCCAAAAAGCAAGAAATCCAATTAAAAAATGGGCAGATGATATGAACAGTCATTTCTTTAAAGAAAGCATCCAGATGGCCAAAAGACACATGAAGAGATGCTCACTATCACTCATCATCAGGGAAATGCAAATCAAAACTGCAATGTGCTATCACCTCACATGTCAGAAAGGCTAAAATCAAAAACACTAGAAACAAATGTCAGTGAGGATGTGGAGAAAAGGGAACCCTCATGCACTGTTGGTAGGAATGCAAACTGGTGGAGCCATTGTAGAAAACTGTAGGGAGTTTCCTCAAAAAGTTAAAAATAGAACTACCCTATGATCAGCAATCACACTACTAGGTATTTGCCCAAAGGATATAAGAGCACTAATTCAAAGGGATACCAGAGCCCCTATGTTGACAGCAGCATTATTTACAACAGACAAGATATGGAAGCAGCCCAAGTGTCCAGTGAATGATGAATGGATAAAGAAGATGTAGCGTGTTCATGTGTGTGAGTGTGTGTGCGTGCACACACACACACACACACGCACACAAGCACACAATGGAGTATTATCCAGCTATCAAAAAGAAGGAAATCTTGCCATTTGCAATGACATGGATGAAGCTACAGAATATAATGCTAAGCAAAATAAGTCACTGAGAGAAAGGCAAATACCATATAATTTCACTCATATGTGGAATTTAAGAAAGAAAACAAACAGACAAAAAGAAAAAAAAATAAGAGACAGGGGTGCCTGGGTGGCTCAGTCAGTTACGGCTCCAACTCTTGATTTGGTTCAGGTCATGATCTGTGAGTTTGAGCCCTGGGTCAGGCTCTGCTTGGGATTCTCTCCCTCTTCCTCTCTCTGCCCCTCCCCTCCCTGCTCGTGCTCTCTCTCTCAAAATAAATAAACTTAAAAAAAAATAAGACAAATCAAGAAACAGATTCTTAATTATAGAGAACTGGTGTTTACAAGAGGGGTGGTGAATCAGCAGGATGGGTTAAACAGGTCACTGGGATTAAGGAGTGCACCAGGTGATACACGGACTTGTCCAATCACTATACTGCATACATGAAACTAGTATAACACAGTATATTAACTCACTGGAATTAAAGCTAAAAAAGAAAAAGATAAAATGCTGCAAATTCCCTTCTAGAAATATGATAGGCTAGACATGCAAAACCCTCTCATTAAAAGCACTTGAAAATATAGAATAAAATATTAAAGGCATCAGTACAAATGCAGAGCTGAATTTGCAAGAAAGCAAGAAATCAAGGACTGAAAATGAAGTAGTATCATGAATCCAGAGCACGGAGTGGTTACTAAAACTAATGGTTACCCTGAATCTATTTTTCCAGAAACTTAGATTCTCAGAATTCAGGAACATCACGTGGAGGGAAACAACTTAAGCCTTTGGTCTCACACAAACTAGAGTTGGGGCGGAGTACACAATGAGTAAACAAACCCAGAAACCCTAAAGGGAAATGTCTAGTTACAATGCAGACCAAAATCAATCAAATAACAACAAAAAATCTACCCTGCAAAGGAGATGACAAATACACTTGATTTTGGCTTTGGGTCAAGGGGGAAAAAACATCTCTCCTGAGAATTTGTTATCATAGGCTGGGTCCTCAAAGTAGGTGAAGAGTACAAATTCACACTAGCCTGGTGGTCCAAAAAACATCCAGCCAATAAACTGAGACGTGTCCTGAGTTGGAAAACCCTTAGACTTCTGGCAGATTTAAATATGAACCCTTTTTAGAGGAACAAACCCTCACCTTCAAGCTTCTTAGAATTTCCAGAGGCCTGGGGCACCTGGGTGGCACAGTCGGTTAAGCGTCCGACTTCAGCCAGGTCACGATCTCGTGGTCCGTGAGTTTGAGCCCCGCGTCAGGCTCTGGGCTGATGGCTCAGACCCTGGAGCCTGTTTCCAATTCTGTGTCTCCCTCTCTCTCTGCCCCTCCCCCATTCATGCTCTGTCTCTCTCTGTCCCAAAAATAAACGTTGAAAAAAAAAAATAAAAAAAATAAAAAAAAAAAAAAGAATTTCCAGAGGCCTAATGAGTTATAATATCACAAACTAGGCAGCATTAACAATACAGAGAACTACTTCTCCCCTCCATTCATAATACTGCAGTATGTTTAATGTGTTTCAAGAAATAATTAATAAGACATGAATACAGAATAGGATTATTAACAGAACTTCTAGGAACTGAAAAAAATAATTATTGAAATAAAAAATTTAATGGATGGGTTAAACACATTAGGCAATAGCTAAACAGAGAAACAGTGATGTGAAAGGAAATCCTGAATAAATTACACATAATAAATCACAGAAAGACAAAAAGATGAAATCAGAAGGGCAGGTTAAGTGATCCATACACAGAGTAATGGCAGTTAGAAAACATAGAGTGGTGAAGAAGCAATATTCAAAGTGATAATAGATGAAAAATGTTTTACAATGAAGTAAAAAGACAAACAAAAACCCCCCCACTAATCCTTAATTTAGAAAGCACAATGAATTGCAAGTAGGACAAGTACATGGTAAAACTCTAGGATGCAAGAAATAAAAGGAGGTATTAAAAAAGGCCAGAAAACAAGAAAAAGACTTCCTACAAAAGAATAACAATTAGACTGAATGACTTCTTGTCCACCAGCCACAGAAAGAGGACAATGAAATAACATCTCCCAAGAGCTCATCCCCCATGAGCTCTGTCTAGGACTGTATTCAGAGCAGAACTGTTTTTTAAGGCAAAGGCAAAATAAAGACATTAACAGAAACTGAAGGAATTTCTAAAGGATATATTTTATAGGAGGAAATAAAATGATTCCAGAGGAGAGGTCTCAGATGACAACAAGGGATGGGAAGCAAAGAAATCGCTAAATATGTTGATAAATCAAAACAAATATGGGCCACATGAAACAATAAGTATCTAATTGTGAGATTAAAAAAGACAATGAAAATACTAGCCCAAATCACATAAATTGAGTGTACTAGTGAGTGTGTGTAGAGGGGTGTGATTAGCAAGATGTTGAAGATAGTGTTATAAAGTTTTTGTACTTAAGATGAAGATCAGGGGCGCCTGGGTGGCTCAGTCGGTTAAGCGTCCAACTTCAGCTCAGGTCATGATCACACGGTTCGTGAGTTGGAGCCCCGCGTTGGGCTGTGTGCTGACAGCTTGGAGCTTGGAGCTTGGAGCCTGGAGCCTAATTCTGACTCTGTGTCTCCCTCTCTCCGCCCCTCCCCTGCTCATGCTCTGTCTCTCTCTCTCTCTCCCAAAAATAAATAAAAACATTTTAAAAAAAAAAAAAAGATGAAGATCAAAATACTGATTAACTTTAGATTTCAAGTTATGATGCACCTTTAAGTTCCAAGGGTAATCACTGAAAATAAAAACAGATCTAACTCCTACATTAGAAGAAGGAAGACAGAGAGTTGGGAACTGAGGTAAGAGGGGGCAAGCTCAAGCTACCCAAAAGAAGGCAAAAATTTTAAACAAAGAAGCATAGAAAAATGAGACAAACAAAAAGCACAAAATAAGATGGCATAAAATAATAAAAATAGATCACAAGTAACAATAAAAGAAAACTGACCAAATTTGCAGTTAAGAAAACAAGTCAGTCACACTAAATGAATACTCACACGAGGCACAGATAGTTGTATTAATATCAGATAAAACAGATTTTAAGGAAAAAAATTAGGAAAATGAGGATCATCATGTAATAAAACATCAAGATATATTAAAAAATTATATCTGACAGAACTACATGGAGAAACTGTCAAAGCCACCATTATGGTGGTGGAGTTTAACATCTCTATTTCATTAATTCAGATACAGCAGACAAAACATGGTATCATATGCATGTATAGAAACCTCCACGCAATCACAGAGGCATGGTTAAGAACAATCTCAGCCGTACTGTTTGCACCGGCAAAAAAAAGACACAATATAAATGTCTATAGGTGGGAAAATGGATACAATATGGTGTATTCACAACCAGTTACTTGGATTAGATAAATATCTCTCATGGTTGGAGGAGAATAGCAAAAAAGTACTTACCATATGTCATTTATATAAGTTAAAATACACACAAATTAAAGAGTATATACATTGCAAACATATACACATGTAAACTATAAGGAAAATGGGGAGACTTACAGCAGGCTTTTGGTATAGTGGAATATTCTATTTTTTTTTATACCTAGGTAGTAGCATATGGTTATGCATCACATTACTCTTCATATCTTTCTCAACGTACTAAGTATTTCACAGTAACTTAAAAAATTTTTTTTTTGCATTTATTTATTTTTGAGAGACAAAGAGTACAGTGGGGGAGGGGCAGAGAGAGAGGGAGACACAGAATCCGAAGCAGGCTCCAGGCTCTGAGCTGTCAGCACAGAGCCCGACATGGGGCTCAAACTCACAAACTGTGAGATCATGACCTGAGCTGAAGTCGGACACTCAACCGACTGAGCCACCCAGGCGCCCCTCACAGTAACTTTTTCTTAAAAAAGAAGAAATGCTGCTCACAACTCTTCACTGGCAGTTTTCCTTCCCATTCTGAGAAGATTACATACAGAGGTCACATTCACAGTGCAGCACTGTATGCATTAAAGATCACAATAACCAAGTAAGAGGTAATTAATTACAAGGTTAAAATAAAAATTCATGCTGTTACAAACTCACACAAAGTGATGCTGGTATATAAAACAGATCAAAGTGGAGACAGTTGAAGAGAGGAGGAGGTCAGAGGGTTCAGCACCCCTTGGCCTTGCCTGCTTACAAAAAGTAACAAACGTAAAACATTAAGAAAAAGGTTTAACTTAAAATCTAGAAAACCTGGTAGAAATCACATATGATGCATTCCTCTTCTAAATTTATGACTGTAAATACTAATCAACTATTTCTTACCCGCTGTTGTGTTATTATTTACATACTGAGAGAGGAGATCTTCATCAGCTTGTTCATGTTTTCCATCAGGAGTAGAGTCCTTCTTGGAGGAGCTGTTGTTCTTTTTTAAAGGGGCTGTTTGACTTTCAGGTTTATCCGAAACTGGAATTTCCACTGGTTGGTAGTTAGCATGGATATATGGCTCTTCAGGAAGTATATAACCTTTACTAAAACACTCTAGCAACCATTTTGCTCCCACTACATGAGGCCTACAAAAATAGTACATAATTATATATTAGTTCAAACTATAAAGACCATCATCCCACTTGCCATGCTGTTTCCAAAACCGCATGGATATGCAATTTTAAGAAAAATCATTACAGAGTAGAAAATGCATTGATATAAAAACTGACAAAACCTGTGAGCCGATTTATCCCAAAACTGCTTCAATTCATCATCATAATCTCCCACAATAACATGAGTTACATCTTCATTGAGCTGATTAAAACGAACTCCACCTCCACTGTTAATAAGCCTTCTCAGTTTATCTAGCTTTCTGCCACTAAAACCGCAAAGATATATCTGCAAAGAAAGAAAATATCTACTTTAGATTAATGCATTGAAGATGGCTTATTTCTCTCAACAGAAAAAGAATTATTAAAAAAATATATATCTAAATCCATTGTGTATAAATAAGACAACTCATGTACATTTAAAATACATTAAGAATGGAATGTATTCTGAAACTTGGATTTTTTTTTTTTAACAATTCTGAAATTTTTACTATTACTTCTTCACAGTTCTATAGCATCATCATCCTTCACAGTAGACACCTGATATGTATTTTAAGGCTTTAATAAAATAGAAGCTAGAATTCAATTATCTTCTGAATATTAGTGCACAGCAATGTCTAAAATGCCGGTAGCTTCTTAAATATTGAATATCTTACTATTTGTACATTTTAGATTATAGAAATAAACTGGAGTTTATATGTCTGAGTTCAGGAAACCTGGGTTTAAATTTTGGCTCAGCTGTCAATAATTAATTACATGACCACGGTAAGTTACTCAGGCTCTTTAAATCAATTTTCTTACCCGTAAATTAAGATACCTTTTACACAGAGTTGATTACACAAGATAATTTAAGTCAAGCTGAGGATCGTGCTTTGACAATAATACATATGCAAAAATTTATTTTTAACTATCAGTATGTATGTATTGAAACCAATTTAATAAATATAAAAATCGTTTTCATCTCTATTTTACATGTGTCTTTAAAAAAATTTCTTAAATGACAAATCTATTCCTAACTGCATTTATATCCCAAATTAAATAACCTCCATTAGAATATATTTGAACAAAAATGAGGAATCATGATTTCTGTCACATAAATTTCCTATAAGAATAATTAAAAGTCATATCCAGAATTGGCAGGGTCTAGGATAAAAAAGATTATATAAGATACTCTCTGTTCTGCTAATATGTTGGTAAGTTTTTATTAGTTTTTTAATGTTTATTCATTTTTTTTTTAAACATTTTTATTTATTTTTGAGACAGAGAGAGACAGAGCATGAATGGGGGAGGGTCACAGAGAGAGGGAGACACAGAATCCGAAACAGGCTCCAGGCTCCAAGCTGTCAGCACAGAGCCCGACGTGGGGCTCGAACTCACGGACTGCGAGATCATGACCTGAGCCGAAGTCCGACACTCAACCGACCAAGCCACCCAGGCGCCCCATGTTTATTCATTTTTGAGAGACAGAGACAGACCATGAAAGGGGGAGGGCAGAAGGGGAGAGGGAGACAGAGAATCCAAAGCAGACTCTAGGCTCTGAGCTGTCAGCACAGAGCCCGACATGGGGCTCGAACTCACAAGCTGTGCGATCACGACCTGAGCCGAAGTTGGACGCTTAACCAACTGAGCCACCCAGGAGCCCCATAAATTGGTAAGTTTTATAAGTTTAGAAGGATAAGGTAATTTGCCCAATTTCCTCTCTTAACAATAAAACAGGGTTACATCTTTGCTATTGAGAATTAATGTATAGCCTATTCACTCTACAAGTAGAAAAATTATATATATGTATTTTTTAAAGTTTATTTATTTTTAGAGTGCACATGCGAGCGGGGAAGGGGCAGAAAGAGAGAAGGAGAAAGACAAAACCATGCTGACAGCATGGAGCCTGAGGCAGGGCTGGATCACATAAGTGTCAAGAGGTTGACACTTAACCGACTGAGCCACCCAGGCACCTCTACAAGTAGAAATATATTAAATAAGTATTCAGCTCTAGGAGATAAATAGCATAGGATGTTTTCATCAAGGCACTTATAAAACAGTTATTCATACATTAAAAAATTAAGTAGCCCAAAGGACACTAAACAAAGCAGCGGGTCTAATGGAATATAGGACCCTGGAATAAAGCCTAGGAATATAGGCTTTGGAGTAGATGGCTGTCTACTTAATGTCTGTGTGATTCTGAACAAGAATTTTAATCTGCTAAGCCTCAGTCTCAGGGTAATACTCATTTTAGATTTGTGGGAATTAAATGAGATTATATACAACATATTAACAACATGCACAGTCTAACATGTTAGAAACACTTATTAAGTGACAGTTATAAATAAAAATCCATTAAGTGGTTCAGAAACTAAGTGGTCTCAAAACAGAGTAGAAAGATTACTGGTTAGGATGGTTCAGAATTGAATAAAAACTTTGAAAGCTACAAATGAAGGCACATCCCAGGCAGAGGGACCCTGATAGCTAAAGGACAGATATGGCCTAATGTTTGCCTCTGCTTAGCTAGGGTGAAGGTTTACGTAGACAAGGAGCAAGCCCAACTCTGAGGTGTCTTCAAAGTTAGGCTAGGTAGCACTGATGTATATTATCACTGCAAGTATTACATGATAAAGACATACCCGACAACCATCTAGTAAATCTTCAGGTGCTTGAAATGCACTGACATCCAGATTTTCTAGATTTTCAAGTGTAGGCTCCACTTTGCTATTAAGAACTGAATTACATATCGATTCACTTATGCAACTTGCATTGATGTTGGAAATATGGCTGACATCCGAAAGAGTACGACCTACATATCAAACAAAGATGTAGAAATTTATGGAGATAAAAATGTGATTACCTACTTCCCTATAGATTAACTTTTCTTATACACAAAGGGCTGTGAACAATTTTCAAAGTAAGAATCAAATGTTTTTACTGAAGTCTTGGTGGCCAAGTGAGAAGGGAAAATGAAACTAACTTTCACATCTTTTTCAAATAAAAATAAATTTAATATATTTTAATAGTGGCTTGCTTCCATTAAAAATCTGAAGTTGCTGGCTGTAGGGTCCAGGAAAGAAAAAAGCATAATATCTGATAAATTGCCAACATGGCACCTATAAGATAGAAATGATTTTAAATTTTACATGAATACAGATGGTCTATAACAACTGCAGCAAACTAATAAAAATGTATTACTATCTGAACATCAGTCAAGTTCTGAAAAATTCTTTTAAGTCTTTATTAGTATTCTTGATTTCTTTAATCATCTTTTGCATTCAATCAGAAAAAGAAAAAAATACATTCATTATAAAAAGAAATACCAGGAGTTCTGGACTAATTTTCATACAATTTAGTTATTATACAATTATGCCTGGGAGCATATCAAGAAAGAATGACATTCCTTACTATACCTAACTGATTCTATTTACAAATCAATTCTTACATAGAAAACTGTTAAAAATGACTGTTTACTTTAATCCCACTGAGACTTACTATCAACTGTGTTGATCTGGCCAGTAGGAGTTGAAGTATCAGGTACAGTCTTTGTTTCCGGTTGAGGCTCTGTCTTGTATATGGATTCATCCTGACAAAAACCTTTGTCAACACTGTCAAAAAACCACTGTGTGGTCACACAGTGTACATTCCATTTCTTGGCACATTCATATTTTTGACCTATTATGTTTATTAAGAAACAGAAAGAGAAATGTAACCATTAAAATCTATCTCTGTAGAAATATTCATAGTATTATAGGTTATGGGGAAAAACTCACCTGAAACAAAATTAAAGTTACCACTTCTTACCTTCAAACAGTATGCTATACAGTATATTAAAAAATAATATTTTAAGTTATTACCCAACTATATTTTCCATGTGTTGTGTAAATACACATGCCATATAAGGGGGTTTAATCTCTTAAAATTGAGTAATTTATGGGGTGCCTGGGTGGCTCAGTCAGTTGAGAGTCTGACTCCAGATTTAGGCTCAGGTCATAATCTCAGTTTGTGGGTTCGAGCCCCATGCTGGGTTCTGTGCTAACAGCACAGAGCCTGCTTGGGATTCTCTCCCTCTCCCACTCCACTGCTCATGCTCTCTCTTGCTCTCTCTCTCAAAATAAATAACATTTTAAAAAAATAAAATAAAACTGAAGAATAAATGTGGGGTAACTGAAATGGTAATGCATTTTCTTCTTTTAACTGCCTCATGTGCTGCAAGGTATATCTGCAGGTTACAACTTGTAGTTCATCTAATAAAGCTGATTTGTTCAATTAAAAACTAAGCCAAGCCTTTTGTCATTAGAAATAAATTTAATTTAGCTACATTAGCCTTTTTTTTATTCATCCAAATTTCTTGTCCTGTAAGTTTTTTTAATGATCTGAATAAACCTGGATAGTCATGTAATTTTTATACAGATTGTGAACCAAACTCTCTTTGTAAGATTTCAGGGGGAAAAAATATACCAGATTTGTAACATATCAGAAGGAAAAGCTATTCTGTAAACATCTTCCAATGTTAAATACTAGAGAAAATTCTGTACTTTTTTGCATATAGTTTTACCTTTCGGTTCTTGCACAATGAGGTGTGTACATTCATTCATTTTCAGTTGTCCCATGTATTGACCTCCATGCTTAACTGTGAGTCGCTGAATTGCCTTTCTTTCTGAGCCACACAAGCCAGTCACACAGATTGTGCAACCAAGAAAAATAGGACACTTGAAGTCTTCCATGTTTATATCAGTATATCTGGCTATTTTTCTGGGGAAAGTAAGTAACAAGGAAAAAATAAACATTTTAATATACTAGTTTAAAACTTACCAGAATAATAATGACAACAGAAATCATTAAGGCTTTCCTCATTTTTTTAGGATTTTAATCATTTTTAAGGGAAACTGACAAACATGCAAAATTACACTAATTGCTCATCTAGCTCAACACTATGTCACTAATGAAAAGTAATACTTCAGATAGGGTTTCTCAAATAAAACTGTTTTGAGGGAAAATATATTTCATTAACTCTTTAAATCCATGCCAAAGTGGTGTGTTTTCCAAAATTTTAGGTCTGAAATACCTAGAAACTCAAAACGATCTTGGTTGCCTACCAGAAAAGGAGACTTTTTTTCCTTCCCTTATACCATATGGATAATATGCAAGGATTTTTAGTTGAATACCAACAAAAATATCATTACCATTTTGTTTCCATGCAAGACAGACATGCTGGGAATGCAGGTTCCGATGCGGAGACATGTTTAGGATGTGCTGGACAGTGCTGAGAGGAAGACTGGAAAAATGCCTATTCCTAAGGTCTATGAAGGCAAGCATGTATCCTGCTTTGCTCACTATGTATATCTAACGCCTAAGCTCAGGCCAGGTACGTAAAGTGAGCTTGATTAACATTTGCTGAAGGACCACAACTTAGTCAATGGCTTACATATGTTTACATTCAACTTTACACAGGCCGACATCTTTGGGAGGGAATACAATTGCCAAAATGGTAATTCACTCTCCATCTTAATATATGGGCAGAGTAGTGGAAGGGTAATGCAACTTAAGAGTGACAATTGCTACAGTGATCATCTCAACTATTTTACAAGCATTTACTGCTGCTAACAATTTTATCATCAAAGCATTTCTTACCTTGAAACTAGTATTAAATCAATAGCCTATTCTACCTATTAACTAATACCTTGATAATAAGAGCCTGCAGATTCTGCTCTCTTGTTTTCACTGAAGGGTAAGAACCCCACTTTTTGTCCCTGAATAACAAATCCCGAAAGAACAACATAAAACCTCCCCTATAAAAACCCACAATAGGCCAAAATGATCACATGTATCATTTTTTTTAATCTAGAACACATCTAAATGTCTTTCTTACTTCTCTTGTGACTTCTCCCAAAGTGTTTCAATCCAAGAAGGAAGCAAAATAGGTTTCTTTAGGTTTGCAGCAACTAAATATTTTTTGCTGCCAACTTCTCCTGCAATAAGGTGAGTTACTGATATATTAAGATCTCTGTATACGCGTCCACCCATCATTTGTACATATTTATGAACTTCTTCCTATAAACCCAAAAGAAAATATGTTAATACTAAAGCAAACATTATCTCTGCCATTTTTAATACAAAGACTCATAAATATCTTTTGTTGTTGTTAGCTTTAAGGCACAAATGTTTCTTACCACTATAAAGTTAAATAATCAAATTACTTTTTGTATAAAGATAAATATGAAATATAAATTCAAAAATAATTACCTTCACACATTATTTTCCTATATTCGTTTCTTTCAACTCCATGAATTTATTTCTTTTAAATATAAATTTTATACATTACATATAAAAATACATATTTTTATCTCTTAGAAAGCATTATCAAAGCATTTCTTACCTTGGAGCTAATGCTAAACCCATAGCCCGTTCTACCTGTCAACATTTTTTTTATAAGATCGACCATCTACAGTGGAAAAAATATGACTCAAACTCTAACTCATCAACTGCAGAAAGGAAAAAGGGAGTTTTCTTTCAAGTAGTCAGTTTTCAATTAAACAGATGCTACTGTATTCGTTAAAATAGAAAAGACTGTACACTGTTGTATACTGACTTTGTGTAAGCCATGAACACCAACTACAAAGTCTTTCAAAGTGTCTCCTACACAGTGGAAGATTAAGTGTGGAGATATATATATATTGGTCATGATTTTCCTCAACACTTACCCTTTTGTCTTTTTCCAGGCTTGTACAAGATACAGTTACATCAGACATAACCATATTAAAAACTGGATGTTCGGCTCTTGGGACACATCGCTGGTGGTGCATACAAAATATGACTACTTGAGGGCCAACAATTCTGCAGCCAAGCTATAAAAAGAGGGAGAAAGTTTAGTATGTAGGAAAAGACGTCCTGTATTATGAAATTACATTTTGTAATATTTACCAATTATTTACAGAAGGTGATGACCACTGCAGAAAAATCACCAAATTGTTATAAGAAAAATTATTTAATTTCTTAGGGACACAACACACTAAATAAACACACATGCAAATCAAACAATGCAGTCTATCAAAAGAAATAAGCTTCAAGAGCCACATCAGTCAAAGTTGTCACCAAATTTTAATCTCTAAAACAAACATAGCCTTAATGATAGGGTGTATGAGTAACAGTCTTATGCTATAATAATTAGGAAATATCCATTATATACTTTTTAAATGAAGTACCCAGCCAACCAAGCAGTTTAAAATAATAAGAGCCTCACTGATCCCCTTCTAAAATACCTACACTGTCACACACACAAAAAATAATCCTAGGCAGTTTCTACATCTGCGTTTAAAAACTTTGTCTTCAACTCAATGTCTTTCCAAGATGCACAAAGACTTCTCTATGGTATTACAGATTGCTAAAAAAGTGACCTTTCATTTCATTGATAAATGAGTTAACAAAAGTGACAGTCTTGCTCAACATCAGCACATTCAAGCCAGAACTAAAAAGTCTGTGGGTGATTTAAATCATGACTGATTTAAAGATCTAAAAGGCATATGATTACTGCTATCTTTTTCTTCAGCCATAGGAAAAGTGAATTTTTAATGCTATTGATTCTATCTGACAAGGAATGTTATTTCCAAAAGGAGGGTAAGACCAAAAATGCTTTTGGCAAAGGTGGGCACAGACCTTCCATAAATTGTGCAGATACTGCATCTACCTACTCTTCTATGTTTTCTTCTCCTTCAAACAAGAATCACTTCTTTGTTATCTGCATGGAATTACAGCCAGTTTACTTTTATTTCAATGCTTCTCTCTTGTCCAGACACCAAAAAAGTAATGAGTCAGTAGACTCTGGAAATCAACAAAAAGAAATAAGATGGCTCATTGGTATATTGCAATACTCATCTCCAAAATGCTTCTTTCTTAGCATATAATGTTTCAGACCCTGAACAAGGTACAGGTACTAAAATTCAGTGTGTAAGAGCACAAAGCAAAGACAGTAAGTAACCAAGAGTTACGTTGAGATCTCTTCCTATCTTTACTGAAAATTTTGCAATCAAACTGAGTTTAAGTACAGAACTCCATCACTAAAATGTTTCATTACTATAGAGTTCACTTAAACTAAATGAAGTTAAATCTTCTAAAATACAAAAGCCTATTGTAACATTATTAGCCTTTAAAAGTATTATTCTGGTCTCCTAAAACCAAAGGATTCCTCTATATTCATAATCTGCATAATATTTCATGGTCGATAAAGAATTTATATCCACTGAAGCAAAAACAAAACGAAAATCAGACTATGGAAGGAACACACTAAAAGTTGTCAAACCTTTTTGAGGTGATCAAAGACATTGCCACTAAATGGGTCACAGATATAAAGTGACCTATCATTCTCCTTCATGTTTAATGCCTCTTCTTCTGTAATAATCTGAAGATATTCTTCTGATTGGAACTCTTTTATTGACTGAAAGAAAAAATGAAAGAATGCACCTGAAATTTTTCTCCTGTATTTAAGTCCTATAAATTTTACCTTCAAAATCCATCTACAATCCAATCTTTTTCCCTTTGAAAGCTAACAACATCTCTCCCCTCGACCTCTGCAGAAGGTTCCAAAGTGGTTCCTTCTCTCTTCCTTGCCCTAAATCTATTCACCAGATAGCAGCTAGTAATCTCTTTCACAATACAAATCAGGTGATGAGTCTGGGCCCCTGCCTATCTCCCCATTATTACCTTCTACCTCTCATCTCTCTTGCTTACTCTTCTCTAGCCTCCTGCTTTCTTGCTGAGCCTGGAACAAGCTAAGCATGACCTCATTAGAGGTCTTGCTCTTGTTCCCACTACCTGGAATATTCTTCTTCCAGGTCTTTACCTGACTTGATCCGTCACTTCAATCAGATATGCTCAAATGAAAAAGCAAAAGTCTTTACAATGGTCCTCAAGGCCTTTTACATGACCTCTTTACTCTTACTCTCTAAAGCACCCCTTAATATTCTTCCCCCATCCCTTGTTCACTACACTATAGCCACATTAATGTTGGACAGACACTCCCAAGTACTTTCTCAGGGGCCTGTGTATAGTTGTTCTCCCTGCCTGAAAGCTTCACCCCAGACATACACATGGTTAACTATCTCAACTCCTTCAACTGCACTCAATTATCATCTTCTCCATAAAGCCTTCACTGATCATACTCTACTTAAAATTATAACTTCCCTCCTCCCCCAGCAAACATCCTCTAGAACCCCTTAACCTGTTTTACTCTTTTCTCTTCCCATAGCACTTAGCATCTTGTAACATATAGAGTTTACTCATTTATCCTGCCTGATTTATGTCTAGTTCCTCCTGCTAAAATAGAATGTAAGCTCTGAGAGAGCATGGACCTTTGCCTGTTGTGATCACTGATGTATCCCAAGTACTAGAACAGTCCTTAACAGGTCATGACACTCAATAATTATTTGCTGAATGAACTTGAGAGAAAAACCTGCTACAATAATGCTTCTTAAACTTTAATACACACAGTAATCACACTGAAGATCTTGTTAAAATGCAGGTGCTAACTGGGAAGTCTCAGTTGGGCCCAATGTTCTGCATTTCCAACTCTACTAATGCTACTGGGGTCTGTGAGTAGCAAGGCTCTACAAAACCCCCTACATCTTCCCATATTACACTGTACACAATGAAACATAGTTTTAACGCCAAAAAATTAAGTGTAACCAGTACACAACAGATTCATATTTCTTCAACACACAAAGGTCTACTCTGATTAGTACACATAGAAAGAATATTTCCAAGAATAGCAGGTGTGTTACTTTCAATAAAAATGTCCTAACAGACTTATGCTCTCCAAAATACACAATGTTTACATCAACCCCAAAATATGTATCACATCTATATTAATATAGACTACAGTAAAACCTCAAAAATAACTAAGACATAAGAAGCCCAATAAATCAAAAACACTAAAAAGGAGAAAATGAATTCAGAGCACCAAACAAGGCGTTTTCAAGCACCCTTACCTCAAGAGCTTTAAAAAAACATTCGGTATTGTCTGAAGACTTTAAAAACTTCACAAGAAACGGTTCTTTGTCATTTCTGGACATTTTTGAACTGTCAAAATAAGCGAGCCATTAACAAGGACAAAAACACATCCCGTATGAAGTTAAACGTTAAGAGCAGCTATTTTTCTGTGCTGACAACAACTCCCAAGATAGATATGCTGGCTTTGCCCAGGAATTCATTTACTAGTTTCTAAGAAACGCTAGAATGTGGGTAAAGTCGAGAAAAAAAAGTGACAACAACAATCCATGCAAATCAGAAAACGACATTAATGTCCCTAAATTGACTACACTCAGGGCTTTTGTTATAGGGCTCTAAGACCCCTAAGCCCATGGGGCTTTCAGTTGCGCTTAGCTTAAAGATACACAGAACGAAACTGTCCACGACCCTCGAGGTTTGTTCACTCCTCAGTAAACGGACTTCAATATATAAACGGAAAGCCGGTTAGCAAGGTCATGCCCCTAGAAGGCCGAATGCTCTTGCTCGCCAGCTCCCAGAGAAAGGCCCGACTCTAGGTTCAACCGCAGTCACGTCCTCTCCGGCGTCAAAGCCTCACCCGCCGGTCCGAGGGCCATTTACACGGACGTGGGAAACGAGGGCCCTAAGGCCAGGGGAAGTGTAGCGATCCCCCAATCAGGGTGAGGAAGGAGCTGGGTCCTCTCTCCGTGCCTCCCTCACCTCGGTGGAGCCTGGGGGTCTTCGGGCGGCGAGTTAGAATGCACGTGGCCCGCAAGACGGTGGCTGGGGTCGGGCGCCACCCCGGCGCACACCCGCCGCAGCCGGCGGCGCCCCCGACCCGAAGCAAACGTAAAACCCGGAAATTGCTGAGGCCGCGAACCGACTTTCGCGCCAACCGCGCGGAGGTGCCCGCCTCTTCCGGCGGAAGTGAGCCCGTCCGCAGTTGCGGGAGGAGGGCGGAGATGTCAAAAGTCGCGGTGGCGGCAGGTTTAGTGCTATTGCAAGCTGGCTTAGGGGTTACAAGGGCTTAGGGCTTTGGATGGGGTGGGTGCGTGGGCGGGGGGAAGGGGCGCTAAGCTCCCCTGGGAGTTGGCAAGCTGCTCACGGGAAGACCTGGCACATCGAAAAATAAAACCCTGGGGAAAAAAGAGTTTCCTTAATCAGTATTTTACACCTGCCGTATGCCAGGCAGTGCGCGTAAAACCATATAGTATGGTTCAAAACAACTATATGAGGCAAATAGTGGTATCTCCGTTTTACAGATGTGAAAACTGAAGCTTAGCTAAGTTAAATGATGTAAGGTCACACAGTAAGTGGTAGAATTAAAACTGCAGTCAAGTCTTTTTGATTCCATAGATAAGGTCCTTTTCTCTCCAATGTTGGTGGAATATAAGCACCACCTACCACAGCCAAATGACCTGAAGGGAAGAAAGATGTCAGGATGACTTAAACTACACACCTAGTGCGAAGGGATATGCACCCCTCCCCTCTGCCCCCCTTCAATTAATATCTCACTTTTTCTGTAACTCCCTGAGTGTTGGGGATATTCTGGGGTGGGCCCTAATGTTCAAATGGCAAAGGTCAGGGGGAGAGTAGAAAAATGGGACTGCAGAATCTTGGCTTGTTGATAACAACAAACAAACAAAAAAAACCTGCTAAATTTTCTTCTTTGCTTTTGAGATTGAGAAGCTTATAACTTTGAATTGAGTAATATGAGAGTTTAACACCATGTATCTGATTTTCTTTCTTTTTTTTTACTTGAAAAAAAGAGTGAGCAGACTCGGGGGAGGGAGAGAGAGAGATAGAGAGAGAATCTGAAGCATGTGCCATGCCCAGCACAGAATCTGATGTGAGTCTAAATCTCACCAACCATGAGATCATGACCTGAGTGGAATACAAGAGTAAGCACCTAACGGACTGAGCCACCCAGTCGCCCCTTTCTTTTTCTTTTTAGTGCCTAATGTTGGCAATAAGCATCTTGGGTCTAGTTGTGTGAATAAACCTGTGGAAGGTGAGTCAGAATCAGTAACACTGGGGCTCAAAGATAAAGGCCATTGTTGGGGGAGAGGGTGGGGAAAGTCTTAAAAATAAACCAAAGTTATTAGAGTTGTAAGAAAATCAGAAGGATGATGAGGAGAAGCCGCCAGTACCACAGCTTATTTTTAAGGAGCAAATCCGTCACGAAGCTGTAGCAATAATTCCCGTTTGTAGGGTATGTTACAGTCAACAAAGGACTCCTGCCTGCACTATTCTCGTTTAGCCTTCTCAGCGGTCCTCTAGGATGTGGGCATCATTATCCCGTGTTGTGTAGATGGGGAAGGTGAGGCTCAGGGCTGCACAGCCACGGAGTGCCTGCACCTGGGCTCGAGAAGAGGTAGTGTGACTGGAATCCCCTTGCCCTTCCTGACACACCACCCCGCTCCTTGTCACATGCTGCCTGCCCATCTCTGTGCCAGGAGGCAGGAGCCTGTTCCAGGCACTTCTGGGCCAAGTGGAGGCCTCACGAGAGGAGGAGAGTCATACCTGCTCTAATGAAGAGGAGGAGGAAGATGAGCTCAACCCTTTAGCTTTTGGCCAGCTGATTTTAATAGCAGAGGAGCTGACCTCATCTTTAGAGTAGACCAGGTGACAAGTTCTCCCATCTGTGTCTCCACATGGGCGGAGAGGGTCTGTATCTGTCCCTGAAGTACTTACTCTCAGAAAATGGAGCAGTGTTTCTTAATCTAGTATAGCACCTGGACCAGCTGTATCAGTATCAACTAGGAATTTGTTGGAAATGAAAATTCTTAGGCCTGACCTCAGACCCGCTGAGTCAGGAACTCTGCCTGTGGGTTCTAGCATTCCATTTTAACAAGTCCTCCTGCTGATTCTGATGCACCCTAAAGTCAGCCTGAACAGCATCTCTGAGGCAAGGATGAAAGTGGTGATATGAATTGTGGTTCATGAAGGTTTTGGTGAAAACGGTGAACAGAAGAGATGTGCCCGCAGGCAGCTGCCTCAGAAGATGGGGCTCAGAATTACCTTTCCCCTCACCTCTCTGGCATTCAGTGTCACCTTCCTGTTTCTTTGGCACCTCTGTCACCTAGAGTCAGACACTCTAAGCTCTGCTTGGAATAAGATTAAAGGGAACTTGATATTTAACTGTTTGTAGAATGAAAAAAAACTACAAGAAACAAATATGACAAAATAGTGACTTTGAAAATATGGATGGAGGTAATATGAGTATTTCTTGTTACATTTTGCTACATTGATAAGACTTACGAAGATTAAAAACTAAACTAAAAATACGTATTTTTTGAGTGATAGGGTTTCATATTTAAGTTTCTAATGCTGTAAACGGATAAATTTAGGTATTATAACTTAAAAATGAGATTAATAAATGATTTTTATTGCTGCAGAAATCACCTTTGCAGTGGCAGAACATTTGTTTATACTGTTGTATTCAATAACCTAGAAAGTAGAGCATAAGCATACTGAGTCTGCTGAGGTGCAGGGACGAAAAGGTAAAATAGAATGTTAGTAGCATATGTTGCTACTGGCTGCATTTAATTAGGTACTATAAGAAAGAGACAAACTCAGAGAATTGGCTTGTTTGCATGCAAAACATAAAAAGGAATTTAAAAATCCCCAAATGCGGGGTTGTGCAATGTTGGAAAAGCTGACAACATCCAGGCCCTAAAAACAAGAGATGAACTTGAGAGGTTTTGCACAACAAATGTCCCTTTCAGCTTGTCCAAATGGGAAAGGTCTAGTTGAGAGGATGGTCATCCCACTGAACCTGGGTAGGTACCATCAGCTGAGAGAGAAAGAGGTGTGGGCCAAGATAGCTATCAGGCTGGAAAATTAGTCTAGGACAGAACTGTGTGTGTGGCTGCTACTGTAGGCTGACAGCTCTGCCATGACTTCCTGGAAACCTTGCATGTACCCACATAGGGAAGAGGTTGGAATTGCCGCATATCTGAGGCTCATCCAAACACCTCATGATCCTGCTGGAACATGAGAAGACAGCTAAGGAGCTGCTAGCTCAGAGGCCACCTTCCACCTGTCTTCCTGCCTCTCCTAGCAGGCCGTAATCAGGTAGTTTCTCACGGCCTCCCAGATTTCTGATGATGTATGGGGCTTTCTGGGCACCCCACCCCCCACGAACAGAACCACTTGGCTGCTGTCTAGATTTGGCTCCTCAGTGGTGGGGTTCCCACAATGCAGGTTGCAGTCCTCAGCCCTTTTGTTTCAGAGTCATCCCTTTTGGTGTGTAGGACAAGGACCTGGAGAGCTGACACCTTGCCTTCTTCTCCTCTTTTACTATCTGTGGAAGTAATCAATGAGCTAAAAGTATCTCATGGATCTTTACCAGGCTAATCAGTCAGACCTTCCCCTTGCCCTGTATGCGTGAGGTTGATGACTAACACATGAAACTGATTGGAAGCAAATATGAAGGATACTAAGGTTTTGAGATAATTGCTCTGTGAAGGCAGGCAGAAATCTGGAGGACTCAAACTTTGACACGATCTTCAAGCATGCACAATAGGAAATGGACGAAAAGTCATACAGCCTTTGAGGAGCACAAACTCCCTAATACCCCATCCAGATGTGGCTAGAGAGGATAATGGAGAAGGAAGACCCTCTCAGAGGGAGATGCCATGGAGGCATCCATGGAAGGCAATGAACAACAACAAAAAAAATACTTTCAAGGAGCAAAATCTGAATCTAATCAGTCAGAGGAACCACCCAATACCTGCCCAGTAAGACTTCAAAGTTGACACTGACCAGCAACAGCTATGGGGCTCTACTCCTCTCCTTTCTGAAAGGAAGTTTTATTTTAGTTACTCTGTTCCTGCTCCACCATCGTATATCAGGTATGTGATTGGGCAGGGGTGCAGAGGGGAAACAATCTGTCTTTTCAGTCCATATGTCATTGGACCATAAGGTAGATTCTTGCAGAGACTGTAGCAGACCTTTAGTGTTCCAGACACATCCCTTCAATGCCTAAGCACACTGGCAAACTTCCAGCTGCCGGCATCTGTGTTTCTTTGCATGAAGGCATTCTCCTGATGCCAGGAGTCTGCTTTGCCACCTACACAGGCCACAGGACAAGATTATGACCCATGGGAAGAATCCTCAAACAATGACTCAAACTTTTCCCTGTCCCACTTTCTCATCCTTTCACCTGTGTTTCTTTATTTACCAAATCTAACTTTTGAAAAGTCTTATTTAAGAGTCTGTTTTCTGGAGGAAGTCAAACTAAGACAAAAGACCCAAGACTCCAGTTTCCCTTTCAAAGTATGTGTAGTTGCAGGGAAGAAGTTGCCCAGCCAGGGATTGCAGTTCCCATCCTATTTGCATCTGGGGGAGGCGGGGAGGGCATGTGACTGAGTTATGGCCAACAGAATATCGGTAGAAGTCCACGAAAACCTCTTGTACTGTCTTCCACACTCCTAAGTCTGGAAGTCAACACACAGGGCAGTCTTGGAAGCTACATGTTGAAAATGGCGGAGCCTCTCTCAGCCTCCACCTCTGAATGACTCACTAGAGCTGTGCAGGTGAACTCCCTACCCCCACCTCTCTAACAAATCACCACCACGGCTGCCAATTGGGCTTTATTCTGTTAGGGTAAACCATTGATATTTGGAACTTCATCTTTTATGGCAACTAGCACCAACCCGACCTAATCAATTCTAAACCTGGCAAAGTTTAAATAAATTGTCTTTATTACCACAAAGGTCCTTGGGAAGAGGAAAGAGGAAAATCAGTCCAAAGACAAATGCCAGAGGCCACGTGGGGAAGAGCATTGACTATGGAAGCAGGCTGTGGAATGCTGGCTCTGACATGTACTCGTGTCTGACCTTGGGCAAGTTACTTAACCTCTCTGTGCTTTCACTTTCTTCCTGTATGAAATAGGGATAGTAATAGCAGCTGCCTCATAGGGTTACTATAAATTAATATTTGAAAAGCACTTATCTCGGTGCCTGGTATACAGTTAATGATAAATTTACAAATTCCTAGTTTTCCAAAGACTCTCATGAAGTCTTTAAATTGTTTCCCACAATATAATTTTCTAACCTTCTGCTCTGCTGCTGTGACAGGTTGTGCCAAAGCAAGGGAGACAACTTTTAGCACTCTGGATGTTCTTCCTTGGCAGTATGACTTTGCCCTTGTACATAGGAACTTTTCAGAGTTTGCTCCACTCAGAGGTCAGAGGGTACCTCGGCCCTACTGGATCTGGGCTGTGTTAGCTTTGGGTAGATCATTAACCTTAGGAGAAATATTCATGCCTTGACCCTATTTGGTTTTTGTCCACAGGTCTGCAGAGATTGCTCAACCCACTTTTGAGACAAACATTTATGTGCATTTATTCATCTATTTGGTAATTTTTTGAGCCCTATATAATACCAGGCATTATTTTCCAACCTTAGGATTTGTATGTTGAACAAGAAAAATGTGATGTCTACCCTTATAGGTCTTATTTCCTTTCAAAGGTATGAATAAATGAAGGAAGAGCTAGAACATTTATAAATGAATACAATAACCCACAAAACTCATTAATCCAGTAGTAATATACTAGAGCCTTAAAAAATAAAGATTAAAAATTAGTAGCTAACATAGTCCTCACTTTTGCCTCTTTCATGATGAAGTAGTTTATGTAGGAATTGTGCTCTTGTTGAATACATCTAAAAGATGTGGATAAAGCACCATAAAACATCTATTTAAGAGCATTACAGACTTAGAGGTGAAAAATTTCCAGAAAAGGGAGGGGATAACAAAGAGGTGAGATGACATTCTACAACCACATTTCCTTGGGGGAATTTGCCACTTCTCGGCACAAGACAAGAGGTATCTGGGTTTGCCTGAGCAAAGGGCCACTGCCAGCAGAACTTACAGCAGTCTCAGGGCTGGAGAAACAAAAATAGAGGCAAGATCTCAATGAGAAGGGAGGTACAGAGGCTAGGTCTGACAAGTCACCAGTTTCTCCCTTAAGATGTTTGGCATATTTTGAAGCTCCATGGAACGGGAGGTAAAGAAGACAGCCCCACGCCTTAGAGTAGGTGTGTTAAATTTCCTATTGCTGCTGTAACCATTCCTACAAATTTAGTGGCTTAAAACAATACACATTTATTATCTCACGGTTCTGTAGTCAGAAGTCTGAAGTGGGTCTCACTGAGCTAAACCCAAGGTGTCAGCAGGGCTAGGCTCCTTTCTGACGGCTTGACAGGAGAATCCATTTTCTTGCCTTTTCCAGCTGTAGAACTGCTTACATTCCTTGGCTCATGACCCAATGCCCTTCCATTTTCAAAGCCAGCACAATGGCAGTCTTTCTTACATCACATCACTCAGACACTAACTCTTCTCCTTCCCACTTCTACATTTAAAGGACCTTGTGATTACAATTGGCCCGCCCAGGTAGATAATCCAAGATAATTACTTTATCCTGAGGTTGCCTGATTAGCAATTTTAATTCTATCTGCAACTTTAATCTTCCCTTGCTGTGTAACATAACATAGTTACAGTTTATGGGGTTAGGACATGGATATATTTGGGGGGCCATTTTTCTCCTTACCACACCAGGCTTTCAATTGGAAGCTATGGGAGCCTGCCAAAACTACAATCCAGTCTTGATTCAGCCCAACCTTGACTGGTTGAAAGAGATCAGTTCCCACTCCATCTTCTTAGCAGAATAAAGCAACAAACCCACTTTGGAAATGATGGTGTATCATCTGGAGCCTCCAAAAAAAATTTGTAAGCATGTCCATTTGCTCAAGCGAAAATTAGGGGTGCCTGGGTGGCTCAGTTGGTTAAGTGTCTGACTTCAGCTCAGGTCATGAACTCCCAGCTCATGGATTCAAGCCCTGCCTAGGGCTCTGTGCTGACAGCTCAGAGCCTGGAGCCTGTTTCAGATTCTGTGTCTCCCTCTCTCTGTGTCCCTCCCCCATTCATGCTCTGTGTCTCAACAAATGAATAAGTGTTAAAAAAATTTTTTTTAATTTAAAGGCATGCCAAGAGAACTAGATGTCCAGAAACTAACAGAAAAACACACAAAATAAATACATCTACAAATAGCCCAGATATTATAGTTAGCAGACAGACCCAGACCTTTAAAAACTATGTTCAATAGGGCCAAGAAAATAGAGAAAAATGTGATGACAGCAGAGGAAAAGATGGTGAAAATAGCGGAAAAGATGGGGAATTTCACTGGAGAACTGAAATCTAGGAAGAAAAAATCAAGTGAAAATTCTAGAAGCAAGACAGGCAGTAGTAATCCCACTATGATTGCAATAAAAAGTGTCCTTGTACTTTTGGTTTGTGATTGTGGCAGCAGCCAAGATTGCATGGCAGAACACAAGAATCACTAAAATAAGGAAAGAAAAATTTTGCAATTCAGAAATAATCTTGTGAATGGCAAAAAGACTCTTTTACTCCAAAAAGCAATCTATGTGATTTTACACGTGAGGTTACATGAAAAGGTAATAATTGATGGCAATTTCTCACTATATGGATTTAACAGTACAATAGATACACAGAAGAGAGGATTAGTAAACTGGAAGGCAGGTCAATAGAAAATATCCAGCTGAAGCACAGTGAGAAAAAAAAAAGAATGTAGATTCAGAAAAAAAGCATGATACAAGTGTGCAGTTTTAAAACATTACTACATGTACAATTATGTAAGTATAAAAGTAGAGTCAACAAAGAATAGGCAGGAGGAATATTTAAACAAATAATGATAATTTCCAAAAATGATGAAAAACAGCCCACAGATAGGGTAAAATCACAATTAAGCACACCATGGTTAAGTCAAAGAACATAAAGAAGATGGACTATTTTTAAAAGCAGCCAGAGAAAAAGACACATAACCTTCAGAGGAACAACAGTTGACCTCAGTTGACTTCTCAATAGAAATTATGAGTAAAAGAAAACAGTAGAGTGACATTATTAAATTTGTGGAAGAAATGGCTAACAGTGAAATATACTCAGTGGGGAAAAATCCTACAAAGCTGTTAGTTACCAACACTTTCAACCCTGAGAAAATTCTTTGCCAGATTTGTACTAAGGGAAAGAAATTCTTTAGACAGAATAAAAATGATCTCAGATGGAAACACAGAAATTGAGGCTGTAGTGAAGAGCAATGAAGAGAGGAAATATGCAGTTAAATATAAGTAAGTACTGGCTTAATATTTATGAATATTGACTTAATGATTTTATGACATTCTAAACTATAAATGTAATTAAAAGTACACAACAATAGCATAACAGACAAAAGGGACTAAATGAACTTAAAATGTTATAAAGCCCCTAGCATTAGCAAGGAAGTTGTAGAAGGAGCATTAGTTCCTTTCAGTATAGTAAATTAAGGGTGTGTGTTGTAATCTATTGGGGACCCACAAAAGAATAGGAAAAGAGTACGTAACTAATAAGTGAATAGAAAGGAAAGGATGGAGTAATTAAAAGATCGATTTCTCTAAAATAAGGCAAGAAAAAAGAGAAAAGGAACATAAAACAGGTTAGCCAAATAGAAAACAAATAGTAAGGTGGTAGATAACACCCAAATATATTAGTAATTACACTAAATATCAACAAATTATATATGCCAATTAGAGTCTAAGATTGTCAGACAGAATTTTCAAAATATATGCTGCTTATGAAAGACATACTTTTTTGTTTCAAATTTTTATTTAAATTTGAATTAGTTAACATATAGCATAATATTGATTTCAGGAGTAGAATTTAGTGATTTATCAGTTACATACAACACCCAGTGCTCATAACAAGTGCCGTCCTAACACCCATCACCCATCTAGCCCATCCCCCACCCACTTCCCTCCATCAACTCTCAGTTTGTTCTCTGTCTTTAAGAGTCTCTTATGGTTAGTTTCCCTCTCTCCTTCCACCCCGCCATATGTTCATCTGTTTTGTTTCTTAAATTATACATTTGAGTGAAATCATATGGTATTTGTCTTTCTCTGACTGACTTTTTTTGCTTAGTGTAATACACTCTAGCCTCATTCACATCATTGCAAATGGCAAGATTGCATTTTTTCTGATGGCTGAGTAATATTCCACTGTGTGTGTGTGTGTGTGTGTGTGTGTGAACATGTGCATGCGCGCACACACACACACACACATCTTCTTTATCCATTGATCAGTCATTGGACATTTGAACTCTTTTGATACTTTGGCTATTGTTGATTATGCTGCTATGAACATCAGGATGCATGTACCCCTTTGAATCTGTATTTTTGGTCCTTTGAGTAAATACATAGTAGTGATTGCTGGATTTTAGGGTAGTTCTATTTTTAACTTTTTGAGGATGCTCTATACTGTTTTCCAGAGTGGCTGCACTAGTCTGCATTCCCACCAATAGTGCAAGAGAGTTCCTCTTTCTCCACATCCTTGCCAACACCTCTTGTCTGTTGTGTTGTTAATTTTAGCCATTCTGACAAGTGTGAGGTGGTATTTTATCATGGTTTTGATTTGTATTTCCCTGGTGATGAGTGATGTTGAGATTGTTTCATAAAGACACACTTTAAATATAAGGACACACACACTGAACACAAAAGGATTAAAACATATATCATGCATACAATAACCAAAAGAAAGCTAGTATAACTCTACCAATATTAGACAAGACTTTAAAGCAAGAAACATTACTGGAGATAAAAAGGCTTTTCATAATGATCATAATTACAAAGGGACTAACCCACCAGTAAGATATCACAGTCCCAAATAGGTACGCACTCAAAAATATAGTTTAAAATATATAAACCAAAAGTTGATAGAACTAAAAAATTAAATAGACAAATCCACAATCATAGTAGGGAACTTTAGCACACCTTTCTCGAGTACTAATGGAAAAATCAGATTAAAAAATCAAAGATAAAACAACAACACAATTTTCATACATATACATATATACACACATAGATATATATTTATATATTTTATTTACCGGTAATACATACTGTATATAAATAAATGTTTGTATATATAATATATATACAAATAAAACGCTTTGTCCAACAACTATAGAATGCTCATTATTTTAAAATGCACACTAAACAACAAAAAGTGATCTTATGCTGAGCCACCAAACAATCTTCAACACATTTCAACTCATTCAGAGCATCTTATTCTCCCATAATGGAATTACACTAGACATAAACAGCACAAGACAGCTTGGAAATTACAAACACTATAAATCAACCAATACCCTTCTCAATAAACTATGAGTCCAATAAGAGACATAATGAAAATTAGAATATATTTTGAATTAGAATATATATTTAAAATATTTTGGATAATCATACAGATATATCAAGAGAAAGAGTGCTTATAGGGAAATTTATAGCCTTCAATACATATATTAGAGTGGAAGAGAGCCTGAAAATCAACGATTTCAACTTCCTTTTACAAAGACTAGAAAAAGAACAAAACCGAAAAAAAGTCAAGAGAACAGAAATCAATGCAATAATAAATGAATTTCCAGTGGAGAAAATCAACAAAGGCAAAAGTTGTCTGTTTATGATTAATAAAATAGATAGAACCCTGTCACTTCTAATCAACAAAAAGGAGAAAACATGAATTACCAATATCGTCAATGAAAAAAGAGGATCATGGCAAAAATTCCCACGTATTAAAAATGTTTAAAAGCCTTCAGATTGGTGAATGCATCCACATGCTGGGAAAGCGGTGCATTCCAGTTCTTCAAGGACAGAAGTTTCTGTGCTTGAGACCCTTCCAGACCTCACCTATGAGCCTCTTCATCTGGCTGTTTATCCATACCCTTTATAATATCCTTTGTAGGGGCACCTGGGTGGCTCAGTAAATTAAGTGTCTCACTTGGGCTCAGGTCATAATCTCATGGTTTATGAGTTTGAGCCCCATGTAGGCTCTGTGCTGACAGCTCAGAGCCTGGAGTCTGCTTCAGATTCTGTATCTCCCTCTCTGTCTGCCCCTTCCCCACTCACACTCTGTCTTTCTCTCTCTCTCAAAAATAAATAAACATAAAAAAAGTTTTACAAAATATAGTATCCTTTGTAATAAACTGTTAAACATAAAAAAACACATAAAGATAACATTGACAAAAACTTTACATCATTAAGTTTGAAATTTAGATGAAATGGACAAATTTCTTGAAAAACAAAACTTACCAATATGTGAAGAAACTTGAAGAATCAGAAAATCTGAACATTTTTCTAGGCATTAAAGAAATTTTATCTGGGGCACCTGGGTGGCTCAGTTGGTTAGGCATCCAACCTCGGCTCAGGGCATGATCTCACCGTTTTTGAGTTCAAGCCCTGTGTCAGGCTCCGTGCTGACAGTTCAGAGTCTGGAGCCTGCTTCGGATTCTGTGTGTCTCTCTCTCTCTCTCTCAAAAATAAGTAAACATTAAAAAAAAATTTTATCTGGAATTGAAAATTTTCCACTAATAAAACTCTAGATATGAGTGGCTTTCACTGGTGAAATGTTCCAGAGTTAAGAAAAAAAATAACACTACTTTTATACAACATATACCAAAGAATAAGAAAAGAGACATTTCAGAATTTATTTTATGAGCTAACATTAACTTTAAAAACAAACTTATGGGGACGTTAAAATAAAGGAAAAACTGAGGAATAATTTCTCTCCTGAAAAAAGATGAGATAGATGCAAAATATCCTAAACAAAATGTTGGAAATTCAAGTTCCACTGTATATGAAAAGCATTATACCTAACAACCAAGTGGGGTTAATTCCAGGAATATAATAGTGGCTTAACATTTAAAAGTCAATTAGAAGAGTTCACCACATCAACAGAAAAAGCAGAAGAAATCATATGATTATCTCAATAGGTACAGAAAAACACCTGATAAAAATTCAGCATTCATTCATTATTTAAAGAAAAAATTAGTCAAGCCAGGAAGGAAGGGAGCTTCTTTAATCTAGTAAATAATATCGAAGACAAAACAAAGCACCAGCAAACATTTTACCCAATGGTGAATTATTGAAAACGTTCCTCCTCTATCAGTACTTCTATGTAGTGATGTGCTGGAAGTTCTACTCAGTGCAATAGATCAAGAAAAAGAAATAAAATTACAAGAATTGAAAAAGAAGAAACAAAACAAACACTATTTACAAAGACACAAAGATATACACAGAAAATCCAAAAGAAACTATTATAATTAATAAAATAACTTAGTAAGGTCATTGGATTCAAGGTCAATATACAAAAACCAACTGTTTTTTTTTTTTTTTCAAATAGCAGCAACAAACAAACGGGAAATGAATTAAAATCATGATCCCATTTATAATAGCACCAAAACCCAGCTGATATCTAGGAACAAATCTAGGAAGGATGTTCAAGACCTATAAAGTGAACACTACAAAATATTATCAAGAGAAGAGCCAGTAAGGAAGGCCTTCATGAGTGCAGGGATATACCATATTTATGAATTGCAAGGGTTAATATTGTGGAGATGTCAAATCCCTCCAAATTGATCTATATTTCTGTATAGTTCCAATCAAATCTCTGCAGGTATTTTTTCTGGAAATCGACATGTCAATTACAGAATGTACGTGGAACTGCAAAAACCAAAACAATAACAACAAACATACCCAAGTCCATCTTGAAGAAGAACAAACCAAGAACTCACATTATGAGATATCAAGAGTTACAATAAAGCTGTAGGAATTGAGACAGTGAGATATACAGATCAGTAGAACAGAATGGAGAGTCCTGTAGCGCATATTCGATTGCCTGATTTTTAACAAAGGTTGTACTAAAGTGCAGTGAGGAAAGAAAAATCTTTCCAGTAATGGTGCTGAGTCCATTGGACATATACATAGAAGAAAACATGAACACAGGCTCCTGTCTCACCATTCACAAACATCAATTCCAAAAATCTAGGCCACATGGTTTAGCTTTGTCTTCCATGACATTATACTAGCTCACCAAGTTATTCAGTTTATAATTATACTTATATAGCATGAATTAAAGGGCTTATAAATCCTTTGTTAAATTTGAGAAGACCTAATGAGTGAATATTTGGGACAAAAAAATGTCACAATAAGAGAAGTCATCTGCTTCTTTTAACTTAATTTCACTTCAAAATGAATGGAAAATAAATCTATGTATTAAAAAAATCAGTTCCAGGGGTATCTGAGTGGCTCAGTCTGTTAAGCGTCTGATTTTGGCTCAGGTCATAATCTCACAGCTTGTGAGTTCAAGCCCCATGTCAGCTTTGTGCTGACAGCTCAGAGACTAGAGCCTGCTTTGAATTCTGTGTCTCCCTCTCTCTCTGCCCCTCCCCTGCTCATGCTCTCAAAAATAAATAAACATAAAAAAATTTTTTTTTAAATCAGTTCCAGATGGATTCTAGATCTAAATGTAAGAGGAACAACTATGAAGCTTTCAGAAGGAAACAATATTTTCACGAACTTGGTACAGGCAAAGACTTTTTAAGCATACAAAAAGTGCTACCCATAAATAAATATGTTGAAATTGACTCAGAAATATTTTAAATTTCTGTATATGAAAAGACACCATTTAGAGAGAGAAATGCAAATCACAAAATGTAAGAAAATATTTGAAATACATACATCCAACAAAGTTCTCATAGCTACAATATATAAAGAACTCCTACCACTCAATAAAAAATAAGCAAATAATCCAATAGAAAATTGGGCACATCACAAAAGAAGATACGTAATTTTCCAATAAACATGAGAAAGTATTCAACTTTATTACTTATCAGGGAAATTAATATTAAAACTATAATGAACTGCATCAAGTGCTCCAGAATAACTAAAATTAAAAGAAAACTTAAATTTATATTTCATCCCAAACCAAGTATTTTTAAGAATTTATTTGAGAGAGAGAGAGAGTGCAAATAGGAGAGGGGCAGAGAGAGAGGGGGACAGAAAATCCGAAGCAGGCTCTGCACTGACAGCAGTGAGCCCATGTGGGGCTTGAATTCACCAACCACCAGATCATGACCTGAGCTGAAGTCGGACACTCAACCAACAGAGCCACCCACGCACCCACCCAAACCAAGTATTAGTACTTGGTATGGGGCAACGCACATACTGTTGGAAGTGAAATGAGATTGGAAACTGTACAACCATGTTAAAAAATTGTTTGGAAGTTATTAAAGCAGAATATAGGTGCACCCTGTGATCCAGCAATTGCCCCCTGTTTATAGACCAACAGAAATGCATACACATGTTCACCAACAGACATGTGTGAGAACTTTCACAGCAGTATTACTTCATGATGGCCTTAAATTAAAAAAAAAAAAAGACAACCAAGTTTCCATTAATATTCATTGATATATTCACCATTGGAATGCCACAGAGCAATAAGAATGAACAAATTACAATAAAGACACACCTCATTTGATTGCACTTTGCTTTACTGTGTTTCGTAGATACTGTGTATTATATTTCACAGATTGAAGGTATGTGGCAACCCTGTATCGAGTAAGTCTAGGGGCGCCATTTTTTCCAACAGCATTTGCTTGCAGGGTGTCTCTGTGTCTCATTTTGGTAATTCTGACAATATTTCAAACTTTTTCATTATTATCATATTTGTTATGGTCATCTGGGATCAGTGATTATGACTTCCTGAAAGCTCAGACTGGTTAGCATTTTTTAGCAATATTTTTAATTAAGGTATATACAGGTTTATAGACATAATGCCATTGCACACTTAATAGACTACAGAATGATGTAAGCATAAGTTTTATATGCTCTGGGAAACCAAAAATTCATTTGAATCCCTTCACTGGGATATTTGCTTTGTTTTGGGGATATGGAACCAAACCTGCACTATCTCTGAGGTATGCCTCAGAATACATATGAAACAGCGGAGTTGACTCTCTCAAATATCAGGTTTAGACAAAGAAGCTAGACAGAGAACAGTGCTTACTTTCTGATTTCATGTATATAAAATAAAAAGCAGGTGAAACTCAACTATGGTGTTCAAAATCAGAATAATGATTACCTTTGATCATTGGTGACTATAAGGCAGATGAGGGGGCTTCCAGGGTACTGGTAACATACTCTTTCTCTATCTTCTGAATACTGGCTACTCGGGGTGTGCTCATGTTGTGCCAATCTGGGCTGCACACTTACGATGTGTACATCTTCTATGTGTATGTTTAAATTCAATGAAAGGTTTTCATTAAAACTATATACATTCCCTTTCCTCTAGATTAGACAAAGGAAGGCACTCCTATTCTCACTTTCAGAAATTCTAAGGTCAAAGGATTCCTTGACTCCAAGCAGCCGTAGAAGCAGATAATCCCCTTCTTGGAATCTCTGCCCTCGAGTGTCTTTGGCATGGGGTGGATGTAGCAGGTGGCTTTCAGGACTGTGTGTTCTCTTCATAGGAGGTTTAGAATAAGGGTTTACCTCTTAGCAATCCTTGGGGCAAATCCCAGGCCAAGGACATCCTGATAAGTGTCTCAACAAAGAGAGGACTTGTTCATTGTTTTCTCTGGGATGCTCTTTAGCAGGGATCACTCTTTAATCTCTGATGAGAAAGATGTAACTATTTCCAGCTTAAGTGTGGATGGGCTGTGGTCAGCCTGACAGCCTCTTTGCAAAGCACAGACCCTGTGCGTGCTTTGTTTGGAGGCTCGTATGCTTTTCTCAGTGGACTCTAGCTGGTCTTCACTCCAAAGCCCAAAGAGTCACCAGATGTGAGAGGTCCTCCCCTCACTCCGCCCTGTCCCTAGTCATGTGGCACATAGAGAGAGACAGTGTACATTTATTTAAATTTATTTATTTTTGAGAGAGAAAGAGAGAGAGAGAGCGTGCGCACAAGCAAGGGAGGGCAGAGAAAGAGGGGGACACAGAATCTGAAGCAGGCTCCAGGCTCTGAGCTGTCAGCGCAGAAATGGATGCAAGGCTTGAACCCCCAAACTGTGAGATCATGACCTGAACCAAAGTCGGACACTTAACCAACTGAGCCACCCAGGTGCCCCTACGTTTCTTAAATTGAAAGCTTAGTTGGCCAGAGGTGGTGTGAAAGGGGAGATGAATTGGGACAATCTCCCATTGGGTTGTCTAAGGATGCTGATGTCTGTAAGGTGCAGAAGGAAGAGGACAAGCTGTTTACTTTGAGGTGTGTGTGTGCATGTGTGCATATTACAGAGAAAGAGAGGAGAGCCCAGGTTTGTATATCAAGGTGTCTTGCCCTTGACCTGGTGAATTCTGTGATTTACAATCTCTTATAACTACTTCAGCACTGTCTCTGGCTCAGTGGATGGCAGGGTTAATCTCTGCCAGAGAGAAGAATTTTTCACAATCTTAACTGGGGCTGAAAAAAAAATAGTTACTTAGCAAAGATTCATCCTTTGCACGTGAGAAGAGGATGCAGAATAAAGAGTTATGATGGGCTAAAATAATATAACACAGCCTTACATTCTTAAGGCCCAAATCTGAGGATACTTTACCAGACAAGCCTTGGTTTTGTAGTTTGAATAATTGTATTGCCAGTACCAAAACTTAATTCAACAGAAAGGCTATTTAAAATGTATTCAATGTTGGAGTACTACGTGGTAATAAGAATGAAATATGGCCCTTTGTAGCAACATGGATGGAACTGGAGAGTGTTATGCTAAGTGAAATAAGCCATACAGAGAAAGACAGATACCATATGGTTTCACTCTTATGTGGATCCTGAGAAACTTAACAGAAACCCATGGGGGAGGAGAAGGAAAAAAAAAAAGAAGTTAGAGTGGGAGACAGCCAAACCATAAGAGACTTAAAAACTGAGAACAAACTGAGGGTTGATGGAAGGTGGGAGGGAGGGGAGGGTGGGTGATGGGTATTGAAGAGGGCATTTTTGGGGATGAGCACTGGGTGTTGTATGGAAACCAATTTGACAATAAATTTCATTAAAAAAAATAAAATGTATTCAGTGCAAAAGACTTGAAACAATGCTTTATATGAGATGGCACCCAAATAGCCAATATGCACATAAAATGATGCTCAACTTCATTAGTCATCAGAGAAACCCAAAATTACAGTGCACAACTAGTTATACTCCCACCAAAATAGTAAAAGATGTGGAGCAACCAAACTCTCATACCCTTAAGTTGGGAGTATAAATTGGTTCAGCCACTTTGGAAAACTGTTCGGCAGTATGTATTAAAGTTAGACATACCTTCTACTTTATGACCAAGAAATTACACTTCCTGGGAAATGTCCTGCAGAAATGCATACCTACATGTACTAGAAGATGTGCTAGAATGTTCATAGCAGGGCTCACTGGCTCTTTTGTAAGAGCCCAAACTAGAAACTACTATCATCAACAGGAAACATAAGTGAAATATAGGGTAATATGCAGCACTGAGAACATGTGAAAGACGGCTATACACAACACCATAGATAATTCTTACAAATATAACAAGTGAAACAAGCCAGACACAGCATTGTACACATTGTATGATTCCATCTCTACCAGCAAAATTCGTCCATGCTGTTAGAAGCCAAGAAAACGTGTATCTTTGTGGCGGACACGGAAAGCAACTGGAAGAAGCACCAGGGGGCCATCTCTGCTCTGTGAACGTTCTGTTTCCTGATGTGGGTGCTGGTTATACGGATGTATTCACCTGGTCATATTTCATCAAGCTGTACATTTAGGATGTGTGAAGTTTTACGTATATTTCTTGTACTTCAACAAAAGTTGTTAAAACTGCATCTAAACTTTCCCTAAGTGAAGCTCACCGACTTCAGGACTGGGAGGCAGGCTGCAGAACCAAGTAGAAGCAGCCCTCTCGGGGTTCAGCGCTTTGCCTGACCTCAGCCTTCAGCAGAGGGTTGCAGGGAACCGTGTCTTTTTTGCGGGGGAGGGGTTCCGGGAGGCGTCCGGAGTGGGCGACTGAAGAGGAAGAGTCTGAAGATGCCTGAAAATGGTGTTCAGAACATTGTGTGTCTGTGTGCGCATGCTTTTCTGGGGGAAGAGTCCCCAGGTTTCATTCTGTGGACTGCCCCCCATTCCTCTGGAGCCTGTGTATCCTGTGCACTGCCCCCAATTCCTCTGGGGTCTGTGTTTTCCAAACATTTAAGAGCTTCATGGCTAGATGAAGGCCGAGGGTCAGGGAACTTAGGTCCTAGTAACTCACCTGGGACCCAGCCGATCACTTGCCTTCTCCCTCTGTGAAGGCGGCCAGTCCAGCGGGCTCCGAGGTTGCTTCCGCTTGCACCTCAGGCGTGCGGACCCCTAACCCGCGAGAGAGGAGCGGTCTAGCAGCTCCCGGAGGTGGGAGGAAGGAGTGGCCGCGTGTCGGCAGGAGCGTGGCTCGAGTTTGCTGCCCTCTAGCCCTGCGGAGGGCTGGGGCTGGCCGGGGGTGTGGCAAGAAAGATCTGCCCAAAAGGTGAACCCTTCAGGGAAGGCGGATCCTCTCCCCCTGGGGAGGGTCAGGTAAAGCCTGCCTCGGCTCCCGGAGCCCGCGTCAGTGTCGTATTCCTGCAGCGGACGATGAAGTTCGCCATCTGCTCCCTGCTGTGCGCAGGGACCCTGGGTGAGTGCGCACTGGGAGCTGAGTGGGGGCTGGCCCTCCAGGGCGCGGACTGGGTGCCAGTCGAGGGTCAGCCATAGTGGGACTGCACAGCCTGGGTGTTAGGGGCCCGGAAGCAGCCCAGCGCCTGGCTCGTTCCAAAGTGCCTCTGCTTGGGGGGGGGGGGGGGGCGGAAGGAGGGTCGGGGGGGCTGGGGGTGGGAGTGAACCCAGGCACCTGACAAACTTTTGTAGCCTAGGGCAGGGGGCCAAATCCCACTTGCCGCCTGATGTTGTACAGCTGGATGAGCTAATGATGGCTTTTACATCTTTAAATGATTGAAAGAAAGTGAAAAGAACAGTAGTTTTGATACATGAAAATTACATTAAATTTAAATTTCAGTGTCCATAAGTAAAATTTTATTGGAACACAATCATGTTCATTCAGGTAAGTATTGTCTGTGGCTGCACTCAGGCTTCAAGGACAGAATTGAGTAGTTGCTACAGAGACCTTATAGCCCACAAAACCTAAACTATTTACTCATTAGTCCATCGCGGAAAGGACTTATGACACTTAGCCTGGAAGCTGTTGATCCCGTTCACAGTGAAGGAAATATGATCAAAGGAGAGAAGGGATTTTCCCCAGGGCTCCTGGCTCCTAAGCGGGGGAGGGGCTTAATGTCAGGTATGCTTGACCTATCAGGTATCTAACCAGAAGGGATTTTCCTGCTTTGAACTGTACATCTCCCATCCCTATCACACAACAGGGAGGTAGAGGAATGTACGAGAAAGGCACTCACCCTAGAGTAGGATCCACTGCCACTCAGTTCTGTGTGACTCAGTTCCCGGCCATCCCTTGACCTCTCTGAACTGGTTTCCTCATTAGTTCAGTAGGCATTGCTTTTTCACAACCAACACTGCGAAATTGGAATGAGATAAAGTACCTAATGACAGAACTGTAGACACAGGTGAGTTACCACTGGTAAAAATCCTGAACATCAATGTAGCAGGCCCCTTCCTGTGTTGGGCAGGGGGAGCCCAGGGCTCTTGGCTGGGTAACTGTAGGAAGGTAGGCGATGGTACAAAGTCAATGAGCTCGTGCATGTGAAAAACAGTTGCATGGCTCAACAACTGTTGGTTCTTTCTAGCCCTGGTTCTGTTTGTTCTCAGGCTTTCTTAAATAACTTCTGGAGTGGTAAGGTAGCTTACCTGAGGAGAGGGGTAACTTGGGGACGGCAGGAGGAAAAGGCAGGTAGGGCAAGGAGTGCCACATAGGGCCACACAGGGAGCTCTGCAGGGGCTGGGAAAGGCTGGAAAGGGAGTGTACAGCTGTGTTCCAACTACAGCCAGCAGGGAATCCAGAGTGAAGCTCCCTGGTTGCTCCTTAATTGCTCCTGATCAGGGCTTGTGTTGTTTTTTCTTCCTTTATCGCCTTTCCTGGAAATGCCAGGCACTGACCAAAAGGTCATTTTCCCAATCAGGTCTGTATTTACAAACCAGAGGCAAGAGCTGCCTACCTCCCCTATGCCCACCCCCATAGTCCTTCCCAGTGGGCCACTAGATATGAACCAGCCTAGAGTCTAGGATGTGCTCTCTTCAAAGCTCAGTGTTCTTTTCCGACAAAAAACTGATGGGCAATGACAGAAATGCAACCAAAATAGTTTAAAATTTAACAGATCAAAGGAAGGGGGTTTGTTATTAGTAGACCTTGCAAGAGCCAAGAACCAGAGGGTCAGAACAGCCTGCACCTCCGCTTTGGCCTCTACCTTCTACTTCAGCCTCTCTGGGGCTTAAGAGATTTCTCCACACAATGAGCATGTGGCCACCAGAAGCTTTTCCCTCCCAGGATCAGTCTCAAATATCCACAGTGGGCTCAGATTGTCCTTTCTTGAAATTGTCACATGGCTGTCACAGAGTGTTACTGAATTGGTATAGTCTAGCTTGCTTGCACTGTCTTTCTTTTCTTTCTTTCTTTCTTTCTTTCTTTCTTTCTTTCTTTCCTCCCTCCCTCCCTCCCTCCCTCCCTCCCTCCCCCCTTCCTTCCTTCCTTCCTTCCTTCCTTCCTTCCTTTTTTGTTTATTTATTTTGAGAGAGAGAGAGAGAGAGAGAGAGAGAGAGAGAGAGAGAGAATCCCCAAGCAGGCTCCGTGCCACCAGCGCATAGCCTGATGCAGGACTCAAACTCATGAACCACAAGATCATGACCTGAGCTGAAACCAGGAGTGGGAAGCTTAATCCACTGAGCCACCCAGGAACCCTTCTCTCTTTATTTCTTAGAATAATTTTTACTGGGGCACCTGGGTGGCTCAGTTGTTTAAGCATCCAACTTTGGCTCAGGTCATGATCTTGTGGTTTGTGAGTTTAAGCCCTGCATCAGGCTCTGTGCTGAGAGCTCAGAGCCTGGAGCTTGCTTGCTTCAGATTGTGTCTCCCTCTCTCTCTGCCCCTCCTCTGCTCACACTCTGTCTCTGTCTTTCTCTCAAAAATGAATAAACATTTAAAAACTTAAAATAATTTTTACTGAAGTATAATTTATATATAATAAAATGCACTCATTAAAAAAATTTTTTTAATGTTCACTATTTATTTTTGAGAGAGACAGAGAGATGGAGCACGAGCAGGGAAGGGGCAGAGAAACAGGGAGACACAGAATCTGAAGCAGGCTCCAGACTCTGAGCTGTCATCACAGAGCCTGATACAGGGTTCGAATTCATGAACCGTGAGATCATGACCTGAGCCACAGTTGGATGCTTAACTGAGTGAGCCACCCAGGCACCCCAGAACTCATTTTAAGTATACATGTGGTTCAATGAATTTTGACAACTACACGTACCCATGTAACTACCATCATGATCAAGATATAGAACATTTCCATCACTCTCAAACTATCCTTTTCCTAGTCATTCCCACTCTCTGTCACTCTATGTAAGTTTTGCCATTTCACATAAATGCAGTTGTACAGTACATAGACGTAGTCTTTTGAGTCTGGCTTCACTCAGTAAAATTGTTTAGAGATTCCTCCACATTTTTGCATGTATTAAAGTTCATTCCTTTTTATTGATTAGTCGTATTCCATTGTATGGCTTTACCACAGTTTGTTTACCTATTCATTCGTTGGTGGACATTTAGCTTCCCCACTTTGGGGATATTATGAATAAAGCTGCTATGAACATTAGTGTACAAGTCTTTGAGTGCACTTATGTTTTCATTCCTTTTAGGCAAATTTCTAGGAGTAAAATTGCTGGGTCATAATGTAAATATATATTTAATTAGTTAAGAAAATGCCACGCTTTTTGAGTAGTTGTACCATTTACATTGCTGCCAGCAATGTAGGAGAATTTCAGTTGCTCCACGTCCCATCAGCACTCAGTGTTGTCAGTCTTTTCCCGTTTAGTGATTTTAATAGGTGTGCTGTGGTATATCACTAGAGTTTTATTTTGTATTTCTTTGATGAGCAAAGATGTTGAACATCTCTCTATATTCTTATTGGCCACTCGTGTATCTTCTTTTATGAAGTATATGTTAAAATCTTTTCCCATTTTTTAAAATTGGGTTATTTGACTTACTATTGAGTTAAAAAGCCCTTTATATATGCTGGATACAAGTCCTTGGTCAGACTGATGTATTGCGATTATTTTTTCCAAGTTTGTGGCTTAGCTTGTCATTTTCTGAATGCTATCTTCTGAAGGGCAGATGTTCTCCATTTTGATCAAGTTCACCTACAAAATTTTAATTTTTGGATTTTATACTCTATGTCCTCTCTACAAATATAATTGGCTACCCCTAAAGCTGCAATAATTTCTTTTGGTTTATTTTAGAGGGTTTTTTTTTTAAAGCTTATTTATTATTTTGGGAGAGGTAGAGAAAGAACCAGTATGGGAGAGGCAGAGAGAGGGGAGGACAGAGGATCTGAAGCAGGCTCTATGCTGACAGTCGAGAGCCCAACGTGGGGCTCAAACTCACGAACTGTGAGATCATGACCTGAGCCAAAGTTGGATGCTTAACTGAGCTACCCAGGAACCCTATTTTAGAAGTTTTATGGCTTCAGCTTTTGTGTTTTGGTTCATGATACACTTTTAGTTTTTGTGTATGGTTAAAGTAAAAGTTGAGATTCATTTTTCTCACATGAATATCCAGTTATTCCAGGACTTGTTTTTGGAAAGGATATTCTTTCTCCACTGAATTACCTTAGCAGCTTTGTTGAAAATCCACTGACCCTATAAATGTGGGTCAATTTCTAGTCTCTCTATTCTGTTCTGTTAAGCGATATGTCTCTTCTTGTGCCAATATCACACTGTCTTGATTACAGTAGCTTTACAGAAAGTCTAGAAATCAGGTAGAATAAGCCCTCCAACTCTATGGTATTACATCAGTATTGGTTTGCCATTTAGATCCTTTACATATGCGTATACATTTTTAATTGGCTTATCAACTACTATAAAAATCAAGTTTAGTATTGAAATATTGTTGAGATTGCATTTAATTTATGGATCATTTTGAGAAGGTTTAGCCTTAAAAATAAAACTGTCAAGAGAACAAACTGAAGGTTGCTGGTGGGGTGTTGTGTGTGGGGGATGGGCTAAATGGGCAGTGGGCATTAAGGAGGGCACTTGTTGGGATGAGCACTGTGTGTTGTATGTAACTGATGAATCACTAAATTCTATATCTGAACACACACACACACACACACACACACACACACCAAATAATAAAATAAAACTGTCAAGTCTGGGGGTGCCTGGGTGGCTCAGTCGGTTAAGCGTCCGACTTCAGCTTGGTTCATGGGTTTGGGCCCTGCATTGGGCTCTGTGCTGACAGCTTAGAGCCTGGAGCCTGTTTTGGATTCTGTGTCTCCCCCTGTCTATGTCCCTCACACCTCCCTCAAAAAATGAATAAACATTAAAAAATTCTTTTAAACTGTCAAGTCCAAAACCTTTGGGATGCAGCAAAGGCAGCCATAAGAGGGAGGTATATTGCAATACAGGTCTACCTCAGGGAACAAGAAAAGTCTCAAATATACAACCTCATCTTACACCTAAAGGAGCTAGAAAAGGAATAGCAAATAAAGCCTAAAGCCAGAAGAAGAAGGGAAATTATAAAGATTAAAGCAGAAATAAATGATATAGAAACAACAACAACAAAAAACCCCAGTAGAACAGATCAACAAAACTAAGAGCTGGTTCTTTGAAAGAATTAATAAAATTGACAGCCCCTAGCCAGACTTATCAAAAAGAAAAGAGAAAGGACCCCCCAAAATAAAGTCACAAATAAAAGAGGAGAGATCATGATCAACACCACAGAAATACAAATAATAATAAGAGAATATTATGAAAAATTATGTGCAAAAAACTTGGTAATCTGGAAGAAATGGACAAATTCCTAGAAACATAAAAACTATCAAAACTGAAACAGAAATAGAAATTTGAACAGACCCATAGCCAGCAAAGAAATTGAATCAATAATAAAAAATATTCCAACAAACAAAAGTCCAGGGCTAGATGGCTTCCCAGAGGAATTCTACCAAACATTTAATGAAGAGTTAATGCCTATTCTTCCCAAATTGTTTCGAAAAATAGAAATGGAAGAAAAACTTCCATTTCCTTCTATGAGGCTAGCATTACCTTGATTCCAAAACCAGACAAAGACCCCACTCAAAGGAGAATTACAGGCCAATATCCTTGATGAACATGCATGCAAAAATTATCAACAAGATATTAACAAATTGAATCTAACAGTACATTAAAAGAATTATTCACCAGGATCAAGTGGGACTTATTTCTGGGTTGCAGGGGTGGTTCAATAGTTGCAGATCAATCAACATGACACAACACAGTAATAAAAGAAAGGATAAGAACCATATGATCCTGTCAATAGATGCAGAAAAATCATTTGACAAAATACAGCATCCATTCTTGATAAAAACTCTCAACAAAGTAGGGATAGATAGAATATTCCTCAACATCATAAAGGCCATATACACAGCTAATATCATCTTCAATGGGTAAAAACAGAGCTTTCCTTCACTGTAAGGAACAAGACAGGGGCGTCTACTCTCACCGCTACTATTTAACATAGTACTGGAAGTTTTAGCCTCAGCAATCAGACAACACAAAGAAATAAAAGGCATCCAAATTGGCAAGGAAGAAGTCAAACTTTCACTATTTGTGGATGACATGATCCTCTATGTCGAAAACCCAAAGAATCCACCAAGAAATTGCTAGAACTAACACATGAATCCAGCAAAGTCACAGGATATAAAATCAATGTACAGAAATTGGTTGCATTTCTATACACCAATAATGAAGCAGCAGAAAAAGAAATCAAGGAATCGATCCCATTTACAATTGCACCAAAACCCATAAGATATCTAGAAATAAACCTAACTAAAGAGGTAGATGGTCTGTACTCCGAAAACTGTAGAACACTTATGAAGGAAATTGAAGAAGACACAAAGAAATGGAAATGAATTCCATGCTCATGGATAGGAAGAACAAACATTGTTAAAATATCTATACTACCCAAAACAATCTACACATTTAATGCAATGCCAAACAGCAAAATACCAAATAGCATTTTTCACAGAGCTAGAACAAACAACGCTAACATTTGTATGGAACGACAAAAGACCCTGAATAGCCAAAGCAATTCTGAGAAAGAAAAGCAAAGCTGGAGGCATCACGATTCAGGACTTCAAGCTATATTACAAAGCTGCAGTCATCAAGACAGTATGGTATTAGCAAAAAAACCAAAAAACAAAACCCAGACACATAGATCAATGGAACAGAACAGAAAACCCAGAAATGGACACACAACTATATGGTCAACTAATCTTCGACAGAGCTGGAAAGAATATCCAAAAGACACTCTCTTTAACAAATTGTGTTGGGAAAACTGGACAGAAACATGTAGAAGAATGAAACTCGACTACTTTCTTACCCTATACACCAAAATAAATTCAAAATGGATGAAAGACCTAAATATGAGACAGGAAACTATCATAATGCTAAAGGAGAAAACAGGCAGGAATCTCTTTGACCTCAGCTGCAGCAACTTCTTACTAGACATCTTGCCAAAGGCAAGGGAAACAAAAGCAAACAGAAACTGTTGGGACCTCATCAAGATAAAAAGTGTCTGCACAGCAAAGGAAATAATCAACAAAACTAAAAGGCAGCCTACGTAATGGGAGAAGATATTTGCAAAGTACATATCTGATGAAGGGTTAGTATCCAAAATCTTGAAAGAACTTACCAAACTCAACACCCAAAAAACAAATAATCCAGTGAAGAAATGGGCAGAAGACATGAATAGACACTTTTCCAAAGAAGACATCCAGACGGCTAACAGGCACATGAAAAGATGTTTAATATCACTCATCACCAGGGAAATACAAATTGAAACCATGATGAGATACCACCTGACACCTGTCAGAATGGCTAAAATTAACACAAGAAACAACAGGTGTTGGTGAGGATGTAGAGAAAGGAGTATCCTCTTACACTGTTGGTGGGAATCCAAACTGGCATAGCCACTCTGGAAAACAGTATGGAGGGTCTTCAAAAAGTGAAAAATAGAATAACCCTATGACCCAGCAATTACACTACTAGGTATTTACCCAACAGATACAAAACACAGATGCAAAAGGGTACATGAACCCCTATGTTTATAGCAGCATTATTAACAATAGCCAAAATATGGAAAGGGCCCAAGTGTCCATTGACTGATGAATGGATAAAGAAGATGTGGTGTATATACACACAATGGAACATTACTCAGCCATCAAGAAGGATGAAATCTTGCCATTTGCAATGATGTGGATGGAGCTTGAGTGTATTATGCTGAGGAAAATAAGTCAGAGAAAGACAAATACCATATGATTTCACTCATATGTGGAATTTAAGAAACAAAACAGATGAACATATGGGAGGGGGGAAAAGAAAAAAAAAAGAGAGGGTAACTAACCATAAGAGACTCTTAAAAATAGAGAACAAACTGAGGGTTGATGGAGGGAGGTGGGGGGGGGATGGGCTAGATGTGTGATGGGTATTAGGAGGGCACTTGTGATAAACACTGGGTGTTGTGTGCAAGTGATGAATGACTGAAGTCTACTCCTGAAACCAATATTGCACTGTATATTAACTAAGTAGAATTTAAATAAAAATTTGAAAAAAATTGTCAGTTATTTTACCAGCAAAAATGGGTTTCTTTGGGAATAGCAGAAAATCACATTTCAGGACATGCAAGCTATGGCAAAACCATAGGCAAGACTAGAGGACAAAGACAGGAGTTTTTGTTTTTGTTTTTGTTTTTCCCCATAGAGAAAGGGGGAAGTTGGGAGGGGCTAAGTGTAGTGGCTTTTCATTGGCTAAGTTGTGATAGTCTCTCATTAGCTAGGCTGCTTCCTGGCAAGGAGAAAATATTTCTTCCTCCTGCTAGGGCAGTAAAGTATAGGCTTCTTCCTGTTAGGAATGCAGGGTACCTCTCTTCCTTTTTGGGTCTGCAATCCACAAGGAGTGGTAAGGTGTGAGAGCTCCCACTTCTGGCCTTCTGGCTTTATTTTATTTTTATTTATTTATTTTATATGTATGCTTTTTTTTAAACTTTATTTATTTATTTTGAGATAGAGACAGCATGAATGGGGAAGGGGCAGAGAGAGAGGGAGAGAGAGAGAATCCCAAGCAGGATACACACTGTTAGTGCAAAGCCCAACTGGGGGCTTGATCCCACCAACCGTGAGAATATGACCTGAGCCAGAAAGTACAAGTCAGACACTCAAGTGACTGAGCCATCAGGCACCCCCTGGCTTTATTTTAAAAATGAAGTTTTCTTTACTTGGTTTCACTGAAGAATTTCACCTTAATAATATTGAGTTTTTAGTTCATGAGCATTCTGTATCTGTTTAGTCTTCTTTCATTTATCTTAGGAATATTTTGTAGTTTTTATTGAATAAGTGTTATTGATAATTTGTTAAATTTATCCCTAGATGTTTCATATTTTTGGATGCCATTGTAAGTGGTATATAAAATTTTTTCATTTTACAGTTTTTTTTCTTTTTACTATCATCAAAATTTTATTGATTCTAGTATATCAAATCAAATCCTGTGACTTCTCTAAAATCATTTATTAGTTCCAGTAGCTTTTTTGCAGGGTCTTTAAATTTTTCTGTGTAGACAAACATTATCTGTGGATAAAGACAATTTTATACCTTCTTTTCCAACTGGTATCCCTTTTTTCCCATTTTATACCTTATTAAAATGGCTAAGCCCTCTTATACAATGTTAAATGGAAATGATGAAAGTATATGTCTTTGCCTTGTTTCTCAACTGGAGAAGCATTAAATCTTTCCCCATTAGGTATGATGTTAGTTGTATGTTTTTGAAGATGCTTTTATCAGGTTGAGGACACTCCCCTTCTATACCTAGTTTGCTTGGAGTGTTGAATTGACAACTACGTCTTCTGTATCTTATCAAGATAATCACGGATTTTTAAATTTTGCAGTATGGTGAATTTTACTGATTGGTTTTGCATAGTAAAGAATTTTGTAAAGAATTTTTGTGTCTACGATATTTGCCTATAGTTTTCTTTTCTTGTAACATCTTTGTTTGGATTTGATATCAAGTTAATACGACCTTAGAAAATTAGTAAGGAAATCATGCCATTTGCCGCAATGTGGATGGAACTGGAAGGTATTATGCTAAGTGAAATAAGTCAGTCAGAGAAAGACAGATATCATATGTTTACACTCAGATGTGGACCTTGAGAAACTTAACAGAAGACCATGGGGGAATGGAAGGGGGAAAAAATAGTTAAAAACAGAGAGGGTGGGAGGCAAACCATAAGAGACTCTTAAATATAGAGAACAAACTGAGGGTTGATGAAGGGTTAAGGGGAGAGGAGAAAATGGGTGATGGGCATTGAGGAGGGCACATGTTGGGATGAACACTGGGTGTTTTATGTAAGCAATGAACCACGGGAACCTTCCCCAAAACCAAGAGCACATTTTACACACTGTATGTAAGCCAATTTGACAATAAATTATGTTTAAAAAAAAAAGGAGTTTTCCTCCCTTCTTTATTTTATAAAATAGTTTGTGCAGCATTCGTATCTTTCTTTTTTAAGTGTTTGATAGAATTCACCAGTATGTCACTTGGGTCTCGCACTTTCTTTAACATGTATTTGTAGTGCAAATTTGCTGTTACCAAATTCCCTCAACATTTTTTGCCTGAAAAAGTTCATTTTTGCCTCCAGTTCTGAAAGTTAATTTCATTGGATATAGATTTCTAGGTTAACAGGTTATTTTTATTTCAGCATTTTGTCTATGACTTAATCTTGATTCTGACAAAAAAAGTCCGTGGTATTCATTCATTATCTTTGTTCCTCTAAATTTGTCTCTTTTCTCTGGTTGCTCTAGAACTGAGTTTATAGTTTTCATAACATTTGGGAAAATTCTGGCCAAATATTTCTTCACATATTTTTTCAGCCCCCCTCCCCATGTTTTCCCATAGGACTGACTGCAGTTACATATATATTAGATCACTTGACATTGGGTGACAAGTCACTGAGGCTCTGTTTATTGGTTTTTCATCCTTTTTTTCCCCCTCCCTGAGCTTCATTTCAGAGAGTTTCAAGTAATGTCTTCCAGATTATCTTTTTTCTATTGCAGTATGTAATCTGCTGTTATTCTCATTCAGTTAAGTGCTCATTTCAGATGTTCTTTTTTTTTTTTTTAAGTTTATTTGTTTATTTTGAGAGAAAGCAAGCAAGTGTGAGCAGCGGGTGGGGCAGAGAGAGAGAGGAGAGAGAATCCCAAGCAGTCTCTGCACTGTGTGGAGAGCCCCCTGTCATGGGGCTCCATCCCACAAACCTTGAGATCATGACATGAGCTGAAATCAAGAGTCAGATGCTCAACTGACTGAGCCACCAAGGTGCCCCTCAGACGTTCTGTTTTTTTGTCTCTAGAAATTCCTTTTAGCTCTTTTTATAGCTTACATTGGTTTCCTCATTATGTTCATGCTTTCCTTTGAATCTCTGAGCCTACTTATAATACTTAAAATAGCTGTTTTAAAGTTATTTTCTGTTACTTTCATCATCCCTTTTACTTCTAGTTCTGATTCTGTTGACTGTTTTCCTCTTGATTATGGGTTACATTTTCCTGCTTCTTCACCTGCATAGTAATTTTGTGGGTTGCCAGACATTGTGAATTTTACCTTGCTGAGTATGGAAATTTGGTGTGTACAGTGTGTGTGTGTGTGTGTGTGTGTGTGTGTGTGTGTGTGTGTAATGAATTTTGTTGTTTTTATTTAAAGAGTGTTAAACTTTGTTCTGGCAGGCAGTCATATTATCTGCAGATCAGCTTAATTCTTTCAAAACTAGTTTCTAGATTTTTAGTCTGTGTCTAGAATATTCTTTATTGTAGGGTAGTTCAACCTACTTCTGGAACTTTAATAACTGTACTATTTATTCAATGAGATTTTTATCCACTCTGAATCATGGGAACTTGAAATGATTCCTGACCTCATTCAAGTTCTGGAAAATGTTTGGCTTAAGCTCCCCATTGAATTTTCTTTCTCTAGCAGTTGTTATTGCCTGGCTTCCACAATGCTCAAGTTGGAATTTAGCCAGAATCTCAAATGTATGTAGACTCTAGATTTCAATCTCCTCTCTCTCTCTTCTCTCCTTTTTGGCATTCACTACTGTTTGGTAATCTGTGCTACAAATTCTAATTGCCTTAGCCTTACCTAAATATGATCTCTGTCTCCTCAGCTTGGTAAAACAGTCAGGCTACTTGGTTTTCTTCTCTCTGCTCTGCCATCTGGAAATCTGGTCCAGAAAGAAAGTTAGGATTATAGGACTCATTTTATTTGTTTTCCTTCTCTCAGAGATCACAGTCCTGCACTTCCCATTGTCCAATATGTTATGTTATGTTATGTTATGTTATGTTATGTTATGTTATGTTATGTTATGTTATGTTTTTATTTTAATTCCAGTTAGTTAACATACAGTATTAGTTTCAGGTCTATGATATAGTGATCAAACAATTCCATACATCACCTGGTGCTCATCATGACAAGTGCACTCCTTCATCCACATCAGGATTTTAACCCATTCCCTCCCACCCCCACCCCCTCTGGTAACCATCAGATTATTCTCTATAATTAAGAGTCTGTGTTTTCCTTTGTCTCTCTCTCTTATTTTTTCCCTTTGCCTGTTTTCTTCCCTAAATTCCAGATTTGAGTGAAATCATATATTATTTTTCTCTGACTGATTTATTTTACTTAGCATTATACTCTTTAGCTCTGTGCATGTCATTGCAAATGGCAAGATTTCACTCTTTTTTTAAAAAATTTCATCCTTTTCTATAGCTGAATAATATTCCATCGCTGTCTATTGTTGATGGACATTTGGGCTGCTTTCATATCTTAGGTATTGTAAATAATGCTGCTATAAATATAGGGGTGCATGTATCCCTTTGAATTAGTGTTCTTGTGTCGTTTGGGTAGATACCAAGTATTGTGATTTCCGGAATCTAGGGTAAGTCCTATTTTTAACTTTTTGAGGAACCTCTATACTGTTTTCCACAGTGGCTGTACCAGTTTGCACTCCCACCAGTAGTGCATGAGTGTTCCTTTTACTCCATATCCTTGCCAACACCTGTTTCTTGTGTTGTTAATTTTAGCCATTCTGATAGGTGTGAGGTGATATCTCATTGTAGATATTTGATTTGCATTTCCCTCATGGTGAGTGATATTGGGCATCTTTTCATGTGTCTGTTGGCCATCTGGACGTCTTCTTTGGAAAAATTTCTGTTCATGTCTTCTGCCCATTTTTAATTAGATTATTTGTTTTTTGAGTGTTGAGTTCTTGTAACTTCTTTATATATTTTGGATACTAACTCTTTATTGGAGATGGTTTGGTTGTTATTTCTCATCTCTCATTTGTGATTTTATTTATTTGAGTCCTTCCTCTTTGTTTCATGTTAAGTCTGGCTAGAGGTTTTTGATTTTTTTTTAAATTTTTTTCAAAGAAACAGCTCCTGGTTTCATTGATCTGTTCTATTGTTTTTTTTAGTTTCTATAACATTTATGTCTGCTCTAATATTTATTATTTCCTTCCTTCTTCTGGTTTTTGGTTTGGTTTTGTTGTTCCTTTTTTTTTTAGCTCCTTTAGGTACAAGGTTAGATCGTTTATTTGAGATTTTTCTTGTTCCTTGAGGTAGGCCTGTATTGCTATAAATTTCCCTCTTAGAAACACTTTTGCTGCATCCCAAAGGTTTCCATGGACTTTTTCAACGTTTATTTATTTTTGGGACAGAGAGAGACAGAGCATGAACGGGGGAGAGGCAGAGAGAGAGGGAGACACAGAATCAGAAACAGGCTCCAGGCTCTGAGCCATCAGCCCAGAGCCCGATGCGGGGCTCGAACTCACGGACCGCGAGATCATGACCTGGCTGAAGTCGGATGCTTAACCGACTGCGCCACCCAGGCACCCCTCCATGGACTTTTTAATTTCTCTTTTGATTTCCTGGCTGACCTATTCATTGTTTAGTAGCATGTTATTTAACCTCCATGTATTTGTGGTCTTTCCAGATTTTTTCTTGTGGTTGATTTCTAGTTTCATAACGTTGTAGAAGAGATGCATGGTATGATTTTGACCTTCTTGGATTTGTTGAGATTTGTTTTGTGGGCTAATATGTGATCTATTCAGGAGAATGTTCCATGTGCACTTGAAAAGAATATGTATTCTGCTGTTTTAGGATGGAATGTTCTGAATATATCTGTTAAGTCCATCTGGTCCAGTATATCCTTCAAAGCCATTGTTTCCTTGTTGATGTCCTGTTTAGATGATCCATCCATTTATGTAAGTGGGGTGTTAAAGTCACTATTATTATTGTATTATCGATTAGTTCCTTTACATTTGTTATTAACTGATTTATGGTTTTGGGTGCTTCTATGTTGGGTGTATAAATATTTATAATTGTTATATCTTCTTGTTGGATTATTCCCTTTATTATTGTATAGTGCTCTTTTTTTGTCTCTTGTTAAGGTTTTTGTTTTAAAGTCTACTTTGTCCCATATAAGTATCGCTACTCTGGTTTTCTTTTGCCCATAATCCAATGACTTAAAACTTTTCTTCACATGTTTTTTCCACACTCTGTGTGTGTGTGTGTGTGTGTGTGTTTTAGTTGTTTAAAGTACTAGAACAAGTCCCATATCAGTTACTCCTTTATAGGTAGAAGCAAAAGTCCATCTTCCCTTTTTTTTGTTTTGTTTTGCTTCTGTCAAGACTTTCACTTTTCCCCTAATAATACAAACTTCATTTGCCCTGTTTTGCAATCACAGTTAAAAAAAATTAGAAGTGCAGAAACTAGTTTTAATCATTTGAACATAAGTACAGTGGTGACTGAAAATATAAACTTTCAAAAAGGCTTTCCCAAAAAGTGCATACCTTTGAAAAAGAAAAACAAACCCGACAGTTGGATATAGTAGCTCTTTGTATAACTTAACCTGCTTACAAAGCATTTTCATTTATAGAGTTGTATTGTCTCTAACTGTTGCCAGTTATTTCTAAGCACAAAATGTTTTAGCAATGTATATTAGGAAGCAGATTAAACATGCTTTGAAAGTTTCAAAATGAAAATGAAAGCTAATACTCCAAATGTTTCTGTTCTGCACATGGGCACATGGCCTCTATAGTTCCATTTCCTAGCTTGCTCTCCTTCCTTGGGCTGCTACTCTCAAAGGCTTTTTCAGATAGGGTTGAGGAGCTCCATATGTCATTCTGTGTTTCATATGGGATTCTGTCTAAGGTAATTTGGCATCTCCTGTCCTGTTTCTTTTGATGTTTCTTACTCACAGACACTTAAAAGGCAGTGCAGATTTTGGAGTCAAACATATTTGGGTAGTTCAAATATTAGCTTCGTCTCAAGTTATTTTATGTCCCTGATAGTTTTTTTTTTCCTTAAATTTCATCCACAAACAGAAACACTAATGTTTAAATTTTTTTTTTTAACGTTTATTTATTTTTGGGACAGAGAGAGACAGAGCATGAATGGGGGAGGGGCAGAGAGAGAGGGAGACACAGAATCGGAAACAGCCTCCAGGCTCTGAGCCATCAGCCCAGAGCCTGGCGCGGGGCTCGAACTCACGGACCGCAAGATCGTGACCTGGCTGAAGCCGGACGCTTAACCGACTGCGCCACCCAGGCGCCCCCAGAAACACTAATGTTTAAATGGCAGGAGATTTGTGGACCTTAGAGCAGAGTAATGTGCTTGGCACACTGCCTGACATACAGGACTTCATCCAAAACTGGGATTTGCTACTGCTGTACTTTCATCTTTTAGATTTTATTTAAAATAACATTTGGCTCAAATACTACAGATTTGTAAGCAGCATTCTGCCTTTAAAATAGTCTCTAAACTTATTACTATAGCTTAAAATGAAACAAACATGTACTGATTTTAGTGCCCCAGCAATTAGTACCATATAAGGTTAGAGTATCTAATGTCAAAAGAATGACTAAATCAGTAGGCTGAAGATTCCTTCCCATAGGTTTTTCTTTTAAGTTTATTTATTTATTTTGAGAGAATGAAAGAGCAAGAGGAGGGGAGGGGAAGAGAGAGAGAATCTCAAGCAGGTTCCACACTGTCAGTGCAGACAGAGCCCAATGTGGGGCTCGAACTCATGAACCACGAGATCATGAGCTGAGCCAAAATCAAGAGTTGGATGCTTAACCGACTGAGTCACCCAGCCACCCTCCCACCTTTTATATTTTTTCTTTTCTGAGGTGACATTAATTAACATAAAATTAATCATTTAAAAGTATACAATTCAGTGGCATTTAGTATACTCACAGTGTTGTGTAACTACCATCTCTATCTAGTTCCAAAAGAAAATCCTGTGCCCATTAAGCAGTCAGTACCCATTCCCCTCTCTCCCAGCCCCTGGCAACCACCAGTTTGTTTTGTGTCTCTATAGATTTACCTATTCTAGATATTTCATATGAGTAGGATTATATAATGTGTAGCCTTTTGTGACTGGCTTCTTTCATTTAACGTATTATTTTCGAGGTTCATCCATGTTGTAGCATATAGCAATACTTCATTCTTTCTATGGCAGAATAATATTTCATTGTATGGATATACTATATTTTGTTTATCCATTCACCCATTGATGTACATTTAGGTTGTTTCTGCCTTTCTTGACCATCGTGAATAGTGCTACTGTGAATATTCATGTATGTGTATTTGAGTACCTGCTTCCAATTCTTTGGGATATATACTGAGGGGTGGGATTTCTGGGTCATGTGGTAATTCTGTTTAGCTTTTGGGAGGTGCTTTTGGGTTTGTTTCTCCAAGGGGAAAGGCACAATCAGAGAAATGGGACCTGAAAACTCAGGTGAGCCATGCAGCCAACCCAATTTTTGTCTATCCCACTCAGACAACCATTTACCTTGTCTTTAACTTCTTCTGCCAGCAGAGAAAGATGAGCACTGTGGGTTCCTTACACCTCTGGCATCTGTCCCCTAGGTCTGTGTCTGGCTGTCCCTGGGAAAACTGTGAGGTGGTGCACTGTCTCAAATCATGAGGCCAGTAAGTGCTCTGATTTCAGTGACAACATGAAAAAAGTCCTTCCAGCAGATGGTCCTCATGTCACCTGTGTGAAGAGAGCCTCTCACTTTGAGTGCATCAAGTCCATTTGGGTAAGTCACAGCTGCCCAAAGGAGAATGGAAGAAAATCCATACTTCGTTTTTCTTGTTAGTGTTTATTGCTTCAGAACAACTTTCTTCCCACAGGAACTAGACCATGCTTTAAAGGAGAAGGAAATAAGCTAAAGACCTGAAAGTACAGGGACCGTGTAGAGAGAAAAATATAGGTGCTCAACATTCATTAATAGTAAAAGCAATAATAGTAATTAAACAACTAATAGAGAAGGATTCAGTGAAAATGCCAACAGGAAAGCTAAGCCAGGATTGCACTGGAGTCAGAAATAAGAAGCTGTCATATCACCATTATTATTTAACATTGTTTTTGGAATTTTCCAGTAATGCAATAAGATACAAAATACATATGAAGTAGAAAGAAACAAATAAAATATCAATATTTTCAGATGATTGCATGCCTGGAAAGTAGGGTAGAATCAAGAAAAATATTACTATAGTGAACTATTGGGACCTCATCAAGATAAAAATCTTCTGCATGGCAAAGGAAACAACAAAACTAAAAGGCAACTGATGGGATGGGAGAAGACATTTGCAAATGACTTATCAGATTAAAGGCTAGTATCAAAAATCTATGAAGAACTTATCAAACTCAACAACCCCCCAAAAAAACAATAATCCAGTGAAGAAATGGGCAAAAGACATGACTAGATACTTTTCTAGAGAAGACATCCAGATGGCTAGTAAACACACGAAAAAAATGCTCAACATCACTCATCATCAGAGAAATACAAATCAAGAGCACAATGAAATAACCACCTCACACCAGTCAGAATGGCTAAAATTAACAACTCGGGCAACAACGGATGCTGGTGAGGATGCAGAGAAAGAGGAACATTTTGCATTTGTGGTGGGAATGCAAACTGATGCAGCCACTCTGGGAAACAGTATGGAGGTTCCACAAAAAATAAAAAATAGAATTACCCTACAATCCAGCAATTGCACTAAGTATTTATCCAAAGGATACAGGTATGCTGTTTCAAAGGGGCACACATACCCCAATGTTTGGAAAGAGCCCAAATGTCTATCGACAGATGAATGGATAAAGATGTGGTGTATACACACACACACACACACACACACACACACACACACACAGACAAAATGGAGTGTTATTTGGCAATCAAAAAAAAAAAATTTCCATTTGCAACAACATGGATGGAACTAGAGGGTATTATGCAAAGCAAAATTAGCCAGTCAGAGAAAGACAAATATCATATGACTTCACTCATATGTGGAACTTAAGATACAAAACAGATTAACAGAAGGGCAGGGAAGCAAAAATAATATAAAAACATGGAGGGGGCAAAACAAGAGATTTAAAAAAATTTTTTTTTAACGTTTATTTTTGGGAGAGGGAAACAGAGTGTGAGTGGGGGAGGGGCAGAGAGAGAGGGAGACACAGAATCTGAAGCAGGCTCCAGGCTCTGAGCTGTTAGCACAGAGCCCGATGCAGGGCTCAAATCCATGAGCAGTGGGATCATGACCTGAGCCAAAGTTAGAGGCCCAACCAACTGAACCACCCAGGCGCCCCTAAGAGACTCTTAAATATAGACAACAAACTGAGGGTTGCTGCAGGGGTTGTGGGTGGAAGGATAGGTTAAATGGGCAAGGAGCACTGAGGAAGACACTTGTTGAGATGAGCACTGGGTGTTATATGCAGGGGATAAACCACTGGATTCTACTCCTGAAATTATTATTGCACTATATGCTAACTAACTTGGATGTCAATTAAAATGAAACAAAAAAAACAAACTTAAAACCTAATAATAATGAGACAACCCAATTTTTTAAATAAGCAAAAGATTTGAACAGACATCCACTCACATACAGATGGCAAATTAGCACATAAAAATATATCCAAAGTTATTAGTCATTATAGAAATGGAAATCAAGACAATAGCACTACTTATCTACTAATATGGTCAAAATAAAATACACAGATCACATTAAGTGTTAATAAGGATTTAGAGCAACTGAAACCCTCAGATAGTGCTGGTGTGAATGCAAAATAGCATATCTAGAAAACAGTTTGGAACTTTCTCCTGAAGTTAAATATACAATTACCATACTACCCTTTATGTGTATCTACTCCCCCGCAAAATAAAAACATATGTCTACATAAGCACCTGTATGTTAATGTTTAGTTGCTTTTTTCATAATGTTAAAATTAAAAACAATTCAAATGTCCATCAACTGGTTAATAAATAAACAAATTGTGGTACAACTATAAAAAAAGAAAAATATTACTACAATTATTTATGAATGAATAAATTAGTTTGGCAAAAGATAAACATATCACAATGTCATTTTCATATACAACAGTCATTAGTTGGGGAAAAGTAACCCAAATTTATGACTTATTTTTATTTAAAATAATGTACTATAGGGGCACCTGGGTGGATCAGCTGGTTAAGCATCCAACTTCAGTTCAGGTCATGATGTCACAGTTCATGGGTTCGAGCCCCACACTGGGCTCTGGGGTGACAGTGAACAGCGTGCTTAGGATTCTCTGTCCCATTCTCTTTGCGCCTCCCCTGCTTGTGCTCTCTCTCTCTCTCTTTCTCTAAAATAAATAAACGTTAAAAAATTTTAAATAACATACTATAATTCTATTATGCTACAATATAATCTACTATAATATAATAAAAAAATGTTTCAGGAAAAAAATCATGACAGATCTGCAAGATTTTAACAAATATAGATTCCGCAGTGGAGGGACAACACACGACAGCCTTGTGAGCGTCCTCTCTCAGCACAGAGCCTGGCTTTCTCTCCCCTGTGGCCCAGCCTTCCTGTCCCAGTTGAGAAACTGGAGGTGAGGTCAGTGACCTGAGGCTCACAGACCCTGATGGATGTGGTGTAAACCCAGTTGGACCTGCCCTGCAGTCGTGGTGTTTCCTGTGTCATCAAGTCAGGCTATTTAGTCCTGAGAAGAGTGTTTTTTTAGAGAGAAAATGGAAGATGGCAGCGTAGGAGGACACTGGGCTCACCACGTCCTGCTGTCCACTTAGATTCCACCCACATCTGCCTAAATAACCCAGAAAACTGCCAGAAGACTAGCAGAATGGACTCTCCGAAGCCAAGCATAGACGAGAGGCCCACAGAAGAGGGGCCCCTCCTGAAGCGGACCACTGAAGGCAAAGTGAGCTGACTCTGCTCCTCCTGCATCTGTGCACCTTGTGGATCCACCCTGGCTAATACGCCAGATCCCATCGAAGCAGTACCACAAGCCTGGCAGTGTGCAAGTAGCCCAGACAGAGGCCACACCACTCCACAGTGAGTCCTGCCCCTGGGAGAGGGGAAGATAAGGTACACACCAGTCTGACTGTGGCCCCAGCAGTGGGCTGGGGGGCAGACATCAGGTCTGACTGTGGCCCCGCCCACCAATGCAAGTTACTCCAGACAGCACAGAGGAAGAGCCCTGCAGTTCCTCGCCACTCCAGGGACTATCCAAAATGATGAGACGGAGGAATTCTCCTCAAAAGAAACTCCAGGAAGTAGCGACAGCTAACGAATTGATCAAAAATGATTTAAGCAATGTAACATAAAATGAATTTAAAATAATAGTCATAAAATTAATAGCTGGGCTTGAAAAAAGTATAGAGGACAGCAGAGAAGTTATTACTACAGAGATCAAGGGATTAAGAAAGTCAGGAGGAGCTAAAAAATGCTATAAATGAGCTGCAAAATAAAATGGAGGTGACCACAGCTTGGATTGAAGAGGCAGAGGAGAGAATAGGTGAACTAGAAGATAAAATTATGGAAAAAGAGGAAACTGAGAAAAAGAGAGAGAAAAAAAATCCAAGAGTATGAGGGGAGAATTAGAGAAATAAGTGACAAATTAAATGTAATAACATACGCATAATTGGGATTCCAGAGGAGGAAGAGAGAGGGAAAGGTGCTGAAGGTGTATTTGAAATCATAGCTGAAAACTTCCCTGATCTGGGGAAGGAAAAAGGCATTGAAATCCAAGAGGCACAGAGAACTCCCTTCAGACATAACTTGAATCGATCTTCTGCACGACATATCATAGTCAAACTGGCAAAATACAAGGATAAAGAGAATATTCTGAAAGCAGCTAGGGATAAGCATGCTATAACATATAAAGGGAGACTGATAAGACTAGTGATGGATATATCTACTGAAACTTGGCAGGCCAGAAAGGAATGGCAGGAAATCTTCAATGTGATGAAAAGAAAAAATATGCAGCTGAGAATCCTGTATCCAGCAAGTCTATCATTTAGAATAGAAGGAGAGATAAAGGTCTTCCCAAGCAAACAAAAACTGAAGGAATTCGTCACCACTAAACAAGCCTTACAAGAGATCCTAAGGGGGATCCTGTGAGACAAGGTACCAGAGGCATCACTACAAGCATGAAACCTATGGACATCACAATGACTCTAAACCCACATCTTTCTATAATAACACTGAATGTAAATGGATTAAATGCGCCAACCAAAAGACATAGGGTATCAGAATGGATAAAAAAACAAGACCCATCTATTTGCTGTCTACAAGAGATTCATTTTAGACCTGAGGACACCTTCAACTTGAAAGTGAGGGGATGGAGAACTATCTATCATGCTACTGGAAGTCAAAAGAAAGCTGGGTAGCCATACTTATATCAGACAAATTAGACTTTAAATTAAAGGCTGTAACAAGAGGTGAAGAAGGGCATTATATAATAATCACAGGGTCTATACATCAGGAAGAGCTAACAATTATAAATGTCTATGTGCCGAATATGGGAGCCCCCAAATATATAAAACAATTAATCACAAACATAAGCAACCTTATTGATAAGAACGTGGTATGCAGGGGACTTTAGTACCCCACTTACAACAATGGATATATCATCTAGACACAGGATCAATAAAGAAACAAGGGCCCTGAATGATACATTGGAACAGATGGACTTGACAGATAAATTTAGAACTCTGCATCCCAAAGCAACAGCATATACTTTCTTCTCGAGTGCACATGGAACCTTCTCCAAGAGAGATCACATACTGGGTCACAAAAGAGCCCTTCATAAGTATACAAGAATTGAGATCATACCATGCACACTTTCAGACCACAATGCTATGAAACTTGAAATCAACCACAGGAAAAAGTCTGGAAAACCTCCAAAAGCATGGAAGTTAAAGAACACCCTACTAAAGAATGAATGAGTCAACCAGGCAATTAGAGAAGAAATTAAGAAATATATGGAAACAAATGAAAATGAAAATACAACAATCCAAACGCTTTGGGATGCAGCGAAGGCAGTCTTGAGAGGAAAATACATTGCAGTCCAGGCCTATCTCAAGAAACAAGAAAAATCCCAAATACAAAATCTAACAGCACACCTAAAGGAAATAGAAGCATAATGGCAAAGACACCCCAAACCCAGCAGAGGAAGAGAAATAATAGAGATCAGAGCAGAAATAAGCAATACAGAATCTAAAAAAAACTGTAGAGCAGATCAATGAAACCAACAGTTGGTTTTTTGAAAAAATAAACAAAATTGATAAACCTCTAGCCAGACTTCTCAAAAAGAAAAGGGAGATGACCCAAATAGATACAATCATGAATGAAAATGGAATTATTACAACCAATCCCTCAGAAATACAAGCAATTATCAGGGAATACTATGAAAATTATATGCCAACAAACTGGACAACCTGGAAGAAATGGACAAATTCCTAAGCACCCACACACTTCCAAAACTCAACCAGGAAGAAATAGAAAGCTTTAACAGACCCATAACCAGCAAACAAATTGAATCAGTTATCAAAAATCTCCCAACAAATAAGAGTCTAGGACCAGATGGCTTTCCCGGGGAGTTCCACCAGACATTTAAAGCAGAAATAATACCTATCCTTCTCAAGCTATTCCAAAAAATAGAAAGGGAAGGGAAACTTCCAGACTCATTCTATGAAGCCAGAATTACTTTGATTCCTAAACCAGACAGAGACCCAATAAACAAAGAGAACTACAGGCTAATATCCCTGATGAATATGGATGCAAAAATTCTCAATAAGATACTAGCAAAACGAACTCAACAGCATATAAAAAGAATTATTCACCATGATCAAGTGGGATTCATTCCTGGGCTGCAGGGCTGGTTCAACATTCACAAATCAATCAATGTGATACATCACATTAATAAAAGAAAAGATAAGAACCATATGATCCTGTCAATCAATGCAGAGAAAACATTTGACAAAATTCAGCATCCTTTCTTAATAAAAACCCTCGAGAAAGTTGGGATAGAAGGAACATACTTAAACATCATAAACACCATTTATAAAAAGCCCACAGCTAACATCATCCTCAATGGGGAAAAACTGACAGCTTTTCCCCTGAGATCAGGAACACGACAGGGATGTCCACTCTCACCGCTGTTGTTTAACATAGTGTTGGAAGTTCTAGCATCAGCAATCAGACAACAAAAGGAAATCAAAGGCATCAAAATTGGCAAAGATGAAGTCAAGCTTTCACTTTTTGCAGATGACATGATATTATACATGGAAAATACAATAGACTCCACCACAAGTCTTCTAGAACTGATACATGAATTCAGCAAAGTTGCAGGATACAAAATCAATGTACAGAAATCAGTTGAATTCTTATACACTAATAATGAAGCAACAGAAAGACAAATAAAGAAACTGATCCCATTCACAATTGCACCAAGAAGCATAAAATACCTAGGAATAAACCTAACCAAAGATGTCAAAGATCTGTATGCTGAAAACTATAGATAGCTTATGAAGGAAATTGAACAAGATATAAAGAAATGAAAAAACATTCCATGCTCATGGGTTGGAAGAATAAATATTGTCAAAATGTCAATACTACCCAAAGCTATCTACACATTCAATGCAATCCCAATCAAAATTGCACCAGCATTCTTCTCGAAGCTAGAACAAGCAATCCTAAAATTTGTATGGAACCACAAAAGGCCCCGAATAGCCAAAGGAATTTTGAAGAAGACCAAGGCAGGAGGCATTACAATCCCAGACTTTAGCCTCTACTGCAAAGCTGTAATCATCAAGACAGCGTGGTATTGGCACAAAAACAGACACATAGACCAATGGAATAGAATAGAAACCCCAGAACTAGACCCACAAAAGTATGGCCAACTAATCTTTGACAAAGCAGGAAAGAATATCCAATGGAAAAAAGACAGTCTCTCACGAATGGTGCTGGGAGAACTGGACGGCAACATGCAGAAGAATGAAACTAGACCACTTTCTTACACCATTCCCAAAAACAAACTCAAAATGGATAAAGGACCTGAATGTGAGACAGGAAACCATCAAAACCCTAGAGGAGAAAGCAGGAAAAGACCTCTCTGACCTCAGCCACAGCAATTTCTTACTCGACACATTTCCAAAGGCAAGGGAATTAAAAGCAAAAATGAACTATTGGGACCTCATGAAGATAAAAAGCTTCTGCACAGCAAAGGAAATAATCAACAAAACTAAAAGGCAACCAACGGATTAGAAAAAGATATTTGCAAATGACATATTGGACAAAGGGCTAGTATCCAAAAGCTGTAAAGAGCTCACCAAACTCCACACCTGAAAAACAAATAATCCAGTGAAGAAATGGGCAGAAAACATGAATAGACACTTCTCTTTTTTTTTTTTATGAAATTTATTGACAAATTTGTTTCCATACAACACCCAGTGCTCATCCCAAAAGGTGCCCTCCTCAATACCCATCACCCACCCTCTCCTCCCTCCCACCCCCCATCAACCCTCAGTTTGTTCTCAGTTTTTAACAGTCTCTTATGCTTTGGCTCTCTCCCATTCTAACCTCTTTTTTTTTTTTTCCTTCCCCTCCCCCATGGGTTCCTGTTAAGTTTCTCAGGATCCACATAAGAGTGAAACCATATGGTATCTGTCTTTCTCTGTATGGCTTATTTCACTTAGCATCACACTCTCCAGTTCCATCCACGTTGCTACAAAAGGCCATATTTCATTTTTTCTCATTGCCACGTAATATTCCATTGTGTATATAAACCACAATTTCTTTATCCATTCATCAGTTGATGGACATTTAGGCTCTTTCCATAATTTGGCTATTGTTGAGAGTGCTGCTATGAACATTGGGGTACAAGTGGCCCTATGCATCAGTGCTCCTGTATCCCTTGGATAAATTCCTAGCAGTGCTATTGCTGGGTCCTAGGGTAGGTCTATTTTTAATTTTCTGAGGAACCTCCACACTGCTTTCCAGAGCGGCTGCACCAGTTTGCATTCCCACCAACAGTGCAGGAGGGTTCCCGTTTCTCCACATCCTCTCCAGCATCTATAGTCTCCTGATTTGTTCATTTTGGCCACTCTGACTGGCGTGAGGTGATACCTGAGTGTGGTTTTGATTTGTATTTCCCTGATAAGGAGTGACGCTGAACATCTTTTCATGTGCCTGTTGGCCATCCGAATGTCTTCTTTAGAGAAGTGTCTATTCATGTTTTGTGCCCATTTCTTCACTGGGTTATTTGTTTTTTGGGTGTGGAGTTTGGCGAGCTCCTTATAGATTTTGGATACTAGCCCTTTGTCCGATATGTCATTTGCAAATATCTTTTCCCATTCCGTTGGCTGCCTTTTAGTTTTGTTGGTTGTTTCCTTTGCTGTGCAGAAGCTTTTTATCTTCATAAGGTCCCAGTAATTCACTTTTGCTTTTAATTCCCTTGCCTTTGGGGATGTGTCGAGTAAGAGATTGCTACGGCTGAGGTAAGAAAGGTCTTTTCCTGCTTTCTCCTCTAAGGTTTTGATGGTTTCCTGTCTCACATTTAGGTCCTTTATCCATTTTGAGTTTGTTTTTGTGAATGGTGTGAGAAAGTGGTCTAGTTTCAACCTTCTGCATGTTGCTGTCCAGTTCTCCCAGCACCATTTGTTAAAGAGGCTGTCTTTTTTCCATTGGATGTTCTTTCCTGCTTTGTCAAAGATGAGTTGGCCATACGTTTGTGGGTCTAGTTCTGGGGTTTCTATTCTATTCCATTGGTCTATGTGTCTGTTTTGGTGCCAATACCATGCTGTCTTGATGATGACAGCTTTGTAGTAGAGGCTAAAGTCTGGGATTGTGATGCCTCCTGCTTTGGTCTTCTTCTTCAAAATTCCTTTGGCTATTCGGGGCCTTTTGTGGTTCCATATGAATTTTAGGATTGCTTGTTCTAGTTTCGAGAAGAATGCTGGTGCAATTTTGATTGGGATTGCATTGAATGTGTAGATAGCTTTGGGTAGTATTGACATTTTGACAATATTTATTTTTCCAATCCATGAGCAGGGAATGTCTTTCCATTTCTTTAAATCTTCTTCAATTTCCTTCATAAGCTTTCTATAGTTTTCAGCATACAGATCCTTTACATCTTTGGTTAGATTTATTCCTAGGTATTTTATGCTTCTTGGTGCAATTGTGAATGGGATCAGTTTCTTTATTTGTCTTTCTGTTGCTTCATTGTTAGTGTATAAGAATGCAACTGATTTCTGTACATTGATTTTGTATCCTGCAACTTTGCTGAATTCATGTATCAGTTCTAGCAGACTTTTGGTGGAGTCTATTGGATTTTCCATGTATAATATCATGTCATCTGCAAAAAGCGAAAGCTTGACTTCATCTTTGCCAATTTTGATGCCTTTGATTTCCTTTTGTTGTCTGATTGCTGATGCTAGAACTTCCAGCACTATGTTAAACAGCAGCGGTGAGAGTGGGCATCCTTGTTGTGTTCCTGATCTCAGGGAAAAAGCTCTCAGTTTTTCCGCATTGAGGATGATGTTAGCTGTGGGCTTTTCATAAATGGCTTTTATGATCTTTAAGTATGTCCCTTCTATCCCGACTTTCTCAAGGGTTTTTACTTTTTTTTTTTAATTTTTTTTTTATTTATTTTTTATTTATTTTTTTTCAACGTTTATTTATTTTTGGGACAGAGAGAGACAGAGCATGAACGGGGAAGGGGCAGAGAGAGAGAGGGAGACACAGAATCGGAAACAGGCTCCAGGCTCCGAGCCATCAGCCCAGAGCCTGACGCAGGGCTCGAACTCACGGACCGCGAGATCGTGACCTGGCTGAAGTCGGATGCTTAACCGACTGCGCCACCCAGGCGCCCCTCAAGGTTTTTATTAAGAAAGGGTGCTGGATTTTGTCGAAGGCCTTTTCTGCATCGATTGACAGGATCATATGGTTCTTCTCTTTTTTTTGTTAATGTGATGTATCACGTTGATTGATTTGCGAATGTTGAACCAGCCCTGCAGCCCAGGAATGAATCCCACTTGATCATGGTGAATAATTCTTTTTATATGCCGTTGAATTCGATTTGCTAGTACCTTATTGAGAATTTTTGCATCCATATTCATCAGGGATATTGGCCTGTAGTTCTCTTTGTTTATTGGGTCTCTGTCTGGTTTAGGAATCAAAGTAATACTGGCTTCATAGAATGAGTCTGGAAGTTTTCCTTCCCTTTCTATTTCTTGGAATAGCTTGAGAAGGATAGGTATTATCTCTGCTTTAAACGTCTGGTAGAACTCCCCTGGGAAGCCATCTGGTCCTGGACTCTTATTTGTTGGGAGATTTTTGATAACCGATTCAATTTCTTCGCTGGTTATGGGTCTGTTCAAGCTTTCTATTTCCTCCTGATTGTGTTTTGGAAGAGTGTGGGTGTTCAGGAATTTGTCCATTTCTTCCAGGTTGTCCAATTTGTTGGCATATAATTTTTCATAGTATTCCCTGGTAATTGTTTGTATCTCTGAGGGATTGGTTGTAATAATTCCATTTTCATTCATGATTTTATCTATTTGGGTCATCTCCCTTTTCTTTTTGAGAAGCCTGGCTAGAGGTTTGTCAATTTTGTTTATTTTTTCAAAAAACCAACTCTTGGTTTCGTTGATCTGCTCTACAGTTTTTTTAGTTTCTATATTGTTTATTTCTGCTCTGATCTTTATTATTTCTCTTCTTCTGCTGGGCTTAGGCTGCCTTTGCTGTTCTGCTTCTAGTTCCTTTAGGTGTGCTGTTAGATTTTGTATTTGGGATTTTTCTTGTTTCTTGAGATAGGCCTGGACTGCAATGTATTTTCCTCTCAGGACTGCCTTTGCTGCGTCCCAAAGCGTTTGGATTGTTGTATTTTCATTTTCGTTTGTTTCCATATATTTTTTAATTTCTTCTCTAATTGCCTGGTTGACCCACTCATTCGTTAGTAGGGTGTTCTTTAACCTCCATGCTTTTGGAGGTTTTCCAGACTTTTTTCTGTGGTTGATTTCAAGCTTCATAGCATTGTGGTCTGAAAGTAAGCATGGTATAATTTCAATTCTTGTATACTTATGAAGGGCTGTTTTGTGACCCAGTATATGATCTATCTTGGAGAACGTTCCATGTGCACTCGAGAAGAAAGTATATGCTGTTGCTTTGGGATGCAGAGTTCTAAATATATCTGTCAAGTCCATCTGATCCAATGTCTCATTCAGGGCCCTTGTTTCTTTATTGACCGTGTGTCTAGATGATCTATCCATTTCTGTAAGTGGTGTATTAAAGTCCCCTGCAATTACCACATTCTTATCAATAAGGTTGCTTATATTTATGAGTAATTGTTTTATATATTTGGGGGCTCCTGTATTCGGTGCATAGACATTTATAATTGTTAGCTCTTCCTGATGGATAGACCCTGTAACTATTATATAATGTCCTTCTTCATCTCTTGTTACAGCCTTTAATTTAAAGTCTAGTTTGTCTGATATAAGTATGGCTACTCCAGCTTTCTTTTGGCTTCTAGTCGCATGATAAATAGTTCTCCATCCCCTCACTCTCAATCTAAAGGTGTCCTCAGGTCTAAAATGAGTCTCTTGTAGACAGCAAATAGATGGGTCTTGTTTTTTTATCCATTCTGATACCCTATGTCTTTTGGTTGGCGCATTTAATCCATTTACATTCAGTGTTATTATAGAAAGATACGGGTTTAGAGTCATTGTGATGTCTGTATGTTTTATGCTTATAGTGATGTCTCTGGGACTTTGTCTCACAGGGTCCCCCTTAGGATCTCTTGTAGGGCTGGTTTAGTGGTGACAAATTCCTTCAGTTTTTGTTTGTTTGGGAAGACCTTTATCTCTCCTTCTATTCTAAATGACAGACTTGCTGGATAAAGGATTCTTGGCTGCATATTTTTTCTGTCTAGCACCCTGAAAATCTCGTGCCAATTCTTTCTGGCCTGCCAAGTTTCAAAAGAGAGATCAGTCACGAGTCTTATAGGTCTCCCTTTATATGTGAGGGCACGTTTACCCCTTGCTGCTTTCAGAATTTTCTCTTTATCCTTGTATTTTGCCAGTTTCACTATGATATGTCGTGCAGAAGGTCGATTCAAGTTACGTCTGAAGGGAGTTCTCTGTGCCTCTTGGATTTCAATGCCTTTTTCCTTCCCCAGTTCAGGGAAGTTCTCAGCTATGATTTCTTCAAGTACCCCTTCAGCACCTTTCCCTCTCTCTTCCTCCTCTGGGATACCAATTATGCGTATATTATTTCTTTTTAGTGTATCACTTAATTCTCTAATTTTCCCCTCATACTCCTGGATTTTTTTATCTCTCTTTTTCTCAGCTTCCTCTTTTTCCATAACTTTATCTTCTAGTTCACCTATTCTCTCCTCTGCCTCTTCAAGCCGAGCTGTGGTGGTTTCCATTTTGTTATGCATTTCGTTTAAAGCGTTTTTCAGCTCCTCGTGACTGTTCCTTAGTCCCTTGATGTCTGTAGCAAGAGATTCTCTGCTGTCCTATATACTGTTTTCAAGCCCAGCGATTAATTTTATGACTATTATTCTAAATTCACTTTCTGTTATGTTATTTAAGTCCTTTTTGATCAGCTCATTAGCTGTTGTTATTTCCTGGAGATTCTTCTGAGGGGAATTCTTCCGCTTGGTCATTTTGGATAGTCCCTGGCGTGGTGAGGACCTGCAGGGCACTTCCCCTGTGCTGTGGTGTATACCTGGAGTTGGTGGGCGGGGCCGCAGTCTGACCTGATGTCTGCCCCCAGCCCACCGCTGGGGCCACAGTCAGACTGGTGTGTGCCTTCTCTTCCCCTCTCCTAGGGGCGGGATTCACTGTGGGGTGGTGTGGCTCGTCTGGGCTACTTGCACCCTGCCAGGCTTGTGATGCTGGGGATCTGGCGTATTAGCTGGGGTGGGTAGGCAAGGTGCTCGGGGGCAGGAGGGGTAGGCTTAGATCGCTTCTCCTTAGGTGATCCACTTCAGGAGGGGCCCTATGGCAGCGGGAGGGAGTCAGATCCACTGCCGGAGGTTTGGCTCCGCCGAAGCCCAGAGTTGGGTGCTTGCGCGGAGCGAGCAAGTTCCCTGGCAGGAACCGGTTCCCTTTGGGATTTCGGCTGGGTGATGGGCGGGGGAGATGGTGCTGGCGAGCGCCCTTGTTCCCCACCAAACTGAGCTCTGTTGTCAGGGGGCTCAGCAGCTCTCCCTCCCTTTGTCCTCCAGCCTTCCCGCTTTCCGAGCAGAGCTGTTAACTTATGACTTCCCAGACGCTAAGATGCGCTTGTTGTGGGAACACAGTCCATCAGGCCCCTCCGCTTTTGCAAGCCCGACTCGGGGGCTCTGCTTGGCCGGCGAGCCGCCCCTCCACCCCGGCTCCCTCCCGCCAGTCCGTGGAGCGCGCACCGCCTCGCCGCCCTTCCTACCCTCTTCCGTGGGCCTCTCGTCTGCGTTTGGCTCTGGCGACTCCGTTCTGCTAATCCTCTGGTGGTTTTCTGGGTTATTTAGGCAGGTGTAGATGGAATCTAAGTGATCAGCAGGACGTGCGGTGAGCCCAGCGTCCTCCTAAGCCGCCATCTTGCCGCTGTCTCCTCAAATAGACACTTCTCTAAAGAAGACATCCTGATGGCCAACAGGCACATGAAAAAATGCTCAACGTCACTCCTCATCAGGGAAATACAAATCAAAACCACACTCAGATATCACCTCACGCCAGTCAGAGTGGCTAAAATGAACAAATCAGGAGACTATAGATGCTGGTGAGGATGTGGAGAAACGGGAACCCTCTTGCACTGTTGGTGGGAATGCAAACTGGTGCAGCTGCTCTGGAAAACTGTGGAGATTCCTCAAAAAATTAAAAATAGACCTACCCTATGACCCAGCAGTAGCACTGCTAGGAATTTACCCAAGGGGTACAGGAATGCTGATGCATAGGGGCACTTGTACCCCAGTGTTTATAGCAGCACTCTCAATAATAGCCAAATTATGGAAAGAACCTAAATGTCCCATCAACTGACGAATGGATAAAGAAATTGTGGTTTATATACACAATGGAACACTACGTGGCAATGAGAACGAATGAAATATGGCCCTTTGTAGCAACGTGGATGGAACTGGAGAGTGTTATGTTAAGTGAAATAATTCATACAGAGAAAGACAGATAACATATGCTTTCACTCTATGTGGATCCTGAGAAACTCAACAGAAGTCTATGGGGGAGGGGGAAAAAAAAGAGGTTAGAGAGGGAGAGAGCCAAAGCATAAGAGACTCTTAAAAACAGAATAAACTGAGGGTTGATGGGGGGGTGGGAGGGAGAGGAGGGTGGGTATTGAGGAGGGCACCTTCTGGGATGAGCACTGGGTGTTGTATGGAAACCAATTTGACAATAAATTTCATAGTAAAAAAAAACAAATATAATACAAAGGTCTAGGATAAATGAACAATATTTATTAATAAACACATATGACATATTCCTAGATGGGAAGATTAAATATCAAATACTTGCATATTTTCTCAAAGTTAATAAGTTTAATATAATTTTCATCGAAGTATAGTCCTTTTAGGAGTATCAAATAATTACAAAATCTTAAGAAAAAGCACATGGATAAGAATATAAATAGTATTTTATTTATTAAAAAAATTTTTTTAACATTTATTCATTTTTGAGAGATAGAGACAGAGTGCGAGTGGGGGAGGGGCAGAGAGAGAGGGAGACACAGAATCCAAAGCAGGCTCCAGGCTCTGAGCTGTCAGCACAGGGCCCAACGCGGGGCTCGAACCCACGAACTATGAGATCATGACCTGAGCCAAAGTCGGATGCTCAACTGACTGAGCCACCCAGGCACCCCTATAAATAGTATTTTAAAAAAGAAAATTAGCAAGGGAGTGGTGGAGGCCTACCTGAAACTATAAAATATTTAAATAGCAGTATTACAAAGACCAGGGTCCTGGTGCAGATGTTAGGAGGGCTGAAAGCAAACAAAAGTCATACATATTCACAGCTTGCTATATATATATTCATCTATCTAGTTGTCTACATGATATGATGCAGATGTCAGCTATGATCAATATCCAACATTAGGGCACTAGGGCCATAGGCTTAATAAATTTAGGTAAGATACATGTAGATTTACACAGATCTGTATGATAAGGTATAGATTTACACTGATATGTGTGATAAGGCAAACTTTCTAAGTAAATGACTAAGAAAAGATTCTTTAGCGAGACAACTGGGTACCTCTTTTTTTTTTTTTTTTAATGTTTGTTTATTTAGTTTTGAGAGAGGTGGGGGGGAAGGGACAGAGAATCCCAAGTAGGCTGCGCACTGTCAGTATAGAGCTGGATGCGGGGCTCAAACTCACCAACCATGAGGTCGTGACGTGAGCTGAAACCAAGAGTCGGACACTCAACCAACTGAGCCACCCAGGTGTCCCCTGGGTAACTCTTCAGCAACAAAATTAAGTGAAGTGTTTAATCCATTTACCAAACAAACTCTCAGTTTGACGCAATTTGACTAATATAGATAGACATAACAAGATAAATCACAGAGGTAGATAAGCTTGGAAATGTAAAAGTTTTAAATCTTTGACAAAAAAAGATTTTAAGACCTTAAGCATACAAAAATATATTCACATCAACTATGACAAAACAGCATAATGTAAAAACTAGATTAAGATATCATTTAAATTTGTAAAAAATGCTTAAGGATAACAAGCTATAGACAAACCACTTGCAGAAAAGAAATTACAACTAATAAAAGATATAAACAATAAAGGAAAAAATGTTCATACTTTTTAATGATCAAATGCAAATAAAGCCATTGTTTAAAAAAATTTTTTTTAATGTTTATTTATTTTTGAGAGAAATAGAAACAGAGTGTGAGCAGGGAAGGGTAGACAGAAGAGGGAGAAACAGAATCCAAAGCAGGCTCTAAGCCCTGAGCTGTCAGCACAGAGCCTGATGCAGGGCTCCAACCCACAAACCTGAGATCATGACCTGGGCCGAAGTCAGACTCTTAACGGACTGAGCCACCCAGGGGCCCCTGAATAAAGCCATCCTTAAAGTAACAGTTTATACCTAGAAATGTAATAACATTTCTTAAATGATGGAATTTCTTGCTGGTAGGTTTCTGTGACATTAATATGCATTGTTATTGGTATTATGAATTATAAATTCTGTGTCATTTCTGGAAAACAATTGGGAAATATTCAGTAAGGGTCAAAAACATGAATACAAACTTTTATTTATTTATTTTTCTAATTCATCTATGGGGGGGATTGATTTGTTACAAGAATTTGACCTTATGCAGTTGCCGAAGCAGGTTATACAGTCTCTATTAAGACTACTGACTTTTCATAAGCCATTGGAGCTTGAGGAGGAGGCAGCCAGGAAGGGAAGATGTAGGTAAAGTGGGGGAAGAGCAAGAACAATCTGGAACCACCAGTAATGAGCTGGAGCCCATGGGTATGAACTGAAACCCATGTATGTAATTGCTTCTGACCTTGATGGTATTCACTAGGCCCAGTGGCCTTCTTGTCCTTTTACCTTTATACTAAATGCCTCTTTTACCTAAGTTAATTTAAATTGAGTTCTGATACATGCAACAGAGTATTAATTATATACTATATATAAATACATAAATAAAATTCATGTGTAAGAAAAATGGGAGGAGGAAAAAGGAGGCAAGTATATAGAAACACAACACTAAATTCAGAAAAAGCCAAGTTACTTCAAATGTGAATTGATATGTGAATTTATATATTTGGGGGCTCCGGTATTCGGTGCATAGACATTGATAATTGTTAGCTCTTCCTGATGGATAGACCCTGTAACTATTATATAATGTCCTTCTTCATCTCTTGTTACAGCCTTTAATTTAAAGTCTAGTTTGTCTGATATAAGTATGGCTACTCCAGCTTTCTTTTGGCTTCCAGTCGCATGATAAATAGTTCTCCATCCCCTCACTCTCAATCTAAAGGTGTCCTCAGGTCTAAAATGAGTCTCTTGTAGACAGCAAATAGATGGGTCTTGTTTTTTTATCCATTCTGATACCCTATGTCTTTTGGTTGGCGCATTTAATCCATTTACATTCAGTGTTATTATAGAAAGATACGGGTTTAGAGTCATTGTGATGTCTGTATGTTTTATGCTTATAGTGATGTCTCTGGGACTTTGTCTCACAGGGTCCCCCTTAGGATCTCTTGTAGGGCTGGTTTAGTGGTGACAAATTCCTTCAGTTTTTGTTTGTTTGGGAAGACCTTTATCTCTCCTTCTATTCTAAATGACAGACTTGCTGGATAAAGGATTCTTGGCTGCATATTTTTTCTGTCTAGCACCCTGAAAATCTCGTGCCAATTCTTTCTGGCCTGCCAAGTTCCAAAAGAGAGATCAGTCACGAGTCTTATAGGTCTCCCTTTATATGTGAGGGCACGTTTACCCCTTGCTGCTTTCAGAATTTTCTCTTTATCCTTGTATTTTGCCAGTTTCACTATGATATGTCGTGCAGAAGGTCGATTCAAGTTACGTCTGAAGGGAGTTCTCTGTGCCTCTTGGATTTCAATGCCTTTTTCCTTCCCCAGTTCAGGGAAGTTCTCAGCTATGATTTCTTCAAGTACCCCTTCAGCACCTTTCCCTCTCTCTTCCTCCTCTGGGATACCAATTATGCGTATATTATTTCTTTTTAGTGTATCACTTAATTCTCTAATTTTCCCCTCATACTCCTGGATTTTTTTATCTCTCTTTTTCTCAGCTTCCTCTTTTTCCATAACTTTATCTTCTAGTTCACCTATTCTCTCCTCTGCCTCTTCAAGCCGAGCTGTGGTGGTTTCCATTTTGTTATGCATTTCGTTTAAAGCGTTTTTCAGCTCCTCGTGACTGTTCCTTAGTCCCTTGATGTCTGTAGCAAGAGATTCTCTGCTGTCCTATATACTGTTTTCAAGCCCAGCGATTAATTTTATGACTATTATTCTAAATTCACTTTCTGTTATGTTATTTAAGTCCTTTTTGATCAGCTCATTAGCTGTTGTTATTTCCTGGAGATTCTTCTGAGGGGAGTTCTTCCGCTTGGTCATTTTGGATAGTCCCTGGCGTGGTGAGGACCTGCAGGGCACTTCCCCTGTGCTGTGGTGTATACCTGGAGTTGGTGGGCGGGGCCGCAGTCAGACCTGATGTCTGCCCCCAGCCCACCCCTGGGGCCACAGTCAGACTGGTGTGTGCCTTCTCTTCCCCTCTCCTAGGGGCGGGATTCACTGTGGGGTGGTGTGGCTCGTCTGGGCTACTTGCACCCTGCCAGGCTTGTGATGCTGGGGATCTGGCGTATTAGCTGGGGTGGGTAGGCAAGGTGCTCGGGGGCAGGAGGGGCAGGCTTAGATCGCTTCTCCTTAGGTGATCCACTTCAGGAGGGGCCCTGTGGCAGCGGGAGGGAGTCAGATCCGCTGCCGGAGGTTTGGCTCTGCAGAAGCGCAGAGTTGGGTGTTTGCGCGGAGCGAGCAAGTTCCCTGGCAGGAACCGGTTCCCTTTGGGATTTCGGCTGGGGGATGGGCGGGGGAAATGGCGCTGGCGAGCGCCTTTGTTCCCCACCAAACTGAGCTCTGTTGTCAGGGGGCTCAGCAGCTCTCCCTCCCTTTGTCCTCCAGCCTTCCCGCTTTCCGAGCAGAGCTGTTAATTTCTGACCTCCCAGACGCTAAGTCGCGCTTGCTGTCGGAACACAGTCCGCCCGGCCCCTCCGCTTTTGCAAGCCCGACTCGGGGGCTCTGCTTGGCCGGCGAGCCGCCCCTCCGCCCCGGCTCCCTCCCGCCAGTCCGTGGAGCGCGCACCGCCTCGCCGCCCTTCCTACCCTCTTCCGTGGGCCTCTCGTCTGCGTTTGGCTCCGGCGACTCTGTTCTGCTAATCCTCTGGCGGATTTCTGGGTTATTTAGGCAGGTGTAGATGGAATCTAAGTGATCAGCAGGACGTGCGGTGAGCCCAGCGTCCTCCTAAGCCGCCATCTTGCCGCAACTCCTGATATGTGAATTTAAAAAATTATTTCTAAGGGCAGCTGGGTGGCTCAGTTGGTTAAGTGTCCAACTCTTGTTTTCAGCTCAGGTCATGATCTCATGGTTGTGAGATTGAGCCCCGTGTCGGGCTCTGTGCTGAGTGTGGAGCCTGCTTAAGATTCTCTCTCTCTCTCTCTCTCTCTCTCTCTCTCTCTCTCTCTCTCTCTGCCCCTCCCCTGCTCATTCTCTCTCTTTAAAAAAAAAAAAAAAGGTTTCCATGATGGGTTGAGAAATGATCTACCTCACTTCTGAGAAGAGGCTGTGAGGTTGCTGCTTCTCACAAGAAGGAAGGAATCCTAGGCTGACAGATACTTGAAGAGAGAATCCAGATCTGTGAGTGCAAGCCATAACTTCTTATGGATGGAAATATTTGACAATTCACTCACTAACTTCTCCAACAAACATTTATTGAACACTTACCTATAGGAGGTGCTTCTCTAGGTTCTGAGATACAGCAGGAAAAAGCCAACCAAACAAAAAAAGTATCCCCACCTTGGTGGAGCTTGCATTCCAAAGGGGAAGGAATTTACAATGAATGGTTGTCAGGTGGTTGACTGAAGGAAAAAGCAAAGGGGGAGCTCAGCATTTGTGCATGGAGTGGTTGTATTAAGATGTGGTTGGAGAGAGCCTTCTGAGAAGGTGACATTTGAGTGGACAATAAGGAGGAAATGAGGTCTGACCCATGCAGATATCTATGGGTCAACTGTCCCTGGCAGAGGTCTAGGTTAGGGGCTCCATTCATGGTCTGGTTTCTTCTCTTTCAGGCAAATGAAGCAGATGCTGTGACTGTCGAAGGAGGTTTGGTGTTTGAGGCAGGCCTGCTCCCCTTTAACCTGAAGCCCATCGTGGCAGAATTCTTTGGGTCAAAAGATGGTGCGTTCTCCCTGGGGTCCCAGGTCTCTGGTCTGACACTGCAGCCATAGGGGGAGGCAGGGTCTCTGCCAGCCTGTAGGGAACAGAGTTGCTGGAGCTCTTTGGATTGAAGGAGTCTGTCATCTATGCTGACCTACAAGGGCTAGAATGTTGACTCTCCCTGGGAAATTGTGAACTGTATGCATCCTGATCGAAATGCCCTTGGTACTGCTGGATAAGAGGGGGCAGTGCTGTCCAGAGTCCATCACTTACCCAGTGGGGTTGCACCCTTGAGAGGCCCTTCTCTGGAGACACACAGATCTGGACAGCCTCTTCGCTGTGCTAATTCCCCTGCAGTTGCTACAGAACATGGATCTGTGAATGATGTGAGGAGAGATTTGGGGGGAGTTGAAGAATAAGGCTTTGCCTCCTCCCATACTTGTCCATAACTGTCATCAGTGGGTACATGAGCACAGCCCACCTCAATCTGTGTCCAACTTTCAGGGCTCTGTCAAAATCCCGGGGTCACCCCTGCATCCTGCCTCTCACACCTTTACCATTGTGTCTGGGCTGCAGGCAAAGAAACAGAGAAAGGAGAAAAGCCTTTGGGGAAAAACAGTAACATCACAATGACTGGGAGCTGAAGGTCTCCCTAAGAATTCCCTGCAGGCCCTGTAGTAGCCGGTGGCCTCAACCCCACGTCTCCATTGGCTACAAGGGGCTGGCTTAAAGGAACTAGTGTTCATTGCCCTGAAAATGGACTCCCCCCGCCCCACTCCTGTTAATCAAAGGCCAATTTTTTTCTTTTTTCACCTGTTCACCAGGAGATGGTGCAGGTCCTAGGATTTCCTGAAGTTGCCCATTGCACACACTCTGGAAGATTAGTTAGCAATAATGTGGTGTCTTCCTTTGGTCCTCCTTTCACTCTGTTCCTTTGCAGATCCACAAACCTACCATTATGCTGTAGCTGTGGTGAAGAAGGACAGCGACTTCCAGCTGAACCAGCTCCAAGGCAAGAAGTCTTGCCACACGGGCCTAGGATGGTCTGCTGGGTGGAACATACCCATTGGGGTACTTCTTCCTTCTGACTCCATTGAAAAAGGTAGGCTTGCTAGGGCTGGGTGCCCTCAGGCAGGACTCCTACGCCAGTCACCCACATAGATTGTGTTGGGGCCATATAATCACTATCAGGCACTGAGTTTCATGAACTACAAGGTGAGGAGAGGACAGCCTGATTTAAATGTGACTAGCTGGGTTTGCTGCACCAGCGACCCTCGGGAGCTGGCAGCTGAGTCTTCTCTTGGCAAAGGTCCCTTGGTCTCTGAGCTTCTGAAAGCCCCACATTCATTGTAACCCCAGCAGTTTGCCTTGACAAGGGCCATCCCTGGGGCTCATGAGAAAGGGGAACTCCCTTCCAGCTTCCCAGGAAGGCTCACTAGGGATTATAGTCACACCACCGGCAGTCAGGCCTCAGTGCCTGGGGTGAGGGTTTGGGATGGGGGCAAGAAGCGAGGAGCAGACTGGAGCCAAGAATTTTTTATGTACTTTTTGTTCAGTTATGAGGAGCCAAGGGAGTCTAGGGTGCCTCGTTAGCCTTTGAAAGACGATGGGCAAATCTTTCTGTGCTTTTGATCCCTGCCAATTCTGCAGCATCCATGTTTTGCCTGTGATAGAAACAAGGGGCTTTTGGGGTCAGATGGAGTGCCAAAGCCTGGGCCATAGCTCTGGCCGTGTTTGCCCTTTCTTGGGGTCTCTTTTGCCTCCATGTCTGACACTGCTGTACATCTGTCTGAAAAGTTATGACTGTTGGCCTACCCCCTACCAACCACCAGGCAAGTTATCCCAACCCTCTCCCATGGATTCCTGGAACTACCATCAACTACCATAGCTCCTGGATCCAAAGGGGAGAGGGGTGGGTGGGACCATGTCCTGAGGCAAAAAAGAGCAATTGGAGCTCCTGCAGTGTTTAGAGTTCTGTCTGCCACACCTAGAGCCTCCATGGTGGTGAGTTAACAAGGTGAGCAGTCCCGTGGTTCAGTGTAGGTAGGTGGCTCTCTGCAGTGGACATGCTAGGACCCCAGGCCCACACATTGGTGTGATGTCTGAACACATGGGGACCCTGGGCCATCCACTTCTTTGGCTATGGGCACTGTTGGCCACCTCTGGACATCTGCTTCCTTAGGACAGTCTTGGGAAGTATGTACAGCCTCATGGGATCTCACAGAGGGCCACTCACTCACACACATACACAACCCAGAGGCCCCCAGCCAGTTCATGCCCTGAGGTCCATATGTCTGTGTTGAGCAGCCACAGCAGAAATGGCCGAGTTCTTCTCCGGCAGCTGTGTCCCCTGTGCGAACAGGACAGCGTTCCCCAGACTGTGTCAACTGTGTGTGGGGAAAGGGACAGACAAGTGTGCCTGCTCCTTCCAGGAACCGTACTTCGGCTACTCAGGTGCCTTCAAGTGAGTGGGGCCCCCCTGCTTCTCCTCACCCTGATGATGGGGAAACTAAGGCACAGGGAATAGACAGGGCCTGCTCAGACCACCTAGAGTGTCAGTGTGAAACCCAGGGTCCTGAGTGCCTCCCATGGCCCACCCTCACTCTTAACCATCCTGAGGAGCAGCCTTCTGTGTGGGAGCCCCTCTTTGCCCCCCAGGGAGCCTGTGTGCTCCCTCTTGGACCAGGGAGGGCTTGGGGAACAGACCTATCTCTAGGTCTCTGGGATCCACACACACAGGCTTGGGCTTCCAGCTGGGCCAAAGGCCAAGACCTCCCAGCTTGCTTATTTCTGGCAGAGCATCTCCTTGTGTCAGGGACATGTGCTCGCCTCTCCCCACCTCCCTCTCAGCCCTCTGCAGGCACCTTTCCATGTCTGTAAGAGAAATGGCTAATGGTCAAAACCAGAACAAAACTGGCTGGGAATCCAAGGCTATCCTGAGTTTTTATCCTCCATGTATCGGGCTTTATTAAAAAAAAAAAAAAAAAAAACGAATCACTTTAGGCTGCCTTTGAAGGGGAAAGTGCGGGTCCTTCCTTCACACCATCCCTCCCTAGAATCACCTGGGTTGTGGCTTACAGAGCTCCTGCCTACTTTAGACCCGGGTTGGCTGTGGAGGTTCAAAAGCCCCTCAGACAGGGCCATTGCCTCTGTGAGGACACACTGAAGTCTGGGAAACTGTGGGCAAAGCCGCGTGAGCCAGTGGTCAGGGCAAAGCCTCAGAGGGGTTGCCAGGGCAGGGGTGAGCCCAAGTCATGGACAGTGGCCTGACTATCGCTGTCCCATTCCTCAGGTGTCTGCAGGATGGTGTGGGGGATGTGGCCTTCGTGAGGCATATGACAGTGTTTGGTAAGTGCTGGATGGAGGGAGAATCATGTGAGCCATACCCTGGCCAGGGGAACTGGTTCTTACCTGAAAGTTTCCTAACATCTAGAGATGGGTGATGACAAGACCGTTAATGATACAGGAGAGTTTCTGTATAAAAATCATTTCTGTTATTTGTACTTGGTTTAGTGTTCAATTTGTTCAGTTTGCAAATCTACTAAACGAATTGAAACAGTATTTAACAATTAATAAAACAAGTTGTAATAATTCAATTCTCTTAGCCACTGCAATATCCATTTCAAATGTAATCACATTCTCCCGAATTCTTCAGTATAAATGGCTCCTAAATGCTTCAAACACCTTAAACAAACACACAAATTATTATAATGATTTCAGAACTTATTAGCACATCTACAACTAGAGGTGTTGCAAAAGCATTATTACTGTGGACAAAAATATATTTCTTTTGTGTTTCTACATTGAAAAAAATAAACACTTTTAAGAGTTTTGGGCCGGGTCGCCTGGGTGGCTCAGTCGGTTGAGCGGCCGACTTCGGCTCAAGTCATGAACTCACTGATTGTGAGTTTGAGCCCCACATTGACCTCTGTGCTGACAGCTCAGAGCCTGGAGCCTGCTTTGGATCTTGTGTCTCCTCTCTGTTGCTCCCCCACTTTCTCATTCTCTCTCAAAAATAAAGATTAAAAAATTAAAAAAAAAAAAGAGTTTTGGGCCATTTACCAGAAAGAAACAAAAAAACCAAAATAATATTTCAGGCAAATTGAAGTTACAGAATCTGGGTTTTGTTTTGTAACCAATCAAATTTCTATCACATGCAGAATACACTTGTATTGTTAAAGATGTTTAAACCAAATGAATATTCAGTATGCTAGGTTCATTTTTAAGATAAATGTCTGCTACCTCAAAGGAAACTTTAAGTCATCACTTTTCACAGAGCTCCTTACAACACAGTGTCTTTCTCTAGCATGAAAGAGGAGTTCAAGGTCCTTTGTTGCTTTGTTCAGCTATTCACAATTCACAGTCCCCTCATTATTACACACTGACCTGGTTTGTTAGCATTTTGGCAACTGACGCATGTCTTATTAATAATCAGTAAATTTGATTAGTGGGGTCATTCATGGGTTTCATTTCCCAGAATCAAGTTGTTCCAGATAATTGTCATTGTTATTTCCTCTGGTTGCTCAAGTGCTCACAGTTACTATGCCAGTGGGCAGAGTCTTCTAACACTCACCCTGAAGCATTTGAAAACATCTTCACTTTCTGAAAACAACAGGTTGTCCCAGCTTGTCCTCATTTACTTTTACTGAAAGTCATTTACCTGCTAATATAGATCACTCATTGCCTTCGAAAAAAAAGTTAATTTATTTACTTTGAGAGAGAAAGAGAAAGAGAGAGAGACAGAGAGAGAGTCAGCAGGGGAGGGGCAGAGAGAGAGAGGACAGAGGATCCAAAGCAGGCTCTGTTCTGACAGCAGCGAGCCCAATGCAGGGCTTGAAATCATGAACTGTGAGATCATGACCTGAGCCAAAGTCGGACGCTTAACCAACTGAGCCACCCAGGAACCCCCACTCATTGCCTTTTAAGTAGAAGTTTATAAGAGACTATCCATCAGGCTTTTGGGGTACAAGTGAGTGTTGGGGAGCTGCTGCTACCACTGGGACCTTGAGGTAAAGTTCTTTCTTTCTGGAGCTATTAGACCATATTGATTTTTTTAAATTGAATTCTGATATTACTAAATCATTAAAATTTTTTCTTTTAATATAAAGATTTAAAATGTATTTTCTCTTCGACATACCTAATTAAACTTGTAACCTTATACAAGAACTCTAATTGTACTCCTTCCCTTTCAGTGTGAGAGTTTATGAACCCCAAAGACCTTCTCTATGAGTTTTCTAGGGATGCCGTGACAAAATACCACAAACTGGGTGGCTTAAGCAATAGAAGTTTATTGTCTCACAGTTTGAGAGGCTAGAAGTCCAAGATCAAGGTGTGAGTAGGGTGGGTTCCTTCTGGAGGTTCTGAGGGGGAATCTGTTCTTTGCCTCTCCCCTAGCTTTCTGGTGGTTTCTTTGGTGTCCCTTGGCTTGTGGTCACACTGGCCCAACCTAAGTCCTTCTCTTCACATGGCATTCTCCCTGCGTGTGTATCATTTTTATCAGCATACCAGTCATGCTGGAGTAGGGGCTCACACTACTGTAGTGTGACCTCATCTTAGCTAATGACAGCTGCAATGACTCTATTTCCAAGTAAGGCCACGTTCTCAGGTAATGGGCATTTAGGACTTCAATATAGGAATTTCAGGGGACACAATTCAACCCAGAACACTTTCAAATACCAAGATAAGGGGAACCGAACAGTCTGTTCCCCTCACAAGGTTTTCTGGCCCTCCTTGTACCTGTAGAGTACGCTGACTGGGGCCCTATGCCTCCTTCAACTCTTTCACCACCTTTCCCCAGCAGGCTCTGCCTCCAGGGGAGGACTGCCATTTTAGTGGGGGACCTGGATTGTCCTCGCATGGTGATGCATCAGCCTCAGACTAGCTGACAAGTTACCTTGACTCTCCGAGCCTACATTTCCTCATCTCTAGAATGGCATCATCATATCACTGGCCTCCCCAGTTGCTATGAAGATTAAATGAAAGCCTTCAGCACAGTCTTTGGTGTGCTGTGAGTGCTCAGAAAACATTTGCTGTCATCATTCCTATCGGCAGAGTTACAGACGTGTGGGGTAGTCAGAGGGGTCCTGGGCCAAACAGGCTTCCCGGCCCCGGGTCTATCTGCAGTGAGAATCAGTCATTTCACCTCCTGAGGCCTCAGGTTCCTCATATGTATAAAATGTATTTGGAAAAAATTTTCTTTCAGTCCTCTTTAGGTTGTTAAAAAATTATTAAAGACAAATTAGGTGATACAAACACATTTTAACATTTCATGAAGTTGACAGTCTCCTTTTGGAGAGCTGAAAAATGGGGTGGAAGTCAGGGAGCTTCTATAAATGAATAAAGGACAAGGAAGAGACAAATAGACTATTGACTGGGGCCATATAGTCAACTTTGTCTAGGTTAGAAGGTCCAGGGTTGGCTTGGTGTTCGGGGACTTGCTGATTTGAATAGACTTTGTTTCTGGTCAAGCAGAGCATTTACAGGGACACAAAAGCTGATCTAAATTTTGGTTTACTTATGTGGCACCTCGGCAGGACTAGCTCCATCTTGGGCCTAGAAAGTTATTACAATAAGGTCAAACAGTGTCTGTGATTCAGGGAGCAGCAGGGACCACAGCTTATAGCTCTGTCTACAGTTGGCTCATCTGGGCTTTCTTCCCCCAGAGAACCTGCCAAACAAAGCTGACAGGGACCAGTATGAGCTGCTCTGCCTGGACAACTCCCGGAAGTCAGTGGATGAATACAAGGACTGTCACCTGGCCCATTTCCCTTCTCATGCTGTCGTGGCTCGAAAGGTGGGGGGCAAGGAGGACTTGATCTGGGAGCTTCTCAACCAGGCCCAGGTATTCCCACCCACCATCCTCCCTTCCTGCTTGGGGGAGGGGGTGTCCCTGCTTGGATTTGGGGCATTTTCCTACATTCCCTTCTAGCTACTCTGGAAGTTCTTCTGGGTGTAGGACAGGAACCATGTCACACATCATCTGCTTCACTGAAAAGCCACTCAGTCTGTATATGTTATAGACAGCAGAGGCCATAAAACCCTCACTTATATCATTGACCTCCTGGTCCAAAGACTCTATAGAAGTGCCTCATTGCTCCATTTTTTTCTTTTCAGTTCTAAAAGGTCCTCACGATGCAGGGCAGGTGCCCCTCCTCTATGGAGTATTCTCCTATTATCTTACTGGCATGCGATCCTGCCCTCCTGACTTCCCTCAGTGGCAGGTTCTCTCGCCATGAGCGTTCTCTCTGTCTGGTGTTGGTGGCAGCCTCTCCCATCCAGCCCTTATTCATCCCGTGACCCCTCTCTCTTGGCGCTCCCTGCTTAGCACTGGGGATTCAGAGATGAAGGGCACAATGACTTGCCCTTGAGTTGCTCCCAGATGAGTATGGGAGACATGATGAATATACATACAAACTACCACCAGATGAAATGGTACAACCTTGGGGACCTGGATTGTGTACTTTGTAGAGGTCAGAGGAACTAATTTGTAGGGTATATCTGGGAAGATTCTTGAGCCCTGGGAAGTAAGCTGTGTGTACCCCTAGGAAGTACAGGAGGTTGCCAGAGGTCACATTTCATGTACAGCCACTGCAAAAGCAAAAAGTGGACAGACACTGGAAAGACCTTGGGGGTAGGTACAATAGTCAGGAATGGCTTTGGGCCAGCTAGTGGGAGTTGTAGGCAAAGGGCCCTTCCATTGTTTGGAGGCCGGAAAGTTTCCAGCTGGTCCTTCAGTGGTAGGCCTGAGGTAGGAGAGGAGCCCAGGACTCCTGATGTCCAGGCTCAGTGGCAGGTGCTGGACCACTAGCCGCTCCAGGACGAAGACCACTAGAGCCACTAGAGCCACTAATGGCCAGGAATAAGGCAGCCTTCACTGCCTGTCACATGGGAACCTGACACTGGGGAGGAGCAGCTGCCTGGCATACAGCAACCCGTACCTCTTGGTGTGAATCTCAGAGGGACAGCCCCTGGCGGTTTCCCTGAAGCCGCACATGGCAGACCAGCTGGGATTTGGGTAAAGTATTCCCTGGAGAGAGACATGAGAAGCCCAGGAAACACAGGGACGTTGGTGGGCCAGGAGCTTTGTCTTTACTCTCAGGTGCTCATGTTTTTTCGCTTTCAGTTTTCCTTATTTGGTTTTGGGTTTGTTTTCCCTTTCCCTTGCTATGCCAGCCTCCCTCCTTCTCTGTTTGTTTTATCCTTTGAACAGGAACATTTTGGAAAAGACAAGTCAACAGAATTCCAGCTCTTTGCCTCTCCTCATGGGAAGGACTTGCTGTTCACAGATGCTACCGATGGGTTTTTAAGAGTCCCTCCTAAGATGGATGCCAAGCTATACCTGGGATACAAATATTTTGCTGCCATTCAGCATCTAAGGATAGGTGTGTAAGGTCCTGGGAGGGCAGCAGAGTAGGAAAGCCAGAGAAGTTTTCCCAGTGCCTGCAAGCCTCACCCTACCCAACCTTCACTGGCCCATGGAGCCTAAGGGAGCTACAAACTCCCAGGGGTTAGTGAGGGGATTTTCTGCTGAGCTGCACCAAAGGCCTGAATTATGAGATCACAAAAGGGTTTTGAAGACCTTCAGGTTACAGTCAGTTTGAAGTAATGATGGTTCTCAGTCCTGTGTATTAACCAGGGTCACCTTCCCAGTGCCCAGGAGAAATAGCACATCCCAAACTGATGTGGGAACATGGCCTCTGCCACTATTAGGAATGAAACTAGGATGTCAGAGGGTGTTAATTCAGCTCTTGCCTTCCTCTGGATCCCTATGGCTCATTTTTTCTTTCTTTCCTTCCTTATTTTTTTCTTCATTTAGTCAACCAATAGTTATTGAGCACCTACAAAAGCCACTGTGTTAGATGTGGGTATACTGTGGTGAGCAGATATTGGGTGAGGGGAGAACAATTAGGCCCACCCCAAAGATAACACATGACTACCAACTAGGGAATGCTGCTGGATGGGAGAACCCAGTCCTGTCAGAGAAAACCCCGGAAGGTCCTGACCTGGGCTGGTGCTCAGAAAGGCCTCCCCTCAGAAGGGTGTACTTGAGGAGGTGAGGTCAATAGGGAGAGGGACTGCTCTGCCTTCATTGTTCCTTCTGAGTACTGAGTTCCCCATTTCTCCCAGAGGGTGATAGGCAGGGAATGAGCAGGGATGTCTCATGCCCACTCTGCTGCTGTCAGTGAGGACACCATTGGGCAGCCATTCTGCAGTCAGTGGCACTAACCTCCCAGACGTATGTGAGGACTTATTTTGCATGCTGGGCTTTTCTCCACCTGTCCTAGGTGTGGAAGACTCCCAGAGGGTGCTGTGGTGTTCAGTGGGCCACCATGAGAGGGTCAAGTGCGATGAGTGGAGTGCTGTAAGTGGTGGCGCCTTACAGTGTACCACGGAGGAGACCATTGAGAACTGCATCGCTGCCATAGTGGTAAGGAGGGCCCTACCTCCACAGCTGGGCTTGGACACACAGATACATGGCCTCTCTGCCCTTTTCCCATATGTCTTCCTGTCAGCCATGAGGCTAAGATGTACCTGTTGTGTGCTGCCCCACCCCCTCCTCAGCCCCATGCAACTCCACCCAATGCACCCCTCCAGCTCAGGCTGGCCCAAGACCCAGACTCCTTAGGTACTTAGCTCTGGAGTCCTGGGAGCTTTGGGAAGTGGGGTGGCATCCCAGGGTGTGGATTATGAAAGCAAATCAGCCTTCTCAGTCCTTGAGTCATTAAGTTTAACTTTTTTCTGGTGACAAAAATATTACATGCTACAAGAGAAATGAAAGATAAATAAAATCATTCACAACATCATAACTCAGAGATCATGACCACATAATTTCTGAGTTATGAAGTTGTGTTGTTATTAATTTTCCTTTCTCTAAGAGCAGACAATATTTTTGTGATTAGAAAAAATCAATTTATGGGGCACCTGGGTGGCTCAGTCATTTGAGCTTTTGACTTCTGCTCAGATCATGATCTCGTGGTTAGTGAGTTTGAGCCCCACATCAGGCTTGCTGCTGTCAGCCTGTCAGCGCAGAGCCTGCTTCTGTCCCCTCACTTTGCCCCCTCCCCCACTGGCACTCTCTCAAAAATACATAAACATTAAAAAAAAAAGAAAATTATAAATAAAATACTAAAAAATTGACAGAAACCTAGGAGACACACAGTCTTCTTGAAGAAAGAAGATCTGTATTTTGGTAAGCCTTCCTGGGAATAACCCGTACATTAAGATCTGGCAATTTATACAGTCTCCTAAATTTGTCGGTTACAAAGATTAAATGAATTTGAGTGCTCGGGACATTGCCTAGCATATAGTAAGCAGCCAATAAATGTTATCTATTGTTATTATTATTTAAAGTCAGCACAGAAGGTGTACTTTCTTAGGTAATGAAATATTTGTTTAAAATATGTTTTTAATGGCTGCATAATATTCCACCAAGTATTTCAGCCTCAATTTATTTAACTAATTTATAAATGCCTATATCTGATTTATTCTCAAATCCTTTGCTATTGTAGATAATATGGATTGAATATTTTTGTTCTATGACCTCAGTATTTCCGGGTGTATCTTTAATAGTAATGATAGCTAATATTTGTGAAGCTACTTACTATGAGCCAAGTATGTTTATGAGCTCTTATCTTGTATTAACTCATTTAATCCTCACAATAAGCTCAGGAGCCCATTTTATGGATGAAAAAAAAAATAGAATAGTTTTGAGGTATGTGTCCTTTAAAATAGATCCTGGAGACTGTGTGGGTTAGTGGTCATGAGCTAAGGAATGAAACTATGTTTTAGTCTTAGTGACTGTCTATTAGAGGAATTATTTAAGCTGTCTCTGATCTAGTTCACTAATATATAAAAGGGGGAGGATTATAGTACCTACCTTGTTGGATTTTCTGAGCAATACATGAGATAATCACTGGAAGGTGTTTCAAAAGGACCTGGCGTATAGTAAAGGCTTGGTAAGTTTTTGTTTCTATAGTTGCTACTGTTTTAAGATAAATTTCTAGTAAGGCAGTTAATAGATCAAAAGCGAAGCATGAATATGTATCTGTGTGTTTTTATCAGTGACCTTATCTATACATTTTTTGCTCTGCTGTTGGAAAATTTCATTGATTTAAATAATAACCTATTAATGAATTATTTAACTGGAGAAATTAATTGTTTATTGAATGTCTCTGTTGTGTTAGTGCTCTGAGTTAGTGCTAATGCGATTATGGGAACAGAGTTGAACTCCACCATAGAGAAGAAAACATGTTTCATAGAAACATTAGTAAATACGGTCTCTGAATCTGGCCATGTAGATGGCTGAGTAGTAACAGTCACAAATAAAATGTGGTAAGGACATGTCCAGTACTCAACATGGGACTAATGAGAGGTCAGAGATGCCAGGGAGCATGATCTGTGTTGGGTGCTTGCTCCTGGGTCAACATGTCCAGCTTTCTAAACCCTGTGGTTATATGGCAGAAGTTTTGATTAATCAAAAGTACATGTGACATAAAGCTAATGAGACAGAAAACCTCTGAGGGTCAGTGAGACAGGAAACAGCCTCACTTTTGTGCTACTGATTTATTTCTTCAGAAAGGAGAGGCTGATGCCATGACTTTGGATGGAGGCTTCATCTACATAGCGGGCCAATGTGGTCTAGTGCCTGTCCTGGCAGAGAACTACAGTAAGTGGAGGCGGTGCCTCTCGCTGTTTTATTTCCTCGAGGCCATTGACATGAAAGATGAAGAAACGATTTAGTTCATTGTTGAGATAATAACTACTGTTGGAATGTAAGAGGCTAGCAGATAATATCCTCTTTCCCCAGAGTCAGAACCAATGAAGATATGGATACAGGAATAAGGAGAATGAGATCAAAGGAGATCTTTATTACTTAAAAGGTGATATTGGAGGGTATGGTACAGAGCTGGCTGCAGGGCTTGCCAAATTGCCCTTGAGTTAGAGTTACCCACTAGTTCAGGAGAACGGGTCTGTTGGCTTACCCCATGGCTGAGGGCAGAGGAGAACACATATTGTCATAAATCTTCATTGAAAAGATCTAAACCAACCTCTCCCCACTCTCTTCAATAAAGAAAGGAGGGGCTGAGCCACATGAACTTCAATACTTGTGCCAAATTTACTAGTCCAAAACCAACTCACCCCAGCTGCACTGGAAGATTGAGGGGTGATGCTACAGGGTCATGTTCTTTAGTGGGGATCCTTTCACATAAAAAAAAATAAAGCTGGGAAAAAGAGGATTTCACCAATATAATTTATGAAGTACCTCATCAGTTAGGCGGTGAGCAGGAAACCATACATTATTCTTCAATACAGAACAACTCTGCTAAGTAAATAATGGTAGCTCCATTTTGCTGATATAAAAACTAAGGCTTAGAGAAGTTAAATGATGTGTCCAAGGTAGAATGAAGACCGTATCTACGGTTTTCTGACTCCATGGATTCGATTTTTCCCCTCCAACATAACGAGAATATGATGATTGCCCACCACAGTCCAGGGTTCTGCAGAGAAGAAGGATGTCAGGATGATTTCAATCACATAGCAAATGCAGAAAGATCTTTGTCAGGATCTTCAGTGGCCTCTGCCCCTCTTGAAAGGGCATCTCATTTTCTTTCTCTGTAACCCCCTGAGTGTTGGGGAGATTCTGAGGTGGAACCTAATGTTCAAATAGCAAAGGTCAGGCAGAGAGGGGTAAAATAGGCCTACAGAAACTTGCTTGTTGATAACCAATGACACACTGCTTAATTTTATCCTTCACTCTTGAGATTGAGAAGCTCATGACTTTGGACTGAGTAATAGCAGAGTTTCATGCCATTATCTTGGTTTTTTTTTTTTCTTCTTTTTAGTGCCTAAGGATGAGTCTAGGTGTGTGAATACACCCATGGAAGGTGAGTCAGAACCAGTAACACTGGGGTCAAAGATAAAGGCCATTGTTGGGGGAGAGGGTGGGGAAAGTCTTAAAAATAAACCAAAGTTATTAGAGTTGTAAGAAAATCAGAAGGATGATGATGAGAAGCCGCCAGTACCACAGCTTATTGTTAAGGAGCAAATCCGTCACGAAGCTGTAGCAATAATTCCCGTTTGTAGGGTATGTTACAGTCAACAAAGGACTCCTGCCTGCACTATTCTCGTTTAGCCTTCTCAGCGGTCCTCTAGGATGTGGACATCATTATCCCGTGTTGTGTAGATGGGGAAGGTGAGGCTCAGGGCTGCACAGCCACGGAGTGCCTGCACCTGGGCTCGAGAAGAGGTAGTGTGACTGGAATCCCCTTGCCCTTCCCGACACACCACCCCGCTCCTTGTCACATGCTGCCTGCCCATCTTTGTGCCAGGAGGCAGGAGCCTGTTCCAGGCACTTCCAGGCCAAGTGGAGGCCTCACGAGAGGAGGAGAGTCATACCTGCTCTAATGAAGAGGAGGAGGAAGATGAGCTCAACCCTTTAGCTTTTGGCCAGCTGATTTTAATAGCAGAGGAGCTGACCTCATCTTTAGAGTAGACCAGTTGACAAGTTCTCCCATCTGTGTCTCCACAAGGGCAGAGAGGGTCTGAATCTGTCCTTGAAGTACCTACTCTTGGAAAATGGAGCAGTGTTTCTTAATCTAGTGTAGCACCTGGACCAGCTGCATCAGCATCACCTGAGAACTTATGAGGAATGCAAATTCTTGGGCTCCACCCCAAATCCACTGAGTCAAAAACTCCAAGGATGGGGCTACTGTTGTGTGTTTTAACAAGACCTCCAGCTGATTCTGATACACATTAGGTTTTGAAAACAACAGTGACAGAGGATCCTGAGGTGAAAACAGATGCTCGCCTGGGCTTGGAGCACCCCAGCACCAGCAACATCTCTGTTCCCTGCTAAGAATGGGGTCATAGAGGCCCCGCTGTGCCCACACTCCACCAAGCTGCCTGGGGTGCAAAGCAGCTCCCCTGCAGCAGCTCCCCTGCATGTGCAACAGAACCCAAGCCCTAGGGTATGCTGCCCCTCTCCCCCTCTGCTTTCATGGCTAACAGTCTTCAGTGAGTTGTGTCTTCACCCTCAACCCTAAGGGCTGGCATTTTTCTCAGCCATGCAGTCTATCGATTGGAGAATATGTGAAGTCAGAAGGAACTCTGCTTGAAGAATGGTTGACATTGCCAGGAACTTCAGTGATAGGCAAATGCAGGTGGACAAAGATGCTTAGAAGACAGTTCAGGGTGGCTGACTGGGATGGAGAAGGTTAGATGTGAGTAGAGATGGAGATATCAACCCCAAAGCCACACACACACACACACACACACCAGATGACAGTAATTGATGCTATTTGTGCAGAAACAGCTACACCTCAGGAAAGGCACTGTAACAGTATTTGGCTGCTGGAATGGTGTAATAGAGCACATTCTGGTAAGCAAGGGTTTGCTGTGGCCTTGGAAGAATCTGTTGCAGTGAAAGAAGGGCTCTGGTACTGCTTGTGCCACAAGCAGCATAGCTGGAAACCCAGCAGTGTAACTTCCCCGTCCTAGTCTAATGTACAATGTGCCCATATTAGCACATCTGATCCCCCTAAATCAGCCCCTGGGATGAGTATCATTGTCACCATTCTACTGAGGAGAAACTGGGGATCTAGATAGAAGTGACTTGTCTGAGGTCATTTAGGAAGTAACTGGCAAGGCAGATCTTTCACCTGCCATGTTGACTTCCAATTTTTCTAGGCTTGAATATTTAGAGACCTGAATCACAACAGCAAGAGAGGGAGTGTAGTGGGGAGAGGGGTTCGGAGTGGCAGTGGAGAACCATACCAGCTTCTAATTCTGAAGATTTATGATTCTAATCTTCTTATAAATTTAGGTTTGCTGTTTAGGCCTCACTCAATAAGCACATTCAGTTACATAGTATTGGGATAGGAATATATGAAATATCAGTGGTGTTCCCATTATTTTCAGGAACAAGACAAGAAGGCCTACTCCCACCAAAGACACTGGGCATTACTTTGAAAGTGAATGCAGTATAATTAGGAATATATGTATATTCCTAATTTTATATATATATATATATTCCTAATTACATATATATATATACACATATGTATATATACACATATATGTATATATATGTATATATGTATATGTATGTATATATACACATATGTGTATATATATATAATTAGAAAAGAATTTTTAATATTTGGAAGAAGATTAAATTGTCACAATTAGAGAAAACAATATTGTCATATCTAGAAAATCAGAAACTTAACTTTATTTCTTTTTAAAGTTTATTTATTTTGACAGCGAGAACACAAGCGGAGTAGGGGCAGAGAGAGATAGGGAGAGAGAGAATCCCAAGAAGGCTCTGCAGTGCAGAGCCTGATGCAGGGCTCAAACTCACAAACCATGAGATCATGGCCTGTACTGAAGTCAGCCACTTAATGGACTGAGCCACCCAGGAGCCCTGAGATTTAACTTTAAAAAAGAAGTCATTAAAGCTCTTTCTTTATGACTTAACGTTGAACAGAAATATTTCAACAGGTGCACACTTATATGTATAAAAATTTATGCAGATGATATGTAATCTGGCAAAGTGGGGCACAACATAAATGCCCACCAGTAGGAGGATCACAAAATATGGTATTTCCATATAGTGGAACATAACTTAGATTTAACCAATAAACAGAATGAGATAGTTGTATCTATTTCTGCTGAATCGAAAAGGTGCCTACAATATATCATTGATGGAGGATAAAGCATCTTATAGTAAAGAATGTATAGCAGGATAAAACTGAAAGTATGAAATACATGTGTAAAAATTTCTGGATGCATGCATGTAGACATGTCTGGAGCGCAGTTGTCAGACTGTTTGGCCCCATACTTAATAATGATAGTTATTGGAAGGGTCTTCTGCTAAAGTAAGGTGAGGGGTTCAAGCTATTCCCCCTCCCCTGAGAGAGTGGCAGGAGGGGGTAACTGTAGCAGCTCTAGAATACATTTTCAGAGGGTCCTGGAGCTACTGAAATTGCATCTTGGTATCTGTGTTGCAAGGTTATTACGTCGTGGCAGTGGTTAAGAAACCAAGTGCTGACCTCACCTGGAACTCCCTGCAAGGCAGGAAGTCCTGTCACCCCTCAGTTGGTACTTCTGCAGGCTGGAACATTCCCATGGGTTTAATATACAACAAAACTGGGTCCTGTAAATTTGGTAAGTATGTTCTGGGAGGTGGTGTGGCAGCCCCTTCCTTGGGCCTGTGCCTGTGTAGGAGAGAAATTCAGTTCAATGGCAAGGAATGCCAAGGGATGATATAAGTGGGTAGTGGGGTCAAGGGCTGGGCAGACATTACAGGTGAGCTTCACCTCTGCTTGAATGGATGCTCCCCTTTCTCCTCACCTCCTCACTTCTGAGGGGAGAGGCTTGGCCCAAAGGGCAGATATCAGGGAAATACCCCTTTCTTTATGTATTACCACTAGCTCGGGGAACAAGCCTGGGGTTACAGAGCAAGAGTAGTGTGTGTGTGTGTGTGTGTGTGTGTGTGTGTGTGTGTGTGTGTGTTGTATTGTTTTCCCATATAAACTAGATTGGCTGCTTTTTAAAAATTGAAAACCCTATACCAGTAAGTCCTTGGACACTTTATCTTTCACTTTCACCCTTATCTCCCTTAGATTCTCATATTCGTCATTTTAGCAACACTCTTGTCAATACCTAAAAGGCCCTTGGTCCCCTGCTTTCTCTCGTCATCTCACAAATCCCATTCCTATGCAAAGCCCATTCCCTGCTCTCTTCACCCTCTGCACCTTAGCAGCTAAACATGGCTGGAGAAGTCACAGGGCCCAGCAGTTCATTCCTCTGGAAATGCTCTAGCTGCTGGCCTCAGTGGGCCCCTGGCACTCATGAGCACCCCCACTGTGTCTCTACGCCAACCCCCCCCCCCCGCACACTTCCTAATAATTATCCTAATGTCCTCACTGTCCACACATTTCCATCCCACACCCATCTACCAAGTTGCTCAGCAGATGACTTATCTCAGCTGCAGAGACAATTGAAATGATCAGAAAAATTTCCCCTCACCATCCCACTGCCGAAGCTGTGGGCCTACTGATGGCTGTATCTACTCAGCCTCCCTCCACCTGTGTTTTGCGTGGGGGCCCCTCCCCCACACCCTTCCCTAGAGCCTCACTCTTTTGGTTACTACATCTTCCTCTGGTATAGCCAACAATTTCTTTCAACATTGAACTCACCCAATGTTTTCCATTTTTAAAAGTCCAGCCTCTCTCAGCAGTCTCCTCCCACTTTTGACTTGTTTCTCCACCTCTTTACTGCCAGACTTCTTAACAGCAAGGTCTGAGCCAATCACCTCCCACTTACTCCTCTGCTCCCTGCCTTCTGGCTTCCCTGTGTCATTGCATAAGGAAGAACTCTGATCAAGGCTACCTATGACCTCCATGTTGCTCAGCTGAAAGGTCATGCTCCACTCCATTTCTCCATGACTTCTCTTTCTTCAAATCGCCTTAAAACACTATCTCCGGACTTTTGTGAAAACACACTGGTTTGGTTTTTCTCCTACCTCTACAAAATGCACTTTCCCATTCTGGTTAATAAATATTTCAGTTGCTTAAAAAATTTTTTTTCTCCTACTCTAAACTCAATCCTCAGGCACTCATATCCATACCTACAGCCTTGATTACTATCTAAACAAATAATACTATACATACAAAACTAGGCACATAACCAGTAGTAGATAAATGTTTGCTGCTATCACTATTATTAGTATTATGTCTATATGTTGATAACTATTACATTGTTATCCCTAGCACAGATCTCTCCTTGACCTCCAGAACTGCCTATTTGACATTATCTAGTTGAATATCTCAAAAGCACATTAAGCTCAAAACAGAATGCATCATCTCTGCTGAGCCTGGTCCTGTTCCAAAGCTGCCTAGCTTGGTGGAGGACCCTATAGTCCATCCACTTGCGCCAGCTGGAAACCAAGCTGTCATCCTGCATGCACCCATCCATCACCAGTGATGTCAGTTCTCCGCGCCCACCCCCCCCACCTCACCACCATCTCCCTCACCTTAGCGCTACCCTAGTCCAAGCTGCCTTCATCTCTCCTGGGCTACAACAGTAACCTGCTGCCTGCACACCACATCTGGCCTGGATTCCATCCATCCTGTTGCCAGACCAATCTTTGCAAAGTGCAGACCTGCTATATCCTGCCCACTATACCTGGTCTACCATTGCTACAGCCCTTCAGAAGCTCCTCATTTCTCTAAGGATAAAAAACAAAATCTACACAAAGGTATAAAAGGGGATCTGGACCTTGCCTTCTCCCCACTGACTCTTGCAGTGGGTGGTCCAGCACAACGACCTCTATTAACCTTTCTGTGTCATTTGCTCCCCACCCAACTCCTGCCCTAGGCCTTTGCAGATGCTTCCCTGTCTGGAAAACCTGTTCCTATTCATTCTTCATCTCTCTACTTAAGGCCTCTCCCTGACTCCCAGGTCTGCACTAGATTCCTTTATCTGCAGGTGTAGAACCATATTCTTCTTTCCCAGAGCAAGTGGGAGTTGGTGGGGGGGGGGGTGGATAAATTCACTGGCGTGGCTACTTGAATTATGACTGTTGCTCACAAGCTTGGGTTCCCGGAGAGCAGGGCCTATGTGACGTCCTTACCACAGTGCCCTGGGGCCCAGCACAGTGCTTGGCAGCTGGGTCTCTCAGGCCCCTTCCTGGATCTGGAGTCACAATGGAATACCTTGTAAGGAAAGGCAAGGGAAGCAGAGGGCAGGAAAAATGGGGGACAATTTCAACCACCTGGGACTTTCAGTTTTGTTGTGTCTCTTAGGATTACAACTGTGTCTGTCCTTTCACACCTCTGCCCTGTGCCACTTCTATTCCACAGACCCTTGTCCCAACTTCAGCCAGTTCCCCTTTACTCTAGTTGCAACCTTTATTTTTTAGTTCCCTAAGGTTCTTATTTCTTTTTTTTTTTAATTTTTTTTTCAACATTTTTTATTTATTTTTGGGACAGAGAGAGACAGAGCATGAACGGGGGAGGGGCAGAGAGAGAGGGAGACACAGAATCGGAAACAGGCTCCAGGCTCCGAGCCATCAGCCCAGAGCCTGACGCGGGGCTCGAACTCCCGGACCGTGAGATCGTGACCTGGCTGATGTCGGACGCTTAACCGACTGCGCCACCCAGGCGCCCCTAAGGTTCTTATTTCTAATAATATGGTACCAAACACCTGAATGTGGCAATTCTAGGGATAAAATCTGGGGCTCTCTTTCTTTTTTTTTTTTTTTTAATTTTTTTTTTCAACGTTTATTTATTTTTGGGACAGAGAGAGACAGAGCATGAACGGGGGAGGGGCAGAGAGAGAGGGAGACACAGAATCGGAAACTGGCTCCAGGCTCTGAGCCATCAGCCCAGAGCCTGACGCGGGGCTCGAACTCCCAGACCGCGAGATCGTGACCTGGCTGAAGTCGGACGCTTGACCGACTGCGCCACCCAGGCGCCCCTGGGGCTCTCTTTCTAACATAGGCAGGCAGAGCTGACCTCCTCTGTTTTCCTGCACAGATGAATTCTTCAGTCAAAGCTGTGCCCCTGGGTCTGATCCAGATTCCAGTCTCTGTGCTCTGTGCAGTGGTGGCAACGACCCAGCCCATACTTGTGCTCCCAACAACCATGAGGGATACTACGGCTCCAGTGGGGCATTCAGGTGAGTAGTGTCTGTGCACCTTTCTCTTTGGCACCAACCCAGTGAACTTCTTGTCCTTTCATCTTTTCTATCGCCCCAGCATCTGGGCACTGCATTTAAGAGGAGCCAGAATTAGAAAACAAAACTGTAGATTCCCACCGGCCCCAAGGACTCAAGTCCAGCTCCTTTCTGGAACACTTTTCTGCAGACCCACCAGACTTAGGGCACCTGAGGAGAGGCAAGAATGAGGGGTACAGGGTCACAGCCATGCTTCTACTTTTGTTCTTTTCTTCTGTGTGATTGTGGACAAGTCATGGAATCTTTCAGAGTCTCAGGTTAAAATCAGAGGAGGGGTACTGGGTGTGTGCTTCTTACATCTGGCTGATGAGTACATTTTAAAAATAGATATTCCTAGGCTCCCCATCCATTCAAGAAACAGTTATTGAGCACCTAGTATGTGGCAGGCACTGGTCTAGGTAGAGGGGTTATAGCAGCAACAAGACACATGTAGGTCCTGCTCCCTGTCTCCTCTCATGAGGAGAGTAGGACAATAAATATAAATGAAGGGCCAATCACTTCCTGACTGAGGTAGGAGCTACAAAGGAACAGAAGGGGGTAGTGTGGTAGTGACTTGGGTAGTGGACAGTTTTGATAACAGCAAGTGGAAGGGACTGTATGAATTGAGGATTAAATATTGACAGGGAGGGGCACCAGGGTGGCTCAGTGGGTTGGGCGTCCAACTTCAGCTCAAGTCATGATCTCATGGTACATGTGTTTGAGCCCCGCCTCAGGCTCTGTGCTGACAGCTCAAGGCCTGGAGCCTGTTTCAGATTCTGTCTCCCTCTCTCTCTGCCCCTACCCTGCTCACATTCTCTCTCTTGCCTCAAAAATAAATAAACATTAAAAAAAGTTTTTAATATTGACAGGGAGTCAGACCTCAGAAAATCTGGAGGAAGAGTATTAAGGAAGAAGGAACAGCAAGGATACAGGCATGGGGCAGGATAAATTGTGCCGTGTTTGAGGCCAGAAAAGGCCATGATGGGGAGGGGGGTGGCGCATGGGTGAGAGGGGATCAGGGGTGTGCAGAGCTGGAGCTGCGGCATTGGATATGTCTCTGTGCCCTATCAACCTGATCAGGGAGGTAGATTTAATTCTAAGTGTGCTGAGCAGCACGGGACACTTTGAGGCAGTAGGCATGTTGTATGAATCAGGGTTGTGTGGAGAATGTGTGAGCCTCTAGGAAAGGCCCCTTTATTTGTCACACTGCCAGATGACTTTGTCCTGCCATCTCCAAAATTTTCTCTTTCATAAGCCATACATAAATGACATATTTTCACAGATCCACTACAACACTATATACTGAACATGAAACCTAGGCTAACGTAGTTTTTGTTTTTGTTTTTACATCAGAAAGTGCATTGGTATTAGGGTTGATGGTCTCCTTGGCACTAATATAATATTACAGAGGACTGGAATTGTCAGAGCTGTGTCTTGAAACACAACTTGTTCTCATCCCCAAATGAAGGACCAGTTTTCAGTCCTTGCATTGCTTCATCTACCGGACCAGTATCATTGATACCACCCATCACTTCCTCCCAATGGATGCATTTTCCTCCTTGGCTCCAGGACACCACACTCTTTGGATTCCCTCCTCCCTCTCCTGCTATTGCACCTGTCTCTTTGTTGGTTCCGCCTCACTTCCCCATCCTCAACATGTTGGTGCACCCCAGGGCTCTGTCTTTGGACTTCTCTGTTCATACTCACACCCTTGGTGGTTTTATCTACTCTCGATCCATCTACATGCTGACAATTCCCAAACTTATATTCCTGTTCTCTTCAGAACTCCAGATGAAACTCCAGACTGCCTAGTGGGCATCTCCACTTGGATTTCTAATCACTGTCTCAAATTTAAATGTCCCAAACTGAGATTCTAAAATTTCACATACTCCCACCCAAACCTGTACCTCCAGCAGTCTTACCCACATCAGTTATAGGCAACTCCATTTTTCCTTTTGGAAAAAAGTCAGAACCTTAGTGTCTGCTATCTATGTCTACTTTCTTTCTCTCAGACTCCATATCTGGTCCTTCATCAAATCATGTTGACTCTACCTGCAAAGGGTAACCAGAATTGACCTCATCACCCATCTCCACTGATATCACCTTGATCCAAACCACCATCATCTCTCTCCAGATTGTTATCATACATTCTTAAAGGGTTAGGAGGCATCTGCTCTATCCTCTTCTCCCTCCTACGTCCAGTCTATTCCCAACATATCAGCAAGAGTGATTCTGTTAGAATATAAATCAGAGTATCACACTTCTCTGCTTAAAACCCTCCAGTAATTTCCCATATCACTCAAAGTAAAATTTAGGGTCCTTCTTTGACCTATAAGGCCTCTTTATGACCTGGGAAGGCCCTTTGTGACCTCATCTCCTACATCTTTCCCCTTGCTGTATCTACGTCAGCCATCTTGGCATCCTAGCTATTCCCTGAAGACATCAAGCACATTCCTGCCTCAGTGTCTTTGTCCTTGCTCTTATTCCCACTTAGAGTATTCTTCCTCCTCATATCATAGCTAGTTGCCTCATTTTCTTTAGGATTTATCAGGGAGTCTTTCCTGGCCACTATAATTTCACATACACACACACATGCCCTTACCAATATTTCACATCCCCCTTTCTTGCTTTATGGTTTTTTTTAAAGCACTTTTCACTCTATAGAATACTATATATTTTATCTACTTGTTGAATTTTTTTCTTTAATGTAATGAATAAAGACTCCTTTGGTTGCAAGTGAAAAAACCCAAGGAGCTTCCACCTTGTAAGGACTAAGATTTGAGCCTCAGGAGACAGCCAAGATACTATAAGGCAAGAGTTGCCAGATAAAATTTAGGATGTCCAGCCAAATTAGAATTGTAGATAAACAGTGAATTAATTTTTAGCATAAGGGAACATACCCTGATTCTCTCTCTCCCTCTCCCTTCCCCCCGTCCCCTCCACATCTGCCTCATTTTGTCTTTCCCTGCAGGATGGTTTTCTCTATTTTTCAGTCTACATGGAAGGAAATGTCTGTGATTAACATTATTACAGAAGCAGTAAAACACAGACTATAATATATTCTCCCAATTCTCAAGAAATGGGATTGTCAGCCCAGTTCCAGTGAAAGTTTGAGTTCACACAACTCATGCAGTGATGTTGCATTGTAAAGTTTTAGCTGCTTCCACCGTGACCAGGTGGATTGGGGGAGATGGGGGAAGGAGTCAGTTCTCAAAATATTAAAGCTTGGTAGACAAATGAAAGTCAATTTTTAAATAAAATTATATAAAGGGAATTTTGTTTTCCTAGATATAAAAATTATGTTGTAATACTATATAATACTGCAATATTATGATCAGTACAGAGTTGTTTATGTGCAAGAATGACAAATCAGTGGTAGAGAATAGACTTCCAACACTTATATGTGGACACATTATATCTGGTCTATAACAGAGATAACATTTCAAACTGGGGAAAGGATGAACTTGAGAGACCAGATAAAATGAGTATAGTGAACTGGCCCCTGGATCTGGTGGGAGCAGATTCAATAGTGAGTCAATCCCATAAACTGACCAGCAGGGGTCAGTGAGGGTGGTGAGAAGGGATGCTGATTGTAAGTGCAATGATTACTTGTAGGTGTTTGGATGAGTCGGGGAGGGAGGCCCATTGCTGAGGGCAATGTGGGATCAAAACAGGGATTATTGTTTTTTAAAAAAGAAAAGTATAAATGCTGATAAAAAGAGCCCAGGGAACAAGGAAAGACTCCAATTGCATAAGAGAAAGAGGAAAACTATGAGAAAGTGCCTCAGAGTATGGGCAGGAATGGGATGCAAGGCACCTGGGGAGGACACCTGCTGGGAGGGAGACCTTTGTTTCTTCTCTGTGCCTGATGGGCAGGAGAAGAGCACTGGAGACTTGGACTGACAGATTTGGCTGGAAGAAAGCCCATGTGATGTTATCTGTGTTTTCTCTGGGAAGCAGGAGGACATGTCAGAGTGAGTATTGGGGAGAGGGAATGTGGAGAGATAGAAGTATGTGGAAATTTGGAAAACATTTTAGTCACTGCTCTATAGAATGGGGAGGTGGCTATCTGAAATAGTGGTTCTCACCACTACAGCACAGAATCTCCTGGGGAGATTGTTAAAACACAGATTGCTGGGCCCCACCCCCAGACGTTTCTAATCTAGTAGGTCTGGGGTGGGGCCCAAGAATTCGCATTTCTAAAAGGTTCACAGCTGGTACCTATACTGCTGATCCCAGCTCACACTTTGAGAATCACAGATCTAGAGTAGAACAAGGAACATAGGAATGCCCCAGAGAAGTTGATGATCCGGAGGGTCTCTGGTCTGCCTCCCTGCTGAGGTACAGACACACCTGAGGCAGATGATCGTGCTTATTCAGAACTGGGACTATATGGAGAGTGGGTGGAGGAAAGAAATAGGGCAAGGCTTAGGAAAATTGAATGGGAGTAACTGATCCTAGCTAAGTATAGAGGGACCTGAAGTTAGAGAAAACTGGAGAGGTGCTCCTGATAATGAATCATTAGTATCAATTGCCAACTGACTGGATGTCATAGAACTGATTTTTAGTATGTTCAACATTTCTCATAAAAAATGGACCTTAAACACAGAGAAACATTTTTTAGGGGATTAATCATGAAAACATATCTAAGTGGTGCACATTAACTTTTATTAAAGCTGACTAGACATCTGAATGTGAAAAGACTCCTTCAAAATCATGTCTTCCATGCTGACTTTAATCTCTGATGTGAGTTTTTAAAATTTTTTTTTAACATTTATTCATTTTTGAGAGACAGAGCATGAGTGGGGGAGGGGCAGAGAGAGAGGGGGAGACACAGAATCCAAAGCAGGCTCCAAGCTCTGAGCTGTCAGCACAGAACCCGACGCAGAGTTCAAACTCATGGACCGTGAGACCATGACCTGAGCTGAAGTCGGACGCTTAACCAACTGAGCCACCCAGGTGCCCCTCTGATGTGAGTTCTGATCCAACCAAAGAGCCGTTCTTGAATATCCCTGTTAATAGGAGAACACAAGCATCTTCTCTGGAGAAACCAATCAGTATTTCAAATAGGAACCAAACAAGGGTTATTATCTACAATAGAAACAAAATGAGGGGCGCCTGGGTGGCGCAGTCAGTTAAGCGTCCGACTTCAGCCAGGTCACGATCTCGCGGTCCGTGAGTTCGAGCCCCGCGTCAGGCTCTGGGCTGATGGCTCAGAGGCTGGAGCCTGTTTCCGATTCTGTGTCTCCCTCTCTCTCTGCCCCTCCCCCGTTCATGCTCTGTCTGTCTCTGTCCCAAAAATAAATAAACGTTGAAAAAAAAATAAAAAAAAAGAAACAAAATGAGCAGATTTCTTTTTCAATGTTTATTTTTGAGAGAGAGATGGAGACAGAGCATGAGCATGGGAGGGGCAGAGAGAGAGGGAGACACAGAATTTGAAGCAGACTCCAGGCTCTGAGCTATCAGCACAGAGCCCAACGTGGGACTCGAACCCACGAACCATGAAATCATAACCTGAGCCAAAGTCGGATGCTTAACCAACTGAGCCACCCAGGCACCCCAGGCAGATTTCTTTTTCTATTACATTTCCTCTCCAATTCCCAGGGACAGTTGGGTGTTACAGTTGTGTGTGTGGATGTGGTCAGTGTTAGGTGTGCCTGGTGGCTCTGGTGGAGGGGGTGTGAACCCCTAGGTGGTTCCCTCTGGGTGTCTCTCCCTCTCACTCCTATTGATCCTCCTCACTAACTGGACCCTTGCTGTGCAGGTGTCTGGTTGAGAAGGGAGACGTGGCCTTTGTGAAGGATCGCACGGTCTTTCAGAACACTGACGGTATGTGTCTGTGCTGTCCTTTCCTCCCTTGGAAAAAATCTGAGTCTCTTATGGGAAGTCACTCCCCAGTCAGGTAACCAGGAAAGTTTATTAAAGCGTGTCTAGCTCCCTTAATATATAGGCAATCCTTAAATATTCTGGATACAAGTTTTTATCAGCTATATGGATTGAAAATATCTTGTCCCTCTCTGAAAGACTTTTCACTTTCTTAATGATGTCTTTTGATTAACATTTACATTTTTAATATAGTTAAAATTTAATTTTTAATATAGTTCAACCAATCTTCTCCTTTTTGGCTAGTGCTTTTTTGGGGGATGTTTAAGAAATCTTTGCCTTTAACAGGACTGAAAATGAATTTTCTTTTCTGTTTTATTTTTATTTTTATTTTTTTTATTTTTTTTTTATTTTTTTTTTTCTGAAATTTATTGACAAATTGGTTTCCATACAACACCCAGTGCTCATCCCAAAAGGTGCCCTCCTCAATACCCATCACCCACCCTCTCCTCCCTCCCACTCCCCATCAACCCTCAGTTTGTTCTCAGTTTTTAACAGTCTCTTATGCTTTGGCTCTCTCCCATTCTAACCTCTTTTTTTTTTTTTTTTCCTTCCCCTCCCCCATGGGTTCCTGTTAAGTTTCTCAGGATCCACATAAGAGTGAAACCATATGGTATCTGTCTTTCTCTGTATGGCTTATTTCACTTAGCATCACACTCTCCAGTTCCATCCACGTTGCTACAAAAGGCCATATTTCATTTTTTCTCATTGCCATGTAATATTCCATTGTGTATATAAACCACAATTTCTTTATCCATTCATCAGTGGATGGACATTTAGGCTCTTTCCATAATTTGGCTATTGTTGAGAGTGCTGCTATGAACATTGGGGTACAAGTGGCCCTATGCATCAGTGCTCCTGTATCCCTTGGGTAAATTCCTAGCAGTGCTATTGCTGGGTCATAGGGTAGGTCTATTTTTAATTTTCTGAGGAACCTCCACACTGCTTTCCAGAGCGGCTGCACCAATTTGCATTCCCACCAACAGTGCAAGAGGGTTCCCGTTTCTCCACATCCTCTCCAGCATCTATAGTCTCCTGATTTGTTCATTTTGGCCACTCTGACTGGCGTGAGGTGATACCTGAGTGTGGTTTTGATTTGTATTTCCCTGATAAGGAGCGACGCTGAACATCTTTTCATGTGCCTGTTGGCCATCCGGATGTCTTCTTTAGAGAAGTGTCTATTCATGTTTTCTGCCCATTTCTTCACTGGGTTATTTGTTTTTCGGGTGTGGAGTTTGGTGAGCTCTTTATAGATTTTGGATACTAGCCCTTTGTCCGATACGTCATTTGCGAATATCTTTTCCCATTCCGTTGGTTGCCTTTTAGTTTTGTTGGTTGTTTCCTTTGCTGTGCAGAAGCTTTTTATCTTCATAAGGTCCCAGTAATTCACTTTTGCTTTTAATTCCCTTGCCTTTGGGGATGTGTCGAGTAAGAGATTGCTACGGCTGAGGTCAGAGAGGTCTTTTCCTGCTTTCTCCTCTAAGGTTTTGATGGTTTCCTGTCTCACATTTAGGTCCTTTATCCATTTTGAGTTTATTTTTGTGAATGGTGTGAGAAAGTGGTCTAGTTTCAACCTTCTGCATGTTGCTGTCCAGTTCTCCCAGCACCATTTGTTAAAGAGGCTGTCTTTTTTCCATTGGATGTTCTTTCCTGCTTTGTCAAAGATGAGTTGGCCATACGTTTGTGGGTCTAGTTCTGGGGTTTCTATTCTATTCCATTGGTCTATGTGTCTGTTTTGGTGCCAATACCATGCTGTCTTGATGATGACAGCTTTGTAGTAGAGGCTAAAGTCTGGGATTGTGATGCCTCCTGCTTTGGTCTTCTTCTTCAAAATTCCTTTGGCTATTCGGGGCCTTTTGTGGTTCCATATGAATTTTAGGATGGCTTGTTCTAGTTTCGAGAAGAATGCTGGTGCAATTTTGATTGGGATTGCATTGAATGTGTAGATAGCTTTGGGTAGTATTGACATTTTGACAATATTTATTTTTCCAATCCATGAGCAGGGAATGTCTTTCCATTTCTTTAAATCTTCTTCAATTTCCTTCAGAAGCTTTCTATAGTTTTCAGCATACAGATCTTTTACATCTTTGGTTAGATTTATTCCTAGGTATTTTATGCTTCTTGGTGCCATTGTGAATGGGATCAGTTTCTTTATTTGTCTTTCTGTTGCTTCATTGTTAGTGTATAAGAATGCAACTGATTTCTGTACATTGATTTTGTATCCTGCAACTTTGCTGAATTCCTGTATCAGTTCTAGCAGACTTTTGGTGGAGTCTATCGGATTTTCCATGTATAATATCATGTCATCTGCAAAAAGCGAAAGCTTGACTTCATCTTTGCCAATTTTGATGCCTTTGATTTCCTTTTGTTGTCTGATTGCTGATGCTAGAACTTCCAGCACTATGTTAAACAGCAGCGGTGAGAGTGGGCATCCCTGTCGTGTTCCTGATCTCAGGGAAAAAGCTTTCAGTTTTTCCCCGTTGAGGATGATGTTAGCTGTGGGCTTTTCATAAATGGCTTTTATGATCTTTAAGTATGTTCCTTCTATCCCGTCTGTTTTATTTTTAAAGCCTTATTATTTCATTCTTCCATGTCTCTATGATTCTCCCAGACACTGGTGGTTGGTCACATCCCCCCGGTGAGGCCACCTTGACCAAAGCTGTCTGCTGTGGCTGACCCACCTTCCTTCCCCCTAGGAAAGAACACTGAAGCATGGGCTAAGGATCTGAAGCATGAAGACTTTGAGCTGCTGTGCCTCGATGGTACCAGGAAACCTGTGACTGAAGCTCAGAGCTGCCACCTGGCCAGAGTCCCAAATCATGCCGTGGTCTCAAGGAAAGATAAGGCAGATTTTGTTCGCAGAATTCTCTTCAACCAACAGGTATGGCCACACAGGAGGTCCTGTCCACACAGTCCTCCCAACTGAGTGCTCAGGTCAGTTGCAGAGCTGATAGGCACACCCAGCCCAGTCTCATACCCTTTCTCCCTGGGACTTTATCCCTGGGATGTGGAACTAGATTCTTGCAACCCTGCCTCTGATGAAAGCAGAAAGCTAGATGGTGGCCATGTTCACTTTGGGCTCTGGGGCTGTCTAGGGTATCAAAGTGGACTGAAAAAAGCCTTGGACATGTGGATATCTGAAGTATCTCCCTGAGACTCACTTGCTTCTCTGAGCAGACTCCTGGTACCTCCTGGACTTGTTCAGTTCCTCCATGAGAGCTGTCTCTTTCTTCTTCTGTCACAGAAATAAGTGTGTTGGCTCAGAGCCCTTAACACAAGGGTGAGGTATTTGTGGGAAGAGCAGAATGGAGGCTGCTCTACCTGACCTAGGGTGGGTCCCAATGCATTAATGAACCTGGGCAGGCCAAGCACTGTTTCAGGCTTCATGAAAGTTCCAGAGCTAACATTCAAACAACTCATGACCTCTACAGGCAGCCAACAAGGGCTATGGAGTAGCAGGATGTCTAAATCAAATGATCTTAAGGAAAACGCAAAGTTTCATCTGCCTTTTGCACTCACACACCCCATTCCTGGAAGAGCCCCAGATGAACATTCCATGTCTTAGCATATGCTGCCCACACATCCCAGTTAAAGGATTATGACCCAGGGAGAACTGGCAAAACAAACGGCTCTCGGTCATGGACTTTTGAAGGGGTGCATCTCCCAAAGGGCAAACTGCCCCCATGGCTACAGGGGGGCTGAACGAAAGAAAGGAGAGGAGGAGCAGGAAGAGATGGAAATGGTCAGGTGCCTGGGGCAGATCTAGGGAATAGCAGAGGCAAGACAGCAAGGTCTTCGGGCAGCAGAAAGACAGGCAAGTATGACCCAGGAAGTTGAAAATATCCAGCAGTGATTGGTGGAACTGTGATATAGTGGCCAACTTGAAGCTTTTCCTATTTAGCAGTTAATTTACATACATCATCTTACTATTTAGGGTTATTATCTTTGTTTACAAATGAGTAAACAAGGTTTACTGAGCTTAGTAAAGAATTTTCCTACAGTCACATGACAAACAAAAGCTAGGCCCAGGATCTGAACCCAGAGGCCATGCTCTTTGCCATTAATGGTGCCTCCTAAACTGTTGCTGTGCCCCAGGGTTCCAGGTGCTGGAGCTAAGCAGCCCAGCAGACTTAGATCTTCTGAGGCAGAATACACAACCTTGTGCTCCCTGGTGCTGCTGCTCACTCTCTGCCTGTCTGTCTGTCTGTCTGACTCAGGAGCTCTTTGGAAGAAATGGGTTTGAATACAGGATGTTCCAGATGTTTGAATCCTCAAACAAGGATCTGCTTTTCAGTGATGACACTGCATGTTTGGCTAACCTTCAGGATGAAACAACTTACAGAAAATACTTAGGACCAGAGTATCTTATGGCCATTGCTAACATGAAACCATGTTTACACTCTGGTGAGTAGAGTATTAAGGACCATCGTAAGCCAAGCCCTGGGCCTGTACTGATAGGAACATAAAGATGGAGAGGGCTTGCTCCTGGCCCTGCAGGAGGATTCAGACTTACCAGTGAAGCAACTCAATTAGACAACAGTATAAGACTACCTGAGAAAAGACCAAATCATTTGGAGGAGACAGAGAGTACAATAGAACTTGAGATCATTTGGAAATTGGACTTGTTTACTTGTGCATTTCCATTTTTTTTGCTAACAAAATGAAAAGGTACACATGTGTGAGCACTTCAGTGTAGGGAGCAAGGTTGGGAGATGACCCACAGCATGACTCATAGAAGATCAATTTTCAAAGATTTTAAGTCAAATGTATAAATAATATTAATAGAAACAAAATGAAGTTAGCACTATAATATGCCCTTTATATGTATATTTTATATATATGTGTATTTATATTTAAATATATAAATAAATATGTATTAAAATGGCATAGTTTATACATGCATATATATGTTTTTATGTATGTGTGTGTATTTTAGAATGGCATAGCTGCCTCAAAAAGGATTAAGTTGGAGAAATAAAATTAGAGCTGGGATAATCAAATTGCTGGGGGTGTGCCTGAATTTTTGTTGAATTATATTATGTGTTGGAGATGATGAGAGCAGGAGGAAAGGAAAATGTTGGTATTTAAGTATGGCACTGACATCAGGAGATAGAGATTTTTAAAAAAATTGTTATTACCTAGCATTTACTTTTAGAAAAGAGGAACAGAATTGTGTTTAGCAAGCATAGGCAGTACCTGAAGTTCTTTCTCTTATGTTTTGCTTCACAGAGCTTCTGGATGCCTGTACATTCCACGTACATTAAACACTGATCAAAGTGGACAACCATATGGGGATGCTCAGTGCCTGAGATATGGTGGGGCCACATTCTCACTTGTCTGCACCTGGGCCTGTGTTAACCTCAGTTATTTTGTAATTATGTGCTGGAACTGATAAAAAAATTAAAATGAATGAAAATTATTGTGTCTTCTCAGAAAACTTCATTAAATATTCTCAGATTTCTTTTGAGGGGAGAAAACTATGTCTTTATACTAGAGTTATGCTTTTGAATCTAATATCTATTAAATTGTACCTTTGTAAAGAACTGTATAAGACTAGCTCATCTTCCCTCCCCATTCTTTATTTTACCCAAGAGTCAAGTCACTTAAATAGAATATAAGCAATAAATATGTCTGAAGGGAGTCTGAGTGGTGATTACAAGTGTGCCAAAAAAAAAAAAAAAAAAAAAAGCATCAGTGTGTGCTGTATCAAGGACTTACATAATAAAAACAAAGGCTAAGGAACGAGTTTGTGTATTTTAAAAACATATTTGAACATTTAAAATTCACAATGTTAAGTGGAATCAAATCCTGACTCAGATTAATTGGAAAACATTAAAATTACTGCAAAAAAATCTAATCTTACTACCCTTTTATAGTCAACTTCCTTAAAGTGGGATTTATACTCATTTCTTTTAAGTTAGTTTCTTATCAGAGATTTTGTCATACCTAGTGTTACCATAATTGCAGCTTATGATAGTGCCTCAGTAAAAGTTGAATGGGAGCCTAAGTTATACATTGTTAAATGTTAGTTTTATGAGTGTGGACTTGTGCTTCTGCCTGTGAAAGAGTAACCAGTACAGGACTTGCCATCCTTCCATGTACACTTGAAAAAAATATGTATTCTGTATTTTGGGGTGTAATTCTATCGTGTGTAGATCTGTAATATATAGTGTAGTTCTATAAACAGCAATTAGGTTAGGTTGGTTAATGTTATTGTTCAAATCTTCTGTTTTAACTCATTTTCTATCTACTTTTTCATTAATCACCGAGAGAAGAGGATTGAAATCTCTAGCTGTAAGTATGGATCTGCTCATTTCTCTTTCCAGTTCAGTCAGATTTTGCTCTATATATTTTGTTCTGTTAGGTCATACACATTTAGGATGTTAGGCTTTCTTGATGAATTGGCTGCTTTATCATTATGACATGTTCCTATGTCCCTGGTAATACTTCTTAAGTCTACTTTATTGGATATTAATATGCCCACTTCACCTTTCTTATGACTAGTGTGTGCTTGGTCATATTGTTTTCCATTCTTTTACCTTAATCCATCTGTTTATATTAAGGGGGGTTTCTTATAAAGAGCATAGGGTTGGGTCTTTCTTTTTTCATTCAGTGCAATAATCTTTATCCTTTTAAAGGATGTGTTTAGTTCATTTATATATAATGTAGTTATTAATATTTGTTTTCTATCTGTCTCATTTGTTCTTTGTTTGTTACTTCCTCTTTTCTGCCTTCTGTTGGATTGTGTTTTAGTATTCCATTTTATCTTCTCTACTGGCTTTTACCTGTTCTTTTATTTTTTAATGTCTTCTCCAAAGTTTGCAATACTTATCTTTGTTTTAATACTAGTGTCAGATAATGTTATACCAGGATACAAAATTAACATAGAGAAATCTGTTACATTTATATACAATAATAAAGTAGAAAGAGAAATTAAGAAAATAATTGTATTTATAATTGTGCCCAAAATAATAAAATACCTAGGAATAAATTTAACTAAGGAGGTAAAACACAATACTCTGAAAACTATAAAACATTGTTGAAAGAACTTGAAGATGACACAAATGGAAAGATATTCTATGCTCCTGGATTGGAAGAACAAATATTGTTAAAATGTCCATACTACCCAAAGCAATCTATAGATTAATGAAATCGCTATCAAAATACCAACAATATTTTTCACAGAACTAGAACATATAATACTAAAATTTGTCTGGAACCACAAAAGGCCCCAAATAGCCAAAACAATCTTGAGAAAGAAGAATAAAGCTGGAGGTATCACAATCCCAGATTTCAAGATACACCACAAAGCTGTAATAATCAAAACAGTATGGTACTGGCACAAAAACAGACACATATCAATAGAACATAATAAAGAGCTGAGAACTAAACCCATGATTACATGGTCAATTAATCTACAATGAAAGAGGCAAGAACATATAATGTGGAAAAGACAGCCTCTTTAACAAATGGTGCAGGGAAAACTAGACAACTACATGCAAAATAATAAAACTGGACCACTTTCTTACACCATACGTAATGATAAATTCAAAATAGATTAAGTACTTAAATGTGAGACCTGAAATCAAAAAACTCCTGTAAGAAAACATAGGCAGTAATTTCTTTGACATTGGCTGTAGAAACATTTTTCTAGATATGTCCCCTCAGGCAAGGGAAACAAAAGAAAAATTAAACTATTGAGAATATACCAAAATAAAAAGACTTTTGCACAGCGAAGGAAACCATCAATAAAACAAAATAATCCAACACCAAAAAGACATAATCCAATTAAAAATGGGCAGAAGACATCTTTCAAAAGAACATACAGATGGCCAACAGACACATGAAAAGATGCTCAGCATCACTAATCATCAAGGAAATTCAAATCAAAATCACAGTGATCACAGTGAGATATCACGTTACACCTGCCAGAACGGCTAAATTAAAAAGACAAGAAATAAGAAGTGTTAGCAAGGATGTGGAGAAAAGGGAACACTCATGCACTGTTGGTGGGAATGCAAATTGTTGCAGTCACTGTGGAAAAGAGTATGGAGGTTCCTCAAAAAATTAAAAATAGAATTACCATATGATCTAGTAATTCTTCTACCAGGTATTTACCCAAAGAAAATGAAAAACACTAATTTGAAAAGATACTTGCACCCCTATGTTTAATAAAGCATTATTTGCAATAGTCAAAGTATGGAAGCAACTCAAGTGTTAATAGATGAATGGATAAAGAAAGTGTGGTGTGTGTATGTATATATTGAATATTACTCAGCCATAAAAAAGAATGAGATTTTGCGATTTGCAACATTGATGGACCTAGAGGTACAAGTGAAATTAATCAGAGTAAGACAAACACTGTATGATTTAACTCATATGTAGAATTTAAGAAACAAAACAAATAAACAAACAAAAAGAGACAAACAAAAAAACAGACTCTTAAATACAGTAAACAAACTGATGGTTGCCAGAGGGGAGGTTGGTGGGGGAAGGGGTGAAATAGATAAAGGGGATTAAGAATACACTTATCCTGATGAGCACTCTATAATGATATATAGAATTGTTGAATCATTATATTGTACACCTGAAACTAATATAACACTGTATGTTAGTTATACTTCAATAAAAAATAGAAGTAATGTTATATGACTTTGTGTATAAGATCCTGTAATATTACAGTTCCACTTTCCCCAGTGATATGTGGATAAACTTTTAATAACCAGATCTTAAAGGTAAAAAAAGGGCCCTGATCTGCATCTTTTGCCAATTCCATGGAGCAAATACTTTTGCCGCAGATGATTTCAAGCTACCAAAGTGATGTCAATGAATTCAGAATTTAGAAGAGATATACACATCAGTTTTTGTGAGCCAGCATAAGCTTACTGCACTACCCCACTGATTTCCCTCTTTTATCTGTGTGCTCTTATTATCATGTTTTACTTCTATATACATTAGAAACTTGACAATAATTTTTTATCATATCAAGCATCAATTATCTTTTAATGAAAATTTTAAATGACAAAATATTTAATATTTATCCGTATCTTTATTGTTTCTGTCTCTCTTCATACTTTTGTGTAGATTACAGACTCTAGGTGTTTTGTGGGCACATCTTTCTGGTATGCTTTCATTGTCCGTGGACATACAATTTTTTCTTATAATAACTTTATATAATATTTGACCATGGTACTTTCTGTTGTTCAATTTTAGGTGAGATTTGCTTCCCTGAACTTTTTTTTTTCAATATATGAAGTTTATTGTTAAATTGGTTTCCATACAACACCCAGTGCTCATCCCAAAAGGTGCCCTCCTCAATACCCATCACCCACCCTCCCCTCCCTCCCACCCCCCATCAACCCTCAGCTTGTTCTCAGTTTTTAAGAATCTCTTATGCTTTGGCTCTCTTCCACTCTAACCTCTTTTTTTTTTTTCCTTCCCCTCCCCCATGAACTAAACTTTTAAAATAAGACTATTTTTGGAAAAGCGTTCCTTTCTTCACAGAGCTCCCTCTTCTGTCATTTTGTGCATTATTTAAAAACATAGTAGCTTGCTTTCTAGGGGCTTTTCGGTTTTATTCTTGTCTACTTTGATCTAGATTTTCTTGTTCCTTCATCCCTTTTGTCCCTTTTCTGTACAATTTTGATTCTACTTCTAGTTCCAGATTGCTCCGGATCTTTTGGGTCCTTCTTGGTAAAGGTATTTTCACATCTAGTCCTAGGTCATCTCCCTGCAGACTGTCCCCAGGAAGCCACCTGCATGCTCATCCTTTATGTTGGGCTTCCAGGAAGATTCCTAGAGTTTTACCTGCTACAAAGTCCTCAGGTTTTCTTGCCCAAAGCCTCAGGGACTATTGGGTCTGAGAGGCTTGAATTTCTACTGCCACTTTTCCCTACTGGAGAGCCAACCTTGCAGTCTTCAATGGCACAACCTTGAGGCAAGAGCCCAAAGACCATGGTCCAACAGAGACCTTTCGCTGGCACTGGGGAAGAGCTGTCAAGTATCCTGCCCCTATTTTCTTCGAATTTTAAGAACTTGAAATGAAGACAGATAATTAATGTTTTACATTTCAACATATTTGGGCTACCAACGGACCACTTTCAGGTTTAAAAAAACTTTTTTTATTCTTTATTTATTTTTGACACAGAGAGACAGTGAGATGGAGTGCAAGTGGGGGAGGAACAGAGAGAGAGGGAGATACAGAATCCAAAGCGGGATCCAGGCTCTGAGCTCTCAGTACAGAGCCCGATGCGGGGCTTAAACTTATGAATCGTGAGATCGTGACCTGAGCCAAAGTCAGATGCTTAACCGACTGAGCCACCCAGGTGCCCCGGACCTCTTTCAGATTTAATAAAGTCCTGTGACTTTCACCCCAGTAACACACACACACACACACACACACACACACACACACACACTACTGGTGTACAATTTTTGTGTATTCCATAGGTCCAGTCCAGTGATTTTTCTGTGACCTCATGCCACTTTCCTCTGGGGGTGAAGATAGAGGCTAGTTAACCTGTTTTCAGGCAGATGCTACCCCGTGGGGCTAAGTCTTACTAAATTGCACATATTGGCAAGTTGTACATGTTTATGTAAAAGGCCTATCTGTGAGAACATTTAGAACTAAAAGGGTAAAACCATTCAATTGTAGAAACCAACAGGTGACACCAATTGTCTATAGACCTGTATGGGCCAGAGGTTTATTTTGGAACAGCTGAGAAACCAGGTGGACTTTACTCTTCTTTTTCTATGGAGAGCAGGGACATCAAACAGTGGCATTCGCTGTGGAATAGCAGAGGGATCAGTGATCTGTTTGTTTTGCCCCAGGAGTACTAGACTATGCTCAGCTTTAACAGCCACTTTTCATGGGCCCACCTGAAGATCTCAGGACTTGGCTTCTCTTGGTGAAAGAGCAATGGAAAACGAAATCTCTAAATAACCTTGTTAGAAAATATGAGGGACACTCCAGGACAGTGAGTTACAGGATGATGAAGATAGCTCAGGATGTTGAGTCCAAAGTAGGTTCTAGCTTTGCCTGCCCTGCTGGGCACTCTACCAAGTTATGTCCTCTGGCTGGGCCTCAGTTTTTCTCTCTGTAAAAAGAGGTCATTGTACTAAATGGTCTCATAGGGTATGTTCTGCTGAAGGGCCCATCAGCAATAGACAAAGCTCTTGAGAAATTATGTAGGGTCACTTCACTGAGTCACTGAACATGCTGTTAGCACTTCGTCCATACTAGGTGTTTTGTAAAAATGATAGTCATTGCCATGTACTGGCAGGGCCAACACTTTAATAGCACTCTGAGTAATATTCAAAATGAGCCTAGAAGATAGGTATTCATATTCTTATTACTAATGAGAAAACAGAGTATAGGAATAGACAAGTAACTTGTCTAACATCATGTAGCTTTGTCTAACATCATGTAGCTTCTCTAAGTGGCCTATGATTTAAACCCAGGAATCTCTGACTCCAGTTTCATACTCATTTTATTCCACAGACTGCACATGATAATACTCAGTACCTGCCCTCAAGAATGGACAGGTAAATAAAAGGAGTGCACAGATAACCGATATACAGACAAAATAATGCTGCCAGGCTCTGTGTGGTGTATTGTCTATGATACGTTGTCTAGCACATAGTGGTCAGCACACTTGTAGGATTCCCTGATGCATTGTGACCTGAGGGGCTGGGCTCACAGTGCTGCATACACAGAACTTAAAGGGGAAAGACACTGGTCATGACACAAATAAAAATAAGAAGGAGAATAATGGGCTGGCTATTGTTCTAGGTGATTTAATTGTTAATTTAGTTCTCATAACAAGCCCAGGAAGTAGGCATTATTATTCCCATTTTCTAGATGGGAAACTGAGGTACCAAGAGTTAAGTAACTTGACTAATTCACTGAATAATTGAAAGTCTTAATCTATAGAAGTGAATGTAAAGAAGTAAATGACAAAACCACACTAGCTTTAGTGGTGCTGTCCATCAGGAAGAACCAGGGCCATGTCCTTCTCTTGTCCTAGTATTTGCATTTGTGAACATTTCTCATGTTTATTTCTATCATGATCTAATGCTACTTTTATTAACACTACATTCCTGCTTTGCACTGGGCAGATGATTTCCAAATACAAATCTGGGAATAAACTCTACTTCTGGGAACAAATTCCTATACCTAGGATCCTTCCCTTATTTTAAAATCCAGATTTCTTGACCTTCTGGTGTCCTGGCCCACTTTATACCATGCTCTCTGAATTCCACAACCTTTCTTTCCCCTCTCTATAATCCCAGTTTGTGGCCAGGGAGAAGTCAATTGTCAGAAGGGCCTCTGGAGTAGGGACTGAAGCAGCTTCCGTAACGTGTTGCCTGTTTCACAATTTTGCCTGAAAGCAGTTCTGCCATGGAGCTCTAAACTATGCCCCTGGCCCTGACCTCTAACCTTGTTCCCATCTTTGCCAAGCCTGTCCAGGTGTTCTGCAAATGGCATGCCAGAGAAGACCAGCTTCTACTGCATGACTACCTTTGATCAGTGACTTTTGTTCCTTTACACATAGCAGTTTCCAGAGTCTACTCAGCTCCAGGGTCAGCGGCCTCTGCACCTGTTGGCCTAGAGGTCGGGTACAGCTGGGTTAGGTTGAACATTATACTGACAAGGAAAGGGTTTTCTTAGGAGGTTCTTTTGCTTGCAGAATGGATATCTCTAGATTTTGAAATGAGGACAAACAGGCTGTTGTCTTTCCCAGTATATTGTAGAAGAATGACTGAGTTGAGAAAATAAGACCAGAGCTTTGTAACATTGAATGATGCTGACCGTCTCTCCTCAGTTATTCCTCATTCTGTACATCATCCTGCTCTCTGTTCTTCACAGCATACCAGGTGACTGTGGAGACAGATAAAAAGGTTTTCCTTTTACTCTTACTTTTCCCTACTTTTCTCTCTTCCCTTCCCTTCCTTTCCCCCCCCTCTTTTATTCAGTTAAAACACATGTATTTTCTCTCTACCTTTCTTGTTCTTGAGGTGGCTAGGGGAAGTGGAGCCTAAGAGACTTGGGAAAAGAGGCAGCTGGAGGTCAGGAGATTGATTATGTACAGAGGAAGTGAGCAAAGACCTAAAAATATTGAGAATATGGGGATTCAGGTTTCTCACTGTCAGGGAACGAAGCTGCACATACGGGGAGAAAGAAAACTAGGAGATTTGCTGTGATGTTCAACTGGAATTTGAAGAATTAGTATGAACTAATGTAGATGTATGTTATGAATGTGTGTGTCTATGTGTATGTGTGTATATTCTAGCTCTGTTGAAAGATTCTAGTATCAATTTCTTTCCAAAGCAGTTATCACACCTAGCATCCAGATTTTGGTTCCTAAATACCATACTCTACTAAAAGGATAAAGTTTCTTAGAGAAATTAAATTCCAGAAACAGAGATTCCAGAGGTGATGAAGGGAAAGTACAAAATAGGCCTGAACGTCTCATTCTGCCAGAAAGTGAAATGCTTAAAAAATAATTGGGCTTAAAGCAGTGTTATCAACAATAGCCAAATTATGTAAAGAGCCCAAATGTCCATCAACTGATGAAAAAATAAAGATGTGGTGGTAGAGTTGCGGCAAGATGGCGGCTTAGGAGGACGCTGGGCTCACCGCACGTCCTGCTGATCACTTAGATTCCATCTACACCTGCCTAAATAACCCAGAAAACCGCCAGAGGATTAGCAGAACAGAGTCGCCGGAGCCAAACGCAGACAAGAGGCCCACGGAAGAGGGTAGGAAGGGCGGCGAGGCGGTGCGCGCTCCACGGACTGGCGGGAGGGAGCCGGGGTGGAGGGGCGGCTCGCCGGCCAAGCAGAGCCCCCGAGTCTGGCTTGCAAAAGCGGAGGGGCCGGGTGGACTGTGTTCCGACAGCAAGCGCGACTTAGCGTCTGAGAGGTCATAAGTTAACAGCTCTGCTCGGAAAGCGGGAAGGCTGGAGGACAAAGGGAGGGAGAGCTGCTGAGCCCCCTGACAACAGAGCTCAGTTTGGTGGGGAACAAAGGCGCTCGCCAGCGCCATCTCCCCCGCCCATCCCCCAGCCGAAATCCCAAAGGGAACCGGTTCCTGCCAGGGAACTTGCTCGCTCCACGCAAACACCCAACTCTGCGCTTCTGCGGAGCCAAACCTCCGGCAGTGGATCTGACTCCCTCCAGCTGCCACAGGGCCCCTCCTGAAGTGGATCACCTAAGGAGAAGCGATCTAAGCCTGCCCCTCCTGCCCCCAAGCACCTTGCCTACCCACCCCAGCTAATACGCCAGATCCCCAGCATCACAAGCCTGGCAGGGTGCAAGTAGCCCAGACGAGCCACACCACCCCACAGTGAATCCCGCCCCTAGGAGAGGGGAAGAGAAGGCACACACCAGTCTGACTGTGGCCCCAGCGGTGGGCTGGGGGCAGACATCAGGTCTGACTGCGGCCCCGCCCACCAACTCCAGTTATACACCACAGCACAGGGGAAGTGCCCTGCAGGTCCTCACCACGCCAGGGACTATCCAAAATGACCAAGCGGAAGAATTCCCCTCAGAAGAATCTCCAGGAAATAACAACAGCTAATGAGCTGATCAAAAAGGACTTAAATAACATAACAGAAAGTGAATTTAGAATAATAGTCATAAAATTAATCGCTGGGCTTGAAAACAGTATACAGGACAGCAGAGAATCTCTTGCTACAGAGATCAAGGGACTAAGGAACAGTCACGAGGAGCTGAAAAACGCTTTAAACGAAACGCATAACAAAATGGAAACCACCACAGCTCGGCTTGAAGAGGCAGAGGAGAGAATAGGTGAACTAGAAGATAAAGTTATGGAAAAAGAGGAAGCTGAGAAAAAGAGAGATAAAAAAATCCAGGAGTATGAGGGGAAAATTAGAGAATTAAGTGATACACTAAAAAGAAATAATATACGCATAATTGGTATCCCAGAGGAGGAAGAGAGAGGGAAAGGGGCTGAAGGGGTACTTGAAGAAATCATAGCTGAGAACTTCCCTGAACTGGGGAAGGAAAAAGGCATTGAAATCCAAGAGGCACAGAGAACTCCCTTCAGACGTAACTTGAATCGATCTTCTGCACGACATATCATAGTGAAACTGGCAAAATACAAGGATAAAGAGAAAATTCTGAAAGCAGCAAGGGGTAAACGTGCCCTCACATATAAAGGGAGACCTATAAGACTCGTGACTGATCTCTCTTTTGAAACTTGGCAGGCCAGAAAGAATTGGCACGAGATTTTCAGGGTGCTAGACAGAAAAAATATGCAGCCAAGAATCCTTTATCCAGCAAGTCTGTCATTTAGAATAGAAGGAGAGATAAAGGTCTTCCCAAACAAACAAAAACTGAAGGAATTTGTCACCACTAAACCAGCCCTACAAGAGATCCTAAGGGGGACCCTGTGAGACAAAGTCCCAGAGACATCACTATAAGCATAAAACATACAGACATCACAATGACTCTAAACCCGTATCTTTCTATAATAACACTGAATGTAAATGGATTAAATGCGCCAACCAAAAGACATAGGGTATCAGAATGGATAAAAAAACAAGACCCATCTATTTGCTGTCTACAAGAGACTCATTTTAGACCTGAGGACACCTTTAGATTGAGAGTGAGGGGATGGAGAACTATTTATCATGCGACTGGAAGCCAAAAGAAAGCTGGAGTAGCCATACTTATATCAGACAAACTAGACTTTAAATTAAAGGCTGTAACAAGAGATGAAGAAGGACATTATATAATAGTTGCAGGGTCTATCCATCAGGAAGAGCTAACAATTATAAATGTCTATGCACCGAATACAGGAGCCCCCAAATATATAAAACAATTCCTCATAAACATAAGCAACCTTATTGATAAGAATGTGGTAATTGCAGGGGACTTTAATACACCACTTACAGAAATGGATAGATCATCTAGACACACGGTCAATAAAGAAACAAGGGCCCTGAATGAGACATTGGATCAGATGGACTTGACAGATATATTTAGAACTCTGCATCCCAAAGCAACAGCATATACTTTCTTCTCGAGTGCACATGGAACATTCTCCAAGATAGATCATATACTGGGTCACAAAACAGCCCTTCATAAGTTTACAAGAATTGAAATTATACCATGCATACTTTCAGACCACAATGCTATGAAGCTTGAAATCAACCACAGAAAAAAGTCTGGAAAACCTCCAAAAGCATGGAGGTTAAAGAACACCCTACTAACGAATGAGTGGGTCAACCAGACAATTAGAGAAGAAATTAAAAAATATATGGAAACAAACGAAAATGAAAATACAACAATCCAAACGCTTTGGGACGCAGCAAAGGCAGTCCTGAGAGGAAAATACATTGCCATCCAGGCCTATCTCAAGAAACAAGAAAAATCCCAAATACAAAATCTAACAGCACACCTAAAGGAACTAGAAGCAGAACAGCAAAGGCAGCCTAAGCCCAGCAGAAGAAGAGAAATAATAAAGATCAGAGCAGAAATAAACAATATAGAAACTAAAAAAACTGTAGAGCAGATCAACGAAACCAAGAGTTGGTTTTTTGAAAAAATAAACAAAATTGACAAACCTCTAGCCAGGCTTCTCAAAAAGAAAAGGGAGATGACCCGAATAGATAAAATCATGAATTAAAATGGAATTATTACAACCAATCCCTCAGAGATACAAACAATTATCAGGGAATACTATGAAAACTTATATGCCAACAAATTGGACAACCTGGAAGAAATGGACAAATTCCTGAACACCCACACTCTTCCAAAACTCAATCAGGAGGAAATAGAAAGCTTGAACAGACCCATAACCAGCGAAGAAATTGAATCGGTTATCAAAAATCTCCCAACAAATAAGAGTCCAGGACCAGATGGTTTCCCAGGGGAGTTCTACCAGACGTTTAAAGCAGAGATAATACCTATCCTTCTCAAGCTATTCCAAGAAATAGAAAGGGAAGGAAAACTTCCAGACTCATTCTATGAAGCCAGTATTACTTTGATTCCTAAACCAGACAGAGATCCAGTAAGAAAAGAGAACTACAGGCCAATATCCCTGATGAATATGGATGCAAAAATTCTCAATAAGATACTAGCAAATCGAATTCAACGGCATATAAAAAGAATTATTCACCATGATCAAGTGGGATTCATTCCTGGGATGCAGGGCTGGTTCAACATTCGCAAATCAATCAACGTGATACATCACATTAACAAAAAAAGAGAGAAGAACCATATGATCCTGTCAATCGATGCAGAAAAGGCCTTCGACAAAATCCAGCACCCTTTCTTAATAAAAACCCTTGAGAAAGCCGGGATAGAAGGAACATACTTAAAGATCATAAAAGCCATTTATGAAAAGCCCACAGCTAACATCATCCTCAACGGGGAAAAACTGAAAGCTTTTTCCCTGAGATCAGGAACACGACAGGGATGCCCACTCTCACCGCTGCTGTTTAACATAGTGCTGGAAGTTCTAGCATCAGCAATCAGACAACAAAAGAAAATCAAAGGCATCAAAATTGGCAAAGATGAAGTCAAGCTTTCGCTTTTTGCAGATGACATGATATTATACATGGAAAATCCGATAGACTCCACCAAAAGTCTTCTAGAACTGATACAGGAATTCAGCAAAGTTGCAGGATACAAAATCAATGTACAGAAATCAGTTGCATTCTTATACACTAACAATGAAGCAACAGAAAGACAAATAAAGAAACTGATCCCATTCACAATTGCACCAAGAAGCATAAAATACCTAGGAATAAATCTAACCAAAGATGTAAAGGATCTGTATGCTGAAAACTATAGAAAGCTTATGAAGGAAATTGAAGAAGATTTAAAGAAATGGAAAGACATTCCCTGTTCATGGATTGGAAAAATAAATATTGTCAAAATGTCAATACTACCCAAAGCTATCTACACATTCAATGCAATCCCAATCAAAATTGCACCAGCATTCTTCTCGAAACTAGAACAAGCAATCCTAAAATTCATATGGAACCACAAAAGGCCCCGAATAGCCAAAGGAATTTTGAAGAAGAAGACCAAAGCAGGAGGCATCACAATCCCAGACTTTAGCCTCTACTACAAAGCTGTCATCATCAAGACAGCATGGTATTGGCACCAAAACAGACACATAGACCAATGGAATAGAATAGAAACCCCAGAACTAGACCCACAAACGTATGGCCAACTCATCTTTGACAAAGCAGGAAAGAACATCCAATGGAAAAAAGACAGCCTCTTTAACAAATGGTGCTGGGAGAACTGGACAGCAACATGCAGAAGGTTGAAACTAGACCACTTTCTCACACCATTCACAAAAATAAACTCAAAATGGATAAAGGACCTAAATGTGAGACAGGAAACCATCAAAACCTTAGAGGAGAAAGCAGGAAAAGACCTTTCTGACCTCAGCCGTAGCAATCTCTTCCTCGACACATCCCCAAAGGCAAGGGAATTAAAAGCAAAAGTGAATTACTGGGACCTTATGAAGATAAAAAGCTTCTGCACAGCAAAGGAAACAACCAACAAAACTAAAAGGCAACCAACGGAATGGGAAAAGATATTTGCAAATGACATATCGGACAAAGGGCTAGTATCCAAAATCTATAAAGAGCTCACCAAACTCCACACCCAAAAAACAAATAACCCAGTGAAGAAATGGGCAGAAAACATGAATAGACACTTCTCTAAAGAAGACATTCGGATGGCCAACAGGCACATGAAAAGGTGTTCAGCGTCGCTCCTTATCAGGGAAATACAAATCAAAACCACACTCAGGTATCACCTCACGCCAGTCAGAGTGGCCAAAATGAACAAATCAGGAGACTATAGATGCTGGAGAGGATGTGGAGAAACGGGAACCCTCTTGCACTGTTGGTGGGAATGCAAACTGGTGCAGCCGCTCTGGAAAGCAGTGTGGAGGTTCCTCAGAAAATTAAAAATAGACCTACCCTATGACCCAGCAATAGCACTGCTAGGAATTTATCCAAGGGATACAGGAGCACTGATGCATAGGGCCACTTGTACCCCAATGTTCATAGCAGCACTCTCAACAATAGCCAAATTATGGAAAGAGCCTAAATGTCCATCAACTGATGAATGGATAAAGAAACTGTGGTTTATATACACAATGGAATATTACGTGGCAATGAGAAAAAATGAAATATGGCCTTTTGTAGCAACGTGGATGGAACTGGAGAGTGTGATGCTAAGTGAAATAAGCCATACAGAGAAAGACAGATACCATATGGTTTCACTCTTATGTGGATCCTGAGAAACTTAACAGGAACCCATGGGGGAGGGGAAGGAAAAAAAAAAAAGAGGTTAGAATGGGAGAGAGCCAAAGCATAAGAGACTGTTAAAAACTGAGAACAAACTGAGGGTTGATGGGGGGTGGGAGGGAGGAGAGGGTGGGTGATGGGTATTGAGGAGGGCACCTTTTGGGATGAGCACTGGGTGTTGTATGGAAACCAATTTGTCAATAAATTTCAGAAAAAAAAAATAAATTACACATATGAGAGAAAAAAAAAACAAAAAAACAAAGTACACATAATGATTTACCACCCCCAGAGAGATTTTCTTTATTAATTTAGAATATGAGTAGAATTCACATCATATTGACTCATTAGTACTACAATTACCAAAAACTGTAAGGCATTTCATTGGAACATCAAGTAGTCATGGTTTCTGAACACTTATACAGCTTTACTTATATATTTTTCAGGAAGAGTATAAAATGTTGCCTTATACATCTCAGAAGCTTTATACATGTTTCCTGTTATAACTGATCTAAAGTCCTATTTTAAATTTTGTGGGGGGTCAAAAAAAAATAAAGTAGAACAGTGTATTTCAGGGAGGAATTTTTTTTTTAAAGACAAATAGCATTTCTGTTTACTAAATCTGTGGTACTCAGGTAAATATTTTAAGGAATGCTTACATTATTGAACACATGACAGAGTTTCAGAATACACCAGATGGATACTTTCAAGTTTTCATCCAGAAACCTTCTGATACATGACAGATTGTTTGTATTATTCCCTAAGTATCTTTATTAAATTTTAAATATTTGTATTAAAACATGCAACTGAGCAATATGTGAGAATAAAAAAAAAAAAAGAAAAAATAAAGATGTGGTGTGTACACACACACACACACACACACACACACACACAATGGAATATCACTCAGCAATCAAAAAGAATGAAATCTTGTCATTTGCAACAACGTGGATGGAACTAGAGTGTATTATGTTAAGTGAAATAAGTCAGTCAAAGAAAGAAAAATACCATAGGATTTCACTCATATGTGGAATTTAAGAAACAAAACAGATGAACATAGGGGACGGGAAGGAAAAATAAGATAAAAACAGAGAGGGAGGCAAACCATAAGAAACTTAAATACAGAGAACAAACTGTGGGTTGCTGCTGAGTGGGGATATGGGCTAAAAGGGTGATGGGCATTAGGGAGGGCACTTATTGGGATGAGCACTTGGTGTAGTATGCAACTGATGAATCACTGGGTTCTACTCCTGAAACCAATACCGATGTGTATGTTAACTAACTTGAAGTTAAATTAATTACTTAATTAATTAATTAATGCAGCCTGTGAAATATGCATAGAAGCAAACTTGAAGGGCCACCCAGTGGCCAAATTTACAATAATATGAACACCAGAATAAGTCAGGAGGATGATTTTGGGAAGATGGCAGAGTAGGAAGCACCAGGAATTTGTCTCCCCACCCAGATAACTATTGTACTGGTAATATGTATTTGATGCAGTTACTTTGGAATTATGGAGGATACTGAAGGCTTCCAACATCTAAGAGAATTCTTGGAAGGAAGGTAAATTGCCATTAATTTCAGTTTTTAGTTTGGTAGTGACTACCCATTCCCCTCTTCCCACCCTACATCAGGCAGCATTGCACATATTTCAGGAGCACATATTTCAGCACACAGCTGTGGGATCCAGGGTGGGCAATAAGGATTCTGTCATGCAAATATTAGGTATCTGTGTTACGGTCACTGATTGCTGCTTCTAAACATGAAGGTGCAGACACAAAGGAGGGAGGCCTTCATTTGCACCTCCCCTCATTATTGCAAGACTTCCCTCCTCAAGTTAACTTCCAAAGAATTTAATGAGCTAACACCTTTTTCCCCTTTCATATTTCTCTCTTTCTCCATTTTCAGAGTCATACACTTAAGAGTAGGACATTCAAAAGTGATGATATATTCTAGAGAAATTAGAAAGTTACTGCACAAACTGAGGGAAGGGAGCAGGAGGAAAGAAGACCTGAAAAGACCTTAAGTTTTCACTTCAATCTCATCCTTGGTACAGAGATAGCGTATAGAAATAAAAAGCAAAACAGAAAAAAACTGCAAACACTGGAAAGAAGGAGAATTTGATTTCCAGAGTTACTACATTATAGATTCAAATGTCCAGTTTTCAACAAAAAATCACAAGGCATACCATGAAACAGGAAAGTATGGCCTATTCAAAGGAAAAAAATAAACTATAGAAACTGTCTTTATAAAGGACCTGATAATGGATCTACTAGACAAAGACTTTAAAACAACTGTCCTAAAAATGTTCAAAGAACTAAAAGATGTGGAGCAAGTCAAGAAAACAATATATAAACAAAATGGAAATATCAATAAAAAGACAGAAAACTTAAAAAGAAACAAAAAGAAATTCTGAAGCTAAAAAGTACAACTGATATAAAAATTCACTAGAAGGGATTCAAAGGCATATTTGAATAGGCAGAAGAAAGAATCCGTGAACTGAAAGATAGGACAATGGAAGTTATCGATTTTGAGGAACAGGTAAAGAAAAAAAGATGGAAGAAAGTGAACAGAGCCTCAGGGACCTGCTGTGAGACATCAAAATGCAGAACAATATATGCATTGTTGGAGTCACAGAAGAAAGGGAGAAATGAGTAGAGAAAATATTTGAAGAAATAATGGCCAAATTTGATGAAAGACATAAATATCCAAGAAGTTCGAGTAGGGACCCATACCAAGACATAGTATAACCAAACTGTTAAAAGCCTAAGATAAAAAGAGAATCTTGAACACAGCAAGAGGTAAATGCCTTGTCACATACAAGGGATCTTTGATAAGATTACTAGCAGATTCATCTTCAAAAAGTTTGTAGGCTAGAAGGCAGTGGGTGGATATATTTAAAGTGCTAAAAGAAAAATATTTTAAATCAAGAATCCTATATCCAAAGCAAAACTGTTCTTCAAAAATGAAGGAGAAATTAAGACTTTCCCAGATAAACAAAACCTGGTGAAGTTTGTTACCAGCAGACCTACAAAAATGCTAAAAGGAGTCCCACAGGTTGAGATCAAAGGGCACTAGATGATAATATGAAATCTTTTTTTATTTTTTTAAAGTTTACATCCAAATTAGCATATAGTGAAACAATGATTTCAGAAGTAGATTCTTTAATGCCCCTTACCGATTTAACCCATTCCCCTCCTACAACCCCTCCAGTAACCCTCAGTTTGTTCTCCATATTTATGAGTCTCTTCTGTTTTGCCCCCTCCCTGTTTTTATATTATTTTTGTTTCCCTTCCCTTAAGTTCATCTGTTTTGTCTCTTAAAGTCCTCATATGAGTGAAGTCATATGATTTTTGTCTTTCTCTGAGTGACTAATTTCACTTAGCACAATAGCCTCCAGTTCCATCCATGTAGTTGCAAATAGTAAGATTTCACCCTTTTTGATTGCCAAGTAATACTCTATTGTATATATATACCACGTCTTTTTTTTCCATTCATCCATCTATGGACATTTGGGCTCTTTCCATACTTTGGCTATTGTTGATAGTGCTGCTATAAACATGGGGGTGCATGTGTCCCTTCGAAACAGCACACCTGTATCCTGTGGATAAAGGCCTAGTAGTGCAATTGCTGGGTCATAGGGTAGTTCTATTTTTAGTTTTTTGAGGAACCTCCATACTGTTTTCCAGAGTGGCTCCACCAGCTTGCATTCCCAGATAATATGAAATCTTATGGAGAAATAAATATCACAGTAAAGGAAAATAAGTGGGCAATTATAAAAGCTAGTATTTTATAACTTCCTACTTTGTTTTATACATATATAAATATACACACACATATACATATCAGAAGATAAATGTGGAAATAGAGGACTTGACCACATCATTAAACCATTATATGTATATAATATATGAAAGTAATGCATTAAAAAACCAATTATTTGTTTTTAGACACACAAGGTATAAAGATGTAATTTTATGACATCAACAACTGAAAGGGTTGGGTGATAAAGCTGTAAGAAAGCAGAGTTTTGTATGTTATTTAAGATTATATAAATTCAAATGAGTATTAAAACTTTAGGGTGTTAAATGTAATCTCCATGACAACCACAAGGATAACAGCTATAGAATATACCAAGAAGGGAATTGAAATGTTTCACTACCAAAAAAATCAACGACACACAAAAGAAGATAGTAATGCAGGAAATGAGGGACAAAAAGCTATAAGGTATATAGAAAACAAATAATACGATGACAGAAGCAAGTCCCTCCTTATCACAGTAATTACTTTCAATGTAAATGGATTAAACTTTCCAGTCAAAAAACAAAAATTAGCAGAGAGGAAAAAAAACACACTATCCCACTATACAATGGATAAGAGACTTACTTTGATCCAAAGACACAATCAGATTGAAACTGAAAGGATGGGAAAAGATATTCCAAAAGAGAGCAAGGATGGCTATAATAATATCAGATAAAATAGATTTTAAGTCAAAAACGTTTACAAGAGGCAAAAAGGACATTGTATATTAATAAAAAGTTCAATACAACCAGAATATATAACAATAATAAACATTTACACACCTAACAACAGACCATCAAAATACATGAAGTAAAAATTGACAGACTTGAAGGGAGAAATAGATAGTTCTATAATGATAGTTGGAGAATTCAATACCACACTCTCACTAATGGACAGAACAACCAGACAGAAGGTAAGTGTGGAAACAGAGGACTTAAATCATTAAACCAAACAGACATTTACAGAACACTCTATCCAATAACACAGAGTACAATTTTTCAAGTGTGCATAGGACATTGTCCAGGACAGATCATGTTAAGCCACACAGTAGGTCTCAATAGATTTTAAAGACAGATATGATACAAAATATCTTCTCTGACCACAATAAGATGAAGTTAGAAACCAATAACAAAAGGAGAGGAGCCTGGGTGGTTCAGTCAGTTGAGCCTCTGACTCTCGGTTTCAGCTCAGGTCATGATCTCACAGTTTGTGGGATCAAGCCCCATGTAAGGTTCCATGCTGGAGCCTGCTTGTGATTCTCACTCTCTCCCTGTCTCTCTACCCCTCCCCCACGCATACTCACCCTCTCTTGCTCTCTCTCACTCCCTCTCTCTCAAAATAAATAAAACTTAAAAAAAAAGAAACCAGTAACAAAAGGAAAACTGGAAAATTCACAAATTTGTGGAAGTTAAACAATACATTGTTAAACAACCAATCGATCGAAGAAAAAAATCACAGGTGAAATTGGAAAATACTTAGATATGAATGAAATGAAAATATAACGCAACTTATGGGACACAGCAAAAGCAGTCCTAAGGGGAAATTTATACTATAAACACATTAAAAAAGATGAAAGATCTCAAATCAACAGCCTAATTTCACAACCCAAGGAACTAGAAAAAGAATAACAAAGTAAACTCACCTGGTAAAAGAAAGGAAATAATAAAAACTAAGGTAGAAGTGAAAGAAATAGGCAATAGGATAGAAAAACTAGAGAAAATTGATCTTGGGAAAGATCAACAAAATCGACAAAAATTTATCTTGACTGACTAGGCAAAACAGAAGACTCAAATAACTAAAAGTGAAATGAGAGCAAAGACATTACTGATTTTAGATAAATAAGGATTATGAGATTACTGTGAACAATAGCATATCAACAAATTGGATAACCTTGATGAGATGGATAAGTTTCTATAAATACAAAACTTATCTAGACTATATCATGAAGAAATAGAACATCTGAATAGACTTTTATTTGGTAAGGAAATAGAGTCAGTATTCAAAAATCTCTCAATATAAAAAACCCCTGGACATGATGGTTTGATTGGTGAATTCTACCAAACATTTAAAGAACCAACACCAATCCTTCTTAAACTTTTCCAAAAAATTTAAAAAGAAGGAACACTTTCTAACTTACTCGGAGGCTTATTATATGATACTATATTTATTTTATGATACTAAATCCGGACAAGGACACTGCAGGAAAAGAAAACTACAGACAAATATCCCTACCAACATTGATTCAGAAACCCTCAACAAAACACTAGCAAACTGAATTCAGCAGCATTTTAAAAGGATTATACACCATGACCAAGAGAGATTTATTTCTAGGATGCAAAGATGGTTCTATATATGAAAAACAATTAATGTAATACATCACATTAACAGAATGAAAAATCCCACATGATCATCTAAATTGATGCAGAAAGGCATTTGACAAAATACAACAATTTTTCATGAAAAAAAAAGCACTCAACAAACTAGGAATGGAAGGAAATTACTTCAGTGTATTAAAAGGCATATATGAAAAACCCCAAGGCAGAAATCATATTCAATGGTGAAAGACTGAAAGCTTTTCCTCTAAGATCAGGAACAAGGCAAGGAAGCTCACTTTCACCTCTTTTGTTCAACACAAAAGTTCCATTCAGAGCAAGTAGGCAAGAAATAACAATAAAGGCATCCAAATAGGAAAACATAAAGTTATCTCTGTTGGCAGATGGTATGATCTTATATGTAGAACACCCTAATGATTCTACCAAAAATTTTTTGTTAAAACTAATTAACAAATTCGCCAAAGTAGCAGGACACAAAATCAACAAACAGAAATCAGTTGTTCATCTACATACTAACAACGAATAGTCCAAAAAGAAATTTAAGAAAAACAATTCCATTCATGATGGTATCACAGGATGCTTAGAAATGATCTTAACCAAAGAGGTGAAAGACTTGTACAATGAGAACTACAAAATACTGCTGAAAAAAGTTTAAGAAGACACAAATAAATGTGACGATATCCCATGTTTATGGAATAGAAGACTTCATATCATTATAATGTAAATACTACCCCAAACAATCTATAGATTAATTGCTATCAAAATGCCAACAACTTTTTTTTTCATAAATAGAAAAAAAAATCCCAAAATTCATAAGGAACCTCAAGTGATTCTGAATAGCTAAAATCTCTTGGCAGAACAAAGCTGGAGGACTCATACTTCCTGACTTTAAGACTTACCATATGTTACAGCTATCAAGAGTATGGCACTAGCATGAAGACAGAAACATAGACCAATGGAATAGAATAGAGAGCCCAGAAATAAACACTTGCATACATGGTTAAATTATTTTCCACAAGGGGCTAAGGGCATTCAGTGCGTTAAAGAGTCTCTTCAACAAACTGTGCGGGGAAAACTGGATATAAACACGTAAAAGAATGAAGTTGGATTCTCACTCAATACCATATACAAAAATTAAGAATTATTCAAAGATCTAAACTTAAGACCTAAAAGTTAAAAACAAACAAACAAATAAAAAAAACTCTTAGAAGAAAATATAGGGCAGAAGATTTATGGCATTAGATTTGGCAATAATTTCTTGGATATGACATGAAGACACAGGCAACAAAAGCAAAAATACACAAGTTGAACTTTATGAGAAATAAAACTGTTGTGCATCAAAAGACACTATGAGCAGAGTGAAAGGCAACCCACAGAATGCAAGACCATATTTGCATATCAGATAACGGATAAGGAGTTAATATTAAAAATATAGAGAGAACTCCTGAAGCCCAACAACAGAAAAACAAACAACCAATTCAAAAATGGACAAATGACTTGAATAGACTTTTCTGAAAAGAAATTATAAAATGGCCAATAGGCATGTGAAAAGATACACACCACAAATCATTAGGGAAATGCAAATCAAATTTATAATGAGATACTATGTCATACCCACTGGAATGGCTACTATTTTTTAAAAAATACCCAGAAAGTAGTCAATGTTGGAGAGAATGTGGAGAAATTAGAGCCCTGTGCACTGTTAGTGGGAATGTACAGTCATTGTAGAAAACAGCATGGAGATTCCTCAAAAAAATTAAACATAGAATTACCATATCATCCATGGTGTTGGGAAAAATGGACAGCAACATGCAAAAGAAATGAAACTGGACCACTTTCGTACATCATACACAAAACTAAATTCAAAATGGATGAAATACCTAAATGCAAGACTTGAAACCATAACCTAGAAGAGAACACAACCAGTAATCTCTTTGATGTTGGCCATAGCAACTTTTTTCTAGATATGCCTCCTGAGGCAAGGGAAACAAAAGCAGAAACAAACTACTGGGACTTCGTCAAAATAAAAACCTTCTGCAGAGCAAAGGAAACAGTCAACAAAACTAAAAGGCAACTTACGGAATGGGAAAATATATCTGCAAATCACATACTTGATAAAGGGTTAGTATTCAAAATATATAAAGAATTTATAAAACTCAACACCCCAAAACCAAATAATTCAGTTAAAACATAGGAAGAAGACATGAATAGATATTGTTTCAAAGAAGGCATACAGATGGCCAACAGACACATGAAAAGATTCTCAACATCACTGATTATCAGGGACATGCAAATCAAAACTGCAATGAGATATCACTTCTTACCTGTCAGAATGACTAAAATCAACAACAGGAAACAACAGGTGTTGGTGAGGATGTGGAGAAAGGATAACCCTCTTGCACTGTTGGTAGGAATGCAAACTGGAACAGCCACTGTGGAAAACAGTATGGACCTTCCTCAAAAAGTTAAAAATAGAACTACCCTATGATCCAGCAATTGCACTAGTAGGTATTACCCAAAGTATACAAAAATACTAATTCTAAGGGATACAACACCCTGATGTTTATGGCAGCATTATCTACAATAGCCAAAATGTGGAAACAGCCCAAATGTCCATTGATTGACGAATGGATAAAGAAGATGGATAAAATCAAAACCACAATGAGATACCACCTTACACCTGTCAGAATGGCTAAAATTAACAACTCAGGAAACAACAGATGTTGGTGAGGAAGCAGAGAAAGGGGAACATTTTTGAACTGCTGGTGAGAATGCAAACTGGTGCAGCCACTCTTGGAAACAGTATGGAGGTTCCTCAAAAAGTTAAAAATAGAACTACCCTATGATCCAGCAATTGCACTAGTAGGTATTACCCAAAGTATACAAAAATACTAATTCTAAGGGATACAACACCCTGATGTTTATGGCAGCATTATCTACAATAGCCAAAATGTGGAAACAGCCCAAATGTCCATTGATTGACGAATGGATAAAGAAGATGGATAAAATCAAAACCACAATGAGATACCACCTTACACCTGTCAGAATGGCTAAAATTAACAACTCAGGAAACAACAGATGTTGGTGAGGAAGCAGAGAAAGGGGAACATTTTTGAACTGCTGGTGAGAATGCAAACTGGTGCAGCCACTCTTGGAAACAGTATGGAGGTTCCTCAAAAAATTAAAAATAGAACTACTCTATAACCCAGCAATTGCTCTACTAGATATTTATCCATAGGATGCGAAAATGCTTATTCAAAGGGGCACATGCATCCCAGTGTTTATATTATCAAGAGTATCAAAAAAAGCCAAAGTATGGGAAGAGCCCAAATGTCAATTAACTGATGAATGGAAAAAGAAGATGTGGTATATGTATATACAATGGAATATTACTCAGCAATCAAAAAGAATGAAATCTTGTTATTTGCAGCAACGTGGATGAAAGCAGAGTGCATTATGCTAAGTGAAATAAGTCAGTCAGAGAAAGACAAATATCGTATGATTTCACTCATATGTGGAACTTAAGAAACAAAACAAATGAACATAGGGGATGGGAAGGAAAAATAAGATAAAAGCAGAGACGATGCAAACCATAAGAGAACTTAAACACAGAGAACTTGTTAGAATAAGCAGTAGGTGTTATATGTAAGTGATAGTGAATCACTGGATTCTATTCCTGAAACCAATACTACACTGTATGTTATCTAACTTGAATTTAAATAAAAAAATTTTTTTAAAGAAGATGTGGCATATATATATACTCAGCCAAAAAAAGAATGAAATCTTGTGATTTGCAATGACATGGATGGATCTAGAGAATATAATGCTGAGTAAAATAAGTCAGTCAGGGAAAGACAAATACCATATGATCTCACTCATATGTGGAATTTAAGAAATAAAATGAATGAGCAAAAGGGGAAAAAAGAGAGAGAGGCAAATCACCAAGAAACAGACTTTTTTTTTTTTTTTTAGGAGAATGAGCATGAGAAGAGCAGAAGGAGGGAGAGGGAGACAGAGAGAATCTTAATCAGGCTCCACGCTCAGCCAGAGCTGGAGACAGAGCTCAGTCCCATGACCCTGGGATCATAATATGAGCTGAAATCAAGAGTCGGATGCTCAACCAACTGAACCACCCAGTGCCCCCTTTTTTTTAAAGATTTTATTTTTAAGTAATCTCTATCTCCAACATGGGGCTTGAACTCACAATCCTGAGATCAATAATTGCATGCTCCACCAACTGAGCCAGCCAGGCACCCTGCAACAGAGTCTTAACTATAGAGAACAAACTGCTGGTTAACAGAATGGAAGTTGATGAGAGGATGGGTAAAAAGGTGAAAGGGATTAAGGAGGGCACTTGCTGTTATGACCACCAGGTGTTGTATGGAAGTGTTGAATCACTATGTTGCATACCTGAAACTAATATTACACTGTATGTTAAGTAACTGAAATTTAAATAAAAACATTAAAAAGATTACCACGTGATCCAGAAATTCCACTTCTGACTACATACGTAGAAGAACTGAAAGCGAGGTCTTGAAGACATTTATACACCATGTTTATAGACATATTTTTTGCAATAGCTAAAATGTGGAACCAACCCAAGTGTTCACTGATAGATGAATGGATAAATATAGTACATACCTAGAATGAAATATTATTCAGCCTTAAAAAAAGAAGGAAACTCGACATTTGCTACAACTTGAACTGTGGACATTACGGTAAGTAGAGCAAGCCAATCACAAAAAGACAAATATTGTATGATTCCACTTAAATGCAGTAGAGTGGTCAAAATCATAGAGACAGAAAGTCTCTAAGGTGAGTGGTGGGGTTGGGGGTAGAGCGAAATGAGGAATTTTTACTTACTGGGTATAGAGTTTCAGTTTTGCAAGATAAAAGAAGCTCTAGAAATGGATAGTCACATCATACAACAATATGAATGAACAGGACGCTCAAAAATGGTTAATATGATAAATTGTATGTAGAGTTTATGTTGCCACAATAAAAAATTAAAAAAATGACAGCTAAGGATTATAACCCACTGAGAAAGACAGAACCCTGAGTCCATGCTGGTAAAAACAAATAAAAGAAAATAAATACTTGGAGAATGGGAAGCACTTGTATACTTTAGAATGCCAACCGATAAATGTACAAGGAATGATACAATCAGAAAATCACTATTTGGCAATCAGTACTTGATAATAACTGATCTAGTCAAGAATAATCAATGGATGCCAAAACAAGGGGGTGGAAATCTGGTGAGGAATAAAATATTAAATTGTCTCAATGCATCTTTGCACAAACTACTGATTAACTACAAAGGGAAATTTACAGTGTAGAAACCTGTCAGACACAACCTTAACCAAGCAAACAAAGTTAACAGAATTGATGATGAGACAAATCACTATCGTGCTCCTTCTAACACAATAATCTGTCAAGAAAATGACAGTTTTATTTTTTCCTTTTCAATTCTTCTACATATTATATCTTTTTTGTACCTGACTGGATTGGCAAGGTTCACAAGTAAAATGAATAGAAATGATAATACTAGACGTTCTGATCTTTTTCTTGATCTCAAAAGGAAAGCTTTCATTCACCATTTCACCACTGAGTATGATGATTTCATATATATACAAAACATCTCTTTTATGTATTTATATGTACACACACATACACAATCAGATTAAACACGTTTCCTAGGATAAGTTTACCAAGAGGTTTTAAAAAGTATGGTTGCTGAGTTTAACCAAATGCTGTTCCTGTACCAACTGGCATGATCATATAATTTTTCTCCTTTATTCTGTTAATGTGATCAATTATACTGATTGATTTTTCAAAAGATAACTTGCATTCTTGGAATAAATCTAACTTGGTAATGATTTAGTATTCTTTTTTAGATATTGCTGGGTTCAATTTGCTAATATTTTGCTCAGGATATTTGCATCTGTGTTCATAAAAGGTAGTTTTTAACTTTGTTATGATGTCCTTGATGGTTTTTGCTTTCAAACTATAATTACCAGCCTCAAAAATTAGTCAGGGAATGCTCCTTCTTTTTCTATTACCTGGAAAGTATGTGTAAGATTGTTATAATTCTTTTTTTTTTTTTATTAAATTTTTTTTTCAACGTTTATTTATTTTTGGGACAGAGAGAGACAGAGCATGAACGGGGGAGGAGCAGAGAGAGAGGGAGACACAGAATGGGAAACAGGCTCCAGGCTCTGAGCCATCAGCCCAGAGCCTGACGCGGGGCTCGAACTCATGGACCACGAGATCGTGACCTGGCTGAAGTCGGACGCTTAACCGACTGCGCCACCCAGGCGCCCCTGTTATAATTCTTTTTAAGTGTTTGGTAGAATTCATCAGTGAAGCTGTCTGGCCCTTGACTATTCATGAAAAGGATATTTTTATGGACTCCTGTGGGAAAAGAATGGAAGCCTGAAAATCTTCCCTTGTCCGGGGACTTCAGAGGGGTAGAAGTGAGAGACAGAGAGGTGGTGGTGTATGGCATTTCAAATGGCTTGACATTTTTCTAACATCAAGTGCCCTTGGTTCTCACCTCTTACCACATTTTACCTAAGCCAGTAGGTCTGTGGGACAGTCAGCCTATAAACATCAGTTCTTAGGCTGCCTGATCCCACCTTCCTGAAGACTGAGACTCAGGTTTTCAGAGGAGAAGCCCTGGTGTTGGGCAGAGAGTAATGAGGGGGGGAGGGAAAGAGGGACTAGTTCAACCAGACAGAAGTTCTTTGTTTGCTCTGCTTCTTTGTAAATGAGGCAACATTTGGAAACAACAAATATTGGTTCAGAGAGCCAATGCATTCCTGCCCATCCCTTTAGGTCAGCAACCCAACCCCCCTGCACGTACACACAAGTTCAGTTTTTTCTACAAGAGGGCCAATCCCACTGAAATTTCAGAGTTTTATTCAGTTTATGGTGGAAGATTTGGGTCATGACTTGGCTTGGTCTATAACTGGAAGCTCTCCTCATTCCCCACCCCCCACCCCCGGCACCTTTCTTATGCCCTTCCTTCCCTTCTTCCCTTCCTCTTCTGGATAAGTAAAGAGAAGATAAATATCCAGAAGGCAACTGTGGTCTAGAGAAGGCTGGGACTAAGATTTATGTTCAGGTCCCAGAGCTCTGTGAAGGAGGACCTGTCATTTTAGTGTAGTGTCCATATCTGAAAAGTGGGGAACTGATCTCATCTCTCAAGGTAGTTGGTCAAGATCACAAAGATCTTGACCCAGAACAGTTCCTGGAAAATGGAAGGACTGAAAATGTGATACTTTCCTTCCATCGGGGCAAAAAAACCCCCAGTGCATGCCTGAGGTTCTGCGGTTGGGGCACTCAGACCTCTCCCAGGGGGACAAGCCCCTCTGCAAACTGAAGTGTGGGGTCATGTGTCTGTGGAGAAATGGCAGGGCTGGGAGCGCCCTGTCTGTTCCTCTCAGTGTGAGCCCAGATGAACCCCTTGGTCTCTGTATGTACCTGATGGGTATGTGTACTCTGGAATTAGATTGCTTGATTTTGCATCTGACTCACCAGTTGGTTTTGGACAATTTATTAACCCCTCAGGACCTCAGTTTCCTCATCTCATCTTTAAAATGGGGATTCTAGGGGTGCCTGGGTAGCTTAGTCAGTTGGGCATCCGACTCTTGATTTTGGCTCAGGTCATGATCCCAGGGTCCAGGATCTAGCCCAGTGTTGGGCTCCACTCTCAGTGTGGAGATTCTCTCTGTCCCCTCTCTCTAAAATTAAAAAAATAAAAAATGAAATAAAATGGGGATTCTAGTGCACTCGCCAGAGGGTGCTCTCTCTGAGGGTCTCAGGCTTGGCTGTGGGCCTGTCCCTTGAGGAGCTGCCTCAGGAAAGGCTCACTATCTCCTCTGGTATGAGAGTAAGTGCAGTAGGAACCCAGGCGTGAGAATCATGGTCCATCTGCCTTCCATACCCTCCACAGAGCTTCCCTGAGTTTATGGCTTATTCGGCATTGGGCAACTCTCCTTCCTACTTCTGGGCAGACCCTGCAATTTCACTGCAGGGTCCGTGAATGCGGGCATGCTTGCTCTGTACAGTCTTTTCCCAGCCAGCCCCTTCCCCTTACTTTCTCCCTCCATCTTCATCTCTGTACCTCAATGTTTTCCACAGGAAGCCAGACCACCCCCTAATGCCTGTTGCAGAGGCAAGTCAGAATATGCCCCTCCCGCCATGATGCTGGGTTTTTCATGGCTTAAGCAGGAGGGCCCAGGATGGGCAGGGAAGGAGGGCAGCAGCAGTCATTCTTCCTCATTGGTGAGGTGGGTGTTTGGCCGGCTAGGCTTGTCTTATGTCTCCACTGTAAATGGAAAGTCCCTGCTATAGCAATGCTCTCTAAAGTGGGGTGTGTGTAACCACTTGTATATGAGACAATCTATTGGGGTGTGAGAGAAGGTAACCTAACTTCCAGTTATGTTCATTCTTAATGCAACAGATTAACAAATGAACATTCACTACTATTTTGTATGAAGATTGGCACTGTCTCCCACTGGTCTGTAGGCCAGGCAGACACATGTCTTGTAGAGCCTCTGAAGTGTCTTGAGGGAAGATCAGGAACACCTCACAAGGAGTGGGCTGAGAAAGGGGGTGTTGGGTGGTTGTAACCCTCTGACCTGGCCTTTGCTTTTGGCTTTTGTGGGGTTCCACATTTCGTGGTTTGCGTGTGCTCAGGAAATGGGATGCACACATTAGGTAATTTGGTTTAACTCACTAAACCTCATCAAATGCACAAGTGCCTTAAAAATATTTTTGTAAAGAAATTAGAATTAGATGATTTTGATAACACAAACACAATTGAACAAAAATAAAATGACAGTACTGATATCTTCTAGGCCTGCTGTAAATTAGTGTAGATAGAGCCCAAAACAACAATTATCTGATCAGACTGGAAAAGAATTAACTTTTAGAGAACCCTAAAATTATCCTGATGACTTTCAGGAGTACTGATATATATCTACTATCAGGAAACTTGCCATTTCCCTAAATGTATGATTTTGCCTTGAGGTATTACTCATTGTATACAAGGCACAATAAACAAAGGAACATTTTAAAATGAGTCTTTCATCTTTGTCTTACTACTTTATAAACTTCTATTGAAATGTGCACAATGTATTAGTTTAAAAAGTACATACACAGAATGTACAATCTCACTATTTTCCTGATAAGGATGTGCAACCAAAGCCAGTTGGAGACTACTTAGCTGGAGGCGGGCAGGGATGACCCAGAGCATTGAGACCAGGCCACATCCTCCCCTGGGTCCCTTGCTTTGTGCTCATGTGACACTTTGTTCTGAGTCTCAAGAGTCTTGGTCACATTCCTGGATAGCTTCCTATGGGAAAGTTCCCTATGTCTCCCTTGTGGCTCTGTTCCTAGGTCAAGGTGTCCAGCAGGTTGCATCATGGGAAGGTTTTCAGTCCAGGAGCCTTAGTTCAGCAGGGCACATGGGGAGAGAGCAGTTCCTCAGTTAGGATGGCCTTTGAAAGCCCAGGGGGCATGGTTTCTGGGGACACCTGGGAACAAGTGAAGGGTGTTGAACTTATCTTTGAGGCCAGCTTTATTCTCCTCTGACACCTTCTCTCAGGAAGGTCTTCGTTACTCTGTGTTTCTAGTCTGGATCTGGGGTAGTTCCTTTCCTCTATTATCTGTGGAATGAATACACAGGACTGGTGCAAGGCCAGCTTTGGTATCCTCAGATTCAGAAGCAGATCTACCCGCCCCCACCAACCCCCTTTCCGCTGCAGCTCTGCTCCTGGCACAGAGAGAGCGCGTATTAACAAAGGGTTGATTTTTCTTTAATTCCCTTACAATCAGCATTTTTGTGCTGGATACCATCCGTGCATCTTTCTAGAGCTCAGGAAATGAGGTGATCGGCCTGGGCAAGGAATGAAAGGGGCGGGATGAGGGGTGATTGGGCAAGCGGGCTGTGCAAACATTGGAGGTCAAAGATTCTGCTTGGCCCGCGGTGCAGGGGATAAAGCCGTGCGGAGGGCTGGGAGGCTGCGCAGAAGCCCATAGGTCTGTGCTCGCTGCTCCAAGCCACAGACTCAGGAAGATGAGGCTCGCCGTCCGCGCCCTGCTGGCCTGCGCGGTCCTGGGTGAGTGTTGGTGCGGGGGAGGCCCACATAGTTGTCAGCCCAGGTGCTCTTTTCACCCCCTACTCCAACATACCGCCCCCTGGGTTCCCTAAGCATTTCCTTCGCTCTTCCCCACGGCACCCCTGCACCTGCTTCAGGACTGCCTCGAGTTCCCCTCTGTGCCTCTGCTGCCTTTTCGTGTCCCGCTGTGCTTTCTTGCTTCCATTCCTTGCTTTCCTCCTCCTCGTTGTCCAGTAAAACTTACAGTATTAGAATACAACAAATTAGAGTACTTACATCATGGTTTATCAGATCCCTTCTATGAGGCCGCCTGAGTCAAGTCTGAACTGCTGAACATGGTATTCAAGACCTCTGGGATCTGACCCTGCCCTTAACCTTGGCAGTCTGTTGTCCCACAGGTGCTCCTGGCACTGATGATGTCCTGCTAAGAAGCAGGGCCACTGAAAGGTTTGGAGCATATTTGAAGCCAGGCTTCTTGTGTTCTCACCAGTGAGAAGGGCAGTACAGCCCCAGCCTGAGAGGGTCAGGTGAGGGTAAATGAGGCCATGGATCCAGGCACTAGCACATCCTTGGTGTGGGGCCTGCCAATGGATGGCCTCTGCCGATGCCCATCACCTCCTGAGATTGCTTGGTTCCCTTTGTCCTTTAACTTTCGTCTGCCACTCCGGTGCGTTTGTTACACCTTTGGAGCCTCTGTGTTTAGTTATTTTATTTGTCTCTCCTGGAGAAGTTTACCATTGAGAATTGGCCCTGCATTACTTGCCTTTCCCCTGTGCACCCTCCCTTCCCCCCCACCAAAAGCACCTCATAGGACTGTGCAAGGTAAATGCAGGACTCAGGACAAATTCCTGCCTATGAGACTGCAGGTGGGACAGTTTAGAGAGGGTTTGCCACTGAATCTTGATGCCTCCTGTGACTTCTCATGGGCACAGGTAGGGTAAAGTGTGGTTGGGGCAGTAACTTCCCTGTGGCCCCTCTTTATGCATTCTGGAGAACTGCTGCCCTCCCCCTTTCCTGCTTTGTGATTTGTGGATATTCATCAGCTTCCCTGAGTCAGCCTTCTGCTGCTGATCCACAGAAAGTAGAGATGACAGAGGGCTTTGGGAGTAGTGCAACCACATGATTTTAATAGCTACAGACATGGATGGCTTTAGCTTCTTCTAATGGCAGCCCAAAAGACTGATGAAGATTGAAGGAGGGGTCATTGGAAACAGAGAGAACCACTAAAGATGTGGAGTTCTAGTTATTCCGGGAACAGAGGATCATAGAAAAGTATCATAGACAAATTCATTATCTCATTAATCATTTGCCCCTACCTACTGGTGAAACAGATGGAAAATAACTCAGAATATCATCTTCTTTTGTTCCCTGGGTAGAGACCAAAGTCTGGAGACCTGGTATCTAGGCCAGTCTCAGCCACTAACAGGCTGGGTGACCTTGGCTAAAGCATCAGTTTCTGAGCCCAGTTCCATCATCTTTAAAAGATGGTAATTCCTCGTTGTATGTAAGTGATGAGTCATGGGAATCTACTCCCGAAGCCAAGAGCACACTGTATACATTGTATGTTAGCTAACTTGACAATAAATTATATTAAAAACATAAATAAACAAAAGATGCTAATTCCTACCTTGTTAGCTTCCCCAAACTGTAGTTTCAAGCCACTGCCTTCAAGTAGCTGAAAATGCCCTGTCACACCGATAAGGCTTATGTCCCGTGGCAGTCCCAGGATGGTAAGGCAAGGAGGCAGGGAGAACAGAGAGGAGTAGACAGTGGTCTCCACTTGAGAGCTGATGGTCAAGTGCACATCCCTCTGGCTAGCAGAGGGTGGTTAGCAGGTGACTAGGAGGACTCTAGCATTCCTTTATCTTGTCCCCAGCCTCAGAAGGCAGCAGAATCTGTGCCCTGGGGTGTTAATGGGAGGAGTGGGAGGAGGACAGGATAGAGGGGATGGAGCCTTCAAGACCCTTCAGAGGGTGCTGCTGTCTCTCCCACTAGCACAGGGACCTCTGGCCTCTTTCTCCTAGGGCTGTGTCTGGCTGTCTCCCCTGAGAAAACTGTGAGATGGTGCACTGTCTCAAATCATGAAGCCAGTAAGTGCTCCAGTTTCAGCGAAAATATGAAAACGGTCCTTGAGACTGGTCCCTTTGTCAGCTGTGTGAAGAAAACCTCCTACCTTGAGTGCATCAGGGCCATTTCGGTAAGTCACTGTTGCCTAAAAAGGAGTGGGAGAAAATCTGTACTTCCTTTCTCTTCTGTTATTTTGGAACAACTCTTTACCCACAGGTAGGAGGCTGGTGTGTGTGACAGTCAACCTCCAATGCTAATAAAAGCACTTCAGAAAGGGAAATTGGAGTGCTCACTTTTAAGGAGTCTTGAAACAAAATCCAATGCTCTGAAAAGGGGGAAATTTTGAGGCACTAAGTTCTCTAAATTCAGGGGAAAACCAAGAATGTTTGCTATCAAAATTATTATACGACATTGTTTTGGAAGTTCTTGACATATCACGGGAAGTTGAATGATGCTCCCAGGGAAGAGAAATACAGTGCGAACTTCAGATGGTTGCTGAACCCTTTGTTTTCTAGATTTTCCTCAAACTCTTCATTCCTTCGTCTTTGTGCATATCTGAATGTGGGTCAGACCCTGTGCTGGGCAATGGGGCTGCAGTGGTGAATTGAAACACGCATGGTCATTAGTCTTGAGCTTACAGTACAGTCAGGAGAAAAGAAAAACATGCAACACATAGACTATAATTTCAAATTGTGTGATGTACAATGAAGGGAAAGAGTAGAATGCTCTGACAGAGACTTTCAGAAGAAACTTGTTTTGGCCTGAGTATCAAGGATAATCTCCCTGAGAGGGAAGCAATGAGCTGAGACCCTAAGGATGAGCATGGGTTAGGCTGCTGGGTGCCATGGGTAGAATACACCAGGTGGTGAACAACAATTTGTGCAAAGAGCCTGAGACAGGAGAGATGGGCTTTTTGAAGCTGCTGTAGGGAAGTCAGGGTGACAGGAATAGAGCAAGCAGGAGACTAGAAGGAGTAATGAGATGGGAGATCAGCCAGATAGAGTATGATTCACTGAAGGAATCAATGATTTGATAAGAAAAGCTGGTCTGCTGTGCGTGCGTGTGTGTTTTAATTGGATCTCAGTTGCAATCATGGTTTAATTCTAACCATTGAATTATGACATTTGTTCCATTTTAGTCCATGCATGCCCCTCTTTATTCTTAAATGTTAATAACATAATATTATCCACGAACCTAACACAGGTTCTCAAAACTTCATCACTGCCAATAGCTTACTTCTAGGGCTGCTGTGTGGTAGTACTGGATTTTATGAGAATGGCCCCACTTAGTGTAGTATATCCCACTGACCTTACTTAAAACCACCAATGTGTTTCTCCATCCTGAGCAAACTGAATCCTAAAACTTTCTTGCCTTTTATTTTCATTTTAAGATGTGTATAGGCATGTATGAATCACGACACATTTTTGATTTGTGAAAAGTTTCCTAAACGGGACATTACTATGTGTTGTCTTCTCCTACTTGTTTTTTCCTCCTCGATATTATGCTAAGATTCACCCATATCATTGAATATAGCCATTGTTCATTCATTTTCAGAGCTCTACAATAGTCCATTATGTTAGTATACCACAATTTATTTTTTCTTTTCTGGTCATTAGGCATTTGGGCTATTTCCAGCTTTCTGTTATTCTAATCAGGGAATGACAGATATTTTTATATAAATCTCTTGGGACACAAGTATCAAGTTTCTCTTGAATATATACATGTGTGTGTGTGTGTGTGTGTGTATAGGAGCAGACTTGCTGTGCCGTAAGATATGAATTTGACTTTTAAGACAATGTCAAACGTGTTTTATTTTTAAGCAAATTCAATGTTCTTTTTCTTTCTTTTTTCTTTTGGGGGTGTAGTTGACAATTAATGTGGTTATTTAAATTTCTACTCCCACCAGGAGTGTATGAGGGAATAATCCTATCATTCTTGGTGAATTTGGTATTTTATCATTATTTAATTATCTCTGGCAGTGCTTTTTGACTAAACTCTATTTTTTTAATATTAACATTCTACACCAACTTTCTTCTGCTCAGTAGTCTTCTTCTATAGCTTTTTGCATTCCTTTATTTTCAACTTTTTGTGTGCTTCTGTTTCAGGTGCATCTTTTGAAAACTGTTTATTGCTGGCTTTTGTTTATTAATGCATTCTGACAATCTCATTTATTTTATGTGGTAAACTAGGCCACTAATAATTGTTATTACTGGTAAATATGGACTTATTTCTGCCATATTAGTTTTGATTTCTTAGTTCAGCCTTTCCTCATTTTCTGATTTTTCCTTTTCTGTTTTCAAATACTGAGTTCATACGTGTGTGTTCATTTGTGTTGTTTCCCCTTTTTTCCACTTTATTTATATTCTTTCATGATTTCCTTAAATTCGTATTATATACTTTTAGTTTACCAAAAGTTTATCGGAAGAAAGGTCCTCATCAGGATCTGGTCTTATCCCTTTCAGACAAATGAAGCAGATGCTGTGACATTGGATGCAGGTTTGGTGTTCGAGGCGGGCCTCCACCCCTACAACCTAAAGCCTGTAGTGGCAGAGTTCTATGAGTCACAAGATGGTAAGTTCTTCCTGAGGACCCAGGAGAGAGTTTGTTGCTCTTGTTCTCTCCTGGTAGATGCTGAGTTTGTCTTGTTCAGGCAGGTAATGGGGATTAAAGATGGATGAGCATTCCCCATTGGGTATCACTGGGGAATGAGAGGTCTTATCAGCTGCTGAAGACACAACTCAAGGCCTTTGGGGCTTTGGGATGGTTGAGGACTGGTGCTCCTGACACTGACATTCTGGGCCAGGAGATGTGCTCCCTGGAGAAACAGAGCAGGCTGTGTACAACCCGACCTGAACCACTGGGGTTGAGAGCTACACAGAGGAGCCCTCCAAGAACCATAGGTGCCACAAACAGGGGAGAGACCACACTGGAGCCTATGCTCAGAGCCCCAACAGCCTTGCATCTCTTCTGAGAGCAACCAGCTGTCCCTGGGCCTGTGTCAGGGGACAAGAAGTACTTAGAATGAATGTGGTCCTTGTGCCACAACTCCAGTTTCCTGGTGGGCTTGGGTTGGTAGGTATAGGCAGACAGACACCCTGCAGGGCCATGGTAGGCAAAAGTATTTGGGCCACATGTGTATGTGGCCTTCTTGCCCCTGTGTTTGCCTGGAGGGTTATTACAAATGTTCTCTCTGTGGTGCCTTCTTTCCCCTGCAAGTCAAGGCAGGTTTTCCTGATCTCTCTCTCTTCATGACCCAACCCAACAGAAATGTGCCCTGTGGATTCCCTTTTTCTACTCAGGAGCCCAGCAGCAAGGAGCAATGTTTCCAACTGTTCCCCAGGCTAAAGGTCTTTCATTCACACTGTCCCTTTGCAGATAAAAAAACCCACTATTATGCTGTGGCTGTGGTGAAAAAGACCAGTGACTTCAATCTGGACCAGCTCCAAGGCAAGAAATCCTGCCACACAGGCCTTGGCAGGTCTGCTGGGTGGAACATCCCCATGGGCTTACTTTATTGGAAGTTGCCTGAGCCACGTGACTCTCTTCTGAGGGGTAAGTGGGCAAGAGGGTGAGTGCTATCAGGCAGGCCTACACAGGCCAAACTGGGGTTGCTCAGACACGATCAGGTGATCATGTGTGATGGGTTTTGGGGGTAGAGGTGGGAGGTATACCAACTTTAAGCTGGTCAGTTCTGCCACATCAGCAGTCCTTGGGAGGTGTCAGCTGTGTTTTTCTTCTCTGAGCTCTTAACATCCAACCAGCGGCTGTCCTGAGGAATGGGGGGGAGGGGGGGAAAGGGCATCAAGCCTGACAGAGGGCTTCAGTCAGGACCAAGTTTGCTCGGCCCTACTGTTCACTTCCCTGGGGTTCTTTCCTGTCTGTGGCTGGTGTGTTTCCCATTCTGCTGGAGCTTTTCTGGTGGCCATCTGCTGGCCATGAACTTGGCCTGTACCTCTATATTGGGGTCTCCTATCTCTCAGATAGGATTCCTAGAGGAAACCTTTCTCTGAGATGTTCCAGTCTGACAGGCAGAGAGGGGAGCTGACAGCAACCTGAGACAGGCCTGGGTCAATGGCAGGCACAGGCCTAGTTCTTGGGGAGGGAAGTCGGAGGACAAAGGTTAACTTGTCCCTCTTGGAAAACCTTGATCTTGGTCAGTGAACACATATAATGGTGTGCTGGGACTGGGTGTACTGGTTTTCCTTTAGTCACTCTCTGTTCTCTCATGATCCTGGACTGGGAGCTGTGGCTCATGGTGTGTGGCCAGGGTGGCTCATGGCCTGTGTTACATGTCTTATGTTGAGCAGCAGCGTCCAATTTCTTCATGGGCAGCTGTGTTCCCTGTGTGGATCGGACAACCTTCCCCCAACTGTGTCAACTGTGTGTGGGAAAAGACACAGAAAAGTGTGCCTGCTCCAACCATGAACCATACTTCGGCTACTCAGGTGCCTTCAAGTGAGTGAGACCAGCTGCTGTTCTATGATGGCCAAAGTGTCCAATGTCCCTAGGCTGTGAGACCCTACCTGGCCCACAGCAGAGCCCAGCCTGCAAAGAGGTGTCCAGGAGGCCTAATTTCTTCACAGTGACTCAGTGATTCAGCTGGGACTCTTCTCCAGGCCAGGCCAGTGCATACACCTTTCATGTGATATCTGACAGGGAAGCACCTCTCCTAGAGTCCCTTTCTATCTCCCCAGAGCTTTTGATTTCTTAGTCCAGCCCAATGAACTTAGTCTAGCCCAATGAACCTGCCCAATGTGTCCTCTCACTGGGCTAAGCAGAGCCTAAGGGGCAGGCACATCCTTAGTGTCTGGACCATTCTTCTGTGACTGACCCTCTGTTTTCTATTGTAGCAGTGTCTCGTGTTCAATGCACTGGCCTCTCTCCTGTTTTCCCTCACTACCCCTGTGCAGACAGCTCAATGGCTGATTTTTTGCTACATCTTTTGCCTTGGTTATATCCTAAAATTTGATAGCCAGCCAAGGGCACATTTCCTCTCTTAGGAGACTTGATGTATATTTATCTTCCATTTCAGAAATTTGAAAACTCTGTTCTATATCAAAATATTTTCAATGATTTTTTTTGCTGCTTTGGGAAACATTATGAGGGATTTCTAGTTCCTATAAATTCATCCTCCCATCTTAGTGGCATATCAGTGCCCCATGGCGCTTCCTCAGCTGTGGGTCTGCTCAGAGGCCTTCACCAGGCTCTGCCCTTGTCCCCAAGCTGTATGGTGTGATCAGACAGACCCTTAAGCCTGAGGAGAAGGGCCTACCCTGCAGTAATCCTTTTAATGTATTTCTTTCCCACAGGTGTCTGATGGATGACGCTGGGCAAGTGGCCTTTGTCAAGCACTCCACAGTACTGGGTAAATGACAGGAGAAGAATTTGCATATCTCCTCCAGGCTGTGGGCTTTTTTTTTTTTTTTTTCTCCTTCTGCATTCCTCTTCATGGGCCATAGTTAGATATGAGCATACTGTGTTCCTCCTTTATCATTGCTTGGGCTTCTACTTGTGCAGAACTTAGAACATACTTGTGTACATATGGGGTCCTCACCTGGACTCCTGGGTCTCTTTCCATAATTCAACCTCCTGGACACAGGAACCCTTCTTGCCAGTCAATGTTGCCACAGCAAAGGATTGGGGGCTCGTCTGGCTGACCTCGGCCTGAACTTGGCCCGCTGAGATGAGACCTGTTGTGGGTGTCAGGCAGTCACCCCTGCACTAGGCATCAGAAGCTTCCTTGCCTGTGACTGGTTGTGGGATCTTAACGTCAGTTCTCTTATGTGCTCTGGCTTTCATTTGCTCTAGGCATCTCAGCTTGTACATGTTATGATTTATTGGGATTGCAAGGGATAGGGACAGAGACTACAGCTCATGGCTCTGTCCTGGCTACAGTTGACTCATCCAGGCTTTCTTCCCCCAGAGAACCTGCCAAACAAAGCTGACAGGGACCAGTATGAGCTGCTCTGCCGGGACAACTCCCGGAAGTCAGTGGATAGATATGAGGACTGCTACCTGGCCAGGGTTCCTTCCCACGCTGTTGTGGCCCGAAGTGTGGGGGGCAAGGAGGACTTGATCTGGGAGCTTCTCAACCAGGCCCAGGTACTGAATTCACTGTTCTCCCTCCTGCTTAGTGGTTCCTGATTGGATTTGGGGCATTTTCCTACATTCCCTTCTGGCCACTATGGAATTCCTTGTTTTCAGGACATAGTGGGAACTGTGCCACATATTATCCACTTGTGTGAAAGTGCCCAGCAGGGACTCAGAGTCACACGGGGTCTAGTCCTGCATTACTGCTTAATTCTATTTCTTTCTATCTAAACCAGGACTTCTAGGCCAAGGGCAAACACCCCCTCCCCCATAAGGCCTTCCATGACATCCCCAGAAGGAAATGATCTCTTTCCCAATGTCCCTCAGCCTGACTACAAGGGTGCTACACACACAGCCAGCTTTATTTCCTTAGAGCAGCAGAATCCCAGCACTGAGCCAACCTCCTCTCATCAAGCCATTCCATCTATCAAGAGTTTAAGTGGTGGGGCGCCTGGGTGGCGCAGTCGGTTAAGCGTCCGACTTCAGCCAGGTCACGATCTTGCGGTCCGTGAGTTCGAGCCCCGCGTCGGGCTCTGGGCTGATGGCTCAGAGCCTGGAGCCTGTTTCTGATTCTGTGTCTCCCTCTCTCTCTGCCCCTCCCCTGTTCATGCTCTGTCTCTCTCTGTCCCCCCCAAAAAATAAATAAAACATTGAAAAAAAAATTAAAAAAAAAAGAGTTTAAGTGGTAATCACACAGGGTCAGCCTCTGAAGGAGATCCATTTCTTATACTCAGTGAGCTGTCAACCCAGCCAGGGGGATAGGCCACAGAAACATGTTGCATGACTGTAAGAGGGCTGGGGGTGGGGAAGTTGCTGGGTGGGAAAGAGCAGGCCTGTCTGCCCTCTCTCCTGGAATCTTGAAAATTTCATGGTTTTAATTTCATTTTCTGGGGGGTTTGTTTTTCTTCAGTCTCCTTTTGCAGCATTCCTTGTTGCTGTAGCCATTTACTATTGTGTTTTACTATATACAGGAACATTATGGCAAAGACAAATCTACAGCCTTCCAGCTCTTCAGCTCAACTTTGGGGAAGGACCTGCTGTTTAAGGACTCTGCCCAAGGGCTTTTAAGGATTCCCCCTAAAATGGACACCTGGCTGTACCTGGGATATGAGTATGTCACTGCTCTTCGGAATCTAAGGGAAGATATGCGTAAGTACTAGGGAAGGATCATGTGACCTTAGGAGCTAGGAAACCTGGTAAGGGCAGGGACCAGCAATAGACTCTTTCCAGGTACCAGAAGCCCACCCTGACATTTCTTTATCTGCCCAGCTTTGCCACCCAGTGTCAGACTGATGCTAAATGGTATCAGTCATCATGAGATGAGCCTGGATATCACCAAAAGGCATTGAAGGAAACTTATGCTTAAAATGATTTGGATTGATACTAGTATTGTTTCCCTTGTATAAATCAGGGCCACCCTGCCTGGCCACTTTGTGAAACCAATTAGCCTGGCACAAAGTAAGGCAAAAAGAACAAAACTACTACAGACTTGTACATCTGCAGCCATATTATGATCAACATGTGCCATAATGAAGCTGGAGCTCTGGATGGGTTAATACTGCTCCTGAACTTCCTTGGATCATTGTGGGGTTTGCTTGATCATTCTTTCATTCAACAGACATTTATTGATCATCTAGCCATAAACTGTGCTAGGTGCTGCGCATACAATGGTGAGACCAACATATATAAGATTCCGCTGCCATAAAACTTTCTCACCAGTGGAGAAGACAAATAATGAATAGTCACTCTACTGAATGATTGATTACAAATGATAGATTTGCTCAAAAGAAGGGAAAACAAACACAACAGAACAAAATATCATGGTCTGATGAGACCATGAAAACAAAGAAAAATAGATCCTGGAGCTGTGGGAAAGCCTCCCCGAGGAAGTGACTTGAACTGAACTTGAAAATTGAATAGATGTCCATTTATTCAGCAGACATATATTGCACTGACCACAAGCCAGGCACTGCCTTTGAATAATGAGGGTGCCTTGGAGAATAAGACAGGCATAGCCCTTGCCCTGGCTGAGCTTATGTTTTCCTGCAGGGAACAGATAATAAACAAGGAACAAATAAATAAGAACAACTCAGGATGTGCCTGTATAGCTCAGTCGGTTAAGTGTCTGATTCTTGATTTTGGCTCAGGTCCTGATCTCATGGTCATGAGATCAGGCCCCACATTGGGCTTGGTGCTAACAGCATGGAGCCTGCTTGGGATTCTCCCTCTGTCTCTCTAAATAAATAAATAAATAAATAAATAAATAACTTAAAAAAATAAAGTATTAGAAAAAAAAAAGGAACAACTCAGGTAGTTAAGTGCTATTTCAAAAAGAAGAAAAAAAAAACCAGGAAGAGCCTGACTGAAGTGATAGAGGGGTTGTGAGTGAAGTTGGCTTCTTAGAAGAAATTATCGTCTAAATGATACAACAAAGAGATTGTTACTGCCTTTGTTTTCTAAGGCTATTAATTCCTTGAATGGGATCTGTTTGTGTATTGCTGGCAAAATCCCAGCACTTTCATGAAGACAGCAGTATTCGTAGCCAGCAGGAACTTCTGAGGCCTCATCTAAATCTGGTTCTCTTCCTTATGCCCTAGGCTCTGATACCTCAAAGGATGAATGCAAGAAGGTGAAATGGTGTGCAATAAGTCACCATGAGAAGGCCAAGTGTGACACGTGGAGTGTAAACAGCGTAGGGAAAATAGAGTGTGAAACAGCCGAGTCCACCGAAGACTGTATTGCCATGATCGCGGTATGTCATTGCTGCCCCCACAGGGCAGCATCTCTACCACGGCTCTCTGCCTGTTCCTAAGGCTGAGTGAGCGTTCTTAGGAATGATACAAAAACCTGCGTTCCCAGGAACCTTGCCCTCGTGTGTGGGAGCCCAGCCCCACAGGAGCTTCAGTACTTTTGATTTTATGGATCTGAAGGGCTCCTTAGAGTTCTGTTTCCTCCTGGTGTTAGTACACAGTGGAGGGCACTCTGAGCTGTGTCCGCTTATGGGAGGCTGGACCATGGTGTGGTGTGCCTGAGACCCATGGTGTGCCATGACAAGTGTGACAGGGCTGTGCTGATTGTGCAAGCAGGCAGAAGTTTAGCTTTGTTGATCACAAGAGCATCCCATGTCTACTTTTGGAATTTTGAAAATCCTGAATGGTACAAAAAAGAAAATGAGAAGTACTTATAATCTTCTAACTCAGAGAAAATCCTGTTAAATGGGATCATATCATATTCACAATTCACTACACTTTTTTTCTGATATCTAGCTAGCTTTTCCTATGTCACAAATCATTTTTAGAAAACATGATCTTTTAATGTTGTAATCTATTTCATAGTGTGGATATGATGCAGTTTACTTAGCCATTTATCCATATTATCTATAATATCATTTAGTCTCTGTCTTTTTGCTGTTATAAATTATACTTGCATGTTTTACATTTTATGAATCATACATTTTACTGAGATAGTTTCCCATATATTTGATTACTCCTTTAGGGTATATTTTGAAAAAGTATATTGCCAGGCCCAATGGAAAGCTTGGTAATCTTGTGGAATTTAAGCATCTCTATAATTCAGGACTTATAAACTTGACAATTAGGTCATTCAAGAATATTTTACTCATTCAGTAACACTTTGACTACACCAAGTACTGAAAGAGAATGCAACCGCATGGCCATGATTCAGGGCCGGAGCCCCATCAGGAGGCATTCTATGCCACAGACATGGCCTTGTGTCCCTGATGCCACTCATCTGTCTTACAAATAAGAACTTTGGTTTCCAGAAAGTTATTGTAGAAATGTCTGTAGGACAGTGCATCCTTATGAGAGGATAGGAGGACTCAATGTGGGTCTTTGCTCCTGGAAAAGCTAAGCAAGGCACCCCAAAATAATCATCAGTTCATCATGCTTTGGGTGAAAATGAGAGTACATTTTAATTTCCTGTGCTGGGTGTTCCTGACTGATAGATCCTCTGGGGGTCTGGTATAAGTACCTGCTATCTCCTGGGGCCTTCGTGGCCTGTACTGGGAAGGCTGCTTCAAGGAAACAGCTGGAAGGACAGGTAGGACAGGAGATAGCCTCGTTACCTGCTTTAATGTGCTGTGTCTTTGCAGAAAGGAGAGGCTGATGCCATGAGCTTGGATGGAGGCTTCATCTACATAGCAGGCCAGTGTGGTCTAGTGCCTGTCCTGGCAGAGAACTACCGTAAGTGTAGGGAGTGTCTCTCAGTGTTTTATTTCCTTTGGGCCAGTCAGAAGAGATGGGAAAATCATAGCCTGATTCACACCGCATTGGCCATAAAGCTCTTGCTTACTGAGCACCTCCTGCTTCCTAGGCTCTGGGCTCCCCCCCATCTCTAATCCCCACAGTCATGGCAAAGGACAGAATCTTCTATCATACTTTCTACCAGGGGGATAGGAAGCTTGGCACTGGGAAGCTCCAGCTAAAAGTGACCTCTCTGCAGAGGACAGTTGGGATTCCTGGAAGGTCTTCTTGCTTCCCTAAATCACTTCTCCTGTAGTCCCAGTGCAGGGATTCAAGTATAGCCGGACGACTGTGGCCACAGGTCAAAACAGAGCAGGAAACTTGAAATGCACAATTTTTGGCTAACTTCCAGAGGCCAGTGAGTGAAAGTGAACTTGAATCATCCAGACAGCCTGGAATGTTTGGGAATGTGGTAACATATAGATTGTTTTCCTGGCTCTTTTTATTCTGAGCTGCACATAGAAATGGCATGACTTTCAATGAATAAATGTTTAATGATTTTTTCATTTTTTTCTTCCAGAAACTGAAGGCCCTGAGTGTAGCAACAAGCCAGAGAAAGGTGAGTTGGGATTGGTACCTCAGGAATTTCATTCTTATTACTTTGGGGAAAGGGTAAGGTATATTTAAATTCAAATCAGAAGTAGGTAAGGCAATAGAAGAGACCGATTTTTAGAATACAAAAGAACCCTAGAAGGATGATAATTGATAATGATGGTTACTCTTTTAGACTTGCCATGACTTGCATGCAGGATTTCTCATTTAATCCTATTAAGTGGGTACTGTCATCCTTTAAGGATGTCATAAGAGGACCAACAGCTCATGAAGTTACAAGTTGTCTAGGCTCCTATATCCAGCAAGCAAATTTACACCCTCCTCACCACTCCCAACTCTTTGTATTACATGAGGCCTGGACAGTTTCAGATGAGAGTTAGCACCAGGAGTCTTGCTCATATGTGCCTGGCAGGCCTGAGCAGAGCGGCTCACATGGGCATATGTCTAGGAGCATGAAATTACCCAGCCTCCCAGCCAGGCTGGGCCCAGGAACCCAGGCCGGTTTGGCTCTCAGTTAATGCTCTGGTGGGGGTGGGTCTAGAAAGATGGGATAGGAACAAGACTGGAAATCTTGTCAAGGTGATCACTGGGTCCCAGAGCTCTGGTGCTCAGATCTCTCCAGCCATTTTCCAGCCATTAGTGTGCAACTTTGTCCTTGTGACCTCCCCTGTTACAACCTCCCAGCCTCTCCCCCTCATTCTAGGAGCCAGACTCTTTAGCTGAAAATAGAAAGACCTGGTCTTACTCCACAGATAAGGCTTCTCTGTTTTCTGGTGTGAACAGTTGACTGAATTAACTAAATTGGAAGGTTGAAATCATGGGTTGATATTCTATTCACAGTTTTAGGAGTAGCCTGTATTTCCTGCTACAGATGGCAGCTGACTTGATTTTGAATTTCCACTTCACATATTTATTTTGGTGCAAACCTGTATTCTCCTCATGGCCAGAATATTCCCTGTAGTTTATTTGGTCATTTACTACTCTTTCCTAATTGTGACTGTATAAAATGTAAGAGTCACACGTGCTTTTCAGTATCCATTCCTCTGATACCCCACAGTGGAAGGTGAGTTGCTGGTTTATAACTTTACTAGTTTTACGCATTTAGGGAAGACTGGTATACCAACCGTTGCTCTGATGATGATCTTTTCTTGCTATTTTGTTTTTTAAGTTCAGAATAATCTCCATCTGACAGAATGACTGGTACTTCCTCTCAGTCTTGCTTTTTTTGTTTTTTTAAATTAATTTATTTATTTTGAGAGAGAGAGAGAGAGAGAGAGAGATCATGAGTGGGGGGGGGGGGGCAAAAAGAGAGAGAGGAAGAGAGAGAGAATCCCAAGCAGGCTCTGCACTGTGAGCACAGAGCCTGACACAGGGCTCATACTCACGAACCTTGAGATCATGACCTGGGCCAAAATCAAGAGTCAGACACTTAAACGACTGAGCCACCCAGGCACCCCACGTTTTGTTTTTATAAGTAGGCTCCATTCCCAGTGTGGGGTTTGAACTCATAACCCTGAGATCAAGAGTTGCATTCTCTACTGAGCATGCCAGGTGCTACATCTCAGTCAGTTATTGGGAAGACCCTTTCAAAGGCAGAAGGAATGATTCGGGATAATTTTGTTTCCATAGGGAAATGGCAGGTTTTGATTGTAGATAGATACTCTGGAAGGCCTGGGGTTGTTAGTACTTTCTTTTTTTGTGTCTTTCCTGTAGGGTATCTTGCTGTGGCTGTGGTTAAAAAATCAGCAGATGAATCCCTCACCTGGAACAATCTGAAAGGCAGGAAGTCCTGCCACACTGCAGTAGATAGAACTGCTGGCTGGAACATCCCCATGGGCCTGCTCTACAACAGGATCAATAGCTGTGAATTCGGTAAGTGAATCTTGAGAGGGTGCTGTGATCAGAGCCAGGCTGGAAAGAGGTATTCTGGAAAAAAGTGGTATGGTGCAAAATGCTGTGGCCCTGGTTTTATAATAGTAAAATTTGGTTAAAATGAACCTCAAGGAGATACCTAAAAGGGTTACTAGGGCTGGCGAACTAAATAAGACTGGTTCTTTTTGGTTGCACATATGGCTTGAGTAAATATATGTTTACTTCTCTCTTTCGTTAAAAAAAAAACAACAAAAGAGGTAAGCAGTCCATGGCTGGCTGATATGGTCACTAGAAGCCCAGGCTCCTCTCTTTCTGTTCCACCATTGTGAGCACAGGGCCTCTGTCTTCAAGGTCAACCATGGTAGCCATCACATCCATGATTCAGGCAGCCTCAAGGAGCAAGGAATAAAGGGAGCTTGAAGTGTAATGCCACTTGCTGTCGCTTTATTAAAGGAGCTATCCAGGAAATCTAAATGAATTACTTCAAGTAACTTCTTACTGTTCAAAACTCAGGCACACAGTCACTCTTAGCTGTAACAGAGGTTCGAGAATGTCCTCTTTTATTTGGGCATGTTCTGTCCCAAATAAAACTAGAACTTTGTTCAAAAATTAAAAATAGAACTACTATATGATCTAGCAATTTCACTTTTGGGTATTTGTCCAAAGGAAAACACTAACTCAAAAAATTATATACATCTCCACGTTCATTGCAGCAGTATTTATAACAGCCAAGATATGGAAACAGCCTAAGTGTCCACTGAAGAACGAATAAAATTTGAGATACACACACACACATACACACACACACACACACACAAAACACTTTTATTCAACCATGAGAAAGGAAGAAATCTTGCCATTTGCAACAACATGGATGGAACTTGAAGTTGTTACACTAAGTGAAGTATTTTAGGTAGAGAAAGACAAATACTGCATAATCTCACTTATATGTGGAATCTAAAAAAAACCCCAAGCTCATGGATATGGAAAACAGATTGATAGTTGCTAAAGGTGGGGGGTGGGGCAATGGGCAAAATGGGTGAAGGGGCAAAAGATACAAGCTTGTAGGTATAAACTAAATAAATCCTGGGAATGTAATGTACAGCATGGGGACTATAGTTAATAAAACTGTATTGCATTTTTCCAAGTTGTTAAGAAAGCAGATCTTAAAAGTTCTCATTACAAGAAAAAAAATTTTGTGACAACATACAGTGATGGATGTTAACTAGACTCATTGTGGGAATCATTTTGCAATGTATTGCTATAGCGAATCATGTTGCACACCTGAAACTAATGTAATGTTACATGTCATCTATCTCCCAATAAAAAACAATGGAGAAAAAATTAAAAGAAAAAAACCCAACTAGATCTTTGTTACTAAGGAATAAGGGGAAATGACTGTTGGGTGGACAGTACAATCCCTGCCACTGGGCTTTCTAGGTAATGTGAATGTGTGGAATCCTTGGATCTCTTTAAGGTCTTGGCAATCTCACTGAGGGGCTGCCCAGCTCTTAGGCCCTTTCAAAGCGGTGAAAACCAGTTTATTCTCTGTGTCCACTGAATATCTTCAGGTATGAGTTTAGTTCTACCCCTGAAAAATGTATATGTAAGTTAACCATAGACAAATATTTTCTAATGGTTATTTACATCAACTTTCTGAGTACTTCCTCCTTGACACCTCCAAATATGTGCAACTGCTTTAAAAGGAGAGGCCTCTGGGGCACCTGGGTGGCTCAGTCAGTTAAGCGTCCAACTTCGGCTCAGGTCATGGTCTTGTGGTCTGTGAGTTCGAGCCTGGCATCGGGCTCTGTGCTGACAGCTCACAGCCTGGAGCCTGTTTCAGATTCTGTGTCTCCCTCTCTCTCTGACCCTCCCCCATTCACGCTCTGTCTCTCTCTGTCTAAAAAATAAATAAACGTTAAAAAAAAATTTTTTTAAATAAAAATAAAAATAAAGGAGAGTCCTCTGAAGACAGTTATGAACCAGACAAGTCCTGTGTGTAGGGACCAGGGATATTTCTGCATTGGGGTGTTCTCTGACAGCAGTTTGAGAGGAGGCAAAGTATGGCTGGGGTGATACCCAGAAAGCTTGGGCTCCCCACCAGCAAGGGCACTACCTCTGCTCTTCTGAACTTCCCGGCAGTTTCACAGCCATCAGAGAGCAGATGAGCTGTGAGTAAAACCCCCAAGCTCTTAATTGAGTTTGGAGTTCTAAGTTCTATTAAAGTCTCTTCTAAAAAATAGCAATGGAAGGAAAATCCTGAAAACAAGTGGCACATGCTCAGGGAGTGAGACCTTCAATTTTATCCCTTTTATGTCAATTTTCATGTCATTTCCTTCTCTTCTCTCTTTAGATAAATGATGACACTATCCACGTACCCATGGAATCCTCTCTACCTGACTTGTAATGCTCTACTGACATCTATTCCCAGCCTCAATTAAGTTTTCTTTTAAAGAAAGAAAACTTATTGGACCTGGCAGGTCCTGACTTGGTGGTGGGTCACAGAATGAATATGTTCCACTTGGGCCATACACACCTGTTATGTGTTAGATGAAAGCTACTCATATTGATTCAGTTAGGAAGAGCTGACTTTCTCTTGTCCTTCTACACAGATAAAATTTTCGAACAGAGCTGTGCCCCTGGATCTATGCGAAATTCCAGTCTCTGTGCTCTGTGTGTTGGCTCGGCAAAAACTCCAGGAAAGGAGTGTTTTCCCAATAGCCATGAGAGATACTATGGTTACACGGGAGCTTTCAGGTGAGTCTTTTAATCCTGACACAAATATAATGATAAACCCAGCCCTGACAAGATTGCTTTTTAGGAACTAAAGTGAGATTATTATGTTCCTGGCCTGTTAGTCTTGCATGTATTAGGATGCCACATTTAGCAACTCTATTAGAACCCTGTGTGAAGGAGCATCCAAGTGCCTCCAGAACACTATCTCTAGACCTGGCTCTCATAGCAAAGACTGACAGTACAATGCAGATTAGAAGTTCTCAACAGGGGGGCGATTTTCCCCTCAGGGGAAATTTGGCAGTGTCTGGAGATGTTTTTGATGATCAAATGGGGTTGGGGAGGGTGCTACTGGCATCTAATTGGTAGAGGCTGCTAAACATCTTACACACACAGGAAAGCATCCTACAACAAAGAATTGTTTGGCTCAAAATGTCACAATTGCCAAGGTGAGGAAACACTGCCATAGTTGAATACAGGAGTCAGGAGTCTGGTTCATGCTTTTCTAGGCACCTCTGGGGAACCTATGGCCATACTCACCTGGCAATACACAAAAGTAACCTGCAGGACTTCTACATTCCCAACTGCCAATTCTATTTCATGGGGTATTTGTTACTTATACAAAGATGCCTATGCACCTTTTGACCTTATTGCTTTTTAACTGTCTTACGATTCAGCCTTGTGTTAGTAGTTCATGAGTCCATCATCTGCACAATGATGGTGGTATTCTAACTGAACTTCTCAGTAGTGAAGGAGAAAAGAAAGGTTATCCTAATTCTCCAGTTAGAACCACCTGGTGAGTTAGTGTAAAAAAACAATTCACAGTTCACAGATTCCCAATTTTTACAAAGTAGAGTGTGAGTAAGGAATCACTGTATTGGGACACTGCCCCTCTAATATCTCTATTGATGCTAGGGAAATGCTGTAGCTCTATTGAAGAAACTATGCCATAACTTAGCATTTAGTGTATGGAATTGAGATTAGATAACCACAAAGCTAATTGGAGGTTTTGTTTTCTTTTCTTTATTACTTACATTAGTAATCTGTAAGATTAGTGATAGAATGGGAGTCACAATTGCTGACATCAGATGGCTAGCCCTGGATCTATCAGGTGGCCCTCCTGAATGACAGATGTTGTCTCTCTGACCTTCTCTCTTCTCTCTCTCTGTCTGGCACTCTGCAGGTGTCTGGTTGAGAAGGGAGACGTGGCCTTTGTGAAAGACCAGACTGTCATGGAGAACACTGGGGGTATGTTCACATGCTCCTCTGTCCCCACATTTTGGGGTTTCTGGGTTCACTTATGGTCAGGATGCCTTTGTGGATGTGTATGTACTCTGTTAGACTCCAGAGCTCTGACCCTTGACCTGTTTTTTTCAGTGGAGAGAGAAGTGTTCACCTGGGTAGGCAGAATGGTAAGGACCATGAGGTTTTTTCTAGTGGCCCTGAATTGGTGCAGGCATTGCCTTTCCCCTAAATACTTCAGTGCACACTTTGTAGGAATGAGGACATTTTCTTATATGTCTACATTATAATTACTGAGATCAGGAAAGTGATATTAACATGCATTTAATATTTACCATGTTCACAGCCCATACTAAGATTTTGTGAGTTATCCCCAAAAGGTCCTTTTTAACTATTTCCTATATTTCTGGGTCCAATATATATATTCATCCAATATATATATTACAAATATATTCTAGGTCCATTGAAAAAAACCTAGAGACAATAGTACACCAGAGGGAATGAACACCAAGATCTTTACTTCTAGAACCATTCTCCAATAGCAGGAGGCAGGGACACTTGGAAAAATAGCTGATTCTAGGGCTGGGGCAGGAAAAATATAAGGTGAGCCTGGAACATCATGGTGAAAATTTTGGGATATATCAAAATATACAGGAGCCATTTTTAATGATCCCCACTGGCCAAATCTGGGACATTTTGAGCACTAGAAGAAATAATAATGGTAGTAAGATAATGACTTGTTCAATAAAATGGGAATATGGGATAATAATATCCTGATTAAGCAAATGAGGATAAAGGGAAACATCTTCCTTATTGTGGAACAAGAATAAATGGAGGAATACTATAATTATACAGTTAAAAAAAACTATCATTTGGCAAACAATATAGTAATAATTGTTTCAAACAAGAATCATCAATGGGTACTAAAACTAGTGGGTGAATATTAGATGCCGTGACATTAAAAAACCTAACAAAAAATTTTTTTAAGTTAGTAAGAATAAGCACTCCACCTGCCCCCTCCTATCACTAACTGCTTAGAGAACCTGCTACAGTGCAGGTAAGTATTACCTCGCTTCCTTTTTCATGCCCCTTCACCCAACCCCAGATCATCCCAGCAACTCATCTAGAATGAACTAGCTTATCACCAACTCCTCTGAGAATCCTTCCAAGATGGCATGCCCCCATCCCACAACAGAATCTTCCATCCATATGACTAGTACATTGGGTTCATCTCATTCTGTAATAAACTGTGGCTACAGAAACTCTTTGAGCTCTTTTTTCCTTCTTTTATACCCCAACTATGGTAAGTGGCACACAGAAGTTGCTAAGTACTTACTTGAAGGACTACTGTGTTGGCTAATTTTTCTTTCTTTTCTCCTATGACTTTTGCTTTTTCCTTTAAAGGCTGCCCTTTTTCCTATGACTTGAATTTTACCCCTAAATTGGTTCTTTGTTACCCCTTGATTTTTAAATTTGTTTTCTTTGGTACTGTTCTGAGTGGGGTTTCTCTCTCTAGGTCTCACCTCTGCACCCTGCAATGACTCCAAAATCCTTACCCCCTGAGGAGAAGGTAGAGCAGAGGCCTCAACTGCCTTCTAAATAACACCCTGGAGTCTCTATTTGCCATGTGGCCATTTTTATATACAAAGTTCACTGGCACTGCAACCTCAACCGCTGAGTCCAAACTTCTACTATTTCTTTCAAAATCCACTCCTCTTCTTAGCTTCTATCCCTTTTGAGGCCTTTATCGTCTGCCCTGACAGTTGGGCCTAGGTTAGTCTCCCAGTCAGTATGTGTAACACAGGTTACACACCTAAAACCATGTCTCCTCCAGCCATCTCTCCCTAATGAATATGTTCTCACCAAGATGGTTCTCCGCTCATACGGCATTTAGAAATATAAATAGAAAATGTTACTATCTGCATCCGGAATTGTTGTTTTTGGTTTATGTGCTATTTTCCCGCTCCAATAAGACTGTATCTGACAGAGGGCAGACAACATAGTATTGAATAAATGCTTAAATTGTGAAGTAGAACAGAATTGGTTTGGAGAGAATGATGGTGGGTTTCATTTGGAGGGAGCTGAGTTGAAGGGAATGGTAAGAAAGGGCAGGATAAATGTTAGAAGGTGAGCAAAGATGTGTGCAGTTACTTATGGGGAGACACAGGCAATTTGGAGTTTTCTATTAAAACTGTAAGTCTATATTTGGGGAGGGTAGGAAAAGAGGTATTTTTACTTTATAAATAATACACAGCTTTATGATGGCTAATTCATGCATTAGTTGTTCAATTAAATAAATTTAAATGAAAATTAAATTAAGAAAAAGATTGCAACGCTGCCTTTTAGATGAGAAGTAAAAACTAGGAAAATATATTTGAGAAGTGCCTCAGGAGGAAGGAAACCTTGAAAATGGGTGAGATTTTCTTCTTTTTCAGGGAAATTACAGAAACAATGAAGAAGCTGAGAACAGGATATGGACCTGTACGCACAGAAGCATGTGTGCATTTATTTTCATGTAGAACCAGTATGAGCACATCAGATTTAGAACACTGGTCCAGCTTGCAAAATGGCCCCAGGGGAAGTTCTTTTGCTTGCTGATGCCAGGTTGTATTGCACAGAGGGCCACGTTCTTTCTGTGCTAGAGCAAGAAGTCCAGATGCTTTGGAATTTAGTAGAAATGAAGATGTTTTTGAACATCATTCACAGATATATTTCACTTTCTCCTGGTTGGGTGGGACAGGTTGGAAGGGATGGTCACTAGGAATTCTTGGTTGAGTGTTGAATCTGTTGAATCAGACTTATATACATGTGAGTGTCTCTTCCTCTCCACATCACTGTGACCCCAGTGTGTGCATTCTGCTGGCCAATGGCTCTAGGTCCTTCACATGTCAGTGGGTTGGTTATGTGCCCTCAGTGAGGGTGCCTGACCAAAGCTATCAGCTGTGGCTGACCCACATTCTCTGTCCCCAGGAAATAACAGTGAAGATTGGGCTAAGGATCTGAAGATGGATGACTTTATGCTGCTGTGTCCTGATGGCAGCAGGAAGGCTGTGACAGAGGCTGAAAAATGCTTCCTAGCCCATGCCCCGAATCACGCTGTGGTCTCACGGAAAGATATGGCAGCTTGTGTTAGCAAAACATTACTTGAGCAGCAGGTATGGACAAGCCAGGGCCTGCCATTTTTTCTTCCTGGGTGTGTGTGGATTATTTGGGGGAGTTCAGTGTTAAGCACAGCCCTCACTCCAGCATTCTCTTTCTGGAAACTAGAATTGGGAGGCTGTCACTTGTGGAACTGGATCTCCCAGGCCCAGGTCTACTTATATCTCCAGGTCACTGGAGATTAGTTCCCACGTGATCCACTGGCTCTTGGGTCCATGCATCTGCTTTCTTACTCACCCTTGACCTTGCTCTATGGTACCGTCATTTTCTCCTTGTATCCTTTTTGAAAATGAAGGAGAGTAATCCTGTGTCCTAGCCCTCACTGATATAAGTCATGAAACGTGAACTGTATTTCTCTTGTTTAGAGAGACTGAGAACCATTCCAACAGCCAGAAACACAGGACCTCTATCCTCAGGCAGCTTGTCCTCTGGGGAGAACAAGCAACCCAGGGCCAGCCTTGTTGTGAGGGGGAGGGGGAGAGGCTGCCTGAGTATTCTAATCCTGAGAGTCCTCTACCCACAAACACCACTTTCCCCTCAACAATAGCTTCCTGCCTGCCATTAGTTTTCTTTAAAAAAAAAAAAATTAAGATAGCATATTTTCGTGAGCCCTCTTAAGGTAAATGATAATAATAATTAGCATTTAATGAACATTTCTTAGGTGCTAGATGGAATGTTAAACTTTTTGTAATCATCATTTCACTTATAATCCTACAAGGCCTAGAGTTAAGCCTCTTGCCCAAGATGGGATCAAAGATGCAGTCAAACATGAAATTTAACAACTACCTATACCACCCCTTGTTGTGCTCCGTTTAATATCTTCTTTGATAGTAATACTTGGAAGGAACATGTTTCTGTCCTCTCATTTCCTGGAAGCAGTCTCCAAGGCCATAGCCAATGAAGTGGGGAAGAGAGATCAGGGAAGTCAGGAGTGACTAGGTGGGTGGGAGGGACTTTCCAGAGGTGAGACTAGGATGCACCCCATAAAGGACATGGGGGCTCATGAAAACATGAAGCTGGGGCCAAAAATGGGTCGATGCCAGGCAAGACATATGGAAACATCCTGAGGCATCCTCTGCAGCTTCCCTTTCTTCCCCAGGGCTGGTTTCCAGCTTTCATCCCCCTGAAACCAATCCTTGTATTCTCAGCTATTCACTGCCACAGACCCTCATGTGTTTTCCCTCTATCTGACAGGAGTTGTTTGGAAAAACTGAAAATGACTGCTCGAGCCAGTTCTGTATGTTCCACTCAGACACCAAGGACCTTCTGTTCAAGGATGACACAAAATGTTTGGCCAAACTTCCGGAAGGCACAACATATAAATCTTACTTAGGACCAGAGTATATCACAGCTGTTGCTAACCTGAGACAGTGCTCCACCTCAAGTGAGTAAGAGAAACAGCATGGGGAAAGATGCCAAGCAAACATGGGTGGGGTTCTAGGTGGTGAGTAGAAGAGGAGGTATGGGCTGTGGCCCTCTGGGGATGACCAATAGACGAGACGAGATGATGAGAGAACACCGTAATCCCAGCGCGTGTGAAAGGCTTCTTGTATGGGCAGATGGTAAGGTGGACACAGGCTCAGGGCACTAAGGTAATGAACTGCCCAGACATGAAGAATTCCATGTTATTACTAGGGAAAGGAAGAGGTTGTATGTACCCAATGCTCATTGCTCTGCAGTAAACTCCTTTTTTAAAATTAAAAAAAAAAAGTTTATTTATTGATTTTGAGTAAGTGAGTGAGAGAGAGAGAGAGAGAGAGAGAGAGAGAGAATCCCAAGCAGGATCCACATGCTGAGCCTGACACAAGGCTTGATCTCACGACTGTGAGATCATGACCTGAGCCAAAATCAAGAGTGGGATGCTTAACTGACTGAGCCATTCAGGCACCCCTACTAAACTCCTTTTTATATAGAGCTGAACTGTCCAATATAGCAGCCTCTAATTATTTATGGCTATTTAAATTTAAATTAATTAAAATTAAACAAAGTTAAAAATTTAGTTCCTCAGCTACACCAGCCACAATTCAAGCATTCAGTAGCTACATGTAGCAACAGACAGGTGAGCAAACAGAATATTTCCATCATCACAGAAAGTTCCCTTACACAGCACTGCTTTTGAGAGCTTGAACAATGACAATTTTTATAATTATAAAGTTGCTATACCTACTGCTCATTGAGAACACTAGTTTTCTAAGCCTCAAAATAACAATAAAACACACCTTTGCACTTTATGCTGGACATCATTGAATCCCTTGAAATCATTTAGAAGAGGTGACAGAATAACATGTGGATGGAGGGAGGTTATTCTTTAACTCCTGTGTGCATATGAGTGAGCCATGGTCCTTAAAATACTGATTCACAGGCTGTGGGGATACTGATTCGGCAAGTCTGTGCCAGCGTCCCATAGTTCCAACATAAGGAACACGCTTACCCACAGCCACCGTTGTGAGCACCCAGGTTACATTTACCTAACCTATATCCTCCAGAAAGGGACAAAGTCTCGGTCTGCTATTCTTTGCTCCTTCCCCAGCCCCTGGCTTGGAAACTGGCATGTTCCAGGTACTTGTTATTAGTTCCTCACCTGACTAAGGAGGCCAGAGAGGACAGTCCCACCAGGCTCCTTCCAGCTACATGGATTTAGGTATAGGAAACATGCCTATAAGACACAAGGTGCGGGATGATACAGGGCAGGGAACCCATGTTACCATCCTTGGTGCACAGTACTGCCCAGAAAGATACAGGAGCTGGGCAGGCAAGTGGAGAAGGCCACTGGGAGAGTGGCCTAGTCCACCTGTAGACCCCTAGTGCATCTGAGTGCTTTTGTCTCTGGCTTAACTGCTCACTCACTCAACAAAAAATAAATATAAGTAGATTTTGACTGACCTACCTCTCTTCTCTGCTCCACAGAACTCCTGGAGGCCTGTACTTTCCACAAAGATTAAAATTCAAGAGGTGGAGCCACACCAGATGGAGATGGGAGCTCATGTGACCCATAAGCTCCCCTTTAGGTCTCGCTAGCCTGAGTGGTTTGTTTGGCTTCACAGTTTGGCAGTGGTGCCTCTGCAGAACATAAAATAAAAATTATTATGGTGTTATCTTTTAAAAACTTCATTCTTTTCTAAATGTTTGGCCTGGAAGAATTTTTTTTTAAACACTACCTGACTAAATACATTTGCAACTGAGCACTTCCTTCAGAGCTCAAGTTCATCTGACATCTTCCACAGCTTTGATTGTGGTACCACAGCCAAGTAGGAATTCTTTCTGAAAGGGGTCTGCATGGTCATTGTAACAGAATCAAGTGTAAGTGGCTGTGTGTGTGTTGTGGGGGGGCAGGAAGGAAGATGCTGAGTGAGTTATTGAAATGGAGTGTTCAGTGGAGTACAGCTATTTTTGCCTTGAAAAAAATATAGAAGATTTATATATTTTTAAAAATTTTTAATGATTTTTATCAGGTACACTTGAGGTTCTGATTCTAACGGGCTGGAAAAGTGAATCACTGGAACATCTGAAAATTATCACTTAACCCTGATTCCCACAGTAGTCGCTGCCCTGTCTCCTCTCCTTCTTCTGAAAGGTGGAGGCTCACTCTTTCCATGCCTCTTATTAAAGGCTGAACACACAGAAATCAGTCTTCTGTTCCACTCACTTCCCTGCAGCTACCCTGGCCAACGTCATGGCCCATCTGCCATCTGTAAAAAACAATTTTAATTCTTTCATTCCTGAGTCTGTTTACTGCACTTGAATGGCTGACTGGTCACTCTTCCTGGGAACTCTCTCAAATTTCTCTGACATGGCAGCTCCCTGCTTTGGCTCCTACCCCTCTCTGTCCATTTGTGGTCTTACCGTGGGCTCATCCTGCCAGCCCTGAAATTGTAGGGAAATCTTCTCGGGCTTCTTTTCTTGATCCAATGCTCTTACTTTCTAGGCCCTCCCTACGCAATGAGAATGACTCTGGGGCACCTACATCTCTAACTATATTCCTGGCCCCTGCCTCCTGCATCCCCATACTCATACTTCCTCCTGCCTATGGATGTATACTACACAGTTCTCACAGCAATCAGAAGCCCAACAAATAGAAAACAGAGGGGATCATCTTGCCCCTTCCCTCTTCTGCTTCCCTAACTGTCCAACTGTCATTTCCATATATTTGACAACAGCTGAAGACATGGTCTTCTATCCACGTACAGGAGTCATAAACCAAGGAGTCAAATTTCAATTCACTGTTTTCTCTCACTCCATAGCCAATGCCAGCAGGTTCTGTTGATTTTGCCTTCTAAGTGACTTTCCAGTTTTCCCTTTTATTACTTCACTCCTACTACAGCCTCAATTTACATTCAGGGGTAGAGCCGCAGATGGGGGATTTCTGGACACAATAGTTCATATCTCTAACAGGACGCTGGGTCCACTTTGCAGTTAAGACCTGATGTTGACCTTTTTACACACAGCTTTGAGCCTATCAGCACTCTGCCTTATTTGATATTCACCTAAACTCCACCCTTACCCTAAATCCTATAATAACTCTTTACATTTGTTTGGTGAAACAGTTCCTCTGGGGTCTTATTGCAATGAGGCAACAAAGCTAATTTTATCAACAATGTACTGTCTACCACAAGCCTGACACTGTTCTAGTGACTGTAAATGCAGCTATGCATATTGTAGTCTCTTAAAATGATTTCTGCTTATTTTGATTTATTCCTCTCTCTAGACTGCCTTATCAGTATAGATGTACAAAAAAATGAAGTAATGTTCACCAGATACTACAGGTATAAATCTGAAGTGATTTGTGGCTTTCTTCTTTGATCTTTCACTATTGTTTGAGTTTTTAATATGACAAACATGTCCTATTTTAATTCTTTTAGAAAAATCATCTAAGTGTTTTTTTCCCCCCAAAGACACAAAGTTAAAGAGATAAGCCAGAATACGGGAATCATACGATTGATGTCCCTGAGTGTGAGATCATTTCCAGTGTGCTTTGGAGCTATTGGGAAGAGAAGAACAGGGGGAAATGTGTCTGGAGAATGGGACATTTTAATTAATGGGAGAGAGGGAAAAATTGTCTATGTTTGTTTCACTAGAACTCTCTTCATTTGCTATTTGAGTAAAGGAGCAAAACACGGTCAGCAAGCAGCAGTCAGTATCTGCCTGTCCTTCCTCTGGGTTCATCTCCACACACCTCCTGGAAGCATGTGTTGACAGAGATGTGAGAGGACAGGAAAGAGCAGATTCCCTCCTGCTCTCATTCATGAGAATGGCATTTCTTCTGCCTTTAACCAGGAAACATACTGGAAAAAAAAAATCTGTGTCTTGTTAAACCATTCTTTCATCATTCCTAAATTTTACCACCAAGCACTTTTTCATTCACATAGCTCTGGCCAAAAATTCTTACACAGTTAGGACAGTTATGGTGAGTGTTCTCCTGTTCGGCCCTTCCTCCTTCCCTGCATTTTTAGCCCCTAACAGAGGAATCAATGGTTATTATAAAGGATGTGTGTGTGTGCGTGCGTGTGCGTGTGTGCACGCACTGGGTAGTGGATACAGAGCAGGGACCAGAACCATAAGAAAGAAAGAAAAAAGAGAATGTGGTAAAATTACTGCCAGTTCTGATAGTTTTAACTGATAGTTCTAATTTAAAATAAAGTAGTTGGTTTACTTTCTTTAGCCTCATATCCTAAACATCCTTTCTTAATCTGGAGTGACTATTGCCTACATTTATCAACGGAATGCCTGGAAAATGAATTGTACTATGTTAGAGCATATAGTTAAGCATAAAGGAGCCCAACTGCCTGGGCTTAATAGATAAGTTACTTAACCCCTGCCTCAGTTTGCCTCTGTAAAATTGGAATAATGGATCACTGTGAGGATTAAACAAATTAATAAATTAAAATTATTTAAAACAATGCCTGGTACTAGCAAGCACTCATTAATGTTGACAATTGTCTTCATTAACCATCCTCTTCTCCATCTACCACAGTCTTGCTTCCATACCGTGACCCTACCCCCCGACTTACCCCACTGTTTCCTCTGAGCTCACTTTTCATTCAAGCCTTCATCACAGGAGCCCCTCTGTTACAAGACATGCTGCTGACCACTTCCAGGATATGTTTTACTCCTTTGTCACTGACTCTTCCTTATTAGGCTTCTCTGCAAGTTCCTTTCTCCTCACTTTCCATTCTCTCCATGATTTTAATGACCACTTGTTTATGTTTGACACTAAGATGACAATATAGCACCTATTGCTGAAAATGTACATTTGTTTACTGGATCACCAGCTTAACATAAGATTTTAGAATTCTCAGATGTCACAGACTATGAGTCTGGACTTCTGTCTTGTCCAGCAAGAGAGTAAATGCAGAATTGAATATGAGAGAGGCTAATGTCTGAGAGGAGACAAGAGGCCTTAATAGGGGTTTCATCTCCGTATTTATTGAGCACTCAAGATCTTAGACACGTGGTGAACGTGAAGAAAACAAGATCCTATACACGTGGTGAATGTGAAGAAAACGATCAGATAGTAATCATTAACTTGCTTGTGTAAGAAGCAAAGGGTCCGGGGGCGGGGGCAAGTGGAGTCTGTGATGAAGATACATTGGCACCAGATGGAAAGTAATTTCCTGCAGGTGATATAACAAATTGCTCATGATCCCATTACAGTATCTGGCTACCTAACTTCAGGCACTTTTGCCTCGTGGCGGGGGTTTTCCGCCCTAAGCTTTTTTCTAACCCACTTATGTAAGTAGAACCTATTTCCCCACGCTCAGAGGCATCCGAAACTCAATATATAGAAAACAGAGGCAATTTTCATTCTGGTTATGCCCTCAGTCCCGAAGCCCCTCTCTAATTCACTTTATGCACTCTGATCTTTCCAGTACCCTGCACCAACTGCTTCAGATGCAGTCCTGATAACTCTCCCTCTTGACTCATCATATCCAATGAATCACCACATTCTATGTTTTCCTTCTACACATCTTTCAAATCTGTGGCTTCCTTCCCACATCTACCTCTGTTCTGGTTCAGACCCTGTACATCTTTTGCCAAAACACTGAACAGCTCCCAGTTGGTCTCCCTGCCTCAGTCTCTCCTCTCTCAAATCACAGTTGTCCACTTATCTGCCATTCATCTATGTTACCCCCAAATGACATTTCTCATTGCATTCTGGATAAAGTCTAGGCTCCTCAGCATAGCACATTATCCCTTCAGGTCATTCCTGCCAACCTTTCCCGCTTCATCTCCTGCCACTTCTGCAGAAATGATACCAGCTTAATGACAGAATGCAAAGTGGCAGCCCCTAAGCTGACCACTTCTGGCCCCATAGGTGTTTTATTTAGGCGACAAGTGTTTTTTTTTTTGTTGTTGTTGTTGTTGTTTTTTTAATGTTTTTCATGACTTGCTGAAATTTGAAAAATGGAGCATTTCCCTTTCTGGCTTCTCTGGAAATACTGGAAGAACGGGCCACTTCGGTCCCACATATGTCTGCCTGGCAAAGTAGTGGCTGCCCGCTCTGGAGAGGAATGGCAGCTGCAGTTTTCAACAGCTCCACCCCACGCTCTGATTTTCCTAGTTGCTTCTCTCCGTGTAGAAATCTCAGCCACAGCCCTAGATTTACAGTATAGGTGCATTGAATTGCTCGTTTTCTTCAATATAAAGCTTTCTCCTTTTACACCTGCGGAAGCTAACTCCTCCCTCATGCTCAGTTCCCGTCACGTTGCTCCAGGAGCTTTTCTCTGAACCTAAGGTGGACTAAGCGTCCCTTTCTGTATTTCCATGTCGCACCGTACATCCTCTGTCAAATCCCATGCCATATTATAGTCAGTTGAAATGTTTGTGTAATGCTTGAGTTCCTCACAAGACTCACCTGACAAAGCGAGTGACTGGAAATCCTCAGTGCAGATTTGTCAAGCTATTCATTTTATTCATCCATCATTCCGTCAACAACTATGAAAAGGGTGGCGACATTTGACTCCTATCTTAAAAGATAAAAGTATCACTCGTGAAATACCGCGGGCTCGATGTAGTGTTCATGAGAACTGCAACTCCCATCAGGACTTTCGCGATCCCGGTCCCGAAAGGAGGAAATACAACTTAGGAACTACCACTCCCGTGATGCTCCGCTCCGGCCGCCTGCGCAGAGCCCAGGGCCACGTTGCTTTCGCGGCGCTGGAGACACGCATCTCAGCCATGGCTTCCGCGGAGTCGCGGCGGATGGGGAATGGCGGCAGTGTCGGGGGCGCCTTCCAACCCTACTTAGACTCCTTGCGGCAGGAGCTACAGCAGAGGGACCCGACGCTGCTGTCAGTCGTGGTGGCGCTTCTCGCAGTGCTGCTGACGCTGGGTAAAGAGGTGGCCGGTGGTTTTGGCGGGTTCACGGCGGGCGGGGTCCCGGCTTGGACTCGGCTTGTGCAGATCGCCGACGCCGGGAGGCGAAGGCGTTTGAGGGGCATCTGTAGAGGGAGACTAACTTCTTACACCAACCTGCCCTGTTACCTGAAGCAGCGGGAGTAGTGCTGCGTTAAAGAGGATCTCCCGCGACCCTTGGACGTCTTGGTCCTTGGGTGCACGGGTTACTCTTTCTTCATCGGCCCCTGTTATGCCTGAGCGCGTGGTCCTTACCCCCACCCCCTCTTCCTTTTTTTGCTCTTATTACCAAGACTCTCGGGCTCTTTATTCCAAGTTTGTGTCCTGGGAACTGAGAGTATATAGTAAGACAAGATTGCACTTGAGGAGTCCACAGTCGGGATGGGGGTGTAGACACAGGAAGGTTGGCAGTTGATAGTGGCAGGCACTCGGTGGAGTCCCTGGACGGTGTTAAATAGGTTACACGTTAGAAGCCTGGGGGCACAACATCCCACTTTTATGGGAATCCAAGAACCGAGAAGTCTGTTTACACAACTCAGCCCTTCCCACTGTTAACAACGACAAAAACGATTGTAATGGTGGTAAAAATACAATAAAAACTGAGATCCAGCTGAATGAGGTGTTCTGTGGTAGACTTCTGTTAACTTCCCTACCCCAACTGTACAGGCGTACTAGTGATACTGCAAGGCATAACTTTGGTTGTTTTTCTCTGTTCCACAGTGTTCTGGAAGTTCATCCGGAGCAGGAGGAGCAGTCAAAGAGCTGTTCTTCTTGTTGGCCTGTGTGACTCTGGGAAAACATTGCTCTTTGTCAGAGTAAATGCTTTGATTTACCTCTCTCCTAAACTTGATAGAAAATTTTAGGCCATCCTAATATTCTTGTGAAAGGAAAGGAGGCTGATGCTGATAACTGGGGAGTTAATTCTTGACTCACTTGAAAAGACTTGAAAAACTTGCTAAGACTCTTGAAAAACTCATAAACTGAATTTTTTTTCACCATTTCTGTTTTCTTGCACTTGCCAGATACTGACATTTAGTCCTTATCCCATTTAAGGGTTTTATGTAACCCTTCTCTTGTGGTGGCCAAGGATGCCAGAAAAGGTGGAAAGATTAAAGACAGTGATGTCTGTAGGGTGTATAATTTGTTGTGTAACAAACTTTTCTGAGAACTTGTCAAGGAAGGTTTTTAAAAGATTGATTCTTTGACATATTGGACTACTTAGCCATCTTTTCGCGAATATTTAATCTTTTTAGTATTTTAAACCGTTTTTTGTTACAGAGCATAGCAGAGGTTTTCTTCTTATTCTTCCATTTGAGAGGATAAATTATTTCCTTTCTACTACAGAAATACAATTTGCAGTCATTTGTGATGATTAAAAATATTTATGGAATGTTGGTAAATTTGGCCACTAACCATTTGAAACTAGTTTCCCCCACCCCCATCCTTTCATTGTGGAGAGGGGAATGAAGATGCAATTAATTAGATTTTTCTATAAGGAAAAAACAGTATAGTCCTTTTCAGTTGTTGCAAGCAATACTCATTTATTTGACCTGACCCATTAGAGAGTTAGAACAAAATTATTTTCTTTATATTTGCTATTTATATATTTACTCTGATCTCCCTCATATTGTTGTTTGTTTTTTTAACAGTTGTTAACTGGCCTTTATAGAGACACTCAGACATCGATCACTGACAGCTCTGCTCTGTACAGAGTCAACAATACCAGGGTAAGGGTTTCCTAGAATGTTGGAAGTCTGACAATGTTACTTTACTTTGGTCTGTCAGGAAAGGACATTTGTAGGATGAATTAGTCTGAGGGTGTAGGTACCATTCATATCTTATTTTTATAGATAAGTAGAGTCCATGTAACACATTCTGCTCTCTGTCATCCAAGCAGCAGATTTAATCATACCATCCCCTGCTTTGTACCTCATGCACACTGATGTTACATCACATTTTACTAGTTTTTGTTTCTTGTCTTTCCAACTTTACCATGAGTTCTTAAGGGTGAGCATTAACCCTTTTCATTTATATTTTGAATAGGTAATATATGTAATGGGACCAAATTTCAAAAGGTTAAAAAGAAAATTCGGTTTGGGACACCTGGATGGCCCATTCGGTTGAGCGTCTGGCGTCAGCTCAGGTCATAGTCTCGCAGTTCCTGAGTTCAAGCCCTGCATTAATCTCTCTGCTGTCAGCATGGAGCCCACTTTGGGTCTTCTGTCTCCCTCTCTCTCTGCCCCTCCCCCACATGTTCTCTTGCTCTCCTTCTTTCTGTCTCTTTCTCTCTCTCTCTCAAATAAACAAAAAAAATATTAGATGAAAAGTAATTTTGCCTTTCCCATCCCTACTAGGTCTTCTCTTTAGAGGTAATAACTTACCATTTTTCTGTGTACCCTTCAGATGGTCTATGTATATGCAGATATATCTGTGTACCCTTTAATTTTCTCTTAAAGATTTTATTTCTAAGCAGCCTTTTTTTTTTTTTTCCATTTATTTATTTTTGAAAGAGAGAGAAACAGAGTGCGAGCAGGAGAGGGGCAGAGAGAGAGGGTGACACAGACTCCAAAGCAGGCTCCAGGCTCTTAGGTGTCAGCACACAGCCTGATGCAGGGCTCGAACCCACAAACCATGAGATCATGACCTAAGCTGAAGGCGGGCTCTTGACCGACTCAGAGACTCAGGCGCCCCTTTAAGCAATCTTTGTATCCAACCTGGGACTCGAACTCAGTGCCGTGATTAAGAGTTACACGCTCCATCAACTGAGCCAGCCAGGCACCTCAATTTTTTTTTTCTTTTTTTTCTAACTATTTATTATTTTTGAGTGTGTGTGTGTGTGTGTGTGTGTGTGTGTGTGTGAGTGTGAGTGTGTGAGCGAGGGAAGGGTACAGGGAGAGAGACAGAGGATCTGAAGCAGGCTCTGTGCTGACAGCAGAGAGACTGATGCAGGGCTCAAACTCAAAAACTATGAGATGATGACCTGAGCCAAAGTTGGATGCTTAACTGACTGAGCCACCTGGTGCCCCTTTTTTTCTTTTTAATAGTCTGTTCTGCCCACTGTTTTTTGTTTTGTTTTGTTTGTTTGTTTGTTTGTTTGTTTTTTAAACAATATGATGTGGTTGGGTTGTTTTGTTTTTCTCCCTCATTTGTACACATAGTCTGCCTGGTTGATTTGTGAGTATTTGGCTGTACCATTCAATTAAGTTCTAATTTAGTAAGAGCTCTATTAATGAACAGTTTGTTATAATCTTTATTTTACAATATTGCAATGGCTACCTTAGTATATATGAGTATATTTCAAAAATACCAGTAAGGAATCATGAGAAGGACTTTTTGTGTATCTGTGTAGCCCCAGAATGTGGAAAGTGACTGCCAAGTCGATTGTAATGCATAGGTATTTGGTGAGTGGAGGAAAGGCTAGGTGGCTGGTTGGAGGGGTAGATGTATAGATCGATGAATTAAAGTGGTTATCTTAGAGACCTTTTCTGCTTTTTTGGTGCCTCCAGAATTAAACATTGTAAACAAAGATAAAGAAATATTCTTTTAAATGTCTTACAGGTATTTTTTGCATTTTTCAATAACAGCACTCTTTCTAGCCCAGTCATTTTTAAACTCCCAAGATTTTAGGTTTTGAAAGTTTAGGTTTGGGAGATCTTTAATTCTTGGGGCACTTGGGCCAGATTTTTTAAGTGGGATATCCCAGGGTATACTTTAAACCTGTGCTTTTCCAATAGAATAGCCATTGGCCATGTGTGACTATTGAGCACCTCAAATGTGACTAGTCCAAATTGAGGGCTGTTGTAAGTGTAAAGTATACACCAGATCTTGAACTTGGCATGAGAAAAAAAAAGTAAAATGGCAACAATTTCTTGAGTTTTTTACTTGTTAAAAAGATATTTTAGATATATTGGGTTAAAATATTTATTAAATTAAATTTACTATATCTTTTTTTTACTTTTTTAATATAGCTTTTGGAAAACTTAACATTACATATGAGGCCTGCATATTTTTATTTGAAAATGTAGAACATTCCTGCCTTCTTTTTCAATCCTTCTCTCCACATCCCCCCCCCACCCCAGTATGTTTTAGATCTAGTCCCTCTCTCAGTGTATCATTAATATTTTTTCTGAATTGCTTATAGTGGTGTAGTGCTGATTATGAAATGTGGTAGTGGGTCCCAACCTGAGGTCCCTAGACTCTTAACAGAATTTTTTTTTTTTTTTTTTTTAAGCTAGCACACATATTTTTACCCATAAAAGACTACACAAAGTGACAGGTCATAATCCAGCTGTAATCATGTCAGATCTGTGCATGATACTGACTCCCTCCTGCTGAACAGTGGTTAAGGCTGGCTGTGGATAAGGTAGAACATCGGAGAAAGGTTCCATGGGCCTGATAAGTGTATCAGGATTATACCAGAGAGTCTATGAGCAAGGCCATATCCATATTGAACCTGAGCTCAAGAATGAAGACCTGGAATGAATAGCCCTTAAGTGGGTGCTTAATGAGTCAACTCAGGAGGGACACAACCCCCCCCTGTTTCCGTGATTGACACAAAATATTGACATTTGGAACAAATAAATGGTGTGTCTTGTCAACAAATATTTAAAAATTAAATTATAGTGGGAATGTAAAGGAATGTTTTGTTACGAAGATTGGGGATCCCTGTAATGGTAACATGCTGTGGTAAAGTGTAGGTCTCCTATTAATTTATTTACTTTGTTAGAATTTACTACTCTTTTCACATGTTTTTGTTTTTATTCATACTGGTATATTTCTCCAGCCTCAGATGGACCACACTTCCATGACTCCCTCACAGGGTCAGGTTTCTTAGGTACCCTTGGAGCATTTATCAAAGTTGTAATTTTACATTTATGTATAATTTTGCATTGTGTTGATCTTTCTTTTTTTAGAGTTTATTTATTTTGAGAGTGCATGCGCACGAGAGTGCCTGAGCACTTGAGTGGGGGAGGGGCAGGGAGAGAGAGAATCTCAAGCAGGCTCCAAGCTGTTAGCACAGAGCCCAACGTGGGGCTCAGTCTCCCAAACCAAGAGATCATGACCTCAGCTGAAATTAAGAGTCAGACCCTTAACAGACTGATCCACCCAGGCACCCCGTGTTGATCTTTTATTATATATTATATTATAAACCCTGTTGGAACAGGGATCATGTCTGTTTTTGCTCCCTGTTAAATCCCTGGAGCCTCTACTAATGATTTATAAACAGAAGATGCTTTGTGAACTTTTGTTTGATTCATTAATTATGGTGAACCTTTTTTTGTTCATTAATGAATTGGACACTGTTCTGGTACTTGAAATCTGATATGAAAAGTTTATGTTATGAATGTGAATCAGGACCACAATTTTCATTTAATGTTATTGCTGTCATCCTTAGGGTGCTAGCCTGACCTTGATTGATCTCCCTGGCCATGAGAGCTTGAGACTTCAATTCTTAGAGCGTTTTAAGGCTTCAGCCAGGTAAGTAGGATTTAGAGTGAACTTGCCTGAATCTGTATATCAAGGTCACCCATATTTGCTCTGGTGGTATTCAGGAGGCAGCCTGGTGCCCTGCCAAGGAAAGCATAGACCCTGGCGTCAACCATTTCTGGTTTGCAAGCCCACCTTTACTAGTTTTTATGAGGATTGTATGAGATAATGTTTGAAAGTGTTTCTCAAGAGTGTTCAGAAAGTGTTAACACTTACCATGTTAATAAAATTTTCATTTCCTTTGAGGACAAATTGTAATTACATGTAGAGCTATTAAAATCTGAAAAAGGAATTTTAAAGCTAGGTGAAATCCTAGAAGTTATTTAAATCCAACATTATATATTTCTGTTCTTAAATTACCCAAATTTAATGTCTCAAAAGTACAGAACAATATTTTCTTATTTCTTTTAGTATTGTCCTAGTGTTACTCTTATTTCCTGAAATTCTTGTGCTGTAGTTGAAGATGCTTTATTCTTGTTTTGTCTCTCACACTGGTGAAAACTTAGGAGGGAAATATATCACATTTCATTGATTTTTTTTTTTAATACCACATTTCATTGATTTTAAGACATTTTTTTATCTATGAAATTAGAATGAATGCTTTTTATGGTTGTTTGTGTCATAGTTTAATTGGCAGTATTTTTCTCTTTCTTAGTTGTACCTGAAATAAGAATGTGTCTTTTAATTGAGGAATCTTAGGTTTGATGGAATGTGATAGTTATTTCTTTCATTATTTATGAAGATGTCTTGACTTTTATTTTGTTGTTTCTTCCTTGCCCACAAGATGGTGATGATGAGCAGTCTATCATGGATGAGACTGTTGTGTGAATTTTTTAAAAAATAAACTTTTTTAGAGCAGTTTTTGGTTCAGAGCAAAATTGAGCAACAGATGTAGAGATTTCCCGTATTACATCCCCCTGCCCCTGAGCCAGCATATGCACAGCCTTCCTTGTTATAAGCACCCTCCACCAGAATGTTCATTTGTTACAATTGATGAAGCTACACTGACACATGGTAATCATTCTGAGTCTGTGTGGTTTTTTTTTAATGTTTATTTTTGTGAGAGACAGGGAGAGAGTGAGTGAGCGAACGAGGGAGAGAGTGAGTGAGCGAACGAGGGAGAGAGTGAGTGAGCGAACGAGCGAGCGAGAGAGGGGCAGGGAGAGAAGGAGACACAGAATCTGAAGCAGGCTCCAGGCTCTGAGCTATCAGCACAGAGCTTGATTCTGGACTCGAACCTACGGACTGTGAGATCATGACCTGAGCTAAAGTCAGACATTTAACCGACTGAGCCACTCAGGTGCCCCTGAGTCTGTGTTTTGCATTAGGATTCACTCTTGGTGTACATTCTACAGATTTGAACAAATGTGTAATGACATGTATTCACCATTGACAGTATCATACAGAGTATTTTCACCATCTTAAAAATCCTCCGTGTTATGCTAATTCATCCCTCTCTGTCCACTAATCCCTGAAAACTACTCATCTTTTTTATAGTTCCCATAGCTTTGCCTTTTCTAGAGTGTCATATAATTGGAATCATACAGTATGTAGACTTTCAGGGTGGCTTCTTTTACTTACTAATATATATTCACATTGCTTCCATATTTTTTCATTGTGTGATAGTTCATTTCTTATTAATGCTGAATAGTATATCATTGTCTGGATGTAAACAGTTTATTTATCCTTTCACCTGCCTAACGACTTCTTGGTTGGTATAAAAATTGCGTGTAGGTTTTTGTGTGGACATTAGTTTTTGGGTGAATATCAAGGAGTGCAATTGAAGAATTATATGGTAAGAGTATGTTTAGCTTTGCAAGAAATTGCCAAACTGTCTTCCAAAGTGGCTGCACCATTTTGCATTCTCACCAGCGATAAACGAGAGTTCCTGTTGCTCTTCCTGACCAGCCTTTAGTGTTGTCAGTGTTATAGATTTTAGCTGTTCTAATACATAGGTAGTAATACCTAACTGCTTTAAGTTGCATTTCCATGAAGACGTTGATATGATGTGGAACATCTTTTCATGTACTTATTTGCTCTCTATAAATCTTGTTTGGGGAGGTGTCTATAAAAGTTCCTTGACCTATTTTTAAATGGAGTTATATGAGTTTTTTACATATTTTGGATAACAGTCCTTTATCAGATCTATCTTTTGCAAATACTTCCTACCAGTCTGTGGCTCATTCTTCTGATGCTGACGTTTGTAGAGCAGAAATTTGTATCTTTCAATAAAAGATCAGTTTATTGATCTTTTTTCATGGATTGTGCCTTTAGGGTTGTATCTAGAAAATCATTGCCAGACCCAAGATATCTTGATTTTCTCCCGTGTTCTCTCTGAGGAGTTTTGTGCTTTTGTGGTTTACACTTAGGTATGTGATCCATTTTGAGCTAATTTTTCTGAAAAGTATACAGCCTATATTTATTCATTGTATGTATTCATATTTTTGCATGTGGGTGTTTAGCTGTTCCAGCATCATTTGTTGAAAAGATTATCTTTGTTTTGTTGTACAGATCTTACTTGACTTATAATAGGATTATATTCTGATAAACCCATAGTAAATTGAAAATGCATCTAATACACCTACCGAATGTCATAGCTTAGCCTAGCCTGCCTTAAATGTGTTCAGAACACCTAGATTAGCCTACAGTTCATCAAAATCATCTAACACAAAGTCTATAATAAAAGTGTTGAAAATCTTAATGTAACTTGTTGAAATCTGTAGTAAAAGTGAAAAACAGGCTGGTTCTGTGTATTGATTATTTACCTTTGCAGTCGAGTGCCTGACTGGGAGCTGTGGCTTGTTGCTGCTGCCCGGTATCACAAGAAATTGTTCTGCATATTGCCAGCCCAGGAAAAGATTAAAATTCAAAATTTGGAGTCTGGTTTTTACTGAATGGGTATTGTTTTCACACCTTTGTAAAGTAAAAAAAAAAAAAAATGTTGTTAAGTTGAACCATTGTAAGTCAGGGACCATCTGTATTGCCCTTGACTATATTAATGGACTTTGTTCTTTTGATCTCTGTTTTCATCAGGACCTGCTGTCTTGGTTAACTAAAGCTTTATAGTAAGTTGGGCAGAGTCAGTCCTCCAGCTTTATTCTTCATTATTATGTTCGCTATTCTGGGTCTTCTGCCTCTTCATATAAACTGTAGAATGTGTCAGTATCCATGGAATAAGTTGCTGAGGTTTTGATTGGATTTAATTGTATCTATAGATTGAGTTGGGAAGAAGAGACATTTTGAAACTGTTTAGTCTTCGTATCCATGATTGTGGAATGTCTCTGTTTATCTAGTTACACTTTGATTCTGTTGATCAGTTTTGTAGTTTTCCTGATACAGATCTTGACATATTTTATTAGACTTATACCAAAGGTTCATTTGCGGGGGGGTGGGGGGGGGGGGGGGGGAGGGGGGGCGGATGATAATGGTATTGTGTTTTTAATATTTTGTTGTTGTTATGATTGTTGTTTTTTTTTTTACTGCTTTAGGATATGAAAGCCTCTCTCTAGAAAGGATTCATATTTCCTCCTGTTGGGAGCCCTAGGGGTTTATGGAGTCTGGCCCTTTTTTTTTTTTTTTTTTTTTTTTCCTCAATTAGCCTCTTTATTTTAAAGAAAGGCGGGGGGGGGGGGGGCATTTCTGCCTCCATTGTATGGTTCTGGCCCCCTTTTGTTTCTTGACATTTTGCTTCTCATATACTGTTACTCATATGAAAGAAGCTAATATTTGATAAGTATTAACTTTCTAGAAGATAATTTTTTATAGTTATTTTTAAATTTATATCCACATTAGTCAGCATATAGTGCAACAATGATTTCAGGAGTAGCTTCCTTAATGCCCCTTACCCATTTAGCCCATCCCCTTTCCATAACCCCTCCAGCAACCCTCTGTTTGTTCTCTATATTTAAGAGTCTCTTATGTTTTGTCCCTCTCCCTGTTTTTATGTTATTTGTGCTTCCCTTCCCTTACATTCATCTGTTTTGTATCTTAAATTCCTCATGAGTGAAGTCATATATTTGTCTTTCTCTGACTAATTTCACTTAGCATAATACTCTCTAGTTCCAACCACTTTGTTGCAAGTGGCAAGATTTCATTCTTTTTGATTGCTGAGTAATATTCCATCCTATATATATATACCGCATCTTCTTTATCCATTCCTCAATGGACATTTGGGCTTTTTCCATACTTTGGCTATTGTTGATATTGCTGCTGTAAACATTGGGGTACATGTGCCCCTTCGAAACAGCACACCTGTATCCTTTGGATAAATACCTAGTAGTGCAATTGCTGGGTCATAGAGTAGTTCTATTTTTAATTTTTTAAGGAACCTCCATACTGTTTTCCAGAGTGGCTGCACCAGTTTGCATTCCCACCAGCAGTGCAAAAGAGATCCTCTTTCTCCACATTCTTGCCAACATCTGTCATTGCCTGGGTTGTTAATGTTAACCATTCTGACAGGTGTGAGGTGGTATCTCACTGTGGTTTGGATTTGTATTTCCCTGATGATGAGTGATGTTGAGCCTTTTTTCATGTGTCAGTTGGCCATCTGGATATCTTCTTTTTTTTTTTTTTTTTTTTTTTTTAAATTTTTTTTTTCAACGTTTATTTATTTTTGGGACAGAGAGAGACAGAGCATGAACGGGGGAGGGGCAGAGAGAGAGGGAGACACAGAATTGGAAGCAGGCTCCAGGCTCCGAGCCATCAGCCCTGAGCCTGACGCGGGGCTCGAACTCACGGACCGCGAGATCGTGACCTGGCTGAAGTCGGACGCTTAACCGACTGCGCCACCCAGGCGCCCCTGGATATCTTCTTTGGAGAAGTGTCTACTCATGTCTTCTGCCCATTTCTTCACTGGATTATTTGTTTTTTGGGGTGTTGAGTTTGATAAGTTCTTCGTAGATTTTGGATACTAACCCTTTATCTGATACATTGTTTGCAAATATCTTCTCCCATTCTGTCAGTTGCCTTTTAGTTTTGCTGATTGTTTCCTTTGCTGTGCAGAAGTTTTTTATTTTGATGAGGTCCCAATAGTTCATTTTTGCTTTTGATTCCCTAGCCTCTGGGAGGTGTTGAGTAGGAAGTTGCTGCGGCTGAGGTCAGAGAGGTTTTTGCCTGCTTTCTCCTCTAGGATTTTGATGGCTTCCTATCTTACGTTTAGGTCTTTCATCCATTTTGAGTTGATTTTTGTGTCTGGTGTAAGAAAGTGGTCCAGGTTCATTTTTCTGCATGTCACTGTCCAGTTTTCCCAGCACCATTTGCTGAAGAGACTGTCTTTATTCCATTGGATATTCTTTCTTGCTTTGTCAAAGATGACTTGGCCATACACTTGTGGGTCCATTTCTGGGTTGTCCTGTTCCGTTGATCTGAGTGTCTCTTATTGTGCCAGTAGTGTACCGTCTTGATGATTACAGCTTTGTAATACAGCTTGATGTCCGGGATTGTGATGCCTCCAGCTTCGGGTTTTGTTTTGTTTTGTTTTGTTTTTTGTTTTTATTTTAACATTTATTTATTTTTTTTTTTTTGAGACAGAGAGAGACAGAGCATGAGCAGGGGAGGGGCAGAGAGAGAGGGAGATACAGAATCTGAAACAGGCTCCAGGCTCTGAGCTGCCAGCACAGAGCCCGACGCGGGGCTCGAACTCACGAGCTGCGAGATCATGACCTGAGCCGTAGTCGGACGCTCAACTGACTGAGCCTCCCAGGTGCCCCGAGCTTCGGTTTTCTTTTTCAAGATTGCTTTGGCTATTCAGGGTCTTTTCTGGTTCTGTACAGATTTTAGGATTCTATGTTGTAGCTCTGAAGAATGCTGGTGTTATTTTGATAGGGATTGCATTGAATTGCATTGTAGATTGCTTTGGGTAGTGTTGACATTTTAACAATATTCTTCCTATCTGGGAGCATGGAATATTTTTCCTTTTTGGTGTGTGTCTTCTTCAATTTCTTTCAGAAGCCTTCTATAGTTTTCAGTGTATAGATTTTTCACCTCTTTGGTGAAATTTATCCTGAGGTATTTTATGGTTTTTGGTGCATTTGTAAATGGGATCGATTCCTTGATTTCTCTTTCTGTTGTTTCATTATTGGTGTATCGGAATGCAACCAATTTCTCTGCATTGATTTTATATCCTGCGACTTTGCTCAATTCATGGGTCAGTTCTAGCAGTTTTTTGGTGGAATCTTTGGGTTTTCCACAAGAATATCATGTCATCTGCAAAGAGTGAAAGTTTAACCTCCTCCTGACCAATTTGGATGCCTTTTATTTCTTTGTGTTGTCTGATTGCTGAGGCTAAGACTTCCAATACTGTGTTGAATAACAGTGGCGAGAATGGACATCCCTGTTATGTTCCTGACCTTAGGGGGAAAGCTCTCAGTTTTTCCCCCTGTTGAGGATGATATTAGTGTTGGGTTGTTCATATATGGCTTTTATGATCTTGAGGTATGACCCTTCTATCCCTACTTTCTTGAGGGTTTTTATCAAGAAAGGATGCTGTATTCTGTCAAATGCTTTCTCTGTATTTATTGAGAGGATCATATGCTTCTCATTTCTTTTATTGATGTGATGTATCACATTGATTGTTTTGCAGATATTGAACCAGCCCTGACGCCCAGGTGTAAATTCCACTTGGGGTCGTGGTGAATAATTCTTTTCATGTATTGTTGGATCCAGTTTGCTAGTATCTTGTTGAGGATTTTTGCATCCATGTTCATTAGGGAAATTGGTCTGTAGCTCTCCTTTTTAGTGGGGTCTTTGGTTTTGGAATCAAAGTAATGCTGGCTTCATAGAAAGAGTTTGGAAGTTTTCTTTCCATTTCTATTTTTTGGAACAGCTTCAAGAGAATAGGTGTTAACTCTTCTTTAAATGTTTGGTAGAGGGGTGCCTGGGTGACTCAGTTGGTTGAGCGACCAACTGTGGCTCAGGTCATGATCTCACAGTTTGTGAGTTCGAGCCCCACATTGGGCTCTGTGCTGACAGCTCAGAGCCTGCTTCTGATTCTGTGCCTCCTCTCTCTCTCTGCCCCTTCCCCACTCATGCTCTGTCTCTCTCTGTCTCAGAAATAAATAAACATTAAAAAAAAAAAAATGTTTGGTAGAATTCCTCTGGAAAGCCATCTGGCCCTGGACTCTTGTTTTTTGGGGGATTTTTTTATTACTAATTGTATTTCTTTACTGGTTATGGGTCTGTTTAAATTTTCTATTTCTAACTGTTTCAGTTTTGGTAGTTTATATATTTCTAGGAATTTGTCCATTTCTTCCAGATTGCCCATTTTATTGGTGTATAATTGCTTGTAATATTCTCTTATTGTTTGTATTTCTGCTGGGTTGGTTGTGATCTCTCCTCTTTCACTCTTGCTTTTGTTTATTTGGGTCCTTTCCTTTTTCTTTTTGATAAAACTGGCTAGGGTTTATCAATATTGTTAATTCTTTCAAAGAACCAGCTTCTGGTTTCCTTGATCTGTTTTGTTTTGTTTTGTTTTGTTTTTTGTTTTTTGTTTTTTTTTTGGTTTCCATGGCATTGATTTCTGCTCTAATCTTTATTATTTCCTGTCATCTGCTGGTTTTGGGTTTTATTTGCTGTGCTTTTTCCAGCTCTTCAAGGGGTAAGGTTAGGTTGTGTATCTGAGACCTTTCTTCCTTCTTTAGGAAGGCCTGGATTGCTATATACTCCCCTCTTATGACTGCCTTTGCTGCATCCCAGAGGTTTTGGGCTGTGGTGTTATCATTTTCATTGGCTTCCATGTACTTTTTAATTTCCTCTTTAACTTCTTGGTTAGCCCATTCATTCTTTAGTAAGATAGTCTTTAGTCTCCAAGTTTTGTTATCTTTCCACATTTTTTCTTGTGGTTGATTTTGAGTTTCACAGCGTTGTGGTCTGAAATATGCATAGTATGATCTCAATCTTTTTGTACTTGTTGAGGGCTGATTTGTGACCCCGTATGTGATCTCTTCTGGAGAATGTTCCATGTGCATTGGAGAAGAATGTGTATTCCGCTGCTTTAGGATGAAATGTTCTGAATATATCTGTTAAGTCCATCTGGTCCAGTGTGTCATTCAAAGCCGTTGTTTCCTTGTTGATTTTCTTTTTAGTTGATCTGACCATTGTTGTAAATGGGGTGTTGAAGTCCCCTACTGTTATGGTATTATTATCAATGAGTTTCTTTATGTTTGTGATTAGTTGATTTATATATTTAGGTGTTTCATGTTTGGAACATAAACGTTTACAATTGCTACATCTTCTTGGTGAATAGACCCCTTAATTATGATATAAAGACCTTCTTCATCTCTTGTTACAGTCTTTATTTTAAAGTCTAGATTGTTTGATGTAAGTATTGCTAGTCCAGCTTTCTTTTGGCGACCATTAGCATGATAGATGGTTCTTCATCCCCTTACTTTCAGTCTGAAGGTGTCTTTAGGTCTAAAGTGGGTCTCTTATAAACAGCATATAGATGGATCTCGTTTTCTTATCTACTCTGTCTTTTGATTGGAGCATTTAGACAATTGACATTTAGAGTGAGTACTGAAAGGTATGAATTTATTGCCATTATGTTGCCTGTAGAGTTGGAGTTTCTGGTGTGTTTTCTGGCCCTTTCTAGTCTTTGTTGCTTTGGGTCTATTTTTTTTTCCTCTTTTCTCCCTTCAGAAAGTCCCCCTTAAAATTTCTTGCAGGGGTGGTTTAGTGCTCATGAACTCCTTTAATTTTTGTTTGGGAAACTTTTTATCTCTCCTTCTATTTTGAATGACAGCTTTGCTGGATAAAGAATTCTTGCCTGCCTATTTTTCCAGTTCAGTACATTGAATATATCCTGCCACTCCTTGTAGTCTGCCAAGTTTCTGTGGATAGGTCTGCTGCAAACCTGATCTGTCTTCCCTTGTAGGTTAAGGACTTTTTTTCCCTTGCTGCTTTCATGATTCTCTCCTTGCCTGAGTATTTTGTGAATTTGACTATGATATGCCTTGTTGATGGTCTGTTTTTGTTGAATCTAATGGGAGTCCTCTGTGCTTCCTGGATTTTGATGTCTGTGTCTTTCCCCAGGTTAGGAAAGTTTTCTACTATGATTTGCTCACATAACCCTTCTACCCCTTTTTCTCTCACTTCATCTTCTGGGACTCATATGATTCTGATGTTGTTCCTTTTAAATGAGTCACTGATTTCTGTAATTCTTCAATCATGCTCTTTTGACTTAGTCTCCCTCTTTTTTTCTGCTTCACTGTTCTCCATAGGTTTGTCCTCTGTGTCGTTGATTCACTGCTCTGGTTCATCCATCCTTGCCACCATGGCAACCATTTGAGATTGCAGCTCAGTTATAGCATTTTTTATTTCATCCTGACTGGTTTTGCTTCTTTTATCTCCACAGAAAGGGATTCTAACCTATTTTCGACCCCAGCCAGTATTCTTATGATCATGATTCTGCATTCTGGTTCAGACATCTTGCTTGTATCTGTGTTGATTAAGTCCCTGGCTGTCATTTCTTACTGTTCTTTCTTTTGGGGTGAATTCCTTCGTTTTGTCATTTTGAAGGAAGAAAAGGAATTAATAAAAATTAAAAAATATAAAAATTAAAAACAACACAAAAATATCAAAGGATACTAGATGCTATATCTGTTTTGGTCTGGTTGTTGAAAGGAGCTTGGTATATTAGAGAAAAAAAGACAAAGATTAAAGAAAACATTTGAAAAAATGAACACAATAAAATAGAATACAATAAAATGATGGAAGGAAAATAGAATTTTAAAAATTTACCAAAAAGTCAAAACTATAGTAAACAAAAGAAAAAATCTTTTCAATAAAAACATAAAATAAAAATAAATATTTTCTCTTTCTGTATTTAAGAATAAGAAAACAAAAAAAGAAAAAAATTGAATAGATGGATCAGTGAAGAAAATACAATTGAAATTACATTGGTTTCCCCTAGAAGTCAAACTAGGAAGCACTTTATAGTCTGTAAACTAAGCATGCAGAGACTTGTGGTGGTCCTCCTGAGGCCAGTTGGCCCAGTTGGATGGGGCCTAGTGTAACAACTCCATTCTCCACTAGGTGGTGCTGCTTAGCTTACTGGGGTAGATTGTTGTGGCGCATGTAGGCGTGTATGTGCATGCGTGGGAGGAGTGAAAATGGCATCATCCAGCTACTCAGTCTGTAGTATCAGAACTCTGTTCTCTCCCCGACCATCAGTTAAGCCTCCCTCCTTTATCTCTGGCTCCTGTGCACTTCCCGTGTTTACACTGTCCGTGACCAAACTGTCAGGCTTCTAGGCGGCACCTTCCTCCTGAGCTTTATCTAAGGTGGGCTGTGTTTCCCAATCCCTCACTTTTGAGGGACTGCAGCTTTGACCCGTTCTGTCTGGGGAGGGTCTCATTGAGCAATGGCCGGGTGCCTGCCCACCCTCAGGAACTTTCGGGAGACCGTGCTGCTGCCGGATGCCCAGAGACTGTGGCTGGGTGCCATCCCACCCCAGAAGAAGTTCGTGTGATCATCTAGCAGCAGAGTTTCAGGGATTATGGTAAATCACAACACACATTTGGCACCAGATTTTCCCCTTTATGCCCTTGTCCCAACACCAATGAATGTGGTTATTCTCTGGGGTCTGCTGGGACCTTTGCCTGTGGGGAGGCCGTACAGCCTCTACCAAATGTCCTCCCAGGAGGGGAACTGCCTCTCCACATGTGGCCCGAGGATCCCTTGGACCTCACTCTCTGCTCCTGGGGATTCACTCTTCCCACTGGAGCACTGCCAGGTATTGAGCTGCGGAGTTTCAGACTCTGTGCTCCCCCTGTCTTAATGGAATTTAACCCCCCTCTTTTCTCCTTTCTCCCTTCTTTGTTCAGTCCCTCGCAGACCCTTCCTTTTCTCCCCAACTGCTTTTGTTGGGGGGGGGGGTTGCTTTCCCATAGTCTCCCCCTGTCCCTGTCCTCTCTCCACAAGCAAAAACAGCTCCCTGCCTTCTGTGGCTTCTCTCTCCTCCAGTTCACCTCTCTGTGTCGTGTACCTGCTGAGTTCTGTGATTCAGGTTGTGCAGATTGTTGTGTTAATCCTCAAATCAGTTTTCTAGGTGTGCAAAATGGTTTAGTGTTGATCTGGCTACATTTCAGGGACAAGACACACACAAAAAACTTTCATGTTGTTCTGCCATCTTGGCCCCACCTTCTGGGAGCCTCCCTCTTTCTGCTTGAGAATCTTACACCATGACAGAATGTAAATTCATACCCCTGCTGTGTGAGGCTCAAGATACCTGATACTTCAATTCCTCCTGGATTATTTTCCCACATCAGACTCCACTAGACTGCTTTTAAGTTCTAGGCTTTGTGCTAGGTGTTCACTTCCAGCTCCCCAACTGCATTCTGGCCATTGCTCTTTTCCAGCTACACCTGAGTATTCAAACCCTGGTCCCTACAGTCTATTATCTGTTATTTTTCCTGAACTGCTTTGCTTAAGCTTTGATACCTCTTTATTTCTAGCACATGAGAATTCTCACTGTTGCTGCCTTAGGTTGGGCCCTACTTGGTCACTTTGCTTCTAGTTTGATTACCCTCTTACATGTATCTGTCTTCCATTAAGCACCAATATTCTTTGTAATGGAAGAGCATAAATTTTGTAGCTCAGTGTGTCTTTCCCCTTTGCTACCTGGTTTCCTCCCTCCCCTTTCCCACCTTCAGTTCTCTAGGCCATGCTGTTCCACTCCTTTGTGCTCTGCACGCACTACTTTGCAGACTATCTGTGTCCCAGTTTTGTGTCTGGCTAAAATTCAGCTCTGCTATTAATGTCTTCATATATATATGTATATATATGTATAGGTATATATGTATGTATATATATATATGCACATACGTGTGTATACATAAGTGTGTATATGTGTATATATGTACGTATACATATGTATTATATTAACGTATGTATATTAGAGCACGTGCACGCACAGGGGAGATCGGTGTGGGGCGGTAGGAATCCTAAGCAGGCTCCACACTGTCAGTGTGTTAACCAACATTGGGCTCAGTCTCACAAATTGTGAGATAATGACCTGAGCCAAGACTGAGTCTGATGCTTAACTGACTGGGCCACCCAGGCACTGATCTTTTTAGATCAGTCATTGATACATAGTAACACTTGGTAGTCCTTTGTTTTGTTGTTGGGTTTTTTTTTTGCATTTTTATACAACTCGATAAAAAATAGTATTTCAAGCTGTACAGTCACCAGAAGTACACAGTTATCAAAAAAGCACACACTTCACTTGGCGTCTCCTCAGCAGTCCTTTGTTAAGCATTTGTGTGGTGTGATTACATGTGTGCATATCTGCATGTGAGTCTGTTGTGTGTTATTCATTAGCATTGAACTGGCTGAGGTTAAGGATATGATTTTTCAACACACTGCTGCACTGTTGCATGCTCACATGCTGCTTTTTCTTTCTCCCCCTCCAGGGCTATTGTGTTTGTTGTGGATAGTGCAGCCTTCCAACGAGAGGTGAAAGATGTGGCAGAGTTTCTCTATCAAGTTCTCATAGACAGTATGAGTTTGAAGAACACACCGTCATTCTTAATCGCCTGCAATAAGCAAGGTGCTGTCATGTTTTCCAGCAATCATAATTGAGATTTTTGTGGGATTGCTACTAAGAGTTAACACATTTATCTGTGAATGTTATTATTGAGCAAGAGAGCTAATTGTTAATGGACTATGAAGAATTTTAAATCTTAAAATTGTTTATACATCTGCATTTTCATTAGTTGTACCATACAAAGGAGTGACTATGATCAGTTTTTCTTTGATACAGTATTTTGCATTTTTTTAAAATTATAAATCATTTTACTTTATTTACCAAGCTGTTTTGTAGATTGACAATATGTCATCTCACACACAGTTGTGGAGGGCCAGAGGGGGAGTCTCTCCTTTCAAACAAGTTTACCTTCCAGCACATTTCATCAAGGAGAGTTTGCAGAAGTTGTTTTTCTTTAACCTCATAGCCATTAAAAACTTTTCATCATACCAAGTAAAACCAGGCTTCAGTTTGATTACCTCTAAAATAAGATAAACTAGTTGATTTTATGGTCCTCTTTCAAATTAAAATTCTGATTCTATGAAGAGCCCATTGCATTTCTCAGAAGTGATCAGGTAGTAATAACCTTAATGATGTCTAATCAGGAATCGGTCTTAGAATCATTACCTGACCTCTCTGTTTTTTCTCTTCAGTATAAAGAGAGAAAGTAATATTTGTTTGGGTTCTGCTATGTGCCAAACCAGTGTTTATCTCTTACCAAGGTGCACTTGAGTAACATACCATCTTAGTATCAGCTGGAAATATGCTTAGTTTACTTTTATATGACAGGGTTTTTCTGTTAGAGTGAAGGCTCTTGTTACAATAAAAAAACTGGTAGGTGTTCTTTCTGTTACACTGGCTGGACTTCTGTACATATTAATTTAAAAGGTCTGTAAGATGTAGAAAACTTTCAGGAAAGAACTAGTCAATTTTAGGGTCACAAGCTTAATACATTTGTAAGCATTTTTGTAGGAAAACCCATGCATGCAAATATAAAGCTTATTACTTTGATAGTGGAGCTACTAATGGTAAAAAGCTCTTTTAAAAAACTAAAGGGAGGGGCGCCTGGGTGGCACAGTCGGTTAAGCGTCCGACTTCAGCCAGGTAACAATCTCACGGTCCGTGAGTTCCAGCCCCGCATCAGGCTCTGGGCTGATGGCTCAGAGCCTGGAGCCTGTTTCCGATTCTGTGTCTCCCTCTCTCTCTGCCCCTCCCCCGTTCATGTTCTGTCTCTCTCTGTCCCAAAAATAAATAAACGTTGAAAAAAAAATTTTTTTTAAAAATAAAAATAAAAAAATAAAAAACTAAAGGGAAAAGAAACTTACTGGTTTAAATAGGAATTTTCCATATGTGCAAGAAGTTTTGGGAAGAGACCCTTTCTGGTTTAAACTATAACAGTGTCTTTATTTCTGTACAGACATTACAATGGCAAAATCTGCAAAATTAATTCAGCAGCAGCTTGAGAAAGAACTGTAAGTATGAATAAGTCATATTGGTTAATGTAGATCTTAACTCTTAGGAAATACAGATATATTGCTTAAAGTCTGGTTGTATATGATTATTATAGTCTGATAAATAGTGTGAAATATATTTGTTAAATGACAAAATTAATGGAATTTTAAAAAGCCTCAAGGGGATGTTCATGGATACTTTAAAAATTCATGGATAGGGGCACCTGGGTGGCTCAGTCGGTTAAGCGGCCGACTTCGGTTCAGGTCATGATCTCGCGGTCATGAGTTCAAGCCCCGTGTCGGGCTCTGTGCTGACAGCTCAGAGCCTGGAGCCTGTTTCAGATTCTGTGGCTCCCTCTCTGACCCTCCCCCGTTCATGCTCTGTCTCTGTCTCAAAAATAGATAAACGTTAAAAAAAAAAAAAAATTAAAAAAAACATGGATAGAAGATCTCAGCTTTTTTGAGGCTATAAATTCAGTGTATTTTCCCACTGTTTCTAGTTCATTTATAGTAGTTATGAAAGGTTTTAGAAACTACAGACTTTGAAAGCCATGGAAATTTTTGTTGTTGGAGTAAGAAAGGAGCACTTTGGAAGAATTTAAACATCTATGATACTATATTTTATAGCTTATTTTATTGTTTTCAAGCTACATGACATTATTTAGCTTGATTTTAATGTTTAAACATATGTAAATTGAGCTGTAACCTTTTGAATTTTAAGGAATCTAACATATCTGTACTCTGCCACTTTGTAAGAGCTAGCTTACCTAGGAGATAACATCAACCTTATAATGAAGCAAGTTTGTTTTCTTATTGCTGTGTATAAAGACTTTTTTTTTTCAAATGTTTATTTTTTTTATTTTGAGAGAGAGCTGTGGAGGGGCAGAGAGAGAATCCCAAGCAGGCTTCACACTATCAGTGCAGGGCCCAGCGCAGGGCTTGATTCCCATGGTTCGTGAGGACATGACCTGAGCTGAGATTAAGAGTTGGACACCAGGACGCCTGGGTGGCTCAGTCGGTTGGGCATCCAACTTCAGCTCAGGTCATGATCTCACGGTCCGTGAGTTCGAGCCCCGCGTCAGGCTCTGTGCTGACAGCTCGGAGCCTGGAGCCTCTTCAGATTCTGTCTCTCTCTCTCTCTCTCTCTCTCTCTCTCTCTCTGCCCCTCCCCCGTCACAGTCTGTCTGTCTCTCTCAAAAATAAATAAACATTAAAAAAAAATTAAAAACAAAGAGTTGGACACCCAACCAACTGAGCCACCCAGGCGCCCCAGGATTTTCTTTTATTAAAGAAAAGAACCTGATGAGGAAAAATTACATAAATTCAACTTTGAGCACATTTTTTCCCACTAGGATTTACTTATTACTCCTTTATTCATTTAACAGGCACCTATAATTCATCTAGTATATGGTAAGCCCTGCATTTAGAATGTAGCTACAGGGGGAAATACAATGTGGTTCCTGTACTCAGGAGCTTAGGGTTGACAAATTCCTGCTCAGGATGTGCAAACAAGGAATAGTTTTACATTTATTTATGTATTTATGTATGTGTGTATGTATGTATGGGTTTTTTTGTTTGTTTTGTTTTTTTTTTAGTTTTATATATTTATTTTTATTTATTTATTTATTTATTTTTATTTTTATTTTTTTCAACGTTTATTTATTTTTGGGACAGAGAGAGACAGAGCATGAACGGGGGAGGGGCAGAGAGAGACAGAGCATGAATGGGGGAGGGGCAGAGAGAGAGGGAGACACAGAATCGGAAACAGGCTCCAGGCTCTGAGCCATCAGCCCAGAGCCCGACGCGGGGCTGGAACTCACGGACCGTGAGATTGTGACCTGGCTGAAGTCGGACGCTTAACCGACTGCGCCACCCAGGCGCCCCTAGTTTTATATTTTTAAAGGACAGGTAAAAAAAAAAATAATAAGAAAAGTAGAAAAATAATGTGACAGAGACTAAATGTCACCTACAAGCCCAAAACATTTAATTTATGGCTCTTGACAGAAAAATTTTACCAGGCCTAGTCTGCCATTTTCTGTGGTTTCTTTCTTTCTTTTTTTTTTCTTTGAGAATGATATATTTAATTCCATATGCTTTAAACTTCTTAAAATATAAAGAGTAAAGTTAGCTCTTCAATCAGATTTATCAAAGATATCATTTATCAAAGATATTCAAGTTGAATATCAAGAGATTTTTTTAAACCCCTTAATGGAGGTGTAAATGATATTTAGAAAGCTGTGCATATTTAATATATACAACTCAGTGCATTTGGGGATAAATATCCAACTTTGATACCATCACCACCATTGAGGCCATCAAAATATCCATTACTTCCCAAAGTTTCCTCCTGCTCCCTTAAGTGTGTGTGTGTGAGAGGAGAGATTCATGAGAATACTTAAGATACCCTATTAGCAGATTTTAAGTGTACAAGGTAGTATTGTTAGCCATAGATACTATCCTGTATAGTAGATCTCTAGCATATGCTTGTTTGCATAACTGTAACTTTATAACCTTTGACCTAATGGTCAAAGGCTCCCCATTTCTCCCTCCCCCACCCCTGGTAACTGCCATTCTACTCTGCTTCTTTGTGTTTGATTTAGATTCCACATATAAATGTGATCATACAGTATTTGTCTTACTGTGCCTGTGTCTGCTATTTCACTTAGCATAATGTCCTCTAGGTTCATCCATGTTGTTGTAAGTAGTGGGATTTCCTTCTTTTTTAGGGCTGGATAATATTCCATACTATGTATGTTCCACATTTTATTTGTCCCTTCATCCTTTGTTTCTTCTATTTCTGTGAAAAATTCCATTGGAGTGTCAATAGGGATTGCATTGAATCTATAGACGGCTTTGCATAGTATAACCATTTTAACAGTATTATTCCAATCCAGAAACAAGGGACATCTGTTCCTTTACTCATGTCTTCACTTTCTTTCATGAATGTCTTACAATTTTCAGTGTATAGATCTTTCACCTACTTCATTACATTTGTGCCTAAGTATTTTATTTTTGATGCTATTGTAAATAGGATTGTTAATTCTTAATTTCTCTCATAGTTTGTTAGTAATACATAGAAACATAACTGATTGTTGTGTATCAATTTTGTTATCCTGTAACTTTATTGAATTTGTTTAGTAGTTCTGCTTTTTAGTGGTCTTTAGGGATTTATGTATATACGATTAAGTCATCTGTGAACAGTGATAATTTTACTTCTTCTTTTCTGATTTGCATGCTTTTTATTTCTTTCTTTGCCTAATTACTCTGTCTAGGACTTCCAGTGCTATGCTGAATAGAAGTGGTGAGAGTGAGCATCCTTGCCTTTTCCTGATCTTAGAGGAAAAGCTTTCAGCTTTTCACCGTTGAGTATTTTCTGTGGGCTTGTCATATATGACCCTTATTATTTTGAACTACATTCCTTCTCTACCTATTGTTGAGTTTTGATCATGAAAGGATGTTGATTTTTGTCGAATGATTTTTCTGTATCTATTGAGATGATTATATGATTCTTATCCTTCATCCTTTTACAGTGGTGTATCACCTTTATTGATATGTTGAACTTTTCATCTTGAGTAAATCCCATTTGATCATAATGTACAATCCATTTAACGTATGTACTGTTGAATTTGGTTTTCCAGTATTTTGCTGAGGAATGTTGCATCTATGTTCATTAGGGATGTTGGCCTATACTCTTCTTGTAGTGTCCTTCTCTTGCTTTGATATCAGGGTAATGCTGGCCTTATAAAATGAGTTTGGAAGTGTTACTTCCTCTTTAATTAGGAGATTTGAGAAGAATTAGTATTGATTCTTCTTTAAATGTTTGGTAGAGGGGTGCCTGGGTGGCTCAATGTTTTAAGCATCCTACTTTGGCCCAGGTCATAATCTCACAGTTTGTGAGTTTAAGACCTGCATCAGGTGAGCTTGAGCCCTGCTCCAGGGCTCTGCACTCTCTCTACCTCTCTCTTTCTGTCCCTTGCTCACTTGCATTCTATCTCTCAAAAAAAAAAAAAAAAAAAAATTTTTAATTAAAAAAAAAAGTTTGGTAGAATTCACTAGTGAAACCATCTTGTTCTGGGCTTTTCTTTATTGGTGGCTTTTAATTACTGATTCAGTCTCCTTACTCATTATCCGTCTGTTCCAATTTTCTGTTTTTTCATGATTAGGCTTTGGTGTGTTTTGTGTTTCTTGGAATTTATCCATTTCTTCTAGGTGTCTAATTTGTTGATAGTGTCTTATCCTTTGTATTTCTGTGGTGTAAGTTAGCCCTTTCATTTCTGATTTTATTAATTTTAGTCTTCTTTCTTTTCCTCCTCACTAAGGGATTGTCAGTTTTATTTTTCAAAAAACCAGCTCATAGTTTCATTGATATTTTCTATTGTTCTCTAGTCTATATTTCATTTCTTTATGCTCTGATGTCTATTTTTTCTTTCCTTCTGCTAAGTTTGTGGTAGTTTGTTCTTTTTTCTAGTTCCTGGAGGTGTCAAGTTAGGTTGTTTTTCTGAGATCTTTCTTTTTTCTTAGAGTAGACGTTTATTGCTACAAATTTCCCTCTTAGAACTGCCTTTGCTGCATCCTGTAAGTTTTGGTGTGTTGGGCTTCCATTTTTATTTGTGTAAATATTGTTTTATTTGCCTTGACTTCTTAGTTCTTCAGAAACATGTTATTTACTCCCCACAAACCGGTGAATTTTAAAATTTTCCTTCTATTACTGATTTCTAGGTTCATACCATTGTGGTCAGAAAGATACTTGATGTGATTTCAGTCTTAAATTTGTTGACTTGTTTTATGGCCTAACATGTTATCTATCCTGGAGACTGTTCTGTGTAAACTTAAAAAGAATGCATTCTTGGGGCACCAGAGTGGCTCATTCAATTAAGCATCTGACTTCGGCTCAGGTCATGATCTCGCAGTGAGTTCGGGCCCCATGTTGGGCTCTGTGCTGACAGCTCAGAGCCTGGAACCTGCTCCTGATTCTGTGTCTCCCTCTCTCTCTGACTCTCCTGCTCGTTTTCTGTCTCTCTCTCTCTCTCTCTCTCTCTCAAAAGTAAATAAACATTTAAAAAAAAAAAAAAAGAATGCGTTCTTGCAGTTGTTGGATGGAATGTTCTATATTTGTTAGTTATATTTGTGTTTAGTCTTGTTCACATACTTTGTTTTCTTACTGATTCTGTGTCTGGATTATCTGTTCATTGTTGGAAATGTGGGATTAAAGTCCCCTGCTATCATTGTGTTGATATCTATTTCTCCCTTTAGTTCTGTTAATCTGCTTTATGTATTTAGATTCTCTGATGTTAGGTGCATATATGGTTGCAATTATTATATCCTCTTGATGAACTTATGCCTTTATATAATGACCTTCTTTGTCTCTTGTGACAATTTTTGACTTAAAAGTCTGTTTTGTTGAAATAAGTCTAGCCAGCCCTGCTCTGTTTTGGTTACCATTTGCGTGGAATATCTATCTCTGTCCCTTCATGTAGAACCTTAAATCTGGTATGTCTCTCGTGGAGATAGAACATAGTTCAATCTTGTTTTTTAATCCATTCATCCACTCTGTTTTAAGAATTTAAGTCATTTACATTTAAAGTAATTACTGGTAGGTAAGGATTTACTCTGTTTTGTTTTGTTTTATAATTCCTTTGTCCCTTTCTTCTCTTTATAATTTAATTATTTGTTTGTGGTGCTATTTGTTTGTGGTGCTTTATTTTGTGCATCTACTATAATCAGATTGACAAAAGTCAGAGACAGAGAATTTTGAAAGCTGCAAGAGAAGCCAGTTGTCACAAACAAGGGAAACCCTGTAAGACTAGATTTCTTAGTCTTAGCATATACTTTATGTGCCAGTAGAGTAAAATCATATATTCAGAGTGCTGAAAGAAGAAAAATGCCACCAAGAATATTATACCCAGCAAAGCTGTCCATCAGACATGAAGGAGAGAGAAAAAATTTCTCTTCATGTTTAATTTGTTTGGGGTTCTTTGGGCTTAATGGATCTGGATGTTCATTTCCCTTTCTAGATTTGGGTTTTGTTGTTGTTGTTGTTTTATTTCTTTGAATAAGATTTCTGTTTCTTTGTCTTTCTCTGCTCCTTTTGGGACTACCATAATGCATGTACTTCGTTTATTTAATGATGTCTTATAAGTTATATAGGCTTTTTTTTTTTTTTTAATGTTTGCTTCTTTTTCCAAGAGACACAGAGTGTGAGTGGGAGAGGGGCAAGAGAGTGAGGGAGACATAGAATCCGAAGCAGGCTCCAGGCTCTGAGCTGTCAGCACAGAGCCCAAGGTGGGACTCGAACTCACCAACTGTGAGATCATGACCTGAGCTGAAGTCTACGCTTAACTGACTAAGCCACCCAGGTGCTTTATATAGGCTCTCTTTACTCTTTTTTTTTTTTCTTTTTGTTCTTCTCACTAGGTAACTTCAAATTCCTGATTTTAAGCTCCTCTGATTCTTTCTTCTGCTTTGGCAAATCTGCTATTAAAGATCTCTGAATTTTTCACCTTAGTCATTGTGTTATTTAGCTCCAGAATATCATAAAAAAGTTTCATGGTTTCTTTTTGTTGAACTTTATTTTTTTAAGTAGGCTTCATGCTTAATGTGGGGCTTGAACACCCCACCCTGAGATCAAGAGTCACATGCTTTACTGACTGAGCCAGCCACATGCCCTGAACTTCTCATTTTTATTCATATATTGTTTTTCTCATTTTATTGAGTTGTCTTTTTCTTTTATAGCTCAATGAACTTTCAAAGGATTATTTTGAATTCTTTGTCAGTTAGTAGATCTCCATTTCTTTAAGGTTAGTTATTGGTACTTTATTTTGTTCCTTTGGTGGGCTTGCTGCTGGAGCCCTTGGGCAGGTTGGCCTGGCTCCTAGATCCATGGTTAGTTGGGCCTACTGCCTGGGTCCACGGAAGCGGGCCTGGAACCAGGGTCCACTCACGCAGGCTTGAACCTGAATCTCTCCTGTCTTGCCAGGTGCCTGGGTCTCCTGGGGCAGGCCTTGTGCTGGGGTCCATTGGGGTGGTCCTGGAGCTTGGGTCCATATGCGTGGGCTGGGGCCATGAGGGTCAGCCTGGTGCTGGGTTTTCTGGGATAGTGAGTGCTTACTTCACTGTCCTTCCCCCAAGTGAAGCATATCTCTCCATGCTTGCAGGATAAGTAATGTGGGTAATGTGAAGCTGTCCTTCCTACTCTCTTCAGTGCATCTTTTTTTATTTCTGTATAATACCCAGGTCCTGTGATCTTTGACCTGGATCCCTTATCTCTCATGCATAGGTGGTTATTCAGATTGATGGTTCTGTGACAAGACTTGTGCTGGAAATTGCTATTCTGCCCTCTTGCTGATGTCACTGTTAGTGGTTTCTGTCCCTTCTGAAATTGCACATTTTTCATCTCTTCCCTTACTCTTGATGCTCTCTCTTGAGACTGTAAATTGTTTATTGTTAGACTAAGGAAATTGGAACAGTTAGTTAGTTTATTTTTTCTAGAAACTCTGTTGCAATTGTTGGGAATTGGGGGAAGAAGTGATCATATTTGTGTATCCCATTTTTTTTTTCTATTTAGCAGTATAGTCCCAAGTCTTCCTGTGTTCAAAGTACATATTTTCCTTAGTCCATTTGCTTTTTACTCTAAAGAGCCATATAAAAGCAATACAGAATAAAATGCATTACAAGGTAACTTAGCAAAATGTTAAAAGTTAGGAAGGTTAATATCAGTTAAATTAGGAGCCTGATTTTATTTTACTTTTAAAGTTTATTTATTTCTGTTAGTAATCTCTACTCCTAATGTGAGGCTTGACCTCATGACCCCAAGATCAAGAGTCATATGCTCTTCCAACTGAGCCAGCGGGGCATCCCAGGAGTCTAACTTTAGATTAATCCTGTGTTTGTGAGAATTAGGCCCTATCAGCTTTGAAGCATTTCATAGTCTCCTGAATAACAAGGTTAACTATGTTCATGTGGCTTTATGGCAAGAGCTGAGTACATATTTAATGTTTGGCCTTTTTTCCTTTTTAAGTCTTTTTTTTTTTTTAATTTATTTATTTATGTACTTGAGAGAGAGAGACAGCATGAGCAGGGAAGGGGCAGAGAGAGAGGGAGGGAGAGAAAATCCCAAGCAGGCTCCATGCTTTCAGCACAGAGCCCAGTGTGGGGCTCAAACCCACAAAACCATGAGATTGTGACCTGAGCCAAAATTAAGTGTTGGATGCTTAACTGACTGAGCCACCCAGCCTCCCCTAAGGTTTTTGTTTTTTTTTTTTTACTCTAAAATATCTTATATATAAAGGGATAGATATGACCCATATATTGACTTTAAAGAATATTAAAATGAATATCCATGGACCCACCACCTTGCTTAGAAGGTCCTAGGGGTTTCTCCCCAAAAGTTTTTCTTCCTTTCCATCAAGAGGTAAGTAGTATCTTGAATTTTGTATTAATTGTTTCTTAAAAATAGTTTTTTCATATGTGTCTTTTTCTAAGCAAGGTATTGCTTAGTTTTTCTTGGAGATTCTTCACTAATTTTCATGCAGCCTTACAGCTTCAAGAAATGCTTTTTATTTTGTTAAGAAAGCACTTTGGGGAGCATGTATTCCTCTGCTTCTGGATAGCAGAAAGTGTGGGAGAAGTAGACAAATGAGCATTGCTATGCACTCTTTTTGGGGGCCAGCAGGTGGCAGTAAGACAACTTAAATTGGGAAGGTTTTAGTGGGTAAAGAGGTTGGAGAATAGTGATTGGGCCCAAACTGGATATCAGAATTTGGAGTTTGTGGATTTCTAAGCTCTGTATCCACATAGACTTGTGATAAATGTAAATGTAATTTCAGAGACTTAAGTTATTATAACATTTACAACGTGTATTTAAAAAATGTGTTCAGGGCACCTGGGTGGCACAGTCATTTGACTGTCCGACTCTTGATTTTCTGCAGATATATAAAGGGGACACTGGTATGACCTGGGGATGTTACTGACCTACTCTTTATCAAGCGAAGTCAGGCCGGACCCACATCTCTCCTAGCTGAGAACGGTATATGAATGCAAAGGGTTATTCAACAGTCTTAATAGTGTAATTGACAGGTTTATGATTAAGTATTTAAATGAATACTGAAATATTTAGGAATGAATGTGGTTTTCTAAAGGCCTTTAATCACTATATAAAAGTTACTCTCTCCTTCCTGACTCATTTTTCTTTTGTGTCACAGCAACACTTTACGAGTCACCCGTTCTGCTGCCCCCAGCACACTGGACAGTTCCAGCACTGCCCCTGTTCAGCTGGGAAAGAAAGGCAAAGAATTTGAGTTCTCACAGTTGCCCCTCAAAGTGGAGTTCCTGGAGTGCAGTGCCAAGGGCGGAAGAGGGGACGCTGGCTCTGCTGACATCCGGGACCTGGAGAAATGGCTGGCTAAAATCGCCTGAGGGGCAGAGCTAAAGTGCAGGACAGTTGAACTTGTATGTGTGTGGAAAAGGGTGTGGTAGCCTTGAGTTGATAAAGAAGGGGTACAGAATGTAATAAGAAACATTTTCTTGTTCTGGAAACAAATTACTGTCGAAAGTAACTTGGAATTTTTGTTTTTAAGTTTAGTTTTCCCTCATTGCTTGCTTTTATTTGTGTGCTTCCCTTTGTTAAGGTGTTGTCCCTTTAACATAAGCTTGACGTAAGGTTAGAAGGGTATTATGAGAATATGATTATCATCTGAAAATTTCTTATCCTCTGCCTCTGTGCTTTAGTCCCTTTTGCTGAAAACAAACCCTGTCTGTGTATGGAACTAGTTGATTTCCATTTGTCCTTGGCTGGTTCACGGTCAATACATCATCTGGTCCTTTGTGAATTCTCAGATGTGTGGGTGTAGTTACAAGGTGGTCTCCTGACGTGTGAAGACAGGTAGAAAACAGCAAGGCTGTGTTGATAGCGGGTCTGTTTTTCATCAGCTTGGTGACTTGTCCACACTCCAGCCTCATAACACTTAGGTTTCAAAAACATGCCCTGAACCCTTGGAGTCATTCCCAGATGACAGAACTGTAAATGCTAAATCCCCAATGCCAAGGGCCTTGTGTGTTCTGGTGGTTTCCCTTAATTGAGGAGTCTGTGGAGATTTAGAAACTGTTGTGGTTTTCTGGATGGCCAAGGGCTCCTGGATGTGTTCGTGTGCTGTTTGGCCCCTGTTTTGTACTCCTAGCTAGAATGCAGTGGAACACATAGGAATGATAGAAGTTCTCCATAGTTTTAACCAGCAGTGAATATACACTTTAAAAAAGAAAAGTCAGCCTCTTCAAAGTGATGCTCTTTGTTGTCTTCTTGAATGTTGGCTTTTTAAATGGCTTTTATAAATTATTAATGCGTTTCTTGGCAAATAAAATAACCTGTCTGGCTCAAAGCAATGAAATGGAACGGTATGGTGAGTACAAATGGGAGCATGTGTTAGGAAGGGTGCAGGCCTGGTTCCACATCTCCAGGGCCTGCAGATTGCAGCATACACAGGAACAAACAGCTGTCCCTACTTCACACACTCAGGGACAAGCTCGGCCAAAGCTTCAGATGAGATCAGGGTGGCTGTGGCTAAGTGAGAAGGTAATCCCAGAAGAGTGTGGTCAGAGCATGATGGGGGTGTGGGTGCTCGGAAAGCACGCAGCACGGGCACCCACCCTGGCTCTGAGGGGTCAGGGGGAGTCTGTATAAACACGGAGCCAATAACATCCGAGTGCGGGAGGTCCCCGCATGTGCTACAGCCCAAGCCTCTGGCTGCCGTCACGTCTTCCTTTGAGTGATTCTAGCTCCACGTGAGACTACAGCTCCCCTCTGCCCTCAACCCTGTTTCCTACACCTCGCTGCTCGCATATGGAATAAGTGCAGGCTGACACGGGGAAGACCTTGGACCTTGACCCTGGTAGAGTTATTATCCTAAAGCCTCAGTGCTGCTAGTGTTCTTTCTGTCCTTTGGATTCTTGGTTTTTGTCCTTATTAGCTAGCAGTGATTTAAGGAAATAGGTAAGAGTAACGAAGCAGAAATCAAAAAGGGTTGTGATAAATGTGACATGTTCACATAATCACAGGTGCTTGTGTGAATAAAAATCAATGGCCTGATGCTTCTGTTAAGAGGCATGTAATCTCTCAGTTTTGCTTTTTTGTTTTTTTCTGGTTAATAAATTGTTATACTTTATTGGAGGAGGCAATATACCAAAAAAATGACAAGGGGAGCAAGGTTGAGTTGTCTTCAAGGCTGAAAGATGATCTTCCGAAGAAGTAATGTCGTACCTCAAACACTGATTCTCAGATGCTGGTGTGCGTCTGAACTATCCGTGCTGCTTGTTAGCCCTTCTGAGGATCCTGGTCCTAAACTTTCAATTCAGTGGCAGATCTGGTGTGGTGTCAGGAATCCGCGTACTTAGTATATGCTTTACCAGGTACGTGGGCTCCTAGGAACACCCTCAGAAGTCCTCTGCCCTGGAGTATCACATGCACCTTCAGTAGGTTTTGTTTTTAAGTCTTTGGGCCATGAGCCCTGTTTAGTTCTTCTAACAGGATGAAGTAAGCACTCATCCTGCTTCCTACTCCTGCGCTACAGTCATTCCACTCTTGTGCATTTTGGGCCAGGATGAGATCAGGAGGGGACTTCCCTCGGGTGCTGGGTAGGAGTTTTGATAGGTGACATGTGTTCTCTCCTCTGTTGGTATCCTCTTGTGGCCCTGCAGCCATTTCTTCATGAGGTGGGAGGCAAGTGTGGCCAGAGTGGAAAGAGATGTCAATCACGGGGGCTGGCAGACAAGGCACAACTGTATGTCACAGATGAGACAGTCATGGCTTGAAAGAGCTCCTTCTTGGGAACATAGCAGTGTCTGAGCCACTGGGTGTGTATGGGCACTGAGACCTGCCCCCAGGCTGGCTGCCACCTGATACGAATGATCCTGTTCCTTGATGAGGGAGAGGTGCAGGCCGCGGGAGATGCCATTGTAGGGGGGTGGCTGCGATGAATACGCCCTCGGCCCACCATTGCTTCTGGCATGCAGTCTTCCACAAGGTATGGGGCACACTACAGACTGGGGGCTCTGGGGGCTGGCCATCCTGTTCTTGATCCCAGCTCTTTTTTCAAGCCCTTTTCCAAGGGGGCCCCTCCACTGCCAGGCACCTGCCAGTTTGCTGGGGTCCTAGCCAACAACAGCTGTTGTTAGCAGGGAGTGCCTGGGTTTGCCACTTCTCTTTTCCCACGGTCTCTGTCTCGGCACCTCCTGGGATCCCAATGTCCCCCTGTGGTCCTGTTAATGTGCAAGGTGCTGACGTTCTGTTGACTTAAGATTATGTTTGAACTGAAATACGTGTTTTTGTTTGTGGTATTTTTGGTATATTTGTGTGTATCAGTATACTTACTTTGGTAGTTTTTCATTTGAGATTAGCAAAGGATTACCAAAGCTCCTTTCTCCACTCTTGCTCACTGGACACCAATACAGCTACAGTGATAAGGAAGGCCACCTTGAGCAGCATCCCTCAGTGCCATGTGGGGCACTTTAGACAGGTCGTTCACCAGCGCTCTGTAATCTTCCCATTGGTGTCTGGGGAGCCCCAGCTGTGCTCTCTTCACCTGGCAAGGGGAGGGGTGCCGGACGGCCGTGCAGGTAGATGCTGTGTCCTCCTCAGGGAGATTATTCCTTCTCCTTGCTGTCTCAAGTCCTGTCACCCTGAGCACTATAATCCTGGGAAATGGCTTCTGGTCTTAGAACAGCTGGACTCTGGCTTTCATCTGGTGTGTGCACTTTGGCTGTCGTCAGGCCTCTGCCCCTTGACATCCCCTGTACCTCCTCTACCTCACATTTTATATCTGGCAGCCAGGAAAGTTAGGCTTAGTGGGCACAGACATCTATTTCCTGTGCCTCCTAATTTAGAGGTACCTTCCTTGAGGTGGCAGATTAGAAGATATTCCAGAAACTTTAGAACTTTTGAAGGGAAGAGATATGTAGTGAAATTGAACTCGAACAAGAATGAGACCCGGTACTCTAGGAATCCCAGCATTCTCGGACTGGGGCAGTTCTATGCCTGATCTTGGCCTTTGTGTCCTCTTTGGATTGGTCCCACAACTGTCCTGGCCTTCAAGGCATCTTTTAGTCTGGAGATGACTGAGCCCTGAAGGGGCCTCTCAAGGATATTCTCTACTTAGTGCAGGAGGAGTGGGAGGTTGTTTGTGGCTGCTTGGTGTCCCCTCAAGAATGATTATGGTTCACCTTAAATTCTTTTTTTTTTTTTTTTTTTAAATTTTTAATGTTTATTTTTGAGAGAGAGACAGCATGAGCAGGGGAGGAGCAGATAGAGAAAGAGACACAGAATCCGAAGCAGGCTCCAGGCTCCGAGGTGTCAGCACAGAGCCGAAAGCAGGGCTCCAACTCACAAACCGTGAGATCATGTCCTGGGCCGAAGTCAGCCGCTCAACCAACTGAGCCACCCAGGCGCCCCACCTTAAATTCTTTAAATGGCTTTCTGGAAATGATCAGAAGGAAGAGAGATTCAGTCCCTGTACCCACCCTTCAAACCCCCAGCCATGGTAAGTGAAGACCAGGGGTGACACACCCCTGAGTCTCAATGCTGCCTGGGGCTTTCCCTTCCATCAGTCTTTAGGGAGAGTGGAGATCATGGAAATGAGTGTGGCTTTAACCTCATCAGTGTGCCTTGCTTTTCCCCCTTCCAAGTATGTGGAGGACCCAGGTCAAGAGGAGGAAGAAGCAGTGGGCTTTGGGTGGTAGGCCCAGCGCCCAGAGAGAAGAGGGTCTTTGTGGAGCAGGCACTTGAAGAAATCTGTTTTTGCACCCCACACCCCATATATGACTGCACCACTTAGAAACATCAGACAAGAGGTTTTGTGTTGAGAATCAGGACAGTTTATTGTTTGATCAACATGCTGAATCTTCCACATTTTACACAGTTTTATGTAAAGTCAATGTGGCCACTTACGCCTGCTGAGCCAGTAAAAGATGGAAACGCCACCCTCTGTGCTCCTCGTGGCCAACCACTTTTAAGGAGATGGGGGAGGGAAAGTGAGGGGACAAGTCGACACACCATGCGATGCTGGCTAGCCTTCCGTGTATGGAGCCTTCCCACTGGAAGGAAGCTCCCAAACCCCACTGTGAGGAGAAACCATGTCCTGCGGGGAGCGTCAGCCACGTAGGGCTCTGGAGCAGAGTTTACACATGAGAGCCCAATGTTTTGGAACACCTAAATAGTTCATCTCAAAAATTCAAAGGGTGCCCTGGTCTGCAGGCGCCCATGACGATCAGAACGTACTTGGAGACCGGGCCTTGTTGGCAATGGAGGAGCATGAAATGTATGTGCATTCTTTCCCAGCTTGCTCGGATATGCTGGACAGAACCTTACACGCTAACCGGAGAAGAGCTGGTCTGAGGAGCCCCCATGCACAGCAGCCCTTCCCGTGCAAGTGCACACGTTTGTACACACAAGTTGGTGATGAAGAATGGAGACACCTTGGCCCTGACTGCTTCTGACTTGCTGGGTGATCACGAGCAAGTCGCCCTCTTGCCTCTGTCTCCCTGCCTGTGAGGCAGGAAGGGTGCCTGTGAGACTGCTGCCTCATGCTGCTGTTGCTGGGTGGCGACGCCTCCCATGCCTGGGGAGAGGTAGTCTGGAGACTAGAGAGCACACGGCCCTGCTTGGTCGCTGCACAAAGACATACTTCTGTTAGGTCACCCCTCACGTGGCTCAGAGCGGACTCCGTCCTTGGCTACCTGTTCTCACTTCCTGACATCCTCACCTGCCTTCTGCCGTGTGAAGGAATGAGGCTGCTCTACCTGCAGGACACCGAAGCCAGCGGTGCCATTCTGTCACACCTGGTACTTGAGGGCAGGGACGCCCAGCACCGCCTTGCCATCAGGAGGACAGAGCTGTTGCACTCAAGATATGTCTGTACACTTAGCTGCTGACATTTGAATCCTGGTTTCTGTTGCCTGAGACACTTGAACTGATCTGGCCACTGCTCCTCAGACCCAGGAGTGTTTCAGGATGTTTGAGGGTGCCTACGGGAAGAGAGTGGGGACAGTGATGGCAGAGAGGCCTCTTGACCCAAAGAGACTTGCTCACAATCACCCAGCTTGCTAACCTTGGACTACACACTCAAGCTGCTGATGTCACACGTTCATTTCTGGCATGTGTGTACATCTATAAATATGCTCTCTGCTTCCTGCATCTCATGCTCTTTTCAGATGTCTGTGGAATAGGAGCTTTACTGCCAGCTTTTCTTTGAGACCCCCAAATTAAAAAAAGGGGACCTGAACACAATGACCCTGGCCGTCTCCCAGGTGAGGGCTAGTCCTCAGGGAGGACTGAACGACGGCTTTGCCTCGTGCTGGCCCATCTGGATTTAGGATGTAACACTCACTAGGGATGCAGAGGCAATTTCATCACCTCTTCTTCAAGGGAATCTGGCCATTTGATGATTGAACCTTAACTCCAAGTCAAGATACCATCTACAGACAAGAGAACGGTGATGGCACCTGCTCAAAACTAGAGCCAAGGAACCAACCCACGTCTGTGTGAGAGATCTGGCTGCCCCAAGAGACCAGAGAGTGAGGTGTGGAAACCAGGCCTGAGGGAGGGAGCGTCATGGGATGGCATGGCACCACTAAGATGGGAGGACAAGAGGAGACAACTGCCCCTGCCTCAGAAGACCCAGGGCTAGGGAGAGCCTGGACTCGAGAGAGGACCCTGTGTATGTGTGAGGAAGGCACGGCTCATTGAGGCCACATCAAGCCAAATGACATCTGCATCTCTTACTGCTCCTAGGCTGTGATGGAAAGAAAAAATGTTCGTGGTGCCTTAAACTGTGTGTGCACTTGAGAAGGTAACTGAGTTTCTACTCTGTTTTTACAGTAATATTTAAGAAAAGCTACTCTTTAGTACCAAGAAAATTATAATCCACCATACATTCATTCACTGGGACCCAATGCAGATCCCAGCAAATGGGGCTGTCCCAGAGGCCACAAACAATGGCCCTCACTGCCAACCAGGCCAGGTGCTGTAATGTGGACTCCTAGAAATTCTCACGAGGTAAGTAAGCACTCTGTTGTTCCAACAAGCACCACTTGGGGGTGTGCCACAGTGGGGGGGGTATTGGCCCACATGGGCGTGCACACCTGTGCATATAAGTATAGAGAGATACGGTGCACATATTCCCATGGCTGTTTTTGCCTGTAGTTTAACACATCTATGCATTAGTTTATTGATGGCAAGACAATCACAAGTTTTTTGACAATATTAAGTATTTCTTATTTCAACACGTTGCAGTACTTCTGAATTTCCAAAACTGTTATCACAATGCAAGTTCCAACTTGAGAGCAGGAAAAACAAGAATATACATTGAGCACATGTATCTCTGTGAGAATGTGTGGAAGGTGTATACACAAGTCTATCTCTATATATAATTATGTACACACATATAAAAACTAAACACATGACATCGGAATTACGTTCATACATCGGTCTTTGCCTACTAGAAGAGCTCAATGTGAATCCTGCTTCCTCTTTTCTTCACCTGAAGATCAATTCCTCTCTAAAGATCAGCTCTGACATACAGTCTCCTTAAACTGAAAGTGTGTGGCAGGCCCACGAGACAAATATCAGTGAGTCCTGCCAGGCTCTACTCCACTTAATTCGGCTGCCATTTTGGATTAGTTTCTGAGAAGTTCTAATGCAACAACTTTAGAGTTCTCCTTTGTGGAGGTGCCCCTCCTACCACTTCCAGATGGTCCTTTAGCTCACCTAGGACATGCGCCCAGCAGTGGAGGCAGAGTCAATGCCAGCCTCAAGGATAGGGTTTACCAAGTGGGGACAGAGTTTCTGCCTACTGCCTGGCTCTGTGCAGGTACAGGTTCAGTAAGTGTGGGTCTATTTGGAATGCTGGCCAAATGGGGTTACATTACTTAGAATTCTCTTCAGAGATTTTACAGGTTCTCAGGATTAAGCCCTTCTCAGAAAAGAGTCAAAATGGCAAGGACGGCGCTCTGGGCAGCCTTCTAGAGACCCCGCCTCAGCAGTACCCTCAGGCAACCAGAGTGCTGCTACGATAGCCACAAAGGTAAGTGCACAAAGATTACACCTGCATTATGCCAGTGGGGCAGAAATGTATCAGGTCAGCTTTTCCAGAACGGCACTCAATAGTATCAGCAACCGAGGATCTGCACATGCATCTTCAAGGTGGCGGTACCGCAGTCCACCCTCCCTTCCCCAATCACAAATACTGTGTGATACAGGCTCTAGCTTCCCAGACGTCCAAAGAGGAAGGCTTCAGGGTGGCACACACTGAGTTTCTCTTTGCCTTTCCCTTAGATTCAACCCACACTTGTGGGCTGAATGATGGGAAGGTTGGTTAGAACATTTCAGAACCACACACGGTGCCCCAAGGCTATAAACCACACATGGACACAAGCCCACGGTTGCCGACAGCACCTCATCCTTCCTTCCGATGACCTCTTGATCTGCCAATAACTGAGTGGACCACAGAGAACACAGGTTGCCTGTGGCAAGTGCCTTCCACCCCCTTCAGGGCTTTTCAGAGAGGGGAGGGGAGAGGCAGGAGTAATTCCAGTGAGGCCTGCTGCCGGGCTCCCTGCTGTCCACAGCGTCTTAATTCCACCTCGGGGCCATGGCTAATGTCCCACTCTGGCCACGGAAGAAGGACAGAGTTAAAAGTTGCCTCTTCAGAGGCTGTTTTGTTCAGTGTTTGATTTAACCAGGTAGGGCCTGTTTGGTAGGGTCTGGGATTGGAGCCTAATTAAGTTGCCCAGTTAATTGTTGGAATTTATTGGGCTGGGATGGGAGGAGGGCAGAGGTGATTAACGGTTCAAAGAGGACAGGAAGGAGGAGGTGTGTGGAAAAGGTTCTCTGTAAGTTTACAAATATACAAAAACAAAAAGCACATCTTTTAAATAAAAATGACTACATTTTTATCTGGCAAAAAGTTGTATACACATGATTTTAAATTTTTTTTAAATTTTAACAGTTTTTGGCAATCTTAATAAAGTACAATATATTACAACCAAACCAAAAAATAGTTGTTTAAGTAACAGCTGTTAAGAGTGACGTGATCCCTGATGCCCAGCCTCCCTCCCCACCCCACCCTACTCCTAGAGACAGAGAGAAAAGAAAAATCCTCCCATCTTGATAAGCTCATTTCCCACCCCCCTTAGGAAGCTAACCAATAGGAAGCAACACAACAAGCGAGTAGTGTCAAAGGAAGCTGGCAGGTCAGGCTGCATTAGCAGGAGCAGCCGCCCTCACTGGCTGGGGGTTCCTGGGGTTTGTCCAGCTTGATGTCGATCACTGCAGGGAGCTGCGCTAAGGAAGATGACTCACAGAGAAACTACCACCCTGGCTCATGTCCCTGTGCATCCCTCAGCTGCCCCACACAGATCCTCTGTCTTTCCACAAACACCTAGGGACTTGGCTCTGTGCTTGGCCTGGGGAGGAAGGATGCAGGGTCACCAGTTCCCACCCCTCTTCTTCATACAACTCCTCACCCCTACCCACCTGAAGCAAAGCTCATTTGGGCTGTGGGATGACTGTAAACACAAGCAAGAGAGGCCCTTTCTCAGAAGCCTTCCTGGTGACCAGTGCCTCAGCCTTGTTTACCTATCGATCCCACCCTATAGATGTGCACTGGAGGTGGACAGCCCGCTGGCCAGGCATGGATTCCATCTCTTAGCACGGGGCTAAGTGTGCCTTGCTCTAGTCCCTCGCAGCAACACTGACCCCTCAGGCTCTAGTCAGAGCCTGTCACTTAGACTCTGAGGATGCTGCCGGGGGAAGCCACTTCCCCAGGGCAGGGCCTCCGCACAGCCCCCTCTCCAGCCCTTCCCACGGGTGCCCGGGGGCTGTGGGCTGGAGGAGCACTGATCAGAACCACCAGAGGAATGGGTTCAAGATGCACAGTCAGGCTGCCACTCCTCCCACACTGGCCTGATCACCGCACAGAAGGCCTCTTCCTGGGCAGCGCTTTGAGGCCTGCTGCAGGCGTCCCGGGATGTTTCTGTGGCACCTGCTTAAGGACTAGGGGAGGGACTCTTTTGGCTTTAAGTACTATAAAGAGCCATGCTTCTTCTAAAGGTCACATTTTCTCTCCTTGCCACTTTTTGGCCATGGCGTATATTTTGAGTATTCATTTATCTCTGATTTTTCCTACACCTCAGTTTTCTTATGTGTGTGTACGCAAATAACGTTTTTATCTTGTTTATCTTGTGTATATACGCATGAACACTTTTTTTTTGTAACATGGCAGAGTATGTATAAATAACTGCCTTCCTTCCCACTGGGAAAAAGTCAAGACTACCTCTCTGCACCTCAATTTCAGCTTCTGAGTGTCACCTGAGGTTTGGGATAGACCGTGCAAGCGGCACGCGGACCTTGTCCCACAGAGCAGTGGACACTATGGGGCTGTGCAGGGCTGGGCCGAGGAAGCAGGCAGGACGTGGTAGGAAGTGTGTCGGGTAGAGCAGGTTGAACCATGTTCTGGATGTACACGGCCTTCCTGTGCAGCAGACACTCTACTTGTATCCATGAAATACAAAGTGATGTTCACTGTAAACATGGGCAGAGTTACTATTTTTCACTCCCCGCCCTACACTGTCACTCACATCCCTGTGTTACCCAATCCCCCACTGCTTTACAAGTAGAAGCTTAGGCTGTTAGAGCTGGATGAGGTGTTCAAGCCCTTGGAGTTCAGCCCTGTCCTGGCACAGAGGAGGCCCCACATCATACTCACCAGCAGAGAAGGATGGGCTGGAGACGAGGCGAGGCTCGCCCACTGCTCTAAAATACTAAGTGAATACATCAATGGATAAATGGCTTCTCCGGCATCTTTCACTCACTTACAACTTATCAAAGGAAAAGGATACTCCCTTCTTTGCTTTTCTCCTGGACATTCTCCATTCCAGGCAGAGCTGACGCCACACGTCGGAAGAGCTGGAGAGAGGGGGAGATGCAGCATGAAACCCATCCCTCCTGTCCCCACAGCTACGTCTCTACCCTCTTGCCTCTTCTTGTCCTGACCCCGGGCCTTGCTTTCCTGTCTGTCCTGCTAACTGTGCCCTGGAGGGCAGGGGCTGCACCTAACCTCTCTCCCTTGCCCGTAGCACCTGTCACAGGTCTGGGCCCTGGCAGGCCTGTCACCCAGGCAGCCTGGCCATGGGTCACCAGGAGCTGTGTATCAGTCATGGTGACTGTGAGGGATCTACCCCAGTGCAGAAAATCTAGGCCCTTAGGTGGGCTCCTGTCCCACTGGCCATGTGGGGCACCAACTTTTAACCTGCCCTCAAGACAAATGACCCTCTCCCTAGGGGGTTCTAGGAGTCCACAGGCATCGAGGCAGAAGGGTACCGGGAGCCAGGGCCACACAGTCACATCGGAAAGAGAATTCTGAGAGAAGAGCACACGGGTGAGACCGTGAAATTGTGGGCTTGGGTGTGGGTGTTAGTGTGATGCGTATGCTGTATGTGGAGGCATATGTGTGGAGTATGTGGATGTGCGGTATCTGTGAATTTGTGTAAGTGTGTGAGAGAATGTCTGTAGGGCGTGTGCACATGTGGGGCTTCTGTGTAAGTCTGCGTAAGTGCACAGGGAGAATTGTGTGTGTGTGGTGTGTACGCCCGTGTGCACATGGGGATGGGTGCGTGGGGATGTCAGGTGCGGCAGGCATGGAACCTAGGAGGTGACAAGCACAAAGCAGAAGTTTAAGGCACCGGAAGATTCTGAACACCCCCTTCTCCTCCACCACATACACTGACTCCGGAGACTCAAGTGAGATAAGGTAGGTCTTGTTCATGGTCTCACCCTAGAGCCCAGCTCTATGAGAGCACCCAGGTTGGTAGCAGGGCCAACAGTGGTGAGGACCCGAGTGGGGAAGTCACTGGTGGGCCTGGCGGTGTTTGGGACCCTCTGGGCAGGCCGCAGAGGAGGCCCCAAGTCGGGCAGGAAGAAGTGAGCGAGGGTGCTAAGGGTCCGGTCGCTCCTCTGGAGCTTTCCTTCATGGCCTTCCCCAGGCAGCCCTGCTCTGCCTGTCAAAATGGTCACAGCCTCTGCCACCAGCCAAACTGGCAGCTAGAAGGAACCTCCTGGGGTGCCGTGTGGGGTCTCTGAGAGCAGAAATAATCAGGCTTAGAGTCCAGGAGTCTGCACTGCATGAAGACTCCTGAACTAAATGGGGTTTGGACAGACCACATTTAACTCCTGCTTAGACCATCATCTGGGTTCCAGAGCATGGTAAGATAACAGAGGCATCAGCATCTCCCTGCGCCTGACCCCTGGGGCAGAAGCTACCCGCCTTATGGAATGCTGCCTGTGGTTTCCCCGCTGCCCATGACTTCCCATCAGGGCCACACACAGCAGCAGCTCAGTGCCTCCTACATGCTCCAGGGACAGGCAGCCCCTGCTCCAGGAGATGCCACAGCAGTGCTGGGAAGGGCATGGGCGTGAACAGAGCCATGACGAGGGCACTCCGGGCACCATCCATGTCGGGTGAACCGTCACCGCATCCAGACCAGCTGCTGCATGGACAGCCTGATGTAGCGCTCCCAGGCACTGCTGGGGTGGGGGGTGGGGGGCAGGGTGGAAGTGACACCCTTGTGGAGCCATGCTCTTCACTGAGCCCACTCCCTATGCCGCAGCACCCCTCCTGTTGCACCCGCGCTCACGGGTTACCTTTGTCTGCAACACTCTCCTTCCTCACCTCTTCAAGCCCTCTCTTCCTTGAAGGCAGGGGCTCCTAACCTTTCCTGAACCAAAGACCCCCTCTGGCAGTCTGCTGAAGCCTATGGGCTCCTTGTAAGTGTGTGACATCAATTCTACAGGAGTTTAAAAATGAACTGAAATACACTTATAAAATCTCTAAAGACAAGTTTGTTACACAGCAGCGAATCTGCTTCCCCATGAGCATGTTAAACAGCAAGAGCTGGCAGCAGGTCCCGTAGTAACCCCTTGAACTGCAGTGGCAATGTGGGGAAAGGCCGAGGGACCCGTCACACCGCAAGGTGACAAGAACAGGGCTGGGATGTCTACTGTGATGAAGTCACAGGCACTGCCCCCATCACGGAGTCCTGTTGCCTGCATTCATTGCTGAAGGAAGGGCTGAAGAGCAGTCAGAGGCCAGTGAAGACGGAGGAGTAGCTTTTTCCCACCCAAGTCCACTGACCTGCTGATTCCCACCGGTGGACTCCTTGGGGGTCTGGGGACCTAGGGAGCCCCCTGCTGTGAGGCGAGTAACCCCCCACTATGGCTTCTCTGATGGGCTCAATTTCCCAGGCCTCGCTTCCTGCAAGCTCCAACCGCACCATGGGCGGACTCCTTTCTCCAAGCCCACCCGGCCCTGCACAGCCCGGAGCACTTGCCGAGCACGAGGCCATGAACGCCAAAATACTGGTTGAACTGAATTTCCTGTACCCCCTTCCCAAATGAGGTAAGATGCCAGGGAAATGTTGCTCCTCTCACCTGGAAGTTGGTGGCTGGACACACAGCATGTTACATGGGCCACGCAACTGGCTGCCTGAATAATGGCTAATGATGACGTACTTGCAGACACCCCCCGACAGCGAGCACTCTTTCCCTCTCGTGTGCCTTCCCAGCTCTGAAAGTTGTCATCTTGTTTCCCATTAGGTGGGGTTTATAGTGCCCAGGCTGCCTGCCCCAGCCTGGTCACCAGCCCCTCAGGCCCACGAGTGATGTGGCCCTGTGGCCCGGCTGGCTGGACTCAGCGCCAGGCGCATCCTACCTGCTTCACATTGTAGCCAGTCTTGGCGCTGGTCTCGATGAACATGACGCTCAGTTCTTTGGCACGCTGCTCCCCCTCCTCGATGGTTATCTGCCTGCGAGTGAGGGGAGGGGGGGAAATGAGCCCCCGGTAGAGGCAAAGGGAACACCCTGAGATGAGGAGGGCCTGGCCCACTAGTCAGCCCTGGGGACAGGGCTCCGATCCAGGGCCCCCGTCCAGCACGAAGGGCACAGAGCACGGCCGGACACCAGCTCTCCCCTTCTCCTTCCACAGTGCCTTCCCTCTCAGCAGCAGGCCCTGCAGCGGGCAGCGGGCCTTCCCATACCTGCCCGCCCCCCAAGGGGTCCACCATCCCGTGCAGCCACATCTAGAAAGCACTTTGAGCCACATATCGCCTCTGGGGTGGTGTCAACAGTCCCCGTTCCACAGGAGGACAGTGAGGTTAGAAGTGACTGCCTCAACCTCATACTTAGGGCTTACTTAACAACAGACCTGTGCTTTGAACCTCATTCCCCTTACGTCAAGGACAGGACCCCAATAACGCAGGCTCTGAGTCAGATAATTCTGTAGATGGTCAGAGCACACTTCACGAAGCTCATAGTCCAGGACCCGTTGCTTTATCTGACTGAGTCAGGTCCCATGAGATAAGTGGACGAATGCACATAGGTGGCACCTAAGTCAGCCCTGTCTGTGCACTGGAGGCGGCCACGGAGCAGCCTCTTTGGAGGAAGTGTCCCACCCAACCAGACACAGCAACAGACAGGAAATTCTGCATGTTCACACCTGGGGACCAGAACCCTCACACCAGCGCAGGCATCTCATGGGCAGAGACAAAGCACAAGCAGAAGCCCACGGAGGCCTGAGGGACTGCTGTCTGCAGCTGTGTTGTGGCCACGGCCAGGCCCCAGACCACTCCATGCAGACGTCCCTCAGAGCAGTGTCTCTACTGGCAGTGGAAGGTGGGGCTTCAGAGCTGAGACACTGTGGGGCAAGGGTCTACCAGGTGCTCTTGGAGCCTCCAGCGCCCCAGGCGCATGGGGACAGATCAGAAGCACAGACTCGCCACTCACGCGATCCCGGAACTCCTTGTCCAGGAGGAGCTGCGGAGCAGTGGAGGGTGGGCCGGGCCCGCCAGCACCCTGCACCTTGCACCCTCACACCTACCTCTTGTCTGCCAGGTCCGTCTTGTTGCCCACCAGCATGATGATGACATCGCTGCCCCTCTCTGTCCTGACGTCGTCAATCCACTTCGAGGTCTGCTGGAAGGAGTTGAGATCTGGAGGCGGAGTGGGGACACAACAGAGTGAGAGCCAGCCCGAGCGGGGCGAGGGGGAAGGTGGGAAGGGGCAGCAGGAAGGAGGGGGACTGTGCATCCTCATACCCAGACCACTGGGTCTGGGCCTTCCAGGCTGGGGACCCATGCGTCTGTGGAGTTGCTGCCTCTGGGCCCTGCAGAGACCCTCATGTGGCTGACCCACTCCCTGGAAGACACCCTGTTGGAAGGTCACTGTCATAATGTGCTACACGGACTAGTGGTTTTAGGGGCCCACCTGAGAATCAGAACTGACTTTGGGGGCTCAGAGAAGAGCATGAGAAATGGGTACACTGGACTTGGCTGAGTTTGGAAGCGTGTGTGTTGGCAGGGGACCATAGGAGCCCCTGGGGAGGAAGGCCCTACCGAGTGGCTTCCCACTGAGGGGAGCTCAGGTTGGCTCGGGAAAGGCCAGATTTCCAAAGAGAACCCTCAGGATCTGTGAGCAGGAGGGGGAAGGCGGCCCCAGGAGAGACAAGAGCAATGAGAGATAAGTCCGCTTCAGGGCAGCCCCTTCCTCAGTCAGAAGACGTGGGGAGTAGTTGCAGGGTGATGTCCACCCCTCGGCGGCACACACATCTGAGGGGCTGAGGGGAGGCAGCCTATCTCGGGAAGCCTCGGTTTCCCCCAGCCTGCTCTCTCCCCTGCTCCCGTCAGGCTGCACAAACCCAGGCTGAAGGCCCCATCTCTCACCCGTATTCAGGGTAGGTGGGGAGCCTGTAGTCAGGGAGGGATGGAAAGAGGGGCCGGGCGGAGCCAGGGACCGCGGACTCGACTCGAAGCAGTGGGACGCACACTGTTTCCCCACATGATCTCAGTGCTGTGGCTGGCGCCCAGGGTGCCCTCCCGCCACCAGCGCGACCACAGCACAAGGGCTCACCGGGTGTGGTCTGCTGCACCCGCCCGGGCAGCTGCAGCTCTGCACCTGCCCTGGGCCCCCCCGGGACGGGCCTCCCTCAGGGCTGTGCAGTTGCTCTCAAGAACAGCTGTTCTGGCTACGAGAGCTGCGCTGTGTGAGAAGTGCTCTCCCAGCCCCACTTGGCCTCTCCTTCCAGCAGACCCAGTGAGGAGCTGGGATGCCAGCTGGTAAAACCATGGCTGCCAGGTCAGACTGGTCCAAAGACCAGTGTCTGCTCCCATCCTGACACACACACACACACACAGAAGTCACTCCACAAGGGTCTTTCTGGCCGTCAGGGCCAAGGAGGGCAGGTGGGAGTAGGGCCAGCCTCCTGAGCATCTCTGCTCAGTTCTACATAGAGGTCCCTGCTGAGCAGGGCCAGCTCAGTCCTGTACACAGGAGAGTCGGGGGAGGTGGACACATGCTGGTGTTGGAAGGCAACTCACCCCACCACTAAGGACCTGTCTTCTTGCAGTCAGTAGACAAGCACATACGTGGGCATACACATGCATGTGTGCTCATGCGCGCGCGCGCACACACACACACACACACACACAGGCCCTGGAGCCTCTGTGAGCCACCCTCCCTCTGCCCCCAGGACCCACACTCACTTGTGATGTCATACACCACCACGGCCACCGTGGAGTCTCGGATGTAGCTGGGGATCAGGCTGCGGAACCTCTCCTGGCCGGCCGTGTCCCAGAGCTGCAGCCGCACCTGTCACAAGGGGTGGGACCGTGGACAAGGGGTTCAGTGCCGTCTTCACGGTGGGGTGGGGGCTGGGGGAGGCCCTGGTTCTGTGACACCGGCACTGCCAACTCTGGGGCAGGAGTGGGCTCTCTCAGTGGAGCCCGGTGACGGGCTCCGAGGCAGGCCCTCCCTAGCCTTCTAGTTCTAAAGTCTGGCACTCACCGTACGATCCTCCAAGTACATAGTTTTTGACAGGAAGTCAATCCCAATGGTTGCCTGTTAGAGAAAAGCAAAGAAAGGTTAAAATTCAAAGGTGTCAGGTAAGGGCAAAAGCCCAGTGATGCAGGCGGTGACAGCCAGCAAAAGAGGGGATACCCATGCCAAGCCTAAGGCGGGTCCTGCTCTGCTGTCTCTGCCCCCACCCCCGCACTCGACAGTGAGCCCAGTGGTCCCTCTCAGAGGAAGCGGGTTGGTGCCAAGTAAGAATGAGGACGGGTCTTCAGGAAATGACAAAAGTATTTGCGCAGGGGACGACAGATCCAGGTGAGAAGGCTTCCCCAGGATCAAGGCCACTGGCAGGCGTATCTCCTGCCCTCCTTGGGTGGGGGCCTCGAGAAGCAAGAGCTGAGTGGTCTCCCTGCCAAAGCCCGCTTGGCCTCACCTGCCTCCCACTCTCACAGCCTCCTGGAACTCAGGCACCCAGGCTTGGGTTCATCACTGCCCCCAGCAGGCAGGAGTGGAGTGGGCGCAGGGCGACTTGCTGCTGTGTGGTCAGCTGGCTTTCCTCAGGGGCATCACAAACCACCCCGAACAGCATGTCCTGGGGAAACCACGCTGACTCTTTTCTACCTAAACCAACACATTAGGAGCCAACCGTCCCCAGTACACCTATGCCACACCTATGCCCTCTCTTTCCTGGCACTGGGGAGAGGCGGTTGGACAGGGTGCAGTCAGCCTTGTGGCCAGATGGCAGGGACCCATCACTCACTTGCTGTGGCCTTGGGCAGGCCATCCAACCTCTCTGAGCTCACCTGCATCTATGATAGGAGCTATGATAGCATCTATGATAGGAGCTAAGAAGTTGTCCGTGTGAAATGGAGATGTCACTGCTATGTAGTTAACAATAATGAAGACTCAGACACAGCCTGAATGTCCACGGCACTGATTAAGTACAGTGTGGTACATCCATGTGATTAGAATCCTTGGCAGTCATTTAAAATCAGATTCTTGAAAATATTTAAGGATTTGAGGAAATGGTCAAATGAAAAAAAGCAGGTTGTAAACATCATGTATATAGAATAGTATGATCCCAATTTGATGAACTGAAATAGAGACATAAGTATTTTTCATATTTTCTTAGATACTAAAATTAAGGGACTACAGTAAAGCCTTAATAATTCCAGTATGAGTAACAATATTGTGGGTAATTTTTTTTTTGCTTCCTTTGTTATACTTTCCTTTATTTTCTACACTTGCTACAATGAACATGTAATAGTTCTAAAGGCAGAAATAGAGTATTTTGAAACAAAAATAAAGATTAAAAATTAAGCTTAATTGTATGGGAAGCTGTGCAGTGACTTCTGATTACAAAGACCACAACCCAGGGAAGCCCAAGGAAACAGAACCCATGTCTGCAGGTCCCAGGTGGTCTGCAAGCATGCCAGGTACCCATACATTCAGACCTCCAACTCAATTCTACAGAGGAGTTAAAGTGGCTGCATCCCCATGGAAGGTTGCTTTAATGCAAAGCTGTGGAGTGTTGAGGAATCTTACAATTCTAGAACATGGGTGCTAGCCACACACCTTAGACATACCCCAATTCAATCCAAACCCAAATTTAATTTGAAGATGAAAGACCAGGGCACGCCTGGTGTGACTTTACTAGTCATGGGTGAAGCTGGAAGGGTCAGCACTAAAACACTGGTATCACTTGGGTTCTTTCTACCTCAGCTTGGCACACCTTTCCTACATGGTGTAGTCACTGGGGAACAAGTCTGGAATTGACAAGTGGCTTATGGACCCAGCCATGTTCCTTAAGTCACACAATATCCACTAAATGATCTACATTAGAGTGACAGTCCTTGTCTTCCGATACCCTTAAGGAGAAATGTGCCGACCACATGGAAATCTCTCACTTCATCAGTGCTCCACTGGCTCTCCAGCGAGTGCCAGGTTCCTTCTGTAAAGTGACCCTTGAGCTAAAACCCAGGTACATGACCTTGGATTGGTGGCTATCCTCCCATATGCAGTCTCCCTTATGTTTTTTTTAATGTTTATTTTTGAGAGAGAGCGAGAGGGGGAGGAACAGAGAGAGAGACAGAGAGAGAGACAGAATCCAAAGTAGGCTCCAGGCCCTGAGCTATCAGCACAAAGCCCAATGCAGGGCTCAAACTCATGAACTGTGAGCTCATGACCTGAGCCAAAGTCAGATGCTTAACCGATTGAGCCACCCAGGCTCTCCTACAGTCTCCCTTTCTAGTAGTAGAACTCTAGATGTGTACACGGATTCATGGCTACCCCCAAATAAAGATGGTATTTCCCAGCTTCCTTTGCAGGTGGGGAGCTAAATTCTGGTCAATGGGATATGAAGGTGATGGATGCATCTTCCGGGATGGGTCCTTCCTGGGGGCGGGGGGGGGGGGGGGGCGGGGTAGGCTGACATGCCCACAGCTGCCCTCCTTCCTCTTCTGGTGGCTTGGAACGAAGGTGGGTGGTGTTGAGTCATATTGGCCCATCCAGATGAAGGTGACAGAGTAGTGATAACAGACCAACAAGATGGAGAAAGCCTGAGTCCCTGACCCAGAGTAGCCACCTCAATAGCCCTAGACTGCTTACACCCAGACTACTGTGTGAGAGAGAAAAGAACTTCTACTTTGCTTAAGCTACTGTTATCTTAGGTTTCTTTTAACACCAACAATAGCCTAACCAATAGAGCAAAGAACCATGGGGAAACATATCTCTCAAAGGTAGGCAGCATGGATGTGATGGTGATATTCTTGATTATGGTGTAACAATGACAACTCCAATTTACCTCATGTGGGAACAAGGCACTTCTGCTTCCATGAAGGACTGAAAAGTCACCAGATGACATGACAAGAATTGTGCCATTTGGATCAAGCCTTGGCAAAGCTCAACTCAGTGGCCTCCACAATCATAAACACCCACTATTGGACAGCCACATAGTTTATCTCCAATCACCCCTCACAAAAGCCTGACCACATCAGTGGTACTGAGGAAATGAAGGCTGGAAGAAGCCAACTTCCTACCTCTTCAGCTCTCTCCCACCTTTAGTCCCACTCTCATGGTTCTTCCACAGCAGAGAAATATCTGGTTCCTTAAGTGACCACTCTGTACCCACCAAGCCAGGCTACTGAGCCACAGCAGATCCTCCAACAGCTGTACAGATTCTTGCCAAAGCACAAACACTGTCCCTGGGAATGATTGAACTATTAGCTCTGCCCAAAAATATATTCCTATGTTTTATTTCCAATAATGGCTGAGTAGTTTTTATCAAATGAACCATCCCACAGATAACTATTATCAACTGTGGAAAAATACAAGTAATTTTTAAGCACTGAAGAGTGATCAAAAGTAGGCATAAAATGGGAGGGGTTACAATCTTTGAAGGAACGAAAGAGAACAAAGTGAGATCCTACATTTCATCAATTTTTCCCCTGAGGTAACTGCCTAGTTATATAAGTTATAAGGACTTGGGAAACATTTCAGGCTTTCCATGAGAAACCCAGAAAGGCTGGCTTTGGAAGAAAGGGTATCATCTCAGGACTAAGGGTCATGCCAGAGGACTAAGGGAAAAACCCAAAGAGACCTGTCTTAACAAAATTGAAACATGGTAAGTAACCCCTACTCCCATTCCCCCCAAAAGATGAACTCTCCATAATTTGATTGCCTATTAACATAAAACTCAACACTCTTCAGAGGAAGGTAACACAATCCAAGAATCTCCTACAACTTATTACAGGTATACTTCATTTTACCATGCTTTACCTTATTATACTTTGCAGATAACTGTTTTTTTACAAATTGAAGGTCTATGGCAATTCTATGTAGACCAAGGATATTGGAGCCAATTTTCCAACATTTGCTCACTTTGTATATCTGTGTCATATTTTAATAATTCTCATATTGCAAAATTTTCATTATTATATTTTTATGGTGATCTATGATCAGTGATCTTTGGTGTTACTATTGTAATTGTTTTGGAGTGCCATGAACTGCATGCATATAAGACAGTGAACTTAATAAATGTTGTGTGTATTCTCTGGCTATTCCACAGACTGGCCACTCTTCCATCTCTCTCCCTCTCCTCAGGCCTCCCTGACACAATGATATTGAAATCAGGCCAATTAATAGCCCTACAGTGCCCTCTAAGTGTTTACGTGAAAGGAAGAGTCACATATCTCTCACTTAAAAACTTTTTGTTTTTACATTTATTCATTTTTGAGAGACAGAGAGAGACAGAGCACAAGCGGGGGAGGGGCAGAGAGGGAGACACAGAATCTGAAGCAGGCTCCAGGCTCCAAGCTATCAGCACAGAGACTGACGGGGGGCTCGAACCCACAAACCGTGAGATCATGACCCGAGCCGAAGTCGGACGCTCAACTGACTGAGCCACCCAGGCACCCCACATATCTCTTACTTCAAATCAAAACCTAGAAGTGATTAAGCTTAGTGAGGAAGGTATGTCAAAAGTTGACACAGGCCAAAAGCTAGGCCTCTGGCACCAAACAGCCAAGTTGTGAATGCAAAGAAGTTCTTGAAGGAAATTAGAAGTGCTGCTCCAGTGAACATATGGACAATAAGAAAATGAAACAGCCTTACTGCCAATATGGAGGAAGTCTGAGTGGTCTGAATAGAAGATCAAACCAACCACAACGTTCTCTTAAGCCAAAGCCTAGTCCAGAGCAAGGCCCAGACTCTCTTCAATTCTACGAGGGCTGAGAGAGGGAGGAAGCTGCAGAGGAAAAGCTGGAAGCCAGCAGAGGTTGGTTCATGAGGTCTAGGGAAAGAAGCTGTCTCCATAACCTAAAAGTGCAAGGTGAAGCAGCAGGTGCTGATAGAGAAGCTGCAGCAAGTGACCCAGGAGATCTGAGATCATTAATGAAGGTGGCTGCAATAAACAACATATTTTCAATGTAGACAAAACAGCTGTATGTTGGAAGAAGATGGCATCTAGGACTTCCATAGCTAGAGAGGAGAAGTCAATGCCTGGCTTCAAAGCTCCAAAAGACATGCTGACTCGGTGAGGGACCAATGCAACTAGTGACTTTAAGTTGAAGCCAGCGCTCATTTACCATTCCAAAAATCCTAGGATCCTGAAGAACTTTGCTAAATCTACTCTGCCTGTGCTCTGTAAATGGAACAACAAAGCCTGGATGACAGCACATCTGTTCACAACACGGTTTACTGAATATTTTAAGTCCACTGTTGACACCTACTGCTCAGAAAAAAGGATCCTTTCAAAATATTACCACTACTCATTGACAATGCATCTGGTTATCCAAGAGTTCTCATAGAGATGTACAAGGAAATTAATGCCGTTTTTGTGCCTGCTAACACAACATCCATCCTGCAGCCCAAGGATCAAGTTGTAATTCTGACTTGTAAGTCTTATTATCTTATTTAAGAAATACATTTTGTAAGGGTATAGCCACCATAGACAGTGATTCTTCTGATGGATCTGGACAAAGTAAATCGAAACCTTCTGGAAAGTATTCACTATGCTAGATGCAATTAATGACATTTGTCATTCAGAAGAGGTCAAAACGTAAGTATTAATGAGGAGTTTGGAAGCTGGTTCCAGCACTCATGGATGACATTGAGGGGTTCAAGACTTCAGTGGAGGAGGGAACTGCTGATGTTGTGCAAACAGCGAGAGAACTGGAAGTGGAGCCTGAAGATGGGACTGACTTGCTGCACTCAGGATAAAACTTGAACGGATGAGGACTTGCTTCTTATGGATGAGCAAAGAAAGTGTTTTCTTGAGACGGAATCTATTCCTGGTGATGCCAGGAAGACTACTGAAATGACAACAAAAGATTTGGAAAACCACATATACTTAGTTGATGAAGCAGAGGCCGAGTTCGAGGGGATTGACTACACTCTTGAAAGAAGCTCTACTGTGGGTAAAACACTATCAAACAGCATCACATGCTACAGAGAAATCATTTGTGAAAGGAAGAGTCAACCAACGTGGCAGACTTCGTTGTTGTCTTATTTTAAGAAATTGCCACAGTCATCCCCAGCTTCAGCAATCACCACTATGATTAGTCAGCAGCCACCAACGTTGAGGCAAGACCCTCCACCAGCAAGATTACAACCTGCTGAAAGCTCAGATGATGGTTAGCATTTTATAGCAATAAAGGTTTTTAAACTAAGATATCTACATTATTTTTTTTAGAAATAATGTTATTATACACTAATAGACTACAGTATAATATAAATATAACTTTTATGTGAACTGGGAAAGCAAAAAAATTTCTTTTTTTAATGTTTATTTTTGAGAGAGACGGAGAGAGAGAGAGAGAGAGAGGCAGAGAGAGAGGAAGACACAGAATCCGAAGCAGGCTCCAGGCTCTGAGCTGTCAGCACAGAACGCAACGTGGGGCTCTAGCTCATGAACTGCAAGATCATGACCTAAGCCAAGGTCAGACGCTCAACCGACTGAGCCCCCAGGTGCCCCAAATTTGATTCATTTATTACAATATTCACTCTATTTCAGTGGCCTGGAACCAAACCTGCAGGGACTCTAAGGTATGCCTGTATTCACAATGTCCACTATACAATAAAAAGGTTTAGACATGTGAAGAAGCAGGAAGTTCAAGCCATAATCAAGAAAACAGATCCCTAAATGAGCCAGATGTTGGAATAGCAGAGAATAACTTCAAAATCATTGTTATAAATATGTTAAACATATAAAGGGAAAGACGAATGATGAATTTGAAGAGATACATGGAAATTCTAAAAACAAGAACCAAAACTCTTAACACTACAAAATACAATACCTGGAATGCACTGGATTTGTACAACAGCAGCTAGAACACTGCAAAAGAAAGGTCAGTGAACTTGAGAGGACAAAATAAACTGTTCAAATTGGAGCGCAGAGAAAAAACATACAATAAAAATGAATACAGTCTCCAGAACTTCTAGAACAATATCAAGTGATCTGTTAACATGCAATTGGTGTCTCAAAAAGAGAGTAGACAGAATCAGCAAAGACATTTTTGAAAAATTAATAGCCAGACTTTTCTGCAACTTGATTAGAAACATCAACCTATGGTACCAAGAAGCTCAGCAAACCTAAAACATGAAAAATACAAAGAAAACCACACGTAAGCATGTCATAGTCAAACTGCCAGAACCAAAGATACACAGAAAACTTTGATAGTAGCCAGAGAATGGAAAGACACGTTGAACACAAGGGAATAATGGCAAAAATGATGGCCGATTTCTCCTCAGAAACAATGGAGGACAGAAGACAACGGAAAAGCATCTTTCAAGGAAACAGCATCACCACCACCATCATGTTGGCCTAAAATTCAATAGCCAGTGAAACTTTTGTTCAAAAATGAAGGCAAATCATTTTCAAGTAAGGGGAAGCTGTGATAATTTGTCACCATTGGGACCTAATTATAAGAAATGCTTTAGGCTAAAGGGAACTTTTACAGAAAGAAATTTGAATCTTTAAAGAATATAAGAGCACCAAAAATGGTAAATCTATGGGTAAATATAAAAACATGTGACTTGCTTTTGCCTCCTATTTGCATCCATATCAGCAATAGTTCATAACATTCTCCCCTGTTTTTCCATCCTCAGCATGGCTCTCTCTCAGAAAATGGTCTCAAATCTTACTTTACAACATTAGGTATAAACTACTTCAATTCCTTGCATTTAACCCTTAATACAACAACACTGGTAAGCACTGTAACAATGACTAAACATGACTACTTATCATGAGCCAGCTACTGTACAGAGTGCTTTACATGCCTTACTTAATTTAATCCTGATATCTATGTTATGAGTTATGTTCTTTAGTATTTGTATGTCACTGCTAAGAAAACTGAGTAAAAGGGGCGCCTGGGTGGCTCAGTCGGTTAAGCATCCGACTTTGGATCAGGTTATAATCTCACAGTTCGTGAGTTTAAGCCCCTTATCGTGCTCACAGTTAGGAGCCTGGAGCTTGCTTCAGATTCTGTATCTCCCTCTCTTTCTTCCCCTCCCTGACTTGTGCTCTGTCTCTCTCTCAAAAAAATAAATAAACATTAAAAAAAATTTTAATAAGAAAACTGAGTAGAAGAGATGTTAAGTTACTTGCCCAGTGTCAACAGCTGGAAGAAGCAGAGCCAGGATTGAAAAGGTTATTTGCAAAGTTGTCTACAAGTGTCCAGCTTTATCCCCACATCCCTCTGGGCTCTGCATGTTTGCTCTTCCTGTTCAAAGCAAGCTTCTGCAGATCCCTGGTTCCTGGCCCCCTCCTCCCAGGTGATGCTCTCTCAGCCATCTCCTTTCTGTATTTTCAACCTTCCATGCTCTGCTCCTTCCTTTTGTCCAAGAAGCATTCTCAAAATTCTCATGTCCCTGTTGCTAAGTGGCTCCCTAGCCATCTGGCATTCTCTCAGCTCTCTTCAAATGGTAGGCTTACTGGAAAAGGACCCCAAACCCAGTCTCCACTTTCTCTCCTCCCACCTCCTACTTGACTAGGGTGGTCCACTTTCTGCCCTCCGCCCACTGAAAGTACACTTGCTACCATTGCCAGGTGACATTTCATCTCCAAATTGTAAGGACGCTCTTTTTTTTTTTTTAAGTTTGTTTGTTTATTTATTTATTCATTCAGAGAGAGTAAGCAAGCATGAACAGGAAAGAAACAGAAAGAGAGAGAGAGAGAGAGAGAGAGAATGAGAATCCCAAGCAGGCTCCATGCTCAAACTGACCAACTATGAGATCATGACCTGAGCCAAAATCAAGAGTCAGACACTCAACCAACTGAGCCACCTAGACGCCTCTCTAAATTATAAGGACACTGTTGAGCCAATCCCCAATTGATGCACTTGACCCTGATGACCAATCTTCTTCCTGGACACCCTTTCTTCCTTTGCTTTTCATGACATGACTTGTTTCTGGCTTCCCTGCCTCTCTAACTGCTGTTCCTTACTGAACTCTTGCAGGAACTTCTTCCTTTCCCTGTTCCTAAAATACTGGTGTTCCCTGCTTGTGTCAGGGCACCTCGTTATTCTCACAGCTTCAAATAGGATGTGCCGACAGCTTTCCAATGTACATCCCAGGCCTTACTTTTGTCCTGAGCCCCAGATCCAGGTATCCATTTTACTGTTTACTGTTTACTAGACATCTCACTAGACACGGTGTGTCCCACACGGAGCCCATCATATCCCTCCAAACCAGCTTCTATTTCCCTCCCTCCACAAAAGGCAACTCCACCACTCCAGTGCCGAAGCCTCTGGAAGCCCTCCCGATTCCCTGCTCTTCACCTGCTCTCTCGTCCACTCCCTCACATCAGAAGAATCCTCAAGCTGATGACTTTGCCCCCTGAGCATTTAGCCTCTCCATTCTTACCACCCCCACCAGCACTGCCCCAGTACAGACCTCCAACTTCTTTTATCTGAATAACCTCAACCGTTTCCTGACTGATCTCTCTGCCTTTCAGGCTCTCCCCTTATAACTAGTCTTTCATCCAGCACCAGGCTCTTTCTAAAACATAAATCTGACCACTTCACTCCCCCACTGTCCCTAGGAGATAGTCCAATCACTTCAGCTTGGCTTACAAACTGTTCAGGGCCTGCCCCTCACTTTCTCTGGTCTCATTTCCCTTATGTCCAGCTTTTACTTAATCCTTTAGTAGTAATCCTCTGGTCAAGACACCACACACACAAAGTCACTCTGTGTATCTGTGCCTTATCTAATGTTGTTCCTTCCTTTGGAATGCTCTTCCATGTGGTTCAAACTTATTCAGATTCAGTTCCCCTGTAAGTCATGTTCTGCAAGTCATCTTCTGAGCCCTCAGGTTGGCCTCAAGGGCCCCTCATTTAAAAGTTTCTGTATGGAACTGGAAAGATCTCATACCCATCAGTCTCTCCAACTGGCCAGTGATTCAGTGATTTTTCAACATGCAGTGCACAGACGACTTGCTTTACAGCCACATCAGGAGCTTGTTAAACATGCAGATTCCTGAGCCCCCACTCAGACACACAGAATCACAATCTCTGGGGTGTCGCTCAGGGAATCAGAATTCCAGACAAGCCTACAGATAACTCATTTGTGCAGTGAAGTTTGCAAACAACCTCCTAGACTCTGAGCTTGTGCTGTAATCAGTCTGAGGAGGCTGTGGCATCCAGAAGGAGAGGCAGATTCCCTACCTGGGGTGACAGACAGAGGGAGATGCCCATGTATACAGAAGGTGCTATTCATGAGAAAACTAAGGGTCACTCAGAAACCAAGGCCACACACGTGACCTGTGTGGCAGAAGCGGGATTTGAACCCAAGTCTCCCTTACTACAAAGCCTCTACTTGGACTACTCAGCTGTGCTCCCTCTGCTCCCTGAAATCCCTTCATTTCTCAAGCTGTCACTGTGCCCTGAAGCTGTCATTGGGTTTGCGTGGGGGTCAGATCCTGTCTGGCTTCCTATTGTCAGACTCTTACGGTCATTAGCCATAAAAGCTCAGCAGAGCCCACTTAAGAGGAACTTCATTTGCATTTTAACAAGGACAACAAAAGTCAGCTCTCTAAGGATGGAGCAAAAACAAGAACTTTTCAGATGGCTTTGGCTGGGCCTTGGTTACCAGGAAATTTCTAGCTCCTTGGCATCATCTATTTTCCCAGACATGAGGCACAAGCAGTTGGCCCCACAGCACTGCCAGCTGGAGCCCATCTCTCTCAGGCCAGATCTGCAAGGAGAAGTTAGATATGGTCTTCCCTGGGCAGGCCCTTTCTGGAAAATGCCATAAGTAATTAATACTCATTCACTTCCACATCCTCAAATGCCTACTATGTGTTAGTCACTGAGCAGAACAAGCCCTTGTCCCTGCCCATGAGGAGCTGGTCCCTCCCCTGGAATGCTCTTCCACATGGTTAATGCCTAGTCAGAGTTTCAGATTCAGCCCTGAACTTCCAACCTTGTAGAGGAGCTAAGATTATCATACAGAAGTATGGTTTTTGATGGATGGAAAAGACAAGAATAGTGAGAAGGACTCTAAGAGGAGGGGAACCCTGTTTCTAATTGATTTCTTGCAAGCCCTCCAGTGAATACTAACTTCCCAGCAGGTGGAAATGGGGGTGTAGTGGAGGATGGGAAGTGTGAGGAAAAAAGCCCAGATGGAGGGAATGGGAGAGTTTGGATTTCCTTTTTTTTTTTTTTTCATTTTAGAGAGAGAAAGAGGGAGAATGCTTGTGTGGGAAAGGAACAGAGGAAGAGAGAGAGAAAGAATCTTAAGCAGGTTCCACACTCAGCACAGAGCTCCACACGGGGCTCGATCCCATGACCCTGGAATCATGACCTGAGCTGAAATAAACTGTTGGATGCTCAACTGACTAAGTCACCCAGGTGCCCCAGTTCTGATTTCCTTAACAGCAGAGTCCCTATCAGACCAACCTCTTGCAGATTACTATTATGAACTCTTAACAAAATAAAACAACTATCTGAAAGCACTGGAAAGTAACCAAAAGCAGGCAGAAACTGGAGGGATGTCAACTTTTAAAAAATGGAACAGCCCTGAGTGAGGTCCCCGTTTTTATGACTGAGGGCAGCCCTGGCTGGAGATCAGGGGTGGCTAAAATTTGGCAAGAAACCCACAGTCTTCCTATCTGAGAAATAAGTCAGATCCCAAAGCTACCTCAATAGCCAGAAAGTGTGAAAAATCCTAAACGTGAGATAGCTACAGGAAGGGCACCCCAAATTCTACAAATTAAAGCTTCCCAAATCTCTGACCAACCCAAGCAGGTGACCAGGAAGGAAGGGCAGGTTTCTGCCAAGCAGTCTACCTAAAACTGAAAACCAAAGCAAACCAAACCAACGAACCTGAAAAGAACTTTAATTTGCTGCCGACCACAGGGAACAGAATAGAGAATCTGGATCCAACCAATACTCTTCCAAAGGGACAAAGAGAATTCACAGTCTTAATCACAATGTGTGGGATAAACCTTAAATCGCTCAGCATATGAAGTAAAAGCCATACTCAAGAAAAAAAAAAAAAGGGAGACCAACCTTGAGGTGACCCAGACACTGAAAGTAGCAAGCAGTTTAATATATATGATATGATATGATATGATATATGATATGATATAATACAGCATAATAATGCTCAAATATATAAAGAAAAATATGCTCATAATGAAGGCACAGATTTAAAAAATCTCAGCAGAGAAAGAGAAACTAGAAAGAAGAACCAAACTTAGAACGGAAATTTTTAAATCACTGACAGGCTTAACAAAAGATGAAACAGCAAACCTGAAAACACATCAACAGAAATTATCTGACAGGATAATATGGGGACACCAAGCAAAAAGAACAACTAGCCACCCAGGCAGGACACCCCCTCCCACAAAAGGCCCCAGAAACCTCAGGGACTCCCTGGTACCTGCCACAAGCCACTCTCCTTCTTGAAGGCCAGCACGTGTCACAAAGGTGCATGTGTGTGTGTGTGTGTGTGTGTGTGTGTGTGTGTGTGTTGATGGGAACATGTGTATGACTGTGTGGGGTGGACCCATGGACAAGTGAAGACATACACACGTGATGCAGCTATGTATTCATTTGCATGTACAAGTATGTGTATGTGGGTAGGAGTGGGTATACTATGCTTGTGTGGGTGAGTGTGGGGTAGGGAGATAAAGCCCAAATCCATGATATGCACATAGCTCTGGCCATGCCAGAAGGCTAAGAGGCTGAGGTGACCAGGAGGGAAGGGCAGGTTTCTGCCAGCAAACGTAGGCTTCCTTCAATGTCTCCCGGTGCTGATCAGTCCCAGAAGATTTGGCATGCCACTAGCAAAGTGCCCTACCATCATCAAATGGACCTGGATGGTCACGTGTTGTTTTCAGTGACCTCTGCCAGTGCTTTGGCAAGGTCTGAGTACTCTGATGGGTTCCAAAGAACAATGGATAGGGAGCTTCTCCTCTCTGAAATGGGGATAATCATAGCTTCCTTCAAAGACTGCAGATCACAGGAGTTAGACCACATGAAGGTACCCTGTATAAACAAAAATGAGGACTGACCAACTGACTGGGGGATTTTCAAGAGAAACTGTAGAAACCCACCCATAGAAGACCCTCCAACATGTTTCTCAGACTGGTTATGTGAAATACATCCCCATGAAGCAATCTACAGGATAAAGGTAAACTATAATCAAGTGTTTCTGAGAAAGGCTGCATGTTCTAGCTCCTAGTGGAGAGCCAGAAAACATACTGGCACAGTAAAGGCTCTGAGAAGTCCTGCACTAAAGAAACATGAATAATTTCATGGAACCCAATGTTCCCAAGCTTCCTTGCTCTAGGAAACTTTGTGTTTATAATCCCTGTTAACATCCCTTATTAATAAACTAGTGTTCCCAGGGCTTCAGGAAAGGTTAACTGGGTTCTAAAGGAGACCACATCCCTCTTCTAGTTTGTCATGAAGTCTGAGTCAAAGTACTCATTCTCTTGTACTTCATTTCCTTTTACAAGTAAATTTATTCTTGCCTGTAACTACATCATAGGAATGTAAAGAGGATATCAAGACACATGAGTGGCAGACTTGACTTTGGGGGCCCTCCAGCCAGTCCATGATCCCCATGATACCCGCCCTGCTCCTAAGTTGTGCTGCACAAGCCTCCTGTACTGCCTGATGCCCCTCCCAGGAGGCCAGGCTGCACTCTACACTCTGCTATTTATTCCTTTAATAATGTGCTTACAAACAGCACTGCTTATGAAAAATGGCAGGCATTTCATTTTATGCAAACTCTGAAGAATCTTAACAAACACAGACTTCCCAGCCACATCCACATTCATCTTCTTCGGAAGGTGGTATTACACAGTGTCAACAGGGGCTCAGACACAAAGCACAGACTGACAGTACATTACACGCCTCCCTCTGCACAAAAAAGCCATTGGCCCATTGGATCCCCAAAGAAGATGTTTCCTGAGGCACTTGTTGAAATTTTTTTTGCTATGTGCATTTATTATGAAATATAATTTTGCATCCATCCACATTCTGACAAGACACAGTAATAAAGTCTGCAGTGGAAATTTGCATGGTGATTTGCATAAATTGACTCAAGACTCTTCTCGGGAAGAGAAATCACGAAAAGGAGTGTATGTGTGCCTTTTACTAGCCTTGGCCAGGCCTCGGCCCATGGCTGGGGAAGCATCCATAAGTGGCAGAAAGCAGCTGGGCATGACAAGCCCTTGACAATGAAGCTGCTGTTTGTGGTGCTCTGCACCAACCATCAGATGAGAGTAGAGGGTAGACTCATGCAAATTAGCATGCAAATGAGGTTGGCAAAACTTAAGGATTCAGGCTGGCAAGTGGGCGCTGTGGGGGAAGGAGGCGGTAGCCTCTGGAAAACATGCTGGGCAGGGTCTGTCCCTGCCAGCAGCTTGGCAATGAGCTCTGGGGGAGGGGATGCTGACTCGGGAGGCCACAGTGCAGGTACCTGGGTGCTTTTAGTACTTCAGCCTCAAAGTCTACACAGTCCTGGTGGCCACTTCCCTCCCAGTGGAGAGTGGTTTGGGCTTGCCACCACCCAGTTTAAATACCTATCCAGGGGTGCCTGGGTGGCTCAGTCGGTTAAGCATCCGACTTCAGCTCAGGTCACGATCTCATGGTCCGTGAGTTCGAGCCCCACGTCAGGCTCTGTGCTGACAGCTCAGAGCCTGGAGCCTGTTTCAGATTCTGTGTCTCCCTCTTTCTCTGACCCTCCCCCATTCATGCTCTGTCTCTCTCTGTCTCAAAAATAAATAAATGTTAAAAAAAAAATTAAAAAAAAAAAAAATAAATAAATAAATATCCATTGCTTTCTTATCTCCTGTGGTCTGGAACATTAAGCAAACAGTATGTACCTTGCAACTTTAAATAAGGGGTTAAATTTCATCAAAATCAGTCAATCCCTTCAAAAGCCATGCAGAGGCCCATAGATATGGGGCCTGATGCTCCCTGGGAGGCTTCCTGAAGGGCCTTGAAAGGATCCAAGTACGAAAGGCCTCTTCTTAACAGGGTGAAAGATGCCCCAAGTGGTGGACTTTTGAGGGTGTCTAAGAGCCATTGAGGAGCATCCTACAAAGTGAACAGGACAGACTACGGACATCTGGGGACAGAGAATCACATCATGAGTCTCTTTAAACTTATGAAACATAGCAGATGCTGCTGATGGACTCACCCACTACCCACTGACCACCTCTTACTCCCTTGTTTGCCTGAAAACTGTAAAAGTGAAATTCTGCTTTCCCAGCCTCTCCAGAGGCTAAGGGTGATCATCGGGTGACCCAATTCTAGCCACAGTCTGCTGGAGGGGAGGGGAGGGGATTCTAGGGAAGCTCTTGCTTTCTTTTTCTGCCTTGAATGCAGAAGTGATGTCTGGAGCAGCAACAGCCAGCCTGCCTGCAGATAAGAACCCACACACCAGAAGGAGGAACAGAGCGATAGCAAGAGCCCGGGAGCTGACAGCATCACTGTGCAGCTGTGCCACCTGAAGTCCCACCGTGACTGCTTGCACCTGGAAAACCTCAACCCTTCTTCTGAAGCCACCACTTGTCAGCCTTCTGTACCAGAAGGTGACCACACTGCTAATTCGTACATGCTTCACAAAGGAGACGGAGAAGAGGGCAGAGGAGAGGAGGGAGGGAATGAAAAGATGTTAGCACAAGGGCAAGTCTGCCCTCAGTCCAGAACCAGATAATTTCCAGAGGAAGCACTTGGATGAATGCTGGTGCCCCAGTGCGTCTCTGAGGGCAGGGGCGTCTCGCCAAGCTACCTGGCATTCAGGGGGATTTTACTACAGAAGACCATCACCTCACAGGTTGGCCACAGAGCTTGATGTCTGCAAAGATTGAACTCCACACTATTAATGTAATAAAATCATCGTGTTGCTAGAGTTACATGAGGACTAAAGTTCAGTCTTCTGCTAGAAGCACAGAGTCATCTGGCGGAGCTGGCTAGCACTGCCCAGGTGCAAATGCAGGGGTGGTTGGGAGGCCCACAGTTTCCAGCCGGACGCTTTGGTAGCACACTCTTGTTAGCTCCATTCCATCACTATCAACCGAGCTAGTGGCAGGTTGTTGTCTTCCAGGTTTTATCCTGTTCTGCTTCTCTCTATAGTATATCCTAATGCACATCTATGTCAACAGTATTTTTGGCCAATGATTTTCCATCATCTAGACTTTAAGACCAAGGTGAGCTATGGTCTAAATACAAATTAACCTCATTCTTACTGCTAAAATTTGAGGCAACTGGTCTAGGTGATATAGGGGTTAAGTCCTACCCAAATAATTTCCAGGTTAAAAGAAAATGCAACTGGGATGCTGGTCCAGGGTCTATAATCTAAGTGACAGGCCTGGGATTTGAACCCAGGCCTCCTCTGCATGTAGCATCATTTTGAAAGAGAAAGAGAGCTGAGATAGAACGGAACATGCCGAATCCTTTCTCCTTGGTGTGTGACCTCACTCTGACCCCCTCTACCAGGGGCAGAAGAGCCTATCCCTGTCTCCCCCGGATGCCACACGGAGACATGTGGCATCTTAGATTCTATAGAAAAGGGCCCCTCCTTCTGGTCCTCCACCTCCTTCCCACACTCCAACCCAGAAGACTCATTAGTTCTTAGAGCTTCAGGAATCCAGATTTTGTGCAACCAGTCGAGGGGCTACCCCATGTAACAGTTTCAAACACCTTCACTTGGCTGTTCCATCATTACTTCCCACTTGACTCTTCATTTTGTGTGTGTGTTGATGACACTGATAGTCTTCCAGGGTGTCTGGACAGAAAGCCAGGGCCCACTCAGGCCTCTCCCTCCTCTGTACCCCACAGATCCACTCTGTTCACTCATCCTTTCCACTGCCCTATGGTGTCTCTGTCCTAGGCCCAGGCCCTTCACTCACCTCCCACACAGCCCTGCATAAATGCTCAGTGACGCTCCTCCCTCCCCTGCCCTGCCCTTCCACACACAGCTGCATCCAGGTCTGTGTGCACCCCGCCTACAGCCGTCACCCCTGCCCCAACGCAGTGCTCCACCTGTGTCTCCTACAAACGGATGCCTTTGATCCCATCAGTACCCACAGAAGGAACCCTCAACAGCCCTGTGTTTCCTGCCCCACGAGACCAAGCCCCTCTGAGCATCCAGGGCCTTCCAGTGCCAACCCTCTGGGCCCACTTATCCACAGGGTATGGCAGGCTCAGAGCCTGGAGCCTGTGGTACTTTCAGGGGGCCATGAAAATATTTTCTAACTTTTAAATTTTAATGTCTTTTAAAATCAAGAGAAAAACGAACATAATAATAATAAATATATAATAATGAATCTAGTCTGGATTATGTACAACACTTGCAAAATATAATTTCATATATATACACATTACATACATACACACATACATACATATATATAATGAAGGAAGGAGCAGAGTACCCAGGAAGGCAAAAGGGGAAAGACCCATGAACGTCAAAATGCAGCCTGCCAATAATCCATCCAAAGGCCCCACGCTTACCCTCCACTGCAACAAGCAGACCCCCCCCACCACACACATGCAGTGCTGGACGTTACACTCTGGACTTCCACAGACATCATCCTTCCTCTGTGTCACCATCCCTCCCTCCAGTGCAGCTACAGTTAAATCCTCCCGCCCTGTCCTCCAGGAAGCCTTTGGTGCCCACTGATCACTACCTCGTCTGATGGTTCTGAGGCCCAAGGCCAGAAGGACTGGTCCCCAGTGGGATCAGAGTGGGAGGTGCCGTAGTGGGTTGAAGAATGCCCCCGCCCCCGACCAAATTCATATCCACCTCGAACTTCAGAATGTGACCTTATTTGGAAATAGGGTCTTTGCAAGATGAAAACTCATCCTGCATTTAGGGTAGGTCCCTAAGTCTAATGACTGGGGTCCCTACAAGAAGAGGAGAGGACACACAGAGACCCCAAGAGGAGAAGGCCACATGAAGATGAAGGCAGAGACTGGGGCTATGCAGCCCCACGGTGAGGAGGTGAGAGGATGAGGAGGTGCAGCCCCAGGGTGAGGAGGTGAAGGGACGAGGAGGCGAGGAGCCCTGCCACCACCAGGAGCCAGGGGATGTAAGGAAGGATTTTCTCCCAGAGCCCTTAGAGGGAGCATGGCTCTGCCACATCTGGATCCTAGACTTCTGGCCTTCAGAATTGTGAGAGAATAAATTCTGTTGTTTAAAACTGCTCGTTTGTGATAATTTGCTATGGCAGCCCCAGGAAATGAATTCAGAGCCCAGAGGGGAGACGAAAGCCTCAGGGCAGAGTGGCCAGGAATGACAGTGCCATCTGGTCTGGTCACTGAGGGGGTAAGGGTTCCTCGGGGCAACCCCGTGGCCTGTGCTGGCACAGTGGACACAGCTGTTCTGTTCCTTCCCCCAGGGGCTCCATGGGATCCCGGGAGTGACCCAGGACAGGCAAACTGCCCAATATTTCAGAAATGGCCCTCCACTCCCGAAGCAGCTGAGTAAGCTCCAGCAGGTCGGGGTCCTCTCCCGGGAGCAGTCCAGTAGGTCAGCGGTCTCCTAACTTGTGCTGTGGTGGGAGATCTAGGGACAGGCCACTGGCTCTGGCCTCGGCTAGGCGTTCATCTCAATCACCTCAGAGATTTAAAAGAATGCTACTGCCTGAGCCAGCTTGTGAAACTCCAGGCCATCTCCCCAGTAGGTGATGCTAATGTACAGCCAAGACAGGGGGCCCATCAGGGTCCTCAAGGGACCTCACGCGAGCCCCTCAGGGCCTCAGGCTTGTTCAGCCCCAGACCAAGGGAGGGCTCACTGCCACCCAGGATGAGATTGAACCCCCTCTGCCCTCCATGCCCCAGCTGAGGGCAGGGCCAGATTCTGCAGCCAGACTGTTTTCTCCTATTGTCCCTCCAACACAGATGAGGTACTTGACAAACATCTGTTGTCAGAATGAGTGAATGGGGGAAGGGAAGGGATGAGACACAGAGCCAGAGGCAGGCAAAAGGATGGGAGGGAGGGACGATTCTGTCCTGGGAACTGAGTGTCTCAGCTAATGGTGAGATGGAGAGGATGTTTGGGGGGGTTGGCAGGGAGTGGTCAGGGACAACCAACATTCCCCAGAGCCCTTGAGGATCTTGTCTACTTCCCAAATGTCTCTGCCACCATGTTAAGAAAAACAAAATAAACAGTACCATTTCCCCCTCTCTTTCTCCAGAGAGTTCATTAAAATGGCCTGTGTATGCACAGAATTGGATCCCTGGCCTCCCAGCCTAATTACTATTTTAAAGAGCACTGGGAAAGACATTCTATCTCCTGCAATAACAAAGTCAAAAAAGCTCACCATCAAGAAGGTCTTGCTTCCCTTTGGGCTTTCTCCCCTGCTCACCAAGACATCTGGCCTCTGTGGCCTCTCGGCCCAATGGGGTCCGAAAACCAAGCCCTTTCCAAGCCAATTTGGTACCAGTAGGTACTTGACACCAGCTATGGCCAGGCCTTGTGCGGGCCTACAAATGCAGCGGCGGATCTGAGGGATCCTGGCTCCTCAGACTCAGAGCCCGTCCAAGGAGCCAGAGCACATAGGCGGTGAGCTAAAGGAGTCCTGAGGACAACGTGCTAGGGTGGAGGGGGCCGTGGTACAGAACACAGGGAAGGCCCGACCTGCAGGGCAAACATGTGCTCTGAGTCTCAATGAGTCAGAAGAATTTTTCATAGCAGAGAAGAGAGGGAAGGTCATTCCAGCAGAGGTGACACCATGAGCCCAAGTGTGGAGGCATGACTGTCGCCTAGGTGGGGAGCAGCTAGCAGAGAGGCCTGCTGGACCACAGGATACAGGACTAGCAATAAGCAATACAAGAGGACCCTGGAGACGAAGGAGGAGATTCCAAGAAACTCAAAGGACAGGAGACTATGATCCATGCCCATGAGAATCACTCTTCACTGCATAGGCCCTGGGGCCGTATCTGCTGCCACCTACTGCCAAGAACAGTAGCCAGCCCAAAGTCCCCTTGTTTTCAATGGGACACCAATAAGAGGCATTATAAATAACTCAGTATTTTTCAAAAATCAATCAAAATAGTATCTGTGAGATTATTCATATCACACACACACACACACACACACACACACACACACACACACACGAATACCAAGTCAGACTTCAGAACTGAAGTCTGTTAGAACTGTAATCTCAAACAAAGACTAATGTGGTAGAACTCCCTTATGGGGAGGAGGTCTCTGGCAAGCCTGCAGTAGTACAAAGCCCTGGCCTGGAAAGCACACAGCGAAGACAAAGTGTGGCCAAGATATTCCATAGCCCATGCCCAGGGTTGTGCAGAGTACTCAGGGCCCCTCTCCCAGGGCCTCATCTTCTCACCCTTCAATCAGCTCTTCCCAAGGCCACTGGTTATCTGGTATTTCACACACAGGAGAGAAAAAGACAGGGAATTAGAGGAGGCAGAGAGAGGGGCTGTATTTGAGGCAAAGACGATGATTGGTCCTGAGGGAGGAAGACAGACTACAGAGCAGACACGGAACTGTAATCCACAGTTAGCTATACTCTGCATCCTCTGTAAATCCAGGGAAGGGGGGCCTCTTAGCATAGCACTCCCCAGTTCGTTCTATAAGTGCTTGTCCTCTGAGGACTCAGGAACAAAAGGATTCTTTGATCAAATACGTGCGGAAGATCCTGTACACTATATTCCTGTTAGCAAATCAAAACCATACACTGATGTAGTAAAAGCCCTGAGAAGCCCTGCAGTAGAAAAGTTGACTGAATTCTGTTTACCAGTGCTCCTTAACTTTGTACAAGCACTGACCTTCCCTCCCTACCTTTTCTTCTCAAGTAACACCAGCTAATAATCTCTTGGAACTAGTATCTTACAGAACCCAATGGTTTAGAAGAATATTTGTCTCTTTGTCAAGGAAGAAAGTATCTTTTTTTTTCCTTAAAAAAAATATTTGAAATGATTGAAGTTGGTGCCTTTTGTGAAAAGCTACAGTTGCAAGGGAAATTCATTTCATTTGCACAAACCTCCTGACTCACCAGTAATGCCAGGACAATGAAATGTTACTTACCCCCCCCAGGAGCTCAGTCTTTGGGCCACCTGTGGCCATCTCTAGGCCACCAGTTGACTTCAGCCCACCCTCCATAGACAGGAGCCAAGAGGTCACTCTGTCTGTCTCTTGTCCACATACAGCAGTACAAGCCCATCACACCAGCCTCTCCAAGAAGGAATTGCCTCAGCAACCATGTGTGTGCACGTGCATGTGCATAAGTGTCCAGCAAACATAACCATGCTCGAGAAACAAGTTATCCTACTGCTTTCAGTTTCATCTCCCTCATTTTACATCTTGCCTACCCATCCTCCTCTACATGATGACCCTCCAAGTAACCACACACTATAATGATTTAGACCTGCCCACCGGGAGCAAGAGAACAGAGACTGAAATGTGTCCTCTCTGTTTTTAGAAAATGTTTCCTTTACCAAGGTTTGGATTTTCAGAAGGGCTCAGGGTCTTTACTGGGCTGGGGCTTGTGCACAAGTAGGAAGCTCCTCCAAGGCAAAACGGATGCCCAGGGGACCCAGGACCATGCTGCTCTTGGCCAGCATTAGCAAGCCCTGGAGACAGGCCAGCATAGTCTCTTGGTTGCTGTCATGGCTGCAGACATGGTGGGGGAGGCAGGGGAACGCAGGACCTCACCTGGTACGTGTTGTCGAAGCTGTCATACATGAACCGTGTGATCAGAGACGTCTTCCCGACTGCAAAACAACAAGAAGAAAGGGGTTCAGCTGTGGCATGCAAACTAGAATCCTCCAAACACATATCATGTGAAAAAAACAAATAAGGAAACAAAAAAGCCTAGAGGAAGGATGAAATTCAGAAACAGAAGCAGGAGCCAGACCCTCGGAGATGGACCCTAAGGTGAGGTGGCCAAGTCTACACTGGGTAGGTTATAGGGGAATACTTGCCAGCACCAAGCAAGAGGCCTCCCCAGTCTGGAGAATTCTCACCACCCGCATCCAGGTCTTCCCTGACCTCCAAGAGCGCAAGTGAGGCAAGAAGCATATAGAAGAATCAGAGCAAGTATGTGCATAAGACAAGATGCTCCTCTTGCATGGGCCCATGGTCACCTGGAAATACTGCCTTGCCATTGGCCACAGGCTGGGAGGGAGGCATACTCTTTTTTCCCTATTCACTCAGCCTGGGACTAGTAAGGAGGTGGCTTTCCAAGGAACCAGGGTGCAGGGGAAGTAAATGGGCTAACCCCCAGTGTCTCTCAAGGGCAGGACTATTTTTTTGTAGTGTGTGCCTGACAGTCTATCTCCTCACAGAATGTTTAGCATCATTGGATCTTACCAGGTAAATGCTGACGGGACCGCCTTCCATATTTGCAAATGCCCTCTAAGGGGCAGTAAACCCCAAACAAGAGCCACCTACCAGTATGGCTGAGAGAACCCAGGCCATCTCTTGGGAATTCCACAAATGCTAATTTCCCAAACTGTGTGGGGTTTGGCTTCTGACCTAACCCTGTGCAGGTCCCCTGGGGCCTGGCAGTGGCAGAAATGCCTATTGCAGGCAGCATTTCTAATTATCTGGGAGGGGAGGAAGGGTGACGAAGGAACAACTGTTGGGTCAGGCCCAGCATGGAGTGCTTGTCTACACTGTCCCATCAAGTCTCCGCCATGGGCCTGGGAATCTCCGAGGGGGACCGGCCCAGCTGAGCTTGGCTCAGAGGCCCTCCTGCTCTGGACTGCTAGACACAGGCAACCCTGATAGGGAAAGCAAAAGAGCCAGCACCTGAAGGTTGCCCTCTCCCTGACTCTTGCCTCTCCCTGACTCTTGGACGGGATGTCCACAAGGCTGGGCCTGCTGGGGTGGCTGGTCACTGCCCAGATGGAGCAAGGCAGCCCTACTTGGCTCCTCTGGGAAGGGTCATTCTCTGGTTTTGAAGCCTTAGTCATACACCACAGAAGAGATGAGCAACCACCTTCCAAACAGCCAACATTTGTAAGGGAAAGGCCACCATCTTTTAGCCAGGAAGGACATCTGACACACTGTTTGGGGCAAACTGGGATGGCCCCATCTTTGACTCAGAACTGCTTAGCTGAATTCCAATCCTAGCTGGGCTGCTGTTTGGCCCTGTCATGTTGAGGTGGTCACCATTCCTCTGGACCTCAGTTCTGCATTTTAAAATGGGTATAATAACCTCAAAGACTTCAAAGGGCAGTGGTAAGAATTAAATAAAAGTGCCAGCCAGGCATACAGGAAATGCTTAAAAGTAGAAGCAGACAGCAGGCAACTGAGATATTGAGACGATTTCCAGAATATCAGATTAAAAAAATACTACCATGGCTACTGGACTGACCTTGCCCATTGTGTCTCTTCATTTGGCCATTTCTGATTTGGATCCTTTGTAACAGAATTATAATTATAAGTAGAACACACTCCTGAGTTCTGTGAGTTGTTGTGGTAAATTATGGAACCTGAGGAGGGTCATGAGGGCCCCTCGAATTTGCAACCTGTTGATCAGAAGTGTGGTGTCCTTGGGGAGTCCACTCGTGGTGGCATCTCAAGTGTGGGGCAGTCTCATTGGGGGCACGCCCTTAAACCAGGGGTCTGATGCCAGCTCTGCCTGGTAGTGCCAGATCCTTTACGAGCTGGCATCAGAATAGCCACATGTCTATTCTGAACCTCTCTGGGGTGAGCAGTAACACACCCACAATCTCTTCTAATCTTACTTGACAACTGTTAGGTATTAATCTGTTAAGTGCTTTCCAATTGCATTAAATCTCCCCTTAACTTTCACATGTAGGTGAGAAGTGGAGGCTTCCCCCATGGAAAGGCCTGGCTGCAAAATACTAAGGGGACCACAGAGCCAGCAAGAGGCAGATGAAATCAAAGAGAACGAAGAGAACGCAGTATCCTCCTTTTCCAAGAGACGGTGGAAAGTTACTGCCTCCCCTGGAAGACGGGGATCCAGGGCTCACTCGCTAGTGACTTCCCTAGGTAGTGACACATCCCATCTCACACCTGGGGGGGAGGGGAGGGGCGAGCATCAGAGAGCAGGATGGAGAGAAGGCAGGAAGATACAGTTCTCTCCCTGCAAGGGGTGTTTCCCCGGGGCAGCTGAGCACACAAGGAAGAGGCTGTGGAATGGCAAAAAGCAACTACTGCCGCAGGAGGTCCTCAGAGGGGCTGAGAACTTAGAAATCCCTGCAAGGACTTCGAATGCCAAGCCACCCCATCCCCAGACAATAGCCACTGGCAGTGGATTAGAACTGGCTCACAGGGTGACTTCCAGGTGGAGGAAAGCCCCAAGACAACAAATTGTTTATTGGGGCTGTACAGGAGGAGCGTTTAGGTGTGGGGTCCTGCCGGTCTTTCTGAGTGTTCCCACAACAACCATGATAGCACGTGCCTCCTGTATCTACTGAGTGTATTCCAGGCACATGCCAGGAGCTGTGCCAGGTGCAGATTTACCTGATAACAGTGAGTGAACAAGAGAGACCAGACCCCTACCCACCTCAAGTTTTCAGGAGTTCTGTGCTTGCGGCAACACTGCACGAAGCCCTTAACACGGTTTGGGGGGGGGGGCCTCAACTCTGAAACAGGTGCTCACATCATCCTCATTTTATACAAGGGGAAATGAATTGACAGCCATTTGCTGTCAGGGTCAGACCGAGTGGGACCAGGCTGAGGTAGTCTGACCAGGGAATGAGCTCCTATCCCTGACCCTCCTCAGCATCTTGGGGTCACAATGGGTCTCAGGATTTTTCCAGGTCATTGCTGCCACCACTATGGATGTCATGGAACTCTGGAAATGGCCCCAGCAAGCCCTTTTCCTTGGGACCAGACGGGGGGGGGGGGGGGGCTTTTCTGCACTGAGGCCGTGTTTGACCCAATCTGGAAGGTCAGAAACTGGGAAGTAAGGGGGACAAGGAGGGGATCAGAATGTGAGGGTGGGTGGGCATGAACACCTAGGCCCAGCACCCCAACTGAGGCCTGGACTGAATGAGGGGTTCATTACTGATTTGCTGCAAAGGGGAATAATTTCTTACTATTCCTCTAGGTCTGCCTTTCTCATTTCTCAGAGCAGAAGCTCCCCCACCCTTCCCTGCCTCAGAGCTTCCCCAAGACCACTCATACTCTGTCCACGGGTGCCAGGATAACGTGGCTCAGATCCTCCACAACTGCCCTGGGTGGAAGGTACGGGAACCTGCGAATGGACAGCTTGCACCACCCACCTCCTTGGCCATCCTGTTCTCTCAGTCTTCCCATGAAGGATGGCAAGACAGCTGCAGCCATCACCTGACAGGGCACTACCACTGGGCCAAAGCCGGGGGCGGCCTGAGAGGGGCAGCAGCATTGGGCATCCGACCAGCTCCTGCTCTCCACCGGCCCCTGCGGCCTCTGGGAACTGCCCTTGCCTCGCAGCTCTGTTCTCAAGGTCACACTGCCCCATATGCCTTCTGACTGCAGCTCTTGGACACCACTGCAGCAGCAGAGCTTTTTCTGAGGACAAAGATTCAGCTCCACTGGCAGGATTCTATTAAATAAGCAGGTGTATTGTTACTGAGCTCTTCTCTCTGCTCAGGGCTCAGCAACATCTTCTGGTAGTTTAGTCCCATGTGATTAAGCAGGGAGATGCATTTTCAATCTTTCAACCAAATGAGGGTGAGGAAATTCATTACTGAGCATTTGCCAGAGGCTTTAGAAAGAAGGAAACCCTATTACTAGGCTTCTACTTGGTGCCAGACAAGAAATGGGTGCTTAACTTGGGTTCGCTCATTTTATCCTCATTCCAATCCAACGAGTGAGCTATTGTCACCAAGGTCATAGAGCTGGCAAGCACTAGAGCTGGCATACAGACCCAGATCTGACACCACAGTCATGTCTCATGTGCAACACTGTACATGAGACACTGCAGGAGATCACAAAAGGCAGGGAGGGGCCCAGGTGGCTGGGCAGTCGGGAAGACCACAAGGAGGAGGCAGGGCATTCATTCAGCTGTGGAAGGGTGAGGGTGAGAGAGAGTGGGTGTTCCAGGTGGAGGAAACAAAGGCACAGAGGCAGAGACAGAAAGCTCATGACAAGGGGCTGGAGGCAATAAGCCAGGTTACCAGGGGGAGTGGAGGTGTGTCCAGGAGCCATCGGGTAGATACATTCAGAGCCTCTACATCTGAGCTTTGTCACAGAGAAAATGCAGCCCAAATAGTGTGTCAGGAGAGGGGTAAGTGTTCAAGGAAGTTCAAGAACCCACTGCCTGTTCAAGGAAGTTCCATGTGGCCAGTGGGTTGATTTAAACCAAAATCCATCTCTGGGGCCAGCTACGGAGGGAGGGAGCGAAGGGAAGGCAGAGACAGGCAAGGCCAGAAGGGCAGGGAACACACCAAGGAGCATGGATTCTCTCCCAAGGGTGGTGGCCATTCCTGAAGGGTCTTAAGTAGACAGGTGGGGGGAGCAAGTGTGGCACTTCCTAACTTCCATGATGGCCCACCACATATTCCCCATCCTACATGCTCTTTTTACCATGTACCACTGATGCTCTGTGTAGGGGCGAAGCCAGGTGAGCCTGTGACTATGGCAGAAATGTCCGTGTGACTCTCAAGGCTAGGTTAGGAAAGGTGGCACAGCTTCTGTCTGGAGCGCTTCCCCTCCCTCACACTCTGAAAGCTGTCTCTTCGGCCCAGCGCCATGCTGTGTGGAAACCCATGGCAGCCCACATGAGGGAGGACCACACAGACACCCACCTGACAGCAGCAGACCTGTGGGTGAGTGAGCCTTCCAATGACTCCAGCCCTCACCCTTGGAGCCAGCCACTGATGCCCAGTGAAAAAGAAACACAGGGGCGCCTGGGTGGCGCAGTCGGTTAAGCGTCCGACTTCAGCCAGGTCATGATCTCGCGGTCCGTGAGTTCGAGCCCCGCGTCGGGCTCTGCGCTGATGGCTCAGAGCCTGGAGCCTGTTTCCGATTCTGTGTCTCCCTCTCTCTCTGCCCCTCCCCCGTTCATGCTCTGTCTCCCTCTGTCCCAAAAATAAATAAATGTTGAAAAAAAAATTAAAAAAAAAAAAAAAAAAAAAAAAAAAGAAAAAAGAAACACAGTTTTCCTGCCAGGATCTGCCCAAACCATAGTTTCCTGAGCAAAGTAAACATTCACATTTCATATGCCACTAAGTCTTGGGGTGGTTTGTTATACCAAGTATGTTATACCCCACACTTGGGGTGGTATGTTATACCTTGTTATACCAAGGTGGCAGTAGGCCACCTTGGCAGGCTACCCACCTCTATGAAGGCAAGAGATCTGTGCTTTAGGAAGAAAAATTATGCTGCTTTGGGCAGAACGGCTCACAGGAGCCAGACCGGGGGCAGCAGTCCAGTGACGGACAGCAGATCTCAGTTAAAACAGAGGCAGTGACACTGGAGAGAAACAGAGCTGGGGGTGGCAGGATCTAGTGACTGGTCAGATGCAGAGGAGAGCCCCAGATACCTCCCTGCCACCTGGCTTTGTGACCAGCAGATGATGGAGCCATTCCTTAACCCTAAGCAAACTGGATGAGGAGCAAACACCAAGTAAGTAAAATCACCTGGATTCAGGTCATCCATAAAAGCGGTCTTTAAAACTGTCAGGCCAAAGCACAGATATCGGCACTAAATTCAGAAAGGAAACCATTAAAAAAGAACTAATACTAATTTTTCAATCCCATGATTACCTAAGCTTATTTTTCATTATTGCCATGATCATTAAACAGTGATTTTCTTACCTGAGTGTGATTGCTGGCCCATGAGTTTTGCAAGCCTATCTAGATGAGCTCAGTCCCATACACCCTGGAAATTCCACCAGTGCAGTGTAGACTGGATGCTGGCCCTTCACAATTAGCTACCAGCACCCACCTGGACCTCACTCCACCAGCCAGCCTCCCATGGGCTGCAGTCCCCATCTCAGTGGCCGATCCAAATAAATAGCTTTTTGTACATTTGGGTGGCTTCTAGATAGCTGCAGAGGCCTCTCTATGCAGTCAACAAACACCCACTGGGGGCTTACTCTATGCCAGGCCCGTGCTGGGCACAGAATTCACAGCGAGAAAAACAGATGAACCCCTGCTTTTCCCAGCAGCTTTGCTCCAGTGGTGGAGCCATTCAGGTGCAGATACCTAAAGTACGAAGTAACCTGGGAGGGGCTACTGAGAGCCGAGGAAAAGGCAAGGCCGCTCTGCTGGAGAACTGCAATGGTCTCCTAAAGGAGGTGGCCATTTGGGCTGGGTCTTGATTGATGGGGACGAGGCATCAGGGGGAACACAGTCCCCAGGGGAGGGACTGGATGGAGCTAGAGACTTGAGCATAGAGCTGCCACGTGAAGCCAAAGTCTCCCAGGGCTCTGGGGTCAGTGCCTATGAGAACTCCTGGGTTTGGCTTGTGCCCAGGCTGAATGATAGTTGAGTGGGCCATAAGCCCCCAGACTCTTGGTCTAACACTGTCTTCCTCCATGAAGGACCCCTCTCCTCCCTGTCATGTCCATGGTAGATGTGGGTGTGGTGGAGAGATTCCGTGAGGGCCAGAAATGGGGCAGAACATGAGGCAGAGCAAAAGAAATTAGCTGGAGAATTTGGAAGGTCTGGAAAGACCTGGCAGAGCATGAACCACCCCCACGGTAGCCTTCTTGCGAATTAAGCCAGAACCTTGGCCTATAATCTTTTCTAGGCCACACATTCACATTTACCGCCCACACCAGCTACAGGACACTGCTGGGCAGACAGTGGGGTTCTGCCTGATCTTCCCTGGGTTCACAGAGCTAGGCCCAGAGTGGGAGGCAGGAAAGACCTGGAAGAAGCCCCTGCCATTTCTAGGCCACCCTGGCAGACCCATCTCTTTGATACCTGTGTTTTTAGGACAGCAGTCCCCAAGCCAGGGAAAGGGCTTCTGCATCCTTGGCTCACTGCCAGGCCCAGGTCAGAGACTGTCTGCAGCTGTCTGTCAGAAGTGGTCCTCGGGATTGAAAAGGCAAATCTACATCCCCAAGGGTGAGGCCAATAATAACCTGTTCCTAGGGTGGGCCCAGCTGACTCAGATATTCTGTCAGCTGAGTTTCCAGAACACAAGTGGGGAAAGCTGTATGAATGCTGGGAAGGGCCTGACTGCTAAAGGGCGCAGTCCTTGCCCTGCAGCTAGGAAGGAGGCAAGGCCATCTAGGCCACTGTCCCTGCTCTGCAGGGGCCTGGGGAGAGGACTCCACTATTCCCTTGAATCCCCCTGCCCATAAGGTCCCCCATTTTGTCCTGACCATGGGATGCACAGCTCCTGGGCCCTATGGTGATGAGAGGAACTGGTGAGACACCAGTTACATCTGTCTGATCCTTGTTTCCTTCTGTGCTATTTTTACAAAACAGAAAAGCCTGGTCTATCCTTCCTGCAAGGTTGACAAGCCTGGAGGGCTGGGGACCAGGCTTCCCACTCCACACCCGATCCTGCACCCTGTGTTCACAAAGGCAGCTCCAGACCAGGGCTTTGCCAGCTCCTACTGGAGCCCTGAGGGGCCAGCTGGCTCACTGTAGGCTAAATGAGGAAACGTGAAAAATCCCATTTCAAACCGTCCCCCCAAAGACTCAGACAGTAATTAAGAAATATGCAAAGCTCTTCATTGGACACTTTAATTAAGTGTGTTAATTCCCTCTGACAAAGGATGCTCAGCCACCTGGGCCTCACTGAGGGACCCAGGGAAGACAGACAGAGGAGGGAGGAGGAATTGGGAGGAGGGGTCGGCAGGACAGTGCTAGGGGCTGGTCTGGCTGAAGCCCTTCCTCATGCTCCAGTTGGGAACCTGACCTGTTCCTGACCCTCTCACTTTCCCCACTGTCCTCCACCCATCCCTATCCCCTCTGTGCAAACCCAGTGATCTTAGGGAAGTCTGCTCTGAGTCAGGGGCCACAGGGTGTGATCCACTGCCTCCCTCCCCTACCAACATACATCTCAGCTCTGCCACTCAGTAGACTAAGAGGTCACTATTCCAATGAGGTCGGGTTAGATGGTTTTGAAGGCCTGCTTCTACTTTGGAGCTGGTGACAAATGCTTACCAAGCCTGAAATACAGCTGGATGAAAGCACTAACACGGGCTCCTTTCCTGCTTGGCCAGAATCCCTCTGGCCCTTGGGCTTTGCCAACCTTCAAACATTTCATCCCATCCCACAACCACCCCCAAGTGGCCTGGAGCCCTGAGAGCCCAAAATGGGGCTGTGCTATGGCTGTCTACTCTGTAAGGAGGGGCAAGGGGCCCTGGAGCCAGTGAGGGTGCGCTGGCATGGAGGGAGAGTCTGTGCTGTCTGGCATGTGACTGGTTACATACAAGGAGTACCTGCATTTATGACAGCTGGGGTTAACCACCCCTACCTTTTTTCCTCCCAAAGGATTACTGGTTACTTTTGAAAATATAAGTGTTTAAAATAATATTAGGATATCATAGCTATGTATCAATAGCAATACTAAATAGCCTCCCAATCTTTTTGAATACCCCTCCTATGTTTGAGGAGGTCCAAAGCCATCCCCCCCCCCCCCAGTATAGGAGCCTCTCTTACAGCCATGTTATAGACATATGACCTAGGCTCTCCCATTGGACCCTCACATGAGACTCCACCAAAAATGACCAACATGAATCTAGGGGGGGCTGGTACCCCCTCTGGGTCTGCATACAGAGGTAGCCCTGATGTGGGTTTGAGCAAGAGCTCTTGCCCATATCCAGCACAGGAACCGTGTCTCCCCCTGGACCAGTCCTGGTGTGACTCAGGCTGGTGCTCTGGGCCTAGCTCTCTGACCCTCCCAGAGACTCTGAACTTCCCAATCATTGCTCTAATACATTTACTGTTGGCTTTGCTCAAATCAGCTGGATAGTGAGAGCAGATGTCTCTTGTTTCTAACTAAGAATTCTGAGAGAGATATAAGGCAAAAAATAAGTAAGCTAAAAAGAGAAGGCTGGAGTAAAGAGTTTGTTTACAGAAATACATCTTATGATATCTTACCCCAGCCAGGAAGTGAGACTAAGAAATTATCTGAGCTCCCTGGCAGTCAAAGCAAAAACAAGCAAGCAAACAAAACAACAACAACAACAAAAAACAAACCAAAAAACAAAAAACACTCAAAACCAAAATCATGACCAACTGTAAGATTCACAGCACTCACGAGAAAAAACAAACTAGTTGCTAATACTGAGCTTTTTTAAGAATAAAAAATGTTCATTGATTTAGAGAGAAAGCATGTACACAAGAGAGGGAGGGGCAGAGAGAGAGAATCTCAAGCAGGCTCCACGCTGCTCCACATTGGCAGAGACCAATGTGAGGCTCGATTCCATGAACTGTGAGATCATGACCTGAGCCAAAATCAAGAATCTGATGCTTAACCAACTGAGCCACCCAGGCACCCCAATACTGAGTTTTTATAAGAGCTGGGCAGCATAAAGTTCTTGAAAAGAGTCTGGAGGGCAGAAATCATGAGGCAGAAATTTACATACTTATATAATCAACTGGATGACCATCACTGATGAAAATCAAAGATGCTAACCAGCCCCAATAACACCCCCTACCCAAGTCACCGTTCATAGTCATGGGCCCAGACCAGTGTTTCCTACAAATAAATGATTAAATGAAAACCAAGGTCCAGGACTTAAGCTTATGATCAAGATGGAATAACAGGGACCAGATATATACTCTCACTTGAAACAACTAAAATGCACACAAAATATATGAAACAATGATTTTCAAGACACTGTATAGTAAGCAATAAAGGACAGTAAACCCTAAGAGACACAAAACAAAGTATGTGAACCCCACAACTCAAATTGTTGCTCTGAGGATAATCTGGGCCATAGCACATGGAGGGTGGAGCCAGGTGGACTCCCTGAGTTGAGGAGACAGTGCTTAGAGTCCAGAGAAAACAATGCAGCTAGAGTTCACAGGACACAGTGCTGGAGAGGAGGGAGACACACACACACACACACACACACACACACACACACACACACTGAGAGAGAGGGAGAGAGGGAGAGAGAGAGGGAACTCCAGAACATTCTCAGTATTCAGCTGATGATGCATCAGCAAATGTGTGTAAGGAAACTACCAAGACTAGGGAAAGAGCCACCCATATGGATTAAAGGAAACTGTTTGGCATCCACACAGACCTGGGGATAGTGCCTGTTCCTACCAGTCAGAGTAGAAAGCCTCATCATTTGTGGGACACTGGGCTGTGCCTCAGTAGTGGGCAATAATTAGCCCCACTCTAGTGAGCACCACTCCAATCCCAGTTAACAAATCTTAAGGATATTTATAGGAACACAAAAACTATCCAACACATACCATGCAAAACTCACAATATCTAGCATTCAAGAAAAAAATTACCAGGCATGCAAAGAACACCTCCATAGTGGGTGGTAATTAGCACCAGACTAAGCACCACTTCAGTCCCAGCTAACAAATCTTAAGAATACTTAAAGGAATATGAAAACTATCCAACACACAACATGGCAAAATTCAAAATGTCTACCACCCAATAAAAAATAACTAGACATGCAAAGAACCAAAAAAATAGATCCTTAATGAGGAGGAAAAAAAACAATGAAAATCAGCCCCAAACTGACAGTTTGACAAATCAGCAAAGACATTAAAGAATTTTTATAACTCCATTTCATATGTTCAAAAAGTTAAACAGAGATGTGGAAGACATTTAAAAAGACATAAATCAAACTTCTGGATACACTGGATGGGATTAACAAGAGATTAATCCCAGATTAACTGCAGAAGAAAAGATCAATGAATTTAAAGACACAGTGATATTTAAAATGAAACAAAGAGAAAAAAAGAGAATAGAAATAAATGATTGGAAGCCCAGTGAGCTGTGGAATGATGTCAAGTGGACTAACATATATGTAACATATATGTAAGTGGTGACAGGGAAAAATATTTGAAGAAATAATCACTAAAAATATTTGAAACTTGAATAAAACTTTAAACACACAGATCCAAAAAGTTCAATGAATCCCAGGCAAAGGAAACATAAAAGAAACCAAGGCACATCATAACCCATTTGCACAGAATCAGTGGTAGAGAATCACAAAAGGAGCCAGGGAAAAAAGACACATTATGTACATAGAAACAAAGATAAAAAGACAGCAATTTCTCCTCAGAAACAATGCAAGCAGGAAGACAATGGAGCAAAATCCATAAAGTACTATTAACCTAAAACTCGAGGTTAATAACTTTCAGATATGTATTGTCAAAAACAAAGATGAAATAAAGACTTTTTCAAACATTCAAACACTGATAGATTTCATCACCAACAGATTCTCACAATGAGAAATGTTAAAGGAAGTCCTCAGGAAAAAGTGAAATGACACCAGATGGAAATGTGGATCTACACAAAGGAATGATGAACACAACAAATGATTAATAACGGTGAAATATGTAATATTTCTTTCATATTATTTAAAAATGTTCAGGGTGCCTGGCTGGCTAGTTGGTAGAGCATGCAATTCTTGATTTTTGGGTTGTATGTTCAAGCCCCATGTTGGGGCTTAAAAATATCATCTTTGAAAAACATCTTTAAAAGATCATTGGCTTTGTAAATAAAAATAACAACAGTAGGTTGGATCACAGACCTAACAAAACATGGAAGAAAAGAATTTTTGTTACCTTGTCAGAAACATGCAAACTGTAAGAAAATGAAGTGACATTTTTGAAGTACTAAAAGAAAAATGTTGTCAACACAGAATTCTATACCTAGCAAAAGTCTTTTAAAAAAGGTGAGGGATGCCTGGGTGGTTCAGTCAGTTAAGTGTCTGACTCTTGATTTCAGTTTAGTTCATGATCTCACAGTTGGTGAGATTGAGCCCCTCACTGGGCTCTGCACTGACAGCTTGGAATCTGCTTGGGATTCTTTGTCTCCCTCTCTCTCTGCCCCTCTCCCGCTTATGTACATGTGCTCTCTCTCTCTCCCTCTCTCAAAACAAACATTTAGAAATATTTAAAAATAAATAAAAAAAAATAAAAATGAAGGTGAAAAAAGGAATCAAATGCCAAAACAATTCACTGCTAGCAGACCCACAACACAAGGGAAGAAAGTTCTTTGGGCAGAGGAGGACACCTGCACACTCATGCGTACATGCACTTAAAAATCTGAGAGATCTGGATTTTAATCCTGGCTCTGTCACTTATTTGCTTGGGTTAGTTACTATCCTCTCTGAGGCTTAGCTTCCTCATATGTATAATGTGGGCAGAAATGCCTACCCTCGTCTCTCATATTATGAATTCTACGAGAGCAGTAAAAAGTTAACATTCTGGGTGAAAGACACACATGGGAAGACTTTGTACTATTCTTGCAACTTTCCTAAAGGCCTAAAATTATGTCAAAATAAAAAGTTAAAGAAAAAAATATGGTGATTTTTTTAAAATTATGCACATACACACACACATCCATGACTCTCAGATTCCTGGCACATTCAGCAAATGGCTTGTTCTGATTTATTAAACATTCTGGTCCACATGATGCTTTCCTAAGAAACCAGAATGTAAGTGTATTTGGCATCAACTTAGTCTTCTACAGAACCAGAACCTAGCTGGGAAGCTGCTGTGAACCCTTCTAACCATGGGCCAGGAGGCTGAGAAATCCTGGACAGATCAGCTCAGTGGGCAGAGCCCATGTGTAACCACCACATGTGCACGTGCACCGAGATGCATGCAAATACATACACAGAGACACACACACACGTGGTCCATCCAGCAGGTGCCATGGTCAATCCAGCATGGTCAATCCTGCAGTGTGTGGGGGAACTCTCCAATCCCCCTGGTGACTTAGCTGTGAAACTAAGAACCTTGTCAAGACAGCATCTGCAGGACCTCTTGACAACCACCTGAGACCTGACCATACAGCTTGTGTGGACTGCAGAGCTGGTCCAGACCACAACTAGTGCACCTGCTGTCAGGAACTTCTCTGCCTCACTGATGCATCTCAAACACTCCTATCAGCTTCAAAAAGGTGCAGGGTCTCCCCTCCAGGTCCCAACGGCAGCACCAGTACCTGCTAGCTTTGAGTGCCAGCTACAGCCCCCACACAGCACACACAGTTACCCTCTGGCATGGCTTCCCTGGAGAGCCAGGGTGGGGTAGGCAGAACAGCCTGAAACTCAGCCTAACTCCATTCAGACCCTACACAGGCCAGTCATGTCCACATGCCCGAGCAGCAGCACAGGTGCTATGAAAAATGAATTCATAGTGAGGATATGTATGTTTGTTTGAGAGAAGGAGAGAGCACACGCTAAATTCCCACCAGCAGCTGATTTTTTGACAAGGTTGGTGTTAATGCAATTTGGTAGTTTATTTAACTGATAGGAACTCTTGGCCCATCCACAGCATGGAGTTTGGCAAAGTAGTATACATGCTCATGTTTATCCTTTCTTCCTGAAGCATATTGCTGGTAAAAGCCTCACTAACAGGGAGAGAAGGGTGGGGTAGTGAGAACGGTCAGGCAGTGCTGAGAGGCATGGTGTGTGTTTCACAGGTTGTCAGCTGAGGACTAATGAGAGTGATCCTGTGACAATGGACCCCCAGCACCCATCCATGACGGCACTGCTATGGTCTGGCCAAGAGAGCAACCTTGTTTAGGCAGATGGAAGGTGGCAGTTCAGAGTGCAGGCTAATGTAGGCAGGGAACCTTCCTGGATCTCCAGCCCCCTTGAGAAGCCCCTGGGCTGGATATCCACAGGTGTGGTCTCTGAGGTCTCCATGAGCATAGGGAACTGTTCTTGGCACTCCCATTGGCCATGGCTTCTTCTCTCCTGTGTATACTCTCACACAGCCTGCCCACTGCTGCTCGCCTTGTTGCTTTGACAAGGGGGCAACCAGGCACAATCCCAGCCCCTGCACCTCTAGAGCCAGCTGTAGGCGGAAGACTGGACATGCAGACTCCCCCTTACGTCAAAACAAAGAAGCCTCCTCCTACTCTTAGGAGGTGACTCAAGGTCACCTGCTCACAATTCACTTGGGAAGCGGGGATGGCCTTCCTGGTGAAGTTGAGAGATGGGGATCATTGTTATGGAGGTAGAGAAGGCTTCTAGATCTCCAGGACCCTAGGCCTGGGAGTGGGCACAGGACCACCCAGCAGGTAGAGGTGCACTGTGTCTCCAGCCCTTGTGAATTAGGGACAACTGCTGGCCAGGCACTGGGGTGGCCAGAGGGCCAGGCTGGAGGGAGGGAACAGCGGGACCTGAGTCAATACTGAGGTCTGCCCTCTGGACTTGGACGCCTGGGGACCAGGACAAGGAGATGGTATCCAGGCTCATCCAGTCCCCATCCCACAAGCTCTGGTTCCCTAAGAAGCCCTCTCAAAAGCTGCACCAGAAGTGGCATGAGTCATCAAGGATTCTAGATTTAATCTTGTTCAAGTCCCTCACTGAGCTGAGGAGATGTGAGGTCAGAGAAGGGGGCTACCTGCCCAGAATCATAGAGCACCAGGGTCATGGTCAGACAGGATCTCTCCTGGTTCACAGTCAGATCTCCACTTCAGAGGTTTCTCTGAGCCCATAAGGCTTTCCAAAGTGTGCTCAGGACAAGGAGATCCAGCCTCCTAAAGTCCCAGTAGCAACACGCAACACAGGAAGTGCCAAGGAGCAGCACAGAGTAAACTGCACTAAGGCACAAAAGCCTGGGTTCTAGAAGGAATACAGATCTGAGTGGCCGCAAAATACCAAATCATGGCAAAAAAGCAGCTAGATAAAAGTCTGATCCAGTCCTGACATGTGACATGATGCAGCATGTGACAGGAAAACTGGGGGCCCAGAGAGCAAGAGGGCTTGTTCAAGGCCACATGAAGAAAGAGCAAGAGCAGAGCAGGAAACAGGACCCCACTCCCAGGGGCCTCCCTCTTATCTGCTTTGGGTGGCCTCAGCCAGCTGCTTAACTTGGGGCAGGTCCTGGCCCCTTCCTAGATGCTCTAACTCCTTGTCTGCAAAACAAAGGCATCGCTAAGGTGTCTGCTCCCTGGAAAATCTTCGCCCCATCTGTATTAGTTATTGGTTATTGTGTAATAAACACCACAACCTTAGCGGCTTAAAGTAACACACACTGATTATCTCACAGTTTCTGTGGGCAGGAGTCTGGGCATGGTTTAGCTGGGTCCTCTGCTCAGGGACTCACAAGGTTGTAATCATGGTATCAGCAAGGCTACACTTCCTTCTGGGGCTTGGCATCCTCTTCCAAGCTCCTGTGATTGTTGACAGAATTCAGTTCCTTGTGGCTTGTTCCAATTTGGTGGGGCTGCCAGCCAGAGGCCACTCTTATTTCCTAGAGGCCACCCATAGTTCTCTGCCACATGACCCCTCACAGGGCTTCTCACACATGGCGGCTCATGTCTTCAAGGCCAGCAAGAGGGGTCTTCTGCAGAAATAACCATGGGAGGGACACCCATCACCTCTGCCATACCATACTGGCCAGAGGCAAGCCTCAGTTTTCATGTGCATTCAAGGGGAGTGCTATGCAAGGGCATGACTCATTCAGCGTCACCTGAGGTCGCATCTGCCACACTCACATTTACACGTTCCTAAGAGACACCACCTCTACTCTTCACTCAGTCTCTGCTTCCTCTCCTATAGTGGTGAGGTGGCTTGGTCGCCTGCAGCAGAATCTCATGGGTCTCTCTGCCTCAAGGCAGAAGCTAAAAGATGGCCTGGGACAGAGGCTGGGGGGGATGGGGGCAAAGCCGGGCCCCTGTTGTGTCGATTACATCATGCATTTGCACACTGCTCTGCACAGTTCTTGCACATCACATCCAGCCCTCCCCAAGCTGAGGTGGATGGACAAGCTCTCCAGACCAGAACGCTGGCTGAGTGGCCCTTCTGCTGCATGATGGAGGCAGGAGAGAGCTGGGCTCTGCCCTCTTCTGACATAAATGTGAGAGAACCAAGGTGGGAGGTTAGCTGGGCACTTTTTCAGGACTGTATTATCTTCCGATCTGGGCAGCAGCCGCAGTGCTTTGGCTGGATGTGGGGGAAGGGAGGGGAGACTTAACTGGAATCAGAGAACTGCTGGATCCTGGTGCTACAGGTATTCAATCATAAAAATTGACTAATTTGGGAGGAGCCTTTTTTCTCCCTAAAAAGAAACCTTCTCAGAGGTGCTCTCTACTCAGAGAAGAGCAGAACTAAACAAAGATCTCCTGGTCCCAAGACTTGACCCTACTCACAGCCGCCTGAGCTGGGAACTGCAGGGTCCCAGTGGGGCAGAGCCAACCTGAATCTGGGAGGGAGGGACAAAACTGCGTCTGCTCCTTGAAGCCCAGCACTGGAGCACTGGTGCTGCTGAACATCCTCTCTCATCCCCCAGGACAAGGTAAGAGCCCTTCTCTCCACTCCGGCTCTACCTGGCTGGCGGTCCTCAACCCTCCTCACAGCAGCAGCCACAGTCCTGGTTCCTCACCTTGTCCTCGACCTGAACACAGAATGGGTCCCCTCACTCCTGTACCCAGCACACACCAGTGCCTCCACGGGAACCTCCAGCCCTCCATTCTATTTGGACAGAACCTGGGATGCACGGCACTGCCGCCCAGAGCTGCAAACCACCCTGGTTTTCCCAAGGCACCAATGCTGGCCCACAAGCCCTGTGACTGGCACACCTAGGTCCATCTGTGTCTGGTGAGAGCACATCCCTTCCCCATCTCAGCACTTCCATGGCTCTCCCTTCCCCGTTCTGTCCTCCTAGCCCTCTCCCTTCACTGGATGGGGAAACAAGAAACACTTGTTCTAAATGCTTCACTTAATCTCTTCTGCACAGTGTTTACTCCCTGCTCATCAACAGGGTCAGAACAGAACGTTTTCTCCACGTCTCTCTGAAGTAGCACACAATCCTCAGTGGGACCTGTCTCTCGTGTGGAGGCCACCATCACAGCTCTTCAGTCCTGAACCAGGGATGGGTCTCTTGGTCCTGCCTCTGCCCCAGGGGTAGGGGCAATGGAGGAACCAGAAGGGGTTCAAATGGTCAAAGCTGCATTGAGCTGCTTGTGGCCAGCTTCGGGGTCTATTTTTCTCCAGGCCAGCAACTCCAGGCAAGGGTGACACCTCTGCTGAGCACCAAGCAAGGGGACGGGTCTCCTTACCCACTGTGACCTCAGACGATTAATCTGGCACTGCTCAGAGGGGCCATGGGCAGTGACTAAAATGTGCTTGATTACTGACAATTAGGATATTCTTCACTCACTAGCCACACTGACAAAGGAATACCCAGCTGGGTGCTTAGTAATGTGCATGGGCACTGCCTGAGCAGAAGACAGGAGGGACAGGGAGCAGGGGTCACCAGGGTTTTGCAGGGTGAGGTTTCAGTCCTTGAGAAGAGACCATGAGCTGACCCACAGGCGGGGGACTGCATCAACTGACCTGAACAGGCTGCCCTCTCTGGTCTAGGGCTGGGTTCAGGATGGCAGTCCCCTGCCTCTACTCTGGCTCCCTGGCTCTTGCCATTCACTTTTTGTGCAGCCACGTGAGGTTGGGTTTCTGTCTCCAAGTCAGGGAGAGGGGCTCTCCCTTATATAATGCTGCCCTCCCTCAAGTTTTCACAGGCCCCTAAGCTTATTGGGGAGCTAGAATTCATCAGAGAAGAGCAAGGGAATCCATGGGAGAAAGCAAAGACAGTGGGTCAAGCATCTGTTGGAAGAGGAACCCAGAAAGGGAAGGAGTGATGAGAGGCTGCACAAAGGACCAGGGGAGCATACACACCCAATGACCAGAGAGGCAGGCAAGTTCACATACCCAAAGACCAGGAGGCTAGGGGTACAGTTATCTAATAACCAACCTGAGCAGGTGGCAGAGGGGAAGAGTCTGGAAGGGCAGCCAGAAGCCCTGGAGCACCCCTTTGGTGGACAGAAGCAGTCAGGGGACCCAGGGCATTGTGGAGGCAGGAAGGACAGAGGAGTTCAAGGAGGCCAGTTTGGTTACATCTGAGTACAGTGTGGCCTTGTAGAGAAGGAAAGGAGCCCCTCCTGTACAACCCTTCATTGCCCCAAAGTTTTCACCACATAGAGAAAGAACCAATAAAATCTATGTACCCAGAGGTCTAAATCTCAGAGCTGGAAGCTCAGGCTCACAAACCCTCCTCTGTGTTCCATTCTCTGACTGTTCCCTGCATGGCCTGGCTCAGGCTGCCTGCATTTCTTGCCTCCAATCGGGCCAGATTCATCTTTGTCTTCTAATCCATGAGCATGTCCCTCCTTGGTCAAAACCACCCGGGGGTCCCCACTGCCTGCAGGGAAGACACAGACCCTGTGGAAGCAAGATTCTGAGGCCTGAACCTGCCCACTTCTCCAGGTTCAATGATTTTTTTCTAACTACGCTCACGACCTCACCTCCCACACCTACGCCAGAGTCCAGTCACCTTGAACTACACCCAATTCCCCCAGAAGCTCCAAGCCCCTCCCAGCCCCCAACCTTGGCATAGTTGGGCCCTCCGCTCAAGATGCCTCCCTTGTGTGCCTATGAATTCCCTCTCACTATGCAAAACCTCCTCTGGGAAGCCTTCCCTGACTCCCCCAGCAGACCACACCCACAGCCTTGCTTGTGTGCTTTAATAGTCACATTAACACTGGCTGAGATTTATCACCTGCCTACCTCACCAAGCACTGTTCTAATCACAACATGGCAAAGCCTCAGCCCCTGTGGTCTACCCAGACTGCACTCCTTGTCCTTGGGGAAGTTACAGAGCCGTGAAGATGAGGTGCTCTTCCTGGGAGCAGCTGTGGGGGCCCAGCAGAGCAAGGCTAGGTGAAAGGCTAGGGACGGGCAGTGGAAAAATGCCAACCAGGGAGTCAGAGGCCTGGGAGCTCCTCCCAGTTAGCAGTAACCGTTCTGGGTCCTGCAATCTGTGCTAAAACCTTTCCTTCTCCGAGACGCACTTTCATTCGTTTATAAAATGGGTACACAGCTCCACTCATCAGATCACAAGGATGTAGGCTATGCAGCTCACTACACAAGAGGACCAATGGGTGATTCTCAAAACCTCCACCCTACTTCTCTCTCATTCATCTATAAAAGGGGGGATTGCTGTCACTGTTTCATTAACAAAATTACCTATCACTTGAGCATTCACCGTGCGCCATGTAGTGATGTATTAGATCTTCATGCAACCTCAACAAGGTAAGGATTGCCCTGCTGTCTGATGAGAAAAATGAGCAGAGGGTGGTCCTGTTATATCCCAGCACCACCCAGAGAGTGAGAAGTGGGGCTGGGACAGAAGTGCAGGGCTTAGGAGCACCAGTAAGTGATGGTGCTGGAGCAGGAGCTGGGGCTGGTCTGGTGGGGTGACTGCACACCCCTGTTGGTGCCAGCCCTTTCCCAGCCCTCTCTGCTTACCACACACCCACCGGGCTGAAGAAAGAAGTATCCTGGAGTAGGGGTACCTGGGAGCTGTCACCTGTTCTGCTGTCCTCACCAAAGCTCCTCGGTATGGAACAACTGCCCGCCAGCAGGGAGGGCAGGATAGCCCCATCCCGATTGCCTGGCAACCTGAGTCAAACACACCGTCAGAAGAGGGGAGCCACAGCGCCCTGGGGCACACCAGGGAAGAAGGCCAACAATGCCTCCCAGAAAAAGAGGTAGCAGACTGGAGAGGACTCTGCACTGGGGCTGTCCAGGGGAGTTTGGGGAGATATAATTAGCAGAGGCCCTGATTACATGCCTTCATCTCTGCAGTTCCTCTGACCTCTCTAGCCAGCAGTGCAATCTCCAGGCTGAGAGTGTTACTGGCTTGGCATCATACCCTGAGCTAGCTGTGAATTACAGGACCAGAGTTAGAGCTCCATCAGCCTAAGTGGTCATCCATCCAGCAGCTTCTGAGGATATATTGAGAAAGCCAGAGAACACCGTGGGCTTATCCAACCACAGAGGCTGCTGGTGGTTGACCCCAAACAGAATCAGGATCTCCGGGCCCTGATATCTCCAGGCCTGAAGGGAGGATGAGGCCAGGAGAAGGGTTACCCCAGAGCAGGTGGGAACCAGCCACTTAGTTTGATTGGTTCTTCCCTTCCTAGGATTTAGTTCTCAGCTAGAACCCAGATGACATCTTGTCCATGGTGTGCAGGACTGACTTGGGAAGGCTTTAACTGCCCCACATCCTCTCCAACCAACTCCCTTCAAACCACCCCAAATAAGCAGTTCATTCTATGTAAGAATGCAGTGTCTGATATGCAATCCAGCTCAATCAGATTGGAGAGACTGCTTGCTTCTTAGAGCTATCCCCCTGCCCTCCTCTCTGTTCAGGGCCCCAGTGCCCTCTCACCAGCCTAAGGGAATCAAAGACCTCCTCCCACCCATCCCCATGTTGTGATCCATTCCTCAGCAAAGAGCTTGGCACATGATTCCCGAGGAGACATTTATGGCAGACCTCTTGTCTATAAGGCCTCAGTGTTCTGTCCTCTTTTCCCCACAACAGGGCCTGAACCTGCCTTTGAGGCATGAGGTCTAACAGATCACTATGTGCTTCTCATAGTGACCTGGGTTCATGGACTATGGGTTCAAGGACTGGGTTCACACTAGCAGTAAGTCTGTGGCCATGACCTGCTCTCCCTGAACCCCTGTCTCCTGACATGCAAAACAGGGAGAATTTCACATCTATCACAAGATGCTGGAAAGAAAAGTGCCCTGTGTGGAGCCTAGGGCATAGAGTGTATTCTTAAATGCCATCTGAGGTTAACTGGAGGAAGAACACGGAAACCCAGGAAGGTTAGCTCCATTTCCCATCATCCTCTCCAAACCCTTAGAATAAAGAATCCTTCCTAGGTGTAGATGTGACTGAGCCATTCCCCAGCTGAGGATCCTCCACCAGCTCCCCACTTCCCTCAGAATAAAGCCCCAGCTCATGGCCAGCCTCTGTGACCTGCCCTCATACCTCATCTCCAGCCACAGGGGAAGCTGGGTGAGCTGGTTAACCTAATGCTGGGAGTCCCTTTCTCTGGGGGAAATCCCACTAAGGCATCATGCCCTTTCCCAAACTGTCCATCCAGCTCTTGGAAGAAAGCTGTGATTTCTATCACAGAACGCACACAACTGAAGTCTTCCTTCTTCCCTGGCCCACTACCCACAGCAACTATGGGGCATCAGGTGGCCAGTGTTCTAATGCATTTCTTGGAAGTAACCTTTGCTTTTAAGGCTTTTTTCTGCCCTCAGGAGCAGGATATCATCTGTTTTTTCCTGGACCCTGCCCTGTCCCTTGGGTAGGCCCCCACCTGGGAACAGGTGGTGCCTGGCCCATAACACGTGATTGAGTCACCTGGGCTCCCACTGGTCTTGTTACCAAGAGACCAGAATAAATCTGTTTTCTACTAAAAATAAATCACTTCACCAAAATGACAAAGTACTCATAGCAGTGAACGTTTACTTTTAAAACAAGATCCCACTTAGTTTAGGACAAAAGTTATGAAAATAAGAAGGAAAGCTGGAAATTTCAAGCCCTGAGATACAATAAAGAACCCCTAGGAGTTTATAGGTGTTATGAATCTTTCTCCTCTCCTTCTGAGTCCCAAGCAGCAGAGACTGGCCTATGCCTCAGTGCCCTCAGGCCTTGCCTGGGGCCCCATTTCCTGGGGCCTGTCTTTTTGGCTCTAACAAAGCTGCCCATCTCAACGTGAGTCTGATACTTCTCCCTGGCAACCTCCCCCATCTTCTCTTCTCTGTGCTGAGAAATGGAAAAGGATGATAGTGGACAGTTGAGAAAATGCCCAGCACAGTTTTTCCAACTTTTTTTTTTTTTTTTTTTTTGGGGGGGGACAGAGAGAGACAGAGCATGAACGGGGGAGGGGCAGAGAGAGAGGGAGACACAGAATCGGAAACAGGCTCCAGGCTCCGAGCCATCAGCCCAGAGCCTGACGCGGGGCTCGAACTCACGGACCGCGAGATCGTGACCTGGCTGAAGTCGGACGCCCAACCGACTGCGCCACCCAGGCGCCCCAACAGCACAGTTTTTCTAGCAGTTCACCTCTGATGTCTATGGATTTTGCTTTTTACCCTAATCTTTTCTCACCTTGATCAATGGTTCTGCCCAATAATTTCTTTAAGTCATTACATTAAGATCAGGCAGCACTGCACATTCAATGGTTCATTCATTCAGCAACAGCGGAAGACACAGAGTGTAAAGGACAGAGAGACTTCACAGCCTAGATGGGACACAGATGGTACCACCCTCAGATTTGCCCCCAAGGAGTTTGCAAGGTCAAGGTAACACCTACCAAGTTAAATATTCATTGGCTGAGTTTATGGATGTTATAAGTAAAAAAGGACAATGAGATTATTTTGTTGTATTTTAGTGGGATTCATTATAATTTGGGGGCTGCAAATGATAATGGGATCACAAAAAAGATGGTACTATTACATCTGCATAGCCAGAACATAATCTAACGGTCTCATTTCTCTCTTCTGGTTAGTTCTCTTGTCTCTGACCCTTAGCATGGAGGGTGCCACGTTTGTCTTCTACCAAGTACAGGTTAATTCTCATCATGGCGTCTCATCTGATTTTCTCATCTCATGCACACCTCTTTAAACAAATAAAGCCAACATTCTGGGCCCACATCCAAGGTACCCCGCCATCATTCCAGACACTGAGGAAAGGAAGGAAAAAAGTGGGAGGAGCAAAAACAAGACCCAGAAACTGAGGAACAGAGCAACTGGATTTATGTCCAATCTCGCAGTGAGCTCTGGCAACATCCCATTTGGGCATATCCCTTCCTTCCCACCTCTGGTGGCCTTACTGCTTTCTCTTATTTCTTTAGAGAAGGTGGTGGGGATAAGAGTCCCTTGTGAATTTCACCTTCTGTGAGATGTACTATGGGTTGGGCACAACCAAGGCTAAAGGCTTCAACCCAGTGTGAAAGATTTTTAAGTGTTTCTGGTAAAAATCTCCTAGCTTGAGAAAGCAGCAGGTGTCAGGATGAAGAATCCTGCTTCAAACTGCCTTGACTCCCCTCACTTTTAATCTACTGATGGACCATCAGTAAATATCAAACAGTGAGGATAATCTCATCATTTTTTTTTTAAATTTTTTTTTTTCAACGTTTATTTATTTTTGGGACAGAGAGAGACAGAGCATGAACGGGGGAGGGGCAGAGAGAGAGACACAGAATCGGAAACAGGCTCCAGGCTCTGAGCCATCAGCCCAGAGCCTGACGCGGGGCTCGAACTCACGGACCGCGAGATCGTGACCTGGCTGAAGTCGGACGCTTAACTGACTGCGCCACCCAGGCGCCCCAATCTCATCATTTTTAAATCCAGATATTTAATGAGAAAAAGTCTCCTGCAGATGGGGAGAAGGGGAAAGGAACTAAGATCTAGTCCTCTCAGGTGCTTAAATTCACATTTGAGGGGCTTAAAATTCAGTTAGGGGTTTTGTTTCTTAAAAAGCTAATAAACATTTAAAAATCCAGAATAACTGAGACAACAGACAGGTCATGGGGCAACATGTGATAGTTTTTTTAAAATGCTCAGAAAGAAACCAAAGCTACTCCATGGTGAGTGCCCAGGTGGGCTGGGCACAGCAGAGGGAGGGGATCTGGGAGGTGTTGGGAAGGAGACATCGGGATGGGCTTCAGATACAATCCCCAGGCCAACCAAGGGCGCCCTATGTGGTTATGGGTGGTGTGTGGTGGGAGGGCAGGGGTCAGGCTGAGCCAGGCCTTGGGAGGGGCGGAGGGAGCCCTCCAGGCAGTGGAGGGGCACTGAAGACTCCTTAACCCAGAGGAATGGGATGACAGTCGGGGATAGCCCCTCCTCAGCATTGGCAAGCCAGACACCCTCATCCTCTTGCTCCCCACCCCCACACACTTCTTCTCCACAGCAGGGAGAACAAAGCTCCCTCGAGAGGGTGGGCCCCTCGCAAGACCTACTCCCTGTACTCAGCCCACCAAAGGAGCACCAGCCAGTTGCCTATAGAAGCATCTCCTCCTCTGAAGCCTTAGAAGCCATCTCTGACACCTGCCGACAAAGGTGGGTGGGACGCCGTGCTGTGTGCTTCCATAGCAGCTGTTCTCTTGTCTTCGCTTGCACAGACCTTTACTGTAATTATATCCACAAATGTCTGAAGTCCCCAGTGGACCATAAGTTCCGGGAGGCAGGGATACACTCAAAGGCCTGACTAAATAAATAAATGGATGATGGAAGGAGGAAAGGAGAGAGTGATGGGTGGGGGTGGGGAGAGGGATGAGTGAACAAATGACTAAATGGCCAAAGCTGTGTGCACAGTCACTGTGTTGTATACTCTGAGAATGCCATTCCCATCATGCTCACTGTGATGGCACCTCCAGAGCACAACTGCCAGGGACAAGGAGAAGGCAGGTCAGAGAGAGAAGCTGTCCTGCTGGCCTCAGCCTGGGAACACAGACCCAACTTGTGGTGTCCCTCAATCTTCCTGCTTTGGCAGGAGGAGTCAAAGGGAAGGGAGATCAGAAGAGGCTAGAACACCCAACAGGCATATCCCACATCCCTAGTCCCCACCACACACCCAGATGCACTGAAGGAAGCCTAAACCCCCACAGAATGCCGTCTGAACTTAGGAGGAAGGCATGTGTCCCCCAGGCCCCCTCTCTTTCCTAAGACACCTGCTCATGCCTCTCTTCTCTGGATGTCACCAAGAGTCGCAGTTGAGATTAGTGTGCCTCACCCTCCACACCATACCCTGCCACTGCCATCAGCACAAGGGCATGGCCAAAAGGCCCAGAGAGAGCCATCTGAACACCAGCAGCATTGCACAGCCTTCCTACTGCAAAGAATCTACTCATTCTAGATCCACAGCACCCTTTCCACAACCCCACGCCCTGCCAGATTGACACAGACAGCAAGCCTGTAGTCCATGGTCCAGGGGACAGCGTCATTCTGCTGCCAGGAAGTGGGCTCTCTCCTGGGCTAGAGGTGTTCTCTCTAGAGTGGTTCCTTAAGGTCTTCCCACTCAAACCAGGCCCTGGTATCTTTGAAAGCTTGATGCCCTCTTGGGATTATCTATTTCAGGGTGTTCTTCTCATCACTGGGCTCCGGGTTGGGTACTCCTTTTTGGAATCTAGCTGTCCTCATCTACTGGTCTAGGGAGATGCCACCACTATAGCAGGCACAGGAAACAAGGGAAGGCCACATCCCCCCAGCCCTTTCCCCTGGCCTCTATCCAAGGGAGTCAGCTCATATAGGAAGACCCATGCATGCTCCTCTAGAAGGCTCTGTCAAGCTCAGCTGGCCCAAGTGTCCCAGGCATAGAAGGTGAGGGCCCTCCGAGGTCACATAGAGAGGGAGAGCCAGGGTGGCAGGAGGGCCAGACCTCAGGGGCTCCTTGCACTGCAGAGACTGCAGTGGCACAAAGGATCAACACATACAAAACTGTGTGCAGGCAAGACAGAAGCAACGGCTATGAAGGCAATCCCCCCCATCCCATCAGGCTCAGGGATGCATATGATCCCCACCTAACTTGGGGGGTCCCAAAAGCCATGCAGAATACAAGGTACACAACCCACTAATGATATACTCAGGGCTTCTCAGGGCCCTAGGGATCCCAGCCAGAAGGAACCAGAGTAGCCAATAGCCAAACTCACTGATGGCAGTCTTTTGTCTCTAATGACTGTGTTCCCAGGGCCCACAAACCCTGCCCCCAACCAAATAGCCCAGCATTCCTCCCAGGTCACCTAACCCAGCCACAAGTCTGGTCAGAGAATGGCAATCCTCACCTCAACTCTGGAAGGCTCCCCAATTCTTTGTTTCCCCAATTCAAGGTCATCTTGATTCCCAACATTAGTGATTGGGAACAGAAGATGTGGTTTCTAGCCCCAGAAGTGCTAGCAACACACCGATGGGGGCTCTCTCTCTCTCTCTCTCCAAGCCCTCCCCACCCCTGGGCTCAGAGTTCTAATCTACACATGCAAGGTGGGGGCTCTATCTCTAAGGCCCTAAACTCTCATTTCTGTGATTTAGGAACAAAGGGGGTTTGCAAGGCTCCTCAGGGACCTCAACCCATAAGAGATTCTGAGTGAGTCCAGAGTTTTCACTCAAACTCACAAGAGACAGTCTCATCAAAGCCCTGGTCCTTTACTGAAGCAAGTTCAGACTTGGGATAAACAAATGTTTCTTGAGAACCTACCAGGGTCCAGGCCCTTTGAGAGGCACAGGGGAAACACGGAGGAGGAAGAGAAGTGCCCTCAAGCAACCATTTCACAGAGGCAGAAACTGAGGCTCAGAGAGGCCTCAAACTCTGCTCAAGGCAAACCACGTAGGAATTCAACTCCCAGGATGCCTGATCCCTTCAGAGTTCTCTCCCAGGGCTCCGGGCTGGGATAAGCACTGGGATGTGAAGACCCCTGAAATCCCTGCAAGCATGGGAAAAGTGAGCTCTGAAACTGGACTCTATTAAAATCAGGAACTCAGAGTCCAGGGCACAGGACTGGCTGGCTCAGTTGATCTTGTTCTGAAATGCCCTGCTTGGCCCCAGGATGCACCCCCGTGTTAGGGTCTAACCATGTCTGACATCCTTCTCTCAACCATCCATCTCAGGTAATGAGCAGCAACACAGGAGACTGCCATGCGACCTTCACAACCCACATGTACACACACCACAGTAGCACTGTTTCCTGAGCCCACAATGTCCTCCTAAGGTTGCCTGTGTCTCAGATCCTTGTACAGACAGGCACCAAACCAGGTGAACTGGACTGGTCTGCAAAACAAGAGCTGGGGGTGCTGTCCCCAGCAACCACGTTCTTCCTGAGGTGAGCTGGGCAAGGCCCAGCCTGCGCCTCTGCAGCCCCAGGGGAGAGGCCTCTGGAGAGGTGCACTGAGAACCACTCCTTCCTACAGGTGTCAGAGGGGTCCACACTCTTCACTCTGGTCGTCCCACCCTGGGGCCAACCCGGGTTTCAGAGATGCTCTCCCTGGGGAGGCTGCTGGGCGGCAGGGAAGCCGTTTGTCTCCTTCCCCCAACCCGCCCCCCCCCCCCCCGCCCCTGGCCGGCTGCCACGGTGACCTCCCCTCCCCCAAGACTGGCGGTGAGCTGGGAGGTGGGGGTGGGAAGCCTCCTCCGCCGACAACGCTCTCAGGAGGGGTGCTGGGAAGCCAGGCAGGGCGTGTCGCCTGGTCCTTTCTCTGCCCAGCGCCAGGCTTCGCCGCCTCTTGGTGCGCGGCGCCCTGTACCATCCCCCAAATCGGCCTCGCACCAGGGAACCCTAGCTGTCCTCGCCCAGACCCTGAGCCCGAGAGACACTAACGCACGCTGGCACAGGGCAGCGTCTAGAACCTTCCGTGCCCAGTCGGACGCAGGCCAGGGGAGGTAGGCGCCCGGTTCCGCTACAGCCTGCGCCCGCTCCTTCCACAGGAGACAGGTGTTGGCCTTCCCCCGCGGCCCTGGGCTCCAGGGCCCGGACGTGCCCGTCATTAAACATGGGTCCGGCAGGGTCCGCAGGAAGCCCTCCGACCAGACGCCGGCCCCGCCTCGTTCTCCGAAGAGGGGCGCCAAACCTCTCCCGGCCCCCGCGGGCACCCCTCCACCTGCGCGGTCGCCCGCAGCCGGTGCCGCAGTGCGAGCGAGCCCGCGAGCCCGGCGCTTTCACGCCCCGGCCGGCGCCGCCGAGCGAGCCGCCGCCCTCCGGCCCCCCGCCGCGCCGCACCGGCCCCGCAGCTCTCGCCCCGCACCCCACCTCCCACCCTCACTCCCACCTGGGGCCCAGCGCCCCCTCCATCCCTACCCCGGGCCCCTCCCCTGCCTGGCCCCGCCCGAGCCAGCCTCGACCCCCACATCCCCATCCCTCCCTCCGCCCGGGCTTGGAGGGGCCTTTCCGAGCCGGCGCCGGGGCCCTAACGGGGCGGATGATTTGGCGGCAGGGGTCGCCTCGGCGCGGCGCCAAGCCAAGAGAATAAGCGGGGTACTTACCGCTCTGCTCCCCCAGGAACACCAACTTGAATTTTCTCAGTGGGTTCCCAAAATCTCCCCCTGCGGACATGGTGCTGGCAGCCGGGCCGTGCAGGAGGAGGAGGAGAAGCGAAGGAGCAGGGAGGGAGGAGGAGGGCGAGGGGAGGCGGCCGGCGGTGCGGGAGCCGGAGGGGGAAGGGCTGGCTGCGCGCGTCCCTGACTCCCCAGCTGCGTCCCGGCCCCGGCCTGCGGCTGCGTGTCCGGCGGCGGCGGCGGCGGCGGCGGAGGAGGAGGCGGCTGGGGCTGGGCTGCTGCGGGCGGCGCTCGCTGCGGTGAGAGGGGCGCGCTCTGGACGCCCGAGGCGCGGCGCGGACAGAGAGGCGCGGGCGGAGCGGGGCGCAGGGACGGCGCGCGGGGCGGAGGAGCGCTCTCTCGAGCCGCGCGCCGCGGCCCCCTCCCGTCTCCCTCCTCGGTCGGCGCCTGCGCTCTGCGCGCTCCCCAGCCTCTGATGTCATGCGGGGCCCGCGGCGCTGCGGGGCTGGGGGCGTCCGCCCGCCCACCGCGAGCCCACACTCGGCGGGAGAGAACCGCCTGGCCCGGCCTCCGGGGGACCCCCGGATCGGGCCGTCTCTCGTTGCCCCACTACGTCTGTCTTCCCCACTCTTAACTCTGCCCCTCCTTTGAATCCAGAAAAATGACAGGAGCAACTGAGAAATTGTCAGGGGACGTTTGTTTCTGGTCTTTTAAAACCTAGATGCCAGTCCCTTCTTCCACGTCCCGCGACGCCGCAGATGCAGGGCCTTATGAGAAGACAGAAAGGAAAGGAGGTTGGGGGAGAGCCAGATTGTGTGGTGGACCATGTGCGGGTAGACTGGCTCGACTGTCACCCCGTGGGGCCTCTAGCCTGCCCTCCCCTCTCTAGGTCCAGATCCCTCCTCTGGGTGCCTCTGTGGGGTCATAGGTGTCACCTCAGACCTGGCCAGCAAGAGAAGAGGACCAGTCCAAGGTGTGCCTTTCTGAAGCCAACCTCTCCTACAGAGAATTTTACCCTAAGTCTGTTGTCCCCTGGGTGAGAACGAGCAATGACGTCCGGAATATCAGTGTGGCCGACTCCAGACAGTGCTCTGGAGTTCTTGACCCTGGGGCCACCAGGCTGACAAGACTACTGCTTGCCCTGGCAATTAGTTGTATCTGGACAATGCGCTCCCAGAGGCCGGGAGGGTGGCCTTCCATTACCCCCTGTATATCACTGGCCCACTGAGGCACAAAGGACAGGTTGTGAGTGGGTGAGAACAAGGGATCCCAAGTGTTAGAAGCATTCTCAGGACAGCCATATGGTAAGGCATTCTGGTTAATGCAGGTTTCACAAAGCTGCCTACTACTCTCCTACCACCTCCTTCCTTACAGCGGTTCAAAGAACATTAATTTGGGAACAGGCTGTGTGTGTGTGTGTGTGTGTGTGTGTGTGTGTGCGCGCGCGCGCGCAGAGAGAGAAAGAAAGAATGAGAAACAATCTTAATCCCCAGGTATTACCAAGGAACATTTGCTACCCACTTTCTGACTTACAGGGCTTGACTGGGGTGTCTCCCTGGTTTGTTGACCTAAAGCCCCTCCCTCTCTCATTGCTTGTTTAAAAACTAGAAAGTGAGTTCCATGAAAGCAGGTGTTGAAGCTCCACTATAGGATCTCAAGGATCTAGCTGAGAGCCTACTAAATAGTTGTAGAACGTTTGAGCTAATGTCTAGAACGCAAATCAGAACAGCTGTTCTATTTCTCAGTCACCTTTGGTTTGGAGCCTCAGGGATTGCAGGCCAGCACTCTGGGATATCTACTCCACTGTGCCCGGCATCAGGCTCAGGGGGACCCTCCAAACTCCCACTGTACTTCCGCTCTGGGGTTCTCATTCTCTCAGGAGACTGCATCCAGCATGGGGCTGAAGGAGGCTCTGGAAGACGCTCCCATGCCGCAGCCCTTCCTACCTCTGAGTGGTCCCTCCACCAAGGTTCCAGAGGAATCATAGTCAAGTTGCCACCTGGTGCTGTCTTCCTGCACCGTCTCAGCCTTTACTGGGGACATTGTCAGTGGCGAGACAAAGCAGCTGAGATGTGACAGGAAGTGTACCATCTTTTAGGTGAGCCTGGGCAAGTCGTATACCTTCTCTGATCACCTGGTCCTCTGCACACAAGGTGGTGGGCAGTGGGGGGGGTGGATGGAACACAGGCCTGTCTTGGCACCTCCAAGCCCTCAAAGTTACAGTACTTTTGAGATCTCTAGTTGTTTCCCTCCCCTGTGCCCTTTTCCCTTCCTCCCTCCTCAAAGCAGAATTGCAGAACTCTGGTTTTTCTTTGGGTTTTATCACATTTGGATATGTCCTTCGACAATACTTTTGTTTGCATCCTTTGAACTTTATATAAGGTATCAAACTGTATTGTCTCTCCATGACTTGCATTTTTCTTAACATTATGTTCCTAAGATATATCTGTTGCTGCATATAGCTGTGGTTCTTCTGTTTTCATTGCTGTTTAGTATTCCACTGTATGCTTTTTACAGTTTTTAAATACAGTTTTTAAATCATTTTCAGTAAAATGTGTCCAGATAAAAGGGTGTTTTTTAATTTAAAATAATTTTAGATTCACAGTGATAACATCTTACATCACCATCATACATTTAACTCACAATGATAACATCTCACATTGCTATTATACATTAGTAAAACAAGGAAATTAACATTGGGAAACACACAGAGGTTTCTTTCTGCTACTACAAATGCTGCTATGAATGTTCCTTATGTGCTTCCTAATGCACCTGGGAGACGTTTTTCCAAGATATTTATCAAGTAGATGAACTGAGGTATAGAATCAAATATGTAGGGTGCCTGGGTGACTCAGTCAGTTAAGCATCTGACTCTTGATTTTGGCTCAAGTCATGATCTCACAATTTGTGAGACTAAGTCTCATGTCAGGATTTTCTCTGTCTCTGTCTCTGTCTCTCTCTGTCTCTCTCTGTTTCTGCCCCTCCCTTGCTCATGCTCTCTTTCTCTCGCTCTCTCCCTCTCTCAAAATAAATAAATAAGCATTAAAAAAAAAAGAAATATGTCTTTGATTTTAAGCCAAACTGTTTTCCAAAGATAGTCCTCAGGTCATGTATTTCTACATCTTCACCTATGTTTTTTTATTTTCTTCAAGAAAGTCTTGATATTCTCAGCCCTTTGCTGTGATATATACTTTTTTAAATTAAACTTTTTATTTTGAAATCATTGTAGATACACAAATAATTGTAATAAATAAGACAGATTCTGTGTATCGTTTTAACCAGATTCCTTCAAAGGTAACATCTTGCAAAGCTATAGTAAAATGCCACAGCTAGGGTGTTGTCACTCACACAGTCATGGTATAGAACATTTCCATCACTGGGGATGAGTTAAGATGGAGAAGTAGGGGGACCCTGGGTTTTCCTTGTTTCTCAAAAACAGCTGTATTGAGGTCAGATCACTTTGAACACCCAGGAAACCAACCACAGGTGGCAGAAAGATCTCCACATTTGGAGGGAGACAGTGTGGCAGGCTTACTTCAACAAATAAATCAAAGCACACCTAGTTAAAGGTTCAAACACTCCCCACTGCAAGCAAGGAGGAGCTCTGCAGAGGACTGACCAGTGGGAAAGAGCAGCCAAGATGCAACAGCAGACTGCACACAACATGCACTAGAAAAACTTCCTGAAGTGTCAGCCCCTGGACAGTGTATAGGGCCCTTTTTTAATATAGCAGTCCTCTCAGGTACAGAAAGCCTAACCAACTTTTAAAATGCGCAGAAGACAGAAACTTAGCCAAAATGACAAGGCAGAGGAGTTCTCCCCAAAAGAAAGGTCAAGAAGATATCACAGCTAGGGACTTGCTCAATACAGATATAAGCAATATATCTGAACAAGAATTTAGAACAGTCATAAGACTACTACCTTGGATTGAAAAAAGCATAGAAGACACCAAAGAAACCTTTGCTGTAGAGATCAAGGACCTGAAAACTAGTCAGGCTGAATTTAAAAACGTTATAACTGAGATGCAATACAGTGACAACGAGGATTGAAGAAGCAGAGGAGAGAATAGGTGATATAGAAGATAAAATTATAGAAAATCATGAAGCTGAAAAAAGAGTGAGAAAAAATTATTACATCATGAGGGGAAACCTAGAGAACTTAGTGATTCTATGAAATGAAACAAATCTGTATCATAGGAGTTCCAGAAAAAGGAGAGTGGGAAAAAGGGGAAGAAGGTTTATTTGAACAAATTATAGCTGAGAACTTCCCAAATCTGTGGGTGGAAATAGGCATTCAAGTCCAAGAGACATAAAGAACTCCCCTCAAAATAAACAAAAACAGGTTAACACCATGACATATCATAGTGAAACTTGCAAAATACAAAGATAAAGAGAGAATTTTGAAAGCAGCGGGGGACAAAATGTCCTTAACCTACAAGGGGAGACACATAAGATTAGCAGATCTGTCCACTGAAATTTGGAAGGCCAGAAAGGAGTGGCAAGAAATATTCAATGTGCTGAATGGGAAAAATATGCAGCCAAGAATTCTTTATGCAACAAGGCTGTTCATACAGAATAAAAGAAGAGACAAAGAGTTTCCCAGACAAACAGAAACTAAAGGAGTTTGTGACCACTAAACCAGCACTGCAAGAAAGTTTAGTGGGGATTCTCTGAGTGGAGGAGGCGGGGATTCTCTGAGTGGAAGGGAAGACAACCAAAGCAACAATGATTACAAAGGATCAGAGAACATCACCAGAAACACCAAATCTACAGGTAACACAATGGCACTAAATTCATATCTTTTAATAATCACTCTCAATGTAAATGGATTAAATACTCCAATCAAAAGACATAAGGTATCAGAACATACAAAAAACCAAGATCTATCAATATGCTGCCTACAAGAGACTCATTTTAGACCTAAAGCCACCTGCAGATTGAAAGTGAGGGGGTGGAGAACCATCTATCATGCTCATGGACATCAAAAGAAAGCTAGGGTAGCCATACTTACATCAGATAAACTAGATTTTAAAACAAAGACTGTAATAAGAGATGAAGAAGGACATTATATAATAATTAAGGGGTCTATCCATCAAGAAGATCTAACAATTGGGGAACCTGGGTGGCTCAGTCGGTTGAGCACCCAACTTCGGCTCAGGTCATGATCTCTCACTCCGTGAGTTCAAGCCCCACGTCAGGCTCTTGTGCAGACAGCTCAGAGCCTGGAGCCTGCTTCCGATTCTGTGTCTCCCTCTCTCTCTGCCCCTCCCCTGCTCATGCTCTATCTCTCTCACTCTCAAAAATTTATAAATGTTTAAAAAAAAAAGATCTGGGGCGCCTGGGTGGCGCAGTCGGTTAAGCGTCCGACTTCAGCCAGGTCATGATCTTGCGGTCCGTGAGTTCGAGCCCCGCGTTGGGCTCTGGGCTGATGGCTCAGAGCCTGGAGCCTGTTTCTAATTCTGTGTCTCCCTCTCTGCCCTTCCCCCGTTCATGCTCTGTCTCTCTCTGTCCCCAAAATAAATAAACGTTGAAAAAAAAAATTAAAAAAAAAAAAAAGATCTAACAATTGTAAATATTTATGCCCCCAACCTGAAACACCCAAATATATAAATTAATTAGTAACAAACATAAAGAAACTCATTGATAATAATACCAACATGTCGAGGACATTAATACCCAACTTACAACAATGAACAGATCACTAAAGCAGAAAATCAACAAGGAAACAATGGCTTTGAATGACACCTTGGACCAGATGGACTTAACAGATATGTTCACAACATTTCATTCTAAAGTAGCAGAATACACAACCTTCTTGAGTGCACATGGAACATTCTCCAGAATAGATAACAAACTGGGTCACAAATCAGCCCTCAATGGGTAGAAAAAGATTGACATCATACCATGCATATTTTCAGACCACAATGCTATAAAACTTGAAATCAACCACAGGAAAAAATTTGGAAATCCCTCAAACACATGGATGTTAAAGAACATCCTACTAAAGAATGAATGGGTTAACCAGGATATTAAAGAAAAAAAAGTACATTGAAGCAAATGAAAATGAAAGCATGTCAGTCCAAACCCTTTGGGATACAGCAAAGGCAGTCCTAAGAGGAAAGTACATTATAATTGAGGCCTATCTCAGGAAGTAAAAAAAGGTCCCCAATACACAACTTAACCTTCTACCTAAAGGAGCTAGAAAAGGAGCATCAAGTAAAGCCTAAAGCCAGCAGAAGAAGGGAAATAATAAAGATTAGAGCAGAAATATATAGTATAGAAACAAACAAACAAAAAACAGTAGAACAGATAAACGAAACTAAATGCTAGTTCTCTGAAAGAATAAACAAAATTGATAAACTCCTAGGCAGAGTTATAAAAAAGAAAAGAGAGAGGACCCAAATAGATAAAATCACAAATGAAACAGGAGAGATCACAATCAACACCACAGAAATACAAACTATAAGAGAATACTATGAAAAACTATATGCCAATAAACTGGGAAATCTTGAAGAAATGGAAAAATTCATAGAAGCTCACTCACTACCAAAACTGAAACAGGAAGAGGGAGAAAATCTGAACAGACTCATAACCAGCAAAGAAATTGATTAGTTATCAAAAATTTCCCAACAAACAAGAGTCCTGGGCCAGATGGCTTCCCAGGGGAATTCTACCAGACATTTAAAGAAGAGTTAATACCTTTTCTCAAACTGTTCCAGAAAAATAGAAATGGAAGGAAAGTTCCCAAACTCACTCTATGAAACCATCATTAACTTGATTCCAAAACCAGACAAAGATACCACTAAAAAGGGGGAATTATACCACTGAAAGAAGATCACTAATCTGATGAATATAGATGCAAAACTCTCAACAAGATACTAGAAAATTGAATTCCGTAGAACATTAAAAGAATTATTCACCATGATCAAATGGGATTTATTCCTGGGCTACAGGACTGGTTCAAGATTCACAAATCAATCAATGTGAAACATGACAGTAATAAAAGAAAGGATAAAAACCATATGATCCTGTCAATAGATGCAAAAAAGCACTTGACAAAATATAGCATCTTTTCTTGATGAAAACCCTCAAGAAAATAGGGATAGAAGGAACACACCTCAACATCATAGAAGCCATATACGAAAGGCCCACCGCTAATATCATGCTCAATGGGGAAAAACAGAGCTTTCCCCCTAAGGTCAGGAACACAACAGGCATGTCCACTCTCACCACTGTTATTCAACATAGTACTGGAAGTCCTAGTGTCAGCAATCAGACAACAAAAAGAAATAAACGACATCCAAACTGGCAGAGAAGAAATAACTTTCACTATTTGCAAATGACATGATACTTTATGTGGAAAACTCGAAAGACTCCACCAAAAACTGCTAGAACTGATATGTGAATTTGGCAAAATTGCAGGATATAAAATCAATGTACAGAAATCAGTTGCATTTCTACATACCAATAACAAAGCAGCAGAAAGAGTAATCGAGGAATCCATCCCATTGACAATTGCACCAAAAACCATAAGATACCTAGGAATCAGCCTAATCAAAGAGGTAAAAGAGGTGTACAATGAAAACTATAGAACACTTATGAAGGAAATTGACGAAGACACAAAGAAATGGAAAAATATTCCATGGATTGGAAGAACAAATATTGTCAAAACGTCTATGCTACCCAAAGCAATCTACACATTCAATGTAATCCCTATCAAAATAACACCAGCATTCTTCACATAGCTAGAACAAACAATTCTAAAATTTGTATGGAACCAGAAAAGTCCCTGAATAGCCAAAGTAACGTTGAAAAAGAAAACCAAAGGTGGAGGCATCACAATTCCAGACTTTAAGCTGTATTACAAGGCTGTAATCATCAAGACAGTATGGCAATGGGACAAAAATGGACACTCAGATCAATGTAACAGAATAGATAACTCTGACATGGACCCACAAGCGTATGGTCAACTAATCTTCAACAAAGCAGGAAAGAGTATCCAATGGAAAAAACAGTCTCTTCAGCAAATGTTGCTGGGAAAACTGGACAGCAACATGCAGAAGAATGAAATTGGACTACTTTCTTATACCATACACAAAAATAGATTCAAAATGGATGAAAGACCTAAATGTTAGATGGGAAACCATCAAAATCCTAGAGGAGAAAACAAGACACTAACCTCTTTGACCTTGGCCATAGCAACTTCTTACTAACATGACTCTGGAAGGAAAGGATATTAAAAAAAAAAAAAAAAAAGAGCTATTGGGACCTCATCAAGATGAAAATCTTCTGCACAGCAAAGAAAACAATAAACAAAACTAAAAAGCAACTGAATGGGAGCAGATATTTACAAATGACATACTGGATAAAGGGTTAGTATCCAAAATGTATAAAGAACTTATCAAAATCAGCACCCAAAAAACAAATAATCCAGTGAAGAAATGGGCAGAAGACATGAATAGACACTTTTCCAAAGAAGACATCCAGATGGCTAACAAACACATGAAAAGAGGCTCAATATCAGTCATCATCAGAGAAATACAAATCAAAACCACAATGAGATACCACTTCACACCTGTCAGAATGGCTAAAATTAACAACTCAGGAAACAACAGGTATTGGGAACATGCAGAGAAAAGGGAACACTTTTGCACTGTTGGTGGGAATGCAAAGTTGTTCAGCTATTCTGGAAAACAGTATGGAGGTTCCTCAAGAAATTAAAAATAGGACTACCCTATGACCCAGCAATTGCTTTACTAGGTATTTATCCAAAGGCATTTATACAAAAATGCTGATTCAAAGGGGCACATGCACCCCAATGTTTATAGCAGTGCTATCAACAATAGCCAATTACAGAAAGAGCCCAATGTCCATTGACTGATGAATGGATAAAGAAGATGGTGTGTATTTATATATATATGTATATATATATATACACATATATATGTATATATATGTATATATATACACATATATATGTATATATATACACATATATATGTGTATATATATAGTTACATACATGTGTATATATACACACACACATATATATATGTACACACATATATGTATATATGTATATGTATATATGTGTATGTACATATATATATGTGATCAAAAAATGTAATCTTATCATTTGCAACAATGTGGATGGAACTAGGGTGTATTATGCTAAGTGAAATGTCAGTCAGAGAAAGACAAATATCATATGATTTCACTCATGTGGAATTTAAGAAACAGAACAGATGAACATGGGTTAAGGGAAGGAAAAATAAGATAAAAACAGAGAGGGAGACAAACCATAAGAGACTCCTAAATATAGAGCACAAACTGAGTGTTGCTAGAGGGGAGGTGGGTGGGGGGATGGGCTAAATGGGTGATGGGCATTAATGCCCTCCTTAAGGAGGATACTTGTTGGGATGAGCACTGGGTGTTATATGGAAGTGATGAATCACTGGGTTCCACTCCTGAAAATAATATTACACTGTGTTAACTAACTTGAATTTAAATAAGTAAATTTAAAAAAAAAAAGAAAATTTCCATTGTCAGAAGGGTCCCTCATGTTGTCATTATATTCTCTTCCTGGCCTAACCCCTTCCTAACTTTTGGCAACCAACCAACTGTTCTTCTTTTCAATAATTTTGTCATTTTAAGAATGTTATATAAGTGGAATTATACAGTATGTAACCTTTTGGGGGTTGATTTTCACTCAGTATAATTCTGTGGTGATTCTTCCAGTTTGTGTGTATCAGTTATTGGCTCCCTTTTTACTGCTTGGCTGAATCCATGGTATGGATTACCCCAGCTGTTTTTGTATTTTGATTTTTGTTTTTTATTTTTTTATTTACTTTTTATTTTTAGGGAGAGAGATAGAGAGCATGAGCCAGGGAAAGGGGCAGAGGGAGAGGGAGAGAGAATCTCAGGCAGATTCCATGCTCAGCATGGAGCTGGACACGAGGCTCGGTCCCATGACCCCAGAAGCATGACTGGGGCCGAAATCAAGAGTCAGTCATGGGGCACCTGGGTGATTCAGTCAATGAAGTGTCCAACTCTTGATTTCAGTTCAGGTTATGATCTCCTGGTTCATGGTGCTGAGCTCCGAGTCAGTGTCTATGCTGACAGTGTGGAGCCTGTTTGGGATTTTGTCTCTCTGTCTCTCTCTGCCCCTCCCCCCTCCCCTGCTCACATGCATGGACAATCTCTCTCACTCTCTCTCGCTCAAAATAAATAAATAAACATTAAAAGAAGAGTTGGATGTTCAACCGAGCCAGCAAGGTGCCCCTGGATTACTCCAGTTTGTTTAAGCACTTACCTATTGAAGGGCTTCTGGGTTATTTCCATATTTTGGCCACTACCAATAGAGCTGCTGTGAACAATCATATACAGGTTTTTGTGTGACTGTAAGTTTTTTATTTCTCTGGGATAAATGCCCAGGAGTGCATTTGCTAAGTCATATGATAGTTGCATGTTGCATTTAGTTGTTTGTTGTTGTTTTTTTTAAATCAAATGCCAAACTATTTTCCAGAGTGGCTGTACCACTTTACCACTTTACATTTCTACTAGCAATGTGTTAGGGATTCAGTCTATCCATATCCTTACCAGCCTTTGTTTTCATCACTTTTCATTTGTTTTTTAAGCCATTCTGAGAGGTATGAAGTGATATGTCATTGTGGTTTTAATATGCATTTCCCTAACCACTAACAATACTGAACAAAGCTTATTTGCCATCTATACATTCTCTGTGGTAAAATATCTGCTCATGTTTTTTGGCCATTTTTTAATTGGATTGTTTGTGGGGAGTTTTTATGTTGAATTCTGAGAGTTCTCTATATATTTAAATACTAGTCCTTTGTCAGATATGTGGTTTGCAAATATTTTCTCTCACTTTGCAGAATGTCTTTTCAACCTCTTAACAGGGTTTTTGTTGGTTGGTTGTTTTTGTTTGTTTTTTTCATTTTTTTGTAGAGTAAAAGTTTTTACTTTTGATGAAGCCCACTTACTGATTTTTTTCCTTTGGTGCTTTTGGTGTCATGTCCAAGAATGCTTCATTTGATCCTAAGTCCCGAAGGTTGTTTCCTATGTTTTTTCTAAAAGTTTAAAAATAGGTTTATGTTTTACATTTAAGTCTATGACCCAGTTTGAATCACATTTGTATGAGGTGTGTTGGAGGGTTTTGTTTTGTTTTATGCTGTGGATGTCCAGTTTCTTCAGTACCAGTTTTTGGGAAAGGCTATATTTTCTCTATTCAATTACTTTTGCACCTTTGCCAAAGGTTGGGCCCTGTTACTGTAGGGGAAGGGTGAATGTCCAGACTTCCTGCATGGTCTCCACTGATAGCACAGGTTGAAGCCCTCAGTCCTGCCTGGTGGGGATGAAAGGCATTGTCTCCCATCTTGGCCTTCCTTGACACACCATTGCAGCTCTGATATTGCTTGGTGGTGGTGGAAGTCCATACTCACAGCTTGGACATTTGCCAGGATAGGTAGGTATTGGGGGAGATCTCAGTTTTTTTCTGTGGTATTTGACTAGAGTAGAGCAGTTATTGACTAATGTTTTCTTTCTTGCTAGGCTCTCCTTTTCTTGGTCCATTGGTTAGAGAGAGCAGGCTTTCGTTGGGGCTTTATTTTTTTCTGTACTAGGCAATGTGTTTTTTTTTTTTTAAGTTTATTTACTATTTGAGAGAGAGAGAGGGAGAGGGACAGGGACAGGGAGAGGGAGGGAGGGAAGGAGAGAGAGAGAGAGAGAGAACACAGAGGGGAAGGGCAGAGAGAGAGGAAGAGAGAGAATCCCAAGCAGGCTCTGCGCTGTTAGTGCAAAGCCTGATACTGGGCTTGATCTCATGATTTGAGCCGAAATCAAGAGTTGTGCACTTAACCAACTGAGCCACCCAAGCACTCCTCAGTGGTGTTTTGAGTCACCAGCTTCTTCTGCTCCAAGTCTAGGATATATGAGGTAAAAAGAAAACATAGGGAATTCATCACCATGTCATTCCTTGTGTCCCAAGGTCCAAAACAGGTTTTCTTCTCTCCACCTTTCAGTTTTCTTAGCTTTGTTTTCTACATAACATCTAGAGTATTCACTTATATTTAGCAAGAGGAATAGTGAAAAGTGTGTGTGCTCCACCTTCCGACGTATATATTACCAATACCCTGGAAGTCTCCATCACCCTTTCAGTCATTATGCTGCTCCCACAAAGCAAATAACTATTCAGATATGTCAGCATGGATCGGTTGTGCCCATATTTGAACTTCATATAAGTCAAATAAAACAATGTGTACTCTTTTACATCTAGCTTCTTTCATTAAATACTGAGTTTTTGAGATTCACCCATGGTGTTGCATGTAGTTACAGTTGATTAATTTCCCTGCTGTGTAGTATTGCATTGTGTGATTGTATCAGTTCATTTATCCATCAGTTGTAGAGGGACATTTTGGTTGTTTCCAGTGTTTGGTTATTACCAACACTGCTGACTTGTCCAGAATCAGTAAATGTTTCTGGGGCAGAAGTAGTTCAAATGTTGAGCACACTTTTCTGGATTCTCATTTTCTCCAAGATCTAGGCCTGCCACTTTTTTTTCAAAGTTTTAAGTTTATTTATTTTTGACAGAGAGAGAGAGATGGAGAGACAGAGAGACAGAGCATGAGCGGGGTAGGGGCAGAGAGAGAGGGAGACACAGAATCCCAAGCAGGCTCCAGGCGCTGAACTGTCAGTACAAAGTTCTACGTGGGGCTCGAACCCACGAGCTGTGAGATCATGACCTGAGCTGAAGTTGGATGCTTAACCAACTAAGCCACCCAGGCGCCCCTAGGTCTGCCACTTCTTTACTACTTTGCTCTCTCTCCAGTATCTTCAAGTATATTTTTAAAACTCTGTGCCTAGTTCCTCTTGTTGTCCTGAATGAATTTCCTATCCTTCTATCAGAAGAGGCACAGGTTTGTCTTCTTTTATTGCTTCTTGTTCCTTCTTAATTTTACCAATATTCTCTCTTATATCTTTGAATATATTTGTTATATTTATTATACAATCTTATACCGTTGATCTGTCCTAGACCTACATTGTGTTTGGTTTGTTGTATAATCTTGTATAATGGTTTTACTCCTTGGGTCTCTATTGATTGTGGCTTGTGAGCTTCTGTTTCCCTTGTGGTTATCAGCTGCCCAGTCTGATAATGGGTAGGGATATGGTAGAGGTCTGCTGTTGTCCCTCCAGTGAATATGAAGGAAAGAGTGGAGTTGAGCCCTAGGATGGAGAACTTCAGGGACTCCAGAATTGCTACTCAACATCCCTCTTGCCATCGTGTCACAGAGAACTTTCCCTAGTCAGAGATTCCTCTTAAATTCTTTGAAAAAAAAAACAGCACTGAAAGAAGACAAGATCTTTAGAATGGTCAGCCACCATTCACAAGGAGATCATCTCACTGTCATTGAAATGCTCATGTGTCAATCCATGAGGGTTTTGAGGAGACTGGGATGGAAGAGTAAATGCCTGGGCATCTGGTCAGCCTGCATGTGTTTTTATCAGAATCTCAAGTCAGCATGGCTCCAATATTACTCTGCGATTCCTGAGCAGCCAAGCTATTGCCACTGACTTCTTTCCTCCAGTGGCAGAGGCTACCAGCCACCTTCCCTGGGAAATATGGGAGAGAGGAATGAACAGAACTTTAAATCTCCCCTCCTGAGTATTTCTTCCCACCTCTGTACCTCCCACCGCCACTTGAGACTGCTATTAACTTTTCACATTAGTTCACCCCAGCTTTAGTCGCTCCAGGAACCAGTCACAATTTTTATATTAGTTGTGTGACATCATTTCTGTAATTTTTTTATCACTGATAGTTTTGGAAGCAGCCAGAAGACAAGGCTAGTTCTGTATGTTGTAAGGCACTACTATCCCTCTTTCTCCTCCAACCTTTTCTCCTGGAACTCCTTGTCATTATGATTAATGTCCTCTTCTTTTTTCTTTGTCTTTCTTTTTCTACTTACTCTGTTTGATTATAGTTTCTTTATCTCTACTTTGCAAAATACTCTGCAAGAGAGTCTTTAAAGTTTGTTTTTATTTCTTTACTCTTTTGATTTGTTTTGACTTGTATTTGTCATGAATAGCCTTGATCCAATCATTCTAGTTGTGAATCGCTTGTTTGAGTGAGCAATTGAGCTTCTGTCATGTCAAGTTCTTATTGAGATCCATTAAAGTGGTGCGTCCCTAATATTTAACCTACCATGGGGGTGGGGAAAGTTAAAGTATGTGTAAATTGGCAAGTCACTTCTAGTGACTGGGTGTGGGTGGTCGGAGAGCTAAGCAGTGGGTCAATCGATAGAAGGTTGTGACTGCAATAGAAATATTAGGGCAATGATGAAGGAGGTCTACAGGATTCCAAATGTAGGCAAAGTTTCTGCCTCATAGTCTTAGGTTATAATCTTTGCTGATGACTCTTCAATAAAGAGAGGATTGGTTACTGTACGAGATTAGTAGGTTCAATTATTAGGGTGTTACAGGGTACCGTAAGACCCACAGTCTGTTCCAAGAATTTTCATATGAGTGAGAGACAGGTAGGGGCTCAGCCTCCTTATTGTGCTCATGGAATACTGTGGTCTTCTCTTGGTGGCTAGGAAATGGAACAAGATCAGAAAAGAATCTTAGAAGGAGACAGCTCCCTATTCTATGGAAGGTGTGGTTTTCAGAGTTGTCGGTGACTGGATAAATTGATAAACTGGTTGAATGAGTAGATGAATTAATAGAAAGAATAAAAGGATCCATAGGAGATAGAATGGACTGATTTGGGGGCACCTGGGTGGCTCAGACAGTTAAGCGTCTGACTTCAGCTCAGGTCATGATCTCACAGCTTGTGAGATTAAGCCCCACATCGGGCTCTGTGCTGACAGCTCAGAGCCTGAGCCTGCTTTGGATTCCTTGTCTCCCTCTCTCTCTGCCCCTCCCCACTTGTGCTCTGTTTCTCTCTCTCTCAAAAATAAGCATTAAAAATTTTTAAAGAGAAAAGAATGGACTGATTTGTGAAAGGGTAGCTTTGTTGGTGAGTAGATGGATAGATGAATGTCTGGATGAGTGGTTGTATCTATGTATGTATCCAAGTATAGGTAGATGGATGGATGTTGGAGTATATTAATATAGAAAAATGGATAGATAGGTGAATGGAAGGATGAAGGGGTGATGGACAGGTACAACAGGTAGAATGTCTGGATAGGTGAATGACTATGTATATATATGTATGTAAGTTTGTATCATATGTGTGTGAATGGAATAATGAAGAAGCAGGTAAATGGATGTCTGAAGGATGGATAGAGGTAACAGATAGATAGAAACAGAGCTACACAGGTGAGGAGTGATGGATAATGAGCGAATGTATAACTGAACGGTGTCAGTGGATAATGGATAGATGACAACAGGGTGTGCTTTGAAATTAGGCCTGTAGGGCCACCTCGGTGGTTCAGACAGTTGAAGGTCAGACTCTTGATTTCAGCTCAGGTCATGATCTCACTGTTCTTGAGATTAAGCCCCGTGTTGCGTTCTGCGCTGACAGCATGGAGCCTGCTTGGGATTCTCTCTTTCCCTCTCTCTGCCCCTCCCAGACTTGCGCTCTGTCTCTCAAAATAAATTTAAAAACATTTAAAAAAGGAAAAGAAAAAGAAATGATGCCTGAATTTGCATACTGACTTGGCACACTAGCTGTGTGACACTGGGTAAAAGCCTTTAATTCCTCTCAGCCTTGGGAAAAATTTAAATATTCAAGAAAATGGAAGTCACAAGTTACAGTAAAAAATTTAAGGCGAAATACTATTGAAAAGAACTATTTCTGAAAATAAAAACATTCAAGAAATAAATATCATTAGCTGGGAGGGTATAAAGATCTTATTTGAAATTAAATTTCCATCAACTGAAATGAAGATTTCAGGAGTAGAGAAGCTTGTAAGATTTGGAAACATTTAACTATTTACTAATATTACTACAAAACACTTTACAAATTATAGTTACAAAATAAAATATAAATGCTATTTATGTAAGAATATTAATATCACAGTAGGTAAAGATGTGGGGGAGGGGAAAAGAAGGCTCTGGATCTAATGTCCCCATTTTTCATATCAAGGCATCAAAGGATAATGCCTAAATTGAAGTATGGAATGTAAAAACAATTACTGTAATCTCAATGTGTTTTCCTCCCAAGTCTTTTTTGTAATCATAAAAAGATCTTTAAAAAAAATATCTAATATTGGGGCTCCTGGGTGGCTCAGTAGGTTAAGTGTCCGACTTCAGCTCAGGTCATGATCTTGCAGTTCATGAGTTCGAGCCCCATATCAGGCTCTATGCTGACAGCTCAGAGCCTGGTGCCTGCTTCGGATTCTGTGTCTCCCTCTCTCTCTGCACCAGCACCCCCCCACCCCGCCACCTACCTCGCTCATGCTCTCTCTCAAAAATATATAAACATTAAAGAAAATTTAAAAAATCTAATATCTAACATAGCTAATAAAAAATATATCTAATATATCTAATATCTGAGAAATATATATTTCTCAACCTAGTCTCAAATATATATCTAATGTATATAATTATATATTTTGATGTTATTAGGCATAACAATTAGAATTAGATGTAATCTTTTAGATTCCTTTTGATTTCTTTTTCAAGTTTTCAATATAAATGAAATTAAATGGAATGACATTACAAATAGCATATATAAAACAATCACATATTTATCAAAATCTTTTGATGTATCTATTTAGCCTTTCTGCAACACACACATGAGAAGACCCTCCTAATGTAAATGCTAATTATTTATGAGCAGTGGCATTTGAAATTATTTAACCTCCATGCAGTGCTTGAATAATTTATAATATGTATGCCTTCTTTTTACAAAACTCATACTGGTTTTCTTTCATGTAAAAGAAAAAAATTTTTAAATTATCTGCTCATTCTAATCTTGCTATCACTACTGTAAGTAGTTTATTTGCAGGAGTGTGCTGTAATCTTCTACAGTTTAACTCTAGAATTACCATAAATTTTCTTGGGAATGTAACCTCTCACCTTAAGGCCTTAGAAACTGAAATGCTTGTTTTATTTTGTATGTGTAGTACAGAAAAGTGTTATTTCTTGTATGTCTGGTAGAGAAAAGTAGTTATCAAGATGCTCGTTATAAAAAATTATGAATGTTCACCCAGAGCTGCAAACTATATAGGGGGTAGGAAATTGATTTGCTCACAACCACTTGACAAGTAATCCTAGACTATGTCCCCTCTGACCTTGTTATAATTAATCTGGGTTTATAAACTAAGGAGAGTGTCTGTGGAATACGAAATTGAAGGTAAGCTTTCTTCCTTAAACATATTTAGGCAAGAATTTATAGCATATTCATTTAAAAAGAAAACATAGGGTGTCTTTAATGACAATTATGGAGTGTGGCCAGAGGGACAGGCTGCCTGGCCTCCCCAGCATGGAGCTTTATCTGGTGGGATGCCAAGGGTACAATACTTCCCTGCCAGCTCAGAGCTATGAGGGGTTGATTTTGCTGTATAACCACTAAATCATATACAGAAGGAGTTGCCTGCCCGCCAGCCAACGGGGTTGAGGACCAAAATTTTAGAAGCTCGGTCACAAGGTGGTTTTCTTTGAGAATGCAGGGTTCCGGTTGACGGGTAGTGTCCCAGCTTCCTGCGGCCACTGTAATCAATGACCACCACTTCGGTCAGAGTTGGTTCTGACCAACAGAGGATGACAGAAATGTATTCCTACAGTTCTAGAGGCCAGAAGTCTGAGAGTAGGATCACTGGGCTGAAATTAAGACGTCGGCAGGGCCACACCGTCTCTGGAGATTCTAGGGGAGAATCATTCCTTACTTCTTCCCATTGCCTTCTCTTCTGTGTGTGATCTTCCTCTGCCCCCCTCTTAGCAGACACTTGTGGTTGTATTTAGGGTCCACCCAGATAATCCGGGATAATCTCCCTATTTTATGATCCTTAATTACATCTGCAAAGTCTTTGCCATAGAGCGTAGCATTCACAGCTTCCAGGAATTTGGGCATGGACATATCTTTGGGGGCCATCATTTAGCCTACCACGGGTGGTAAGATTAAGAAAGCTAGAAAAGTGTCCAGCTCAACAGTGAGGTTCTACAGTGCCTCACACTGTAGAAACTGAGGTTTCCATTTCAAAGCTGTGAATGTGTGAATTACTCTGATCGGAAGCCCCCACCTGGGCGGGGTCTCTCGCTGTCCCAGACCAAGGTAGAGGTTCAGGCTTTCCTCGGGGCTCCCCTGGCACCCGCTGGCCTCCTTTGTGGGGCCTCTCTGCAGCTAGAGGATAAAGCCTCAGTCAGAGAAGATAGCTGTGCCGGCTGGCTTGAATGTTTGTTGTTTTGGGCCCTTGGCAAGGACAGGAAGGAAGAAGGGGATGTACCGATCCACAAATGGGGTTTCACGCTTCTGGTCCCAACTTGTTTCAACAGGAGTCAGCTCTGATCACATTGTCTCTTTTCTTAACTGTGCACAGGGCATCTGTGTGGAGCACCATTCACATTTAAACGATGGGGCCCCCGGTTCAGGAGCCAGAACAAAAAGGAGGTGTTTGCTGTGTATGTGTCAGGATGCGTAGCTCCCTCTCTGGATTGCACTGTCTGCTTTGCACCCCCAGAAAATCCTCATACTCGACTAAGTCATGTGGGTTGAGAGGCCCTCCCAGCACGGGGTTGAGTACCTCCCTGCCACTGTTTGAGTGTGCAAGATGTTCCCCAGGAACACAGTGAAGTGGGCAGAGACAGAAGGGTGTGTCTCTGGGGATTCTCACCCAGCACATATGAATCATGGCCACATGCGGTTATCTATCCAAAGATGTGGAATAATACTCCAGAGGTATTCAGATAGACAGTACAGTGACTTATGGATTCCTGACTCATTGTCATAACAACCAAAGGCTTGATGAACATGTTGTTCTTTCCCCCGTCCCTGCAGTCTGAGGGTGCCCATCTTTGCAATTTTCCAGAAAGCCAAGTGAAAGAGTATGATTTCAAAACTCTAAGATGTGTAGGGGCACCTGCGTGGCTCAGTTGGAGCCTCACATCGGGCTCTGTGCCGACAGCTTGGAGCCTGGAGCCTGCTTCGGATTGTGTGTCTCCCTCTCCCTCTGCCCCTCCCCTGTTCACATTCTGTCTCTCTCAGACATAAATAAAAACATTAAAAAAAAAAACCCAACCCCTAAGATGTGTGTAAGCATATTAAATGAATATTAAAAATCATTGTTAAAGGACAGACTTTATAAAAAATCCAAAACTTTATTCTTGAAATAGGTAGCTTGTGGATATCAAAGTAAGCTATGTATTAATAATTAAGCCTCCAGGGGTGACTCAGTTAAGTGTTAGAGTCTTGATCTTGGCTCAGGTCATGATCTCATGGTTCGTGGAATTGAGACTTGCATCAGGCTCTGCTCTGACAAGGAGGAGCCTGCTTGGGATTCAATCTCTCCCTCCCTGCCCCTCCTCCTCTCATGCTCACACTCTCTCAAAATAGATAAATAAACATTTGAAATAATAATAATAATTAAACTTCCACTGGGGTGCCTGGGTGACTCAGTCAGTTAAGCATCCAACTCTTAATTTGGGTCGGGTCATGATCACATGGCCAGGAGATCAAGCCCCATGTTGGCCTCTATGCTGAGTGTGGAGCCTGCTTAAGATTCTCTCTCCCCCTCTCCCTCTGCTCCTCCCTGGCTTGTGCGCGCTCTCTCTCTCTCAAAAAATTAAGCTTCCATTTAATAAGTAAATATTGTGCTCGGACAAGAGAGAACAAATATATGTAGATATTTTGGGGTAAAAAGCTATTAATTATAACATTTCAAGTTCAGGATGAATTTCAAACAATAAAGATTAAAATGTTATTACAATTTATGCTGAATGTTAAAAATGATAATCCAATTTTTTTTCACATAATTTGTTTTCTCTCCTATCAGTGCAGCCTGAGAAAGTGGGGAATGGAAAAGTCACTTCTTTATGTCTTTATTAAGTTAAAAAAAATCAGACTTTTGGCTTGAAGCCACCTCCATCTACAATAAATTACAGGGCAGGTGGTACCTTGCAACATGGTAACATCGGCCCTCGTTAAAAAAAAAAATCGTAAAAGTAAATTGGTAAAAGTTTTACGATAGGGAATGCTTTCCATCTGAGGGCATTTCAATACAAAGACCATTTACTTAAAAAGATAGTAAAATGTTATTGTGTAATAAAACCATGAGGCCAAACCTAAAATTTACTCAGAACCCCGAATTTAACAAACTGTTGGAAAATCAAATCTGAAGTGTGAGTTTTACTTTGAGGACGATGCTGTGTTTTTTCCCTGGGGTGAAGTTATGGTAACAATAGCGCCCAACTGAGATACGTGCGTGACATTTTGCCACTTTCTACTGTAAACTATAATACACGGAAGCGCATAAAGCTCCACGTACAACTCCATGCATTATCACAAAACAACGCCCCCACCATGAATTCAAGACATAGAACACGGGAGGCTACAACCACGGAAGGCTCCCTCATGCCTCCCCAGTTACTAAGCTTTCCTTCCTTGTTTTCTTCTGTCTCCAAGTTTTTGGTCTCATCAGCTAGAAGGCTGGAGTGCTACTAAGTGAGATGGGAAAGTCAGTTTGGGCAGAGAGATGGGGAGTTCAGTTTGGACTTCACTCTCCAGCCGCCTGGCGGTCCGCACCAATTCCTCCCACCTTCTACCCGCCAGTCATCCACCTGCTTGTTATTTCTCAAACACGGCCCTTCTGTCCTCCTCCAGGCCTTTCCCAATATCACCTGGATTCTCAGTGGCTTCGCTGGACTTTTTAAGGGTGTGTGTATGTGTGGAAATGTAAATACTCACAGGGTCCAAGCCAGTGCTGTGGAGACAGCAGCAACCCTAAGGGTACAAGGAGTGCTCTGTGCTCAGCTCCAGTCCCTTGACATCAGGCAGGAGTGCCGGGCCAGGGTTTTTCAAGAGAAACTCCGGAATTCAAACTCTCCCAATGTTTGCAGTTAACTTAAAAACACAAATGTCACGTGGGCCAATTAGAACCCATGTGCTGGACCCAGAGACAGCCAGTTCCCAATGTCTGCTTTATAACAAGGCACATTCTAGGCACAGGGATCGGTTCCAGCCCTTCAGGCAGCACACAGCCCAGCTGCTGGGAGCCTGTGTGTGGCCGGGGTGCTCCTGATGCTCACTGGTCCTTCCCTCAGCTCTGGACCCGCTGGAGCATCCCACTTCCGATCTTTTTCAGCCCCAGTGCCTCCAGCAGCCATAATGACAAGAAGGAGGCCTCCTTCCCTAGAACCCACCTTTGCCAGCCAGGCTCCCTTTCCCAAGTACACTTGCAGCCCCAATGGCCTTTTATTAAGCCCAGAAATCTGGTTCCATCTTGCCTCTTACACTGTCAGTGCCTTTCCATTACCCACAGGCAGCATCCAGGTACTAAAGCAGGTGTGCACGGTGCAACCTATCACTCATTACACTCTGCCAACTGAGACCTATGCACCCCCTGCCCTCCAGGTAAACATACCCCAAGCTTTCTGGCCTCTGAGCCTTCACTGCTGCAGCCCTCTCTGCCCAGAACACCTCCATTCTCAGGTCCTGCTCAACAAACTTGACCCATCTTCACGATGCAGCCCAAGTTCACTGCCTGTACTCCTGACCCCCAATCTGCTGGGGAACTGGCCTCTCCCACCTTTGTGGTATCACCACATACCTGCTCTTCCCCCTGCATTCCGAGGCGGGTGTCCTTCTGTCTATATGCACTTCTTCATGGCACTGCTGGCCCTGTAACAGGTTATTAGCCAGTTGCCACACTATTTGTGTGCCTTCTTGGTTAGGTCTGTTTTGCTTCCCAAATTGTAAATTCCAAGGGGGAAGGGGTTCCGTTTGTCATGTTCACTCCACAGGCCTGGTGCCCACCACTTACCTGATACCCGAATCCACAGGATGGGCAATTGGGACGCTCCCTGAGTGGAGATGCCCAGGATACAGACATAGCTTTCTCTCTGAAGCCTGCTCCTATTTCAGGGCCAGGCCCTAGGAGGTGCTCTGGGAACTGAAGGAAAGAGGGGTCAGAGGGACCTGAGGCCCCTGGAGCCGCGGAACAGGGGTTCCGAGAGGGCGACGCTGTGACGACTGCATATGCAGGCTGAGTGAACCGTCTGCCCACAACATGTCCGATTGCCTCTGGAAGCCCTGTGTGCCTTTTGGTGTTTCCTGGCATCTTTTTCTTTGCTTTCCTTGTTCTTTAATGTGTTCATTACACATTCGCACTGAAAACGCAGGTAAACAGACTATATTGTGCTTTGTCGCGGAGCAGGAGAGAAGGACATTTTCTCAAGGCCATGACCTGTGAGCGGGTGCCCAGACTCTGGGCCGCTCTGGAGGCCGCCGTGGGATGGATGTGTGGAGCCCCGCAGGGCCGAGGGCGCCGGGGCGGGGAAGCCGGGCGGCCGGAACCCCGGGCAGAGCACCCCATCCGGGCGCGGAGCCGGCCCGGCCGCGCGTGTCTTGGGTCCGCGGGGCTGACTTCCTCCGGGCTCCCGGCAGGACCAGGGCCCAGGAACGCGCGCGCCCCCTGGTGGCCGACTGCCACGCGGCTGGCGCACGTGGCCCCTGCGCGGCGCCGCTCTCTGCAGACCTCAGCTCCCGGTTCCCAGAGCGCGCCGCCTCGCTGCACAGGAGGGAAAAGCAGCCAAGACCGCTGTCCTCCTTGCCTCAGGCTCCTCGTCTGTGAAATGGCAAGATAATTGGATCTCATAGGGCTGCGGTGACGAGTCTAGGTGCAAAATTGTCTAAAGCATTTGGGACGGTGTCTGAGCGCTCCACACACCTGATGTATTGAAACTCTGCGCTTCAGGAACCCTTCTGGAATCTCAGTATGTCTGGGGAGGCTGCCTGGATCTAGAGGCCAGACAGAAACAGTGTGAAATCGGCCTGGGTCCTTTGCCAGTGCAGACAGCAAAGGGAGAGCTTCTGTCTCATCCATACACCCCCGTCCCTCTTCTGTAAACTAGGGGTAATGAAGTGTGATGAGGATCAAGGTTTAAACCAATGTTGGTCCCTATCTGGGATCTCTGAGGTCACTTTTATGGATTTGGCATCTGGAAAAGGGGATACCTCGTGTTTCTCACGCTGATGGATGACAGAGTAGAGGGAAGGGGGTTAGCAACACTGGGGGACTGAACAGGTGCCCCTTTAAATTAGTTACTCTATTCTGCCCTGAGACTGAACCTCTCTGACTCCCAGCTCCAAGCCTGGGGCTTCAGGGCCCAGATGGGCAGAGAGAAGCAGTGAGAAGAAAGGGATGGGGATAGAGTAGCTTTCACCCCACTCTGGGCTGGGACAGGCTTGAAGCTTTGGCCAAGAGGAAGGCTGCAAATGCAGCCTTCAAGCACTGCATTTGTGCATTGTGGCTCCTTCAAGCACAAGCGGTGAGGGGCTCCCTGTGTGAGTGCTGGGAGTATTGAAAGGGCAGCCCCCTTGAGGGTATGGCATGGCCCACCAGGATCCCCCCAGTGTAGACTCCAGGAGGGGACCCTGAGCTAAGAGCACCTTCCTAGGATTGGCTGGCTGGGGCCCTAAGGCCCTTCTCCAATGTCCTGACCCAGGAGCCGGCAGCAGGCCGGCCCCACCACTCACAGCCTGGTGTAAGCCAGCCCCCAAGACCCTCCAGAAGTCTCTAAGCCTGGACCTGACTGCCTCTCCAGGCCTTATCTCTGAAGTCCTTCATGGGTCCTGTGCCCAGTGGTCTCTCAGAACTTGTCCAGGTTTTCCTGCCTCCTTCTCTTTGCCTGAAGTGTCTTTGTACCTTGGAGTCTCTTGAGATCCAGTCCATCCTGCAGGATGAGCATCAACCCATTTTTCTGATCTCTCAGCCAAATGAGCTCAAAGCACTTGAACTCTGCCCTCTGTTAAAGTCTTATTCTGGTTCCCGATATGCCCTTAAAGGCTAGTGACCCTGTGTTTGTCATCTCCAGTCCTCATCTGCATCGGATACTAAATGAATAAATGGAGACACAAGTGACAACTAGAAGGGGCCTCATTTTCCCATTCGTAGGATAGGACTAGCCATACTGGCCTTCCAGGGCTTGTATGCACTGGCTCATCGCCTCCTCCTTCCCAGGGTCACTCGGGCAGCTGTACTTGTCTGACTCCTCAGCCTCCCCAGTCCTTTACCCCTTTCTTTGGTCAGCAAATCTCTCCTGTCTCAAGAGGAGACCCTGTATATCTCTCTCAACTGCCACCCCAGCTCTGCTTCCTCTGCTTCCTCCCCCACCTCCCCATCCCTCTGCAAACTGTCTGCTGGCTCAGCCTTGCCTGGAAATCATCTCGTCACCTTTTGGGAGCCAGCATTGATGTTGCCTTCTTTGGAAAGCATTTCCCCCTCCCCGACAGCCTGGCCTAAGTGTCCCTGGGAGCACCCACGTCCCCCAGGTTCACCCCCAGTGGTAGAAGATTCTAGTACTGTCCGTATCTGCGTTTTATTTCTTCTGAACTCACCCCACACCTGCAGTTCAGTCAGGGACATACATGCAAGTTCTAGCCAACAGGCTGGGAGCAGAGGTGAAAGCATGTTACTCGGGGCCAGAACATTTACTTACCAGTGAGAGACCTTTGAGGATCTGCCCCTGCCTTGTCAACTGTAGTGGCATGTTATGAAATGGAAGGACCTCAGAATACTGGATTACTGAGCCACTGCTCCAGAGAGCCACCTAGACCCACAGTGGACTTTAGGTGAGCAAGACAGGAACTCCCGTTATGTCACACGACAGATTGGTCAGGGGACCACAGCATAGCCAAGCCTGTCCTGACTGAATTCCAATTAGATGAGCTTGTTAGGTGAGTGGATGGAGTGGATGGGTGACTTTGGAAGCCATAAAGATCCGTGTGCATTTTAGTTATTGTTATTGTCATCAAGGCGTGGCAGGTGCCCGGGGGAGGGGGAATAGGGACTTCAGCAAGCTGGGGTGACCCCTGTGCAGTGTGGGGACGAATGGCAGGAGAAAAACTTTCTTTCACTTATGATTTGCCAAGGGCTTGCCCACGACCTCTTTACATATTTAATCTCTGAGGAAAGGTTATAATGAATCGGGTGCTATTGGCAGGAGATGGATATTTTCCCCAGGTATGTAGTTCCTGTGCTTGTAGAAGATAGGATTTCTCTTTTAGATTTGCACGGTTTCTCTGTCTGCCTCTCTCTCTGCCTCTGTCTCTGTCTCTGTCTCTCTCTCTTTCTCACACACACACACAAAGACAGAGCCCCTGCCAATCTCTCACTTTGGGATTCGGTAATATAATATTTTAATATCAACCCGAGACTGACTGGATTCAGCCCCCAGTTTAGCTGCTTCTCTCCATCTTTGAGAGCGATTAGAGAACTCCCATTACGGCTTTGTTTCCTAAACGGGACTCTGCTAACCCACCACCAGGTGGGGGTGTTCCCTTGTGGGTCTGTGTTCAGTTCTCTCAGGGCCTTTTCTCCTGAAAGTTTTTTCCTCCTTGTCCCCTTTCTCTGTGACTCTCCTTTAACTCAGCAAGGGTAATGTTCTTGCCACTTGAATAGAAGCTGGGTAAATGAAGTGGTACCTGGTCCTCCCTACCTCCATAGCCCTCAGTAGATTCTAACCCCCCCCCCTTGGGTCAGTGAAGTTCCGTGGGAATAGAGGGGCTTCCCCCCATTTCAGCAGAGTAACTCAGTAGGGGCTCTGGGGCTGCAGCTGGGGCTCGAGTAGAAAGATCTGGGCAGCCTGGTTTAAGTCCAGACCCAGCCAGGTGTTATATGGGTGAAGTTGGCCACAATGATCTCGTCGATTTCAGATTCCTCATCTTCAAGTGGGGCCTTAGGACCAGGCTGGTCTCCCTCATGGGGCTGTGGTGAGGATCACCCCAGAGGGCTTTAGGCCAAAGGATAATTTATGAAGATATGGTATTTGATTTTCACTGTGGGCCTAGCCCTGCATCTGGCCTCTGCAAGGTTTCCGGCCTCTGCAAGGTTTCCATCCTCAGGGGGAAGCAGGGCAACTAGGGAGCCTCAGCCTGGGAAGGGACCAGAGATTCATACGGGCAGGACCCAAGTGCTTTGGGAGCCAGACCTGAGGATGGTTGGTGCTAAATTTCCGGCCAGCCAGCAGGAAGACAGCAAGAAATCAAACATAACTGATGTAAAGAATAATTGTGACTTTTTTAAGCACACTTAAGCTTGGAGAGTGAGAATTCCACTCTCAGTACTGGTATGAACTTAATATAAATGTGAGCTCTTAGACTGTTGTTCATGCCCGCTGCCTCCTGATTTCAGCCACCCAGGAAATCAGATTAACAGGCACCCCTTCCCTAATCATCTTTTACTTATCAAAGGCCTACAGAGTCTCTAAATTTCTCAGTGGCCTAGGCACAAGTGGGCGTCCCCAAGGTTCTGCTGCACTGATGGCCCACCACACAGGGTTTAGAGACCACCCACATCGGCCTCACATGAGGGGCTCGTTGAAAGTGCCACTCCTGGGCCCTCTTAGATCCACAGAGATCAACTCGGGGGCTAGCTGGAGAGGTCGGGAATTTGCATTTTAACCACATCCTCTATGAGTGTCTAGCACTCTAGGAAGTTCCTTCAGCTTTGCTCTAGAAGTGAAATGAAGGTGACACCATTATATTCTCTGCTGGCAATCAGAAGAAAAGATTTGCTGTGGAGCAGTAGCACTGGCTGTGACCAAGTGACCGATGATGATTATGATATTAATTCTGATTTATGTCATGGACTTAGCTGTTGGTGTTCAATTCCACTTATGGCTATAAACTCAGGCAGGGATTATTAGGCCTCCTGAGAGCCCAGGACCGTGGGCTTTGACAGTTATCTGCAGAATGTCACTGAAGGAACAGGGAGCGTCTGCGGCCTGCTCTATACCAGGCTAATGGGTTGAGAGTCGCATTATCTCCGATCTCCATGGCTATGGGCCCCTGAGGTTGTGGCCTGGGCACCTTCTCTGGCCAGAAAGTACAGTTCTGTGGGCTCTCTGACAGATACACATGACAGTACAAATTCATAACCAAGTTACAGCAATAGCAAAATTATAATATATTAATAGCAATATCATAATAGAATAAAGCCTTGGGAGGGCAACCAATCTTCCAGAATCTGCAGGCTGGCATCCAATGTTTGTCAGCTCAGCTGAAGGTAGTGCCTTCAGAATTTGGTTACATCGCAGCAAGAAGGACCAGGATTAGTTGCAGGGAATCATTTTCCAAGCAGACCCATTTTAAATGCTGAAACTGGCCCCTGAGGTTGCATGGAGCCTCCCTTCCTGAGTGAGATCTTTGGAAATAAAAAGGTGGCTTAGGAAATAAAGCCATCTCTAATGGTGGCTTTCACAAAGACTTCAGTCTCATGGCAGTTTGGCCACTGACATACATTTTTTGGCTTACTACCATATAAGCTGTTTTCAGAGGTGGCTTCTGGTATGCTTCTTCTAAGAGGAGTGGCACTCAAGAGAGTCATGTATGGCAATAACCAGTTCCCAGCTGCTCCAGAGGACATGGTGAGCCAGGTGTCTATCTGGCAAAGGGCCAGGTTCAGGGGCAACCTGGTGGGACACTGATGGCCAAGATCCTGTTCATAAGCTCTGGGCTCATGCTGTGCCTCTCCTGCTGCTCTCCACTGAGCACACTCTGGAAGAAGGCCCAGTGTAGACAGAGGGAGGTGAGGGGAGGTCTCAGGAAAGCTCGGTGGAGCGCCATGTACTAGCACTGCCTTGCACAAAGCTGCTTTGCAATAAATAAAATACTTGTTGATGAAAGGCCTCCTTTGTGGACTTCTAACTCTGAACCTTTACCACATAGCAGCAGGGTAGTGCAACCCAGGCCCACAGAGGGGCAGTGAGAAGAGGATGAGAAAATGTTAATACAAGCTTGTTTGGAACAGGGGAGCCGACCATGCTGGCCTCTATTTTGCGAGCTGCAGCTTGCCATCCAGCTTGGTAGCCCTTGACGTCCCCTCAGCTTCATCACTTGCTCTGCTGACATCTGGACTGCCCGTCTTTACTCTTTGACACACAGGGTGAGGTCCAGACAGGGAGGCCCATGTGAGGCCACCTCGTCTGCTCCCAAGAAAACTTGGGGAGGGTCTTCTCATCAGTCTGAGTTGAGTGGTCTCGTCCTCACTTTGTGGGTGTGGGAGGTCGGGCTACGGACCACTTCATAGCCCTCCTCAAGTCTTCACCATGGTGTGGCTTTCTCAGCACAGAAGGGTCTAGAGTTAACGTGAACAGCATCTGGATGACCCACCCTCAGGGTTTCTTGGTCCCTGCTCTGGTGCCTGAGGATGAGGGAACTGAGAGGAGACTGACTGGCCATACTTCCCAACATGGCAGCTTCCAAGATGGCCTTTAAGAGCAGAACACAAAGATCTGAGGGGAAGGAGGCCAGCCCCTCCTGGGTTCCGTGCTGATGCTGAATGGAGACTCAAAGGGGCTACAGCCAGGCTCACCTCTCCTCTAGCCTGGATCTGGCCATTAATCATAATCCAGCCCTCTCCCTTTTTCCTCTGGGAAGATATGCCTTTCCTCTCTCCACTTAGGAAACCACCCCCACCTCCCAAGGCTGGTGAGGGGCCGGGGCTGCTTTGGTGGTCATCCAGCACTGAGGAGAGCCTCCTGAGGATCCAGAGAAGACCTGGCCCTCCAGCTCAGTGCCCATCCAGCCCAGGTGCACAGTGGACCTAAGGAATCCTGGGGGGGGGGGGGGGGAGGAGGCAGGGAAGGCGAATGGTGACTGGGGTTTCTCTCTTATTTAAAAAACAAAAAGGAAGTGATGTGTTAACAGTGAATACAGGCGGGTGTTGGGGGTGCAGGGTCCACTTTCTGGAGCAGGGCAGTGGCCGGGCCGGGCCGGGCATCCAGGGTCAGATGAGGCCCGCAGCCTTCTCCTGCACATTGTATTCCTTGTTCCTCTTCACCCGCCAGCTGATGAACACGAGCAGCAGCGTGCCCAGCACCTTGTAGCCCACCTGCAGGCCCAGGTACCTGTACAGCAGGAGGAGGCGGGGCCAGTGAGGGGGTGTGGAGGCTCTGTGGACCGGGTCCCAGGTCCATGGAGAAGAGCATCATCATTTCCACAGTGGCCCAGGGACTATGTTGTCAGGTAAGGATCCATTACCACCCAGCTGGGGACCACTTTCCTCATCTCTCTGACCCATGGGCAGGAGCTTCCCAGAGAATAGGCATGATGTTCCCAATCCAGTAGTCCTTCCCCACCCCTGCACTGCCCCCCTTCCCTGCCCCCCTCTCCCTGCCCCATCATGCTCCCAGGGCCAGAGACAACACTGCAGCCCCAGCCAGTTTGGAGCATCTGGTCCTCCCAGCATAGCCAGGAGACAGGTGTCTGCTCACTGCCCTCTTGGTCCAGCCCTCCCCCGGCCTTCTATGCCGCTCTGACACCGTTTCCAGACTCTGTTCCATCCCCTCAAGCCCACTCTCCTCTCGGTTTCTGGTCTATATGGTGATGGGCAACAGGTGAGATGGCTGGAAGGGGTGCTGAGGCAGGTTAGGCCCACCTGCCCTTGACCTGTGCCATGAGCCATGGTGGGGCCACCTCTCTCAGAGCATGGGAGATGGCCTGCATCATTCCACAGCCACAGCCTCGCCTCAGACTGCAGCCAGTCCCTTTCCCTTTGACAAACTTCTTTCTGCTGCTTCCCCTCCTGAGGGACTGTGGACCAGGGGCTAGCTCCCAGTAGTGTGTGCATGTGCTGGTGGGCTCTCTCTCTCTCTCTCTCTCTCTCCATCACCTGGATGGCTCTCTGTCACCAGTGACCCCTGGTCCCTCTCCATGGCAGCGCCCCTCTAGTCCCCTCCCTCAGAAGCCTGGCTGCCCCCTCCCCGCCCCCCCCCCCAGAGCTGCCACAGCAGATGGCTGCCCTCTGCTCTGGGCTGGGGCCTGACCCCCTCTCCAGCACCCCCAAGGTGGGCTGCCGGGCCCTCACCTGTCTCGGAGAGCATCATTGTTGTAGTAGGCACAGGCCCCGCGCCTCCCTGAGCACTGCAAGCTCCACCGGATGCAAGAGTAGTCAATGGTGAGGCCATAGAGGGCTGGAGATGGCAGCCAGGCTGGTGTCGGTGGGAAGAGAGTTGAGAGAGTCCAGTCACATGGAGGTGCAGGCTGAGGCACCCGACCGGGTGACAGGAGAGCACACCCACCCACCCATCGCCCCTGTGTGGTTTGCCTGAATGAGACCGTCTCTGCCCCAGCCCTGGGAACCACAGTGACTTTGGAAAGCCGAATAGCTTCCCAAGAAGCATGAATTCCTCTTTCACTAGAGGCTTAGAAAAGGGACCTGAGCCATCCTTTCAGGGCAGTGAGTCACAGAGGCCACCGTGATGCCAGCTCAGACATACCACATAGTTCTCACGCTGGATTGGTCCCAAGTGGAGATAGGCTGACCTCCACCTTGTGGCAGGAGCCTCCTGAGGGCATCGACTCCTCAAGTCCTCACAGGTGGGTGGGTACCCTTGTCTTAAGAAGGAGGAAGGTGGGCATGGCTAGCTCACCGTTGCATAGCCGGGAGGGTCAGGGCTGGGCTCTGAACCCTGGTTTCCTCTGGTCCCATCTTTCACCACAACAGTCTGCCTCTGTGGCTGAGACGGCACCCCCACAAGACCCCCAACACTCTGGCTTCTCAGAGCCTCTACCCCAGCCCCCTGAACTTCCCCACAGCTGAGCGGTGAGGCAGAGGCTATGATGTCCTGGTGTTAAATATTCAGAATGACTCCTGTATTGTTAGCTACAGTTCTAGGCAGTCTCGGGACTGGGGAGGGGCTTGTCTGGGATTCACACCCCAAACCCTGCCCTCAGAACAGTCTCCAGACTGTCTTCAGGGCCCTGTGAGAAGCTGTTCAGGAAGAAAGAAAGAGGAAATCTGCTTGTGGCTCCACCCATAATGGGAACCTTTGAGAACCAGCCTCTCTACTCAGACCCTGCTCACTTCCAAGTCTCCAGCTAAGCGGGGGATGGAAACTGGCCACAAGGATTGTCCACCAAGGACGCTTCCCTAAATAGAAACAAAATCCAGAGAAATTTTCAACCAAATTTCAGTGGGTAATTTAAAACTTGCTGGGTTTTATCCATGTCCTTCTTTCCACCCCAGAGTGGGGCTGTGTTCATGGGTGATGAATGGAAATGCCTTCAGCCTGGATTTTCTAACTGTGGTTCCAGATGGAGTTGTCTGAGCTCCAATGAGAAAACAAAGGCAGCAGGTGCTTTGAGCAGTGGGACCATGACTGTTTGCAAGGCGGCTAGGAGAAGGTCCTCAGAGCCCGTCCTAGCTGCTGGCTGTGTTGGGCAGAATGCAGGGTTTCCTTCCCAGCAGAGATTTTGGAGCAAGTAATACATGAATCATGTATGATAGGCTAAAGGACAGCAAGGAGGTGTGGTGACGGCAGTGCCTCTGCCACCAGGACAGGGTAGAGCCCACTGCCCTGCATCGTCCATGCTGGTAATACAGGCCTGAGGAGGAGGGTCCGAAGGCACCGTGCTGGAAGGAGGGGAGCAAGTGACCCGAGCCTGAGAAATCCCATTGAAAAGGCTGGTTCATTCCTCAAAGGTTCTTGCTCAGCAGGCCCCACCAGGGACATCACCAACACACCCCAGAACGATAATGGAGGGCCAAGCGAGGCCTGGCTCCTGGATAATAATGCACGGTGGGCCCTGCAGGGATTTCAGCATGTAGGGTCAGAAAGTCCACTCCCATAGCAACTGAAGTCTCTCTGGGGCAATTGCCATATTCCCCACTGCAGTGTGCACACACTGGGTCCTTCATAATCAGTTGAATTTAGTCCCTTTACTTGGTTTACCTGTCACTGTAAGGGTCTGCACATTGATTCCTGAATGTGTCAAGAAGGGAGGATCCAGCACGAGCCTCTGGGAAAGGGCGGTGAGGTCCACACATGCCCCAGCCTCCCCCAGACCACGCCCCCAGGGAGCTTGCCCTCGGGTGGGGGGTGCGGAGCATTACTGACCCTGTGCTCACAGCTCCATCCCTCCGGATGGAGGGTGGGCTCTGGGCTGCTGGAGCATGGGCAGGGCTTGTCGACAGAGGCTTCCCCCTGCCCCACCTCAATGAGAAATATTTGCTGCATAGAGGCAAGGGAGGGAGTTTTGTAAAATGGGAGGGAAGCCAGGGCTGGGCTCAGCTGCTGTTCTGGGACAGGAATGCAGGGTTTTTGTTCCTACAGCCAGTTCTTGGAGAGAGATGAAAAAATACCTGCCTTCAATTCTTTATTAGGTATTCTCAGCTGTGTCCACTTTTCATTTTTCTTACATGGTTTTGTTTGGAATTAATGCCATAGATGGAATCTTTCCTAACCTCAAGGAACAGGGAAACCGTCCATATAGGGTCTTGGCCTTTGCTGATGCTTGATTATGCCCAGCTTCTCTTCACAGCAGAGATGAGAGAGGGCTTCCTGCAGCCCCAACCTGCACTTCACAGCCCTCAGATGCCTGGTGCCACTCCCCAGGAAGGAAGGGGGCATCGCAGACACTTACCCAGCAGGCGCATCAGCAAGAACTGTACCCCAATGGCAAATGACTTTTCTTCCTGGTTCACCACACTGTAAAGGAAGAGTGGAAGTCAGCAGCTGGAGGACTGAGGGCTGTGCCTTCGCTCAGGGGCAGCCAACCTCAGAGCATGCCAGAACCTGCCCTCCAGTGGCCTGACAGCCACCTGACCGACTGGATTCACCTCAGCCAAGTGCTCCTGTTGTTTATATCTGTGGTTCTCAAAGCATCATCGCTGGACCAACAGCATGAGCACCTCCCCACACCCCAGGAACTTGTTAGAAAGGCAGATTCCCAGGCCCTACCTCAGACCTAAGAATCAGATCCTCTGGGAGCGGGGCCCAGACATCTGTGCTTTAGGAAGCCCTCCACGAGATTCTGTTGCACACTCGCATTTGAGAACCACTGGTCCCTGTGACTTTCAGGGTTGCCCAGTGTCCCCTCCAAGAGGCAGAGGGCAGAAAAGGCTGGGAACAGACAGAAGGATGGGGAAGGGTGTGTTCAGAGCAGCAGGCCTGAACAACTCCCGTGGAGTGTAAATAGCAATAAAGACAGCCCTGATGAAAGTCTAATTAAGGCCCCTGGGCTGTAGGCTTCTGTGTGCAACGAAAAGAATCCTCTCCCTGGGGCCAGCTTCCTGGGCGTGTGGCCTGTGCAGCCTCCCAGGCCCCCACCCTCGGAAAGGCCCCACGTTTGGTTTAACGGTCTGCTGTGGCCGTCTTGAAATTCTCAATAATTTTGGAACCAGGAGCCTCCCATTTTCATTCTGCACTGGATCCTACAAATTATGTAGCCAGTCTTACCCCTACCCTTCTTCCCTCAAGAGGGGATGAATGTTTGGCTGAGGAAGGAGATTCAGAGAGCGATGGGGAAGCTATCTGTCAGTGGCATTGCCGGACCCTGCCATCCCAGCTGGGCGTGGGGCAGAAAGGGAGGACACCCCATCCACAAGGTGGGGAGCCAGGAGGTGGCCTGCAGAGGCATCAGGCTTCTCTGTGCTCTGAAAACCCACACTCCTGGGTGGGTATCTGTGGGGGAAGGGCATTCGGGGCCAAGGGGACATCAAGGAAGGGAAGTCAGAACTAATCTCCAGGTCTCTGCACACATTTTGTTCTGTCCCCACAGTCCTGCCAGCAGAGTGGAATGGGACCCTCTTCCAGTTCTTCTGAAGGAAGGCCCAGTGAAAACAGTACTCATGGGGTGCAGCAGGGGAAAAAGACAGCCACTTGGGACCCCCCAGTGGAAAGTGCCTCAAATCTCAATCTAATGGATGCTCCCTTTATGCCTATAGGTCCCTCCAGTGGACCAATTCATAAGTCTTGGTAATTGTCCCTGGGCAGACTCCCCTAGATTCTGAACTGAATGGGGCTTGGGCACCCCAGTTTGCCTTCTGATAGACAACTTGAGCCTCTTATGGTGTCTGCTGACATTGGAGGTGAATTAACTCTGGCATTCTGCCCACTCTCTCCTTCCACATTTCTGGTGAAGCTTCCCTCACAGCCTGTATTTCCATGCCTAGTTGGGGGTCAGGGTACAAACAACAGTTGGGTCACCTACAATGTCATCTTTAAGCTTCACCTTCTCCACACTAAATAGCATCCGTTTTCCCATCTTTCCCAGTGGGATTTATCTTTAAACAATTTTGGGGTCCTGGGGCCTCTTCAATTTCGCTTCAGCCCCTGCCAGACTTAGAAGGGAGAGGTTTCCTAGGAAAGCCCATCCTGTGGTTGAAATGATGCTCCTTCTCCACAGCTTCCCTATCCCTAAGGCTTGTTGTAGTCCTCTGGGAGGCAGACTGCTCAGGGACTTCCCTGTGAAATTTCCTTATCCTGTTCCCTCTCCTTATCCTGGCCACCCACAGATCTTTCTCAGGGTTAGAGGGTCCTCCATGGCCCATCTGGCCCTGGTGCAAGAGGTAACACCACCCAGGGGCCTCAGGTGAAAGTACTCATGCTTGGAATGCACAGGGTGGGGAGTGGTAGAAAGAGGGTATTGATGGTATTGGGAGAAGCAAAATGCTCTGGCTCTGAGCATCCCCACATGTTCCTGTGGAATATGCTAAGAACACAAGGTTCTGACTGCTCTTTTTCTGTGCCGTGTCTCAGGATGGTGGTTGCAATGAGCAACCTGGAGGCATGGGGTAAAATCTTCCCCTAGACTAAGAGCAGTCTTGGTCTATATAGCTGTGACTCTCTCAAGCTCAGTGTTCCTCACTGTGTCATAAGCTCACTGCATGTGAAACATACACCTGGGTGCTCTAGGTCACCCCATGGGATGTGGGACACAAGGATAAATGATGTTCACGCTCCTTACTGTGCTGTAATAGTCCTTTATCTTTGAACCAGGAGTCTCCTGTCTTCTGCCAGCATTCTTGAAACAGTAACAAAAACAGGAGCTTGGTAGTTTGCAAGCTAACTTATAATTAGGATAAAATCCCAGGTCCTGACAAGTGGCTGCTTCTGTTCTTCATCTCTTAGCCTTTTGGGAAGAATAGGTCATTGGCACCTAGCTACCTGTTAATGATTCTTAGAGTTTGGTTAATAGTGATAATTAACTAATATATAGGATACCTTATATTTACAAGGCAATTTACCAGGTAATCCTAACACCAGTCCTTTCCTGTCAATTATCATTAACCTCTTTTCATAAATGAGGAAACTGAGACTCGGTGAGGTTGGCATTCAGCCAATGCATGCTAGAGCTGGGTCTTTGACCCTAGCAATGGGCATCCAAATCCTGTGTTTTTCCCTTTCTTCTTTCAAGGTGGGTGAGGACAGGAAAGAGGCGGGCAGGGGTAGGTTAGGTGAACTTGGTTGAAATGTTGTTTTCCCTTTTGCAGAGGATGAGGTGAAGGAAGGGTCAGTTCCCTGCTAAAACTTCAGAGACATTTCACCGCCACTGTAATGGAACACCTCTGTCCTCCCCTCCCACCTTGGCCAGCTTCTCCCTTCTGACTGGAGAACTTGGTCCTGGCTCCTCACACACTGGGCTTTTCTTATTTTCATTCTTCCTCATAGCCTTCATTCTGTCTCTGGAAAAACTTTTCACATTTTTCTTCCTTGATTTTGTGCATCTAACTCAATTCTCCTCCTTCTTCTCAGTTCTTCCAGGATTTAAATATGAGTGAATCTACAGGCATTTCCACAGCATGGAACCAGGCAGCCTGGCTTCATCAGGACTTAACTGTTCATGGCTCTGCCCTCCCAGGGCTGGGGTCTCTCAGTGCAGAGTGGAGGTGCCAACAGGACACATGGGTGCCCTGAGACAGACTGAGGCAGCACAGTGAGGGGCTCCGCACCGAGTCTGGCTTGGCAGGGCCCCCGGCATTGTTGTGTTAGTATCACCGTCCCGCATCATCCAAAGAGCATTGCAGATTGGTGTTCAAAGGACTCTGAGGGAAAGGAAGGAGAGGCAGAAGCAGGCAGCATGGGGAAGGAGAGGCGCACTCACCGCAGAACCATCATGTAGAGCGGGTTGTGGGAGATGCAGGCTATGAGGGCCACGAAGGAGATGAGGAAGATGGCCGGGAGCAGGAAGTGGGCACAGGGGATGGGGCATGATCCCGTCTTGGCTGAAGAGGACGCCCCGGTCACACAGCTGCAGTTCAAATAGGTCTTGGGAAGGAGAGGGAGAGGGGAGGGGGAAATCTGCTGTTATTATTTGGCCTCCACACGTGACAAACGCCTGCACCAGCTCTAGCCTAAGAGCCCCTCAGGTTTTGACAGCTCTGCCCTGGGGAGCTGGGCGATGCTGCATGTGGAGGCTGGAGAGCAGACCCGGTGAGGGGTTCGAGGTGCCCCATGGATACCACCTCTGACCTCTGGGCAATCAAAACCATCTTCACCAAAACTGGTCATCTAGCATGGGCTGGGCCCCTCCAGCGGTTCCACTCACATCAGGACATGCAGGATCCCACTGCCAGGCAAGGCCTACCCAGCTTGGGACCAGGGGCTGGGAGGGCTCTCTTCAGGGCCAGGCCGGCCTGTGCCCAGCAGCAGTGGTTTCATGGGTGGTTGTTCTTGCAGTTTGTGTGCTTATTGCACAGAAGGTAAGAAAGGTATAAATAGGAGACAGCAGTGGGAACCTAGCTGAATCCGCTGAGCTCTTCATCTGTTAGGCCTCTGCCTGAGCGGAACTCCTCCCGTCTGTGAAGGCCTCTAGCGAAGGAGGTCCCTGTCTGAAATCTGCGAGTCCAGATGGTTCAGCGCTCTTGTAAGACTGGCCTTGGTGGTCACTGCCCGTGACAGGTGGTCTTCACCTTACCTTTCACAGCATCTGATGGATTAGCCTATGACCATTTAAGTGTCATAGCAGTTACAAGGCTAGGACCAGAACTAAGGAGCTAGGATGCCCCCTTCTGGCAGACAGCAGGAACTACACACCTTCTTTGTTTTGGCTGCCAGGAAGCTCAGAAATAAGTTATGTGCAGTATGGCTATTAGTTCCCTCAGTCTGGATTTTTTTTTTTTAACATAGATCTTTTCCCTTTGTAATTTACCGTCTGTTCTTGATATTATGCTAATGGCTCTGTGTAATTATTGGAAACCTGTCAAGATGATTTCTGGAAGCAGATGAGTCAGAGGTAAGTAAATAAAGATAAGGAAACCACAGAAGCCACCACAGACTCATTTGACTAGAAGGCAATGGAGAGAGCATCATGTCTGCACTCCTTGTCCTCCACCTGCCCACAGAGGTGGCTGTGGGAGCAGCCTTGCCCTGTGCTCTCAGAGGATGATGCTAAGTGGGGCTAGCCTTGTCCATGCCTTCCACACAGGCTTAAAGGAACGAGGTGTATGCTTTTCCTTAAGGCATCTTTAGAAGAACTGAACAGACTTTCCATTGCTTTTAGGAAAAGGTAGATCCAAATCCTAGGCCTGGCCTGGCCAGCCTTGGCCTATGTGTGACATGCCTCTCAGCACCAACCCTGGCCTTCTCTGCTTTCTCCTGCACCTAGCTAGGTCATGCCCTAGGGCATTGCTCTTGCTGTTTCTTTACCTGGAATGCCTCACTTCCAGGACTTTCTAGGGTCTTCCTCTTCTGGTTGTTCAGTTCTAATGTCACCTCCTCAGGGAGGCCCCCAGACACTCTCTGTCCATTAAGTCTCTTGGGGGCATGGATTATATTCTAAAACTATCTTGTGAGTTTATTTGATAGAATGCAAACTCATTGAGAGCAGGCACCTTGTCTGATGGGTTCACTGCTGAATCCTCAACTTCTGTGGCCATGCTGGATGTTCACTAAATATTTGTTGAATAACTGAACAAATGTCTTGACTTGGTTTGCTGCTGACTGACCCTAGAATCCAGGAGTCATAGCACTCAGAGGGCTATTAGAGCCTTGCCAGGTGGGCATAGTGAATGTTGGTTGCACCACTGGAAGGCTGCTCGTGAGGAGATATGTGACCTTGAACAGATGTGTCCCAGACTGAGGCCGAGTCCTGGGTTCTAGTCCCAGATCTGTCCCTAAATAGCTCAGGACTTCAGGTCAGTTGTGTGGCCACATGTAGGGGCTGACAGGTTCCACTGAATGCCCTAGGTCACACTTCCAGCTCTAACCTTCTGGGGCCACATCACAGAAGATCCTCTGCCCTCAGTTTATCTAGGCCTGCCTCTGTGGCTTTCCATACAGCCAGTATGCAGGATCCAGGATGCCCATTAGGATCCTTCGGGATGAGGCTCAAAGGCCTCAGCTGAAGCAGTTCTTTGGCTTGTTTCTGCTCTGAGCATTGTTAGGCCTCAGGAATGTGAATCTGTTGAACATCGGCCAATCTTTAATTGACTTTGGGCTGTAGGCATCTGGTCATGACCTTAGGGAAGGGGAGGTGGAGAGAGGGCGGGTGTGGCCCAGAGGCCAGAAGCTGGGAATGAGTGTGGGGCGGGTGGCAGTCTGCCCATCCTGGAGCCTAGGAGTGGTCTGCGAGGGCACATGCTGAGCCCAGAGACCCCACGGGGCTTCTCCCACCCTTACCAGCTGCTTGGAGGCTACCGAGCTGACGTTAATCTCACTGCAGCCGGCGTGGCACGGGGAGAGGTACTCCACTCCATTGTCTCCGCAGACCGGGTGGAAGATGGAATCTGGGCACGAGCAGTCCTTGCGGCAGGCGGGAGTCTGCGGATGTATAGGACTTGATGTCCTGCCAGCAAAACAGGAAATGGGGAATCAAACAAAGCAAGACCAAAGAAAAGTCTACTCACGCCAGCCCAGTGTGAGTTTCCCGCCTGTTTAGTGTGCCTGTGCGTCTCTGTCTTGGGCCAGCGCCACCCTGGGACCTGAATGATGCTTATCGGAGCCGATGGTGAATTGACTGCCTGATCAGGGCTCATGGCATCACGAGGTGCAGCTCGGCAAGGCATGGTCAGCAAACCCCACACTGAAGAAAGACGTCAAGATACCCAACCAGCCAGGACTCCTATGAAAGAGACGGCAGATGCTATGCAAAGTCACAGGCAATATTTCCCTTCCCTTCTCCATCTGTGCTCAGGCTGAGGGAAGGCTGGGGCTCCTTGAGGCAATCTGGGGTCAAGAGGGCTCCAGTCTCTGGGTCTATGGAGACATTGCCTAGGTCGCTCCACCCCCTGTGCTGCACCCAAGGGGATTTCACCAGCTGACCTCACCATTCTCACCCACCCCCCCCGCCACATCTGATGTTCATGATCATCTCTGGGGAGGGTAGGCATAGGCTGACAAACCCCAAGGCAGGGGGCTGCTAAAACAATGACACCACTGATAGTTAACAGTAATGGGGTGCCTCTTATGTGCCAGGAACCATGCTCACGGCTTTTCACCCAGCCATCATGACAACTCTTCAATTAATTCCATTGCTTCTGTGATGAGAAAACTGCAGATGAGACAAGTAACTTTCCCCAGCTACAAAGGGCTGTGCCAGACTCTCCCCAGTCTGATGACAGAGCCCTGTGCTAAAAACCCCCACTCAGAGCAGCCCAGGGGCTCCAAGCTCTCTCGGCCTCTCTCGATCCACAGTCAGCCTGCAGAACAACGCACCCTGGTGGTGGTGGGGGGGGGGGGGGGCCCGCCCTGAGCAGCCCTCCCTTCCGTCCTTCACCCACCAAAGACAGAAGAGGTAATTTCAGAGAAAAAGAGAAAATACCAAGACAGAAAGGTACAGTATGTCCAAACGTTGCAACCTTGTTAGGCAAAATGTAAAAGAAGTCGTAGGAAGGGGCACTCAGGCAAAAACAAATGCTCTTTGTTCAGCACCCTTCCCTCACAGGCCCCTAAAGCTCTTCCTGAACATGACACCAGATTCAAAACTTAGGACCAGGTTGCTTTATGCAAACCGACAGGTGTACTTTACCTGCCCTCTTCCTCACCTGCCCTAATTTTGTTTGAGTCTGCCATCACTTTCATTGTTGTTTCCCAGATCTTTTCAAGTCCCCTTCTCTCATCTTTCTTCAGCAGCTCAAGGAGACTTTGTAATTGTAGCTGGCACAGAGCTGATGCTAAACATAGCTTATTTCCTGGTTCCTGAGGCTCACAGCCCTACAGATTCATCCTGAAACCAAATTAACCAGTTTTTGGTACTTCTTAAAAACAAAACAAAACAAAACAAAACAAAACAAAAGACAGACCTCTGACCCTGATTGCTGGTGACCCAATAGGACTCTCTGATTTCTTTTCATAAGTGAGCATATTATTCAAGGCCTCATTTTCTAAGTTGCCACACAGGAGATTAGATCAAAGGCGGAAAGGAGAGAAGAGAGGAGTTGAGGAAGCAGAAAGGAAGATACACGACAGCCAGATCCAGGCTCTGGCCTCAGTGAAGGGGATCTTCTCACCTCTCATTCCCATTACCTGGGGGGGTAGACCTCTGCTATAGTGGGGGTAGAGCATCCCATGAAGAAGAGAGGGGCACAGAGGATCATGGAGATGGTGATGATGGTGGCAGCCACGCGGGGAATGGTTTGCAGAGAGAAAACGAAACGTTTCATGAGGATTCCTCCAAACAGCATCCCCAAGGCTGCGGCAGGGAGGTTCACAGCACCTACAGGTAAAGAGAAGCTGGTGTGGGTGTACAGGACTGGGAGTCTTGTGAGGAGCTGCAAACACTGAGCTGAACCATGGACAAGGAGACACGACTACCTGAAGGGACATTTGATACATTCAAATGCTGTAAGAGCTGACATTAATTCAGCGCTTACTGTTTGCCAGACACATCTACAGAGTTCTCTTGATGTAGCAGATTGTCCTGCTTGTGCAAAGGAGAGAGAAATAAATGGGGCCCTTGCAGTCACAGAGATGTGGGTTGAATGTGCATTTAGTAAGTGCTTTTCATTACCTGGCCCCTCATTGCACCCTCACTGTCACCACATGAGTCACACAGTGGTGCTCCCTGCCTGATGTGCTGGTTGGTGCCTGAAAGCTAGAGGGGTGAGGCCCTGGCCACCTTGCCACATCCCACAGTCCACTCACCTGTGGACTGGGCTCAATAATTCACTTCAGTACTTGGTTGGGACCACATCAGTGATTCTCAATCTCAATTGGCAAAAAATACCAATGCTGGGCCCCACCCAGAGATTCTGCTTTCATTGACTGAGGGTGGGGCCTGGGTATCTGTACTTTTTAAAGCTGTCCAGGGGGTCCTAAAGTGCAGCCAGGGTGGAGAATCACTGGGCCACATACTCCTTACCCAGGCGAATGTATTCAAGTCCTTGGTGAAGAAGGGAAAAAACCAGGAGGCATTTTGCCTAGTCCCAAATTACACCTTTCTCTTTCCTCTGTTGCCCTGGATGATGTCAGGACCTTTGGGAAGCCCTTAGGCTTCCAGCTCCTCTGATGGGAAGGAAGGCAGACCCCAGCCTCTGCCTCTCCCTGCCTGGAATTATAGGGGCCCCAGAGATCTGCCAAAGACCTTCTAGATGGCTAACCAGGAAAAGTGTCCTTAAAATTCTTTCCCCAGGGCCACAGTCCTCTTCTGGCTCTTATCTGTGTCCGGTCTGGCCTCACCCATCCTGTATGGGCGGCAGAGGGCCCAGCCTCTCCTTCAGGCAGGCCCCCTAGCTCCTACAGCGCCCTCACCCTCTGGACTCACCGATGAGGAAGTTGGCATAGGCTGCGGAGGCACCATACTGCTTCTCCAGGAATTTGTTGAGGAATGTGGAGAGGCCGGCAATGACAGAGGAGAAGGTGCACTGGGCCAGGACCACCAGCATGAAGAGCGGGTTCATCAGCAACCTCAGGAAGATGCGGGGAAACCCTGTAATCAGACGGCTGTCAGGGGCCAGGCCTTCGTGGTAGTCAGCCCAGGGGTACCTTGATACTAGGTCACTGCCCTTCCTCCTCCTCCAGGCAGCTTTCCTCTCTTTCTCATGGCAGATCTGAGGCACCAAAGTGTTCAGTGGCCAGTCTGGGGGCACAGAGCCGCTCGACTCCCACTCAACATACTCACAGGCTAAGTAAAATGAGGACATGCCTACAAGATATCAGGCGGAGGCTGGATAGAAATAGGACTAACACCGGGAACATTCTCCTCACATGACAGCCACCTCCATGTGAAAGGAGGGGACAGAACACGGGGCCAGACCATGGAGGCAGGGCTGACTGCTAAATCTGAGTCTCCTGAGACCTGCAAAGAAGCAGTCACCAGGACCCCTGGCAGAACCCCTCCTGGGAGATGGGCCAGTTACAGACCACCTGTTCTTACTGACCTTCACCACACACAACACCACATGGGCTGGGGTACCCCCTGAACCTCCCTCAAGACAGAACCCCCCCCCCACCTCCAGGGCTTTGCCAGGTCAGTCAGTTACGTTTAATGAAATCCAGCAGGGAGCTTCTTGGCTTGACCTCGTCCATCTTCCTTGCCTCGTCCACTATGGCAGGAGACCTCTGAAGGCAGAGAAGGAGGTGAATGTTAATGTCCGAGGCTCCTTGTTGTGACCCTTCCCTGGGCCCTTGACCCTCCTGGTCTTGGTGGCTCAGGGATGGGCAGCAGTGAGCTGCCCACCCGAGGTGTGTGTGTGTGTGGGTGTGTGTGTGGGTGTGTGTGTGGGTGTGGGAGGGCACCCAGAGAATGCTCTCTTGAAACGAACACCACCTGCATGTTAGTGAACCCAGAGTTGTGGCTGCCAGCCAGAACACATCTATGCCAATGTCTCCTGAAATACCTCTGAGCATGTTATCACCTCTAACTTTCCCGTGACTGATGCCAAAAGGTATCTGATCAGATCTCACTCCCTGTCTCTCTGTCGTGGCTGCACTTCTTCCCTGTCCTCAGATTCCAGGGGCTGCAGGCTTCTGGGATACACTGGTCTAGAATGACCTCTGTTTCCAGCTCTTTCTTTCTATCTCCTCTATGGAGTCACTGCTTCCTTCCGGGCCCAGAGTTGAGTCCTGCTCAACCAAGGCTTGGTCCAGGCCCCTGGCCCACGCTTTCTGTTCATACCACTTCAGTGAGCTCGCCTACCACTTATGAACTCATCAGCTGCAGCTCTGCACCCCTACACAGGTGTGCACGGCCCCCCAGGGGAACACACTACCAGGCGTGGGAGCTCCCATGCACTGAGTGCTTAGTCCACATTGGACACCGTGCCCAGCATGCCACATGCACTGTCACTCCTCATGGCCTCTTCTGAGACAGGTGCTCTATCTCCAGTATTGTAAAGGAAACTTAGACACAAGGAAGCTTGTCCAAGATCACTTGGCAAGGTTTCAAGTGACACACCTGGACTCAGACTCAGGTTTGCCTGACTCCAAAACCACCACGATGTACTGCCAACCTCCAAAACTCTTCCCCAAGACAAGCGAAGGCTCTCCTACCCCTGTTCCTCCTCCCACACAGGGGCCTACATCTCACTGCCCAATGTGGAGCTTTGGCTCAGAACCTTGATGCTAACTTCGGTCCCTCTTCTCCTCCAGTCTGGCTCACTGCTGAGTCCTTGGCACCCCCTCCAAGAATATCTCTGCCTGCCCTTGCCTCAGCTGTCCAGCAACCACTGCCCCGGTGCTCAGTCTCATCCATCCCCTGTCTCTACACCGGCTTTTTCAGATGGTCAGCCTTCACTCCTCCCTGACTCCCTGACCTTCAACCCAGCTGGCCACCCAGTTACTGCAGTGCCCCAGAACTTTAAGTTTTAGACCCTCAGCCTAACATCAGAGCCCCACCAGACTTCTCTGTTTTCCATTTTCATCTTTTCCTGACTTCGTTCCCAGCAGACAGGGCTGGCAGACACATGGAAGGTCCAAGTGCTCAGAGTAAGCTCACTCTCAGGCCACCCTTACGCTCTTTAGCTCTAGGGACCCTCTTCCCACTCAGTCCTGCAGGTTCAGATGGTGCCAGGTCATATATTCTGCTTTTACTAGCTCTTAACTCTTTATCCCAGTTTAGATGAACTCATTTGTTCAACTACTCATGTAGTTTCCCAAACTACATTCCCTGAAGCTGTCCTGACACCTGAGGTGTTGAAGTGGTAAGGGGACACTGGTGAGAACCCATCTTTAGGGAATTCACCAGCACTCTCACCTAAAGCCTTTGAGAAGTCCTGTATCATGCAACTCATTTAGATTTCATGCAGAATTTGCTTAACTTGCTGCAGCTTCTCAGTTCGGTTTAATTTGATCCCCACCTCCCTTTCTTGAAGTTCTATAGGTAGAGTCAGGGGTTCTCAGAACCTTACCTCCACTTCCCTGATCATTGTTCGAGGAAAGAAAAAAAAGGGGAAAGAGGTGAGAACCAAGGAGGCTGAGGAGATGAGCAGCCCGAGCCACCAGGCTCCAATCCACCGGGGGTCTCCGGGGCTCAGGTTAACTGCAGCTGGAGAGAAAGCAAAGGGAACAAGTGTTTTCTGGATGAATACGGAATCTCACTTTACTGGAATGAGGGCCTCTGATCAAGGGAACTTTCTTCCCAGGATAGAGAAGAGGTAAGCCATGAGCTAGAACCTGGGTCAAGACAACATTCCCTCTCCAGGCCATCTGGTCTCCAGAGCATAGTGGCCACTCTGCATAAAGGAGAGCATCAGAGAATCCCCAGGCTGAAGGAATCAGAACCTTGGCCTCACCTTATTTTATTCCCAACCCCTGGTAGGAATAATAGCAAAGGAGGCTGCATCCATTCTCCTCTAACCAATCAGAACACTGAGGACCAGAGAAGTCAACCTTGCCCTGGTGCAAGGTTAAGGCTAGTGAGTGCCATTTGATTGCTCAATTTTAACCATTCTTAACCACTGAATGCTATTGCTTCCCAACTTTATTGACCCTAAGAAAGGAATCCCCATAGTCCTTAGGAGGAGCCTGAAGGAACAACAATCATCAGAGTGGGCTCCTTGGCCTCCAAAGGAAATGGTTTTCCTGGCAGGTCTCCCATCTGCATCTGAGAGTCTGCCATTGTGTTTCTCTTTGTAAAGAAACTACAGGGGCATAGAGGGAAGGAGAAGGTAGCAGTATGGCCTGCAGCCAAACAATGACAGACATCTCTAGGCACTGTCCCTGGTACTAGGCGCTCAGCTGCTAGTCTTTTTGGACAATAAGAGGCAAGAATCAACTCAGGAAGTGCCAGTAAAAGGGCAAAGATGGCTTGACCCTGAGGCAGAAAGCTTCCCCTGGCTTTTCCCCATCATGTGAAGTCAAGGCAGGAGATACCACAAGGAAGGCATCATGGTCTGATGGTCCCCAGGAACAGGAGTCTGTGGACTCTGGCAGCATGGCAGGTTTAATGCCTGTCTACATTCTTTGTGAGATGGGCAGACCCTGATCTGTGTGTGAAGAACTGTTGAGAGCATTATTCCTGAGGGTCTGGCTTAGACCTGCCTTCCAGCCATATCTTCTGGCTGGCAGGAACTTTATGTATCACCCTCACACCCCACACACATTCCACCTCTTGGCTTTGTCCACGAGTTTTTCTCCACCTGGAGGGCCTTCCCTCCCAGTACTACCTGCAGAAATCCCACCCATCAGTGGGGCTTGATGCAGACATCAGCTGCCTGAGAAGCCCTCCCTGCCCACCTCAGGAAGTAGCACTGTCTCCTGCCTGCTTGGAGCTTCCAAAGCACTTCGCCCGCCCCTCTGTTATAGTGCTGGCCCTCCCTGCCTTGTGGGAGGCTGGGTGCCATGGAACAAGCTTACAAAGGCGAGGAGCCCTTGCAGGATTCATCATGGGGCTGGCTCCATGAATGGTTAACTCAGTGCTTGTGCCCTGGTCTATGGATTGTATTTTCTCTTTTTTTTTTTTTAACGTTTATTTATTTTTGAGACAAAGAGAGACAAAGCATGAACGGGGGAGGGTCAGAGAGAGGGAGACACAGAATCTGAAACAGGCTCCAGGCTCTGAGCTGTCAGCACAGAGCCCGACGCAGGGCTCGAACTCACGGACTGCGAGATCATGACCTGAGCCTGAAGTCGGCCGCCTAACCGACTGAGCCACCCAGGCGCCCCTGTATTTTCTCTTTCTAAGATACACAGTGATTTGGTCCATACCATTTTGTGAAGAACAAGAGCTCACACCTGTGAACCTCTTAATATATATCAGGCATGTGCTAATCCTTACAACAACTCTATTTTACTATCACTAGCCCCATCTTACAGATGAGAAAACTGAGGCACAGAAAGATAAAGACACTTGCTAAAGAGCACTCAACCAGTGAGAGGTGGAATCAGCATTAGACACAGGTTGTCTACTACCAATGCCCACAGAGTTAAACACGATCTTATACCCTTCTGGATGTGACTCATAATCCATGTGTATATTTTGTGTACTGCTTGGTTTTTTCCCCTCAAAACAGCTCTTATCAGATCTTTTTTTTTTAAACAATCAAAACCATCTTAGAATCAAAGAACCATAAAACTTTTTTTTTTTAATTTTTTTTTCAACGTTTTTATTTATTTTTGGGACAGAGAGAGACAGAGCATGAACGGGGGAGGGTCAGAGAGAGGGAGACACAGAATCAGAAACAGGCTCCAGGCTCTGAGCCATCAGCCCAGAGCCTGACGCGGGGCTCGAACTCCCGGACCGCGAGATCGTGACCTGGCTGAAGTCGGACGCTTAACCGACTGCGCCACCCAGGCGCCCCAAAACTATTTTTTTTTTTTTGAGAGAGAGAGAGACTGAGCACGAGTGGGGGAAGGGCAGAAAGAAAGAAGGAGATACAGAATCCAAAGCAGGCTCCAGGCTCTGAGCTGTGAGCACACAACCAGACGTGGGGCTCAAACCCACGAACCATGAAATCATGACCTGAGCCAAACTGACTGAGCCACCCAGGTGCCGCCCCCATAAAACTATTTTTAATACCACCACCAAGACGGGCAGCCGTACTAGCAACACCTGAGGCCCTGCTCCAGGTCTCAAGGTGTCCTGTTACAAACTTCTTGAGGACAGAAAGTGTGTTTTCCAGCCGAGCCTGGGAAGAGGAGGTGTGCTGTCTGCTTCTGGCTGGCTGTCTGAGGCTCTGCAGGAGTGAATGAGTGAGGGAAAGAGGAGTCCTGAGCATCTGGAGTGGAAGTTTCATTTTTTCCTCGACTGTCTGGGGCTTGGGAGGCTGCTTCGTGGAACCGGTGATGGAATGGACATCCTCGCCCACACTCACCTGTGTCCACTCTGCCGTAGTCCACGAAGATCTGCAGCATGACGGAGCCCAGCAGGTACCCGAAAGCTGGCCCGAATACAGAGATGGCAAATAAGATGGCTGGAAACAGGAGCAGAGAAAGGAGGCTGAGGAGATTGAAAGGGTACCAGGTTGTTTCCCTAGCTGAGGGATTCCTGAGATGTCAGGAATCTGTCCCCTGGCCCTGACAAGTCCACACTGAAGGCATTTCCCATAGACAAGACCAGAATTCCTCAAGGTCCTGAGATGCGCACAACCAGAACTGTTTCTCCTCCGGCCAGCTGCCAGAGAGATCCACTTGCCGAGAGGAAAAGCCTCCTCAGCATTTAAAGTTTCCTGCTGGGGGTGCTGGTGGGTGAAGCTTCCTGCAAATGCAGGAGCTGTGGGGCCACCAAGTGGGTGGGTGTGCCCTGTCTGGTTTGGGATGTGGGCCCTGAGAATGCTCAGTGTGCCGTGCTCTAAGGGAAGGATGGGGCTGTCAGATGGTCATCTGTTATCTGCTTTGCTTTTGCTTCTTTGAAGCCAAACTGCCCCTAAGTGGACGGTTTGGGAAGACATGTGTACCCCGGCCTGTGCCTGGAGGACAGGACAATAACATTAAGGGGCTGATAAAGGAGCTGCTGTGTGCCCAGCATGCAGCTCAGTGGTTATATACATTACTTATGTAATCCCACAGCTGCCCAGTGCACAGATACTATTAGCCCTGTTCTGTAGGTGAGGAACCTGGGGTCCTGGGGCCCAGCTACCTGCCCAGGATCACACATCTGGTAGATTAACAGAGCTGGCCTTCAAACCAGATCTATTTGCTCCCCAAAGCTCTGCCCTCATTTGCTGTGTTGTGGCACAAAGAGGGTTAGGTCTCAATTCAGCCCCTCAGGGCCTGAAGGAGTGCCACATCAGGACTGGGCCCCTCCCCACAGCCTTCCTCAAGCTTGTGACTCACAGATGTACAGGGGTGAGTTGTTGGGCTCAGAGAAGTCATCCACGTAGGAGATCCCGAATGGCTGAATGGGAACCGTCCCAACGCCTGCCAGCAGCTGGGCGACCACCATGAGACCCCACATGCTGCTGGTCTCCTTCCGGGAGTCCCGGGCGGTGCTGTGGCACTTACTGGGGGGCAGGTCCTGCCAGTGCTTCTGACAGAGCTCAGCTTGGAAGCGGCTGCTGTTCCCTGCAATGAGAGAGCATGCCGGTTACCACCACCCCAGTCTCCGGGTTCCACCAGCCGGCCTCCGAAGCTGGCCTTTCTCCCAGGCCTTTTGAGAGTGAGTGGAGGTGACAGAAAGGTGAGTGTGGGCTTCCTGTCCTGCAAGCAGCCCTTCCTAGGTGGAAGAGGACACTATCCACTCATGGGGAACCATTCTTTGTCCTCTGTGGGTAACAGGCAGGGAGCTGTGCATGGAGACCAATGCCATAATTCCTGGAGGAATCCCCCAGTTGCGAAAGGGGGATCCAGGATCAAACCCCAGGCTTACCAGCCTGAAGTAAGCTCAGCCTCAGGCCTGGGGTCCCCAGGGTGTGGCTCTCTTTAGCAGGACAAAGGTTATTCTGTCTCACAGAAGACAGTGTCACCCCCACCTTGGATGTGTCCCTCCTGTGTCATGACTCCTTGAGCCTGATTCCTGGATAAGCCTGGCACTGTGTCATACTGGAGAGCCTTTTGCCAAAGGCATTTATTGTCCTTACCAAACATGGGCAGCAATCAAGAATCATACGACTTGGGAAGCTGGAAAGGACTTTGAGACCTTCTAGTTCAATCTCTCCTCTTACAAATGGGGAGCCAAGGCTGCACACCCAGGAGCCAGGCTGCACCTTAGACCCTTCTGTGAGGCCCCCAGAAACATGCTGCCTATGGCTGTGGGGACCTGGTCAGGCTGGACTGCCATCTCATGCCCACACCAACCAGTAAGCACTGTCAGCTCCCCAAGGCCTTGAGAGCTCTTGAGGACTCCCTTCCCATAAGATCCCTTCTTTACTTACCTTGTCCAGGCCAATGGAAACCACTGAAGTCACCAATCTTGCTCTACTAACACGATTTCCTCGAATTCCCATTTGGGATGCTCCCAGAGAGGGTATAGCCCTGATCTAAGTGGGCCTCAAAGCCCTACAGAGAGGAAATATGAAGGCTGTGGACCAGATCTGCCCCTCATGCTTTGCCCAGGGCTGCTCTGGATGGTGGGGCTAGGGAGGTTCTGCCCTCCTCATTGCCCTCTCTCTTCCCCCAGGCACAACATGCTCTGTACAGCCTGGCCCCGCCCTCACCTGTCCTCTACGCTGGTGTTTGTAGAGGACACACTTGAAAACTGCTGGCCTGCAGGGTTCCCCCATCAAACAGGGAGTCCTGTCCCAGGAACAGCAAGAGACGGCAAGATGTCTTCTTGTCAGGGCCATCCAGACAGGGAGAAAGCTTGGATGCTAAGTCATGAAAAGACTCCTGGGCCAAATTTCATTCGTCCTCAGTTGTTCAGTTATTTGGCCAATAGTGACTATGGGCAGACACACCACTCAGGTGAAGACAAGAAGGTGACTGAGACAGGCATAGGTTCTGCCCTTACAAATTCTCCAGCCTTTTGTGGTATACAGATCATTGAAAGAGCACCCACAATAGTGCCTGATCCAATCAAAACCCAATGAGATATCTTTGCACACCCATCA